>NC_137545.1:2600325-4018151 GCF_963082525.1 Nesoenas mayeri | reverse complement strand
CTTTGTTCTCAAGTTTCTACCAGTGGAATTGAAGTTATCAGTGTTTTCCATCCATAAATCTTAAATAGTTGAAAAGAACTTGATATTTTTGTTATCTATGGGTATTTATTCTCATTTTTTTGAGATAGACACTGAGATGCAAATAAAATATTATCTTTTGGAATGGGGGCTAGAGTGGGTGCCAATAGGAAGTTTAAAATATGAAATCTTGATTATATCTCTAGCATGAAATCATTGTTCCGTAGTCAAAATCCAGATATTTTCTTGGTTTGCTAAAGAAAATAATCCTGTTGTTGCTCACGTATTCATGCTCAAGAACACTAGAAGGATGAGAAATTTACCATATTCTTTGTCACTGTCCTAATGGCTAGTGATACACATTAAAAAAAAAAAGTGTCTTATTTAATCTTTAACTTCCAGTTGCTATATTTTATGTAATTTTGTCTTCTAGATTAAAGAGATTGGAGTTCAAAAATCTCCTTAAGTAGGTAATTTATCATGTACAGACTGTGTCATCCTGATTCAGTTCTGTCTTAATCCATGTTAGAGCTCATTTACTCTCCCACTCTACAGCCTGTTTCCAAATTGCAAATCAATCTTATGGTTTTCCTCTAAATTGTGATTTTTTTCTTGGCATTCCTTTTAGTGGAAATAACGGGTAGAACTGGCTACCTCTAGTCTTGGGAGAAGAGTGTATAAGGACTTGTAGGTACTTTGAGCATATGTCTTTTTTATAAACATACACCTTGAAGTGTACGTCTTTTTGCAGGTGGGCACAGATTGCATTCAATCCATGCTGCAATCCAGATAGATGCTGGCAAACTCTGACCTGTGCCCAGCTAGCTGGGACTAGGGCTAAGGATCCCACAGAGCAGTGGTCTCCAAGTGGGGGGATCTGCACCCCCGGGGGTTTGCAGGATGATCTGATGGGGTGCAGGAAGAAAATAAATGAACTTCAATTTACATTTATTTTAATCTAAAAATATAACGAAGAAATTAAGGTTCACTAATATTTAATATACAGATCAACCCTTGTGAATTTAGTCAGCCCGCATGTCAGATGGTCACATAGGGTACATGAGGTGTCCTGAAGGAAGAGTGGGTGCTCGACAACATCGAGGGCTTGACAGTGGCATCCTCACTCATTCGTTCACTTTCAGTGTATTGTGATGTGTTACAGTTTACATGTGCCCAGTTAAGTGGATTTATGGATTATATTATCTAGTTTCTACTAAAATACAAAATGGACAAGTGGCTTAAAAAGATTCCTGCAAAGAAACTGCAGGTTGAAAATAATACTGATCATGCCAGTACAAGTGAACAAGAAGAAAATGGCAGAGCTGACACTTGTACTGCTAGTACAAGCTCTTCATCAGCCCCATCATAGTTAAAAACAATGACAAGGTAACTAGATCTGACAAGAAGTTGGCCAAAAAAAAGGGCAAAATTATCAAGAAGACTATTTGTGAAATGGATTTATAGCTACTGTGACTAATTATGAACTTTGTCATACATGTATACTGTGCCTTGAGACATTAGCTATCGCTAATATATGAAGCCATTATTATTAGAAAGACATTTCAAAATCAAGCATCCAGAACATGAATATAAACCTCTTCATTTTCTCCAGTGATGTTCAAAGTGACATGACACTGTCCAGTACTTTACATAACTAGACATACTGATAAATGTTTTAAAGCATCTTCTGAGGTTTTTTACTTAATAGGAAAAGACAAAGAGCCACATACTATTGAGGAAACACCTGTTTTTTCCCACTGCAGTAAAAATGGCTGAAACAACACATGGAAAACAATATGGTGACAAGCTAAATTGCATTTCTTTGTCATCAAATACTGTTGGGAGATGCATAGAAGAGTTGAAGAAAGAGAGACTAGAACAAATCACGCAGTGTCTGAGGTTTGTTGTGCTGCTGGGTGAAAGTACAGGTGTTTCTAATGTCTCAGCTTATGGTATTTGCTGGATTCTGCTTCAATAATGAAACAGATAAAGAATTACTTTTTTGTGAGCCACTAAAAGAAAAATGTACTGTAGAAAATACATTCTTGACAGTAAATGACTTCTTTAATAAGAGTAATATTTTATGGAAAAACTGTGTAAGTGTAAACGCTAATGGAGGAGCTGCATTGACTGGAATAAAAAAATGTATTCCAGGGTAAGGTTACAGAACTAGCATCACATGGGAAATTCCTTTGCCGTGTCAGTCATAGACAAATTCTTGCAGCAAAGAAGTTAGAGCTGAAACTGCATGAAGTGCTGCAGGGTGCTATCCATGTGGTTAATTTCATGCAAACATGACCTTTAAATAGTAGAATATTTACAATATTCTCTAAAGAAATGGGGAGTGACCACAAAAATATTTTGTACCCCACAGAGCTTCACTGATTTTCTTATGGTGAGGTGCTTAAAATTGTTGTTGAACTTGAGGATGTTACCCATTTTTATTTTACAAAAAGTCAAGTGTTCCAAACTTTCTGACCTTTTCTGTGATGACAAGGAGCAGTCCATAGCTTTTTGTTTTCAAAAAACAAAGAAACCTGCTAGATGTATTCCTTCAACGTGAAGGGGATGCTTTCACAGAATCACACAGAACACAGAATGTTAGGGATTGGAAGGGACCTCGAAAGATGATCTAGTCCAATCCCCCTGCCAGAGCAGGAACATTCAAATGAGGTTACACAGGAGTGTGTCCAGGTGGGTTTTGAATGTCTCCAGAGTAGGAGACTCCACAACCCCCCTGGGCAACCTGTTCCGGTGCTCTGGCACCCTCACTGAGAAGTTTCTTCTCAAATTTAAGTGGAACCTCTTGTGTTCCAGTTTGAACCCATTACCCCTTGTCCTACTGGTGGTTGTCACCGAGAAGAGCCTGGCTCCATCCTGATGACCCTCACCCTTTAATAGTGAGTAATTCACTGCTTTTCAGAGGTAACCAGTGCTATGAAGAGAGCATTTTGGAAACAGAAGTTTGGAAATGTTTTGATTGTTAAGTAATTTTGTTGCCAAGATTGGTGCTAGCCAGTGACCTAATAAGTACTCTCATATCTGTACACTTCAAAAATGTGGAAAGTGAATTTTCCAGCCTGTTCAAAAATCATCCCAACAAGAGTTTCAGTGAGTTCTGAACCCAGTTGTTAAATGTATCAAAATGCAACAACTTCCAGTTAGTTTGCAAGAACAACTGATTGCCACCAGGGAGGATGGAAGCTTTCTAACCAAAATTCAAGAAAAACTTTTGTGCAATTAGTGGATGGGACTTAAAAATTAATACCATGGTTCAGTAAGTCTAGCCAGTGATATATGTCTTCCATTTAAATTTACATATCTTTGTGAAGTAGCATTTTCAGCTAGCAGCCATTAAAACCAAGTAAGGAAATAAACTGTGCTTGGAACCTTCAAATTGCTGTATCACTGTTAAACCAAGATTTTTAAAAATAATGAAGGATATTCAATTACATTGTGCTTTAGTTAGAGCAAAAAGGGGATTTTATACCTTTAATAAGTAAAATAATTTTTAAGTGCTATATAATCAGTGTCTTATAATCCTTTTTAATTTCTATTTTTGTGTATGTTTTATAGTGAACATAATATATACGTACCGTAGCAAGAGCAGTATATAATTTATAAAAAAATAAATATGCATATATTTGGGATGCATCCTCAAACACTTTTTACTAATAGAGGTTCATCATCAAAAAAGTTTGCAGACCAGTGTCATGGAGCCACAGTATGGTAGCTTAATTCCCTTCTGCATCTCGTTGTGGTTACATAGATTGAAGTTCCTGCTGATCACCAAAAAGAATGAGCAAAGCACATTCCCACCTGTCTGAAAAACACCTTGGCAATGCCCACACTAGACCACAAACTCCAGCACAATACTTTTTCTCTGTCTTATATAATGAGGTTATTGCAACCTCTGTATTGACAAACCCAAGAAAATCCACTAACCCTTTTTGTCAGAGACATAACATGAGATACTATGTTTATGCATCATGAATTTTACAGTAACAGCATCACTTCTGTGGGGGCAGTTGCTCTGCTTTTGAATATCATTGTTTTCACCAGGATAAATAGCCTTAGTAAAAAAGTCCTATTCAGTTCCTGTAGGTTCTTTTCGCACCATGGCACTCTGTGAAGACACTTGCATGTTGCTTCCCCTTGTAAACATGAAAATTCATCTATTAAACTCTGTTCTGTAACAGTCTGGAGAAAGAATAGGAAGCTAAGAGATGCACTGCAATATAAGATATTCTCACTTCCTTATTCCTCTTCTCTTTTAGGGCCACACTTAGGAGGATCACATCATATTGTGACCTAGGGAACTGGGGTGAAGAGAGGGGAGGATTCCCCTCCTCTTTCCTCTATTATACCTTTTTAGAGCTATGTCAGTAGTAACTTTCATGTTCACCTTGATGGGCTAATATAATGTGGAGGAAAATCTGGTTCGGTGTCAATGGATTGATATTTACAAAATTTATTCACAAAAATGAGTGATGAATGGTCAGTAGAAATGGTGAAATGTCTCCTGTAGACTTGCCATGGTGGTTTCTTAAAAGCTTTCATACCACCTACACTTTGGCCATTTTGGAGTGCCCCTGGTTTTATGGAAACAAGCTTCTCCAAGTACTATCCACCAAAGTCTCTGAGTACTAATATTAATACAGATGAAACTTTAAATAATTATTCAGGTTGTAGGATTAACAACTGTAAATACAAATATGCCTGTATGGCTTTAACAGAAATGTTCTGTAGAAAAAAGGACTTAATCAAAATGAATGACTTTTTCCTGACTTCCAGTCCAGCACAACTTCTTGCCAGAACAGAGTTTTCTTGTATGGGCTACTGGCATCATTGCCTGTGCTTCTTGGTCTCTTTCTTGTTTAAAGAATAGAGATTAATGTGATAGGATATGAATGTTACTCTTAAAAAAAATACTAAATGGTATTATCTTTCAGATCAATTAAAAACATGTAACAAATGGCATGAAATGTACTTAAAACTCAGAAACAGAGGTTGTTTTTAAGGGGGTTGTTCAGTTCCAGTGAAGCCAAATGTATTGTCTCCTCCCTGAGAGAACTAAAATAAATCATTACATATATTTCTGAAGGCACAGAACATTTTTTTGTGCCATATTGTTGTGAGTTCTTGGGGGGATACAGAAGGGTAAAGTCTGATTCCAGGTGTTCTGTGAATTTCATGCACAATCCATAATGTTAAAATGAAAAGGGCAGTGGCAGTAAAAAGTATTAGAAGTAGGTCAGGGAGATGATTGCCGGTCCTGTCACGGAAATGCACCCCGAGGTTAATTTAAGGGACAATAGGGTCCAAAACAACTGTTATTAAACCGGTGAGAAACAGGGTTTTAGCATTCCAAAAGTGACTTAAAGAAGTTCGGATATCAGTCAAGGAAAATTATTTAGGGGCAGCAACCACTACAACAGGCGGTCCACAGAGTGCATGCACGTGGCTTCACTCAAAACAATGCCGGAGTCGCCCCTGAGTCCCGGAGAAGAACACGCTTGCCCAAACCCGTAGCAGGATTATTTTTAAAGAGATACGCGTACTCGTAGTGAGTACGGAAAGTGTACACTCGCGATTCCACAAGGGTAAATTTATAATACACTCACAATCCTGCGAGAGTTAATTTACTTACACGTGCAAATGTGCACAGAATATTACACGTGCTTACGTGGAAGCACGGGAGGAAAATACACTCGCGGTTGTGCGAGGAAATAATTTAAAGTACGCGTGCAAATGTGCACGGGAAGTATAAATATACTTGCAATCCTGCGAGAAGTTTTACTCACAGCCGTGGCGGCGAGGCAAGCGGAGACTCCATCCCGGGGAGCTGGGGGGGTGCTGTGGCCGTGGCTCCTGGCAGCAGCTCTGAGAAACTCCACGGCAAAGGGCAAAGTTTCGACGAGAGTCCCGTTTTATATGACCTTGACCTGACTGTAGTCATTCCTCTGTTCCCGGAAGCCTCCCAAAAACATCCCCCACCCTGGGCGTGGGCGCCCAGCGGCTTTGGCACTCCCTACCATCACTAACAACTCTGGTCAGGGTGCTCTGGGACCAGACACAGAAGCTGTTAGGCCCACGGAAGCTGGGAGAGAGGGGGATGTGTGCCCACTCCTCCATACTGAAGGAGGGAGGGGGAGAGTGGGGGCAGAGAGGGGGAGAGAGGTGGGGGGGGGTTGCATTCTGCCACAGGTCCATAACAAACACACTAAATTTTCACCACCTGAAGTTGCCAATAAGTTGCTCAATGACACAGAATGAAACTGCTTGCTTAATCTGTAGCATAAAATACTTCAAGTATTTCTCAGGTAACCTATAATATTTTGCCTGAATTAGGGACTTAATTTCAGACAGTACTGATAAACTGCTTGTGTTTTTGTATCATTTCCAGTCACAGATAAAATTTGCTTTACTTCCTTAAACCAAATAGCTTGTGTTATATTAATGTGAGCCTGGAGAATTCCTCTGCAGGAAAAGAGAATATGAAACAAATGAAATGAAAAGGGTCCACTATGGTATTTTTAATACCATTTAACTATGTTCCTGTAAGAATGAGTGTAACCACAGTAAGGCTGCTTAAGACAGTATGCCAAAATGCCGCATAATGCCGTTCAGAATAACACAAATTAATGTGCAGAATTTATTTAAAAAGAACTTGATGTAAAATGTACCAAGAATTATTGTGATTTTCAAAAGCTTAAGGAAAAGGTATTAGAAAGAAGAAATTTTGTGACATAGAAGTCTGCCAAAGGAGAAGAGAAAGAGCAAAAGCAATTAACCGAGGCATTAAAGGATTCAAAAAGTTGTGTACAAGAGCCAAGGAAGATTTCTTTTCTAGAAGGACTTTTCACAGGTAACTGGAGTACAGCTTCAGCTGACAATTGAAATCTCAGTGGAGGAAGTATATGAATCAAACTGAGACACTAAAGTACAGTAAATTATTGTCACCATATGGCATCCTTCTGAGGACTCTGAAGTAAATAAAGTGTGAAATAACAGTTATACACCATTGTGGGGAATGTTGCTGCAAGGTTTTCTTCAGTATTCAAAAAATTTTAAGATAGCTTCTGTATTTTCTTTAAACTTGGAGGAACAAGGGATAATCCTCAGACTCTGAAATAACATTTAATCAACTAGCAGTCCTAGAAAACAGGATGAAAATGCTCTAATAGATCCCTTACTTTATCTTACTGTACCTTACTTTAACTTAGATTAAAAAGTGAATGTAATTTAAAGTTAGCACAGCATAATTAACTGGATTGATTTAACTGGCATGAGGTTAACTGAGTTATTAACTAGCTTGCTTATGTAAGTTCTTGCTTTCTGAAAATAATGTGTTTATGGTTTCTGCACATGTTTAAGTTGCTTGTTTTGGGATTTTTTGTTTGTTTGTTTTGGTTTGTTTGTTTTTAACATAAATTTTTACTCTCCAAAACCTTCAGCAGAGAACAGTCATGTCTCTCATGATTAATTTGAGAATATCAGCAATGTTATAGCAGATAGCGCCAGTATCAGTGCCTAGGTGGAGGAGGAGGTGGAAGAAGAGCAAAAATAGAAGTTTGGCCTGTAACTTGCTTCTCCCCAGGTAACAGCAAACACTGTAGCTCACTCTGTGCCAGAGAGTGCCATCTAAACATCAACTTTTTTTCCTGTTGCACACTTTTAACAACTTTCTCTCCCATTCCTTTAAGCAGCCTTGAACTTCAACTTGCCACTGCCTGCAAGGGGCAGGGGGACATCTTTGTGGGCCTCTCTGAAAAGAACAATTTGATTTTGTCTCAAGCACATGGCACCTTTTCAAGATACATTTAAGAAGCTGAAATCTTATGCTTGGGTGTCTTTCATTAGTCTTGAGTTGACCAGCTTTATTTTTCATTTTATCTTTTTTCCTGAGGCAATGGGTGGCATTATCATGTTAGCATTCAAGGATACATAACCATGGGCATAGTTATATGCGGTGCTTTATTTCAGCGCTGGGAAAACAGGGGTTCGCACCCAAAGCTGGCTTTGCAGGTCAGTTTAAGTTACACAGTATTTATACAGTCCATTCACATACATATTCATATATTCATTAAGATACGTAACGGTTACTCAGTATTGATTACAACATCGATTGCAACATCTTGGAACTATTTTGATCATGTGCGGTGTCCTCACTCTATGCGTATTTAGGCTAAGATAAAAGCTAGGTTGTTAAGATAAGAGTATACTCGAACACGATATGCTTGAACATCCTCTCAGGGACAGTTTACAAAACTGATTCATCCTTTCAGGAACATTTTGTAAAACTGGTTCGGTTACTAACAATCAGGCTAGCTTAATGTTAGATATCATTAATTTTGCACATGTTCCACTTCCACTTCAAGTGCCTTTCTGACATTTTCTAGGATCGCCTCTCCTCTTTTTGGTTCAGAAACAGAACAGTAAAATCAAGTCATTTCTTTAGGAAGCGCTTACTGATAGGTAGACTCAAGTGAGTTTTCCTACAATGATTAAGAGTTGGAGAATTAATAGTAGGGCAGAATTCAGCCACTGCTGTCCCTCTTTGGGAGTAGCACTACTCAAAGTTGGATGCGGAGCCACCACACAGCTCCTGCATGGCTGCTTCTTCCTTCTACGGGGTCAGCTTCCACCTAAATCAGAGCTTGAGGTTAATGTGTCTTTCTCAAAGAGGTGATTAACAACCCTTTATTTAACAAGTCAACAAACTCTTGATTCTAATTTGCAGGTGAATTGGAGGAGGAATTGTTTTGAAGGTACACTCCTAATTTTTTTAAAACCTTAATTGGTATTTTCAGGTGTACTGATGGCTCAAAAAAGAAAAGGGAAGGACATGGATTGTACTGGCTACTTTTACTTTAGCCAGATCACTGTGGTATGTGGATCTTTAGCTTTTACTGGAGCAAATCTTCCATTGCAGTATGCTTTAAGCCTATATGTAGGGCATTGACCCTAATACTTTTGTTTTCTGGACATTTCTTTTTCCTGACCTGCTCGCTCTGGCCTAGAAAATCTTACATATGAATATACTGCTTTAAGAAACAGAAGAGTTTGGAGCTATTGAAAGTGGTTGGTTGTCCTATTGTCTGTTGTCCTATTCTGTTTCTTTATTAAAAACAGTTCCTGACTGTGTATTGCTTTCCTGCCTATTCTTGTGATGTCCTGAGCAGGAACTTCATCTTTAGCCGGTTTAATCTTTTTGATAACTATCAGAATACTAAGGGTGACCTGGGTAAGCAGCTCAAATTTCTTAACAAGTCCAGGTTTTTATCTAGAGCTCATCTTCAAGAAAATAAAATGATCTCAAGTCATTCAGCATACTCATGTCTTAAGCTTGTTTGGTAGAGTCAAGTCATTGAGGACTCATTCTTAAAGCAGTGTTCTGCCTCAAAATTGGCTGTTCCACGACTGATGAAAATACTTTTTAAGGGATTTCTTTTTCATACAGTTAGAGGCTGGGTTAACTGCATGCTACAATACTTTTAATAGAAGCATTAATTTTTCATTACAAGATGTCTTCAAAATAGACAGGGAACAGTTTTACTTGAATGAATACCACAGGAGGTTCTGTGAACATTCACAACACTATACACTGAAGTGACACTGTCAGAGGTTACTGCACTGAATAATACTTTTCCAAATAGAAAAAAATGCCAGTTGTGTTAGGCCATTTGAACCTTCTTGCAGCATCAAATGACAATAAAAGTGAACTTATCAAGTGTTCTTATCAGAAATCTTATAGCTCATTGTACAAAGTAATGTAAAGAACATAGATAAGGATGTATTATAGTAACAGCTAAGTTAACAGACCTGGGCACCAGTTGGGAGTTACAGACAGAAATTAGAGAAGTCTTTTCTGTAGATGAAACCATGAATGTACATCTAGGGAAGATCTTTTTCCTCACATATACAAGATTATGTAGCCTTTCAACTAGATTGTAAGACAATATGTATATTATTTGAAATATGGAGTAGTGTGAGGTGATCCAAAGGGAAGAATGTTACTCGTTATGAAGACTGCCACTACTGTAACTGTGGATTTCAACCTCCTTCTGCACTGTAGGCTTGAAAGTGAGAAGGAAAAACATTTTCTTGTAACACTGAGAGTATCTCAGTTTGTCATGGCTTCATAATTCCTCAGTTTCTCCAGTATAGATGAGTGAGTGCAAACTCTTAATGCCAACCATTATAACCAGATTCACACTCCTGCTTTAGAAGATCTGAGCTGCTGCTGATTTGCCAGGTCCCACGAACAGAGAGCATGTAGAAGAAATTTGTGCTTCAGAACTATTTCTGAAATTATTTTGGTTTTCTGCATTTTAAAAATGAATGAAGCGAAGATGGTGTCTGTCACAGACAGGCAATACTGAAGGTTTTTCACAGAATGACGGATCCGCAGTGCTTCCATGTGCAGAAGGTGGGCATTTGAATTCGTGCATCAGTTGTTCCCTCAGATAATAATGCCAGTGAACACAGGAATGGTATTAGTGAGCATCTGAGTATATAAGACAGAAGAAAGTTAATAAGTAAGTTATTTTAAAGACTCCAGAAGGTTATTTTTTTTTTTTTATTATTGAAATTGTATTAATTTCACATCATCTGTGTTCTCACAGGTATATTTCCATAATCTCCCCTTTATCACGTGTGATCCAGTTTTTATATTAGGTAAATGTTTCTTTCCTTTTAGTTTCCCTCTAAGGCTTGCATTCGTAGTTTTTAGTTGACAACAACACTAATTCCTGGGTACAGAGGTTTTCATAAATATTGATGTAGTCCCCTGAGTCTAATGCAATTAAACCATTAGTAAATAACTGCAGCTTCAGTACAGCAACTGAGCGCATGGTAAAAACTTCAAACATGGCCCAGGTTTTCCAGAAGAAAAAGTATCAAGTAGGTAAAGACTTTAGGCTTTTTCACAAAACCCATGGTTTGTACAAACCCCCTCTACAAGCCAAGAAGTAGAAGATCCTGTGTGTTCTCCCTCAGTGGCTGGGTGGTCAGATTGAGAAAGGATGCAGGGAGGTAGCCCATTCCTTTGACCTTGTGCTGAGAACATTTTATGAAGGTAAGAGATCTTTGGGGCTTCAAAGTTTCAATGGATGCTGCTGGTGCTGGAACACCATTTTGAGACAGGTTTAGATTTAGAGACCTGGGATTCAGTGAAAGTTCAGCTGTCTGTATCTGAGAGTCATCTAAGCTCCATTTATAGTTAATGGAGAAATGAGAGAGGTGCTTCCAGGGTGCAATTCATCGCACCTGTTTTAGACATCTATTTATGGATGACTCATTCCTTGGAAATGGCACTTTATGTTAGCTTTGGCAATATCCATGTAACACCTTTCATAGTTAGTGCTGGAATAAAAAATATTTCATCCATCGTGAATAGAGAGACTGTAAATGTCTAAAAGTTACTGCTGCTTTCATTCTGCTAAATCAAGGAGGATTTTACATGCAGACACTTCCTTTTATAATTATAAATCACTGCTCTTCTGGCACTGATACAAATTTATTAAACAATATTTAATTATAATTCTTCTTGCTTTATTTGGATTATCCCTCTCAATGAATTCTGCTCTGAATTGTTTTAGTAAAGGACTCTTTTTCAGTAATAAATGTGTTTCAAATGTGTATGTATGTAAGAATTAATGAGTACTATAGCTTGTCCACTTGTAATAACAGAATTAGCTGTCAAGTCCCTAATTTTTGCTTCAGTCATCAGCCTATTTGCTACATGAAAACTACTACAGAAGTGGTTTTGAGGGTTGTATGTGAGCCTCAAAAGAAGTTCACAATAGTTTTCTAAGCTGTGATTTATTCTTTTTTTTCTGTGATAGCATGAGACTTTCCACCTTGTTCTACTCTTATTTCCTAATCTAAACCAAATTCACCAATGTAAATAAGATTTACCACATTCAAAAAGATGTTTCTTAATTTCTCTAAGTATTTTTTGTCTAAACACATACTTTAAAGCTTGTGAAATTTTCTTTGTCAGAAGATCCATATATATTCTATATTGTGCCTTCTATGTTCTAATTACACCCCACACATGCTTTTATTTGCCTGGCTCTATGTTCCTGCCAACATAAAGTGTTCAATATTTCAGCACTCATAGTTACTTGATTGCTTGCACCAACTTTCAGTAATCTTATTACATTCACTTGCTTTAATAAACATTAATTTCTAATTTCTTGCTTAATTACTTGTGCTTCTGGCATTGATTTACAAATTATTAAATAATCTATTCTGAATATGGCCCCTATTGACTTTCATAATACCTGGCATGAAAATTACTGTTGTAGACTATTACAACCTCCAGACCCTTTGCTTTTGTTTTGCCTCTCTAAGAGTGAAGTGTGATAAATTTGTAGAAGACTAGTTTTCTTATTTATCTGGGAGCCACTAGAATCACATTGCCTTCAGTTTTGTAGAGGGTATCTCACACTGAACAAACCAGAAGCATATTTTGTGTATATTTTCTTCACCAATTGTTTTCATCAGCGCTGCTGAAATCTTAATGTGAGCTACTGTTTTTGCTTATAGCATATATCATTAACTTTCAGTCCTTGCCTACACCTTTCGGGATCCTTTCTGGCTGTGCAATGCATTATGCATTTTTCCTATAAGGAATGTACCATCCCTTTTTTTTTGCTGCTGCACTACTGGGTTGTTTAGCACCCAGTCTTATTGGAGAGTTTGTTTCTTCAGGCTGCTTGGCGTCCTACTAAACCTATTGTGCAGGTCCTTAACATGCTTGTAGATTAAGTGGAACTTAATCTGCTCATATTTCATCATAGTGCAGATCCCTGTTTCTTTTTTGCCTAGCTAAACTGGGACCTGGGGGTCCTGGTGGACAACAGGATGACCATGAGCCAACACTGTGCCTTTGTGTCCAGGAAGACCAATGGCATCCTGGAGTGTATTACAAGGAGGGTGGTTAGTAGATCGAGAGAGGTTCTCCTTCCCCTCTACTCTGCCCTGGTGAGACCACATCTGGAATATTGTGTGCAGTTCTGGGCCTCTCAGTTCAAGAAGGACAGGGAACTGCTGGAGAGGGTCCAGCGTAGGGCAACGAAGATGATTAAGGGAGTGGAGCACCTCCCTTATGAGGAAAGGCTGAGGGAGCGAGGTCTCTTTAGTTTGGAGAAGAGGAGACTGAGGGGTGACCTTATTAATGTTTATAAATATATAAAGAGTGAGTGCCACAAGGATGGAGCCAGGCTCTTCTCGGTGGCAAACAATGATAGGACAAGAGGTAATAGGATCAAGCTGGAACACAAGAGGTTCCACTTAAATTTGAGAAAAAACTTCTTCTCAGTGAGGGTGACAGAGCACTGGAACAGGCTGCCCAGGGAGGTTGTGGAGTCTCCTTCTCTGGAGACATTCAAAACCTGCCTGGACATGTTCCTGTGCGACCACTTAGGCGTTCCTGCTCCAGCAGGGGGATTGGACTAGATGATCTTTTGAGGTCCCTTCCAATCCCAAACATACTGTTTGGAAGTCACCTTAAAAATCCTTAACAAACATCCTCCCTAGCACAAGATTCCTGTTAATTCTTTTTAACCACAGCTATTAGGTTTAACATCAGAGGTTACATTTAGCTTCTGAGACTAAAAAAAAACAGAAGGATTTTTTTCTAGTTTAGAGAAGTTGGGGGGAAATTAGCCCATTTTATATGTGATTTTAAACAGGTTTATATTTAAATAGGTATGATCTGTGTGGTAGTCATGCACATGTAGGTTTTATGTGAAGTCATATTTACCATGTTGGCATACCAGGCAGAAAGGAGGAAAAATAGCATTTTTTAACCAGAAGGTGTGTGTGTATATATATATATATGTCTCTATAAACCAGTATGATATCTTATTTTTATTTTATTATTGTTAGTATTATTTTTATTACGCTGGTCCAAAACACTCAGTCTGAAACACTCAGGCATTTCTTGCAGGTAAGAGTTACATTGATTGTATTTGTTTCCAGGTTACATCCATGTGCTAGAGTCTGACTTCCATTAAAAAAGTAACATTTTTCTTGAAAGCCCGTACTGATAGTTTTCCCAAGTAAAACCCCAATATAACAGAGTTCCTTCTTCCCTTCCACTCACCCTGAAAACCACACACAAAAAATTCCTGTTGAACAAAAAAGGAAATCCAACACGCCTCTGATTTTATTTCTCCTTTATGCAATGAGGTATATTTAGCTTCTTAATTTTCCTGTGACACTCTTTCCTAATACCTAAAATACATCCTAATCAACATCTGGTAGGATTAGACTGCCCTGAACAACAAGGATTTAGCTTGCAGTACTTACATGCAGCTTTAGTGAACCAAAAGGTCATCAGAAATATCTGTTAAAAGCAAAGTAGTAAGATTAATCTAAAAATTATTAAATTTATTTTGCAACTGGCAGAGTTAGGATTAAATAAGTGAATTGTGCCTTTAAATGTATAATCTGAAACCTGGTTTGAACCATGGCTCTGTGGAGGTCCCTGAACTCAAACTATCATCAGAAGATAGAAGATTCATCAGGAATATCTCCTTTCTTTACTGTTTTGCTTGGAAAGGGGATAAAATTGGCTTGATAAAAATTAAATATTTTGGTCAAATGGATGCTGGCTATTTACTATTGGTGAGCAGGTGCTTGCACTAAGAATCACACTGAAGTGAGCAAGATCTGTTCACCTAAAACAAAATCAACACATGAGAAACTTATATCCTTGTGAGGTAGGGGATCATTTACATACTGTATGCAGAGAATCATCATACAGAGAACATACAGGAAGTGAAGAACATGCCAACAATTAAAATTCAGTGTCAGGTTCTTGGGAGCACCAAAAGCCCTTTTTGCCCCTAACCGTCCCCAGAAGGCTCCCCCTGCCCTGCCCATGACCCTGTTGAAACTCAGCCTGGTGTGATCAGTCCCTGCCCCGGTGGTGCTGTGGGCATGCTGGTCCCTCTCTCCATCACAGCCATGCCTGTTGGTCTGGACCCATTTCCAGGGCTGTCCTTGGACCTGTCCTGTCAGTACAGATCTTTCCACCGATCATGGGACTGTGTTGGACTCTGGTTGCTCTCACCAGACCTGATCCTGTCCCTGACTTGTGGGTGGACTTCCCAGCTTTACCCAGGACCTGCCTTAGCACTGTGGGTGTTCCTGGAGGTCGACCCTCACAGCTGATACCGGCTGTTTTCTCCAGCCTGTCCAGCTCCCCTTGGTGGGACACTGGCTGACAAAGTCCCTGGTCTGGTATCTATGTTTTCACTCGCGTCCCTCCTCCCTTAGGGACATTCCCTTCCTTTCCTTAAACCTACATCCATCCTTCCTGGTACAGACAGTACAACAACAAGTGTTTTAATTTGGTCATATCTAGACTTTTTCTTTCTTTTTTTTCTTTTTCTTTTTTTTTCTTTTTTTTTTTTCATTCTGTCTACTCTCTCAGTTTGCTATGGATTAAAGAATTTCATTTCTTCCTTGGCCATGCAAGTTCTTGGCTCCTCAAAACCCCTCTGTTTCTTCTTGGGCAGGTGCATGGTCAGGGACTTTGTCACTTGGTTGTTTGCCTCTCCAGTATCACTGAATTTGATACAACAGCTATGAGGTAGGCCAGTATTGCTGCCACCCACTTCGCAGAAAAAAAGATACAGCCAGACTTGGTAGCAAACTTTAAAAACTTATTTTGGTAATATGAACTGTATCACAGAGCAGCTCTGGCAGAACGAGAAGTAAAAGTGAGTTCTCTTGTGTCCCATCTTCTCTTGTGCCTCAAGCACAAGGGCCATCCTCTTTTTCCTGCAACTGTGTCCCTTACATGTGATAGAAACCCTTCATTTTTTGGAGCTTGCTGCTGCGTAAGCATATTTGCACCCCAGTAATTTTTGAAGTTGACCATACATAGATCTATTAAATGGGTAGAGAAGTACTGATTTCATCTAAATTTGTATACAGAGTAGTGTAAAAGAACTATTTTTTTTTTTCCTGTAGGTGAAGGGTAAGGGCCCCTAAGCAGTGATTTGTGAAACTCTCAGGTTCATTGATTCATTAAATTGTTAACAAGGGACTGAAGCCACACGGAATTATACTGCTTCTGTTTTGTAAGTCAGTTCAAGATTTACTTAGGAACTGCAGATCCCCACCAGAGCTTAATTCGGTTTTGTTACAACTTTCTACAGCAGTTTCCTTCAGTTGAAATTATCCTATTTGACACTATAAAGAAGTGGCAGTATTTTACGATTTTCCTTGCTCAGAGTTGGTGGAATGAAGCATCTGCATCTGCTAAAATAAAACATGCCTCATTTGGTGTTCAGAATTTCACAAATTTAATCCAGAATTGCAACGTTTGCTAAAGGAAATGGCGTCTCTAGAACTGGAGTTAAGGCTTTGAGAATTTTGATGTTGGACCCAAATCTAAATCAGAAGACTCTATAGTTAAATTTATTTGAAAGAAGTGAAGAACTTCTGTAGGAAGAAAAGCATAAGTTTGTGTTCTGTGAGATATTTAGAATATTAAGAAAGAAAGAAGAGAACCTGAGGATGGTGAAAAAGAAATATGGAAATGGGAAAAAAAAAAAAAGACTGGAAAATATAGTGAATATAGTGGAAATACCCCCAGAGCAGGCACAGGATAAAATTTATCAGACTAGTGCTTGTAGCATTAAAAGGGGAAAAAAAACCATTAAGTCTTCTAGAAAAAACAATGTAAACCTTTTAAAAAAGCTCCTAATATTTTGTTGTGATAATGCGAAAGAAACACCTTTCTTTTGGCAAAATCTCCACAACAGATGCGTCTGAAAATCATCCAATATCTGATTGTGCTAGTGCAGAGAATATGTTTCCAACTTTTCTGGCACCAGATCACATGAGGTGCATCTTTTGGGAGGTTAATCAGTAGTTCAATGAAAAGTCTATGAGCTCTGAAAGCTGCAGAATATTTGGCTTCTAGCAGATGGGACCATGGGGTATCAAAGAAATTTCTCAGTGGCTGAATTTAAATAAGTGTAGCTCAGAAAAATAAAATCATATGCAGTTGAATATCTCAAATGCAATGTTAATGAACAAGTTCTGAAGGGAAGGAATCACAGCAAGTCAGTAGACAGTCTGAGGTCTAATCAAGTGTCAGCTTTGTGCCCTTCGCTGAAGCCTATCTTCAAGTGTTGGTCTATTTTAGTAATACTTAATATGTATTTTATCATTTTTCTCATGTTAATGGTCTAACTTGACTAAACAGGTTGGTGACTCAGACTTTTTCTACTCGCATCAGCTGAGTAATGTAAATCTAGTCTCTCTGAGATTAAAATAATAGTAGAAATGGCTCCAGATTATTTTTTTTTTTTAAAAAAAAGGAAAATACCAGAAAAGCAAACCTACAACTATAAAATTTCATGCTTTACAGAAGAAGATAGGACAGTATGCAGTAGAAGCATATATCAGGTTCCTTTGGAAAATACAGTTCTGTTAGCTAAGGAAAATTTTACTTTTTCTAGGTAACAGATGATACTTTTAGTGAACTTTCATACTAACTAGAAGGATTTCAAACATCAGCTAAACTATGATCAAAAGAGGTCTATTTTCTTTTGTTATCACTGATGGTTTGTTTCAAAAAGGCAATTTTTTTTTTTCTGTCAAGGAAGACCTGTATGATAAGGAGCAGCTAATGACATTGCTGGAGCTAAAATATCAATCATTCATTTTACTAGTATAGTCGCAGAAAAAGGACTCACTGCTGGTCATTTTTTTGTCATTGAATACATTTTCACAGAATTCACCGAAAAGTGATTGTAAAGTCACAAAAGGATGAAGGATATGATTCAAATCTTGGTGGACTGACCATTCTGACTTACTTCTGTAGAATAAAACAATTTTCAATAAAAATTACTTATATGTCCACTTTTTTTAACCATTGTAAAAGGTTATAATTTAAAAATATGTCTTAGTAATTTTAAAGCATGGCTAAAAGGGATAAGATGAAGCAGAGGCCATGGAAGAAGTAATTGAGGCAGCCTGCGTAGTAATGATCTTAAAGAAATATTTCATTGGTCAACCAAGAAACTTGACAAAAACAACTTAAAGGGAACAGCAAAAAGGTGGAATGCTGTGTGGGGATCAATTAATGCAATTGCTACACTGCAGAAACCAGGTTATGCTTCTTTGCCTTGAATAAATTTGCAAAATTACAAAGGTAGTTTTAATAGTCACCTCTTCGATAAAAAACTGTTGCTATCTAAAACAGCTATGCAGCATAGAAAAAAAAATAGTTCCATGGCAAACATAAGCCCATTAAATACTCCCAGCAGAGCCACTAACATGCACAGATTGAAAGGGTGCTCACAGACTTACATTAAAGAAAGGCTGAAGGATTTTTGAAGAGATGAATTTTTTGTGAAAGTAAAGCTGCCAACAGAATGCAGAAGTTACACCTGTGACCTTTCACGTTTCGTTGCATCCCCTTACTTTTACTGTATACTTAGGCATGAGTGTGACAGACTTGCAGCAGAGGAAATTTAGCAATAGCTGGTTCTTGGTTTGGCATGGATAAAGTGTCTTCTCATTATATATATATATGTATAGTTATTTCAAGCCAAATGAAGAAAGACCTACTCCTGAAGGCCAGATACTCCCTCCTGTTCTTTGCTTGACCATACCACTGTATATCAAATATTTTCAGATTGTTTTGAATGGACAGAAGGTCATTGGAAACTATCTGCTAATGATTTATAGATTTCTAAATTGTCCTGTTTAATAGCACATGTATTTTTCTTCATGTATTTCATTTTCTGGTTTTGCATTTGAGATACCTATTTTACGCTGTGATTTGTGTCTCATATTTCTGTTATAACAAACAAATTAAAAAGAAAATCAATGCAATGACTGTGATCATGATTTTATTAAATTAAAATCAGAGTGCCACTCCATTTCAGTCTGTAACCACATTATATCCAGCTGAAGTTATTTTTGCTCATTTATTAGGAATAGGAATGTGAAACTCTGTTTTTGCAGTCATGTGACTGGAAGAAAAACAGCAGTGATTAAGACAGAAAACCTTGAAGTAGTTATATGGAAGACAAAACAAGACTAAACTAAACTAAATCCGTAAACTAGGTTGTTTTATATGTTATCTGGCTTCTTTGTGCTATTAGGCAGTTCAAAGAGGACAGTCTCTTGCCAGTATGAAAAAAAACAGGTGAGAAAATCTGTTAATAGGTGGTTGCTTGTGTCACCTTGAAGCAAACTGTACCTCTTGCTGCCCCATGTGGCAAGATGCCTGCTCAAAGCAAAGAGGAATTCATGAACAGGCTGCCCAGGGGGGTTGTGGAGTCTCCTTCTCTGGAGACATTCAAGACCCACCTGGACATGTTCCTGTGCAACCTCACTTAGGCGTTCCTGCTCCAGCAGGGGGATTGGACTAGATGATCTTTTGAGGTCCCTTCCAATCCAGAACATACTGTGATACTGTGATACTGTGAAGCTTCACTAGTCCCTAACTGATCTAAATACAGCACTGCTGGTTCATGCTAGAACCAGCTGATGGTAGTTTCAGATCAGCCCTCAGCAGTGAGAATATGTAAGAGTTTCCTTGATGAGTCTTTTCCCCTTAAACAGTCTCAAGCATTGCTTTGGCTATAAGAAAGATTTTGGTCTTAACAGTGTTGAAAATGCACAAAAATTGTACATCCCCATGATGCAAAATGGGAACCCAACTGTGAACTTTTTGTCACACATAGTAAAACTCTTTACATACTATACCTGTTGATAGCAGATTAGAGTGGTAAAAAAATAGTGTTTTGATCAGAATTTAGGCAAAATGGAAAAAAAAAGTGGGTGCATACATCATCTTTGAGATCGTTGCTTGTCATTGCAGTGTGATAAATATAGTCCATCTGCTTCCTCCTCACTGAATCTGAGTTCACTGGTTTGCTTTTTTCTCAACTTCTGACAGGTGAGGAATGATCTGACTGTCGTCCTGTATGGTGAAGACATTGAAATTTCAGATACTGAGAGTTTCTCCAATGATCCTTGCACAAGTGTAAAGAAGCTT
Source organism: Nesoenas mayeri (assembly GCF_963082525.1). NCBI lineage: Eukaryota > Metazoa > Chordata > Aves > Columbiformes > Columbidae > Nesoenas > Nesoenas mayeri. The sequence goes on along the minus strand of NC_137545.1, from coordinate 3,998,089 downwards.
AAGGTATGTGCTGCTATTTGAAGAATAAAGAGAAAGTGGTGATTGTGTCATGACTTTTTAATTTTTTTATTTTTGTGTGAAGAAGACTAATAAAACAAATTTTACATAAGAGTGATATACTACTACATTCCATTGCACAGGAATGTTGACAAACAGCTTTTAAAGGACCTAGTCCTGTTTAAGTCAATGAATGTCCATGCATATAGTAAATATTCTTTATAGTTCCTGCTAAAGACACAAACTAAAACAAGTTGTTGCTGCCTTAATGTTTGTACCTAAAACACCAGTCTTATTGATTTATGAGTGAAAGTTCTTGAGGTTTGAACCAGAACCCTTTTAAGGTAAATTATCATGTAGCAAAAGTATTAAGCATCTTTCCATTAGCTTCATTACACATTTTAGACTGAATTCTTTGCAGACGATTATCTCCATTATTTCACGAGTCATAGGAAAAAAAAGGAAAAATAAATTTTAGAGCATAATAATTTACCAACCTTCTCTTATTATAATGATTTATTAGGTTCCTGGCATCTCATAAAATTAAAACTGTATTTTAGCATTACCGTGCAGTGCAACCAACAATAAACTAGACATAGGAGATACAGATCTTAAACTGCATATGAACATTAAAACAATGATTGAACAGCAAGAGAAAGCACTTTCAAGTGTTGAAGATCAAATCATTGCTGGCAGCAAATACGTATGACACACAATCAAAGCCACAACTCTGAAAATTCTTAAATATGTGTAAAACAGGTTTTAAAAAACCCTAGTAAACTGAATGATATTAAAAAACCAAAAATTAAACCCAGGATATCAACCTGTATAAGACTAGGCCACTAACAAAGCTAACAGGAGAAGGTCTGAAGCATAGTAAACTAAGTGTGCTTTAATATTGCCGCAGACTAGAGATGCAAGCCTGAATGCTTCAAATATAAATAGGTAAAGATTATATTTACAGGAAGCCATTTGTGTCTGTCCAGTCTAAGCCCGTTTACATTTCCTATCTTGAATTGAAAATACTCCAGTATATGTTATCAGTAAAGTCCACATTTTTGACAAGCTTTTTAAACCCTGGCATCAGAAACTTAACAATACTGAAGGCAGAGCTATTTAAACCAATGGATGATGTAATAACAAGAAAAATGTGCATACAAGCATGTATATTTATGCTGAAGTTTAGGAGCAGCAATGAGATTCTAGCTTTCTTGTATATCAACAGTGTGCTGTTCGTTTTATAGGGAAGACCAGAAGACTCGGTCAAACAATCTATTAATTATCTCTAGATTTCTTCTTCAAAACAAATTACTACAACAATAAATAAGCAATTATCTAGACAATTGGTTATTCTTGACAAGAACGTAGGGTTTCTTTTCCTTAGGTACATATGTCAGACACAGCTTAGCCATGTGATGCTGAAAATGTTCGTTCCCTCCTTCAAGATATAAACCTAATATAGGTAAACCATTATCTGCCTACTGTACCTGCAATTAAAATAGGCATACATACCTTTCCTTTTTGTAAACACAGTTTAAATTAATGAAATTAATGATTATGCAGTAGAAAATAGAAATATCTTATATAGTTTGCAGAAATGTATGTTCTATATTTTTCCCAGCAATATCTTAATTGTTACTACATTGACACCAGCCTGTTTGAATCAGAGTTGGAAAGTAAATTTAAACTTAAGAGTATCTTTCAAAGTAAATTTTGTGTCCAGAGAAAGGGATGTTGGAGGATATATATTGTACATCAACTTAAATATTTTAAAATTCTGAGCATATATAGGCAAATTGCATGAGCTATAAAACTTCTGCTTCCAACTTTCTTGTATCTTGCACATAGGACCAAAAAAATGCGATCTATGAATTCCAATTCAAGGAAACAATTTCCATCTGATTTCCCAAATACAATAGGTGTTTTGAATACTGACAGAACACCATTTCTTATTGTAATAGTCAAGTTAATTAGATTTTAAATTTTTGGGCTGGGAACAGCCTCATTCTAAGTAAATGGTGTGCACTCTAGCACAGACATCAGCCAGTTTTGCCAGCATGTTGTGATTCCATAGCTGAGGTTTGGGGCTCATCTGTAGTTCTTCAGGTGGACATCCAGGCATTTAGAGGGCAGAATATGTGGATGCCTGTATTGACAAAGTTACCCAAGTTTGAGTAGATTGATATCATCTTGACTGTCAGATACATGGTAGAGAACATGGCAGAGTATTTGAGCTGTTTGATTTAGATATTTTATAAAGAGCCTGCCAAGACATTGACTTTTCCTGGCAGATGAGATATTGTAGCAATTCTTCTCTGGAAAACCGTGTAATGCAGCATCGTGGTGTTATTCATTAGAAATGAGGCAGATTAAAATCTGATCAGAGAGTGGAAGCTCTGCAGGCCGAAAAAAAAAAAAAAAAATGTAAAAAGCTGCCTATTCCAGCATAATGTGCATCACTCAAAAACTCTGAAAAGGTTAAAGAGTGCCTCATATGTGAGGCTGTTAGCAAAGACAGCGGAGAAGACAAGTTGTTCTTCATCCCTCAGTGGAGCATCTTAGGTGTTTTGATTCTCACCGTCTTCAGGATTTATACTACTCAGCTTCCAGTAATGCCAAAAACGCTTTATATTTACTGGGTGAATAATATCGTCACCTATAAGAAAGGAAGAAGGGAGCAAGAAAGTCATTAATTTTTGAGGCTGTGCTATAGTCTTCATTTATAAAATGTTTTTTATGAAGAGTCCACCATAACTGTGGGTAAAAGAATTGTAACTGTTATTCATTTTCTTGTTTGAACTTAGTCCATATGGGAACATATGTATTGCTTACTGAGGAGCAAAGCTTAAATGCTGATATTGCTACTATAATCTCTGAAAAGAGTAAATATGACAGCTCACCATCTGGCAAATGGTCTAAACATTGGTCTTTTTATGTAAGTGCAGTTTGGGGAATTGCCTTCCCCCTGGGATGTTTTTAATCATCTCATAGATCACCTGCCTAGTTCCATGAATTAAAAACTCTTCTGTCAAACACACTTTAGCTCCATGCAAGCAATTTACAACTCTTTGAGAAAGAAAAAATATTATACTTGACACTTGCTGGGATCCAGTGGGTGACTTCTTTAATCCCTACAGGAGAGTTACGCTGTTAATCTACGTCAGTCCCATGAGGGTTGATGTAAAGGAATTCAGGATGTTACAGAAAGATGGACCCAATTTCATTCACCATCTTGCAAGTGACTGAGGCTTGGGGCTGTTTGTACACTCAGAGAATCATCTAGCAGTAATCATTTGAAACACTATGCCCCGCCATTTCAAGTGATGAGAGTTTAATTCATGGGTGGCTCTTGGTTACAGAGATATAGTGATTGTGAGTTCATCTTTTTGAAACAACCTGTAGTATATCCCTGCCAGGAAATCATACTGTTTGATAGTTTACATTGTGACTGAAAGGGGAATAAAATTATGCCCCAGTAAGTGTTTGATGTATCTCTCTGCATGAGAATATAATGTGGACATATACTCTGACCTCCAAGCACTGAAATGAACCCAGGTCTGATAACCTTCAGTGCAGACTTGACTATCCACCCAGATAAAATCTCTGCAAGGGATTTGAGCTGTGTTCAGTTGCATGAATTTGAAGCTTCAGTGTCTCTTATGCAGGATGGGGCCAGCAGACCCAAGCCTGACATCAAATGGATCTAGGCTTTTTACCATATTGAATACAATTCTTCAGGAACAAATTTGGGAAAAATATGGAATGGAATGCAAAAAGCAGAGTTGGAGAGAAAGAGGCTTACTGAGGAGTGCGTCATTGCACAAAGGGAAAATGTTACTTGTGGAAAAGGAAAAGCTATTGTACAGACGTTCCTAAATTAGTTCCTTCTACATGTGTTCTAATGTACAATTCTTTGGTTACATGATTTCATACTAAATTTTCCACTCTTTTTAACAGCAAGCCATAAAACCCCAGACGCTGCTTCTCACAGCATCAAGTTGATATCTGCATGGTTATAAACAGGAAGAATCATTTATAATTTCCCATACATGACTAGCCAACAAGAACTATATATGATGTTCTTCATGAGGCAACTTTTTGAAACTTGACAAAGATATTCAGCCATATATTCACTGTCAACTTGATCCTGTAATTCCACACTCCACTTAACCCAGCAACATCACTGCCTCACACTGGATCTTCATCGCTGTCTGAAGTTCCTTGCTTGCCCAGTGCTGTGTTCTGCTTCTTTGATTTGTCATCCCAGAGTACCTTTGTCTAAATTGTTTTTCCATTTTCTTCTGGTCTTACTTTCTGAGATTGAAGTTGTCCTAATAGTAGCTATTTCTTAAGCTTCCTATTTGCCATACTCTTGAAAAGCCCTAATTCTCCCTCCCAAGCTCCTTATTCAATGCTAGTTCCAGGGCCACTGCTACCTCCCCAGCTGTGTGTTCCATTGTTGTCTAAAGAGCACTCATTACCTGAATTCCTTATTGGGTCTGTTTCTCCTTCACATGTGCCCTTTTTTCTCTCACTGGACCCTACCTCGAGTCACCTTATTTACTGACTTTCAGCATCACCTTCTTGGATAATGACAGTATGTGGATTGTGACTTTCCCCACTTCTCAAAGGTTTAATAACTGGACAAGTGTGGGCAAGAACTGAAGATTCATATTTCTGTCTGAGAAACCTTCGTTTTCTTAGCATATTGCATATAAAAATACATAGAAAATGAGATTATTAAGGTTATAGCTTTTAGGTCTTTTGAAAAAAAATCAGATTTCAACTTCTTTTGCTGTAATTCTCAATGGCATTATACTTTAAATGGAAGACTTATGACTTTAATAAGTGGCAGTAGAATATTTCTTTTAATCTTCTTCAGTCAGTTCATGTTTGCATAGCTTCCAAATTTTTTGTGAACACAGACATGTTAATGTCCTCCTTGCTGTACTGAATGCTTCAAAAGCAATAATTTATGCATCAACCTGGAAACTCATTAATTTAGGCAAAAGAACATTTGATTATTGCGTCTTGGCTTGATCATATATCTCAAGGATAACAGAACATCAGGGATCACCAAATTCTAGAGCCACAGCTGATCTTTGAGTTTGCGTTCTGAAGCTTTCCAGTTGTGCATCAGGGATCTTCAAGCATGTGGTTCAGATGTGGTTCTCACACTTGCAGATTTCCTGCTCTGGCATCTACTATTGCTCTAATTTGTTGATTTAGTTTCATGTGACCCTGTTAGGTTTGTTTTAAAAGAATAAAATAAAATAAAATTCAATAAAATTTATGTTACTTTATCAATCTGTGGCTAAATATAAAAATAAAGAGAACCAGGCTTACTGAAAATGCACAGGTTCAGAATGACCAAAACATATTACATGCTTTCTGACTTCAACCATGCTAAGAGTGATACTGATTTCATGCGTATCTTTCTGCACTGTCCATCATAATATTTTCTGCTGAATGGGAAATAAACATTGAAATTATCTAAACTGAAAATCTTTTATAAATTTATTTAATTAAAACTGAAATGTTTTTTGCCACTGAAATTCACGCTGAATCATCTGTTTTGTTTGTTTTTTTTTTTTTCTTGGAGAGGTGAAGATCTGTTAGTAATTCTAACCAAGGGTTTTATAAAAGAAATGAAAAATTAGATTTGTTCAAACTTTTGCTGAGAAATCAGCTTTTGTGTGAAACAAAAGGTAATATTAAGTAATAAAAAGCTATTTGTTCTGTGTTTTATAGATGTTAGCATCAGTTTTTCACATGAGAAAAAAGCTAGCCCAGTTCTTGAAGATATACTTTTCTGTGTATGCTCCTGAATTTAGGAATGTTTTCTTAATGTGTTCCTAAGCATGAAAGGAAAATTATCTCTTTTGACTTCAGACACAGATTCTTACAGTGTGATGACTTTTTTATTATTATTTTTTTATTTTTATTTTTTTTAATGTGTGGACGTGGGTTGGGGGAGAAGGAGTGATTGACAATGTGTTATAGTGAGGGTAGAGAAGATGTTGTATGAGTAAAATCTGGAAAAATTACTAAAGCGGGCATAATATCAAGGCATTTTATCTCACATATGTCCAGTTTCTCAACTTTAGTTGATTAGTTCATGTAAGAAGTGAAAAGCATGTATTTTCAGCTAGTTTTAATATGTAACATTTTAAAACAAGAAATCTTGCAAGAGATCAAAAGAATATTTGACACTTTAGTGTAATATTACAGTATATAATAGTAATGTTTGACAAGATAAACATTACAGTTTTATTCTGATGAGTCCCATGGCTTAATCATTTTCTTCAAACACCTCAGCTGCTGTCTCTTGCAGTATTTTAAGTTCCTGAATTTACAGAAAATTGAATAGTTCTGAATTAATTTTGCTGTCTGCAGCTGCAATCTATGCTAACTCTCTACACAATTTGAATGGTCAACTGAAGTGGTTTCTGGAAAGGCTGTGACTGAATTTATCTGCCATGTGACTCATTTAATCTGCAAGGTAATGACGTTCGGATAATCCTTGGCCAGTTTGATGAGGAAATGGCTGTGAAAGTCTTCTGCTGTGTAAGTAAATATATTTAATTACATGTCAGAATAAAGAATGAGTTACATTTGAATAAAAAATGAGGATAAAAATTTCTTCATGGGGTTCAGCTTCGTCAAAGTTTACATCCTCATGAGAGGTTACATATGCCTAGTTCAATTTCTGTTTCAATAAAATACTTTGTGCTTGACTTCAGTAGAACTTAGGCATGGACTGCATGGTTAGCTTCTTATTGTTCTTATTGCTTTCCTGTAGTGGAATTAAATTCCAAATCAAGCTTGAGCATTTTTCTTCATGTTAGATCCATGGAAGCACTCGTACATAGAGCAGTAGATACAGAGAACCACAAGATTTGAATCTTGTCCAAGAGTTGTGTTCAGGTGGTAATCTCTGCATGTATGTAGTTTTGCATGTTTTTCTTTGAAACAACAAGAAATTCAAGCAGTTTCTACATATGCTAACGAGCCAACACTGTTAATCTCTGCTACTCAAAATGTTGCTAATTGTACAGTTCTCATTCCCTTTTGACGGCTGTATATTTTATCTATTACATGAAAGCAAATATTGCTTTGTAAAAAATAAAGTTTTTTGAATTAAAATAAATGTAGTAAGACAAGCATAGATAAAATTCCATATCCTCACTATTTGTCTGTGTGTATGAATGTGCTGCAAACACACACAGTGAGATTGCTGTTGAAAGTAGTAAGATTAAAATGTGGATCTTTATTTGTACATATTAAAAAAAATCCCCAAACAGAGAGATTTTTAGTGGCTTATATTTTGTATTGTTATTGAATTATTAGTCTAAATAACCAGATTAATCCTGTTTGAGACAACACAATAAGTATAAAAGAAAAGCAATAATGATGGCATATAAATTTGAGAGGGTGTTTTTTAATGCTCACTTAGAGTAAGTTACCTATCTAAGCAAAGAAAGAAAAGGCAGAAGTTCAAAATCTGAGAGCTCCATGTGCCTCAGGCACTTGTTGGCTCATTGTCAGCAGCTATCCCAGTTGCTAGCAAAATTTGGAAAGGAGATCGTGGAGTATATTTGGAAGAAACAAAATCTGTTTGCATCCAGAAGGGAACAGAAAGCATTATTTTCTTTTGTGTTTTCATTCTTCTCATCTTTGATCAGACTTTGTATATAGATGGCTTTGTTCCGGCATTTAAATTGGATTGACAGAGATAATCTCTAATTTTTCCATTCCTGAAAGAAGGAATGGTCCTTCCATGGCCCATCTCCTCCCCAGGTCTCTTGTGGCTGGGCCGGGTTTCCCCAGCTGAGGGGTCTTGGTCTGACCCATCTTCCAAACAAATGCTAGGCAAGAGATTGGCCTCATTCATGCCACTGCCCTTAGTAGCTCATTGCCTTCCTCTACAGCTGTTTCCCAATTCCATATGCCTGTGAGGAGACTGAAGAAATCCTAGAAGTCCTTGGAGGGGCAAGGTGTCCTCTTGTCTGCACTGCTCCAGGCCGAAAGATTTAGGGGGGTTGGGGGAATGGCTCTTTCCCACAATTGCCCACTGCAGCTTTCTGTAGCAACAGTTTGGTATAAATGTGGGAAGCATGTGTAACTCGGAGCAGTTTAAAGAGTGATGGCTACTTCTGAAGTACATTAGTGCCAAAAATACTAAGGTGGATTTTCCTGGAGACTGGAGAAATCTGAGAGATCGTGTATTTAGGCTTGTATGAATATATTTTTTTGAGTTTCAGGAGGACACTGCAGGAGATGGCAGTTCAAAATAGGTCATTTATATATTCATAAACTACAGTATGTCAGTAAGCTTGTTATTAGTCATAAAATATACTGTTGACTCATGCACACCTACATCTATGTGTCTAAGAGCACAATAAGTTAGATATGTCCTGTTTTACCCCCTTTTCCCACCTGTATGTTCAGATAGGTTCCACTTGTGATTCCATGTTACATTTCACAGGGTGACTGATGGCAGACAGGGAAAGCCAGCTGGACACGAGCCAGCAGTGTGCCCAGGTGGCCAACAAGGCTGACAGCATCCTGGCTTGTATCAGTAATAGTGTGGCCAGCAGAACTAGAGAAGTGATTGTGCCACTGTACTCAGCACTGGTGAAGCTGCACCTCAAATCCTGTGTTCAGTTTTGGGCCCCTCATCATAAGAAAGACATTGAGGTGCTGGAGAGAGTTCAGAGAAGGGCAACGAAGCTGGTGAGGGGTCTGGAGCACAAGTCTGATGAGGAACGGCTGAGGGAACTGGGGCTGTTTAGCCTGGAGAAAAGGAGGCTGAGGGGAGACCTGATTGCTCTCTACAACTACCTGAAAGGAGGTTGTAGCATGGAGGGTGTTGGTCTCTTCTCCCAAGTAACAAGTGATAGGACAAGAGGAAATGGCCTCAAGTTGCACCAGGGGAGGTTTAGATTGGATATTAGGAAAAACTTCTTAAGTGAAAGTATTGTCAGGCGCTGGAACAGGCTGCCCAGGGCAGCAGTGGAGTCACTATCCCTGGAGGTGTTTAAAAGGCGTTTAGACAAAGTTCTTAGGGACATGGTTTAGTGCTAGAGTTAGGTTAGGTTGTGGTTGGACTTGATGATCCTGAAGGTCTCTTCCAACTGAAATGATTCTATGATTCTATGAAAGTCTTTTGGTTTGTTAAAGGAATGTGCTATTGTACTAGTGCAAGTTGGTTGGACTTTTTTGTAATTATAGTCTGAATATTATTTTCTAGTGATCTGTGTAGGTGGGAAAATCTTTAAAACCTGCCTCAATTTTCTGACTGGATTCAACAATCGCTGTGAGGTTTCCTCAGGACATCCATCCTCATTTTCATTTTGCCTGGCTATTTCCTCCCTCTCCCCACTAAACACACACACACACAGACACACACACACACACAGACACAGACACACACACACACACACACACACACACACACACAAGATGCAGAGCATATAACTCAAAGATAAATGACCTAAAAGCCAGTTTAATTCAGTGGAAAACTTTGAAAACATTACATGACTAATTCAAGTCAAAGTGAATGTTAGCAGGTGTTTCCCACAATGATGTAAATAAGCTTAGCTGTTCATTTAATGCCAGTGTCAAAACCCGCAATTTTAGTTCTATGGGAAGTCTTAACTTTCTAAAGTTGTTTTCACCTCAGTGGATCGAATGCAATATTTTTTATGGAATAGAAATTAAAGTATTTTGCTCAAAACTTAACACTTTGACAATCAAAATGGGTGACTGTGTTGAATAGACATAATCTGTTTTTTCATTTGAAATTGCATCTTCCCAACAAAAGCTTCAGTTTGGCAGAAAATGTTATTTTTTAAAAAATTGTTAGTGGGAATTTTTCCAACATATTGTCTTTAAGTTGTAGAGATAATGAAGTATAGCCATGAACACATCAAGACTGATGCCTAGCTGATACAGTTATTCGTCTGAAGACAATTAAAGAAGATGACTGTTATGCATAAGTCACTGAATGAGCTTCAGTTGGCTGTTTTAGTAAAAATTTAATAACAACTAAAGGTGAGCTTAATCAGCACCATTGATACAAAAGGGCTGGAATCTGTTCTTGAGCTGATATAGTATTACTGCTGAGTCTGCTTCAGAATTAAAGGCAACTTTGATTTTTAATGAGAAAAAGATGGCTTTTCATTGCAATTCAGAAGCCTACAGGCATTCTTGTAGGGATAGGATATAGGATGTGTCCATACTAACATGTTGGAAACACAACAGAAATTGAATTGCAGTGAGGTTTTGCAGGCTGTATTATACAAACAGATAGTAATGGTTTACTACACATAGAGGGATTTCTTACATACATTTATTTGTGGTAAGCAAGCATCTCTTTACAGATTCAAACAAGAATGAAAAGTTTAGAAAAAATAAATGAGTTCAGTCTCACGAGGGCAGAAAATATTCAGGACAGATTCCTGGCTGCTTGACTGCATCTCGGGGCTTTGCAGCTTAGGTGGGGCACATAGGTAGGACATGAGTACTTTGTGCTGTACTGATGGTATAAAGCCCTTGTAAAACTTTGTCTTGCTCTTGTGTGCCAACAAATATTCCCCTTAGAAACTGAAACCTGTAAGAAGTGGTCTGTGTGCATTCAAACAGTTTTAGAAAGATCTGCATTTTTCAAGGAAATGTGTCTTTCAAGAGTCAAAATCATCTCCGTTGAGCAGAATCAACAGGGAGGAAATGGTGGCAGAAAGCGTTATTTTGAAATAAGTCTTCTGGAACCCAAACACTGAAGTGTCTGAACACTTACAACTGTGCTGGCACTAGAAAAGTGACTGCATGGAGATGGTACTAAGCTTTGGAGAAGCTGATTTTGTTCCTCTTTTTGCCTTCCCCATGTGCTGGTTTGACTGAAAATGCAGTTCTTCATGCAGTTAGCAACCTTTCTTTTTCATAGCTAGCATGGTCATTATTTGAACTTAGTTTGAGAACAAGAGATAACAGCCCAGCACAGAGTTAATATTTTTAATTGCTCTGGTGTGAGAGCCAAGGACACTCTGAGTGTTCTGCCCACAGGTGTGAGGCAGCAAGGGAGGGGGGCAGAGATGGGGCAGAGCTTGACTGACATCCCGACTGATCAATAAGAGCATTCCATCCCATCAGCTTCATGCTTCAGGTTTAAGGAGAATCGGGACCCTCCGATCTCTCTCCTTCTTTGTCTTTCTCTGGGTTGTTCTCATTCTCACTCTTTGAGGCACTCTCGTTCTTGCTTGCTCTGGAGCGCAGTCCGGGGGGTTTGGTCAGGACATTTAGTTCGGCCTCTTCCCATTTTGCAGAGGCCTCTGAGCATTTCTGCCTTTTTCCTCTTTTTTTCACTGTTGGGGACCAGGTGCTGTTTCTTGGGACTGGCTGCTCAGCATGTTTGTAAGGAGTTGCCTTGGGTATCTTTTATTTCTGTTTTTTTTGATATATATATATGTGCTAGTAATGTATTGGTATTTTGTTATTTTATTAAACTGTATTTCTCTCAATCCAAGTTTCTCCCTTCCCTTTCAGTTTTCTCCCCTGTTGGGGGGAAAGGGGTGGGGTTGAGGGAGCGGCTATTATGGTTGTATTGCTAGCTCGGGTTAAAACACAACACCCACATTGCCCTTCAAACCTTACCATTCCACCAGACTGAGATATTCATTTAACACTAGTGTCAGAAACAGTTAGCGGTTTTAATTCTATGGGAAGCCTTAGTTTTCTAATGCTGTTTTCACTGCAGTGAGATGAATGTGCTATCTTTCATGGAATAGAAATTAGGGTATTTTGCTCAAAACTTAACACTTACACAATGAAAATGGTCAACCACTGGGTTTTGTTTCTTTAAAGCAAAATATAGACATGTAATCAAATTCTTGCAGTAACGTGAGAGTTTCAGTGCAACCTTGGGGATGATCCCTTGTTTCCAGGATGGAATTTCTGGCTATCTTGATTTTTTTTTTAATTTCGAGCCCCATATCCTGGAACATTTACAGATTATGCAGGAAACAGGCACAAATGCAAACAGAAAAATTCCAGCAGCTCCAATTTCAGAATATTAATAGCCAATACTTTCTTGCAACACACAATTTGATACTTTAATCTGTATAGAGCAGGGGAAGCTACTGATGATTGTCCTTCTCTAAAAGCACAATTCAGTGTAACTTTGTGTCCTCAGAGATTTGAAAACTGTCAGTTTTCCAGTGGAGTGCTAAGGCTGTAGCATATATGTCTAAAAATTGGAATTTTCATCTTATAAGTATGTCTTGTATCTCCAGTATTGTTTATATTAGGAGCCAAAGAAGCATGAAATCTGCTGTTTTGAAATGGAGTCAGACTGAAATGTCAAAAGAAATAAATCTAGTTACAAGACAGAGAAACATCTGAGATAAAATTTGCTAACTTTATCCTAGAATGCTCTTCACAATGGAATAGAATATCTGCTGTGAATAGATCAGCTTTTAGGCAAAACAGCGTATGTGCCTGACTAATAAAGTATTTCTGTTTCCTTTTTTACGTATCTGCTATTTATTGAAAGGAGATAACAATCATCTTAGTATCTTGGAATTCAGTGGGCTATATTCAGTACTCAATATAGAATTTCAGCTGAAGAAATTTCTTTCTGGAAAAAAAACAAAAAACAAAAAATCCCTGAAAATTGCTTGCTGTATCAGGTTGCTATTGATTTATGCTTCTCAGAAAAACTGCTTAGTTAACATCCCTGTGGTCTCTGTTTTAGCACAGTCATATAATTCATATTTGGAACATTGTGATTTAGTGGTGCCTAGGATCCAGGTTTTCTCATCTAACCTTATCCTGTTCAATGTTGTCTCTAGGATGATATTAAAATAATAATAATTTAGCTTAAACGTGGTAGCATGGTGGTACTACCACTCATGTGCTGGTTGTGTTATGGAGAATTTTTTATGCGAATTTTGTGCCTTCTACCAGTGTTCCTCTTTATCTCCTGTGGTTTTAGAATTCAGTATTTTATTTTTCTGTTTTTGAATAAATGGTATATTGAAAGCAAAATAGGTTTTAGTAAATTCTCATTGTCTGAATTTTAAAGACAGGAATCTTCAAGAGAGCAGTCTTCATTATTAGCAAGTAATTATTCTAAACTGTTCAAAATAATTGTGTATCCTTCAATTATGCCATAATTTCGTTAATAATGAAAAAAACCCAAACACGAACAGAAAACAATTACTTTTATGTTCAGTATGGCTATTATGATGTCTGTTATCTTTTGTATTTTTCTTTCTTTGTAGGCTTATGATGAAGAAATGTATGGCAGCAAATATCAGTGGATTATTCCAGGGTGGTATGAAAACCTTTGGTGGGAATCCTGGATTAATTCCTCACAATGTCTCAGCAAAAATCTTCTTGCAGCCATGGAAGGTTATATTGGAGTGGATTTTGAGCCTCTCAGCTCAAAAATGAACAAGACCATATCAGGAAGGGTTCGTATTTTTCCTCCAACTATTTTAGTATGGTCAGTTGTCTCACCAATGTATTGACGCAGCAAAGCACAGAGGAGGGAGGTGAAGTTAAAGAGTTCTTCTACAAAGAGAGCTCGCAGTCATCATGGTTAGTCTCATCTTTCCACTGGTTTACATTTTTAAAATATTTAGAAGTCAATTCCAGTTCTCTACAGGGTAAGGAAGCATTAAAGTCCTTTGTCTCAAATCTGCCCTCCTCTGTGTGAACATCACAGTTAAATGGACAGTAAAGCTTGTATTGTAGTCTGCAATATCATCTGCTGTATCATGTCAAGTTAAATAGTTGAGCACAGAAATTGAAAGCTTTTATGTTTAACCCCAGTCCTGCAAATGGCTACTTTCATTGCTGATTTTTGCCTCTTAGAACTAGGGGACCGGGCATGGGACTCGTTATAAATATGTGATTATGTGGTATTTCCATAAAGTATGTAACATTTTATCATAGAACAAATGCTTCCAAACTCTATCTAATGAAGAAACATGCCTGATTTTGCCACTTCTCATCTTTTTCCGTTTTCCATGCCTTGCTGAGTGAGCACAAAAGACAGTTTTACAAAAAGGCCACTCTTGATAAGATGGCACACTGTAAACAACACAGTAAACTCATAAAACATTAGACAAATTGCCATTGAAATAATTTCACATCAAGTAAATAGTTGTTCAAGTAAAGATTATTTGTTTTCCATTATCCTTTTAAGTGTAATCAGACCACAAAGTCGCAGAGATACAGACTTACTCTTGGTTCTAGTATTATGGCTCACCAATATATTAGTAGCCTTGGTTGTATGAAAGCAAAATAAAACAAATTGCCATTCATACAAAGAAGGTCTTCCTCCAGTCTCACCATCAGTCTTCTAAGTTAGCCAGCACATGGCTTTTGAATTTGTTTCTTTCTTAATATTTGTTTTGGCAGCCTTTACTGTATTAGTCTTTGAACTGAAGAGTCTAGCTCAAGGCATAGGTTTGGACCCAAATCTGTAAAATGTTAAGTACTGAATTAAAACTGAGGTTTTTCTCCTCTGCAGACTCCACAGCAATATGAAAAGGAATATAATGCTAAGCGTGGTGATGGGCAGTCCAGCAAATTTCATGGTTATGCATATGATGGAATATGGGTGATTGCCAAGACTCTACAACGGGCAATGAAGTAACTCAATGCCACCAACAAGCACCAAAAAATTGAAGATTTTAATTATACAAACCATAAACTTGGCAAATTTTTTCTGGATGCTATGAATGAAACCAACTTCTTTGGAGTAACAGTAAGTCCTAATCACCTGTTTGTGGAGAAGGCTTGCGATTTTAAGTCAGTAGCCAAAGCAAGCATTAAATTTTAAATACATTTGTGAAAGAAACACAGTTGTGTATTTCTTGTATCTTCAGAACTTCCACAGCTCTTATCTTAAAAATTAATGTTGTTGCCTTGAGACTCTTGCTTGTTACCTGTCTTCTGATGCCAAGAGATGACACTGTATGCTTCCTCAGTTATGAGATTTTTTTAAGCACAGGTGTCATCTGATTAACAACTCAGAGTGGTCTCAAGGGAACTGCCAAGTGTTGCAAGCTACAGTGACCTTATAAGTAACTGTTTTAGCAGGAGGAATAGCTGGAATATGATCTGAAAATACGTCCTGTTTGACTCCATCATTTATTCTTTGTGGTAGGTTATAGTGCACTAATATCTCCAACTCCAGTATTGTACATTCCAGGTATTGTTACAACATACTTCAGTTGCCATTTAAGTGTATTAATATTTTGTACTTTTTCGCAGTCAAGTTCAAAGTATGTTGACCATGACTGAAGAAGAACTGGTCACATACAGTAATAACCTCATTCTGCTTTCTGTTTCACCATTGCAAATTCATAGTATTTTTTTTTTTTTTTTTTAAATGACATTACTTCCAGTTTTCAGCAGAGTAAAATGGGCAGTAGGAGTATGGCCCTAAAACTTCTTAATTACTTAACTGTGTTTGTGACAACATCAGTCAAACGTTAATGGCACGTATATGTTCAGGAGTGTGCAATGCCATACTTCTTCACCAAGAGAGCTGAGCAGACTCCATTTCAGGGACAGGCTTCATGAAGCGGTATACTTTCGTGGTGATGTTGCTAGATAAGGAAATCAGAGTTTTGCAGAAATGTGTATTTCAGTGGTGGATGGAGCAAGTGTTTTTAGGCACCCTCTTGTGGTGAGAGCACACAGAAAGTTGGCATCATTTCTGCCACTGCTTGTCAGATTCTGTTCCCATGTTAATTTCAACTGTCTTGGGTATCAGTTAACCTCAAAACATGTTGAAGTAGCAGAACTAAGGTTGCCTTTGTATAGACATCAACAATGAGGGCAGAGTCGGCTTTTTCATGTCCTTAATTGCTGAAGAAGCCTATGTTTTGTATTCCAGTACAACTGAAACTGATTTAGGATTTTAAAGTAAAAAACAATGATGTGGAAAGATGATACTAGAATCTAGTTGCCTGTAAAATTTGAAGTTTGCTTTCTTTTTACAATGAATTTGGCTGAAGGTTTCAGTAAAATAATTGTGCAGTTATGGGGTATCCCATTACATCCATAGCAGGACTGCGTCTTTGAGAAAACGTTCAGTCAGTAGCATCTGTGAACCAGACTCTGCAGGGACTCAGACATCTCTATTCAAAACACAGCATCTCTCAATATGATTTAAATTGTATATTGCTATGTAGTTACTTTTTCTTCTTTTTTTTTTTTCCTTTCCCCTTCTTAGCCTTTTTGCCTGCTTTTTAGTCTTGACAGTCAATTATGGTAAAATTGATAGATTTCATTAGCACTGCTTAATTGCCTTTCACTGCTCTCCCTCCAAAAACAACCCCAAAACCTCCAAGATGAAGAAGGTCCTTTTTTTATTAATTTCAGAGACACCAGCAAAACCTCAGAGATGAACAACATCCCTTCAGGGAGGGAATGAATCAAAGTTTCACCAACCATATTCGGCCGTGTTTATGTACTTTATTCCTTCAGGTATAATGTTTTTTAAAGAAATTACTGCACAATTATTCACTGCATTTAGTGCTCCTGTGAGGCAGTTTGTGAAACATTTCTCTTTAAGACTGATCTACCAAGTCATTGTGACAATGCACAGCCCAAATCTGGTATTTGCAAGGATCATAGTTCTTGTTCCTTATAACACACTAACAAAACCATTTTAATCAGAAAGTTATGGAGAGAAGAAAGCCTATAGCAGCTACATCTTTTAGGATATAACTAGAACAAACAATACTCAAGTTTTTTTCAGACAGTGTGAAGAAGCATTTTATAGCAGATATTAAGAGTTTTGCATTGAAATATTCAGCAAGTTGAAGGAACAGATTGATTCTTACCAGAAATATTTTTAAACGTTTTAAATCTTTAGTCTAATAAATTGCTGTCATTTGTGACTTAGTTTAAAGCTTTCACTGGAACCTAAGTTTTAGGTCTCAGAGTGCCAAACCTCATTTCATTTTATTTTTTTTCCAGAAACATATTTGGTATAAAATTTTGACAATTTATTTTTAAAAAGTTATTCTAAACAGGAAAAAGAAATTCATTCATTCTACAGTGTATATGCAAGATATAAAATGAGTTACTGAAAAAAAGGAAGAAATAAAAAGGACTAAATCTGATCAATCTTCAAAAATTCATCCAATGATATAGTAAAATAGGTTGTTAATTATTAGGTAAGAGGAGAAGGCAGACAAGAAGCTGTAGACAAGAAACTAAAAATGCAAAATCTGTAAAAAAGAGGCATTTTTATGTTTTCTGTTAATATGATATCAAAAACACGGTCATGTCATATATAATAAATCCCTTTACACAATTTTCATTTTCCTTGAAATTATTTATAGTAAACCACACACACAAAAAAAATCACTGTTGAGTGTTGGTTTTGGTGGAATTTTTTAAATAACTTTTGAAAGACCTGCTGGAAGTGAAGTGTGCTAGTTCCTGGTTATACAGAGTGATTCTTTCAGTTTTCTGGTGTTTTGTTTGTTTGTTTGTTTTCTCTGGGAGACAACATTTAGAAAATAGTTTAGGGTATTGCCCAAAGATTGACAGGACTAATCCTCTTTTTGTGCATCAGAAACTCGGTGCATAGGTGTTAGTTATTATGATTTAACTACCAGAAATCTGTGACAAATGAAATTACAGCTATTCCTTAAACATCCTGAAGGTTCTGGTCTTTTTCACAAAATGGTTCCTTCTGTTATTTTTCCCTTTGTGCTTACCTGACTTATAGTCATGTTGATTACCACATAATTTTCTCATGTATTTTGAACACAGAGCAAGGAAACATACTTGGTCTTTTATCAGAAAACAGTAATACAGTTATCTGCTACACTTTTTCAAAGGTAAAATGAATACTATTTGCGATGAGAAATGCAATACAAACAAACAAAAGACCCGCAGGGATGTTCCTACAGTTCTGTTAATCTGAATGTCCTAATTCTGCAGTCAGATCCCCTGACACTGGCTGTTTTCAAACTGAATAAGGCACCGTGTGGTTAGAATGGTCCGTCTGCAATGACCAGCTTTCAGCATAGGAGTCCTTGTGATATGAGAATAACTTGGTTTTCATGGTTTTTCATGGTTTATCACTTGCTTATCAGACCACTTATTGTTTAATGGAAAAGTTACTGAAACAACCACAAAAAAAAATCTCTTAAAGGATTTGGGACAAATTTTTCCACTTTCCTTAATCCAGATAAAGCCAGTTTCATAAATCGAATGCAACTCTGCCACTCTAATGGTTTATAAACTGCCAGATGCCTGTTTCCTTGCTAAATATAACCCTCTTCTCGTATAGAACACGTTCTTTCAGATAACCTAAGTGTCAGGCAATGAAAGATAAGAAGTACTCGCACACTTTATTTTGACACAGTTTAGATGTCCAAGGAGTCCTCTCATGTAGTTGGCAGAGCCACTGGAGGTAATTTAGAGTTGCAGAATCTACTGAGGTCTCTGTTGCAGTGTTACCACTTCAAATCAGTACAGAGTGATAAAGTGATGGGAAACAATATATCTAGGGTATCCATGTTTCAATTATACAGCAGTGTATAGCATACTACTTATAACATGCCCATCAGATATGTGTGAAAACCAAGGAGAATTCTCCATATAGCTGGAATAATTCTCTTAAAGCAAGATTGTTCACCTAAAGGATTTAAAAAAAAAAAAGGCAAACCCACTATTTTGTGTAATATTACCATAGCATAACTTGTATGATTCATAATTGGTGAAGAATTAGTGCAGTCTTCTCAGGATAATGAGTCCTATTTAGTGCATACAGAATCAAAATCCATCTAGAAAATCGAAAGATTTTGTTTTAGTAATCTTTTTCCTTTGTTTTCCTGTTTGTAAAGGCTGCGGATGGTTACAGAGTACCCTACAACTACATCAATGTTTATATTTGTTAGCAAAAAATTGGTTATACTTGGAAAGACATTAAACACCACATTTGTTCTCAGGGTGGTAGAAGTTTATGTTGATTCCAAGGGGTAGCTAGGTGGTGGGGAAAAAACAGTGTGTGTTGGAGATAATTTTTAATTTACTTTTTATGCAAAACATGACATTATTTTTAAAAATGCTTTCCTCTAATTTTTTAATTGCTGCACCTTTGTCACTGATGTGATGTCATAAATGTTACGGTTCTGCCTGGTTTATGCCTGAAGGCCTGTAACTGTTGTGGTGGGGTATTCTGCTGCTTGAGTTTATTGCTGTTTTCTGTGATTATAAATCAGGCTTCAGAATTGTTAATTTATTTCTCATCCGTATGGCCTTCTATTATTTGTGTGTAATGGAAAAAGAATTACAGTAGAGGAGAGAGAAAATTAAATACAGTGTTGTCTTTCATGTCAGCCAGAGACTCTAGCACAGTGGGATAGAATTCTATCATGGTAGCTGCTGCACAATTTAAACCACAGCCATGAAACCGCTTTCGGGTCTGTCCCTGGCATCCTGCATTCGAATGGATCCAGTCACATTTCATAACTGGAAAAATGCTTATTGATATGAAGTTCATTTTGTATTTTGACGCTGATTATTTCTGAAGATCAATTTTAGAAGCTTGCTTCCACTTCTCAGGCTTCAGTAGCCACTGTGTTGTACAGGAATCTCAGAAATACAGGAGCTTTTAGCATCAAAATAGGAACAGGGATTGAGTATTTATTTCTTGTCATCCTGTAAAAATAACATACCCTGAGACTGTTAAATTTGGGAATATGTCCATCTTTGGTAAAAAATCAGATGGAACTAGGGTGGACTTCAGCAGAGTCAACTTATGCTTAATATGGGAAACTAACAAACATTTTTGTAGTGGCATTGATCATTGCAGTTAATTTTGCATGAACAGTTCTGAATTAAGCCTCAAGACCTGTTCATAGCTGGAGTCAAATTTTCTTTGTTGACATGGCCAGGGTAGGGCAGATAGCACAAGTATTAGGAGGAGGGCAGAAATTTTAATCAAGTAACTCCATGTTAATCTAGAGCAGTGCTTTAAAAGTACATTTAATTTTATAAAGGGGCAGGGGGGAAGTTTAGTGTGCAGTTGAATACCTAACACTATAAAGATATCTGTTCCTCAGAAATGTGTTTGAACATTCCATCAAATGTGATTGGTCTTCATTTTCAGCATTCCAAGATTTGCATTTGGCCATTCTCCCTAATTGGGTGATTTGAGGGAGTTCAATAAGCTAGCAAAATGCATAGTCAGAAAACTATAGATATGTATATATGTATGCATAAACATGCATGTGGTCACAACCTCACTTGAATGTTGTCAGACCTCAGTCTTTTCCTATGGGTTGTGAGTGTGATTTACTCTGAATTAAATGCCTTGTATTTCCTTTTGATTTTGCAGAACTTGCTTCCTCTTACAGGGTTTCTTGTGTAGCACAAAGAAAAAGAAAAATGCTTGGGGTCTGGCTGTGTGCAAGACCTCCTACATCTCTTTGCTTTGCCTGAACCTTGAATCTGAGCTTCCCTCAGTGGAAACATATTGAGTCTCTTACTTCCTTACTCCCTTCTGACTTCTGTGCATTATCCAACAGCAATGAGCAACTGAGAGTGGTACACAAGGTTGGTGAAATAATTTGCTCTCTGTATGGCCAGTTCATTTAGGAGACTCCTCAAAATAGAGAGCTACTAAAGTAAGCCATCAGCAAGTCCGCATAGGGTCATAACCAATATTTGCTCATTAGGAAAAATCAGTGCAAATGTTTTCATCTGCCAACAATGTAAAACTGCATACAGAAGGAAATCCTAACTTTTTAAAGTGAGAACTGACATTAACTGTAACATTTCAAAATTAGCCCTCTAGCTAATTAGCAGTTGACTATTTAATAGTTTTAGTAGGTGGCAAAAAAAAGGTTTAGTCGGAACTTGTAGAACAGTTATTACTTGTTGTTCTAATAGGTGGATATTTGATGAAAATAAATGAACAACATACATTTAGAGAAAACCTAGTGAAACATTTTTGATGAGCTGGCTACCATCTCTTAGCTTCCTCTGCTCTGTATTTAATTTTCTCTGTATCTAGACAGTGTTTACCATAATATATAATATGCCCTAGAAGCTGCTTTGTTGCTACTTTGGGTAAAAGAGTGGAAGTCCCTACAAATAATAAGGAAACAAAGCTCTACTGAAGGTGATTGTGTTGGCTAAGTGGTGGTGTGGGTTTGTGCTTCACCAGATAGTTCTCCTTTAGGCTTCTGAAGAATTAAAGCACATTCAGTAGTTCCATTACCCTGTTTTTTCTGATGTGTAGCTGCCTGCCTCAAATCCACTTTTATCTTTTTTTTTGGGTATGGTTTCTTTTGTTTGACATTTCTGCATTCTTTGAACTTTAGTGCTGAAAGACTAAAGGAAAAACAAAATTTACCACATTTGGAAGCTCTGTCTTGCTCAAGATCAGCAGTTAAGCTGAGAAAGGCTATCAGTGGTTTTAAAGAGTTTTCGAAACAGTTTCTTCCTCTGCCAGTTGGTTTTATCTGAGGTTGGTATAGAGGGCCATTTAAAAAAAAAAGAAAATATATATATATATATACTGAAAGAGGGGAAAGCCTATAAATGCTGGAGAACCAACACAGGAATTATAGGTTCTGGTACCTCTTGCATAAGCAGGAGATGTTTTTTCCTGATGGTTACATGCCATTTTGTGTGCTGTTTAGATCGAAGTACTACGTAGAAAAGGTGTTCCTTTGCCCCCCCTCCAGCAT
Organism: Nesoenas mayeri; assembly: GCF_963082525.1. Classification (NCBI taxonomy): domain Eukaryota; kingdom Metazoa; phylum Chordata; class Aves; order Columbiformes; family Columbidae; genus Nesoenas; species Nesoenas mayeri. Next base: position 3,976,355 of record NC_137545.1, on the reverse strand, counting down.
GTAGTAGAAAAATAAGGAAAAATGTTATATACCTTCTTTGATTGCAGCAAAGCCCTGTACCTCACTTCCCCAAGTTCTTTTTGACAAGAGGTAGGTAATGTTCATGTGCCTGTTGAAAAAGGAGTATGGAATAAAACCTTACAGAGACTTATGGAGAAGTGACCCTCTTGCAGAAAGTGTATCAATGAAATATAATCTCTGAAAATTAATATATTATAAAATGTGGAGTAGCTCCATCCACCTACACTGTGGCTTCAAACCATGTCAGTATCCTGTGGTCAAAAGCTGATGACACATCAGTGTGATCTGTGGTGATGATCCCATATTGGCAAGAGAATATGCACATCTTTCTTCTCCATATGCAAGCCTGTGGTAAACAGTAAGGATTTGCAATACATAAGAACTGTTTTGAAAAGAGTCTCTTGTGCAATGGTAATCCAAAATGGAAAATCCAAAATGGAAAATGTGCAAGGTGTTGACAATGTTGCCAATTTCTGAATTTCTCTTTGTGAAAATTAGCCATTTCTTTAATTGGAACTGCAGCTGTAATCTCCCAAGGAAGGACTAGAACATTTATGTTAAGGGAGGTGTGGGTGGGAAGTGAAGCATGTTGGAGAAGGGAAAGTCAATGGTGCTTTAGTTGTCCTGGGATCTGATGCAGTTCTTGGTAGCTGTGGTAGAACATAATATGTCAATTAATAGAGTAGCCTAGTAAACAACTGTAGCACAGGTTAAAATTATTTCAAATCCCTTTCAAGTATTATTGGCTGTAAAGGAAGACTGCACCTTCCCCAAGAAAGAAATGTCTTAAGTGAAGAGGGAAAGGACAAAGAGTCAGCAGGGTCTGAGATCCAGATAGGGAGTCCCTGAGAGAAGAGAATCCATAGCTATGTCCCTAGCCCCCACATGACTTTTTTTAACAATGAGTCTGGAAGTTAAGACTGCAGGAAAAGGTGTATTTAGGAGAACATAATGAGAAAAGAAAAGTTTTCCTGGAAAGCTTTTGTATAATCTGTGGCACGGAGCAGTTCTGAGTTTTCAGACTCCAGTGTCTCCTGTTCTGACTTGTTCAATAGTGCATAGAGTTTAACGAACATATTCTCACCTGACTGTGCTTTTCTTGAACCTGATTTTACTGTCCTTGTTGAAGAGCAGATCATTAACAGATATATTAATTCCATAGCAATACGTCCAGCGTAGACATATATGTATGGGCCATGTGTTTACTAGATAGGCCATGTAAATGTTTGACACACATGGAGCGTAATGGTCCTGAAGAAGCAGCTGGGTTCTTTTATGGTTACTTGGCAGATGATGTGTGAACTGAATAAGATCAGGCTGGGATAGGCACAGCTGAATCATGCTTCCAGGGGAATTATTGCAGATGTCACAATGATGTATAGGCAAAAATCTATGAATTACAGACCTTCCAGGGTAACTGTTTTTCAGTGGTATGGTGTACATACCTGGGAGCTTGTGGAAAGGATTCTGCTTGGTTTTCAGTGAGGAATCATTTGTGTTCACGTGGACAAACAGAAGGCATAGCAACTACGTTCCAGCGCAGAAAATGCAAGTTTTCCGATGCTCTCTCTTAGTTTCCCTATACCGAGTCATGTATAGATACCGCAGTCATGGCTGTGCTTTGTTACACACAGGCACAGCCAACGCACACCAAGTGTCAACAGACATATTCCGCTGAGCTCAACACTAGTGCAGATGCACATGTGTGACGAAAGTAACACGCATGCACTCCTGAAAGCCGTGCACGCTGCTGTTCATTCGCACTTTTCAGATACACTCCTGAAAGCCACGCACACTGCTATTCATTTGCTAAATGCCGTCTTCGGAAGCATTTCTCCTGCCAATCTAAAGCTCAGCTGTCTTCTCGTGTTACTGAGAAATGTCAGCGCAGAAAATCCATCTCTGTCGAGCACACGTCAATCCCTCTTCTGTGTTCCTTTGTTGCCTTTGCCTAGATGATTTCCCTTTTCTCTCTTCACTGGAGCAGTCATGGCTGTGCTTTGTTACATACAGGCACAGCCAAGACACACCAAGTGTCAACAGACATACTCCATTGAGCTCAACACTAGCGCAGATGCACACGTGCGACAAAAGCAACACACATGATTGTGGAGAGAAAGACATGCATTCACATGCTTGTGGAGCGACGGATAGATACTGCAGGCGCTAAAAAACACTGACTGACTTACAGGCACACTGTCCTCACACCAACAGGGACCGCTCTGCAGGTATCCTAGACGCTGATTATCGAACCAACTACACTGACCTGTGCGAAACTCCCAGACGCTTACAGGCAAGAGACATTCTCTCCGACAAGCACACTAGTGTTTGCCCTCAGCTATAGATCAGGGACAAGCTTGTGCAGAGACGCCTTCTTGCTCTTTCGCCTTAAGGCATGATCTGATTTGTTTCTCTTGTAGATCGACTGCTGAGCGCCTTTTCTCGTGCCACTGTGAAGCATTTGCCATAAGTGAGAGGTAGCTCGGAGCAGCATTCAGTTCTGCCTACGACTGTCTTTGCTCCTTTACTTAGCAGAGTTCCCTTGCATCTGTCCGCGTGACAAATGCAGGACTCTACCACGTCGTGCAAAACGCGGAACCTTGCCAACAAACGGCGCAGCTGTGCACTCACTCCAATCTAAGCATGAATGGAGCTGGCATCAAGACACAAGCGTCTGGACAGACAGTCATTTGTAGACACAAATGCTTTCACGCACACGGTCGTCCAAGAACAGGGACATATCTGCAGGTACCCTCCAAAAGAATACTCTCGTGCAGCCACATATGCGTGATGTAGTACGCCAACCATCAACGGACGTGTTTACCCTCAAGCATGTCAGTACGTTTCACATACATCTTTCTCTCCATAGATGGGAGTGGGTGCGCTTGCAGATGTGTGCATGTGTGTGGCCAGGCATTTGCTTAAGCATCAGTGTGTGAAAAAATAGGTGCTTTTCTCTAGCTGCGTTTGCGTGCACGAGGTGGTGGGTGTACATACCTGGGAGCTTGTGGAAAGGGTTCTGCTTGGTTTTCAGTGAGGAATCGTTTGTGTTCACGTGGAAAAACAGAAGGCATAGCAACTAGGTTCCAGCGCAGAAAACGCAAGTTTTCCGATGCTCTCTCTTCGTCTCCCTATACCTAGATGTGTATAGAAATGGCTGAGCCTTCGATCGGCAGGTAAGTTACCACGAAGCATGCTGTACGCAGAAAATACCAACAGATCCCCGGTTCACATATTGTTTCTTATACGTGCTTGAGCGCAAATATGTTGGTGCTGCTGTGGCATAAAAGATGTCCGTCAGAATATGTGATTGTGCACAGCGGGGCTTGTTTATACCTTCGTTCCTGGTGTGCGGGGCTTTCAGAACCGGGTCTGTGGAGTCGTCTGCGGGGATGCCAATGTCGGAACACGCAGACTCCACTGTATACCAAAATATCGGCAGTCGTGTTTTACCACGTAGCTTAGCATGCAGAGAGGTACGTCTGTTCCAAAGAGACGACGGAATCGCGTGTGCACACACAGAAGAAAAACCTGACCTTGTGCCTTTGTGTGAACATGAAACAGCCGTCTATACACTTACAGACACGGGGACGTGCATCAATGCTGTCACATAGCCACCAGCTTTTGAGCACAGGCTCTGCTGGTTTTTGCACCTTTCAGGCACACTCCTGAAAGCCGCGCACGCTGTTGTTCATTCGCACTTTTCAGGCACACTCCTGAAAGCCGCGCACACTGCTATTCATTCGCTAAATGCCGTCTTCGGAAGCATTTCTCCTGCCGATCTAAAGCTCAGCTGTCTTCTTGTGTTACTGAGAAATGTCAGCGCAGAAAATTCGTCTCTGTCGAGCACACGTCAATCCCTCTTTGGTGTTCCTTTGTTGCCTCTGCCTATTTGATTTCCCTTTTCTCTCTTCACTGGAGCAGTCATGGCTGTGCTTTGTTACATACAGGCACAGCCAAGACACACCAAGTGTCAACAGACATACTCCGCTGAGCTCAACACTAGCGCAGATGCACATGTGCGACAAAAGCAACACACATGATTGTGGAGAGAAAGACATGCATTCACACGCTTGTTGAGCGACGGATAGATACTGCAGGCGCTAAAAAACACTGACTGACTTACAGGCACACTGTCCTCACATCAACAGGGACCGCTCTGCAGGTATCCTAGACGTTGATTATCGAACTAACTACACTGACCTGTGCGAAACTCCCAGACGCTTACAGGCAAGAGACATTCTCTCCGACAAGCACACAAGTGTTTGCCCTCAGCTATAGATCAGGGACAAGCTTGTGCAGAGACGCCCTCTTGCTCTTTCGCCTTAAGGCATGATCTGATTCATTTCTCTTGTAGATCGACTGCTGAGCGCATTTTCTCGGGCCATTCTGAAGCATTTGCCATAAGTGAGAGGTAGCTCGGAGCAGCATTCAGTTCTGCCTACGACTGTCTTTACTCCTTTAATTAGCAGAGCTCCCTTGCATCTGTCCGCGTGACAAATGCAGGACTGCGCCACGTCGTGCAACACATGGAACTTTGCCAACAAACGGCGCAGCTGTGCACTCACTCCAATTTAAGAGTAATAGTCACAGTGATAAAGTCACGGAGTTAGGGTCACATAGTCACAGAGTCACAGTCACATAGCCACAGAGTCTGAGTGTCACAGTCACAGAGCCAGAGTAATAGGGTCACAGGGTCACAGATTCGCAGACAAAGATTCATAGACTCAGAATCATAATCTCAGAGTCACCGTCACAATCAGAGTGAAAGACTCACACATTCACAGAGTCACTGTCACAGAGTCACAATCACAAAGTCACAGTCACAGAGTCACAGTCCCAGTTAGAGGGTCACAAACAGTCGCCTAATGAGAGTAATAGACTCATAGTCACAGACACAGAGTCAAAGAGTCACAGAATCACATTCACATAATCACAGATTAGCAGACACAGTCACAGTCACAGAGTCACAGAGTCACAATCACAGATAGTAAATCACAGTCACAGAGTCACAGCTGTCTCAGAGACAGAGTTAAAGAGTCATAGAGTCACAAAATCATGGAGTTACTGTGACAGACTTACAGTCAGTCACAGGGTCACAGAGTGAGAGAGACACAGTCACAGAATCACAGTCCCAGAATCACAGATTCAGATTCATATCTGTTCACATCTGATGTTTTGGACAGATTTCAGAGGCCAGGCTACTGACATGAGGGACAGCAGGCAGTGACAGGCCCGGGGCTGACAGGCTCCCTCTCCCCTAGGGGATGCTGGGCTGCCACACCCAGCTGACATTGAACCTTTGCACAATGCCCGCTACCGTGGTGAGGATGCGGTGACTCTGCAGGTGACAGGGACGCTGCAGGACTTGGTGTCAGCTCAGCAATTTCTCAGTTCCCCAAAGAAACTGAATTCTGCAAGTTCCTGCCTTTGCTGTTGAAATGACGTCATCAGGTGGGTGTTTTGGTGTAATACACTGAAAACCAGAGCAGAAATGGTGAAATATTTCCATCATATGCATGATCCCAGCACCAAACCACCATGAGTCAGCCTAAGGAGATCTGCAGCTCATCTTTTTGTACTGCCAGCAGATTGTGGAAGCACAGTATAAAAAACATCCTTATGGAGAGCTCTTCATATTTTAGGCTTATTCTAAGTGTCTCAAGTAGCTGGGGTTTTTGTTTGGGCCTAATCCATATGGTCTTATAGCTTTCCTCCTCGGCTCAAGACAAATGTGCTACAATCTAAAAAGGAAAAAAAAGTCCTGCAGCCTAGCCTTGCCTTGTTTGTCCTTTCCTCTCCTTGCCTTGCCTTATTTCCCTCTCACCCTGTTCTCTGGTCCGTCCTCTCTCACTAACCACTCGTCTGGCTGCATGTCTCTTCTTTCCTCTCTTCTTTCCTTTTCTCTCACTCTCCTGCTTCCTGCCTCTTTTCTTTCAAATCCTCCATTTCAGTCCTGCAGCTTGTTTCTAGTTTTTCCTCTTCCTTCCCATTCTCCTGTTCCCTTCGCTTTCTCCCTCGGTCCCATATCTTTCTTCCCAACTTGTCTCTTGGAGACTTTGGGCCACTTTGGCCCCAAGTCTGGGGATGGTATAGCCAGTTCTCAGAGGCCTGGCTGGTGACAGCAGGGACAGCAGGCAGGGACAGGCCCAGGGCTGACAGGCTGCCCCTTCCCTAGGGGGCATTCGGCTGCCACACCCAGATGACATTGAACCTTTGTCACAATGCCCGCTGCCGTGGCAAGGATGCAGTGACTCTGCAGCTGACAGGGACACTGCAGGACTTGGTGTCAGCTCAGCAATTTCTCAGTTCCCCAAAGAAGCTGAATTCTACAAATTGCTGCCTTTGCTGTTGAAATGATGTCATCAGGTGGCTGTTTTGATGTAATACACTGAAAACCGGAGCAGTAATGTTGAAATATGCCCATGATATGCATGATCCCAGCACCAAACCACCATGACTCAGCCTAAGGAGATCTGCAGCTTATTTTTTCTGTACTACCAGCAGATTGTGGAAGTACTAATATAAAAAAAGGCCTTATGGAGAAATCTTTGTATTTTAGGCTTAGTCTAAGGGTCTCAACAAGCTGGGGTATTTGTTTGGGCCTAATACAAAAGGGCTTATGGCTGCCCGCCTTGTCTGAAGACAAATGTGCTAGAAACTATAAGGCAAAAAAAAAGTCCTGCAGCCTAGCCTTGCCTTGCCTGTCCTTGCCTGTCCTTGCCTTGCCTTATTTCCTTCTCATTCTGTTCTCTGTCCCATTCTCTCTCACTAACCCCTCGTCTTGCTGGATGTCTCTTCTTTCCTCTCTTCTTTCCTTTTCTCTCACTCTCCTGCTTCCTGACTCTTCTCTTTCAATTCCACCATATCAGTCCTGCAGCCCAGCTCTAGTTTTTCCTCTTCCCTCCGTTTGTCCTGCTCCCTTCACTTTCTCCCTCCATCCAGTATCTTTCTTCCCAAACTTTCTCTTGGAGACTTTGGGCCACTTTGGCCCCAAGTCTGGGGATGGTTTGGCCAGTTTTCACAGCTCTCGCTGGGGACAGCAGAGACAACAGGCAGTGACAGGCACGAGGCTGACAGGCTCTTCCTCTGCTAGGGGGCGCTCGGCTGCCACACCCAGCTGACATTGAACCTTTGTCACAATGCCTCCTACTGTGGTGAGTATGTGGTGACTCTGCAGGTGACAGGGACACTGCAGGACTTGGTGTCAGCTCAGCAATTTCTCAGTTCCCCAAAGAGGTGAATTCTGCCAATTGCTGCCTTTGCTGTTGAAATTATGTCAAGAGGTGTGTGTTTTGGTGTAATACACTGAAAACCTGAGCAGAAATGGTTAGATATTCCCATGATGTGCATGATCCCTGCACCAAACTACCATTACTCAGCCTATGTCAATCAGAAGCTTATTTGTGGAAGTACAGTATAAAAACCATCCTTATAGAGAGATCATCGTATTTTAGGCTTAGTCTAAGTGTCTCAAGTAGCTGGGGCTTTTGTTTCTGCCTAATCCATAAGGTCTGTTGGCTTTCCTCCTTGTCTGAAGACAAATGGGCTAGAAAGTAAAAAGCAAAAAAAAGTCCTGCAGCCTAGCCTTGCCTTGCCTGTCCTTGCCTTTCCTTGCCTTGCCTTATTTCCTTCTCATGCTGTTCTCTGTCCCATCCTCTCTCACTAAGCCCTCGTCTGGCTGCATGTCTCTTCTTTCCTCTCTTCTTTCCTTTTCTCTCACTCTCCTGCTTCCTGCCTCTATTCTTTCCTAATCCTCCATTTCAGTCCTGCACCGCAACACTACTTTCTATTCTTCCTTCCCTTTCTCCTGCTCCCTTCGCTTTCTCCCTTGGTCCCATATCTTTCTTCCTGACTTGTCTGTTGGAGACTTTGGGCCACTTTGGCTCCAAGTCTGGGGATGGTTTGACCGTGATTTCTTTTGCCTTGCCCATTTGCCTTGCCTTGTCTTGCCTTGCTCATTTACCCTGCCTTGCCTTGCCCTTTTCCTTGCCGTGCATTGTCCTTTTCCCTTGCATTGCCTTGACTTGTCTTTTTTGCCTTGCCTTGCCCTTTTCCCTTGCTTTGCCTTGCCCTTTTCCTTTGCTTCGCCTATTTCCCTTGCCTTGCTTTTTTCCCCTGCCTTGTCTTGTCTTGGCTTTTTTCTTCCCTTGTCTTTCTTTGCCCATTTGCCTTGCCTTGCCTTGCCTTGCCTTGCGCTTTTGCTTTATCTTTCCTTTCCTTCTGCTTTTGCCTTGCCTTGCTTTTCCCTTTTGCCTTGCCTTGCATTTCCCTTTTGCCTTGCCTTGCCCTTTTCTATTGTCTTGCCTTGCCTTCCACTTTTGCCTTGCCTTGCCTTTCCCTTTTTGCCTTGTCTTTCCTTGCCTTCCGCTTTTGCCTTGCCTTGCTTTGCCTTGACCTTTTGCCTTGCCTTGTCTTGCATTGCCCTTTTGCCTTGCCTTGCCCTATTGCCTTGCTTTGCCCTTTTCCCTTGCTTTGCCCTTTTCCCCTGCCTTGCCTTGCCTTGGCTTTTTTTATTCCCTTCTCTTGGCTTGCCCTTTAACATGGCCTTGCTTTGCTTTCACCTTTTGCCTTGCTTTTCCCTTTTGCCTTGCCTTGCCTTCTTTTTTTGCCTTGCCTTGCCTTTCCCTTTTGCTTTGCCTTGTCTTGCCTTCTCTTTTGCCTGGCCTTGCCAGAAGCAGCAGCGGCCATTAGCACCATAGCTCACCCCTGCCTGAGCCTGCTCCTTCTGCAGGGGTCACCGGAGAGGTGCCGAGGGCCGGCTTGCCGCCTTCACCATGGGGCTCGGGAGCAGCCCAGGAACACGGGACAGGGTTGCAGGAGCTGCCGGAGCTGGGGGAGGCTGCACGGGGCGAGCAGGGCCATGGGAGGAGGCTCAAGGGGAGGTCTGGCGAGCTGGGGATGCACCCAGCATCTGCCCCCCGCCGGCTGTCGCCTCCTGCTCCTCTGCCGGCTCCAGGGCCCTCCGCGGGGGGTGCCCTGAGCTGCCTGCCTCCAGACCCCCGGGAGTCAGCCGTAGCGAGCGTTCTGCAGTCTCCCGTCCCCTCCCGTTCCGTCCTGTCCCATCTCGTCCCATCCTGTCCCACCCCTGGTGCCCCCTGAGACCCCACTGACACACGGGATGCAGCTACTGGCACTGGAAGAAGCTGGTGCACTGTAATTGGCTGCCTTCCACCCCACCGCGCCACCCCATTGGCTGCTCCGCCCCCACGATCCCTCCTCAGGATGCACTGGACCGAGGACCGTACAATTTGGGCATATTTTCCCCAAAAACAGGGCTGCCGGACCCGACTCTCTGGGGCGGCTCTCTGAGATGGAGCGGAGCAGGCCAGGCAGGGCAGGGCAGGGCAGGGCACTCATTGGGGCCTCGCAGAAACGGCGGCGCAGCAGGACCGCTCCGGGCTCCAACCATGCGCGCACACGGCCGGTGAGAGCGCCCCGTGCACCTCGTGGCAGCCATCTTTGCGCATGAGCATTGGGAAGCCCTTCCCCCGCGGCCTGCCCCTTCTCTTCCCTCTCTGCAATCTGATTGGCCAGCCACGCACGTCAATTTCCATTCTCTCTGCCTATCATCGCCCCTCCCTGTTTGCCCCACGCTGCACTCCGATCCAGTATCTATGTACACTTAAATACAGTTAAATTTCAATTTTAACACTCAGATATCTTTTCAGATTTACATCTTTTGACATATTTACAATTATATCTATTTAGACTGAGATATCTATTTACACTTATTAATAAATAGAAGGTATGTATATGGGTACGATGATATTTATTACCTATTTAGACTATGTAACACGTAGTAATTATACATAGCTCTACCTACTCACACTTTTTTCTATTTTAAATTGCTGTCTATATATTCTTTTTCTTTTTCAAGTCCTTCATATTTTAATTTACAAATAGATAAGATGTTTGTATTTTTAAAACCATCAACAGAATTTTTTTACATTCTAAAATCCTTTATATACTATAGTAGAAAAGGGGTTTAATTTTAAAATCATTTTATATATACATGAATACTATTCTGCAATATATAAATACAAATGACAGATTTCTCTCTGTTTGAAATTCTCGCACTCATCTTTACAGAGTTTAATATGTTTTATCCTCCCCCAGGAATTTTAAGGCATTTTTGGACTGTGACTCTCTCTTTTCAGGGGGACTCCCTTTTGACCCCCACATTGAGGGAGATTTGAGGGATTTTCTTGAAGTTAAAGGACATCGTATGGAACTGAACTGAACAGGCCTCTGAGGCCTCAGGATTTGTCAGTCTCTGTTGGGCCCTGTTGAGCACTGATGGGCTTTTTCAGGCACTGTCGGGCCTTGTCAGGCTTTGCCAATCCCTGTCGGGTTTGTTGGTCTCTGTCACTCTCTGTCAGGCTTTGTTTGGCAATGTGGGACTCTGTCCCGCTTTATTGGGCTCTGTCCTGCTCTGTCGCACTTTGTCATCCTCTGTCAGGTCTTGCCAGGCTCTATTGCTCGTTGTCAGGCACTTTCAGTATTTGTCAAACCATTTCAAAGTCTGTTGGGCTCTATCAGGCCCTGTTTGTCTCTGTCAGGCCCTGTGAGACTGTATCAGGCTCTGACAGGCTTTTTCAGGTTCTGTTGGGCTCTGTCAAGCTTTGTCGAGGTCTGTTGGGCTCTGTCTGGCTCTATTGGGCCCTGTTGAGCTTTGTCAGGCACTTTTTGGCTTCGTTGGACCCTGTCAATACCTGTCAGGCTCTATCAGGCTTTGTCAGGCACTTTTGATCCCTGTCGTACTCTGTCAGGCTTTGTTGGGCTTTGTCGGGCTTTCTTGCCATTATTCAGGCTTTGTTGGGCTCTGTCGGGCTTTCTTAGGGTCTATCAGGCTCTGTCAGGCCATGTCTGGATTTGTAGGGCTCTGTTGGATTTTGTCGGGCACTGTTGGGTATTGTCGGGCTCTGTCACGCTCCTTTGGGGCTGTTGGAGTCTTTCAAGCTTCACTGGGCCTTTTCAGACTCTGAAATCCTTTGTTGAGCTCTTTCAGGCTCTGTCGTGCTTTGACAGCCTCTGTCAGGCCCTGCCAGTCTCCATTGTTCGCTGTCAGGCACTGTCAGGATTTGTCAAGCCCTATTGAGTACTGTTGGGCTCTGTCAGGGTTTGTCATGCTCTGTAAGTGCTCCAAAAACTGGACACTCTTGTGGTGCTTGTATTCACAGAATTATTGCATATTCATTACACTTTGGGGGAATTTTTAACATACAACGCATCTATAGTAAGAAACCATTGCATAAACCTCGGGTTAAACTGACGTTCGTTATTTCATGGTCTTTGCTGCCATCTAGCATATTTTAGAGAGCATGCAGTCTGTTTCGGTGGGGCTTCTGAGGAGCTGCAAGTCTCAGCTGATCGACCTCTCCACGTCAGCAGCTCTCCTGGAACCACAACTAGCACGCAGTTACATAAGTAAAAGATTGGTTTCTTACTTACAACGTTTAATAGTTTTGCACGGTTACATGTGCTGGGCCAGACTATCAATGTCTAGGATACCTGCAGACTGGACCCTGTTTGTGTGTAGAAAATGTGCCTGAAAGTCTGTGTTCGTTAGAGCCTGCTGAATCTATCCATCTCTCCACAAACATGTGACATGTCTTTCTCTCCACAAGCATGCGTGTTGATTTCGTCGCACATGTGCATCTGCGCTAGTGTTGAGCTCAGTGAGTGTGTCTGTTGGCACTTTGTGTGTGGTGGCTGTTCCTGTGTGTAACACAGCACAGCCATGACTGCTCAAGTGAACAGAGAAAAGGGAAATCATGTAGGTAGAGACAACAAAGCAAAATCGAGGCAGGATTGATGTGTGTTTGACAGAGACGGATTCCCTGCACTGACATTTCACAGTTACACGAGAAAAAAGCTGAGTGGAACTCTAATTTGGAATTTCTGTTGTTCAGAGGGGAGCCTGATGCTCACAGACCTCCCAGCCCAGGCAGGAAACAGAACGTGAGGAGCGGTGCCCAAGCGAGACACACGGCACCGTCCTCCGTTCCCACCATGCCACAGGGCAGTTGCAGGCCTGTTGGATGGGGTCTGTGGCTGATTGGGGTGCTGCCCCCCTTTTGTTTTCTTCAGGGAGCCACCCCACTTTTTGGGGGTTGTGGTATGTACATATGTAAATGGCATTATGAGAGTAAGTAGCTGCCTGTTGGGGCCATTTCCCTTGTTTTGTTTGATGGTGTCACTTGTGGCACCCCAGCGTGACCAGGGGTTGGTGATGCGGGTGAGGAAGCTGGTGAGTGGGGGATGCGGTGTGAGGGCGAAAAATCATGGACTCCACACAATCCCATGTGAATTTAAGCAAAGCCGTTTATTGCTTGTTACAACTCTCCTTAAGTATCTTTTGACCTGTCCACGCGCTGTCCACGCATCAGAAGGCTGCTTGTAATTGCTCAATAGCTACTGTTCACGTGCCGCAAACTAATAGGTGATTGGATTATACATTTCTGCACAAGCTCTAATATTAAGCAAAATGAATCTATATTATAGCTGACTTGCTGACTCTTTTTTTCACTAGACAGTCTTTCTTTTGTTTCACTCAAGGTTGTACAAAGTCATGTAAGACACGTAGGCTGCTTGACTCTTGCTCTCTTGCTGGACACAGAGGCCTCAGACCGGGATCCAAGAACCATGGGAGGGAAGTTTTCATGTGAAGCAAACAAACCCTAGATGTTCTTCAATGTTTATTAAGAAAGCAAAGTCACGATGTACCAGTAGTCCGATTAGTGACTTGATAAGAATGGATTGCTAATCACGTGCCAGTCTTTCCCACAAGCGGTACATTTCAGTTGGAGGCATGGCACAAAGTTGAACAAGAATTATATGAACAGGCAGCACGATTGCAGGTAAAGTTGCTTGCGAACATTTATCTACTAACTACGGATGAGTAGCAGAGAAAGGGTTGGCTGATAACAAAGCCCCTGCATTTACACTACAGTGAACGCTTTTGGCAAATGATAGTTTGTGGGATTCACCCAACAAAAGAGAATTTGCAATTGTTATTAACTGAAGATGCGAATTTCCAGAATGCATTGGCAGCATACGCAGGGAACTTATCAGTTTATTACCCTCAGCATAAACTGTGGGCTGAAATTGGTAATTTACCATTGTACAGCAAATGCTGCTGTCAGCAACGACCAGTAAGCGACAAGACTGTATTTACTGATGCCTCTGGTTGCTCACGTAAAGTTGTAATTACATGGCTAAACTCAGATACCCAGTGTTGCAAACAAAAGGCAGAAAAAAGAGACCAAGGGTCAAACAAGTTATTGAGCTAACAGCTGTTAGGATCGCTTTTGAGGTGTTCTGTAACAAACCTTTGAATCTTGTAACTGACTCATATTATGCAGCTGGCATACTTAACCGCCTGGAAGCCTCTTCTCTTAAGGAAGAGGATAATTCTCTTTTGATGGCTGAATTGAGAATGCTATGGTTTCTAATCAGTCATAGACATCATGGTTATTATGCAATGCACACCCGCTCTTGCAGTGGCCCTTCCAAGCTGTGCCGCTTACTGTGCCTAAAGCCTTGGAGCAAGCTAAATTATCACATAAATTCTTTCACCAGAGTGCAAAGTCGATGAAACGACGATTTCAAATTACAGTGGATCAGGCCAGGAGCGTTCTTATGTCCTGCCCTGATTGTCAACAGTTGGCACCCGTGCCATCCAAAGAGGGTGTTAATCCAGGAGGGATTACTGCCAATGAAATAGGGCCAACTGATGTAACACATTGTTCTGAATTGAGTAAATACGTACATGTTTCTGTTGACACTCATTCCAGATTTCTCGTTGCTACTGCACATGCTGGTGAAAGAGCACGTGACATCTGTAAATATTGGTTGACATGTTTTGCTGTTTTAGGAGTTCCACGATATGTAAAAACAGAGGAAAGCAGAATGCACGCCCAATTAGAGGAGCGATCCCGCCAGTGCCCAGTGCGCTGTAATAAAAGTGCCTGCTTTTTAACGCGTTCAAAACAGTGTTAAAGAGTCTGTTTGCTGACTTTTTGGTATCGTTTTCTGGCGACGAGGATGGGATAATATGCCTGACCTCCCGTGGATCCCAGGATCTCTGGGACCTTATGCCGGCACCGGGAAATTCCTGGAAGGGACCACAGATCCTCGGACCAGCTCGGGACATGGGTAAAACCCCATCAATGAGATAAGGCACTTTTATTGTTTGGTTTGGTTTGCATACTGCCTACAGAAGACGTGTGGTGAAACCAGGGCCTTGGGTCTTCATTTGCGTCTTTGCAGATGTGTAGTATAGTAATGCATTACGTGCAATATATAATAAGATATATATTTTAAATCATATATTGCCTATTACATAAGGCATATTGCACAATACATAATGTTACATATGCATTGTATTCATCTCCTTCAGATCCATTTGTTTTGAAAAAGGATAATCAGGGAAAGAAATTGAAACCAGTAAAAGGATTGTTGAAGAACAGATGTTGGTGTAGAATACACAGAAAACATTAGATCAAAATTGTCCCTCCGTCAATCCAGGGTGGCATCCTAATAGCCTTATATCGGGGGACAGGCTGAATTGGTATCGCCAGTGCATTTTATATGGGATTAGACACGCTGTGCCTAAAGCTGTAAATACGCTAAAGCCTTTTGAGATTAAACAGGATCGTGAGAAATCTCCCACTGAGTTTTTACACCGTCTTAAAAAGACAGCTCAAAAATACATTAATATAGATCCTGACTTCGAGAACAGAGAAATAGAAATCTTAGTTGACTAGGAGCTCATTATTCTGTATTAAACACTATGCAGGGAATCTTAAGTAGTGATTCTGTAACAGTTATATTGCGAAACACGGCCCTTCTTTAACCCGCTACTTAGAATGTTTAAATGTGGAGTCTTTTACTTATTGATTTGTATACCATGTATCTTATCTTGTGTACAACGAATGATTGAAAACAGCTGTAATGGTGCAATGGCTGTGCAGTTACATGCTGCTATGGCTGTGCAATTGTTAAACAAAGAAGGGGGAGATGTGGCAGTATTGTGACACCAGCCCTGTGAGAAACCGCAAGAGTCACAGTGTGAGAACAAGCGCTGGTGGAATAACACAAGCAGCAAAGACTGTATGGGATATGAACCATCAGGGACAGAGGGATTGATACAGGATCGGTACATCAAGGACAGAGGTACCCGATGTTTCAAATGCAAACCTGAGTTTGTATTAAATGTCTCTCTACATCTTAAAGAGAGTCTGTGCCTCGTTTGCTACACCCCTTTATCTGTTTCCCAAATTACGATTTAGACTGTATTTACCATTGTAAAAATAAAGCTTTCCCCCCTAATTTTTGTCCAGCTAAACTGGAAAAAAGACAGTAGCCATGTGTATTTTTAAATAAAGATTAAATCAAATCTGCTCCCTCATTATCTTTAAGTGTTTTACTGTGATTACCTCCCTCCCAAGGTTTTGTGTATGTTGTATCAATGCCTGACACCCACGGCCACAGGGGATTAATCACCATGGGCGCAACACCAGGAACCTGCCTGTTTGTGTCCAGGATATCGACTCCAGCAGACACTATTTAGTAAAAGACCACATCATGAAACTGAGAAACCGTCTTAATTGTGTCATTATACACATTCACTGCTCTTTTTTCTGCTTTATACCCATTGTAGCTTTTAAAAATTCAATAGTTTGAAAAGCATTTCTGTTTTGGCTCTGCACACAGAGCCTGATTTTCCTTTTCTAGGGCCTTTAACTGGTTCACCACACTCGTGCGATCCTTGTGCTGCACGTGGGAAAAATCAGCTGTGCCCTATGTTTCTCCTGTAAAATAGTAAGAACGCTAATATAATCGTGCCAGGAACTACCTTCACAGTGAATATTTGAAGGAACCCACTGCTAATGTATTTTTAATTGGTACTTGCATTATGGATTAGATGCAACAAAAATCCATAATTTCTTTTATCTTTTACTATACAGGAGGCGGTTGAACTTTACTATAGCAGATTCAATCACTTGTTGTAAAGCAAGATTGTCACCTGTGACGAAGCAGGGTAGATTTATCCATACTCTATAAGCACCATCGATGAGCTACATAGAGTAATAGCTTAAAAACAAACCAACCAACAACAAGAAGCTAATGATCAAAACAACAAAAGAGGCAGAAAAAAAAAAACAAAACAAAACAAAAACCACAATCCAAAAGCTCCCTCTCAGTGCTGTGAGCTCCATTTTCCAAGGAGCCCGTGGGGTGTCCCCACAACCACAGACACAGGTGACCCAGCTGGGTGGTGCCAGCAGAGAACAGTTTGTGTGACCTAGCCCGCTGAGCTGCCCTGGGAAAGCCGGGGACAAAGGGCCAGGCCGGAGCATCAGGAGGTTGGTTCCAGCTCACGGAGCAACTCACAGCGACTGCAGAAACAGCCCTGAGCCAAGGTGTGCCCCTGGCCATGTGCTCCTGTCCCACCACCGCGGGCTGTCCTGGCTCTGGACATCATCGCACAGGATCGTTTGAGAACTGTTCCTGAAGGATGCGAAGCGCCCAGAACAGCAACACCTGCCTGGCTCTGCTCAGCCATAGGTAAGGGCTGGAACTGACGCTTTAACAGTAGCAGAGCTGCTAAAGGTGCAGATGAGGGGAGTAATTGCTGCAGACAGGACATGGGGCCCAGGGAAAGGCAATATATTTTATTAGGCCAGAAGGCATCTTTAGGAAAAAAAGTTTTAGAAATGTCAGGCTTTTATTTTTTATCTGTGTGTCTGCCATCTGCGCGTCTCTGGGAAAGCACGTTCAGGGCAGCTCAGGCTGCCCACGGGTCAAGAAAAAGGGCCAGGGGTCAGAAAAGAAGCGCTCGCGCTGCGGGACCCGGGGGGCGCTGCGTGAATCGCGCTCGGTGCTTCCATCTGGTCGCCGCAGCCCGGTACTGCAGCTGGGGAGCGGCTCCCCATGCCCGTCCTGGCGGGGCAAGAGGGGCGCTGCCGCTGAGGGCAGGGTCATGCCCATCAGTAAAGGGGGGGCGGGGCAGCAGTCAGACGAGCTGCCGGGCAAAAAAGAGGGCCCCGGCTCTCCCAGGGCAGCCCCGCTGCGAGGGGGAACGGGTGAGGTGGCAGCAGGAGGCGGCGGCGTCTCCTCGGTCCTGGGCACAGGGGAGAGAAACCTGCCGGCTGAAGCTCCTTAGGGCTGAGTGTTTCTCTTCTCTTTGTTCACAGTGAATTTATGGCCATGCTGCTGTAGGTCTTCGCTTTCATTCGTTTCCTCACCACTCCCTCATGTTTGGGAGCTCCAAGTCACGATTTTTATTCTATCACTAAGATTTGTTTTTCCCCAAGGAGGAAATGCTTAAAAATGACTTTGTTTCCTCAGAAAAGTACAAGTCCATTTGTGTAACATAAACAAAACCCCAGCCTAGTCAAGTTCTGAGAGTGTGTCTGGCAGATGGCTGATTTAATTTTAGGAGTTCAAACCTATGCAATCGCAATGTCAAAGGCAAATGCAAGATACGAGGTTTTTTTCTGTTGTAGGTAACCACCTGCACCCCTTTTCAGTGTAAAGCAAATGAGCGCAGTTTGTTGTTTCCTTATAAATGTGGCTGTTTGAAGACGCAAGGCCAAAGGGCATGGGGGTCCTGCAGTGTGGGCAAAGTTATGTGCTTTTCTGTAGCTGCATGCACGTGGTGGTGGGTGCACACACCTGGACGCTTGTGGAAACGTTTCAGCGTGTTTTCGGTGAGGAATCCTATGTGTGCACGTAGAGAGAGAGAAGGGAGAGCAACTAGTTTCCAACACTGAAGAAGGCAGACGGCAACATTTCCTACGCTATCTCTTTCTTTCGGTATACCTAGTTGTACAAAGAAAACCGCTAAGCCTGTGATTGGAAAGTGAAACGCAAGAAGACACGCCGCACAAACCAAAAAATGGCAGAGCCGTTCACAACCTTATTTGTGATGAAGTCTGAACACCAAGAGGTTGGTGCTTCTGTGAGATTTAACACTGCTGTCTAAAATTGTGATTGTGCACACTGGTGCAAGTGGCTGCAAATACAAAAGAATACTCTTGTTCAGCCACGTATGCGTGATGTAGTACGTCAACCATCAGCGGACATGTTTACCCTCAAGCACGTCAGTACATTTCACGTACGTCTTTCTGTCCACAGAGGGGAGTGGGCGCACTTGCGGATGTGTGCATGTGTGTGGCCAGGCGTTGGCTTAAGCATCAGTGTGTGAAAAGGTAGGTGCTTTTCTCTAACCGTGTTTGCGTGCATGAGGTGGTGAGTGCACATACCTGGGAGCTTGTGGAAAGGGTTCTGCTTGGTTTTCAGTGAGGAATCGTTTGTGTTCACGTGGACAAACAGAAGTCGTAGCAACTAGGTTCCAGCACAGAAAATATAAGTTTTCCGATGCTCTCTCTTCATCTCCCTATACCGAGTCGTGTATAGAAACTGCTGAGCCTTTGATCGGCAGGTAAGCTACGGCACAGCTGTGCACTCACTTCAATTTAAGAGTAATAGTCACAGTGATGAAGTCACGGAGTTAGAGTCACACAGTCACAGAGTCACAGTCACAGAGTCAAAGATGTCAGAGAGTCACAGTCACAGTGACAAAATCACAGAGTCATAGTCACAGAGTCTGAGTGTCACAGTCACAGAGCCAGAGTAATAGGGTCACAGGGTCACAGATTCGCAGACAAAGATTCATAGACTCAGAATCATAATCTCAGAGTCACCGTCACAATCAGAGTGAAAGACTCACACATTCACAGAGTCACTGTCACAGATTTACAGTCACATAGTCACAGTCACAGAGTCACAGTCCCAGTTAGAGGGTCACAAACAGTCGCCTAATGAGAGTAATAGACTCGTAGTCACAGACACAGAGTCAGAGTCATAGAATCACATTCACATAATCACAGATTAGCAGACAGAGACTCAAAGTCACAGTCACAGAGTCACAGAGTCACAGAGTCACAATCACTGATAGAAAATCACAGTCACAGAGTCACAGCTGTCTCAGAGTCACAGTTAAAGAGTCACAGAGTCACAAAATCATTGAGTCACTGTGACAAACTCACAGTCAGTCACATGGTCACAGAGTGAGAGAGACACAGTCATAGAATAACAGTCCCAGACTCACAGATTCAGATTCATATCTGTTCACATCTGATGTTTTGGACAGATTTCAGAGGCCAGGCTGCAGACAGCAGGGAGAGCAGGCACTGGACAGGACTGGGGCTGACAGGCTCCCTCTCCCCTAGGGGGTGCTGGGCTGCCACATCCAGCTGACATTGAACCTTTGCACAATGCCCACTACCGTGGTGAGGATGGGGTGACTCTGCAGCTGACAGGGACACTGCAGGACTTGGTGTCAGCTCAGCAATTTCTCAGTTCCCCAAAGAAACTGAATTCTGCAAATTCTTGCCTTTGTTGTTGAAGTGATGTCATCAGGTGGGTGTTTTGGTGTAATACACTGAAAACCAGAGCAGAAACAGTGAAATATTCCCATCATATGCATGATCCCTTCACCAAACCACCATGACTCAGCCTAAGTAGATCTGCAGCGTATTTTTTTTTGTACTGCCAGCACATTATGGAAATACAGTATAAAAACCATCCTTATGGAGAGATCTTTGTATTTTAGGCTTAGTCTAAGTGTCTCATGTAGCTGTGTTTTTTGTTTGGGCCTAATCCATAAGGTCTTATGGCTTTGCTCCTCGTCTGAAGACGAATGTGCTAGAAACCACAAAGCAAAAAAAAAAGTCCTGCAGCCTAGCCTTGCCTTGATTGTCCTTGCCTTGCCTTGCCTTGTCTTATTTCCTTCTCATCCTGTTCTCTGTCCCATCCTCTCTCACTAACCCCTTGTCTGGCTGCATGTCTCTTCTTTCCCCTCTTCTTTCCTTTTCTCTCACTCTCCTGCTTTCTGCCTCTTTTCTTTCAAATCCTCCATTTTAGTCCTGCAGCCCAGCTCTAATTTTTTCTCTTCCCTCACTTTGTCCTGCTCCTTTCGCTTTCTCCCTCTGTTTCATATCTTTCTTCCCGACTTGTCTGTTGGAGACTTTGGGCCACCTTGGCTCCAAGTCTGGGGATGTTTTGGCCAGTTTTCACAGGCCTCACTGATGACAGGACGGACAGCAGACAGTGACAGGAGGAGCCTTTTTGAGAGGAGCAACCAGCTTGTGCAGCTGGTGAGTCCCACCCACACTGTGCTGCAGCAGCGGGTCTGGTAGCTTGGTCAGCAGGGTGCAGAGAGCACTTGTTGCTTGTCAGCCCCTCTAACTTATTGCCAGCATCCCAGACTGCTGACAACCATGGTCACCTCCAGAACCAGAGCTTGTCTGTAACAGACTGTGGCAATGCAGACTGAGATTCTGTCCCGAACGGTGGCTGTTCAGGTCTCCGGCTGCAGGGAGTGCCAGAGGCTGCTGCTGTTGGGGGAGGGAGGCCAGCACTCCACCTGTGTGAGGTGTGAGCAGGTGCAAGACCTGCTCGACATGGTTGTGAAACTTAAGGAGGAGGTTGAGATGCTGAGGACCATCAGGGAGTGTAAAAGGGAGATCAACTGGTGGAGTAACACCCTGATGTGCCAGTCGGAAAGGCCCCAGGGAGGTACCCCCCAAAAGGAGTTGGACCTCCTGCCCTCTCGGACAGAAACGGAAGTCCAGAGACGGCCCCACCCTTGTTGCTGTTGGGCAGAGGTAGGGGACCTAAAAGACGACGAGGGTTGGAAGCGTATTCCAGTTCAGCGTCACGGGCAGCCCTGCCTCCCTGCCTACTTTGCCTCCCCAGGTGCCCCTCCGTAATAGGTTTGAGGCCCTGGATCTTGAAGAAGAGGTAGGTGAGGAGGTGGTGCCAAGCCTGCCTACAAGATCACATAGGAAGAAGCTGTTGACTTCACAACTTAAGACTGCCTCTGATAAGAAAGAAAGAAGGGTGATTGTAATAGGAAATTCCCTTCTGAAAGGAACAGAGGGCCCAATATGCCGAGTTGACCCTCATCTTAGGGAAGTTTGTAGTCTACCTGGAGCCCAGATCAAGGATATTGCTCGAGAGCTCCCCAAACTGGTGCAACCGACAGACTACTACCCGCTGCTGGTCTTCCAGACAGACAGGGAGGAAGCTGCTTCCCGTAGTCTGAGTGGAATGAAGAATGATTTCAAGGTCTTGGGAAGGATGGTGAAAGACTCAGGGGCTCAAGTGATCTTCTCTTCACTCCTTCCATCTTCAAGTGATGATGTGGGCTGGAATAGGAAAATTCAGTCTCTAAATGGTTGTCTCCAAGACTGGTGCTACAGGCAGGGCTTTGTAATTTTTGATAATGGTTGGTTTTATAAGACTCCAGTCCGGACAGTGTCACGCGGGAAAGGTTTATCTCACAGGGGCAAAAGGATATTGGGGCAGGAATTAGCTGGGCTCATTTGGAAAGCTTTAAACTAGGCTCGTAGGGAGATGGAGTTGTAGCTCGGCTTGTCCCAGTCGGGCAGCATTCTAAAACTGATGAGGACCAGATGGCCTCCTATGACCCTAGGGAGAAACTGGTGTGCTCTGTTTGCTCCCTGAAATGCCTGTACACCAATGCGCGCAGCATGGGGAATAAGCAGGAGGAGTTAGAATCCTGTGTTCGGTCGGGAGATTATGATCTGGTGGCAATTACATAAACATGGTGGGACAGTTCACATGACTGGAATGTGGTCATGGATGGCTACACCCTTTTCTGGAAAGACAGGCCAGCCAGGCGTGGTGGTGGAGTTGCTCTTTATGTGAGAGAGTAACTACAATGTACTAAATTCTGCCCAGGAGTGGATGAGGAGCGAGTTGAGAGTGTATGGGTCAGAATTAAGGGGCAGGCTGGCAGGAGTGATACTGTTGTAGGTGTCTATTAGAGGCCACCAGATCAGGCTGAGGAAGTTGATGAGGCCTTCTATGGGCAGCTGAGAGTGGCCTCACAGTCATAGGCCCTGGTTGTTGTGGGTGATTTTAACTTCCCTGATGTCTGCTGGAAGGACCATTCAGCCAGCCAGCCACAGTTCAGGAGGTTCCTCCAGTGCATTGATGAGAACTTCCTCATGCAGATGGTGGAGGAGCCGACTAGGAGAGGTGCACTGCTGGATCTCATCTTCACTAACAAGGAGGGTCTGGTCGAAGCAGTAAAGGTTGAGGGCTGCCTGGGTTGCAGTGACCACGAGATGGTGGAGTTCAGCATCTTGTGTGGCAGGAACAGAATAGCAAGTAGAATTGCAACCCTGGACCTTATCAGGGCTAACTTCAGCCTTTTCAAGAATTGCTGGAGGAAATCCCATGGGCAAGACTGCTTGAAGGAAAAGGGGCCCAAGATAGCTGGATTGCATTCAGAGATTGCTTCTTCCACACTCAGGATCAGAGCATCCCCACATGTAGGGAGTCAAGGAAGAGACCCATGAGGCCTGCGTGGTTGAATAGGGAACTGTTGGGTATGCTCAACAGAAGAGGAGAGCTTACAGGTCATGGAAGCAGGGGCTGGCCACTTGGGAGGAATATAAGGCTGCTGTTAGAGGATGTAGGAAGGCAGCTAGGATAGCCAAGGCCTCCTTAGAATTACAGCTGGCGAGAGGAGTCAAGGGCAGCAAAAACAACTTTTTCAAATACATAGCAGATAAAACTAATACCAGAGGCAATGTAGGCCCACTGATGAATGGGGTGTGTGCCCTGGTGGCAGAAGATACAGAGAAGGTAGAATTACTGAATACCTTCTTTGTCTCTGTCTACTCTGCCAGAGGCTGTCCTGGGGAGCCCTGTACCCCTGAGACCCCAGATGAAGCCAGGTCAATGGAGGAGTTTGCTTTAGTCAATGAGGACTGGGTTAGGGAGCAATTAAATAGTCTGGACATCCATAAATCCATGGGCCCAGATGGGATGCATCTGCGGGTGCTGAGGGAGCTGGCTGAAGTCATTACTGGACTGCTCTCCATCATCTTTGCCAAGTCTTGGGAAATGGGAGAGGTGCCCGAGGATTGGAGGATAGCAAATGTCACTCCAGTCTTCAAAAAGGGCAGGACAGAGGACCTGGGTAATTATAGACCAGTCAGCCTCACCTCTGTCCCTGGGAAAGTAATGGAACCGCTTATCCTTGGTGCCATCTCAGGGCATATCAGGGATAAGAGGGTTATTAGGGGCAGTCAGCATGGCTTTACCAAGGGTAAGTCATGCTTGACCAACCTCATAGCCTTTTATGAGAATGTAACAAGGTGGATGGATGATGGCAGAGTGGTGGATGTGGTCTACCTTGACTTCAGTAAAGCCTTTGACACAGTCTCCCATAGCGTCCTCACAGCTAAGTTGAGGAGGTGTGGTCTAGACAATAGAGTAGTGAGGTGGGTTGCAAACTGGCTTAAGGAGAGAAGACAGAGAGTGGTAGTCAATGGTGCGGAGTCTAGTTGGAGGCCAGTATCTAGTGCAGTGCCTCCGGGGTCAGTACTGGGGCCAATATTATTCAATATTTTCATTAAGGATTTAGACGAGGGAATAGAGAGTACTATCAGCAAGTTTGCTGATGACACCAAGCTGGGAGGAGTGGCTGACACACCAGAAGGCTGTGCTGCCATCCAGCGGGACCTGGACAGGCTGGAGAGTTGGGCGAGGAATAACCTGATGAAATTTAACAAGGGAAAGTGTAGAGTCCTGCATCTGGGCAGGAACAACCCCAGGTTCCAGTATAGGTTGGGAAATTACATATTAGAGAGCAATGTAGGGGAAAGGGACCTGAGGGTCCAGGTGGACAACAGGATGACCATGAGCCAGCACTGTGCCCTTGTGGCCAGGAAGGCCAATGGCATCCTGGGGTGTATTACAAGGAGGGTGCCGTCCTACAGCCTAGCCTTCCCTTGCCTGTCCTTGCCTTGCCTGTCCTTGCCTTGCCTTATTTCATTCTCATCCTGATCTCTGTCCCACCCTCTCTCACTAACCCCTCGTCTGGCTGCATGTCTCTTCTTTCCTCTCTTCTTTCGTTTTCTCTCACTCTCCTGCTTCCTGCTTCTTTTCTTTCAAATGCTCCATTTCAGTCCTGCTGCCCAACAATACTTTTTATTCTTCCTTCCCTTTCTCCTGCTCCCTTGGCTTTCTCCTTCTGTCCCATATCTTTCTTCCTGACTTGTCTGTTGGAGACTTTGGGCCACTTTGGCCCCAAGTCTGGGGATGGTTTTGTCAGTTTTCAGAGGCTTCGCTGGTGACAGCAGGGACACCAGACAGTGACAGGCCCAGGGCTGACAGGCTCCCTCTCCCCTAGGGGGCACTCGGCTGCCACACCCAGCTGACATTGAAAATTGGTCACAATGCCCGCTACCGTGGCGAGGATGGGGTGACTCTGCTGGTGACAGGGACGCTGCAGGACTTGGTGTCAGCTCAGCAATTTCTCAGTTCCCCAAAGAAGCTGAATTCTGCAAATTGTTGCCTTTGCTGTTGAAATGATGTCATCAGGTGGGTGTTTTGGTGTAATACACTGAAAACCAGAGCAGAAATGGCGAAATATTCCCATCATATGCATGATCCCTGCACCAAACCAACATGACTCATCCTAAGTATATCTGCAGCTTATTTTTTTGTACTGTCAGCAGATTGTGGAAATACAGTATAAAAACCATCCTTATGGAGAGATGAGAGAACCAACAACAAGCAGTGAAAACAGTTTCTAAAGCTTGAACGTCAAAACTGTTGTGATCGCCTAAGGAATTTGGAAATTTATTCTTATACATTAACTTTTGGTGCATTCTTTGCAATTGAAAAAAAAAAATCAATAAAAACAAACAAAGAACCAAAATTACATTCCTACTTTGTGACAAATCACTCTACTCAGTCATATGGCAAAGACACAGAAAACATCTCTTTGGAAGAGTGTTTCTTTGTGGAAGCCCAAGCACTGTGATCAGGTGTCTGCCATGTTTAGCCACAAAAGCACCAAAATACTAAATATGACATAAAATGTATGCTATATTGACTAAAACTAGCAGTAGAAATGTCATTTGAAAGCAGTTACATTGGTTTTGTTTTATTTCAAAGCCCTGCAACAGACAAAAAAACTAAGGCTTAATTGCCAGAAACTGCTTTAAGGTAATCTTGAAAGCACGGTAATGTTTTAGGAAATATTTATGACACTTGAAAACTTGCTGAGATTCCACACCGTCATTGATCTGTCACTTCATTCTCTCATATTTATTTGATCTTTATCATTAGCATGCAAAATACTCAGATTTGGGGTCTATGAATACCTGCTATATCCCCCCCTTGCCCCAAAGGAAGAAATAGTCAAACACTGAGAATGAGACTCATCCCAGCTGGGAACAAATTCCAAGTTTATGCTACAATGTCTTTACTGTAAAAGCAAACACATAAACCAAAAAATTTCTCCGTGTCCAGGAAATGGGATCTACACCTGTGTCTTAGAACAACCAACCTCAAGAACAAACCCAGTTAAATCATCTGAAGAGTCACCGCTGTCAGAGTTTGAACCTCACGTCCTGAAAATGTAGGCCTGCAGGAGTAGGCTTGAAAACACAGGCTTATAAAATGTAAGCCTAAATATGCAGGCCTGCAAGAGTAGGCCTGAAAATGCAGGCTTATAAAATGTAAGCCTAAAAATGTAGGCCTAAAATTTAGGCCAAAAAACATGGGCCTGAAAACGCAGGCGTAAAAACATGGGCTGAAAATTCTATAGTCTACTTTGGGTCAGATCCATTCAAATCTACCCCATCACAACAAACTTAACAGCCACTTTAATAAGCAAGATACAATGCCTCTGTAAACTAATATCCATCAAAAAGATTAAACCACCCTGAAGTGCCTCGCAAAGAATACAAAGCCCTAGCAATACTTACAAAATGTGTGTTTTGCCAGGAGCTTTAACTGCTCCAGCCACGATCCTTCCAACAATTTCTGACGAGTTCTTAGGCACCGGGGTGTTGTCATTTGTGTATTCTGAAAACAACATAAATACAGAAAAGAAAAAAAGAAATTGGCCGATTCCTGAGTGTATATGAATATGAGAATCACTTTACATATACAAAAGCAAAATTTTATACATAAAACCAGACTTCTATCATCTCCACATGTGAAGGGGACATTTTAAGAATGCACAACCAGCAAAATATTTTTCAAAGAAGAGCAAAAAAACCACCAACTACTTGGGAAACATAGACTGAGCCTATAACACCAAGATCCCTCCATGAGAAGGGTTTTTCTATTTATATTTACACCACATTCTTCTATAGGCAAGGAAGAAAGTCACCAGACCTTTTAGATTAGGCCTAAACAAAAAACCCAACTATCTGAGACACTTAGACTAAGCCTAAAATGCAAAGATCCCTCCATGAGGATGTTTTTTTACTGTACTTTCACAATATGGATATGTCTAAATCTTTGAAAGCTCCATCAGCAGCTGTTCCCTGGAACCTGCTGGCAGTTTTAAGAGTAAAAAAAATAAAATAAAATAAAATAAAATAAAATAAAATAAAATAAAATAAAATAAAATAAAATAATAATAATGCTGCAGAACTACTTAGGCCAGTCTGCAGGAATGGAGGAATGGAAATAAAAGAGTCAGGAAGCAGGAGAGTAAGAGAAAAGGAAAGAAGAGAGGAAAGAAGAGACATCCAGACAGACAAGGGGTTAGTGAGAGATGATGGGACAGAGAACAAGAGGGAAATAAGGCAAGGACAGGGAATGCAAAGCAAGGCTAGGCTGCAGGACATTGTTTTGATTTATATTTTCTACTCTACTTGTCTTTACACGAGGAGGAAAGGCATCAGACCTTCTGGATTAGGCCCAAACAAAAATCCCAGCTACTTGAAACACTTAGACTAAGCCTAAAATGCAAAGATCTCTCCATAAGGATGGTTTTTATACTGTACTTCCACAATCTGCTGGCAGTACGAAAAAAAAAAGCTGCAGGCTCTGTCATGGTGGTTTGGTGCAGGGATCATGCATATCATGGGAATATTTCACCATTTCTGCTGTTTTTCAGTGTTTTAAAGCAAAACGCCCACCTGACGACCTGAATGGTTTTAAAAATACAACCTCTTGTCTATAAGTAAACTAAAAAAGGAAGGACTTAAAAAAAATATACATAGAAAGCAATTTAAAATAGAAAAAAAGTATGAGTATGTAGAGCTATGTATAAGTACTACGTGTTACATAGCCTAAGTGGATATTAAATATCATCTCTCTATATATTCTCATACCCATATACATACCTTCTATTTATTAATAAGTGTGAATAGAGAACTCAGTCTAAATAAATATAATTGTAAATATGTCAAAAGATGTAAATCTGAAAAGATACTGAAGTGTTAAACTTTAGGTTTAAAGGTATTGAAGTGTACATAGATACTGGGCTGGAGGCCAGTGCGGGGCAAATGGGGAGTGGCATTGATAGGTGGAGAGAATGGAAATTGATGTGCATAGCTGGCCAATCAGATTGTGGAGAGGAAAGAGAAGGGGCGTGGGAAGGGGCATCTCGAGGGCTTCCCAATGCGCACGCACAAAAATGGCCGCTGCGAAGTGCACAGGGCGTTCTCAACAGCCACATGTGTGCACTGTTGGAGCCCGGAGTGGTCCCGCCACGCTGCCGTTTCTCGCTGTTTCTGCGAGGCCCCAGTGAGTGCCCGCCCCAGCCCTGCCCGGCCTGTTCCACTCCATCTCAGAGAGCCGCCCCGGAGAGTTGGGCCCGGCGGTCGTGTTTTTGGGGAAAATATTACGCGGTCCTCACTCCAGTGCGTCCTCAGGAGCACCAACCAATGGGACAGCGCAGTGAGGTGGAAAGCAGCCAATCAGAGCGCACCGGCTCTTTCCAGTGCCAATAGCTGTATCCCGCATGTCTGTGGGTTCTCAGGGGTACCGGGGCTGGGACGGCATGGGACAAGGTGGGATGGGAGGCTGCGGAACCTCCGACAGCCCCTGCGGAAGGAGCAGTCTCAGGCAGGGCTGAGCTACAGTGCTAATGGCTGCTGCTGCTTCTCTCCCACTCCCAGAGGCCCCGTGAGGATGTGGTCTTTGGCTGCCCCAGGATGCCGTCGACTGCACCGGCCTCAGGCTCAGTGTTGCTGGCTATTTTCATTCTGTATGGCGGTGTTCCCATCTTCATTCCTATTCTGAGCCTTTGTGCTGCTCCCCGCTCCATGCCCCTATTTTATTTATTCTTTTGTTTTTTTTTTTTTTTTGCATCCTCCACCAGAGTCTCAGAGTTACACTCACAATCACAGAGTAATAGAGTCTCAGAGTCACTGTCACAGAGTCACAGAAACAGAGCCACAGTGACAGAGTCACAGAGTCAGAGAGTCACAACCAGATTCACATAGTCACAGAATCCCAGAGTCACACAGTCAGAGTCACAGACTCAGAGTCACAGAGTCACAGATGAGTCAGAGTCACAGAGTCACTGAGTCACAGTCACAGAGTCACAAAGTCACAGTCACAGAGTCACAGCATCACAGTTACAGAGTTACAGAGTCACACAGTCACAGACTCAGAGTCATGAAGTCACAGAGGTCACAGAGTCACATACTCATAGAGTCACAGTCATAGAGTAAAAGTCACAGAGTCACAGATTCACAGTCACAGAGTCACAGAGTCAATCACAGTCATTCACAGAGTCACAGAGTTACAGACTCACAGTCACACAGCAACAGTCACAAAGTCACAGAGTCACATTCACAGTCACAGAGTCAAAGTCCCAGAGTCCCAGAGTCACCACCACAGGTGTCACAGATGTCACAGATGTCACAGATGTCAAAGATGTCACAGATGTCACAGAGTCACAAAGTCAGAGTCATAGAGTCACAGTGTCACAGTCACAGAGTCACAGAGTCAAAGAGTCACAATCACAGTCACAGAGTCGCAGTCACAGTGTCACAGAGTCAGTCACAGTGACAGAGTCACAGTGTCACAGTATCAGAGTCACAGAGTCATAGTTTCACAGTAAGAGAGCCACAGTGAACAGAGTCACAGGGTCCCTTTCACAGAATCACAGAGTCACAGTCACAGAGTCAAAGATGTCACAGTGTCACCGTCACAGTGTCACAGTCACAGAGTCCCAGAGTAAAAGAGTCACAATCACAGCTGCAGTCACAGAGTCAGAGTCACAGTCATCCTGACAGAGTCACAGCCTCACAGTAACAGAGTCACAGAGTCAGTGTCACAGTCACAGAGCCAGAGTGAACAGAGATGCAGGGTCACAGATTCAGTCACACAGTCACACAATCACTGTCACACAATCACAGTTACAGAGTCACATTGTCACATTGTCAGGGAGTCACAGTAACAGAGACACAGAGTCAGAGAGTCACAGTCAGGTTCACAGAGTTACAGTCACAGCGTCACAGATGTCACAGAGTCAGAGTCACAGACACAGAATCATGAGCACAGAGTCAGAGTCACAGAGTCACAGTCCCCGAGTAAGAGTCACAGAATCACAGACTCACAGTCACAGTGTCACAGCGTCACAGTCACAGAGTCACGGATGTCACAGAGTCACAGTCACATTCACAGAATCACAACCACAGAGTCAGTTACAGAGCCACAGAGTCACAGTCACAGTGTCACAGAGTCACACAGCCACAGTCACAAAGTAACAGTAAGAGTCACAGAATCATAGAGTCACAGATGTCACAGAGTCACTGTCACAGAGTCACAATCACAGAGTCGCTATCACAGAGACACAGACACAGAGATTCACGGAGTCAGAGTCACAGAGTCACAGTTTAACAGTAACACTGACAGAGTCACAGAGTCACTTTCACAGAGTCACAGAGTCACAGGCACAGTCATAGAGTCACAGATGTCACAGAGTCACGGTCATAGAGTCACAGTCACAGATTCAGACAGTCACAGTTACAGAGTCACAATCAAAGTGTCACAGTCACTGAGTCACAGGTTCACAGTCACAGAGTCACAGAGTAAGAGTCCCAGTCAGAGTCACAGTCACAGAGTCACAGAGTCATAGAGTCACAGACACACAGTCACAGAGTCACAGTCACAGTGTAACAGAGTCACAGTCACAGTGACGGTCACAGATGTCACAGAGTCAGAGTCACAGAGTCAAAGAAACAGTCACAGGTATCACAGATGAACAGTCACAGAGTGACAGTCACAGAGTCACAGATATCATAGAGCTGCAGTCACAGAGGCACAGAGGCACAGACACAGAGTCACAGTCACAAAGTCACAGATGTCACATAGTCACAGTCACAGTCCAGAGACCCATTCCCAGAGTCACAATCACAGAGTCAGAGTCACAGAGTCACAGATGTCACAGAGCTACAGTGACAGAGTCACAGACATCGCAGACAAACAGTCACAGATGTCACGGAGTCATGGACAGTGTACAGAGTCACAGGGTCGCAGTCACATAGTCATAAATGTCACAGAGTCAAAGTCACAAAGTCACAATAACAGAGGCACACTCACAGAGTCACAGATTCACAGAGTCACAGCATCACCGAGTCAGATTGACAGGATCACAGTCACAATCACAGGGTTACAAATAATGTCACAGAGTCAGTGTCATAGAGTTGCAATCAGAGTCACAAGGTCACGGATGTCACAGAATAACAGTCACATAGTCACAAAGTCACAGAGAGTCCTGTCACAGAGTCATAGAGTAAGAGAGCCAGACTTACACCGTCACAGCGTAACAGAGTTACAGAGTAACAGATGTCACAGAGTCAGAGTCACAATCAGAGAGTCATGGAGTCACAGACACAGAGTCACATTCACAGAGTCAGAAAGCCGCAGAGTCACAGTCGCAGGGTCACAGTCACAGAGTCACAGAGTCAAAGATGTCTCAGAGTCACAGTTACAGTGACAAAGTCACAGAGTCATAGTCACATATTCACAGAGTCAGCATGTCACAGTGCCACAATAACAGGGTCACATGGTCAGAGATTCACGGTCACAGAGTCACAGACTCAGAGTCATAATCTCAGAGTCACCGTCACAATCAGAGTGAAAGACTCACACATTCACAGAGTCACAGTCACAGAGTCACAGTCACAGAGTCACAGACGTCACAGAGTCTCAGTCACAGTCACAGAGTCACAGTTACAGAGTCAAAGAGTTACAGAATCACAGTCATAGTCAGAGAGTCACAGACGGAGTGCATAGATTCACAGTCACAGAGTCACAGTCACAAAGTCATAGATGTCACAGAGTCATAGTCACAGTCACAGAGTCTCAGTCACAGAGTCACAGATTCACAGAGTCACAGAGACACAAAATCATGGAATCATGTCATGGAGACACAAAATCATGCTGCCTTTGCTGTTGAAATGATGTCATCAGGTGGGTGTTTTGGTGTAATACACTGAAAACCAGAGCAGAAATGGTGAAATATTCCCATGATATGAATGATCCCAGCACCAAACCACCAAGACACATTTATAAGCAGGCATTTTGGAGAACAGTTTAGGAGTTACTGTGTTGACGACTCTCAATATCACACTTTTTTTTTTTTTTCCAAAAAGAGTAGCCTTAAAAACCCTGATTCTTTCAGGATTTATCATGAAATAATGGTGGCTCCATACAATGCCTTTGCCCTTTAGCCTTGAAAAATGGAAAAGCAATGACAACTCAGCAAAGGAAACAAGACTACTGCCAGAAACGACACAAATGTTGAGGCAAATGATGGGGATCTAAAAGGCAGGAGAAAGAGCCAGATGGCAGAAAGCTCCTTTACATTTCCTATTGCGTTGATTAGTAATTTTCTTCCACAGATCTCACGTTTCTGACTCTGATATAGAAAATTGAGCTATTTACATATATATGCACAACCTTATGTTGAACTTCCAATAGGGGTCAAAGCCTAGAAGTGACATTTCTCAGCTTGCAACTGAGAGCAGAGTTTTGGCTGTTTTTTTTAATCAGGACACACACAATGCATCATACCTGCTGATAAACGGTGCAAAATCTGCTTAGGCTACAACTGACACTGTTTCATTAGCTCCTACATTTTCTAAATACCTCTCCAGTCTGAAAAATACCTGGATTTTCAATAAAGAGTACCACCACTTAGAGGTCTATTTAATTTGCAAAATTAACTATATTCCCTGTGGTAAGTATTCACGCTTTTTTACTACTTAAGGGGCAAGCTAACCCATTCCACTGCAGACACTCACTCTGTAGTATCTACCATTTAAAAACAAGCCTAGAAGGAACAGCAGTATCCAAGCTGACAACTTTTTCAGTAGTATTTCAGCCCATATACAGTACTTCCATTATGTAGTTACTGTACCTTTTCTGTCCATAAATTTGAATTAACTAGTCCTTCTGCCTGCAGGAAATCTTGTACAATTAGCAAGAGCATGAAGGCATTTTCAGCATGTGCAGGGAGAGCTTTTGAATCTCTGTTGTCAGTGACTGACCATTCTAACATCTTCTCCAGCAAGCTGCATGGAAAACAAAATCCCAAAGTCATTATTATACGTTCTAAGTGTAAGTGGCCTAAAAAAAATCCAATTAAGTATTTAATTGAGCATCTTAGTCTGCAGTGACATAACTGTCATCTTCTCGATAAGTCAATGAGGTAAAAGAGATTTCGAAAAGCCCACGAAACCAGCGATACATTTTCAAAACCTTATCACCATGTGACACTACTAAATAGGTAGCAGAATATACTTCTGACAGTATGTGAAGAAAAGTACATCTTGTTGTGAAACACCCGCCCCTTCCCTTCTTCACTAAAGCCCCTTTCCCTGTTTTCCCTCAAAAGAG
This sequence comes from Nesoenas mayeri, assembly GCF_963082525.1. NCBI lineage: Eukaryota > Metazoa > Chordata > Aves > Columbiformes > Columbidae > Nesoenas > Nesoenas mayeri. The sequence continues at coordinate 3,943,619 of NC_137545.1, read as the reverse complement.
ACGAAACAATCCATCCTTGAACTGGACACTCACTTGAGTTTTATTTCATCAGAAGGTCGCAGCAACTCATTAGACATCCCCAGTTTGGTCAGTGCAGAAAACACCTGCCCTCGCTCAATCCAAGCAGCAGCATCAGATTTTTCAATGCCTTTCCACATTATACACAGTAGGATGTCGGTAAGTAACTGTATGAGTTCAGTATCACCCCCCTACAAAAGAACAGAAATATTTACAGCCCTTCTAGTCTAGACAACCTCCAAAACCTTTCTCCTTCATCACAGTCTACGTTTGCATGCTTCGGTGTTTTTGAAAACTCTGCAGTCTAAAGTCCAATGGCCACATACATGCAAATGTGTAGAGCGAGATAAGGACCAAGCAAAACAAGTCGATTCAATGTGAATCACGCTAAGCCATTTATTACAGAAACAAGTCTCCTTATATACGTAACTATATTCTAATCACGCGTCCACGCTCCAAGCATGGATTCGTTAAATGAGTATCGTGGGCTGTCCGTGCTCTGGAGTCTCACTGATGATACGTCCGATGATTCATGCCACGCCAGGACCCCGGTGATTGAGGAACGCCCCTCTTTCTCACAGCAGACTCTGTTCTCGAAGTGGCCTTGAGATACCTTTGAGCCTGACTAATTCAGCAACAGGTCTTAATCTATCAAAACCCATCCACACTTTCCCCTTTCTTTTCCTGAATTAGTCAGGCCCCTTAAACTGCACGGTGCATCATTTTTGAAATATACTGCAACATAGAACACGTGATTAACAACATAATTACAATTACATATAATGCAGTTAAACCTTACTTAATAAGATCAAACACTACCTGCCTATTCTTAAAACCTTAATTCTACTATGACAACCTTATTAACACACTATTTTAATAGATTCAAAATAACCAGACAAGTTAATACAATATATTCTCTTAAATTCCTAAAAGATTTATAACTGCGCAGTTTATAGGGTAACATACTTAATATCATCAGTGTATACTAATAATTGAATTAATATCTTAAAAGTTATCTTAACCTATTTAAAAGATCAATAGCTTAACCTTAATATCCCTTCTAAAACTTTATCAGTTGCTGAACTTAGATTACTATGATAGAGATATCTCATAATTTTACCTTATCTATGCATTGACTATCTAATCATAATATCACCCTTTTGGATCTCCTGCTGATTGTTCAAATTGCCATTCTCCACAGAAGGTACACCACCTGCTTGCTAACAGGCTTCTAGACCACCAGGTCTGCGAGCATCTGTAACACTGAATTAGGATCCATGGTTTACATCTGAAACAGTCCTCACAACTTATCTCCCTCCTGTCCATCTGCATCCGTTGAATCTTTGTTGAATCCACTTCAATCATTGGCCTGTAATGACACAAACATAACCTTTTCCCCAGGTTATCAATTGATGTGGCCATTTAATTGACTAGTGATTTGACCATAACTAATGTAGGTTCTTTCTGATTTAGCATGGTTTTGGGTCATACTTGCAAAGTGTTTCATCACATACAATGCTTTTGACAATTGGTTTTGTGGTGCTTCCCCTACTTCCCCCCCCTTTTTTAAAACAAATAAACAAACAAACAAACAAAAAAATTCAGAACCAGATATGTGCGTTGGATCTTGACTACGTACTCAAAATCACAAATCAAATTTAGAGGTTCCTCCTTAAAAAGCTCTAAGTAATGTAAAGCTGTGCCAAGTTCTGCTAATTGGGTTGAACCTTCAATAATTTTTACAGAATGACGCCAATTGTTATCTTCACACCAAACCACTACAGCTTTATGAGACTTCCCAGAACCATCAACAAAAACTTTGCAAGTATGTAGGATCAGACCAAATACAAGTATGGCCTATGGCCTGATGTTAAACACTTGCAGGTTCTGCAGCAATTTACATTTAGGCGTGTCAAAAGCTGTGCTGTTAAGAAAACCAGCTAGTGCAATTTATAAAGACATAGATTACAAATAAAAAAAATCAGAATTAAATTTCACAAATGGTACATATATGACAAAAGGATCATGGCCTATTGAAACTTAAATTAATTCCCTGCATTTTCTTGAGTAGAGTAACAATTGGTATATAACAGTCAGTATATCAGTTTGCTAGCAATCTCATCATACTGTCCCACAATAGCCACAGGTTGTTTCTATGTTGTAGCTATAAACAGACAAATCTGCAAGTCCAATCGAATGCAGCCAGCCTGTAAGGTTGTCATAAATTCATTCCTCAAAGTTTCTAACTCCATTTTGGCTGTCATATTTATTGGATATTGTTTTCCCTTACCGGATCGAAGTCCTGTTTCAGATCTATCAGTGTAGTGTTTGCTTTATCGAAACATTGGCTATTAATACTAGTGGAAATACAGCATTTGAAATTTCCTTGGAGATTTCTCACTTGCAGCAAGCAGATCTGCAGTATCCCAGCAGCTTCTTGTAGGCCATGCAACTAAACAGAAGTCTCAGAAAACATTATTTGAGCTTACAATTTACTTAACAAATCTTAACCTAAGAGAGGTATAGGAGTTTCTAACAACTATAAGAATTCATGTATTTAAACTTTGTTCCAAATTTGGCATTCCATTGGTCTCAAAAAATGGCCTTTCTTTTGTTCTCTCTCATGACCTCAAAAACTAGCATGGTGAGTTTACTGAGAAGTCACTTACAACTAATTACCACAGAATAAGTCTATTAAAAAAAATTTTTGTTTAATTTTCCAGTTTCATTAGAACTATGGATCCACTGGCGATGCCTTTAAATTTCACCCTCAGACTCCTTCATGCAGTATCACAGCTCTCTAGCAGTAACATTGCTTGGGGGAGGGGCACGGGGGGGAATAAAACTTCCCTCTCGCCCCCATCTGAGATGGCAAGACGTACAGCCCAGCATGAAAACACATCAGGTTGAACTCCACATCAAACCAATCTGGCTCCACTCCACACCTAAATCACCACCAGTCTGACCCAGAGAAGCACTGAACACTGTGACCCCCCAAAGCTGACCAGTGTGAAAAGACTGACTTCAGCAAGGAGGTAAAATTATGAGCTCTTTTTCCCAAATGTGCCAAAACCTAGGAAACAAGACAGAAGCAAAAATAAACACCAACAACCCCTGATTCAAAGCTGAAAAACAACACAGTGCCACAACAAAAATGGATGACAATACTTCAGAGAAAAAAAAAAAGGACAGAGCGGGGGGAGTAAAGCCCCCCTTTCTCCGCTTAGCAGCGGGAAAACAGGTTTCTCCATTTTTTTTTTTATTTTTTATTTTTTTTTAGGTGTTTTTTTTTTTATCGTTCTCTTCTTCCTGCAGTTCAGATACAGTCAAGGTCACGCAGCTGGTACGAGGTGGGAGGCTCTGGTAAACTCCTCAGTTACAATGAGCTGCACATAGGCCTGGAATATTTTGCTGTTTTGTTTTCCCATTTCATTCCAGCCATAATACACTTTATATGCAATTTCAAGTAGCTCAGCAATAGTTACATTCCTTAGCTCCATTTACCTTTTACAATTTAGAAATGTCAAAAACCAGTATAAACCAGTATAATAAACATAAATCCATTATTCTATTTTCCTAAATCTAAATCAGTTAATACTCTAGCAACTTTTAAATACAACCTCTTCTAAATGCACATCTATCATAGCATTTTAACAATTTAAATGCTTTTCTAACAATATAAGCAATTACTCTAAAGTGTAAGGATGCATCCTAAGGGGGAGCAAGGTGGAATTTTAGCAGTGGAACCGGTTCCCATTTTATAATTATCTCCCCAAACAAGATTCTTTTGGTACCAAATATGAGTATGCAAACTAAAATACTGAGCTCAGATATGAAAAACATATACCAAGTTCAAATATGCAGATGGATCACAGTTACACCAATATAAGACAATATCTCAATTTTTTGTATTGTACCTTTGGGCCGCTCACTGCTCAGCCAGGTGGAGGTACCTCTGGGTCTCCCTGACAAAAAAGGTCAGTTGCGCGCTGAAACCCATCCGTACCCGCCGACCCGGACTGAGCAAGGCCTTCTTTTGTTTTGTTTGGTTTTGGTTTTGGTTTAGTGTCTCATCTGGTGCGCTACAGCTGCCATTCCAAAACCAGGATTCTTTACATGATGTGCATACGGAAAAACCAAATCCAGCACACCGAGAGGAGACACAGCCTGTCACAGAGTTGCGCAAGTCTGAATGCTGGAATAAAGCTAGCATGCTAGAGAAAAAAAAATAACAGCTACTACACACAAAATTTACCATCACATTCACGCAGTAAAGAACTAAATTACTCATGATCTTCTGAATTATCACAAAATGCACATTTTGAGTCAACGGATTCTCATGATTTAACAGACTGTGAACTTATCGTACCATATAGCACAGACCTACCAAAATTGCAACATACTTAAACAGATACCCACAAAGAAAACAGGTTAATAAGGAAAGCATCTTGCAGACTTTAACAAGTTTTCTGTGACCTGTGTGTTATCAGTTAACTCTCTCTCAGCTTGTTGAAGTTCAAAGCACCCCGCCTGTAAAACTGTCTGAAATGATTTAATGATCTCTTGTAGGGATTTATTTTGTCCTGATATTCTCGCCCTAAAAACGACATTAATCGCAACAAGATTCTATTGTCCGGACACTTTTCCCAATCATTTAACTTATACCGCAGCCACCATTAATTACAATATTTTACAAGATCTTCCTTCCTTATAATTCCGAGTGCTTTCCTAAGTTTTAAAACACCTCCCAATACTGATTTTTTAGGAACACAACTGAAAACAATTATTCCTGACCCCATCTTGCAAGTAAAAACCTTGAGAAGGGGGGGGGAGGGAGGGAGAGGAAGGCACAGGGCTGCTTGCAGCGAGAATGGGAAAAGTGGGAGAAGGTTTTACAGCGCACTTAAAAACAACTAGTAAAACAATTAACTCACATTCCTGACAAGCTGCTTGATTTTCAGAGAGGTAATACACAGGAGCACATAATATGTACTGGAAAACTTGCAAATAACACATTGATAGCAAACATTAGCATTCTCTACTGCTAATCTCAACACTAGTGCTTCCTTAGCTTCTAAGTTTTCGGCCTGCTTACTGATGGCGTCTTGAAGATGGTCAATAAATTGCATGTAATTCTCATTGGGATCCTGATTAATAGTTGCAAATGATTTGGCACTTCTCTCATAGCTTGATATGCAAGATCTGTTGACTGCCTCAGGATTTCAGAAACTTATCGTGTCTGTAGTTGTGGTGTGTCAATTAGTGTCTCTTCCAGGAGTTGTGGGACACCTGCCCCCCTTGACGAATCCCCATTGTTCTGTCCTAAATGATCTATAGCTGTTACATTTCACACAGTTCTTTTGACAAATTATCTGACTCCAGTTCCTTGGACTGCTTGGTCTCCTTAGGGTCGTATGATGGTATGGGAGGCCATCCACTCCGTAATTTTCCTCCCCCCGCCCCAGACCGCTGCACCAGTGCCGCTGGCACAACAGGGGATGGAGTGGGGAGGGGGTCAAAAGACACGATCCGGGTAAACTTCACAGTCATTTTTAGGTTTGTTATCAGGCTGCAACACTGGAAAAATTCTGGCAATAGTAGCCCGCTCAGCCTTAAAGTCTTTTAAGGTGGAAATTTTAAGCTTCCATTTAGTCGCTAGTGATTTAGTTTCTTTATAATCTCCATTGCTGACCCTATTCCATAATTTCTGCCTTTTATCATCCCAAAGTTAACGTTTAAAAGCCTTCTCATTTTCTCCTGGGTAGCCTTTAATTCTATACCGAATTAATAGTCCACATATGTTACTTTCTTCTTATTTAAGTCCTCTCATAGAGAGAATAGGCAGGAGGAGTTTAACTACGGCTTCTTCCTCAAAGGATTTATTTTGCCCCATAACTTCACTCTTCCCTCCTCCTGCTCCCAGCCGCTCACCCTTTTATGGTGACTTCTTCAACAACGTGGAACGTCTGTACGCCTCCGCCTGGTTCTCAGTCCAGCTGATCCGCCTCCGGCTGGGCCGCTCTAGGCTTTTCCCCAACTTCAGTGGTACGCCGATCAGAGTATCACGTCGGGGTCACCAGATGTAGAGCGAGATAAGGATCAAGCAAAACAAGTCGATTCAATGTGAATCACGCTAAGCCATTTATTACAGAAACAAGTCTCCTTATATACGTAACTATATTCTAATCACGCGTCCACGCTCCAAGCATGGATTCATTAAATGAGTATCGTGGGCTGTCCGTGCTCTGAAGTCTCACTGATGATACGTCCGATGATTCATGCCACGCCAGGACCCCGGTGATTGAGGAACGCCCCTCTTTCTCACAGCAGACTCTGTTCTCGAAGTGGCCTTGAGATACCTTTGAGCCTGACTAATTCAGCAACAGGTCTTAATCTATCAAAACCCATCCACACAAATGCAAAGATAAGAGACCATGGCTTGCTTGTATGTTGTAATACATACTGACTTGATTCCTACATCATTATTTCAACCTGACCTTTAGTCTGCTCTATGCCCCTTCTGGAAGGTAAAGGATGTTGAAATACAGAAGGAGGGGGGAGTTTGTAGTTTTCTTTGTTTTAACATCAAAGCTATTCCAACCAGAGAACCATAAAAAGGAGACATGTTACAAAAGGAAGTACCCCTATAAAATAGCTATATTGTTTGCTCTTCTGTTGGAAGATAGGAGGGGGAAAAAAACCCTACAATAATTATGCATTAGGAAGATTATTAAAAAAATAAACAGCAATTGCAGACATTTGGAAAAATTAACCACATAGAGAGTGCATTACTTACTCCTTGGTTTTCAAATAAAGAAAGATCGGCGGCAAAGCCCACATCATTTGAAAGAGCCAGCTCTTTGTCGAGTTGCCCAGAGAACGTCGTTGTGCTCTCTATGGGTGAGGGTGTGCTGGGCTGGCTGTCTGTCAGCCGATTTGCAACATCCGCCGGTTCATAAGAGTCAACATTGGAGAGATCTAAGCTCAAATGTGAAGGATTGCTGTGCCACAATTCCTCCCGCTCCTCCAGCCTAAAAGACATCTCCGCTGTGGACGCATCTTCCAGTGGCATGACAGAGAAATGAGCAGGGACATCCAGGGATTTGGCGTCTTCTAAACTCCACTGATCAAACAGTCCATTAACACATGCGAAGCTGCCATTTTTGTCTCCCTCTGTCTTATCAGGTTGATGTTTCTGAAGCTCTTCAGCAGGAAGCTTTTTTTCCTCTTCCCTCGAGGAATCAGCCCTGGTCTCTTTCAAGCCAATCTGGACAACTGAGTTTTCTTTCAGGAACAGTTGAATCAAAGTGTCCTGCCAGCCCAACTGCTGAGAAATCTGCTGTGCTGCATCCAGCTGGGAATGCAAAAGGTGCAAAACCTGAGGACAGCAGAAGATATCCCATGAGTATACATTAATTTTGGTGGGTCACTGCATTCATTCTAGCTTTGCAATTAGACATTTTACAATCGACAACTTTTTGCCTTTTTTAAGGCTCTTGTAAAAGAGCCACAATCAGTTAATAATAAGGAAACAAGCCATAAAATAATTTTTCTCATTAGAAAGAGTATATTTGGAAAAAAAAAAGGGATAAAGAAAAATTTCTCAGGAGCAGGGAAGAAAAGCTCCCAAAGCATATTGCTAAGTCCTCATATTCCAGCCACTCTTCTGTACCAATTCCAGCAAAAGCCAACTATCCCAACAAATAATCCTAATTCAGCCATTAGTCTGCAAAAAAAGAAATCTAGACCAGAAAATACGCTTGATTAGGAACTACTCAATAGATAAAAGTAAGAAAGCTGCAATATTAATAGCTTTCCGATAATGTATATTATAATTTCCCTTTTTTCACTTTGAGAAACCTTAATAGACAATATAGTGCCTCACAGCTACATTTGCTACTACTAATTTCAGCGATAAAAGTCAGAGAGAGCTTGGTTTAGAAAAAGTCGCTGCTTCTTCCCTATCTCTTCCCTGCAGCCCCAATCAGTCTTTTGAATCATAATATATTATTTCGAAAAAAGATATTAAGAATACAAAACTTTGATCATGGTCTTACGCATCCTTTGAGAAAACTCAGTATCTCAAGGAGTCTACAATCTCTAACTTGTAGAAAATACAGCTATTTGAGAATCATGACAGAGGCTTTGCTTTGTGTTTTGGTTCTTAAAAGGACTGGGATACAGAAAATTCAACATTAAGTGACAGATGGGCTTCATTTTTAAGGTAAATCATTGCTAACGAAAGCAGTAGCAACAAATAAAGCCTCAAATAACTAAGATATCACAAAGGGTGAGTGTCAGGAGGATGGAGCCAGGCTCTTCTCGGTGACAACCAGTGACAGGACAAGGGGTAATGGGTACAAACTGGAACACAAGAGGTTCCACATGAATTTGAGAAGAAACTTGTTCCTGGTGAGGGTGGCAGAGCCTGGCCCAGGCTGCCCAGGGGGGTTGTGGAGTCTCCTTCTCTGCAGACATTCCAACCCGCCTGGACACCTTCCTGTGTAACCTCATCTGGGTGTTCCTGCTCCATGGGGGGATTGCACTGGATGAGCTTTCCAGGGCCCTTCCAACCCCTGACATTCTGGGATTCCGTATATATATCTGATCTATGAGCCAGATGTACTACAGCTAGGAGATCTTTATAATTCACAGCAGGATCTGTAGGGCAGAAAGAAAAAAAAACACAAATTATATCCTGCAAGAGAATGTGACAGCTAAATATTACAAATTGCCTTGGAGGTCACTGCTACATTCAGGGGTAGTAAAGGGAACAAGCTTCAGGGAACTAACACAATATTAGCTGAGACTAATGGGAACCTTGAATAGAAAAGCTCTGTAAAGTAACAGCTCTGGTTTTCCTTGAAAAGAAAACAAAGCAAAGCACAAACAAACAAAATCAATAAGTTTGCCTCTGAGCAGGAGGAGTTTATTAATGGTGGACACAACACTTGCCAATTACCTGCATACAGAACTTGGTTAAGAAGGTTTTTAATAAGAGAAACAGTAAGCGCAGATTCATTCAGAAGGAGCCCCAGTCCAGAGTACCCCACCTCCCTGAGTCTCATTCGGTGCTTACTATGTTCATAAACTTTAGTGCATTTTAGCATCTCTTCCACAATCTGCAAGAAAAAGCACACACAAATGCAAAATAAGCACAAGGGAGCATCCAGACCTCTTGATCTTCATATGTATGATATAACATGCTGGTCCACTGTTTTTAAGTTTACTTTGTAAGCTAACTCAAGCAACATGGACTGTTTTTTTAAAGGTATCGATACTTTAAGAGAACACTAATTCCATTGCGACTATGGCAGTAAACAGAATAGCTAATAGAATAGAAAAGAAAAATTAAAACATGGAGGATGAGTATCTCTGCAATTGCATGCACGTCTGCAGTGTCAGACTACAGACAAAACCACAAATTTATGTTCGATTGATCGATTTAAGAACATACAATTCAATTCATTACCTTGAAAACAAGTTCTCTAAGTCTGTCAGAGTATCTTTGGTGCAATAACAGAGCGTAAAGAATATCAGCATTCCCTGGTTCAAAGAGCAATAAAAAAAGCTGGTCTGGGGCTGGGCTGGAATGAAGTAGGCTGAAGAGAACATCCAGAATTCCATAGAGCTATAAAATTAAGACAACTAAATTAATCCACAGCTCATTCAGACTGCATACTCCATTTGGGGGATGTTTTATTGGCTTTGAAATTTTGCCTTTGGCTTGTTACAAAATAGACATTTTGTCTACTCAATATTACTCCATTTAAAATTACATTTTTTGGATACCTTTTTTTCCTCCATATAGGACACCTTATCAAACTGTAATTAGAGTTCAAGTTCAGTTGGCATTTACAAAATAGAAATGACATCATTACAACTTCTGATGAGTTGAAGTCCAGTTAATTTGGTTTTGTAAATTAAGAGAACTTTTCTAATGGCAGTGTTACATATCATGTTCTTTCTGCCCCCTTCAGGGAAAAAAAATAACCTGTAAAGTATGGCCATCTGCAGAGCACCATCAGCTTTTGAGTGTGCTCTTATAACCTGCCTCAGCATCAAATAACACTTTGCTTGTGTTAATAACACTTTCCCCCCTCTTTTAAGCACACTAGACACAAGGTTTCTAAACACCAAACAACAAAACCAAAATGCGTAAAGTTTAAACAGCTAACATAGACCATATTGGATACCTGCTCCTCTTCAGTGGTGGCAGCTATGTATCCTATGATGCTCTGTATTTCTTCATGTGTTCCACCTTTGCTCAGGAAATACCTGATCAGTCCATAGAGGGACGTCCGTATTGTTCTCAGGTCATCAGGAGACAAATCACTGTCTTTACAGTCACTGCTACACATGACAGACAGGAAAAGCAAAGGAAGTTCTTCATGCCTCATTAACAGTAATTTCATTGTGCTAGTTTTGTAATTTTGTACTTTTCCACCTACCTATATATCATGGCACAGGTCACCAATTTCTACTGAAGTAAGGCAACCGAACAGTAATAAGAAATAGTAGATCAGACTTACCAAGTCTGCAAGGTAAGTCATGACTTATCAAGGCCCAGAAATGTAGACTTGGACTGATCTGGATACAGGTCAGGATTTCAGGTCCCTCCCACCCCAACCCTCTAAAGGAAAGAGCAAGGTCTCTAGCCAATCTTCCTCAATGACATAACTACATTCATACAGATACAGACAGAAATCACCAAGACTGAAAGCTAAAATTTTGAATTCCCAAAAAAGTCCTACTTCAAATTCTACAAGGCTATAAAAAACCGAAATAGCTTAAAATTATAAACACCCTCTCTTTTCATAATGATAATGATCTATGACTTAATTTGCATTGTTGATAAAATTACAAGATTGAATCACAGAATCAACTGGGTTGGAAAAGACCTCAGAGACCATCAAGTCCAACCCTTGGTCCAACTCCAGTCCATTTACTAGATCATGGCACTAAGTGCCATGTCCAATCTCAGTTTACAAACCTCCAGGGCCAGTGAGTCCAGCACCTCCCTGGGCAGCCATTCCAATGCCTGGCCACTCTCTCTGCACAGAATTGCTTTCTAATCTCCAGTCTCAATTTCCCCTGGCAGAGTTGAAGCCCATGGCCCCTTGTCCTATTACTGACTGCCTGGGAGAAGAGACCAATCCCCATCTGGCTAGAACTGCCCTTCAGGTGGTTCTAGAGAGTGCTGAGCTCAGCTCTAAGCCTCCTCTTCTCCAGACTAAACAAGCCCAGCTCCCTCAGCCTCTCCCCATAGGGCTTGTGTTCAAGTCCCTTCCCCAGTCTTGTTGCTCTTCTCTGGACCCGCTCCAGCACTTCAATCTCTTTCCTGACCTGAGTGGCCCAGAACTGACCACAATACTCCAGTGTGGCCTCCCCGGTGCAGAGCACAGGGGAAGGATCACTGCCCTTGTCCTGCTGACCACGCTGGTTTGGATACAGGACAGGACACCACTGGCCTTCTTGGCCACATGGGCACACTGATGGCTCCTGTTGAGCTTCCTGTCCACTAGTCCCCCCAGGTCCCTTTCTGCCCGACTGCTCTCCAGCCACTCTGTGCCCAGCCTGGAGCGCTGCAGGGGGTTGTTGTAGCCAAAGTGCAGCACCCGGCACTTGGCCTTGTTGAACTTCAGCCCATTGGAACCAGCCCATTTTTCCAGTCTATCCAGATCCCTCTGCAGAGCCTCCTGCCTTCCAGCAGCTCCACACTCCCTCCCAACTTGGTGTCATCACCAAATTTGCTGATGACTTGTTATATTTGTTGAAGGACTTGTTAACAACCTTTCCAAGTGTTTTTAGTGTCATTGACCTAAATTTTATATAAGCCTATCATAAAAATTAAGGTCATGGAAAAGTAGGAAATTAAATGGAAAAATTAAAAAAAACCCCCTGAATTTTGAAAGTTAAATCAACGATCAAAAGTCAACCTGCAGTTTTATTTATTAATTTGCTCACTGGGATGTTGGGGAAAAACAAACAAGAAACAAAACCCAAAACAATCCCCCTCCTGCCCCCCCCCAAAAAACAACAAAACCCAAACCAAACAAAAATAACCCCCAAACAAACAAACATAAACAAACAACAGCCACATAAAATAATATAAAATAAGGAGGAGTTAAGAAGAGGTGACACTCATACCCATAATAAATCCTGAGTGTGTCTAGAAGAAACTGCACACCATTATTTCTTCCTGAAGACTCTTCTACTGTCTTTGATAATGGTAGAAAGATACTGTATATGCCCTACAATATAATGTTTTCTATTAGAACCCAGATAAAGGTTTATGTGACGTGAAGGGTACTGTGTCTTTGCACAGTTGCCCAAGTTGCAGAGCTCACCAATTCTGAAGGGGAAGTCCCCGCTGTTCCAGATACTGAAGTCAAAAAGCAAGTGTTGATACATCTGCTGCAAAAGCTGCATGTTCTTTTCTACTGAAACTCATTCTATCAGCAACTGCATAGCCATCAGTACATTCACATCCATTAAGTTGCTTGGCACCTTTCAAAATAACAGCAGCTGTTAGCATTCAAAATATTCAATCTCCTAACAAACTTCATTTTTTTTCAAGCCAAATGTTGGGATTGTCTTCTACAGCAATGTCTTCTTCCATTAAAGCAATACAATAAACACAAACCCAGTGTAGTTTGAAGAATCATACAGAGTATCTATAACAAAAAAAGCAGAACATAAAAAAAAGACAAAACACCAGCTTCTCATGTCTCCCTGTTTTCAGAAACATGAGAAAGAAAAGTATGTACTAAGGGGACCTTTGAAGACCCTCGCATCCTGGCCAAACTAAGAACTTTTCCAAGAAATCAGGACCTCATCCCTAACTTCCATTTCTAAAGGATGTTTCTCAAACATGGCTTCACCAAGGGGAAGTCGTGCTTGACCAACCTCAGTGACTTTTATGAGGACATAACGAGGTGGATGGATGATGGCAGAGCAGTGGACGTGATCTACCTTGACTTGAGGTATTTGACACAGTCTCCCACAGCATCCTCATAGCTAAACTGAGGGAGTGCGGTCTGGATGAGCGGGTAATGAGGTAGAATGTGAACTGGCTGAAGAGAAGAAGCCAGAGAGTCGTGGTCAATGGGGCAGAGTCCAGTTGAGGCCTGTATCCAGTGCAGTGCCTCAGGGGGCAGTGCTGGGGCCTGTATTATTCAATATATTCATCAATTATTTGGATGAGGGAATAGAGTGACTGTCAGCAAGTTTGCTGATGACAACAAGCTGGGAGCAGTGGCTGACACACCAGAGGCTGTGCTGCTATCCAGAGACCTGGACAGGCTGGAGAGTTGGGCGGGAAAAATTTATTGAAATATAACAAGGGAAAGTGTAGAGTCCTGAATCTGGGCAGGAACAACCCCAGGTTCCAGTATAATCCTGGGGACAGCAGGATGACCATGAGCCAGTACTAGGCCCTTGTGGCCAGGAAGGCCAATGGTACCTGGGGTGGATTAGAAGGGGGTGGTCAGTAGGTCAGAGAGGTTCTCCTGCCCCTCTGCTCTGCCCTGGGGAGACCACGCCTGGAATCTTGTGTCCAGTTGTGGCCCCTCAGTTCCAGCAGGACAGAGAACTGTTGGAGAGAGTCCAGTGCAGCCACCAAGATGCTGAAGGGAGTGGAGCATCTCCCGTGTGAGGAAAGGCTGAGGGAGCTGGGTCTCTGGAGCTGGACAAGAGGAGACTGAGGGGTGACCTTATTAATGTTTACAAACATATAAAGGGTGAGTGTCAGGAGGATGGAGCCAGGCTCTTCTCGGTGACAACCAATAGTAGGACAAGGGGTAATGGGTTCAAACTGGAACACAGGAGGTTGCACTTAAATTTGAGAAGAAACTTCTTCTCAGTGAGGGTAACAGAACACTAGAACAAGCTGCCCAGGGAGGTTATGGAGTCTCCTACTCTGGAGACATTCCAACCCGCCTGGACACCTTCCTGTGTAACCTCATCTGGGTGTTCCTGCTCCGGCGAGGAGATTAGACTGGATGAGCTTTCCAGGTCCCTTCCAACTCCTGACATTCTGTGATTCTGTGATTCAAACGTGCTCACCTTCTGTAACAAGGCTCCTAGGGTGGCAACTCCATGGGAGTGGATGAGATTTTCTTGATTGACATGGTGTCTCTGAATAAAGTGTTTTATCATCAAGATGAAAGTTGCAACAACATTCTCCTCCAGGCGAGCTTCTGCAAAACAGAACAGTAGCCAAAGCCTCATGGTTTATTGTTGGACCACTGCATAAAAGTAGAGGGGAAGAAGTAAAATCAAGAGTTTGTATTCCTCACTATTTCCTGAATGTTTCAACTCTTTTTCTGTTCATTCCCTAGCTGTAGGTTGTATTTACATTTTTCCAGGGCAGAGTCACAGACATTCCATGCCGCTCCAGAATAAAGTGACCCCAGTCACCCCAGTCCTGACTTCAGTTACTTTATCCATCCGGCCATAGGTTACAGACAAACTTCTCTTTCAGTTACAACATTTTACGTATGCTGCAGTTATTCTCCCTCTGGAGTTGCAAAGTGACACTTTCTAGCCATGAGACAGACAGACAAAAATATTTTATTGACTTTACTTCATCATCTAATATTTGAAACAAAAAAATGTGTGTTTTCCTTGCAAGGTCTGATTTCCCGGTGGTTTCTGTTGAGATGAAAGTTCATTCTTAATATTAGGACAGCTTTAAAGAATCTATTCTTAAAGCTTCCTTTTCATTTTCTAAAAAATATAATACTAAAATCTGACAGCGTGTGGAAGAGGTAGGTGTCTGAGCGTTTTCCTAAGAACATAAAAGTTTGGCTAATGGCTAAACAGTACTGTGCTGATGCTGCTAAGTCTTTGTGTGGCTTTTGGGCCCAGTGCTTGAGTTGTAGGAAAGCTCTTATTATTGATATTAGTAGGCTTTGCATCAAACATAATTTCTCAAAATAATCAGAACAAACTTTTCAGAACAGCAATTTTAAACCTGCACACTTTTACACTAATGTAATAGTAAACTATGAAAAGGAAAAATATGCTATTAAACATAACTATATTTGAAATACGCTAGTAAGTTAATTTTACATAGTGCTGAACTCCTAGTATTCAGCATCCATGTCAGATACCCAGGAACAGAAAGAGCCTTTCAGCTTTGCATACTAAAAAAGCCAGCACATAATCAAACAGCTTTCTGTCACTCACAGAAAGACTCTTTAAATCAATCTTAAAAATCCTTTCAGTTCAGCTGTACTTACCCACCTGATGCCTTTGTGGATGGCATCACCACCCAGTCTCCCTCTACAGGAGTAAGTAGTTCTGGAGGGAGAGTTTCCCCTTCAGGCTTCTCAGGTATCGGCACACCAAGAAAACTGATCTGCTCCAGCAGTGAAAACAGCACGTTTATTCCACCAATACAGTTGATCATATCCTAAATCAAAAGAAAAAGGAGGGAAAACATCAGCAAAAATGAAACCCCCAAAACTATGTAAAAGAAATTTCCTCCAAATAAAAGGAACCTCAGGGTTTTCTCCTCAAGAGGGTGCTAAACCCCACCATGTTTGTTAATGAATGATTCTCCTAAAACCTGTATTCACAACATACAGCTAGAGATACAAGCACTCCGCACCCACCCCTCTTCCCACTACTGAGCAAAGAGAACAAACTTCAGTCTTTTCAAACTGTTTGTATTATGGCAAAATCAACTAGCAAGAGTCTGAATTTTCTTAACATTAATCTCCATAAATCAGCATATGCACAGTGTAGGTCCAACAATATTTCCTCAGTAATTAGTTTGCTAGTAGATTATTTATTTGTATATACATTTTTCCTTAAAGAAAAAAGAAAGTGGTATTCTAGTGACAAGTTTTCTACACTCAGACTTTGGATTTTATTTTTTCTTAAAGCTAAGAGCCCTTAATCGAAGATTCTGCCTATAAAACAAAAGTGGATGTATTCTACCTAAATTTAAAATAAATAAATCCTTATTTGTGTCACTGTTTCTGGATCAAACTCTGATGCTGCACATAACTTGATTTCCTCATGCACAGAGCAAGCCTGACTGATTTTTACATTCATATGTGCTAGTGATCAGGGAACAAATAAGCAAACAGGTACATGGTGGTATTTATTAAGCTGGAGTGCATTTCATGGTTTCCTCCTCTTTTCCATGAAGTAGCAAGTAGAGGCTATTTGCTATTTTACACAGAAGACATCCAATGGACATATAATACCATCAGTGGCATGAGACTATGAAATTAGCTGCTTTATCAGAAGGACGTAAGGACCTTATGTGTTGGTTAAGAAAACAAAAATCAAGATATAAGACAGTTTTGCTATAACAGAGTGTTTGAGCAAGAAACTACAAGCAGGTTTAGCCAGAAAATGTTAATTCTTAAGCTCCAATACTAATATAACAGTATTGCTGTGGTTACAACTGCTAGCAAAAGTTAAACAAAGATGATTTGCATAGCTTGTAAGAATCAGATATCCCAATGTATCCAATAGTAAGGAAAAAGTATTGGTCACTTAGTGTACAGCAGAGACAGAATAAGGTCCAACACTTCAGTGAATATTTGTTGTTTTCTCTGAAATGAGGCTTTTGGACTGTGCCAACCCAAAACCAAAAGTAAATAAGATAACTACATTAACTTCTCTCTTTAAAAAATGCTAGATTCTTGTACTATTTTAACTCCAGACCTTGTCATCTGTAATTCTATAATATTTTTTATATGTCTAACATAGCAGAAAGTCCCAAGTGTTAACTTAACCCCACTAATCTTCATCTAATTCAGAGTTTAAGACTGTAAGAAAACCATGACAGAATTCCCTAGAGATGATGAAATGCTTTCAATATGCAACATGCATTGAATAGGTTATGAAGAATAGTCAGCTACCAATATAACTTAATGCATTACCTGTGACATTAAGAGCAGTAGGACTTGTAAGTTCTCAATAAGTGTAATACTACTCCAGCTACAGGATTAACCCATTCATGCCCATTACAAAAAACATGCTGTGTCTGCTAAATGTCATTTGCAGTATGATAATAACTTTCAGCATCCCAAAAGTTAGCTGAACATACACAACTTCCACTGCCGTATTTACATCAGGTTCTGCTTCTTCAGTATGCATTTACCTTGATGTCCCAGTTTACTACTTTGTTTCCAGTTAGTCTTCCATGGAAAAGATTTGCAGACAGGTCAAGACAAATTTGGTTTCTGCAGGCCTGTGAAACAAATGAAGAGGCTGAAACATCATATATGTTATCTTAGATTTGACATTCACAATTGTACAAGACAATTCTGTTCTTTTGCCAAACAAGAGAAAAATCTTTTATCTCTGCTAAAGACTACAGTTTAAGCAAGCTCTTATTGCTCTTTATCTTCCCAAAATAAGCACAGTGTAAAGATGGTATGCTCACCTGTTCTACGAAACAGCAACAGCAAAAAAAAATAAAGAGACCATCTAGAACATATTCTGAGATTACTGCACGCTGTGAAATCACAGAGAAGCTATGTATTATTTCATACCTTTGGTGTATAATGAAGTATTGGTCACTTAGTGTACAGCAGAGACAGAATAAGGTCCAACACTTCAGTGAATATTTGTTGTTTTCTCTGAAATGAGGCTTTTGGACTGTGCCAACCCAAAACCAAAAGTAAATAAGATAACTACATTAACTTCTCTCTTTAAAAAATGCTAGATTCTTGTACTATTTTAACTCCAGACCTTGTCATCTGTAATTCAATAATATTTTTTATATGTCTAACATAGCAGAAAGTCCCAAGTGTTAACTTAACCCCACTAATCTTCATCTAATTCAGAGTTTAAGACTGTAAGAAAACCATGACAGAATGACCTTACTGGGGAGATCTGCTACTTCAGCCTCTTGAGACTTCCATGGAGTTAAACAGTTTGGACCTATTAAAATATAAATATATATATACATCTAAAATGATACATCAAGTATATCTTTATAACATATATATTTAAGAATACACTGGATATCAATGCAGTTCATTAATTCACAGATTTTATACTACTATGCTTCGTTGCAACACATAGGATATTCTAAACCATACCTAAACTATACAAAGGGTTTTTTTTTTTTACATTCAAACAGATCTAATATTTCTCTCTTTACAAATATCTACCTCATATTTGTCACCAATCTCTGTCATCAAGCCCAAATGTTCAGAAAATTAGTAACCTTCAAGAGAACTTTTGTTTAGTAATGCAAAATATTTCCTTTAAATGATGAAAGTGTTTTCATGCTAATCTCTAACAACCCCAAGTCATTATGAAATTTAATACCTTAACACCTTGAACTACAAAACAGAGCTTATCAGAATGTTTCTTAAAAATAACCCCTTAATTATCAATTAATTCTTATGGAAAAATCCCCAAGAGTACGGCACCTGTAAGTAGCCTATCAAAACAAGGGCAATACTTTAAAGAGTCTCAATGGCAAACTCAAGTGTGGGCAAACAGTAGCAAAAATTAAGAACTTAAAAATGAAAATACTACCTCATGTTTGTATTTTTGCAGGTCTGTGCATATGACAGATAGATGAGCTTATTGCAAACATAACACTTTAAATAAAAGTAATAAAATATTTATCATTCCATTTTAAGCTTATTTGTTATCAGGTGCTCTCACTCAGGCCAGCTCTGCAATTCTTCTGGATTGTAACTTCTTTATGTGTCTATGTAGAGCTAAGCTCCACGGCGTCTTCTCCATAACTCATCCCTTCTATTCCACAAAAACCAGTACAATCACCACTCACCTGCTAAATACAACGCTTTCACCTGAGGAGGCTGCAGTGCTTCATGAAAGATGATCACTGACCCAAGGTGGCCCTCCAAAGATGTTGGACATCCCCATTCACTGTCCTGAGTCCCTGCTGAGATCATCTTGGTGATGAGCTCTGGTTTTCCAAGCATCCCGCCCCAACTCCCAGCAGAGAGGATGCCCCCGAGCGACGTCTGATGGGGCAGCACAGGGGAGGAAAAAGGTGGATCTGGTATCTGAGATGGAGAAGGAGTAGTTGTTCTTTGGCCAGCAGAACCAATGCAGCAAGACGTGAAAGACTGGAAAGTCACACATGGAAGAAAGAAAACAAAACACATACTGTAAATCTAACCTCTTTTTTCTTTTTGCCGCAGTCGACAAAGTAAGTCTAACTAAATAAACCTTACCTGCCATGGTTTTAGCTACCTTGGTGTTTACAGTGCTTATTCTAAAGATGGGCCAAAATCCAGAGTTTTATCTTGCAATGGAAATTACATTTACACTCATTTTTTAAGTGTTATACTGATTTTGCTACGATTATGTCCGATTTAAGTGTTTGGTCAACACATTTAACAAATACCAAATTGGAACTTAAAAAAGACAGAGAATATTCAGCGTTGTAGCCCAGGTTAAGTGATATTTGTTCCACAAAAAAGAATGGACAAAGCTTATAAAGAAAACTAAACTTGACATATACTTTGCTTTTTTTTTCTTTTTTTAGGCTAAATGAGGACACGTTCAGATGGTTAGGTTAACTGTGTGTAAACTGCTTATCCAGCTAACAAAGCAGGCATGAGATTAGGCTATTAAGGGAACATACAGAAAATACAAGTAAAAAACCATTACTGTTGAAAACAACAGGGAATATTCCTCATTAAGTACGGTCACATCAATCCTGAGGGCAGATGTGTGGTTTGGTACGATTACCCATCATAAATTATGTCAGTATTCTCAGGTAACTATGTTGGGGAAAACCCCACAATCTAATCATGGTAATCTGTTATTTCATTTTTAAACTGAGTTGACTAAACAAGCAACAATGAATGGTTATATTCCAAATTGATACCCTGGATACTGTCCAAAGTTGAACAGTATTTATTAGCAGTAGGCTAAGCTATCTTAAGCTCTTACACAATTTCCAAAATGAAAAAGCCAACTATGTTCTCAGTGTTCCATGAGAGCGCGTCGGGACAGAGTATGACTCAGAAGCTGAACTTACTTCATTCATGGCAGGGAATCGAAGTGAGGCGGAGACCTTCTGCTGCCTGTTGATGTAGATGTACGCGAGGCTCTGACCAAAGGGCCTCTTGCCAGGCATGTGAACAATAGTTACGTTGTGCTGGTTAAGCAACATAAAGTAAGGAGGTCATTATTAAAAAGCAGTGAGATGACTGTATGGTACTATTCAACTTCAGCTCTACTAATCTGGTGAGGAAATCACTTAAGAGAATAAATCCAAAACAACAACAAGATAAGACCACCTGTCAGCTGCTTCCATTTTAAAGTAGTTTACATGCAAACAGGTTTTTGAAGGGAGAGAGATACAGCTCTTTCACATTAGTGCTTAAGTATGGGAGTAGAAAAAGGCAAGGAAGAAACAAAGGAGCACATTTTATCAAATTACATAGCACCGCAGCCACCTATGCTTGTTATAATTTAATATAAAAGAATTCTGCATGTTAAAAAGATCTCTAAGCACAATGCTGTAACCAGCTTATCAATAACAAATACCTAATAACATAGCCATAACTTAGCTCAATCAATCACTAAACTACATGGAAATTGCTTGCATTATTAGATATTAGGTCTGTTCTTATGCAATGAATTATTTAAATACAATAAAATAGACCATTTGTAAAACAACAAAAAAAATGACTTTGACTTCTGAGCTATCAGCACTATCCTGAACGAAGAGTTTTTCAGTATCAAATCTTACCCAGAGGGAGTCAAAAAAAAAATGGTCAGGCAGCATCACTGTTGCATATTCCCTCTTTGTGCAAACTGCAACCACCAGTACCCCAGAGCATGTAATAAATGCTTCAAACCCCATGCCACTTCCTGTGAAAAAGCTAAAGAAAAAGACAACAAAACACATAATCAAGTACTTACTTCATCAAAACTACTAGAAATCACCTAACAGTACATTCAGTAAGGAGCAAACCAATTTGAGTCGTTGTCACTGGTCCAATATATACTACTTGACTGGCTCCTACTATTATTCCAGAAAAAACAAGACGAAGAAGTGCCTCATAGAAGGGACCCCAAGGCACAGGACATGCAGGCTAAAAGGTGATCCACAAAGCTCACAGAGCAGCTTGTAGCATCCATCTTTTACTTGAGAACATAACCCTGGTCCCAGCAAATAATGCTTCAGTTTGACCCACACAGCTCAAGCTGGTTCTGCTGCAAAGTTCTGCCTGCTGCAGACTCTGGAAGCTACAATATTGTAATAAACAGACTGGCCTGCAAACTCTGCTGTTTTCTATCAGCGAAATTGTGTCTGACAGCCCCTGGTAGAGCTGCCAATATTGAGAAACCTTCCAATTTTTAAGCACTTGAGTATGAAAAACTATATATACATTTTGAACAGCTATCAAAACCTGCTACACACCCTCAGGCACCAGTATTCCAAGTGGGTGCTTTAACTACTGCACTATCAAATATCTGCATCTATCAATAAAAACCACACATACACACACAGAGCACGTGAATATTACAGGCAACCTCAACAGATATAAGCTATCTTACAGTTAAACACTGTAAAACATACCAGCTAGATCAAAATTTATTTTTTTAAATTTAGTTCTGTGTTTAACATTTCAAGCTGAAACTGGAATATTTAAACATTTCCTTTTAAAATTATTATTCATTTCAATGCACTACTGTTCTAGATTCACAAAACTAGAATGATGTCTTCAAAATTGTACATAAAATGACAGAAAAGCAGTCAGCTATTGGTATAATAGCATCGCATGGAAATCCAATCACAGCTTTTTTACTTTGCAGGGCAATTCCACTGCAATTTTCTAGAACTACAGTCTACTTCAGAACTGCAGTGGGACTCTGCTACCCAAACACACAGGGCAGCCATGCAAATCCAAGGGGTCTCCACCTGCCTCTGTGGTTACTGATAAGCAGAAGTAACACTCTAAGAGACAGGGGGTTTGAAAATACCAATTATGTTATGACTAGAATTGCATTCTTCAACATTTCCCTTGAAACTGCTGTGCAGTAAAAT
Organism: Nesoenas mayeri; assembly: GCF_963082525.1. NCBI lineage: Eukaryota > Metazoa > Chordata > Aves > Columbiformes > Columbidae > Nesoenas > Nesoenas mayeri. Next base: position 3,921,583 of record NC_137545.1, on the reverse strand, counting down.
GGACTGAAGGGAGCAAAAGACTCTTCAGCTGGTATTCTCCCCTTCTGCATTTTGTTTGCTGCTGAAGGCTAGTACCTAGAAAGAGAAATTATACTGAGAACCATCTGTGTCAATGACTGCTACTTAAGCAAATGAGGGTGTCCTTTTGTTGCACTCTAATATAGGAAACGCACTTCATTACCTTTACAGGACACAATGGGAAGGCTGCTCTCTTTTGGAGTGTGGGTTTTTTAGCTCTTTTTTTTTTTTTTTGGGTTGAGCTATGAACCTTAATACAATTTGGAGTTGAAACCATAGACAAAGAAACATTACAAACTGAGAAACTACAAGCTTGTTTCTGTAACACAGCCTTGCTCTGGTGACAGATGACACTGCTCCTTTTCACAAACCAAGCGCCACATATCACATTCTATGAAGATAAACAGGAGTACCACATGTGATAGGGAACCATATGCCACAGGGAAGAGCTGACCCAGATTTGTGCTGTTCAAGCAGTTATAGTAACTATACCTATAGAGTTGCTTCCTCTTGCCACTTTTGCTGGTCATGCTGGGGTCCACCCGGTCCTGGTCAAGGCAGAGCCAAGCATTGAAAGAAAACACAGAGCCTGGCCACTTATGAATTGATGGAACAGCAATTCTGGCCATGCTCTGGTTCAGGTTGAAGTACTGCAAGGCACTGGCCATGCCTTGCTTCCGCGCCATCGCCAGAATGGCTCGCATGGTTGGAACAACGTAAGGGTGAGCTTGTTTTGGTTCCTCAGTCCTCAGGAGTCGTATGAGTTGAAGCAGTTCTTCTGAGCCCATTGACTGGCTCCCCAAAGAGCCCAGAAGGGCAATCAAGTTCTCTGCGCAAGTACAATGGAGCGCTGAGTGGGAATTTAGCATCTCAATGATCCGGATGACCATGTTCGCATTGACACACGTGGCTCGACTCTGTCTGTTAATACAGCAGATTAGCCTCAACCAATCTGAGATGAAAATCTGCAGGTTGTGTGATTCTAGTTCTGGAAGCCACTGGATAAGCAGCAATAAGGGCTGGACGTTACTAATGCCAAGCATCCCAACAGCCATGTGGTCACCTTCAACAGCCTGAAAACCAGCAGAGAACTCAGACATGAAATACAATAAAATAGAGCCAGAGGACGAAAGCTTGAAAAGATGTAAGCATTTTAGCATTCAAAGCAAGCACTTCTCACCATATTCATGAGTTCTTCCAGCAATTTTCGTGAGGGCTGACCCAGCGACTTTAGTACCTCATATATGTGTGCATAATCAATCCTCTCCTTGAAGACCTCCTGAGGATAAAAATCCCAGTCTCACTAACAAATAAAACGGATACAAATTGCTTATCTACTGCAGCAGGTTCTAATTTAATACAATACTAGATACAAAATAATTAGAATGCAAGAAAGACGTTTACAGGCTAGCAGTCTCGTTTTGATAATGTCCACTTTGTGATGGCCAGCATGCCGCAGATGAAAAGGATCTCACTGCAGCATGCAGATAAACAAATAAAAGATCAAAGTTATATTTTAATAATTACCTATAACATAATTCCTTTGGTATAAGCAAAATGTTAATTCTATCACAAAATGCTAACAGCTTTATTTTTCTAATGCTTTATTTTTCTAATGCAAACTACACCATGAAATGATTACATTGAGAATTAGAAGTATTCAGACATTAATTTTTGAGTGAAAGGTTTTCCTAGACCAGCTTGATTAAAAACTACCCATTCTAAACACTTCAAAAATTAGAAAGTGTTCTAAGGAAGTTTTCCTAAAAGCTAATTCTACCCCACACGTTCTTGGGGCAAGTAACCATGTAATTCCTTTACACAGGTTCCAACTGCCATTAACGCTCTGACCTTCTAGTTCTGATAGAAAGATGGGTCAATGTCCAGCCTTTGGACACAAATAAAGGGATAAGGGATGTTAATCAGCTATTCCAATCTGGCAGGAACGTATGACCATAATCCGCACACCTTCATTAGCAAGGTTCATCAAGATACAGTGATAAAAACACTAACTGGGAACAAGATCAAGAAGCCTCCTGCAAGCAGACCTCTCATAGATACTGTTACCTTAGCAGCTGGAGACTTGTGCATGACTGCAGTGAGGGCTTGAATGGTTGACACTGCCAAGCGGTCCAGGTGGCCCTGAAACACCTAAAAGCAGCAGGTACAGAAGTTATATACAAATGCACAAAGATAGTTCAGCTCCAAAATCTATACGGTGCCCTCCTGCCAGGAGGGAAACCAAGAGCTCGCTAACATGCTTCCAAAATCATCTTCCCAGCAGTCAAGATTTCATAAGCCCAAGGTCTACACAGAAGTACATAACAATAGACAACTAGGCACACACTTCGAGATGAGAGAGGCATTTACAACACACATCACTCTTCAAATATTCTTACGGACACACAATTTTTCCTCATGCGGCTAATGGACAACCTCAAGAGGGAGGGAGGAAAACAAACTAGGAAACCCCTTGCAGCATGTGTGTGTGTGTGCTGCTGGACAACCAGGCACCGCCAGCTCAAATAAAGCGTCGTCTTTTCCTTCCGAGTCCCTACACACCAGTGCAGCGCACACACACAAATTAGAAGAGAGAAGTCACACCAGCACAGCAAGGGGGCTGCCTCACCCCTGCCCTCATCGCATTGACCACGATCTCTTTTTCCAATTTAGCTTATCTTTTGAGGGTTTTTTCTATCATTCTTGTTCATATTGATATTTTCATGGTGGTTTTAAGGACAAAAATGTCAGAGCACTGTTTCATGTCCATCAGTAAACCGAATTAGCAAAACTGGGCAAACAAAATCTGTTTCATCATCTCTGAAATATATGCGTATCAGACACATTTTGAAAATGAAGTATCAAGAATTGAAGACCGTGTTAGATGTGAAGAAACATTTACATGTGGCTAGAGTGTCACCCTGCGTTTCTAAAAAAGTCAAAGCTATTCGTTAGAATCACAATTTGTAGATTACTATACCCTGTATTTAGCATTTCTTTACATTTTTAATTAGAACAAATCATTCTACTATAAAATTAATACAACAACAATTTGCACTTGAAACTTTCCACAATATTTGGGGAAAATTAAAGCAACAGGCCATTCCTACCTCCCTGATTCAGCCTGTCCATTGTTCTGTGAACATCTGTTCTTGATGACAAGCAAAGTATCAGGACATCAAATACAACCATTGAGATTCACAAACAAGGCCCCAGAATCCAAACCACCACAGTGCTGAGACAAAGAAGCAAAAAAAGAGGAAAGGGAGGGGGAAAAAAATCACCACCAGGTTGATAGAATTCATTTGGATTCCATTTATGTACTTCACCTTTTCCTTAATAAAAGCATAACTGAGGCTCAAGCTATTGCAAATATCTGCAATTTGAAGCAGATGAACAAAACTGAGGTTGATTTCAATCTGTTATTCAGAAGAATTATTTTCCAGAGACAGGAAATACTGATGCATGCAGCAACACAAGTTCATCTTGCTGCAGAAGGCTTAAAGAAGATGGTTAAAGTGAAGCACAAGAATCAGTTCTCCTGTGATTGTATCTTGAGTTCAACTGGAGTAAAAGACAGGTTAGGTAGGTACCTGGTCCTCATTCATTTCTGTCAGTAATTTGTTGGCAAGGTCTTTCTCACTCTTGTCTGTCACTTTATTGTTAGCATTTAAAAACAGCTGTTAGAAACAGAGACAAAAATAATGGATATAATTGCATTAAACAGTTACCCGCAGCCAAACCTGTGGAGGCTGCCTTGGACTTGTATTTCACACACACACCGAAAAGAAGAATTCTCACACCAGTGAGACACAATCCTCCATTAATCTGTATTTTTGCTGAATAGTTAAAAAAAAAGAACAATACTTCTTTTTCCTCATACATTTTGTTCCATTATGTGCTAGACACTCTCTCTGACAAGGAACAACCTGAGAAATCAACTTCCATAAATCACAAGAAACAGAAGAACAACACTCAAGATACTACTTGGACTTACATAGGTGTGAAAGCACATAGTTAGAAACACAAGTCATTTTGAAAGGTACTTCACGGTCAAGGGCACCTAATATGGCAGAATAACAATAACATGCCTCAGAGGATTATAATGTTAACAATCAGAAATAAGAACAACGGGAAGCAGACACAGACACATGAAAAAAAAATTCACATGGGTTACTTCAATTCTGATAACACATGTAAAATGGATGCATAAACTTGTATTACAATGCCCAGATCGTTTTAATTCTTCTATTTTAAAGCTGTTCAGAAAAGAATATTTTTTTAACCAGGCATATTGCTAGAGGTCATTGTGCTTTGATCAAAGTTTGACCTTTAAGAGAGTTTAGGCGATGAGAAAAGATTCAGGCCCAACAAAGCAGCTTATTAAATGACCCTCAGTATATGATAAGCACCTCCTGGTACCTCCAAAGTACCGTCCCTCTTTTGGATGTTGCAGGAAAAAGCAACATTCAGATCATCAAAACTTAACCGAGCAGTTTCAAAAGGCTGTTTTGCAGATCTCTAACCCTAGAGCATAATTAAGGGAATACAGTTTGCTCATAAGCCTTAAAAACAACAAATATGAAAGAAAAAAAAAGATGCAAAGAACTAGGAAGTATGACTACAAGTATGGCCCCAAATACCCCAAGTTCTCTGGGATTTCTATAGCAGATATAGCGGTATGGATTTTCGTCACCCCCTCCTTTCCATGGAAGTTTCTTGCACGTCACATTTGCTGCAGATCCATCAGCTTCCTGAGTTCTAGATCCATATCTGGACTCTTCTTGCTGACTGTGGAGCTGCAGAACTGCACTTTACACTGCTTGCTGGTGAATCCAGTAGCAAAAATTTCATAGGTAAAGAAAAAGATCTAGAAAGAGGGTCTCTACCCCCAGCTAATAAGGAGAAATCATAATTCCACAGCTAAATTCATCTTCCCTATTTGGCTTTGAAAAAGAATGCAGACACAAGTATATTGGAAAAGACACACGACTTCCCAGCCTTCACTCTCTGCACACTTCTCATCTTTGGGGATATTTTGACTGTAAAAGGTTAAAAAAACCCACTATGTAGCAAACTGGCAGCACTGATGTCCAATCACAGTAATATGTGAAACTATCACTGGAAAAACCCTTAGAAGAGTGTACATAGGCAGAATAAAAATAAAGGAGCAAGCTGCAAAAATAGCGTAGCTGTTCCTGCTTTCTTAAATTCCACCACTTGTTCATATGAGAGCAGGAACACAGAGTCTCCATAAATAGGTAAACATCGCACTGCTTGATAATTTAGGAAGAAACTAAAAAATACATTTCTTACGGAGTACAAGGTCAGTACAAAAATAGGCACAGACTTCTAAACAGAGGAGAATGGAAAGGTCAAGCAATGTATTTTCACGAGAAGATTAAAAGCCACATACAGTATTCAAAACACTTCAAGTCAGTTGGCATTCTGCCACTGATTATAACTACAGCTAAGACATAATCCAAGCACATTTATTTCTAATATATCACTGCACTATGTTCTAATCCAAAATCTAAATGGATTTGAATCAAATTGTATACTGTAGCTACCATTAAATTATCTAGCATTAGAAGAGCTCAAAAAAGCTATGTGACCAACATATCACAAAAAGGGAAATAAAATATTCCACAGAGTTACATCACAGCTACGTCCTTTTACACAGGGAAAAATGACATCTATGAAGCAATTACTGGAAGACACTATAGCTTGCATATTCTAATATGACCATCTGGGACTGAGATGAAAACACATCTATGTAAACACTAATCCTACGGAGAAGAACAATTGAAGAACATTTGTAACAGTTTGAGCTCATGTTTTATGTCAGCTACACAAGACCCAAATATTTTGAAACGCTTAAAGGCACATCGGCAAGGTCTTTTTTTAAAATAGAACAATATCCCTCTGAAATTAGAATTCACACCTCCACCTGGCAGCACCTGGGACTCCCTAGCAATCCAGTGACAGAACGTTAAAACCAAAACCAACCAAACAAAACCACACACACAAAATAACCCTCATAACAACAACAATAACGACAAAAAGATTTTAAAGTAACTCGGATCTTTCAGAACTTTCATGGCATTAGTGGCACTAATTGATCCAAAGTTTTACTTCTAGTATATAGACACTATAAAATTGCATCTAATTCAGACAGAAGACACAAAGGTAATGAATATATCTGCAATACTACATGATAGATTTTGTTAAAAATTTGCTGATAAGGGAAAATTTACCTTGCAGTTCTGCAACAGTCGAATGAGATGCTCAAAGCAGTTACTGTTAAGGAAAATCGCCTGCAGAACAGGCCTATCTGTGCAGTCTAACATGGCTGTGATGGTATCTATAAAATTAAAACAGAACTGGCATCAAAGACAAAACACTTCCCAAATCCATCAAGCATTTTTTCTGCACGTTACATAATAAATATGAAGAAAAAAAAATGTATCACGAACTGTGCTGTGAATTCTTTGATAAAGAATGATGTGTATTTTAAGCACAGAGTGCTAGGCCTAAAGCTAAACATTTTGATGCTGTAAAAATTATCACGTTACCTACTATATCTAGAGAAAAATTCAGCTGCCAAATATCTTGGATTGCTTTGGGGCTTTGTTTAGAGTTACCGCCATTTGTGAGTACATAAGCAGCAGGCCTTTTATTTAAAACACAAATGCTCGCTTTCTCATCAAGCCATTACTGTGCGTTCTACAGCAGCCTTATATTGTAAGCATTCTTCATTGCCTTGGTACTATTCCTCAGTTTTCTTGGAGGTTTGTGAAAAGAAATACCTTTATTTATATTACCCATTGTGAACAAAGTGGAAAAAATCCAAATCCCAAATCCTTATCCAATGACTTAAACCCAAGTGTTTCAGACCATCACCTTTGGCCAATGTTTACAACAATGCCATTTAAAGGCGAACAATCACGAAACAGCCACCACATGGGCCTTTCAGTACAGACCCATCTTATTCTGCCATTACTAAGGTGCTGATCAGTAATAGCTATTACCTGGCAAAAGTTGTTGTTTTTTTGGGTTGTTTTGCTTTTTTTTAAATTGAGATGGGCAGTCTGTGAACCTTGATGCCCTGGTTAAATGGAAGCAATTCAATATGGTTTCTTGTGTTGTTTTTTGTAGTGAATGATTAAATAAGAATAGATCTGAAGTAATGTCAATGACGACATATGCAAAATATTTCAGTTGCTTCTCCAAGTCAATGTTTTTAGTGGAACATTCAGTCATACTACTATCACGCTTCAATCATTGGTTGCTTCAGAGTTATCAAGAGATATTTAAAGGAACTGCACAATTGAGTACTTACTCAGCATTTGGATCTGCAGTGCTATGAACCTGCTTTCCCACTGCCTGCATCGCCTGGGATTAGGTAAAGCTGAATGGTCTGAACTAAGCAACTTGAAATAGTTCGCCAATATTGTGCTTGTCTCCACTTGCTGCTGGTCAGAACTGCTGGTCAGGAGGATATGGACAACTTCTGTCAGGCACTGCAGAGTCAGCTCTGCCTTCCTGCTCACCTCCTCGGGGCTCCTGTCATCCCAGCTGTCACAGTCGGCCAGAACATGCATCAACACCTCCATGGTGGCAGGAGATACTGCTTGAAGAGCGTTCCTCTGAAACCCACAGGTAAAAACAATAAAGGAAGAAATACAATCAAACCAGCAGTTTCAATCTGAGTTATCCAAATCATGGAACATCTGGGATATTGTGTCCAGTTGTGGCCCCTCAGTTCCAGCAGGACAGGGAACTGCTGGAAAGAGTCCAGCGCAGCCACCAAGATGCTGAAGGGAGTGGAGCATCTCCCGTGTGAGGAAAGGCTGAGGCAGCTGGGGCTCTGGAGCTAGACAAGAGGAGACTGAGGGGGGACTCATTCATGGGGATCAATATGGAAAGGGGGAGTGTCAGGAGGATGGAGCCAGGCTCTTCTGGGTGACAACCAGTGACAGGACAAGGGGCAATGGGTGCAAACTGGAACACAAGAGATTCCACTTAAATTTAAGAAGAAACTACTTCTCAGTGAGGGTGGCAGAGCCTGAAACAGGCTGCCCAGGGGGGTTGTGGAGTCTCCTTCTGTGCAGACATTCCAACCCGCCTGGACACCTTCCTGTGTAACCTCATCTGGGTGTTCCTGCTCCATGGGGGGATTGCACTGGATGAGCTTTCCAGGGCCCTTCAACCCCTGACATTCTGTGAACATGCATTATGTCTCTTAATGCCCTGTAATTGTTAACTAAATAGGAAACATTCTACTTGGATTATATTGATGGCTACAGATGAAATGCACCCCATCTTGTTCACTTAACTATGCTTCCTTTTTCAATGAGAATGCTTATAGGGATAAGGAAGTACAATTTAAATGCATGTTATAAAATTCTAATAAGGTAGCCTTGATAAACTGCTAATTCTAGGTAAATCTTTCCTTGAATTTTCATTTTACATCAAGAGATTAATAATACTTCAAAATTTTTGAAAAGAACATAATAATTGGTAAACGTTTCTCTGTGTCCCGAGTGCATTTCCCTCACTTCTCTTCCTGGCCTGCACAGGGTCAGGGCCAACTCAAATCTGGGGCAGGAGCCCAGCCTCACAGAACCTTTGAGAAGCCTCAGCAGGGACTCCCGGCCTTCTCTAGGGAGCTGGATTCAAACTGCGGCTCTCAGCCTTTTACCTGCCCGTGCTGCACTGCAGCCAGAGAAACATGCTCTTTGCTTCCCGTTTTTCCAAAGATTTTCAACAGCTTCCAAGCTCTAAAGGCCCTGTGGCTCTTTCTGAAACAGCTTACTTCCAGCATGTGCTGATTCCAAATGTGCACCTTTGCAGGTGGAGACTCCTAATCTAGTTACCCACATTTTTCTTCATGATACAAAAATATTACAGTAAGTTCATATGAATGTGTAGTTACTGTAGACAGCAAATGGCTACGGTTATTTGAAAGCAGGACCTAGCTTTTAGCATTTAGATACTACTGCACAGAATGTCCCCAAACTTCGTAAGACAAATTCATAGTCAATAACAAAATCTTCTCATTTATGGGTAATAGGGTATTTATAAACCTTAAACAATGAACAGGCATCTGGACGCTTCAGCAGCTGAAAAGATTTCAGAACATCCTTACCTGACCACCACCCACAATAGCTCCAAAGAGATGTAGCAGACAACATTTTAGGCTTTCCTTGAGATGTTCACTTTCTGGAAAGCATTCTGAGTGAAGTAAACAAGAAAGAGAAGTATTCCTTACTTTGGTCATATAAACTATACAAAGCTTTTCCTCTCAAAAAAACCCCAACAACAACAAAAACCCAAAATAAAACACCAACAAATTAAATTATTAAAAAAGCTCCTCTACTCCCTGTTCTCATGCAAATTTAAAAAAAAAAAAAACTCAAAGAACTATATAATCACCACTTCCTTTTACATAAATTAGACATGAACACATTCCTTCCAGCATTACCAAAGTCACACGACAAGTCCACATTTACCAGGAGTTCACAGGGCCGGACATTCAGCTTGGATAAAACTTTTCATGCAGGCTGACAGAACTATAGACATACAACGACTGTCGATCTGATCCATAATGTCACATCAGCCCGTTTTGTCCATACTAATGAGAAAGAGAAGGCCATGCTAACACGTAAGCAGTCAGCATGCATGGCAGAAGTCAGAATGATTTTGGCACAGAAAGTCTGACAGCATTTGCACAGTCCCTGAGCTCGCTGCCTTTAAGCCACACTTCCCTGCAACCTGTGCAGGTCTGGAACCTTTCCAGCAGTGGTCTCTTTAAAGATAATTATCCTGCATCTCTTCTCCTGCCATATCTGATATAAATTAGTTATAAACAGCCTCAGGAACTCTTTTTAGCAATAGCTATAACCTGGATACTGTTGCTATAGCAGTAACACTAGACTCAAAGTAGCTGCAACAAACTACAAAGGATTATTATATTTGGAATTAACAATCGTAAAACTTTCAATGACTTTGAGATAGAACTGCTAATGTAAAAAACTGAGATTTTAAAAACAACAATAGATACTGAAAATGCCAGAAATCTAGATTCATTAAAATAATAATATAACCTTTAACACCATTACCATTTTTTGCTGAGTAAGACTTCTGACTATAGACTGAATGTATAAGCCCGTTTTTAAAGAAAATTGCACAGCTATTTTTTAAATTTAGTCCTCAAAGGAAACAAAGCTTAGATGATCACACTGTTAGTCTGCTAGTCCCCCCACTCCCTGACTTAGAGTCTCTAAATCTTTTGGGGAACCTCAGACAAACTCAAAAGAGCAGTTTGTAGCAGACTGTGAAATCATTAGGCTGGGTAGACCAAAAAAGCCTCAAATTAGTGCTGTATCTGGGCCAAGAATGAAGTGATGACTGTAGGGTATAGAAATCCACATAGCCAAGGTCCAACCCATGAATCTTTCAAAATGAAGTGGGTGGCATACAGCCCAGTGCTGGTCACAGGATGTGGCCAACAGAAAACAAAAACAAACAACCAAACAACAACAACAACAAAAAATCCCCACAAAACCAATACTTAGTACATGCAAGATTTGCAGGAAATAGTCCTAACACGTCTGCGTGCACTGATGCTTCTTTCACCAGACACAAAGCTGGGCAGTATCTGAGTCTGGGTGGGGGAGCCATATCAGGTCTCCAGGGAGGACACTGGGACCTCAGTTCAAGGAATCACATCCCAGTGCTTCATTCAGGTAGTTTCTTGAGGAAGTTCATCTCAACATGAAGTGACCTTGATACGCTGTCCCACAGGCCTCCATGATCTTCACAGGAATAGCTGATTGTATTTGTGCTCATTTGGGTTCATCTCCCCTCACACACACTATGTGCATGTTCACATCTCCCCTCAGTGCTCACCTGGACTTCTGACCTAGTCATCTGGTGTCCTTCCATGGGGGGAAGAACAAGCTCTGCCAGCTGTGGAGAGAGGACAATGATCAAACTGGTGGTTGCAAGAGACAATAGCCCCAAGCTGTCATCCAGTAGCATGACAGACTGTTTCCATGTAGCTCATTCACACACACAATGCCCTGCTCTTCTCCTGGGACATCCCAGCTCTTCACAGAACTTTTACCCGAGGAGAGTGTGCCTGCACTGGCCTGGCCAGCTATTCCTGCACCCTGTCCCCATGGTCCCCACAGCCCCAAGTGGGGAGTTTTGCTTTGTAAAGCAGGTTTGCCTTGGTGACTTAGCTGTGGTGACTCTGAAGGGTCAGACTGGTCAGACTGGGAAGCAGACTCAGCTGATGGTGGCCACTGCCACTGACCACCTCCCACACAAGCTCTTAGGTGGCCATGGAGGGTGCTCAGAGGGATCCTGCCTTATTTACCATCTGTGTGGGTGCTGACCACCAACAAGCAACACCTGAACCAGCCCTAAGTGTCATGAAAAGTGCACTGGGACCCTGATGTCATCACACTGAGCCCACAGAGAAACAAGCAAAGCAATGAGCCTCTTCTGAGTCTATTCCTTAGGCATGTTCTTGAGAGCAACTTTGGAAGAAGACTTAAACCTTCAGGCAGTGCTCTAAGGAGATCCCCTTGCTGATGGAGATGCTGTTCCGTGGCCAGCTCTGTCACAGAAGTGCCCATTGCCTGTCCCTGCCTGCGATTACAGGACTGTCACACCACAGGACTGTGACCAAACCTCAGGAGCAGTCAGGCCTTACACCAACACAAGGGCTGAGAAGGAGAGTGGGGAAGTGGAAAGAGAACAACCCTGGAGAGAACAAGGCTGGTGCTCCCTGGCAGAGCTTCTGTGCTGGGATCTTTGTATTCAGCTTTGCAAAGGTCTCAGAGGAAGGATCTCAGACAAACAATTCACTGCAGGGTCCTTTATTTTATTGAAATACACAGAGAGCACGGCTTCTCATTTACTCAGTCTGTGGCTCAAACTATAAATGTAGATGGTGAATTAGAAGTCAGATGGATAATAATGTTTTTTTTTTTTTTTGTGGGCAATATCATCACATTTTAAAAAAACAAAACCAAACAAGCCTCTCCCCAACTACAAACAGTAATCTACAACTACAAGATATACAAAAGAGAGACTGGGTCTGTCATGAGTTATACCATCAGTGATGTACAGAAGATGGGCAGTTTATTGCTTTTGAAAAGCATCCAGCCATTAGTTTCCTCAGGGCATCCTTGAGCTCCTGGTTCCTCATGCTGTAGATGAGGGGGTTCACTGCTGGAGGCACCACCGAGTACAGAACAGACACTGCCAGGTTCAGGGATGGAGAGGAGATGGAGGGGGGCTTCAGATGGGAAAAAAATGGCAGTGATGATGAATAGTGTGACCACGGTCAGGTGAGGGAGACATGTGGAAAAGGCTTTGTGTCATTCCTGCTCAGAGGGGATCCTCAGCACAGCCCTGAAGATCTGCACAAAGGACACCACAATGGAAAAAAAAAAAAAACAACAAAACCACAAAAAGAACAAAGGGACACCTGCAACAATAAGCCCAGCCTTCCTGAGGTAGGCATCTGGGCAGGAGAGCTTGAGGATCTGTGGAATTTCACAGAAGAACTGGTCCTGGAAGCTGTTTCTGGAAGAGTAGGGGGCTGTGGGGACAGCACACTCTGGCTCATTTGCAACCGGTTGTTGATTAACACCCCCAGGGCCTTTTCCATTGGGCAGATTTCCAGCTGCTTCCTTGAGCCTGCAGCATTGCATTGGGTTGTTGTGACCCAAGTGCAGGACCTAGCACTTGGCATGAAACTGAACAAGTCCAAGTGCTGGATTATTCACCTGGGATGGAATAACACTGAGTGCAAGTATAGACTGGGAGAAGAGTGGCTGGAGAGCAGCCCTGCAGAAAGGAGTCTGGGGTGATGGTTGGCCACAGGGTTGATAGGAGGCAGCACTGTGCCCCGGCAGAATAGACAGTAAATTGCATCCTGGGGTGCATCAGACAGAGCATGGGCAGGTTGTCAAAAGAGGTGACTGTGCTGCATATTCAGCTTTAGTGTGGCCTCGCCTTGAGTACTGTGTGCAGTTTTGGGCCCCACATATTATTGCAACAAGAATGTGAAGGTACTTGAACACATCCAGAGGAGAGCAACAAACCTGGCGAAAGGGCTGGAAGGAATGTCCTCTGAGGAGCAACTAAGGACTTTGGGTTTCTCTAGTCTGGAGAAAAGGAGGCTGAGGGATGACCTCATTCCTCTACAAATTCCTGAGGCAGGGATGTGGACAGAGAGGTGCTGAGATCGTGTCCCTGGTATCCAGTGATAGGACGTGTGTAAGTGATTCAAAGCTCAGCCAGGGCAGGTTTAGACTGGATTTTAGAAAGCATCTCTTAACTGAGAGGGTGATTAAACACTGGAGCAGGCTTCCTGGAGAAGTGATCAATGCCCCAAGCCTGTCAGTGTTTAATAAGCATTTGGACAAGGCCCTTGATAACATGATTTATCGTTTGGTCAGCCCTGAATGGGTCAGGTATTTGAACTAGGTGACCGTTGTAGGCCCCTACCAACTGAACTATCCCAGTGTAGTTTAGTCTAGTCTATTTTATACATATACCTTTACAGGGTCGATTCTGGGCTCAAACACTCAGTCTGCTCAGTAGCCTCCCCATGATATTAGCCTAGCCAGGTGCAGACACCAGGACCCATGAGCCTCCAGGGCTGCAGCCCCATTCCAGATACTGGTACAGACAACCCCAGTCACACACGTGCCCACACACACTCTTATGTCCGGTCACTCTGGTCTCTCGGTCACTGGCACCAATGACATACAGGCTGTCTGACCCCCTGGCCCTGCTCCAGTTGCTACACTCACATGTTTGTGCAGAGAAGAGATTTGCTCACATAGCAAAGACTTAGAAATTAAATTCAATGAGAAGACAGGACAGACTGCACTGGATTGGGGTCCTTCCCCAAGCTTCCCATGAAAAGTCCTGTGTAACCCAAAAATGCTCTTCCCCTCCATCCCTTGATGGATGCACCCCCAGGCAACAATTCCCTTAGTCCAAATGGTGATCCAGAGAGCTTCTGTCAGTGACTCCTCTAGATGGGCTTCACACCTGGACAATGAGGCTGATGGCTTTCCCAGAACAACCTTGGGACAAGATGTTTCATCCTCAGTAGCCTGTAATTTGGGTTCTGGCTTGCCATTGAGCCTTTGTGCTCTTCTTGGTTTTGGAGATGGGCTCATGGTGAGCTGGTGGCTCCCCAGTGATGGTGCTGGGAGCAGCTGGGGCAGCATATAAACTGACTTAGTCCTCCTGCCATTGTTAGTGCCTTCTTTGTGTGTGCAGAGGAGCTCCTTATCACTTAACACAATACAACGAGATAAAACGAGGAAATGTCATCAAGTTTCACCAGGGGAGGTTTAGATTGGATATTAGGAAAAAATTATTCACAGAAAGGTTTGTCAGGTGTTGGAACAGGCTGCCCAGGGAAGTGCTGGAGTCATCACCCCTGAAGGTGTTTAAAAGGCATTTAGATGAGGTTCTTAGGGGCATGGTTTAGTGCTAAAATTAGGTTAGGTTAGGTTATGGTTGGACTCAATGATCCTGAGGGTCTGTTCCAACTGAAATAATTCTATGATCCTGTAAATCGCCTGAGGTATCTCTGTCTTGAGGTTACATCCATATACATTGATATTATTTAACATATGATAGCAGATCACTGGAATTGCTGTCCAGAAATGCCTCATGATCAGGGGAAAAGCTGAGTTATTGTATGGGCAATGGCTTCTTTCAGGGCCAGTATGACAGTCTTGTTTCTAAGACTGTAGATGAATGGATTTAAGAATGGGTACAGGACGGTATTCAGCAAAGCTATGATTCTGTTGTTCTCCAAGGAAACACCTTCTGAAGGACACACGTAGAGAGCAACGCAGCTCCCGTATGCAATTGACAAGGTGATGAGATGGGAAGAACATGTAGAAAAAGCTTTTTTCCTCCCAGAGGCTGCTGGAAGGTGTAGAATAGAGGAAAGGATGCACATGTAAAATGCCAGAGTTAAACATAAGGAACCCAGAATGAGAAATGAAAAGAAAACAGAATCTATTTTCCAAAACAGGCTGGTGTCAGAGCAGGACAGTTTGAGTAAAGGGGAGCTGTCACAAAAGAAATGATTAATTTTGTTTGAGCCACAAAAAGTCAGCTTGTAGGGGAGGACCAGGCGGTAACTCAAGAGTGTGAAGCCTGTGACCCAAGCAGCAACAATGAGGTGGATGCAGAGCTGAGACTTCATGATGGCAGCATAATGCAAAGGTTGGCAGATGGCAACATAGCGGTCAAAGGACATGACAACAAGTAGAACAAGCTCTGTACAGCCCAGTGCTAAATAGAAATAGGATTGAGCAAAGCAGCTGCTTAGTGAGATTGTTCTCCTGCCAGAACTCAGGATTACAAACAGTTGGATGCTTGTAGAGGATATAAAACAGATTTCCAGGAAGGCCAGATTGCTGATGAAAAAGTACATGGGGGTTTGTAGGCGGTGATCCACACACACCAGGAGAATGATGGTAGTATTCCCCACCACTGTTGTCAGGTATATGAGCAGAAAGACCAGAGAGAGAAAGAGCTGTAGTCTTTGATCAAGCCCTGAGAAACCCTCTAGGATGAACTCAGTAACTGTGGTTGTATTTTCTGGTCCCATGCTGAATTTCAGTTTATCCTGTTGAGACAGGAGCATAGCAAAAAGCAAGCGTGATAACTGCACAGCAAGACGAAAGGTTCTACGCTTCCTTCTCTGCTTCTTTCCTTTCTTGTCGTCTTCCTATATTACACAAATACAGATAGTTCTTCAAGCATTTCTTACACCCTGATTTTTCTGTATCACATTTCGGTTAGAGTCTCAGAGAATTTGTTGTCTTCTTTCTACCTTTTTCAAACACTCATGAAGAATTCTTTCTCCAGAACAGAGGATTTTAAACAGCCTGTTAGCTATTGCACCCCATTCCTTGCAAACTCCAAATTCATGCAGACCTGTTCCAAATATGTCACACCTATGTGCCTAAGTCATCTCTTGTACTGCACAAACACTAAACTATCCAAAGCAAAGCAAAGCAAAACAAACCAAACCAAATATGTATGTATGTTGAAAGCTCTTCTTGCTACTTTTCAGTACTTGCCTTTTTGGACCCTGAGTATCTACTGATTTCAGAATAAGTAGTATCAAGCATCTCTTTGGTAATCCCCTGCTTTCCTCCACAGCTTCTTTCTTTCTGTTTCTTCAGGAAAGGGGAAGGGAGGGTGGAATAGGGAATAAGTATAACTTGTCTTCTTTATTACTCCAAATAATGACTGAAATTTGTTATGGTTCCATACAGCCTTATCTCTACATCCATCTGCACTGTAATGCAGTTGCTTCCAAACAGTTGCTCATTGCTATTGGTATCAAGTGTCCTGACCTAAACGCAGAGTAAGAGAAGAGTGACTGGAAGAGACTCGTAACTTTTCTTTTGTGTGCCAGTTATAGGCTGGGAGGACTCAGCCTTGAGAGTTTTCTCCTGTCTCCACTGAGTATAGAGGGAGCCTTGGGAAAACAAATTTCACAGGCACCTGTTACAAAGTCTCACATCTCTGATTTCTGAAGTTATTAAGTTTTTTTTTTTGTTTTTTTTTTTTTTTTAAAAATCAAACTACACATCTAGCAGAAGGGAGCACAAAAATTCACACATATACAATAAAAACTGGTGTTTTTCCCTTTGCATTTGTTTTTAGACATAGAAAGGAGTAGAGCAGACAGTTCCAAAACCAGGATGATTCAAAATGCAAGGGGAGGAGAGGGAGAGGAGGAGATAGTGGGTTTGAGGTGGTGAAACAAAGCTGTGTTGTTGTGCAACAAGAGCACTTCAGTCATTAGTTCCCTGAGTGGTCCAAGGACTTTCTCATCTCATCATCCGCAGAGACAATAGGAGAGACTGCTCTGAGACAATGGATCAGCCTGAAACCAAGTGATTGAGTTCAGTCAACCTCCTTCAATATCAACCACCTCCAAAATAAGCAAAATTTAGTCACCTTAAAAATTAACTGTTGGCCTGAATTATTATGAATTATTCCTAACTCTTCAGGTGGGATTCCAGACAGTCCTGGAGCCAGACAGATCCTGACTGACCAGCAGCGGGAAGGCAAATACTCAGAAGTCATGAAGGTCATCAGAAAGATGCTCCCAAGATGATGACAGATTTGAGAAGGTCAAGGGGAACTGGGATAAGAGAGACTGGAGATTTGGAAGAAAAAAGAATGGCTTGGCCAACAAAGATGAAAGATTTTGATGGGTTCAGGTAACAGTGATGCTGCTGTGACACTGACTGTGAAAACATTCATGTTAGGCCCTTACCTGGGTTCTAAGCAGTAATCTTAAACCCTAACCTTACCCCTAAATGCTAGTCCTCACCCTGACAGTAATCCACTACACTACGCTCTAACCCCAAAATGTACCTCTAAACCAAATCCCAAACCCATAACCCCTTATTCTTAGTCTTATCCTTTCACTCACTTTAATCCTCACCCTGTATCCCGAGCCTTAAAATACCGGTCTTAACCTTAGCCCTCACCACAACCTTAAAAAACCCCTAACTCATGAAGCTAGCCCGTAACCTTAACACTAACCACACACCTAAGCAGATCGCAAGATGCCTAAATCCTAACCCTGAAGAGTGAGTTCTAATCCCTAATCCCTAAATTGAACACCTAGCACCCATAGATCTCATTCCCATGCTCAACCCCCACCACCTTCAACCCCTCTCCCTACCCTGCACAGCAGTTTGATCCCTTAGGGGCAGAGCAGGGTTATTCTGGAGTAGCCATGAGGCACCTTGCAGGACTGGCATGTCAGAGAAGGTGAAAGACCACCAGTAGGTGCATGGGCTTGGAGGGTGACAATAATTTTACTTTTATCTGCAGCAGGCACATGTCTTTAGTCTTGTCTGAGAAGCTGAAAGGCCAACAGCAGGCATGTGGCTTGGAAGGTCATGGTGAAGATACTTCTTTCTGGCCAGCTGGTAGGCCACAAGCAGGCTGATGGGAAGGGTCATATGCTTTAAGGATGGATTCTGAGATGATGGAGCTTTGCTTGGTAGCAGGAAACAGCAGAAGAGAGAGAAAAAGTGCTGCAAAGTGCTTCTTAGAATGTGGAGACAGGGCATGAGGAGATAAAAATATCACCTGAAGGTCACACTGTGGTACAAGAGGTCACCCAGAGAGAGTCTGCGATCAGCCCGTTGCTTTGTGTTTCACAGAACAGCCAAGAAGGGTGGAGACACATCAGTGAAGGTACAGAAATTCTGGGGTGAGAGCAGGGTAGGGAAGAGAGATGGGTGTCTGCAGCCTGCAGGGAAGACAGGGGTGTGACAGTGTAAGACAGTCTGTGGCGGAGATGGCCAAGGGCTCTGGTAGGGCTGGAAGGCAACCACAGAACAGAGATCTTCATCCACTTGGCCATGTCAGTGGTCTCTGCCACTTAGACCTGTGAGGACACATGTTTTCCTCATGGAAAAAGGGCCCCATTGCCTCATTGCAGCCCCATAGGGAGGTGTCAGGCTGTTGTCTTTCACACCTCACATCCCACTGCCCCAGGAAGAGCCACACATGAGGGACAGAATCTGCCTTCCCAGGGGCTGGGGTGAGGGCTTGGCCTTTCTGCCTCATAAATCAAACCAAATCTTTCCTCAGCATCAGAATTGTCTGTAAGTTACCTTTGCCTATCTACCATCACGGCCTCCAAGTATCTGCTCTAATGAGTCCATAAGGAGAGTTTGTCAGCAATTGCCCTCAGTTGGGCCAGTTAACACACTGAGATACTTTGGCATTTGCTTCTGACTTTATGTCCTTGAGAGGTTTTTTTCAGTCTCCTCTCAGTATCTGAGGTTCATGGACTCAGCACCAAATGCACCATGGGGTCCATAAAAGCTGAGAAAGCCCTAAGGATCAGTGTCTCTGCCATGTTTTTCTTAAAGTCTTCAGGACTTGTACAGTTAATTAGAGAGGTTTTAGGAGTCTAGTTATAGAGGAAGAGTTCTGTAAGCATTTAATAATTTTTATTTTCCTATTTAAGGACTTTTTTCATTATTTTTCAGTTTATGGATGAGGTGATAGCAGTATTTTCTGATTGATATTGATCCAGAGTGTCTCCTAAGGAGGTCTAGACAGATTGGAAAAGCAGTCCCTTGAGGTCTGATACAGTGTGGGCAACCTTGCTCCTCACCTCCCAACCCCACCCTTTCTATCATTGCACATCTGGAACTTACTTCAGTTTTCCTTACATCAGGGTTCTCCACTGAAGTCTGCAAATGGATGTTAAAGACCCTTTCCACTAATTTCCAGCTGCTCCTATTAGAGAACTGGCTGCAAACAGGCACAAAAAGGTTTTTCTTTTTTTTGAACACGCAAATTAAAAGGTGATAAGATTTAACAAAAAGATAAAACAGATGCCTCAGCTCTATGTCAAGTCTAAACTGGGTCCAACGAGGTCCACCTTCCAAAAGGGAGAACTATACAAGAAATATTTTTGGCAGATAGATAGGAAATTATAACATAAACACAATTAAAAGACATGGTGAATTTATCAGGCCAGGAGAAATTAACTGGAATATGAGGGAGATGAAACACACAGAGTAAGAGACAGAGTATCACAGAATCACAGAATGTTAGGGATTGGAAGGGACCTTGAAAGCTCATTCAGTCCAATCCCCCCACTGGAGCAGGAAGACCCAGATGAGGTTACACAGGAAGGCGTCCAGGCGGATTGGAATGTCTGCAGAGAAGGAGACTCCACAACCTCCCTGGGCAGCCTGGGCCAGGCTCTGCCACCCTCACTGAGAAGAAGTTTCTTCTCAAATTTAAGTGGAACCTCCTGTGTTCCAGCTTGATCCCATTACCCCTTGTCCTATCATTGGTTGTCACCGAGAAGAGCCTGGCTCCATTCTCATGACATTCACCCTTTATATATCTGTAAACATTAATGAGGTCACCCCGCAGTCTCCTCTTCTCCAAGCTCCAGAGGTCCAGCTCCCTCAGCCTTTCCTCACACGGGAGATGCTCCACTCCCTTCCGCATCTTGGTGGCTGCACTGGACTCTCTCCAGCAGTTCCCTGTCCTGCTGGAACTGAGGGGCCACAACTGGACACAATATTCCAGGTGTGGTCTCACCAGGGCAGAGCAGAGGGGCAGGAGAACCTCTCTGACCTACTGACCACAACCCTTCTAATCCACCCCAGGTACCATCGGCCTTCCTGGCCACAAGGGCCCAGTGCTGGCTCATGGTCATCCTGCTTTCCACCAGGACCCCAGATCCCTTTCCCCTATGCTGCTCTCTAACAGGTTGTTCCCCAACTTATACTGGAACATGGGGTTGTTCCAGCCCAGATGCAATATTCTACACTTGCCCTTGTTATATTTCATTTAATTTTTCCCCGCCCAACTCTCCAGCCTGTCCAGGTCTCTGGATGGCAGCACAGCCTTCTGGTGTATCAGCCACTCCTCCCAGCTTTGT
This sequence comes from Nesoenas mayeri, assembly GCF_963082525.1. Taxonomy (NCBI): domain Eukaryota; kingdom Metazoa; phylum Chordata; class Aves; order Columbiformes; family Columbidae; genus Nesoenas; species Nesoenas mayeri. The sequence goes on along the minus strand of NC_137545.1, from coordinate 3,901,059 downwards.
GTCATCAGCAAACTTGCTGGCAGTCACTCTATTCCCTTGTCCAAATCGTTGATGAATATATTGAATAATACAGGTCCCAGTACTGACCCCTGGGGCACTGCACTGGATACAGGCCTCAACTGGACTCTGCCCCATTGACCACGACTCTCTGGCTTCTCCCCTTCAGCCAGTTCACAGTCTACCTAACTACCTGATCATCCAGACCACACTCCCTCAGTTTAGCTCTGAGCATGCTGTGGGAGACTGTGTCAAATGCCTTAGTGAAATCAAGGTAGACCACATCCACCCCTCTGCCATCATCCATCCATCTTGTTATGTCCTCATAAAAGTCAATGAGGTTGGTCAAGCACGACTTCCCCTTGGTGAAGACATGCTGACTGCCCCTAATGACCCTCTTATCCCTGATATGCCTTGAGATGGCAGCAAGGATGAGTCGTTCTATCAGTTTCCCAGGGATGGAGGTGAGGCTGACTGGTCTATAGTTACCCGAGTCCTCCTTCTTGCCCTTTTTGAAGACTGCAGTGACATTTGCTTTCCTCCAGTCCTCAGGCACCTCTCCTGTTTCCCAAGACCTGGCAAAGATGATGGAGAGTGGTCCAGCAATGACCTCAGCCAGCTCCCTCAGCACCTGTGGGTGCCTCCCATCCGGACCCATGGATTTATGGATGTCCAGATGGCCTAACTGCTCCCTAACCCAGTCTTCATCGACCGAGGCAAACTCCTCCATTGTCCTGACTTCCTCTGGGGCCTCAGTGGTACGGGGCTCCTCAGGACAGCCTCTGGCAGAGTAGACAAAGAAGCATTCAGTAACTCTGCCTTCTCTGTATCTTCTGTCACCAGGGCACCCACCTCGTTCCTCAGTGGGCCTCTGGTATTAGTTTTATCTGCCACATGCTGGAAAAAGCTCTTCCTGTTGTCCTTGACCCCTCTCACCAGGTTTAATTCTAAGGAGGCCTTAGCCTTCTGGTTGCCTCCCTACACCCTCTGACAACAGCCTTATATTCTCCCCAAGTGGCCAGACCCTCCTTCCATGATCTATAAACTCTTCTCTTCCACTTGAGCATACCCAGCAGCTCCCTGTTTAGCTGTCGATGCAAGGACAGGGAAATATCAATATTTCATCTCCCGTTGCTAATACACATCCCGTTTGAAATAATGGGAAAAGCTCAGACATATTAATGAACTAATTCAATCATTTAAGTTGATTGTCAGGGTTAAACTACAGAACTAAACTCTGCTCCTGGCTATTTGCTGTGTGAGTGGGCTCTCTGTTGTGTGTGTGTTTGGGTGTAAACGTACGTACACGCTTTCCGGGTCAATTCTAAGTGATGATAGCCAGGAGGAGGAGGACACCAGGATCTGGAGAGACACAGGGTTGGAATGGCCAAGTCGGTAATATCTCTCAGTCTGGGCAGACCCAAAGCCCGGATCCACAGTGGAGGAACCACAGAAATGTGTGAGACAGCAGGTAAGTTCTGCGCGGGATGTATGGACCACTTGTGCAACCTTCACATCAGATCAGTCTGAAAGGAAGAACAGGACAGGGTCAGTTGTGCTGCTCATGGTTGTGTAAGCGCTGCTGTTGGTGTGGTGGTTGTGAAGGTACTGTTGCCTGTCGGAGCTGGTCTGTGTCAGGTTGACTTTCCTTTTGGTTGAGGCCACACTGGGTGATCTCTTACTCTTTGGACTCCAGTCACTGCCCACCTCAGGCACACACGGTTCATGTGTATCTTATGGGCTCCTTGGGCACCTCCTGATTCCTCTCCTGAAGGATGTCCTCTGCCCCATCATGCACTGGGACAGTGCAATGTGACCCTATCTCAGTGAACGTTCACCATCTTCTCTGTCAACAGACAAGAAGGGATGTGTCCTAAATCCAAACCTTGTTCTGTAATAGCTGCCAATATGACAATGAGCTTTTCACTCAGGTTGTTTGGGGGGGTGAAATTCCTGGGCTTGTTGTTGATATCAGCTTATGGAACAACAGCCAAATCTAAAGAAACTGCAAGGGGGAGATGTCATTTTATTACAGAGAGGCAATGAAAAAGTCAGCTCCGAAACAATGCTAGAAAAAAATTTATACAGGTTTCAGGTGTTTAAAAATCATTTGTACTGGGTTCATTTCTCAAGAGTGTAAGCTGAATAAAAATGCTTATGTAGGAACACCATAACTGCAAAATATATGTAAAGCTAACAAAATAAAAAGGATAAAACAAGAAATAGAGTACAGGCCTAATTGGGATACACTAGAAGTCATTTGTGTAGAATCACTGAAAATTTATTCAACATCGACTAATATCCATGAAATCCATTTCCTAATGGACTCCTTGAGCTCCTGGTTCCTCATGCTGTAAATGAGGGGGTTCACTACTGGAGGCACCACCAAGTACAGAAATGACACCACCGGGTCCAGGGATGGAGAGGAGATGGACAGGGGCTTCAGGCAGGCAAATATGCCAGTGCTGACAAACAATGAGACCACAGCAAGGTGGGAGAGGCACGTGGAAAAGGCTTTGTGCCGTCCCTGCTCAGAGGGGATCCTCTGCACGGCCCTGAAGATCTGCACGTAGGACACCACAATGAACACAAAACACACAAAGAATAAACAGACAGTAACCACAAGTAGTGCAGAATCCCTGAGGTAGGAGTGTGAGCAGGAGAGCTTGAGGATCTGGGGAAGTTCACAGAAGAACTGATTCAGTGCATTGCCCTTGCAGAGTGGTAGTGAAAATGTATTGGCCATGTGCAGCAGAGCATGGAGAAACCCCCTGGTCCAGGCAGCTGCTGGCATGTATGCACAAGCTCTGCTGCCCAGGAGGGTCCGGTAGTGCAGGGGTTTGCAGATGGCAATGTAGCGGTCGTAACACATGACTGCGAGAAGAGAATATTCTGCTGTGACCAGGAACAGACAGAAAAAGACCTGTACAGCACATCCTACATAGGAAATAGCCCTAGTGTCCCAGAGGGAATTTGCCATGGTTTTTGGGAGAATGGTGGAGAGGGATCCAAGGTCAAGAACAGAGAGATTGAGGAGGAAGAAGTACATGGGGGTGTGGAGGTGCTGGTCACAGGCTATGGTGGTGATGATGAGGCCGTTGCCCAGGAGGGTCAGCTAGGTAGATGCCCAGGAAGAGCCAGAAGTGCAAGAGCTGCAGCTCCCATGTGTCTGTGAACGCCAGGAGGAGGAACTGGGTGATGGAGCTGCTGTTGGACATTTTCTGCCTCTGATGATGACAGACTGGTGAAGAAGGAAAAGCAAGTGAAAAGTTCAGAGACACTTTTCAAGGCAGAAAGTATTTTTTTTTCTCCTTTTTTTCTTTTAGATAGTCCTGTCCTACCTGTCTTCTTCAAAGGTAGAAATTCTCAGCATTTCTGTCATGAGACCTGAGTGGCAAAATGTTCACTGTCACTCAGTGAAGTCAGAGGGGAGCTGGGCTATATGTCAGTCTTGTTCCCAGCTCCTCATTGCTCCTATGTCCTTGAGATGGAGGATAATCACAGTCGTAGGTTGTCCTTCAAAGAAACATGACCCTGCTGAGGGTAGAGGCATCTGGACTTAAGGCTCAGGTCTCCAAACTTCTCCCTCTTTCACAGGGTGCCTGAGGGTGGAAGACACACCCTCTGTCTAGGCAAGACACACAGGGCACCTTTCAGCTGCCTGCATACAGCTGCTCAACACTATTTCCACAGTCTTAGCACCTCTGGGGCTTCTTTAGGGGCATCTCACAGATCGCAAAGATGCTGTGAGACAGCGGTGTCTGGTGTCAAGCACACAGCCTCTCAGGACACTGCAGGGAAATGGTCCAAGTGTCCTACAGGCAGGATCTCCTCTTGGCAAAGACATTCACTTCCCAAGCCCACAGCCCACATCTCCTGGAGCTTCACAGGTTAGAGGGGGGCTGGGGCTCCTCACTCCCATGCAGACCCTTTTCTAGCAAGGCTCGAAGGGGTTGTGTCTGAAATTCCCCCAACCCCACAAAGTCCAAGAGCAGGAGCAGGAGCAGCACGGACAGGTGGGAAAAGGAGGAACAACACCAGGATTCTTCTGCCAAGGGAGGCAAGAAGAGAGACAAAGACACTTGAGAAAGTCATCACCGTAACCAGCCATGCAGGCAGCCTCTCAACCAGCAATGCTGAGAGGCATCACACTCACCCTGTGCTCTGCAGAGGGAAATGGGTGCTGGCTGGAGAGAGGCACCTCTCCTCTGCCAGAGCTCTGGCTGCAGAGTGGGCGGCTGCTGCCTTGTGCCCCACGGCCACGAGGACACAGACTTGGCTGGGTCATAGAAGAGGCCAGGGGGCTTGCTCAGAGGAAGGGCTCTGCATGGGAGGGGATGACAGGGAGTTTTCCCAGTTCTCATTTCCATGACTTTACCATTTTGTATTGTATTCTTTCCTGCCCACCTCTCTGCTTCATGGACCATTTCCACCTGCTTCTCTGTCCCCACATCATTTTCCTCACAGTAATTTCTGAGGGATCCCATCCCACCATCTATGTGTTCAGTTCTGCCTGTCAGAAAACTCCCCCTGGGAGGGTACTGTCTAAAGACACCACCCTGCTTGCAGGTGGTAAAAAGCAGGTCAGACAAACTGTGGTGTTGCCAGCAAAGTGGATGCTAGTACTGTCTGTAGGCTGAGAGATAGGTGCAGCAGTTTATCACGTTCCTAGCAGACCTAATGATCACACCGCTTAATGGTTCAAGAGTCCCAGTCACTTCTCTGAAGTTACCAGCTCCTTTCCCCTTTACACCCCCCCAGCATGAACTGAAGGCTAAAGCAAAACCAGGTTACTCCTGCCTGGACCTTGCTCTCAAATGAAAGGTCCTCAGAAGGAGGAAGGAACTGTCAGAAGGGCCCTGTGGGTGATCTGGAGCAGCCCTGACACACACAGCACCCTTTTGAGAGCAGAAGGACCCTGTCCTGTTAGAGGTCACTCCTTCCACCCAGAGCTTCTCCCCTCAGTGTTCCTGGGATCTCCCCGGGGCAGGCTGAGCGCTGAGCTCTGCAGGACAGCCCTAGGTACGCCTAGGTGCTCACCCAGCTTCACACCCCTGCAGCCACCCCCTGGGAGAAAGGAGCTTTCATGGCCTCTCCCGCTGATGCTGCAGCAGGAAGAGGTGTTCACCTCTTCTAGAGAATGTCCTCCTTCTCCACACCAGAAAACAAAGGAGAACCATTCTTACAATTCCCACCAGTCATGTTTCAGCTTTTGGAGATCTCTCCAGGAAATGCAGCTGCATTGTCCTACATGCAGAGACTTACCATGTTAGGACTGTGAAGATTTGTCTCTCATTGAGCACTCAGCAACCTACCACTCTACATGGTTTTTAACCACTCTCTGCCTGGCTCCTCTGCCCTCGGTGCTGCAGTCAGAGCCCTCAGCCCTGCTGCGTGTGCAGAGGAGCTGCTCCTGGGCAGAGCTGTCTCTCTGCAGCGCTGCCGCTTCCATGAGCTCCCTCTGTGCCAGGAGCCCAGCCCAGCTCAGCAGCACAGGAGCAGCCCAAGGGGGCACTTTCTCTGTCCCCTCTGGGCTCCCTCCAGGTGTCTCTGGGGTTCCAGGGGGACCTGCTGTGAAACAGGCTGACGTAACTACTTATTTTCTGACCTTCAGCTGGGGAGAGAAACTTCTTCCCAGCAGTTGATTTTCTCAATCAGAGACAGCTTTAGCTCCAGGAACACCCTTTTTGTTTTGTTATTTTTAGACAGGACACCAGAGAGTGTCAGAGAGGACTCTCCTTTATCTGTTCTGAGGGAAGGGATTCAGCTGAGTCAATGAAGTCTTCTCATGCTGAGTTTGTAGTCCTTAGAGCCAAAAGAGGAGCTAGCTCTATCCCATGCACACCACAAACCCACAGGAGGCGGGATTCATCTTTCCTCAGATCAGATGTGTGCAAAACAGGCTTCTGCACAGGAGCTCCTTGTCTCAGCTCTCTTGCTAATTAATGGAGGTGGAAGGCAGGGGGAACATGTTCAGACACAGACACCTGGTGACATATCTTTTTCCAGAGTTTACCAAGATGCACACAGATAACTGCAAGCCCTAATGGAGCAGTTCACAAAGACAGGGCAGCACCTGGGAGCATCTTCTTGGAGGCTGGTGGGAAATTCCTTTGGCCAACTTAAATGACAGGAAGTGCCCACATGTAGGACAACTGAACCTGTGACAGTTCCTTATGTCCAGGGCAGCCTATAGAGGATTTCAGCTGACCAAATGGAGTCCTGTGGTACTGCCAGATCCAAGTGTCTCTTTTTCTGTTCTCCATCAGCTGTATTTTCTACATATGGCAATTGTTTCATGTGCATCCCTTCATTGCCTAACCTTATTCACGGTAGCTGAGTTATGATTTAATTTACAAATACAGGCCTGTTAGTGCTGTGGGAGGTGCCGAGGCTGTCCAGCACAACTGCATACACCTGACATGGACAGCACAGGTCCTACACAGGAACCCTGTTCCCATTCAGACCAGTTGTGTGACAGGCACCTCTCAGGGAAACTCCAACAGATTTGGTGCTTTTGGGCCAGTGACTGAATCCTGCCACTGCAGTGATGCAAGGTCTGTCCCATCACTATCCAGTACATGCTGGGCTGTGCATGAGTACAACGCACATCACACCAGGGTCTCCACACATGTTCCTTCACTCTCAAACTCTGCTGTTTCTTCTGTTCCCCATTGTTTAACCATCCCCTTGATGATTTAATCATGGATCAGGCCAATGACCTTCACAGTGTGCCTGAATCACAGGATGTCCACACCAAGACCATTTTCAACATCATCTCTTCCTTTCTGATGATTAGCTCCACCTCAACCACAAGCACTCAGGGCAGCAGAGACACAAGAGACAGCAAACCCTTCTCCTGCTCAGGCTGCACGGCCCAGATCTGATTTTCTCTGGCTTTGGGGAGAGCAGGGTTTGTTCTCCCAGCAGTTGATTTTCTCAATCAGAGACAGCTTTAGCTCCAGGAACACCGTTTTTGTTTTATTATTTTTAGACAGGACACCAGAGAGTGTCAGAGAGGACTCTCCTTTATCTGTTCTGAGGGAAGGGATTCAGCTGAGTCAATGAAGTCTTCTCATTTCTTTTGCCATCCACTCCAGCAAGTCTCTCCCCTGAAGGAAAGCCTTTGCACAACTGAGGTCTTGGGGACTTGGTAGCAGGTCTCTTTCTTGCAAGACTGCTCTTACCCAAATGTGCCACAGCTGAGGTGCTGCAGCCCAGACAGGCACTGATGTCCCCAGCCTCGGGCACAGACAGGAGGGGCTGGAGCTGTGTGTGCAATCTCTTCATTCCACTTGGAGGAAATAACTACTGAGGCCTGTTAGGACAGCTCACATGATTGGGGTGATGTGATAGGGGGTTTAGGATGGTCAGGAGGCCAGAAAGGTCAGGAGGGAAGTGTCCTCCATGTGAAGAAGGATGTGTGGAGCTCCTCTGTTGGATTAACAAATTAGTGAACCATTGTGGTTTAGGGTCAGAGGAGAGACTGCTAATGCTGAAATTTTGGTGGTAGACAAATAACCCATTTAAGTCCACTTGTGGCCTTCAATTACCCTGACATTCATTGGAAGGGGACCACAACAGCCTGCCAGTAGTCTGGAGGTTTCCAGAGGGTCTTGGTCAAGACACAGCTTGGGATACAGGTCTTTATAGCACAGCTGCCAGATCAGTCAACAATGGTGATGCTCAAATGCATCTGTTACTCTCAAAGAAGGAAGAAATGGACATGGATATGGAATTTGCTGTTGTTATTTGCTGTCATGACCGTAAAGTAGAGGGGGACTCACCTACCAAGGGGAAGGAGAAGAGTGCAGATGTTAGACCTCAGAGGAGCAGACTTGCAACTTTTCATGGGAAGTCCACGTGACCAGCACAGATGGGAAGCAGAGCTCTGCACAACTGGTGTTCAAGGACAGTGTCGGTCAAGTACAAGCCTGTACATACCAATAGTCAGGAAAATAAGCAGAGCTACTATCAGAGAAGCCTGGGGAAACAGAAAACTCCATAGAAAAAGGGAAGCATATAGAATCAGAGAATTATAGAATCGTTTCTGTTGGAAGAAACCCTCAGGATCATCGAGTCCAACCATAATCTCATTCAACTCTAGCACTAAACCATGTCCCTAAGAATCTCGTCTAAATGCCTTTGAAAAACATCCAGGGATGGTGACTCTAGCACTTCCCTGTGCAGACTGTTCCAATGCCTGACAACCCTTTCTGTGAAGAATTTTTTTCCTAATATTCAATCTAAACCTTCCCTGGTGCAACTTGAGGCCAGTTCCTCTTATCCTATTGCTTGCAACCTGGGAGAAGAGACCAACACCCTCCATGCTACAACCTCCATTCAGGTAGTTGTAGACAGCAATAAGGTCTCCCCTCAGCCTCCTTTTCTCCAGGCTAAACAGCCCCAGTTCCCTCAACCACTCCTCATCAGACTCGTGTTCCAGGCCTTTTAACAGCTTTGTTGCCACCTCTGCATTCACTCCAGCACTTCAATGTCCTTCTTATGATGAGGGGCCCAAAACTGACCCCAGGATTCAAGGTGGGGCCTCAGCAGTGTCGAGTACAGAAGCACAATCACTGCTGGCCACACTGTTCCTGATACAAGCCATGATGCTGGTGGCCTTTTTGGCCACCTGGGCACACCCTGGCTCATGTTCAGCCAGCTGTCAATCAACATCCCCAGATCCCTCTCTGCCAAGCAGCTTTCCAGCCACTCTTCCCTGAGCCTGTAGCATTGCCTGGGGTTGTTGTGACCCAAGTGAAGGACCCAGCACTTGGCCTTGTTGAACGTCAGACAACTGGGCTCAGCCCAAGGATCCAGACTGTCCAGATCCCTATGTATGGCCTTCCTACCCTCCAACAGATCAACATTCCTACTCAATTTGGTGTCATGTGCAAACTTACTAAGGGTGCACTCAATCCCCTCGTCCAGATCATTGATAAAGAGATTAAACAGAACTGGCTCCAATACTGAGCCCACCACTTGTGACCGGCCGCCAACTGGATTTGGCCACGTTCACCACAACTCTTTGGGCCCAACTCTTCAGCCGGTTCTTTATCCACCGCAGAGTCCACCCATCCAGGCCATGAGCTGCAGCTTCTCCAGGAGAATGCTGTGGGATATGGTGTCAAAATGTTTACTGAAGTACAAGTACAAAACACCCACAGCATCACAGCAATACAATGTCTTCCAGAGAGAAAGGGTGTCTTTTGCCAGGCCCTGGAGGTCAGGGTTTGGCCATTCTGGTGATAAACAAAGATGAAGGGCTGACATGGCATCAGCACCACCTCTGCGTTGCCTTTACCACCTGTAACCAGTGTCTTCAAGTTTTTGCTTCACCACCCTCCAGGGACAGGGACTGTTTGTTTCCTTCACAGCTGTGTCAATGATGGCCCTTCCTGAGGCTCCAAACACCATCAATATCTTGGCTTTTGCTTCTGTCTTCTATATCATTAGAGGTTTGTGCATTCTTTTAGTAGCTGCAGTTCAGGATCATGGCAGCGGAGAAGTCACTAACACTTAAATGACCTTTCAAGCCAAGTCTCTTTGCAAGGTTTTATTAAAGGCTTCTGGTCTGGTGTCAATGATTAGAGAGATTTCAGGACTGGAGCCAAACAAAGAGCATTTCAGTAATAAATAGCAATAAAGCAGAATTTCTTCCATTTCCTTCCTTGCTTGCCCTTAGCTCCCTTTCCAGAATAGGTGGTCTCAGCAATTTCCAGTTCATATTGATATGGAGCACCTCCTGATAAAGACTGAATATGTCAGAAAAGTGGGAGCCTAAATCACCATGTGAATAAGGAGGTCATCCAGGACACCTCGAGTCACACTACTCTGGATCAAGAGGAGGGTTTTCCTGGGAATCTCAGGTGCCACTGCACAGCAATACTTGTGTTCAGGGAGCTGGTCAAATGACCCATCTCCTTTTCTGTAATGGTGCCTGAGTTTGCTCATGTCACACCTGACTTGAGCCCAATCCACTCCTGGGTGTTCTCCAAACCCAACCCATTAGGTTTTTTGTGGTCTTTCAACTGACCAGAGAGAAGTCACCTCATCATGATCTTCTAAATCCAAGGACTGCTGCTTGCCTTTCAGCTTCTCTGATAGACACGACCATGTGTCTGGCCCAGGACCTGACCAGCCAAAACTGTGCCTGCTTTCTCAAATTTATCAATTATATTTCCTACTAACTATTTGAGTGGAGAAACGTTCTTCATAGAAACTGCTGTTTATGTGACACAATTTGCATGTTCTCCTTTACCTCTTTATTTACTTTTTTTCTTCTACCTCCAGCTATCCTGCTTTCAAAAAAAACTCTACAAGGGAAAGGTTCATTGAATCACAGAATAGCTCAGGTTTGAAGAGACCCCTGAACATCATCTTGTCTCACTCTCCTGCTCAGAGAAGAGTAAACCAGGTGAGGTTGTCCAAAGCATTGCATCATCCAGAAAGGCACTGAAAGTGCTCGGCATCACATCATACAGGGGGAGAATAAAGATGTTCAACCATGTTGGCTCAGGTGCTGGTCACTGAGTGATTCCACTGGTGACTGACTGCATGAAGGACTTTGTATCACTGATGATATTTGGGCTTGATCATTCAGCCAACTTCCCACCCAGCATCCACTTCTTCAGCTGACAGCACCAATCTGGCTATGAGGACACCATGGGACAACATGTCTGAGGCCTTAAAAACTTCCGTGTACACAACATGTGTTTCTTTCCACTTCCCATTTTGGTTGAGCAATCCCTTTTTTGCCCCTCAAGTGCCTGGAAATGACTACAGGAAGACATGCCCCCTTCCCAGGGACAGAGACATGCTCACCAGCCTGTGATTCTCATAAATCCCTTTCCTGACTTTCCTGAAGAAGTGTTTGACATCTGCTTTTTTCGAGGACTTCAGATCCTCTCTGATTGTTCTGTCACTTTTGAGGGGACAATCTGGAATCACAGGCAAGGGTGACATAGCAGACAGGAGCACTTGCAATGAGCCTGTCCAAGGCAGCTGAGATGAATCTTAGTGGGCCACTGGGGTTTGTTCCTGGAGTCACACACAGAAACGTCAGGGTCTGTCAGGCATCCTCATCTGGGCTGTTCTTGTGGACTCCTTGTGTACCCAGGGATGTTCAGAGACAGTCTTTCCTTTCACACACAGACGCAGGAGTCACAGTGTCTCTCTGGCTTCCTGTTGCCGCTGTTCCAACTGACGGGAGGCACTTCAGCCTTGTGGTGTATCTCCCTGGTCTGCACTTGTCTGAGATGTCCCATGTAATGAGGAACGGACACAGGGATCTCAATTCAGGGAAGCACATCCCAGTGCTGCATTCAGGTGGTTTTCCATGGGATGTTGCTCCCAACATGAAGTGACCTTGAGACACTGTTTGTCCCACTGGCCTTCATGGAACTTCCAGGAACACCTGATGGCATTTGTGCTGACTTGTGTGGCACCCAACATGGGGTTCAAAAAAAAAAAAAAAAAAAAAAGGGTAAAATTTGGCACTAAGAGGGGATAAAATTTGGAGATTTTGGTGTTTTTACTGCTGTGATGCAGATTCAATTTTCTTGGCATGGTGCGAGCTCATAGGGTTAAGATACTCACAAGTCCTTGTGCTTCAGATATCATCTAGTAGTATTAAAACAGATTCAATTGTATTGATTTAAAGATACCGTGACATAAGTTGTATGAGTTACTCTCTACAGTGTGTTCTGCAGTACCTTATTTGTGCTGGGCATATTTCACTAATAGGTTCATGCTTCCTGTCATGTCCAGAAACTGGTGTATGGTGATGATGTTGCTGTGTGGACTGGCACTGGTTTATTTTATTATACTCCAGCCGGTAATGAATTTATATTCATTACTGTTGTATTTAGACAAATTTCCAGTAGAGATTAAAGAGAAATACACCTACGTGTTTTCAAATTGGATGAGCCAATCTATCAAAAAGCTAACTCACAAGACCTTTCTTTTTATGTTAGGACAGATTACAGATGTTTTTAAGAATTTTGAGTATCTTTGGGTATTTGATCGTACTCTGTTGATATTGTCAGGTTTGCTGAATGTGTGTCAGTTCATGCTAGTGATAAGAGAGAGGAGGCTAAATAGGAGGACTGTGTTTATTCCAACTCCTGAGATATACGTTGTGTCTGCTCAAGCCTTGGTGACAGGCTCGGCACTTATGGCATATCCTAAGGCAGCTACTACAGCCACTGCCCCCCACCCTTCACATGGGGCAAAACAGCCAAGGCCACTGCTTCAGCACCCACAGCCGCTGCCCTCCGAACACCAGGCTCTGCTGCTTCTCCAGCCTCAGTGACTGACAAGACAGCTACTGCACCCCCGACACTGGGCACTGCTGCTGCTGCAACCTCCACAACAGGCACTGTGGCTATGTCAATGGTGGTGACAGTCATTTATGCTCTGGAAATAAATCAAGAGATACTGAGCCCGTGTCAACATCACTTGCTGGTTGTAAGAGTCACAGAAAAGACCATTCATGCTGTAGATGACGGCCAAGAGGCATCACCAACACAAGTGGTATTGAGGCGCGGAATGACCTTACAACCCTTGAGGTTATAAAGAAGGTATGTATTTATTTACGACATCGGACACACAGGGAATCATTTCACCTAATACGTGTGTAAAATTACAGTAGCTGTGAACTTGGTTAAATGCAGTAAAGCGTTACATATTCATGAAAGTTTTAGGAATGCCTATACGTATTCATCACCTGTCCCCGAGAAGGCGGTTCTTATTACAATGAGTTCCGGGAGATCATTTCCATAGTCTCCACCTCTGGCTCCTCCTGGTTGCAGCTGCGCAGTGATCGTGAACCCAGGTCCTCTTCTCTGTACACGGCCACCTTTGGTCCAGTGTGATGAGTTGGTTGGGTCTCAGACTGCTGAGTTGGTTAAAACTGGCATATCTCCGGTTCTGTGCCCAAATTTCTGTAATCTAGTTCACCCAAGGATGCATCAAGGATTATTATTTTTGCAAAGTGTCAGTGAAGTCCTTTTTTTTGTACAATAAGTAACAGAGAGTTAAGCAAGGCTAGGCAATAGTGATGTGGGTTAAAGGGTTAGCTCCCTAAGTGTCTTTAGTGATGTGGGGTAGGGTTAGTTCTTTAAGTGTCAAGTGTTAGTTTTTTTAAGTGTTAATTAGTTAATTGTCAATTCCCTGTATCAGTATCATCAACACAAAGGGAAGAGGAAGTGATAGCCACTTGATCCTTTTCTCCAGGTGAGCTGAGAGATCTGTGAAAAGACTTCAGTCGTTGTGAAGGTGAGAATGTTGTAACCTGACTGCTCCAATGCTGGGATAATGGAGCTGATGGTCCACAACTAGAAGGCAGGGAAGCCAGGCAGCTGGGATCTCTGTCATGGGATGCCATCCTCAATAGGGCAATTTCAAGAGAGACTGACTTCTCCAACCCCTGGAGGTGACTCCTGACAGCTATGAAAGCACGGTTTCCCTTCAAGGAAGATGTTATATGCAATCCAGGGAAATGGAAAACTATGGAGAGAGGTGTCCAGTTCCTGAGAGAATTAGCTGCACGGGAGATCATCTTTTTTGAGCCAAACACCCAAGAGGGGACAGACACAGATAGAATCAATTTTACTCGACCTTTGTGACACAGGTTTGTACAAAATGCACCACCTGCATATGCTAAGTCATTGGCAGCAATGGTCTGGACAGCTGGAGGTGGATAAAACTTTTCTGATGTGATCAGGCAGCTTAGCAACTTTGAGGACAGCCTTGCTGATTCTCTACGGACTTGTGTCTCAACTGTGGAGAAACTGTGTGAAAAATCTGATGACCGGTTTGAAAAGATGTTGCAAGAAATCAAAACACTCAGAGAAGACAGGTTCCACTCACAGCCTGTACACAGGCTGTGTTTCAGCTATTAGGAGAAGGTGTTTCCAATCCAAAGAGAGAGGATAGAAGAAGTCCACAAAGAGAGGCACACTGTGGTTCTTCCTACGTGAGCAGGGAGAAAACATGAGGAGGTGGGATGGAAGACTTACCTCAGAATTTCAGAAATGAGTACATGAGTTAAAAGGAAAAACTTGTAGGAAAAATGACTGCTCTAGTCTCCAGAAGCAGCAGAAGAGATTCTGATCCTCTTGAAGAAACCTCTAATTCATACCCAGAGACTGTGCAGACACAGCCAGGTGGAGGGAAGGGACAACAGAGTTTATTGGACTGTGCTGATACGATGGCCTGGTACAACACACCCCCAGGAGTACAAATCTTTGGTGGACACTGGTGCTCAGTGCACTATAATCCCCTCAAACTATAAAGGAACACAATCCATTAACATTGTTGGAATGACTGGGGGATCCCAGGAACTGACTGTTGTAGAGGCTGAAATGAGTCTAACTGGAAAAAACTGGCAAAAGCATCCCATTGTGACTGGTCCAGATGCTCCGTGCATCCTTGGCATAGACTACCTCAGGAGAGAGTATTTTTAAGGACCCAAAGCAGTATCGATGGGTATTTGGCATAGCAGCTGTGGACACTAAGAATATTGAACAGCTGTCTGATTTGCCTGGTCTCTTAGAGGACCCTTCTGTTGTAGGACTGCTGATGGTTGGCGATCAGCAGGTGCCAATTGCGACCACGATGGTGCATCACTGACAATATCACACCAATTGAGACTCTTTGATTCTTATCCAGAAGTTGATTCATCAGCTGGAGGTTCAAGGTGTGATCAGTAGGACTCACTCACCTCTTAACAGCCCAATTTGACCAATGAGTAAGTCTAGTGATGGGTGGAGACTGTGGCCTGAATGAAGTTACACCACCACTGAGTGCTGCTGTGCCTGACATGCTAGAATTGCAATTTGAACTGGAGTCAAAGGCAGCTAAGTGGAATGCTACAATTGACATTGCTAATGCATTTTTCTCTATTCCTGTAGCAGGAGAGTGCAGGCCGCAGTTTGCTTTCACCTGGAGGGGTGTCCAGAACACATGGAATCACTTGCCCCAGGGGTGGAAACACAGTCCTACCATCTGCCATGGACTGATCCAAACCATGCTGCAACCAGGGAAAGCTCCAGAACACTTGCAATATACTGATGACATCAATGTATGGGGCAAAACAGTGAAAGAAGTCTTCGAGAAAGGTGAGAGAATAATTCAGATTCTTTTGAATGCCAGCTTTGCCGTAAAATGAAGCAAGGTCAAGACATCCAATTTTTAGGAATAAAATAGCAAGATGGTCATTGTCAGATCCCAATAGATGTGATCAAGAAAATTGCAGCTTTGTCTCCACCTGATAATAAAATGGAGACACAGAATTTCTTGGGCATTGTAGGTTTTTGGAGAATGTATATTCCTGACTACAGCCAGATTGTGAGCCCTCTCTATTGAGTGACTTGAAAAACAACCATTTTGGGTGGGGCCCTGAACAACGACAAGCCTTTGAACAAATTAAGCGTGAGATAACTCATGCGGTGGCCCTTGGGCCAGTTTGGACTGGACTAGATGTTAAAAATGTGCTCTACACCACAGCCGGAGATAATGGCCCTACCTGGAGCCTCTGGCAGAAAACATCAGGAGAAACTCAAAGTCGATCCTTAGGTTTTTGGAGTCGAGGATACAAAGGATCTGAGGCCAACTACAATGACTAAAAAAGAGATACTAGCAGCATACGAAGGGGTCCGAGCTGCTTCAGAAGTGATCGGTACTGAAGCACAGCTCCTCCTAGCACCTCGACTGCCGGTGCTGAGCTGGATGTTCAAAGGGAACCCTCTACGCATCATGCAACCGATGTTATGTGGAGTAAATGGACTGCATTGATCACGCAACGAGCTCAAATTGGAAATCCCAGTCGCTCAGGGATCTTAGAAGTGATTACAGAGTGGCCAGAAAGCAAAGACTTTGGGATATCTCCAGATGAGGAGGACGTAACACGTGTTGAAGAAGCACCACCGTATAATACTCTTTCAGAGACTGATAAGCAGTATGCACTGTTCACAGATGGATCCTGCCATCTTGTAGGAAAACATTGAAGGTGGAAAGCTGCTGTGTGAAGTCCCACACGACAAGTCACAGAAGCCACTGAAGGACAAGGTGAATCTAGTCAATTTGCAGAAGTGAAAGCCATCCAGCTGGCTTTGGACATTGCTGAACGAGAGAAGCAGCCAGTCCTTTATCTCTATACTGACTCATGGATGGTAGCAAATGCCTTGTGGGGGTGGTTACAGCAATGGAAGAGAAGCAACTGGCAGCACAGAGGTAAACCCATTTGGGCTGCCACACTGTGGCAAGACGTTGCTGCTTGGCTAGAGAGCCTGCCTGTAAGAGGTTATGTGGATGTTCATATGCCTAAAAGTTGAGCCACTGAAGAACATCAGAACAACCAGTAAGCAGACCAGGCTGCTAAGATTAAAGTAGCTGAGGTGGATTTAGACTGGCAACATAAAAGTGAACTTTTCCTAGCTTGGTGGGCCCATGATGCTTCAGGGCATCAAGGTAGAGATGCAGCATATAAATGGGCTCATGATTGAGGGGTGGACTTAACTACGGACACTATTTCACAGGTTATTCATGAATGTGAAACATGCACTGAAATCAAACAAGCCAAACATTTAAAGCCTGTATGGTATGGGGGGTGATGGTTAAAATCTAAGTATGGAGAGGCTTGGCAGATTGATTATATTACACTTCCACAAACCCATCAAGGTAAGCCCTATCTGCTTAAAATGGTGGAAGCAGCCACCAAATGGTTGCAAACATATGCTGTACCTCATGCTACCCCTAGCTCAGAATACTATCTTGGGCCTTGAAAAGCGAGTCCTTTGGTGACACGGCACGCCACAAAGAATTGAGTCAGACAATGGGACTAATTTCAAAACCAGTCTTATAGACATTTGGGCCAAAGAACATGGTATTGAGTGGGTATATCATATTCCATATCATGCACCAGCCTCTGGGAAAATTGAAAAGTACAATGGTCTGTTTAAAACTACGCTAAAAGCAATGAGTGGTGGAACCTTTAAAAACTGGGATTCACATTTAGCAAAAGCCACTTGGTTGGTCAACACTAGAGGATCAACCAATTGAGCTGGGCATACCCAATCAGAAGTTCTATGTACCATAGAAGGAGATAAAGTCCCTGTAGTACACATGAAAAATATGTTAGGAAAAGCAGTCTGGGTTACTCCTGCCTCAGGCAAAGGCAAGCCCATTTGTGGGATTGTTTCTGCCCAAGGACATGGCAGCACCTGGTGGGTGATGCTTAAGGATGGAGAAGTTTGGTGTGTACCTCAAGGGGATTTGATTTTAGGTGAAAATATTCAATACTGAACTGTATGATGTCAATTGCTACATGATGCTATATGCTATACTAACAGTGTTCAGTATGTGTCTTTCAGATCAAGACAGTGGTGATGAAACTAGACCTGCTTCAATAAGTGGTGCCTGACAGCTTCTTTGAAATTGATGTCTTTAACCCACAAACTGTGGGCATGAGATGCACTAGATGTACCATTTTCACTGCCCTGGGAGACTGTCGTGATAGATGAAGCTTAAAGTAATTAACTAAATTAACTGAATGAGCTTTTCAAAAGGATGGTCCATGGACTAAGAGAATGATGAATTACATCTATACATATATGTACATATGTAAATACATATATATATATATATATATGGTAGTAGTAATTAATTAGATTGTATTGATAAAGCCTAAACATGCCATGAATGGTATGTGATAAGGGGTAGAATGTTCCGGTTTTGTTAAAAATAAGAGTAGTTTCTCTTTAAGTGATTTTTTCTTTCAGTTAAGCCCTTCTTAGTAACTGCACTTTTCTGAAGTTGGATACATGTTTTGGTAGACATAGCAATGGAATGCAAGGTTGCTGATAAGGATGCACGTCCTGTAAGTAAGAGAGGCAAGGAGGAGCAAACTGAACAGGTGACTAAAACTGACCAACTAAGTATTCCATCCCATTCATGTGATACTTCATATAAAAGTGGGAGATCATGAGGGTCTTGGCCCTTTTTCCCCTCTTCGGCTATGGCTGGCACCTGGTAAGGACCTTGCAAGTCGTCCCTGCAAACTGAGGCCTAGTGACAGACTGAATCCAGTTCTGGTTTGCTGCAGAGTGCAACTTAGGACTTCTGGGTGTCTGCTCTGTTGCTGCTGGGGCAGCCAGCACTGAGTTGCCGGGAATTTCAAGATTCTCTGTTTTATTAGTAGCATTAGTAAAACATTTTTAACTTTTTCCAACTCTCTCTCTTTGTCTCTCTTTGCCCTCCTATCACTTGTACTTAGTGGGGAGGGGGGACTGAGAGGGTCTGGGGGGGGAGAGGGGGTTTACAAAGCATCTGCCACAGTGGTTTATTGTCACCCTGCAATCAAACCTTGACACTCTGTAGATCAAGAAACCAGCAGGAAATAATTTGTCTGAGCTCCCATCTCTTCCAATCTTCTCTGGAGCTGCGGATACAGCCCCAGCAGGAAGAAAGGGTTATGAAGTCAAAATTCCAGCTGCCACATGGAGGAGCAGCCCATGGGACGGGAGGCTGCATCTTGCTGACTCAGCAGGGGCTGTCTCTCTGCTGCCTGATGGTCATCATGGTTGCCACTTCCCTGGAGCCATGGCCCTCCAGAGTGTTGACAGCTTCCCCCAGTTTCATTTCATCAGCAAACTGACTAAGCAACCCCTCAAGTCCCGAGTCTAAGTCATTTATAAAGACATTGAAGAGTGCTGACCATAAGATGGATCCCTGTGGAACCCCACTAGTGACTGGACGCTGGCCCAACATGACCCCATTTACTAGAACCCTTTGAGCCCAGCCCATCAGTCAGTTGCTCACCCACTGCATTCTGTGTTTACTCAGCTGTGTGCCGGACATCTTGTCCAGGAGGAGACTGTGAAAGACAGCATCAAATGCTTTACTGAAATCCCAAAAGATCACATTGACAGGCTTCCCTTGGTCAACTAGGTGGGTAACCTTGTCCCAGCATGAAATTAAGTTTGTTAAGCAGGACTTTCCCCTCATGAACCTGTGCTGGCTGGCACCAATGACTCCGTTGTCATTCAGATGCTTTTCAACAACTCCCAGAATGATCTTCTCCGTAATTTTGCCAGGAACATCAGTGAGGCTGACAGGCCTGTAGTTGCCAGGGTCATCCCTGTTGCCCTTCTTGTAGACTGGGACAACGTTTGCCAGCTTCCAGTCATCCGGGCCGTCTCCAGATTCCCGAGAGCATAGAAGAATCATGGAGAGAGTTCCCTCTGGGATGTCAGCCAAATCTTTAAGCACTCTTGGATGAATCTCATCAGGCCCCATCGACTTCCAGGGATCTAGCTGTAGTAGCCAATCCCGTACAATTTCCAAATTGATTGGGAGTTTATAATTCTCATAGCTATGATTTTCTAACCCAGGGTTATGTGACCCCCAAGTCCCTCATTGGTGCAGCCCAGAAAACAATAATATCTTGGGCTGCATCCAGTGCAGCGTGGCCAGCAGGTTGAGAGAGGTTATTCTTCCCCTCTGCTCCACTCTGCTGAGACCCCACCTGCAGTGCTGCATCCAGCTCTGGGTTATCCAATACAAGAAAGACACGAACCCATTACAGTGTGTCCAGAGGAGGCCACAAAAATGACACCAGGGTTGGAACACCTCTGCTACGAAGAAAGACTGAGTTGAGGTTGTTCAGCCTGGAGAAGAGAAGGCTTCTCATGACCTTTCAATATGTAAAGGGAGTTTATTGGAAAGATGGAGAGAGACTTTTTGCCAAGGCCTGCAGAAACAGGACAAAGGGCATGGTTTTTAACTGAAAGACAGTAGGTTTAAACTGGATGCAAGGAAGAAATTTTTGTATGGTGAGGGTGGTGAGACACTGGAACATATTGCCCAGAGGAGCTGTGGATGCCCCATCATTGCAAATGTTCAGTGTCGGTTTGAATGGGGCTTTGAGCAACCTGATCTAGTGAAAGATTTCCCTTGCCATGGTAGGGGGGCTGGACTAGATGATCTTTAAATGTTTCTTCAACATCAACTATTTTGTGATTCTATGATTCTGTGCTTGAGCTGTATGTGAAGGTGGATGAGCCATCACCACCCACCAACAGCCTGTTGTTTGGATTAATTTATGTGGAGACAATAACCCTCAAAAGATGTGTGGAAAATCGCGGTGCTGAACTTGAATTTCTTTTTTTCTGGGATTTTCTGACCACATCAATCTGCGAGGCTTGCACTTCACAGTCTTCCTGTTCGTCAGCATCAAGGTTCTCACAGGGCCCAGTCATCACAGTGGGGGACTTAAGTCTTCACAGCCCCTTGTACTTCTTATTCAGGAACTCATCCTGAGGACTTATCAGGTGTTCACTTTTGTCACAGAATGGAGATGACAACCCATCTCTAAGCCCTCTTCCTGGGTAGGGCCTATGGGGCACTTTGTGTCAGAGGTACTTTCCCAGCCATGTCCCTGCTGCTGGCCTGTCACCTCCAGAGACAGAACTGACCTCACAGTCCCCTTCACAACCACATGCTTTTTACTGAAGTATGAGTTTCTGAGACACAACTGACCTCATAATACCATAGCCATCCATCAGCCTTCTTATGGCCCAGGACCTGAACAGATAGAAGTGTGCTTGTTTTATCAAATTGATCAAACCCTACTAACGATTTGAGTTGAGAAACATTCTTCCAAGGAACTTCTGTATTTATGCTGACATCTTTTATATCTCCTGACTCTTTTTAAATTTTCTTTTCTTTTTCCTCTCTGTATTCTTTCTTCAAAAACCTCTCAAAGGGAAAGAGTCATTGAATCACAAAATAACTCCAGTTTGAAGAGAGCCCAAATCATCTTTTCTCACTCTGCTGTTCAAGGCAGGGTGAATCACGTGAGGTTGTCGAAGTGCTCCGCCCAGCTTTGCATCATCCACAAAGGTGCTGAAAGTGCACTCGTTAACATCATACAGTGGGAATATAAACGCATTCAACAGTCTTGGCCTGGGTTCTGGTCACTGAGGAATGCGACTAGTAACTGGTTGCATGGAGTATATTTTACTACAGGTGACATTTGATCTTGATGGTTCAGCCAATTTCCTACCCAATGTCCTCTTATTCAGCCCAGAGAGAACCAGTCTGGCTATAAGGACACCACAGGACATCACGTCTGAGGTCTTGCAGACCTCTATGTACACGACATGCCTTTCTCTCCCCAGCCTGTTTTGGTTTCAGCAATCCCTTTCCTGTCCTTCAACGGCCTGGAAATGGATGCAGAAGGACATGGCCCATCCCCTTCCCAGAGACAGAGTCAGGCTGATCAGCCTTATAATTCTCCCAGTTCTCATTCCTGCTCTTCCTGAAGATGGTTTTGATGTCTGCCTTTTCCAAGGACCCTAGAACCTCTTTCGTTGCTCTGGTGCTTTTGAGAGTACAACCCAGAATCAAGGGCAAGGGTGACATAGCAAACAGGAGCATTTGCAATGAACCTGTCCAAGGCAGCTGAGAAGAATCTTACTGGGCCAGTGGGGTTTGTTCCTGGAGTCACACACAGAAATGTCAGGGTTCTGTTGGGCATCCACATCTGGGCTGGCCTCGTGGACTCCTTATGTACCCAGGGATGTCCAGAGACAGACATTTCCCTTTTTCATACATAGGCAGGATTCATGGTGCCTCTGTGACCTGCTGTTGACACTCCCAACTGATTGGAGGTACTTCAGCCCTACAGTGTATCATCCTGCTCTGCACTGATCTGAGATTTCCCATTTCATGAAGAATGGACATGGGGATCTCAGTTCAAGGAAGCACATCCCAGTGCTGCATTCAGCCAGGTGCCCACAGATGTTACTCCCAACATAAAGTGACTTGAGACACTGTCTGTCCCACAGGCCTTCATGGAACCTCAAGGAATAGCTGATGACGTTTGTGCTCACTCCGGTTCATCTCACCTCAGATACGTGATGTGCATGTGTATATCTCACTTGTACAATGCTAACGTGGACTTGTGATCTACTCATTTCATGTCCCTCCATGGAGGGAAGAACAAACTCTGAGCTGGGCTAGGGGGCTGGAAATGGTGGTTGTGAGGGGCCAGTCTGTAATAATTGCTCTATGGCAGCTTCTATGTGGTGTCCAGCACACACAGGCACACACCAGACCCTGCTTTGTTGGTCCTGCAGGTCTCTGTCAGGGGGCCTGGCTGTGAGAGGACACTGCTGTGTGCCCCAGCCCTGCACACCCACACTGTTCAGCTGTACACTGCTATTTGTATCTGTGGGCCACTTCCTTGGGCATGTTTTTCAGAAAAACTTCGGAAGAAGATCTAAACCTTCAGGTATTGCCCTGAGAAGATCAGCTTTCTTTATGGAAAGCCTGTTATGGAGTCCAGCTCTGTCACGCAAGTGCCCATTGCCTGTTCCTGCCTGTGGTCACAGGACTGCCACACAGCAGGACGGTGACCAAGCTGCCAGAGCACTCAGGACGTGCACCAACACAAGGGATCAGAAAGAGACTAGTTAAGTTCAAAGAGAACAGCTGGAGAAAGCCAAGCTCTGATGCTCCCTGAAAGTTCTGCCATGCTGGGATCTGTTCCCCTTCATCCAAGTACACGGGAAATGTCCCTGCACCACCAAACAGCCCTTGAAGGAATGATCTCAGGAAAAAAAAATGCTGAAGGTTCTTTATTTTGCTTAAAAGCATAGGGACCATGGCTCCTCATTTGGGCAGCAACTCAGGAAAGAAAAGCAGACAGTGAACTAGAAGGGGTCATGTCATTGGTGCTTTCACCTGCAGGAAATTCTGCTGCAGCAGTGCAAAATTTGGTGCATTTCTGTTATCACTCTTTCAGCACAGAAAATAATAAATAAACAACTGTTTCCTAGGAGATGGTCAAAAAGTCCCTGTTACAGCCAGGAAAGCTCAACATGAGTTCTGGAGGGAGAGAATAAGTATATAGTAAGCAACAGGAAGATCCAGGAATCCCAAAGCCACTTCTGAAAAGCAAGTGGTTCTGACCATCAGTGACTCATCATGTGTAGGTGTGGGAGAGAGGGTAGGAGGGTGTCAGAGAGAAAGAAGGGAGTGGCTGATGGCTTTAGCCCTTGCACTCATTTGGGATCTGACCCTTTACCTTCCTTGGCTAGAAAAGAAACAGCTGCCATCTTCCACCTGTCCTCCACATAATGTGGAGAAAAGATATGAAGCAGGGATAATTTAAGGGCATTTGTCTTCCCAAGTAACTGTTACATGTGATATAGCCCTGCTTTCCTGGAGGTGGGCTGAACACATGCCTGCTGATGGGAAGCAGTGAATGAATTCCTTGGTTTGCTTTGTTTGCATGCACGGTTTTTGCTTTTCATATTAAAATACCTTTATCTCAACCCACAAGTTTTCTCACTTTTACCCTTCCAATTCTCTCCTTCATCCCACTGCGGGGGGAAGTGAGTGAGCAGCTGTGGTGTTTAGTTGCTGTCTGGTGTTAAACTATGACAAACAGAAATTCCAGAGCTTTCCGGGCCCCTGTTCCAGTACTGGACTGTTCATCAGGTGATTTCTGGTCTTTTATTCCTTATGTCAAGTTTGTCTACCATTACATAACGCAGTGCAAGACTCATAGCAACAGAAGATGACCTGCAGGTCTTTTATCTTTTTTAAGCTAATTCCATGTGGGGAGACTGCAGGTAATCCATGGGGTCTAGCAAGGGGTTTCTCAGCCCTGAAGATGGTCATCTCTTCATCAATTGTGTCTCCCTCTGGGGCCCATTGACTACTGGCCATGCTTTGACTATTTCCGTTTAATGTTACCTTGGTCAGACAGAGCTTGAAGTAGCTGTTGGCATTAAGCTATTTAGGGGCACTGAAGATGCTCTAGAGTACAAAGACAGCATGGTGGGGCATGAGATAACAGGAATGTCTCAGGAGACCTTTCCCCTTCTTGAGAAGGATGAAAGCCAGAGTGGACACATGGTTTTGTTTGAGCAAATACGGGATGCTTTGTTCAGGCAACCACGTACCTCAGTGGGACTTCTGGTACTATTTGGAACTATTTTACATACTCTGTAGTATCACTTTGTCCATAGAAGTCTCTTCAAGGCAATTCTCACTTCCTTATTTCTCAGGCTATAGATGAGAGGGTTAAACATGGGGGTCACAATTGTGTAAAACAGGGCAAGGTATTTGTCGATGTCTACAGAATTCCTTGACCGTCGCTTTAAGTAGACCACTGTGGCTGAGCCATAGAAGAGCGTCACCACTCCAAGGTGTGAAGAACAGGTGGAAAAGGCTTTGTGTCTGCCCAGAACTGAAGGTATTTTTAGAATTGCCCTGATAATATTAATGTAAGAAAGAATTATTAAGGAGAAGGGAAGCATCACAAATACCACGATGATGGTGTACAGCATCACTTGGTTCCAGAAAGTGTCTGCACAGGCCAGTTCCAGCAGAGGAGGGACATCACAGAAAGAGTGATGAAGGTCATGAGATGCACAGAAGGGCAAAGTGAACATCTGGTAGGTCTGTCCTATTTGTACCGGTGCAACAACCACCCATGACCCCACCACCAGCCTGATGCAGAGACCTCTGCTCATCATGAGGGTATAGTGCAAGGGGTCACAGATGGCTACATAGCGGTCATAGGCCATGGCAGCCAGGATAAAGCATTCGATGCTGCCCAACAAAACCAGAAAATACAGCTGAGCAGCACAGCCAAGGAAGGAGATCCTGCCATCTGCCATCAGGGAACCCACCAGCATTTTTGGCAGAGTGACTGATGTGTAGCACATCTCTAGGATGGACAAGTTCCTCAGGAAGAAATACATGGGGCTGTGGAGGGTGGAATCCACTACTGTGATGAGTGCTATCAGGCCGTTCGCTGTGAGGACCATGAGGTAGATGGCCAGGAAAACTGTGAAGCACAGGCCCTGCAGGATGGAGTGGTCAGAAAATCCCAAAAGAACGAATCCAGGTCCAGCGGTGTGATTCTCCAAGCCTTTTTCTGGGGACATTTTGCCTACAAAGAGCAATCCAAACAACAGGCTCTTAGAAGATGCTGATGGCCTGTCCACCACCACACACCCTTCAAGCCCAGAGACACACTCCAAACATCAGCATACATGTGACTGCAGGATTAGGTGACATTGACCAAGATATGCATAAATGTTTGGAAATCTAACATCATTTATTTGCTGCAGATGGGTTTGTAAAGAGAGGAAAGAACAGAATCTTTGAGCCAGAATTACACTTTTTCATCATATGCTTAAAAGAAACTCGACTTCCTTTTTTAGAGGTGATTTTATTAAATATATT
Source organism: Nesoenas mayeri (assembly GCF_963082525.1). NCBI lineage: Eukaryota > Metazoa > Chordata > Aves > Columbiformes > Columbidae > Nesoenas > Nesoenas mayeri. The sequence continues at coordinate 3,875,793 of NC_137545.1, read as the reverse complement.
AACTGGTGATGGATGAGAAAAATGGAAGAAAATTGATAAATACTAGCACCCTTAAGAATAGTCTTGCTTAAGAACCAGTCTTACATGGTGAAGAGTGAATCCCATCAGGAGTAAAACAGGCTTCTACCTGTCAATGAATCCAGTGACACTGATGCATCCATGCAACATTTGAACAAGACAGATAAGCAGTAGTTTATGCATGAATCACAAGTTTTCAGGGTGCTAAAAGACTTCTTTGTGTAAGCCATAGAACTTCCTCATGCAGTTTTCAGTCACACAGAGAAGAAAGTGATTAAAAGTGGGTAATCTCCCTACGGCACCCAATTTTCCTTAACAGGTCAGGTTTTTATAACTTCTGAATGAACCCTGAACAATTCAGCATTCCTAAACTTGCTGCTCTGTCACTTGGATTTCTGACAGATTACAAATCCAGCTGAGGGCCCATTCACTATTGTCCCAACCCTGCAATGCTTCCCAGATTACTACAAGCCCTCACAGATGCAGAGCAATGGGGAACTGAGCCTTCCCTTCACATTCCCCACTGTCCCAGAGCACAAGAATGTCTTGCCAGGTACAGATGAAGGGTGTGAGCTACAAGCAAGCAGGACTGCAATAGCAAGTTGCTTCTTATGCAGAAGGGGCTCAGCTGAAATCTTTTTAGGAATCTCAGCTTGACATGAGGAAGGAATGTCCTCTTCCAGGCAGAGGACTGAGGCTGCTGGCTGTGTCTTTCCAGGTGTCACCATCTCCCTTTCACAGAATCACAGAATCACAGAATCGACTGGGTTGGAAAAGACCTCAGAGATCGAGTCCAACCCTTGGTCCAACTCTAGTCTGTTTACTAGATCATGGCACTAAGTGCCATGTCCAACCTCACTTTAAAAACCTCCAGGGACGGTGAGTCCAGCACCTCCCTGGGCAGGCCGTTCCAATGCCTGACCACTCTCTCTGTAAAGAATTTCTTCCTAATATCCAGTCTAAATTTCCTCTGGCAGAGTTGAAGCCCATGCCCCCTTGTCCTATTGCTGACTGCCTGGGAGAAGAGACCAATCCCCACCTGGCTATAACTTCCCTTCAGATAGTTATAGAGAGTGATGAGGTCACCTCTGAGCCTCCTCTTCTCCAGACTAAACAACCCCAGCTCCCTCAGCCTCTCCCCATAGGTCTTGTGCTCAAGTCCCTTCACCAGTCTTGTTGCTCTTCTCTGGACCCGCTCCAGCACTTCAATGTCTTTCCTGAACTGAGGGGCCCAGAACTGAACACAATACTCCAGGTGTGGCCTCACCAATGCAGAGTACAGGGGAAGGATCACTTCCCTTGTCCTGCTGACCACGCTATTTTTGATACAGGACAGGATACCATTGGCCTTTTTGGCCACCTGGGCACACTGTTGGCTCATGTTGAGCTTCCTGTCAATTAGTACCCCCAGGTCCCTTTCTGCCTGACTGCTCTCCAGCCACTCTGTGCCCAGCCTGTAGCGCTGCAGGAGGTTGTTGTGACCGAAGTGCAGCACCCGGCACTTGGCCTTGTTGAACTTCATCCCATTGGAATCAGCCCACTTTTCCAGTCTATCCAGATCCCTCTGCAGAGCCCTCCTGCCTTCCAGCAGGTTGACACTCCCTCCCAACTTGGTGTCATCAGCAAATTTGCTGATGATGGTCTCAATCCCCTCATCTAAATCGTCAATAGAGATGTTAAACAGGACTGGACCCAACACTGACCCCTGGGGAACACCACTAGTGACTGGCCGCCAGCTGGATGCAGCCCCATTCACCAGCACTCTCTGGGCCCAGCCCTCCAGCCAGTTCTTAACCCAGCGTAGAGTGCACTTGTCCAAGCCACGGGCTACCAGCTTTTGCAGGAGTATATTATGGGAGACAGTGTCCAAGGCCTTGCTGAAGTCCAGATAGACCACATCCACGGCTTTCCCCTCATCCACCAGCTGAGTCACCTGATCATAAAAGGAGATCAGGTTGGTCAGACAGGACCTGCCCCTCCTAAACCCATGCTGGCTGGGTCTGATCCCTTGTCCATCCTGAAGGTGCTGTGTGATTCCATTCAGGATGATCTGCTCCATAACCCTGCCAGGCACCGAGGTCAGGCTGACAGGCCTGTAGTTACCAGGGTCAGCTTTGCAGCCCTTTTTGTGGACTAGGGTAACATTGGCCAATTTCCAATCATATGGGACCTCCCCAGTGAGCCAGGACTGTTGGAAGATGATGGAGAGCGGCTTGGCAAGTTCTTCTGCCAGCTCTCTCATCACCCTAGGATGAATCCCATCTGGTCCCATAGACTTGTGAGGATCCAGATGGCTCAGTAAATCACCAACTATTTCCTCCTGGAATACAAGGGACCTGTTTGGCTTCCTATCTCTGTCAACCACCTCCAGAGGCCAGTTGTCCTGAGGGCCACCTGTCTTTCTGGTGAAAACTGAGGCAAAGTAGGTATTAAGTACCTCAGCTTTCTCCTCATCTTTGTTAACTATATTTCCCTCAAAGTCCAGCAGAGAATGGAGGTTTTCCTTGCCCCTTCTTTTGTTATTAACATATTTAAAGAAGGACTTTTTATTATCCCTGACAGAATTGGCCAAATTAACCTCAAATTGTGCTTTTGTTTCCCTGATTTTTTTCCTGCATGATCTAGCTATTTCCATAAATTCTTCATAAGTAGCCAGCCCTTTTTTCCACAATTGGTAAAGTCTCTTTTTATTTCTGATTTCCTTCAGAATCTCCCTGTTTAGCCAAGCTGGACTTTGAGAAGTCTTAAATTCCAATGTATTAATGATGAGAACAACAGATCAGAAAACATGATAAAAGTACTCAGGTTAGCTAAGTAAAAAACACAGGGTGGTTTTCTCAAGAGAAAAACCTGAATTCACAAAAAACCCGTGGTCCTAATAGTTCAGTTATTTTTTCAAGGTATTCTTGCTTTTTTCCTATGAGTTTTTTTTCTGTCTCATAGAGATGCCATTTAAAATTTCCAAGATAAAATTCGGGTTTGCATAAGGGAAAAGTCACAATGATAGTTTTTCAATATACCTATTTATTAATATAAATGTAAAGAAAAATAAAATACTTTTATTTTCTGAAAGAGCTGTAAGATACCACATTTATTTTAAATTAAGGCTTTAACTCAAAGCAACCATTTGCCTTCAGATTATCTACATACCAACATTTTCTGCTTGTTTCAAAATGTCTTCAAACATACAGCCTATTCTTTTTAATTCTCAATGCTTCATAAGATCAGAGGTAGAACACAGTTCGGGCTAGCTTTGCTCAAGGGAAGCTGACAGAGATCTTCTTATATTGTGATTAACCCATAGGCAGCACTTCTCAAAGCTGAAGGGAACACATTCCAGTGAGCCCAGCCAAGCTGGACAGATGCCTGCACCTGTTTCTGGCAGTGTCTGTGCTGCCAGACTATACCCACATTTCAGAGCCTGCCAGAAGGGATTTACCGTTGCCAGGAGCCGAGAAGCAGGAGAACACACCTCAGTCCATGATGCTGCAGGAGGCAGTGGTGACCTCTTTTTCTCTCCGTTGTTCCCCTGAAAACCACCTGGATTTGGTTTTCTGGGCACCTCTCTGTCACTCTTAGTTATAAGACAGTTGGTAAGCAGCCTCAGGAGAGAAGGCGGGGATGCTGGTGATGTCACATGGACACCCACAGCACCACAAACAGTTTTAGAAAGATTGTCAGAATCATGGGTGTTGGTGTGATGAGCAACAGCCAATATAACCATAGGTCTTTAAAAAGTAGAAAAGCTGGGACATGAGGTTTAGTTGCTCAAAAGAAAAGTGTCAAACTTGTAGGAGGAAAAACAAAACAAAGGCAAGCAGGGCAGTGGAAAAGAAACCAATTCTATCTGTGCTTAACTTCACTGTGCAGCAACAGAAAAGGCTTCTTGGTACCTCCCTGTCTCTGGGACACAACATGTGACTGTGCCCCATGTTATCCCCAAGACTGAGGTGGCCCTGAGAGGCTGAGCTCCAATTGCTTGTGGTGCCTGCATGCTGGTTCACATCTAGGAAGGGCCTGAAGATGAAGACTGGATTTGAGACATGTACATTGGAAGGAAAAAAGGACCATGTCATGTCACTACACTGCAGGTCTCTGTATTTGTACAGAATAAATCGACCTGAATGCCTGTACTTGTCTGAATCGTTGACTGAGTCTGACCTAGACAGCTTTGGTGGCTTCATAGCCAATAGCACAAATAACCACTCCAGAGGAAAGTAACTCCTGCCATTGTGTGAGGTTAATGCTGTCCCTGATTTCTTGCTCTGAAACCCCCCATGTAACTCAACAGCTTCCAGTCTGTCCTTTGGGGTGACCTAACAAAGTCAGGATTAAGACAAGAAGATGATCTCCCAGCAAGACCAAAATACCCAATAATGAGAAAGGCCATGAAATGCTGTTTTTTAGACAAATCCAGGCACTGCAGGATGATTTTCTCCTGTCAGAGCTGTAGGAATGTAAACACAGAGAGTGACTGGGGCCAGTAGAGCTGCTCCAAGAGGTTATTGCACAAAAAATATCCCACCCACAGACTTACACGTCAAGGTAACTAAGTTCTTCATACAATCATCAAAGAAACAATGGACATAGTATATGAGAAATATAAAACAGGTCATCTGATCTATGAGTCTGATTTGGGTGACAGTGGTGCCCACAGCCTCCAGTTCATGAGGCAGCAGAGGGCAGCTGCTCATATGTCACGGTCCATTTGGTGGACTCGTGATAGTTCATTTACCTTGATCTCAAAGAGCAAAATTAAGGCAACCAAAATGCCAAGGGGCATCAATCAATCAAACAGTGTAATTTTATTATTTTGCCCATAAAGCGGCACATGATAGAGAAAGTGGAGAAAAAGGAAAGCAAAAAAAAAAGGGGATTATGACTACCACCATGGGTCCAAAGGTGTGCCTATGGTCCCAGGTCCTGAACAGTATCCTGTCGGTCCTTTGTCGTGATCCATGATCCTTTGGTGGGGAGATCTCTCCAAGATTTGGTTAGGAACCATCTTTTATGTTCACCTCACACCTCCTCACTCCCATGGATTGAGGCAAATCTCTGCCTTTGTTTTGCAATCCAGACTTAACTGAGCAGGCCCCAAAAGTCCCCGCTTCGCTTGCCAAATCCTGAGTGCGCCTGTATCGCCTCACATTCAGGGGTCTCTTACTTGTCTGCTGGGTGACCTCAAGACCCTTTGTGAGCCTCTGTGCATGCTCCTCTTCATTGGCCTTAGTAACAGGGAGGAGGTGGGGCGGGTTTGGCTGAGGCAGCAGGTGAAATCCACCTTCTGGACAGCAGCTATTGTTACTTGTAGTCCCAGGTTGGAGACTACCTGTACCATGCAGCTCTTTCTCTCAGGTCATTTGTTTCTTGGCATCTCCCCAAGTCCCTGATGGTGATGTTGAGGCAAATACTGTTCTTCGGACTGACTCTTACATCAAGCCATCAGGCCTTGAACCAGCACTGATGAGATGATACCAGGGTGCTCATCTGTCCATCCCAGGTACCCCTCCCCCCGCCTTTTTTTTTCTCTAATGCTGCTACCACACTAATCATCACCTGATATGATACCACCGATGTTGTTACATGGGTGCTGCTGGCCTTGCAAGATGGTTTAAGATATGTTAGGTTACTTAGGATTTGGGTTCAGGTTTGATTTGGAGTTAGAGTTACGATTACAGTTGCTTTATGGTTAGACTTCAGGTTGGTGTTAGTGCTCATTTAGGGTTAGCGTTTGGGTTAGAGCTGAGTTTTATGATTACAGTTGGTGTAGGGCGACGATTGGGTAATGGTTAGGGTAAGGTTTAAGATAAAAACTTTAGTTTGGGGTTAAGTGAGGAAGTATTTGTCTTCCAAGTTACCATGAATGTCCCCCTTCATCCTTCTTTTCCCCACCTTTGATTGTTGAGCATGATGTCATATGCTCTGTAAGATCCTTTGGTCAGTTGGTGTCAGCTGTCCCAGCTGTGACCTCTCCCGGCCTCTTGCCCACTCCCAGCCTACTTGCTGGCAGGGCAACGTGAGAGGCAGAGAAGGTCCTGACACTGTGCAGACACTGTTCAGCAGTAGCTAAAACATCCCTGTGTCACCCACATTATTTTGGTCACAAATCCGAAGGATGGTACCATACAGCTGCTATGAAGAAAATTAACTCTACCCCAGCCAGATCCTGCACGCCGAATCTTTCGTTTCTGGGCATTTCTGGTAGCAGATCTGTCTCATTCCCTGCCCATTGCAGACCAACCATCTGCAATACAAATGTGGGTGCCAAACTCCTCTGATAGGCTTGGATAAGTAGTTAGACCTCAAAGAGCCCAGCAGTGCCTCAGAAAGGTCCTCTCCTTCCCACGATGTTATTCCTCAACTGTTTTTTCTTTTAGGATCCATGAATGGTGAACAGAGAAACCTGGTCACCCTCTGAGGATGCAGGGAAGTTTGGGACTGGGGCATCTTAGGTGACCAAGGAGTATTAGCAGGGCTATGAAAGAAGCCAGACTGATTGTGGGGAATTCACAGGCATTGTCAAATCCTCAGAAAACCACAGATTTGTGGTTAAAGCAACAGCATCTGCTACCACCCCTCTCCATTCACACTGACCCCAGGAAGGTCACGGGGCAGCAGGTGGGGGAAAGAATCTCTTTTACCAGGCCCTGGGGGTCAGGGCTTGGACATTCTGATGCTAAACAAACATCAAGAACTTGCATGGCATCAGAGGCACCTGTATGTTTCATTTACCACCTGAAACCAGTGTTTCCAAGTTTTTGTTTAACCAGTCCCTGGGAATGGGCACCTCAGCTGGTCATTGCTTTCACAGCTTTGTCAGTGATGACCCTCAGTGGGGCTCCCAATGCCCTCAGAAAATTGAGGTTTGCTTCTGCCTTTCACTTCCTCACAGGCCTGTTCGTTCTTTCAGCATCTGCAGTTCAAGAACTCAGCACTAGAGGGCTCATGGACATGTAAAAGGCACTAAGAAGCCAAGTGTCTGTGCACAATTTTCCTTAAGGCTTCAGTCTTCAAGACTTATGTGGCTGATTAGAGAGAGGGAGATTTCAGGAGTGTAGCCAAACACAGAACATGGCTTCAGTAATAAAAAACAGTAAACCAGGTTTTCAAAGGGAAATTCCTCCAGCTTTTTTTTACTTTTCCTCTAACAGAACAAATGATATCAGCCTTCTCCAGTTCACCTGCATCTGGAGTGTCTCCTTATGAGACACCTCCCCTTTTCCTTCTTCTTTCAGTTCTATCATCTGCCACCTGGGACTTGCATCATGCTTTCTCAAATCTAAGCTTTTCCCACTGAAGTCTGCAGCTACATGATTAAACTCATGTGCACCATTTCCCACCTGTTTCATTTGAAAAAAAAAAACAAAAAAAAACACAACAGCCATGCAGACTCACAGAAGGATGTTTCTTACTTGCTAAGAAGAAAGAAAGAAAAAAAATAAGGAAACTAATAGTAAAGTAAAAAATAAGACACATTCCTCAGCTCGATATGAAGTCAAAATTGCTTCCATTGAAGTCTCCTTTCCACAGTGGATAACTTCAGAGGATAACCTTCAGTGAGATACCTAGGAAAGGGAAGGTACAAACACGGTTAAGGAGTTGTCTAAAGAGCCCTTCTGACAGACTACTGACAGACAGGGCAAACTTTAACTCCCTGAAACTCAGAGAAGCACCTGGACAGCTGAAAAAAGCTGGACAGACACTGGAAAATGTTTAAGTCCAGACAGTCAGCAGAATAGAAGCCTTTAGAAGTGGTAAGTCTGAGCAGGATCTGTGGAAACATGTGAAAAAGTGGTAAGAGTTACCACACAGTGTCCTGGGCAGACCAGTGTCATGGGTATAATAGGAACAATCAGTATTTCTTCTCCTGAGTGTAGCACATGTGCTGCAAATGTCCATGTTGGCATCAGGGGAAAATATTGCCTGGGGAGGGAAAGTGTTCAATGCAGTTCAGCTGACCAAAAATGTGCTCATATTTTCTTTAGAAGTGGAGAACAGTTCCTCAGCTCTGCAGGCAGGGCACAGCTGTGCTTGATCATTCAGGCCAGGAAGGTGCTCACCATGCTGGGCAGCTGGAGGTGAGTTTCTTCAGTTTATGCACAATCTCTGCAAGGAATGGGATTCATCCTGCCTAGTGTTAATGGTGTCAAGATTTTGATTGCAGGGTGACAAGAAAATTGTGGCAGATGTATTGTTAGCCCACTCTTCCCTGCCTCTCCCCCTCTAGCATACCATTGTTATGTCTACCAAAACATGTATCTGGCTTTTCAGGAAAATGCAGCTAATATGAAGGCTTCAGCTGACAGGCAAATTCACTAAAAGAGAAACTTGTTTTTAACAAAACCAGGACACCAGGTCTTTCTCTTTTTCTTTGCAATATCAGCAGAGTATGCACATCTTACCATCATGTCCTACGACCACTACATTGCCGTCTGCAAACCCCTGCACTATGGGACCCTCCTGGGCAGCAGAGCTTGTGTCCACATGGCAGCAGTTGCCTGGGCCAGGGTTTCTCAATGCTCTGCTGCACATGGCCAATACATTTTCACTGCCACTCTGCAAGGGCAATGCCGTGGACAAGTTCTTCTGTGAAATCCCCCAAATCCTCAAGCTCTGCTACTCAGACTCCTACCACAGGGAACTGGCCTTCTTGCTTTTAGTGCTTTTCTATTTTGGGGATTTTTGTGTTCATTGTGCTGTCCTACATGCAGATCTTCAGGGCCATGCTGAGGATCCCCTATGAGCAGGGACGGCACAAAGCCTTTTCCACATGTCTCCCTCACCTGGCCGTGGTCTCCCTGTTTGTCAGCACTGGTGCATTTGCCTACCTGAAGCCCCGCTCCATCTCCTCTCCATCCCTGGATTTGATGATTGCAGTTCTGTAGTTAGTGGTATCTCCAACACTGAACCCCCTCATTTACAGCATGAAGAACCAGGAGCCCAAGGATGCTCTAAGGAAGCTGATGACTGGATGTTTTCAGCAGCCATAGGCTGCCTAATTCCCTCTGAAAATTGCTCCCAGTGTATGTCTTGACAAGCCAAGTCTGTCTTTCCTTGATTACATTTTTTTTCTTTTTCCACTTGCACTGTTGATGTCTTCAAAGAAATGTCACTATTCATCCCCTCCTGCTTCATTATCCACCCATCTTGTTTGACCCAGAGACTTTTTGTAAACTGGTAGTCTCTCACTGAATTTAAGTTAAATAAATGAATCTGCAGCAATTATTTTTTTTTTTCCCCTGAGATCCATACTTACTCCATGAGGGATAAATGGGAAATGAAAACAACTTCCTGGCAGCACCAGCTCTGGGAAGGCTGCTGGGTGCCTGCAGCAGTAAGAGCTCTTGAGGACCTCAAGGGCCAGGGGTTTTCTGTTGTGGGATCACATGGAGGGGCTGCGGACTTCTCAGGATCTGCTGGAGAGGAGAGCAAAGGACATAGGTGCCTCCTTTCCTATTGCTGTGCATGTTCACCCACATCTGGGATGACTCCTCTCTGACCCCCAGGAGCTGCTGTGCCCTTCAGAGGGGCAGAGGCTGTGGGGTGACTGCCCAGAACACCTGCAATGGGCACTGGTGTGGGACCAGCCCAAGCTGGGCTTTGTTGGGCAGAGGGCATTGGGGGTGGAGACAGGGCAGGGGAGGTAGAAGAGACTCGAGGAGGCTTGGATGGGCTGGAAAGTACCTGGGAGAGAAAAACATCAGCCTGTATCTCATGCTGCATGGCCATGCAGGGTGAAGACTCACACCAGGGATTGTGGTGCAGAGCCAGGGCTTGTGGAAAGGATCAAAGACATGCAGGTGCAGGAGAGAGGAGGCTGCTCTGTGACCTTGGTGGCTTGGACAGACCAGGAAGGTGGCCCAGGGCCTTTGTCACCCCAGCCACTGGCCATCTCTCATGGGCCATGTCCAGCACTGGCCGCTCAGCCCAGGTTTACAGGTGAGGTTCTCTGTGAGGCCACGTCCATCCTGCTGCTGGGCTCAGGGCCTGTCTCAGGGAATGGCCAGCCCTGCCCAGCCTCTCTCCTGGCCTGGACCCCGGCAGAGCCTGGGGCAGGGCTGTCTGTGACCCCACAGCTGACACGGCCTCTCCAGGAGCTTGGAGAGGATGCACAACAGGAGAGCAATGGGGTGACAAAGCACCAAGGTCTGATGTGGGCATCACACTGGGAGACCGTTCCCCACCCTGAATGCACCCTGTCCTGTGCTGAGCCTGCACCATGGGGCTGTGGGACCATCTGTGGGGCAGCATGGCTGGGCGGTAACAGCACAAGGTGCAGACAAGGGCAACAAAGCAGCTGTCAGGGGTGACAGCAAGAACAGGTACAGGCAAGGAGTTCATGTGCATCGCTTTTGCTGAGCAGGGATAATATTGGGAAAGGCAAAGCTCACCTGGAGTTGGTGACTGCAAGAAAAGTCAAGATCAAAACCAGGAACTTCAATGGCTGAGTCAGGGACTATGGTTGAACAAGGGAAATGTGGGGCTGCTGCTGGGTGGGGAGGGGATTTTAATAACTGAAGACACTGACACTAGTGCTGAGGGACTCAATGATTTCTGTGCCTGGGTCTGTACTGAAACACCCTACCAGGCCTCTGTGCTCAATGAACGGGTTCAAGGAGGAGAAAAACACATCTTGGCAGGAACCTCAGTAAACCCCAGCAGGACAACCCCAGTGTCTGCCCCTGCAGGGGACTCACCCGGCAATGGCACAGGCTGGGGCTGCCTGGCTGGGAGCAGCTGTGGGAAAGGTCTGGGTGGGCAGGGAGCTGGACAGGGGGCAGCAAGGGAGGCCACCAGAATGCTGTGCTCTGTGACCAGGAACATGGCCAGGAGATCGAGGGAAGGGAATCTCTGGAATACTCCATCCACATCTCAGATAGATGCCCCGGGAACACCTGCTCAGCCTCCACCTGCAGCTTGCAAGGTGGTCTGGTCTCCCCCAGGTCCTTTGTGGTAGATGCCAATCCCAGACCAGCACCTCAGGGACACTGGGGCCCCTAAAAGTGACACTGGCTCTTTGGCTCTTTATGGTCAGACAAATAATGTCTGTCTGGAAAGGCGCACAATTTTACATTTTTGGTTTACATTTCAAAAAAAGAGACAATCACATTTTCATCAACTGGATAATTTGAGTACTTTTTAAAACTGGCAGTGTATTCCCACCATGACAGAATGGGTATTTCCAGTCTGTACTAATGGCAAGAGAAGAAATATTGATCTTCCCCTGTACGTCAATTACCAATACCTATTGTTTCATTTCCCTCACCATTCAGGAGTTTCTGCCTCTACTGATTAAATGTCCATGTCTAAGGACACCTTTCAGCACTGTGTCTGGACATACACCTTTCCCAGGACTCTCAGTCTCCCTTCTCAGCTTGCTCTTTGATCATTCATATTCCTCACTGCTGGCTGGTTTCTGCTTTGAGCTTCAGGGAATCAGAAACTCCATTTTTCAGAAGTCTGGTGAAGACATTACTCAGCATTTTAATTGTGTTTATACCTATCCTTTCCTATTTCTTTGTCTAAAACAGTTTTTGTACAGATGACCCTTGTGGACAATGGGCTTCATTATATCCTTAGACATACAGTTGAGGAAAGTGTTTCACTGCTTATTAAATTGTGTAGTGGTTGTGTTTTGTTTGTTGGCCTTTCAGTGCCTGTCTCTAAGGAGAGCAGGTGGGAGCTGGTGTACAGGAGCTGCACCATCTACCTGCAGACCTCAGTGAAGAAGTCTGATGTGAGGAAAAGTGATGTAAGTCCCAGGTGGCCAATGAGGGAGCTCATGGGATTTGGGGGATCAGAAGTGAGGTTGTCCATACAGTGTCTGACCTCAAGGGTCTGCTTCTTCTGCCTGTCCAAATGTCGTTAGGAGACCCTGTGGATCAATGTCCATTGTAGAATGCTGCTATCACTTCTTCTATAAAATCAAAATTGAGAAATTATACCATTGAAATAAAAAGAACTCCTTTATGAAATTTTCATCATGAAGTATCCCACTGAAACCTCTCCAATTATTTGTACAAGTCTTGAAGACCTAAAGAAAATCACAGGAAGGGATATGGCTCACTAGGGCTTTTTGTATTTTAATAAGCCCCATGGTGTATTTGGTGCTGAGTCCATGAACCTCAGGTACCAAGAACAGACTGAAGAATCTTCACAAGAAGCCCCAAGTCAGGAGCAAACTCCAAAGTACCTTGAAGCATTAATGGGTCCCACTGAGAGTCATTACTGAAAAGCCTCCCCAAGGACTCGTTAGAGCAGATAATCAGAGGCTGTGATTGCATCAGGTAAAGCCAAAGTGCAGCAGCTCTGATGCTGAGAAAACCCTTGGTTTGTTTGATGAAGGAGGATGGTCAAACCTTGACCCCCTGCCCCTAGGAAGGGAGATCCTGTTCCTCATGTGTGTCTCAGGGCTCTTGCTGGGAATGTGGAGATTGAGATGCCAAGTGAAGGACAATGGTGTGACACCTCTATGTCTCTGCTAGGGCATGCAAGTGGGCAATGAGGCCCCATGGCCATGACGACAATGTGTTTCCTCTTAGGGCTCAGTTGCAGTGACATTAGCCACAGCCAAGGGGACAAAGACCTTGGGTCTTTCAGGGACATTCAGCCTCACCCTTGGCCATCTCCACCACAGGTCATTCTACACTGTCCCAGGCCTGTGGCTGTTTCCCCACAGGCTGCAGACACCCATGCACTTCCCCACATTGTTCTCACCCCAGTACGTCCCCACCTGTGCTGCTGTCTCTCCATCCTTACCAGCTGTTCCTTGAAACACAAAGTCATGGCTGATCCAGACTCCCTCTGAATGACCACAGCACTGTGCTCAGAATGACATTTCTTTATCCTGAGCTCCACTCTGGACCTCCAGAGCTGCAGTTTCTGATGGTTTTCCTTTCTCATGCTGTTTCCCACTACCAAAAAAAAAAAGAACAAAAACCAAAAAACAAACACCATCTTGGAAAGCGATTTTCAAAATTTCTCAAGCTACTGCTAGTCTTTCTTGTCATGGTTTTACCACAGCCACCATCTAAGACCATAATAGCTGCTCACATCCTGCTCCCAGCCCCGCCACCAGGATAAGGGAGGGAACTGAAAGGGTAAGGAGAAACTTGTGGGTTTAGAAAAAAAATAATAAGAGAATAAAAATAATAAAAATAATAATAATACACCACTACTAAAAATGTACTGATACTAAAATATACATAAAATATATGATACCCAGTGCAGTCCCCCACGTAACTCCAGTTGTGCCGAATGGCCAGCACAAAAAAGGGAACGCCCTGGTCCCAAACAGCTGATTCCAGCAAGAGAAAACAAAAATGTAAATGCAGAAAAGCCCAAGGGCCAACTGAAAAACAATTAAACATCATAAAACTGAACTAAAATCAAAATCTCAATGGAATGGAACTTCCAAACAGAACTAACCAAATTAGCCAGAAAACCTGAACTATCTAGCTGGAAAAGGCATCTTCAGCTTTATATCGAGCATGACACTAATGGTAGAGAATAGCTCATCGATTGACCTGGATGTCAATCAAGGTGCTGTCCTGCCTGTGCTCCCTCCTATAATTTATACCCGCAGCTGGACACCAAAAAAGTCATTGGTTTCACTGACAATAGCCAAGGTAAATTAAATAGAGATAGATAGGTAGACAGATAGATAGATGTAGTTTAAATTAAGAAAATATACTGAGTACAATCTCTCATGTAACTCCAGTCACACAGAACAGCCAGTCCTGGAGAAGGGAGCACCGCAGTCCCAAACAGCCAGTCCCAGCAAGAAAGAGCAAAAAGGCAAATGGCAGAAAGGCCCAAGGGCCAACTGCAAAATGGCAGAACAGCAAAAGGCCGAGCTAACATTGAACTCCCGACAGAATGAAAGTTCCGAATGGAACTAACCAAACTAGCTAGAAAACCCAAAGTAATGGATGTATCAACATATAAAAGCCGGCTCCAGCTTTATACCGAGCATGACACTAATCATAGGGAATATTTCATTGATCAGTCTGCATGTCAATCTAGGTGCTGTCCTGTCTGTGCCCCCTCCTACCCATTTGCACCAGCATCTGGATGAACAAAGAAGTCCTTGGTTTCCCTGACAACAGTCGAGATATCAGTGAGTTCCGACAGTCCTTTCACACCAAATGGCAAACACTGTAAAGCTGCTAAAAGAAAAAATTAACTCTGTCCCAGGGAAGAAGGAGTGTTATCTCATTGTTCTCACGGTAAATCTAAACAAAAGACTGTACTAGCTATGGAGGAGAAGAGACTCAAAATGCATGAAGAAAATTGACTCAATTTCAGTAAAACCAACATGTTTCCTCAGTCTCCACTTCAACAGGCTAAAGAAGTTAGGGTCTCTCAACATCTCCACATATGACCCAGACTTTCATTGGCCACGTGACAGCTCCTTCACATTCCTCCAGAATGGGGAACCTCATTCTGGAACATGACACTCTAGATGTGACCACACCAGTGCTGAGTCAAGACGAACAATAGGTGTCCTTGTCTGGTTAGCCACACACCTCCCAGTGCAGCCCAATAAGCTCATAGTCATATTCCTGCTTAGTACCACTGAGAACTGACTGAAGAGCCAGGCTCAGAGGGTTGTGACCAGTGGCACAAAGCCCAGCAGGAGGTACAATGAGGAGCACTGAAGGACACCATATCCCTACCCAATATCTCCTTCCAACAGGTGTCTCTTGGGTCCCTGGAAACATCACAGTGATAAGGAGGAGGGCATTGCCTGTACAGGATGAAGGAGATGGGGTCTGGAATGAGGGTCCTGGGGCAGTTTCTCCTGGGTGTTCATGCAGCAACAAGCTGGGCTGGATATTTGGACAGAGGGAGGCATCCTGAGGGTCCCCCAAGGGCATGAGGAAGGTCTGCAGTTTCCTAAGTACTGGTGGGGACCACAGAGGTTGCCAGCCCTACAGAGGAGCCAGAAGAGGCCTTATCCTTCCTGTGGTCACAGCTGGAACCCAGTTCTCCAGCTCAGACCGGCTAAAGAGCCTTGCCTAGGGGAGATTTTTGGGGTAAGGGTGACACAAGGGGTAGGGAAGGTTGTCTTAAGGACATGTGCTGGGCATCAGTACTGAAGTGCCAGTGTAAAATGATGTGACTTCTGGATCAATACTTCCTTCAGTGAAGACACAGGCTCCCAGACTTGCTTTCCATACCACCCATCAGTAGGGACAATTGCACTGAGAGGTGGCAAGTGGTGGGCAGCCAGTTCCCTGTCCTGGTGAAGCACCAGGACAGCAAAGACTTCTGGCTCTGCACCCTAAACTCTGGGTATTATCTTGGGGCAGCTGAACACCAGCATTTTTCTCTCCAAGGCAATTTCCAGCCCAGGTCAGCTCCTTTCTGATCTCCCCCTGTCCCTTCTCTGCTCTGGCCTGGTGCTCCTGGCCCTTCACCTGTGCTCCCCACAGGGTCCCAACCTGGCAGTGATGCTCTGCAGAGCAAGTTGGCTGCAGGACCATAGGTGACACTGGCTGTGCTGATCAGTGATAGAGGCAGATGCAACTGGATGGGCCGCACTGACACTGAGCTCTTTCCCAGGGGTCTAAAGCTGTGGAAAGGGCTCAGAGCATTTCTCATGACTTGGGGTGTTCTCCATTGCCCACACTGGGATTTTGCTGAAGGAGATGTTAATCATCCTCCAGTCTCCATTGCACAATCTTGCTGGGTCCCCACGATCTCCTCTGGGATAGCAGAGACCTTGTGGATACTGTCCTGGTTTTAGCTGAGATAGAGTTAATTTTCTTTCTAGTAGCTGTGTTTTTTATTTAGTATGAGAAGAATTTGATAATACACTGATGTTTTGGTTGTTGCCAGATGTTAAAAGACTTTTCACCTTCCTATACTCTGCCAGATGCAGAAGAATTTGGGAAGGAGCAAAGCTGACCCAAGCTGTATATAAAATAATGAAGTATGGGGCTCAAACACCACTACTTGGAAACAATTGGTGTTATGGACAGTAAGTGATTTCATTTTGCATCACTTTTTGGAATATTCCATTATTATTATTATTATTATTATTATCATCATCAACAACATCATCATCATCATCTCTTCCTTTGCTGTTCCACCAAACTGCTCTTATCTCAATCCATGAGTTTTTTTCCTTTCTCCCATCTCTCCCCCACCCCACCTGGGGAGGCGGAGTGAGTGAGTGATTGCGTGGTCCTAGCTGATGGCTGGGATTAAACCACAACAATCCTTTTTGGTGCCCAACATGGTGCAAGAAGAATTTGAGATAATAACTGATTGAGCAGATCATATTAAAGGATTTATATCTTTTAATAGTTGTGGGTCACAATATTGATTCATCTGGTTTTGATATTTGTTTATTTGATCTGAACTCTGCTCCTGTTTTTGTGGTACAAGTTAAAAATGGGTGCTCATGTTTGCACCTTGCTGTGTGCTGCAATGATTATTGATGTTTTGCCTGGGAAATTTGTTATTAGAACACTGACCTCGAGTTTAATCTGGTATTTGAGCTTTGTAATGAAGACATTAGTGTTCTTTGGCCACAATCGTGTGGAGATAATTATAATTACACCTCTTCTTCCAAAAATTTTTTTTTTTTGTGGAGGAAATACAAAATAGCACCTTTGCTGCCTTCTTCTGTGATGTTTCCTCCTTCATTACAATAACTTATCAGTAGTACGGTGAACAGCCTTGGGTAGTTAAAACACTTCTGTTAGTGTTTCTTGAGAGTATTGTTTCTGTTTTGTCAAAGATTAGCAAGTAATTTGAGAATATCATCCAGATATCTGCCCCAAGGCTGAGAGTATAGCATCAGCAAATACCTAGGACCATGTGTGCCTCAGGTGCTTTGGAACTCCACCCCTGAACAAGGGCAGAATCTTAAAAAATGGTAAGATGTTTGGAAGAAGTGTGGTGTCACCCTGGCAATTTTGGGGATACACAGATCCCTGCAATGTGCTGGAGCCTGGCCCATGACTACCAAGCCCTGTTCAACACTGACCAGTACTCCCAAGGGGAAGAGATGATGTCCCATCCTCAACAGATGGGATGAGGGATGAGTTAATTCTGAACATGACATGCAAGCTGCTGCAACAGATGAGATCAGGTGTGAATTAACTCTGGGTATTTCTGTGCGGTAATGTCAAGTGAATGACAATCACTCCAGAGGTCCAATTCAATTACGAATTTACTAAAAGCACTTGGTGGAGTACAAATGACAGCAATTAGTGACTTGGCAAAAGTATGTTATAATATCACAAAACTTGTCAATACATTGACAGCAAAAACCCTTCTAAAAATAGTGGACTGACGACTATTAGTAACTGTAATGCAAAGCTTAACAAGACTTTAGCAGTAGAACTTAGAATGATATTATCTTAATTTGTTCAAGAAAAACAAAGAGAGAGGGAAAACTAAGATATCAGAGAGAGAGAGAGGGAGAGTAAGATATCACCCATCCACAGGTCTATTGATCCTGTAATGTCTTCTAGGGGGGTGGACGCATTGAAGATTTTGGTACATGCCACCGCCTTGTATCACACGTGAGGTGTTTTTATAACCCAGTTCATTTACATGCAAGATAGGAGAGGACGGTTCATCTCCTCCTTCTGTTCGCTCTTCATGCTAATTGGGAAGACTTCTGGAAATAGGTCTGGGGTCTTCAAACTAGGGAAAGTTCACAGTACTCACCAGAACTGAGGTTTTTGCCCGTCAGGAGTAGCTCTTTGTTAGTGGCTACTTCTGGTGGTTGGCTGTCCAACAGAGGGTTCATCTCTATCATCCAAATTAGGCCATGAGGCCTTTCACAGCAACACTGTTAATTGCCTTTATCTTACAAGGTGTCTGCCTCCACAGCCATCTATTGTTTTCTCCCTAAGTAACAAAAAGCAGACATTAAAGGCATAACATAGCCCTTTGTTCTGCTAAGGATGGGGGGAGCATTTCAAAGTTGTTAAAGAGGGTCTCTGGATCTGACAACAATGCAACAATAACTTCATTTCCTCCACCCCCTGCCACAGGCCGTGTTACTACTCAAACCCTGATGACAGGCACTGCAGATGGGCCAGAGGACAACCCCGTGCCAGTACCAGTTGCATCTGTACAAAAAAAGAAAGCTGGAAGTGAAAGTTGGCCCATTTAGTAAAGGATGATGAAAAAGCAGGACCACCACAAGAATGGGAGGAGGAAGAAGATGAGATGGTAACCTCCCAATCTCTATCCCTGACTGAGCTGTGAGACATGCAAAAATATTTCAGCCATCGTCCAGGAGAGCACATGATCATTGGTTTGCACAGTGATGGGATAATGGGGCCAATAACCTGGAATTGGAGGGTAGGGAAGCCAAGCAGCTTGGATGTCTGTCTAGGGAAGGAGGTATTGACAAAGCAATTGGAAAAGTGGCACAAGGGCTCAGCCTCTGGAGTCCACTCCTGTTGGGCATAAAGGAAAGGCGTCCCTTCAAGGAAGAATTTAACCATCCTCTACTAATGGCTTTGAGGGAGCACAGGCAACCAGGAATGCAGCAAACAGGGCCAGCAAACAAGGCTGAGGCAGTTAGCATGTCAGTTCATGTGGAAGGGCAAGCGGCAAGGGTGAGTGGGGAGGATCCTATCATTTCAAGCGGAGACTAGAACCTGCTAGCAAGGAGCTAAGTACACCAGGAGGCACAGTATCCACCCAGAGAAGAGCCGTACCTTCAGTGGCCCTCACAGTCCCTCTGTTTGCGAGAACTGATGTAGCCACTGAAACTGAGTTTGGGAGGGAAGATGCAGCTGTCCAGGTGCCTGTATAAAACAGGTATGAAGCCCTGGAATTGGATTGGCAAGCAGCTGATGCTGCTGGAGAAGACTCTTCTGGAAAGGAGGCGTCCTCTAAGCAATCCAGGCCCCACATGAAAACACTGTAAACCCATTAAAACCTCACATGTAAAGAGAAAAAGAAAGTTTATTGTCATAGGCAACTCCCTTCCGAAGGGATCAGAAGGCCTGATATCCTGACCCAACTCAACCCACAGGGAAGTCACTACCTCCTTGGGTCCAGAGTAAAGAGATGTGACTCAACAACTCCCCAGGCTGGTAAGGTGCTCTGACTATTACCTGCTATTGGTTTTTAATGTTGGCAGGGAAGAAATAGTAGTAGTATTAGGCAAATAAAAATTTATTTCAGAGTTTTGGGGTGGCTGGTCAATTGCTCATACGCTCAAGTGCTTTTCTCCTCCATCCCTTCCGTAGTGGGCAGGAATACAGAAAGGAACAGGAAGGCC
Organism: Nesoenas mayeri; assembly: GCF_963082525.1. Taxonomy (NCBI): domain Eukaryota; kingdom Metazoa; phylum Chordata; class Aves; order Columbiformes; family Columbidae; genus Nesoenas; species Nesoenas mayeri. The sequence goes on along the minus strand of NC_137545.1, from coordinate 3,856,514 downwards.
CAACTGTTCAACACATGACTAAGTGACTGGTGTGATCGATGGAAGTTCAGGTTTTTCAACCATGGGATAGTCAGTCCTTTGCCAGATCTTCTGATACTCAATGGAATGCACCTCTCACAGAGGAAGAAAAGGGTCTTTGCTCAGGAGTTAACAGGACTGATTGTCAGGGCTTTAAACTCAATTGGAAGGGGGAAGGGGGCAGTACCAGGCCAGTCAGTGATGAGCAGCGGGATGGACACCAAAACTTGAGGAGGTGCTTGGCAGCGATACTTCTCAGACTGCGCCATGGGGTGAAGGGCACAACCAACCACACTTGAAGAGTTTCTACACTAACATGTGCAGCATGAGGAACAAGTAAGATGGACTAGAAGCCTTGACCCGGTCCCAGGGATATGATATAATTGGCATTAATGAAACCTGGTGGGATGAATCCTGTGATCGGTGCACCATGATGGATGCTACAGGGTATTCAGAAGAGATAGGCAGGGTAGGAGAGGTGGGGGGCAACACCGCATGTAGCTGAGAGGCTGGAGTGCATAGAGCTGGCAGTTGGTGATGGCAAAGTTGAGAGCTTCTGGGTAAGGACTGAGGGTCAGACAAATAAAGTGCATGCTGTCGTGGGTGTCACTAAAGGCCACCCAGCCAGGATGGTGACACTAATGACTTATTCTTTAAGGAACTAAGTGAAGCCTCTGAGTCATCTGCCCTTATCCTTATGGGGGAATTCAACTTGCCAGATGTCAACTGAGAATATCACACAGCTGGCACCAACAGGTCCAGAAGATTCCTAAAGCATCTGGATAATAACTTCTTGGTGCAGGTACTAAGGGAACCGACCAGGAAACATCAGTGGCGACTGGTGGCTCCCTTGGCCGCAGCGACCACGGAGCAGCCAGGTTCAAAATCTTTGCTAACGGGAGGAAAACTGCCAGCAAGACCTTAACAGTAGATATGAGGAGAGCAGACTTCAGAATGCTCAGAGAACTACGTAGTAAGATTCCCTGGGAAGAAGCTTTTGAAGGTGTTGGGGTCCATCAGTGTCGGTCACTTTTAAAGTACCACCTACCAAAAGCACAGGACCAGGCAATTCCAAAATGCCAAAAATCTAGCAGGCAAGGCAAAGCCAGATTGGGTGAGCAGGGATCTTCTTCTTGAAATACAGTGAAAAAATAAATTACATGGTCAGTGGAAGCAAGGTCACACAATGTGGGAGGGCTACAGAGATGCTGCTCACCACTGCAGGGAGGAAATGTGTGCTGCCAAAGCTCAATTAGAATTGAAGCTGGCCAGTACTGTGAAGGACAATAAAAAAGGCTTTTTAAAATATGTCAATGGCAAAAGGCAAACTAGAAATAACATTGGCCCATTACTTGATGAGCATGGTCACCTTATTAACAGAGACATGGAGAAAGCCGAGAAGTTTAATGCTTTCTTTTCCTTGGTCTTCAATGCTGAAGATTGACTTGGGGGCCCTTGTAGCTCTGGATAAGAAAACCACGGCTCCAAGAATTATAAACTCCCAGTCAATCATGAACTTGTACAGGATTTGCTACCCCAGTTAGATACCTACAAATTGATGGTGTCTGATGGGATTAATCTAAGGTTGCTTAAAGAGCTGGCTGACTGCTTTGTCCTTCAGGACTACATCCTAAGGGACTCTGCCAAACAGCCTCCTAAACAGATCAAAGTCTGCCCTTTGGAAATCTGAAGTAGCAGTTCTGCTGACCGCCCTCCTTACTTCTCCAAGAATAGAAAGCTAGATCATTTCATGATTGCTAAGCCCAAGTTGACATGTGACCAACACATTACCCATGCGTTCTATTCTATTCATAAACAACAGGTCCAGTGGGGCTCCTTTCCTGGTAGGCTCACTGAACAGCTGTGTCAGAAATTCACAGAATCACAGAATGTCAGAGATTGGAAAGGATCTCAAAAGATCATCTACTCCAATCCCCCTACCGGAGCAGGAACACCCAGATGAGGTTACACAGGAAGGTGTCCAGGCGGGTTTGAATGTCTCCAGAGTAGAAGACTCCACAACCTCCCTGGGCAGCCTGTTCCAGGCTCTGACACGCTCACTGGGAAGAATTTTCTTCTCATATTTAAGTGGAACCTCTTGTGTTCCACTTTGCACCCATTACCCCTTGTCCTACCATCGGTTGTCACCGAGAAGAGCCTGGATCCATCCTCATGACATTCACCTTTTATATATTTGTAAACATTAATGAGGTCACCCCTCAGTCTCCTCTTGTCCAGCTCCAGAGCCCCAGCTCCTTCAGCCTTTCCTCACATGGGAGGTGCTCCACTCCCTTCAGCATATTTGTTGCCCTGTCCTGGACTCTCTTCAGCAGTTCTCTGTCCTTCTTGAACTGAGGGGCCCAGAACTGGACACAATATTTCAGGTGTGGTCTCACCAGGGCAGAGTAGAGGGACAGGAATAGCTCTCTGACCTACTGACCACAACCCTTCTAATCCACCCCAGGTACCATTGGCCTTCCTGGCCACAAGGGCCCAGTGCTGGCTTGTGGTCATCCTGCTGTCCATCAGGACCTCCAGGTCCCTTTCCCCTATGCTGCTCTCTAACAGGTTGTTCCCCAACTTATACTGGAACCTGGGGTTGTTCCTGCCCAGATGCAATACTCTACACTTGCCCTTGTTATATTTCATTCAATTATTCCCCGCCCAACTCTCCAGCCTGTCCAGGTCTCTGGATGGCAGCACAGCCTCTGGTGTGTCAGCCACTCCTCTCAGTTTGGTGTCATCAGCAAACTTGCTGACAGTCACTCTATTTCCTCATCCAAGTCATTGATTAATATATTGAATAGTACCGGTCCCAGTACTGATCCCTGAGGCACTACAGGGCTCCAACTGGACTCTGCCCCATTGACCACGACTCTCTGGCTTCGTCCCTTCAGCCAGTTCGCAGTCCACCTCACTACCCAGTCATCTGGACCGCACTCCCTCAGTTTAGCTGTAAGGATGCTGTAGGAGACTGTGTCAAATGCCTTACTGAAGTCAAGGTAGACCATGTCCTCTGCTCTGTCATCATCCATCCATCTTGTTATGTCCTCATAAAAGTCAATGAGGTTGGTCAAGCATGACTTCCCCTTGGTGAAGACATGTTGACTGCCCCTAATGACCCTCTTATCCTTGATATGCCTTGAGATGACACCAAGGAGAAGTCGTTCCATCAGTTTCCCAGGGATGGAGGTGAGGCTGACCGGTCTGTAGTTACCTGGGTCCTCCTTCTTGCCCTTTTTGAAGGCTGTCTTCCATACACTGCAGGAGCCTCCTAGACTGCTTCTTCTCTGCTGTGTTGTATTTCCAGCAGACATCTGGTAGGCTGAAGTCCCCCACAAGAACAAGGGCTAGCAATCAGGAGATTTCTCCCAGCTACCTGCAAAATATTTCATTTGCTTCTTTGTCCTGGTTGGGTGGTCTGCAAAAGATTTACTCTGCCTTTAGGCATAAAAATATAATAGGATTGTTTAGGGGCATCTGACCTTGTTTGTGTCTTAATCTCACTCTTGGAATCATTTTTGAACCTTCCTGAGTCAGAAATTTGACCGGGACCCCACACCATCCAGTTGTGAGAGTCATTCCACCATATTTCCGTGACAGCAAGTACATGGTAGTTTTTGTGCTGCACAATGCTGTCCAGCTTCTCCTGTTTGTTGCCCATGCTGCCTGCATTCATATAGATGCACTTCAGCTGGACCATTGATCCCACCACCTTTTTCTGGGGAGAAGTCCTGATTACTTTTCAGCCATCCTCAGGTGCTTCCACATTTTCTAACACATAAATAACCCTTGTATCTCTTCTATTGCACAGTTCTCCGTCCCCTTACCTTTACTAGGACTGCAGACCGAAGGGCCTCTTTAGCATCTCTTCTTTCAAATGCTGGCATCCGACCCTTGGGTTTGCCTTTGCCACAGAGTTTTCTCCCCTTCCCCCTTCAAATCTAGTTTAAAGCACTTTCAATGAGCCCTACTAACTCCTACCCCAGAATCCTTTTCCTCATTTGAGACAGGTGAGTCCCATTTGTCACCAGCAAGTCACATGCCATGTAAACCAACTCATGATCAAAAAACCCAGAATTCTGTTGGTGACACCAGTCCCACAGCCAGGTCTGACTGTATCTGCTCAGTCTTCCCATATCTTTCCTCATCACATCCTGTAAATGGGAGGACAGAGGAAAACTCTACTTTTGCTCCTGATCGCTTAACCAGTTGTCCTATCGTTCTCAAGTCCCTCTGCAGCTCCCACTGCAGTCTCACCACTGCCTACCTGAGAAAAAGTAGTAGTGGAAAATTATCTGAGGGCCTTATCAGGGCAGGAAGATTTCTAACTTGGGCTCCACGGAGGCAGCAGACTTCCCTAAGTGGGTCTCATTTGCATATTGAGCCTTCTGTTCCCTTCAGAAGGGAGTCTCCTATGACAATAACCTAATTTTTTTCTTTATAGCAGCCATTTTTATGGAGGCTGCAGATCAGCTTATCCTCTGCAGCACACAGAATAGCAAGTAGAATTGCAACCCTGGACTTTAGCAGGGCTAACTTTGGCCTTTTCAAGCAATTGCTGGGGAAAATCCCATGGGCAAGACTGCTTGAAGGAAAAGGGGCCCAAGATAGCTGGATTGCATTCAGAGATTGCTTCTTCCACGCTCAGGATCAGAGCATCCCCACACATAGGAAGTCAAGGAAGGGAGCCAGGAGGCCTGCGTGGTTGAATAGGAATCTATTGGGTATGCTCAAGCAGAAGAGAAGAGTTTACAGGTCATGGAAGCAGGGGCTGGCCACTTGGGAAGAATATAAAGCTGCTGTTAGAGGATGTAGGAAGGCAGCTAGGATAGCCAAGGCCTCCTTAGAATTACAGCTGGCGAGAGGAGTCAAGGGCAGCAAAAACAACTTTTTCAAATACATAGCAGATAAAACTAATACCAGGGGCACTGTAGGCCCACTGAGGAATGGGGTGGGTGCCCTGGTGGCAGAAGATACAGAGAAGGCAGAATTACTGAATGCCTTCTTTGTCTCTGTCTACTTTGCCGGAGGCTGTCCTGGGGAGCCCTGTACCCCTGAGACCCCAGATGAAGCCAGGTCAATGGAGGAGCTTGCTTTAGTTGATGAGGACTGGGTTAAGGAGCAATTAAATAGACTGGACATCCATAAATCCATGGGTCCAGATGGGATGCATCCGCGAGTGCTGAGGGAGCTCGCTGAGGTCATTGCTGGACCGCTCTCCATCATCTTTGCCAAGTCTTGGGAAATGGGAGAGTTGCCCGTGGATTGGAGGAAAGCAAATGTCACTCCAATCTTCAAAAAGGGCAAGAAGGAGGACCTGGGTAACTATAGACCGGTCAGCCTCACCTCTGTCCCTGGGAAAGTAATGGAACAACTTATCCTTGGTGCTATCTCAAGGCATATCAAGGATAAGAAGGTTATTAGGGGCAGTCAGCATGGCTTTACCAAGGGTAAGTCATGCTTGACCAACCTCATAGCCTTTTATGAGAATGTAACAAGGTGGATGGATGATGGCAGAGCCGTGGATGTGGTCTACCTTGACTTCAGTAAAGCCTTTGACACAGTCTCCCACAGCATCCTAGTTGCTAAGTTGCGGAGGTGTGGTCTAGACAATAGAGTAGTGAGATGGGTTACAAACTGGCTTAAGGAGAGAAGACAGAGAGTGGTAGTCAATGGTGCGAAGTCTAGTTGGAGACCAGTATGTAGTGGAGTACCTCAGGGGTCAGTACTGGGGCCAGTATTATTCAATATACTCATTAACGACTTAGACGAGGGAATAGAGTGTACTATCAGCAAGTTTGCTGATGACACTAAGCTGGGAGGAGTGGCTGACATGCCAGAAGGCTGTGCTGCCATCCAGCGAGACCTAGACAGGCTGGAGAGTTGGGCGGGGAATAACCTAATAAAATTTAACAAGGAAAAGTGTAGAGTCCTGCATCTGGGCAGGAACAACCCCAGGTTCCAGTATCGGTTGGGAACTTACATATTAGAGAGCAGTGTAGGGGAAAGGGACCTGGGGATCCTGGTGGACAACAGGATGACCATGAGCCAGCACTGTGCCCTTGTGGCCAGGAAGGCCAATGGCATCCTGGGATGTATTAGAAGGGGGGTGGTTAGTAGATCAAGAGAGGTCCTCCTTCCCCTCTACTCTGCCCTGGTGAGACCCCATCTGGAATATTGTGTCCAGTTCTGGGCCCCTCAGTTCAAGAAGGACAGGGAACTGCTGGAGAGGGTCCAGCGTAGGGCAACCAAGATGATTAAGGGAGTGGAGCACCTCCCTTATGAGGAAAGGCTGAGGGAGCTGGGTCTCTTTAGTTTGGAGAAGAGGAGACTGAGGGGTGACCTTATTAATGTTTATAAATATATAAAGAGTGAGTGCCATGAGGATGGAGCCAGGCTCTTCTCGTTGGCAAACAATGATAGGACAAGGGGCAATGGGATCAAGCTGGAACACAAGAGGTTCCACTTAAATTTGAGAAAAAACTTCTTCTCAGTAAGGGTGACAGAGCACTGGAACAGGCTGCCCAGGGGGGTTGTGGAGTCTCCTCTGGAGACATTCAAGACCCACCTGGACATGTTCCTGTGCAACTTCACCTAGGCGTTCCTGCTCCAGCAGGGGGATTGGACTAGAGGATCTTTTGAGGTCCCTTCCAATCCCAAACATACTGTGATACTGTGATACTGTGATACCTCCAACTTAGTTGAAGTACCTTCCTCAACATTCAGTAAAAGTGCGCGTAGATGGAGGAGGTGAGACAGAGAGGTGAGATAGTCTATGTGGTCTTTGCCTCAGACTTCACCAACAGTCTCTCAAGCCTTTAGCTCAAGGTAGGTCTCTGGAGAGCAGCCAATGGTGGACAGGAATCAAGTCTCAGGTTGCTTCAGCAAACTCAATCCTTACTTGTCCGTGGGAGCAGAGGGGCTGCATCCAAGGGTACTGAGAGAGCAAGATGATGTCACAGTGAGATCAGTCTGCACTGTTTAAGAGAAGTCACGGAGACTGGGGGAATTCCCTGGCAACTGGCAAAAAGCAAATGTTGCATGTACCTTTCAACAAGGCTCAGGACATGACCTGGGGAGCTGAAGGCTGCTTAACTTCACTTTGGATGAGGGACATATACCAAAGCATGTACTCTTGGATTGCATTTCTGGGTGTGTGAATGAGCAGGTGACTGGATGAACCCAGGTCAGATTATGCATGACCATCCTCACTGCTTCCTGTGATGAAAGGACCACATGTCTGGGTGAAGGGAGAGTAGTGGGTGTATTCAACCAGGACACCAGCAAGGCTTTTCACACCAACCCCCAAAATATTCTCTTTTCAAGGACAAACAGGCTGGATGGCTGAGTCAAAGGGAACCCTTATGATATCCAAGTGGCCTGGGTGGTGCTGGCTGGAGGTGCCGTGAGGAGCAGGGGACTGTGCCCACTGGCTGCTGAGGAGTCAGCCCTGCTCTGCAGCAGGGGGCATGGGAACGGGGGAGCAGCAGCCAGTCCTGGGGTTCAACCTTGTCAGATGGAACGACTCATCATGCAGACGGCTTGTCAGCATCTGCACTCCAGTGATAAGGAGCTGAGATGGCAAGGCAGGCACTTTGAGAGGTTTTGCTTTCTTATGGCTTCTTCTGCCCTCCCACCCTGGAGAGTGTTCTTAGGTGTCAGAAACCCTCAGCATTTCTGCTGCACTCAGGGAGAACAGAGTAAATCCTGCTAGGCAAGAGGATGCCTGTGGCTTAGTGCAGAGTGAGGGGAGCTGGTTTGTCCCTCTGTATTGCTCCCAGCTGCTCTGGGCTGGCACCTTTCTGAGATGGAGGCTGATCACACTCCCATGCTACCCTGAAAAGCCACCAGGCACTGCTGAGAGAAGAGGAAACCACCTCAGACCATGACATATCTCACCCTTTCCTTAAGGTCTCAGCATCCCACATTCAGCTCATTTTGCAAACGCAACAGTATTTTGTCCATCATAGCATCACTGTGCTTATGTGTGGGGAATTCAGATAACACAAAGATGCTGTAGGATGGGCTTTCATCCTGGAGTGAAGCTCACAGCTTGGAAGGAAACTTCAAGAAGACAGCAAACTGTCTTAATGATGGCATTTCATTCAGGGAGATTCAGCTCATTCCCCAGCCCCACAGACTGCATTGCCCACAGCCCCACAGGTCAGAGGAAAGCTGGGACACATGTTCCCATGGACACACCTGCAGGAAAGGAACCACAAGATCAGACTGTGACTCTGCAGCTGAAACTGCCATCCCCAGAGAGCCTGACAGCAAGAACAGGATCACAGCAACAGGAACCCAGAGCAGTGGAGCAAGAAGGAAAATGCGGTGAGGCTGGGTGTGCGAGAGGCCAGGGCAGAGGCAGCCGGGCATTCAGACAGCGTCACCCTTCCCCAGCTGTGCAGCCACCTCCCAGACACCAACATTACCGGGCAGCTGCTCTCAGCCCCTGTGCTCTGCAGAGGAACTGGAGCTCTGGCTGCACAGGAGCTGGTTCATGCCTTGGAGCCCCCGGCCCTGAGGGCAGAGGCTTTGCTGGGTGGGAGAGGAGGTGAGGGGGCTGCTCAGAGGAAGGATCTGCACTGCAGGGGATCAAAGTGAGTTTTGAGTATTCTTCCTCCCACAACATTTCTGGGTTTAATTCCTCTCCTTCCCAGATCACATTCCTGCTGTCTGGAGATTTTCCTCCTTGGAGATGTTTCCCTGTCCCATGTCTTTTCCATGTCAATGCTCACCGACTCCATCCCACCCTCTGTGCCCTCACCCTGGCTGTACAGACACCTGCCTGTTTACAGGGCAGTGCCTGGGCACATCTTCTTGTTTACAGGTTAGAAAAAAACACAGGTCAGACTAAGCTGGATGTGTCCAGCAAATGTGATGCTGGTACAGTCCACAGGCAGAGGAGTGGCTGAAGGGAGGTTACGAGGCTTCTGGCAAACATATTGATCACTCAGAATTGCAGTTCAGGAGTCTCAGTGACTTCTTAAAACTAGAGAGCTCCTTTTCTATGTATCCTTTTAACCCCAGCCTCTTCCAACCCCAATCCCAACCCTCCTTGATTAGGAAACTGAAACGAGAGAGTCTCTAGAGCTCCTTATCTTCATAGTAATCGCTGCATAGATTTTTCTTTGAAACCTCCTATAGTAAATACTCTGGGATGATCTTAAGCTGTGGGCAACCTTGACCCACGCAGCACCCTCTTAACAGCAGAAGAACCCTGCCCTGCCAAGGGTCACTCCTTCCACTCAGAGCTTCTCCCCACAGCACCGTGGGGATCTCCCCGGGCAGGCTGAACACTGACCCTGACAGGTGGCAGAGTCCTTGTCCTGGCACCACCCTGGGGTGCAGGGACCCTGCCCTGCAGGATAGGCCTGGGCACCCCTGGGTGCACATTTACATTTACACCCCTGCAGCTATCCTTGGGAGAAGGCAGCCATCATGCCCTCTCCCTCTGAAGGTGCAGATGACAATGGCTGCTTTGCAGCACATCCTCCTCCTCTACATCAGAGAATCTCTGAGAGTTGTACTTACGTCTCTTGTAGGCTCTGCAATCTGCCAGCTTTAGGAGATCCTGCCATGATTTGCAGATGAAATGCCTTCCAGCCACAGAATTAATACCTGTGAAGATTTCACTTCCAGTGAGTTCTCAGCATCCTCCCACCCCACGTTGCCTTTCCCCTCTCTCTCTCTGGCTTCTCTCCCCTCGGTGCTGCAGGCAGAGCCCTCAGCCCTGCTGCAGAGCTGTCTCTCTGCAACGCTGCCACTTGCCGTGAGCTCCCTCTGTCCCAGGAGCCCAGCCCAGATCAGCAGCACAGGAGCAGCCCATGATGTCCCTTTCTCTGTTCCCTCTGTGCTCCCCTGAGGTGTCCCTGGGGCTCCAGAGGAACCTACTCTGAAACTGGATGAAGTTATCACTGACATTCCTTTCGCCAACAGGGGCACCCTTATTTTTCACTGAAGTCCCTTGACTGTCTCTCCCAGACCTACACATCGCCAGTCACTGCTGCTCAGGGCCTCTCATTCTTGCCTCTTGTCCTTGTGTCTTGTACCACAGACATGAACCTGGCTTATTCTTCCAGGGAACTGTGTAATGCTTCTACATTTTCCCTCCAAAGATCTCTTTTACCAGTTGGTCAAGTCCAGATCTCTAAGCTTCTTCTCACAGTACATGGTTTATCACTCTAAACACCTTGGTAGTCCTCCACTGAATTAGATCCAGATTTTCTAGGTCTCTTTGGCATTGTGGGGTTTCAAAACCCAGGAAATATTCTGAATATGGTGTAAGAAATGCTGAGAAAAGGGGTATAAACTTTTCCTCTCATTATGCTCCTGCTCATAGAGCCCAGGATGCTGTTGGCCTTAGAATGATAGAATCAGAGGCTCATTTTGGTTGGAAGAGAACCTCAAGATCATTGAGTCCAGCTCTTAACACTGACACTAAACTGTGGTGATGAGAACGATTCATACAGACACAGATACACACACAGACACAGAATTCTTGTTAGCAGTGAGAGCACAGCTAGGCAGAGCTGAGCTGACTTTTATTAACAGTTCTCAATTTATAGGTTTACAGATACGGGCCTGTACCAAGAGGTTAGACAGGATGTTTTTTCAATAATTCCAAACATACCACACTCATATTGTGACTGTTATCAGTCACATTGCCATGCATATCTTGTGGGCGGCATTCCAACCCACTCATTCACAAACCTAGGCCCAACATTCACACATCATACATATGGGGACAGTTTTCTGACCCAAGATATCATTGTCACTGGCCTGGGCTATCACTGCTTACACTCATAAAAAAACATACTTCCATATAACCTGTCCAAGGCCCTTTAGCCAAAACCACACATCCTACCATTCCCACACCAAACAATGTCCCTAAGAACCTCATCTACACGTCTGTTCAACCCCTCCGGGGATGGTGACTCAACCACTTCCCTGGGCAGCCTGTGCCAATGCCTGACATTCCTTTTCGGGAAGTAATTTTTCCTAATATCCAATCAAAATCTCCCCTGACACAACTTGAGGCCATTTCCTCTATCACTTGCTACCTGGGAGAAGAGACAACACCCTCCATGCTACAACCTCATTTCAGGCAGTTGTAGAGAGTGAGAAGGTCTTCCCTCAACCTCCTGTTCTCCAGAGTGAACTCCCCCAGATCCCTCAGGAATGTGTCCAGGCAGGTCTTGAGTGTCTCCAGAGAAGGAGACTCCACAATCTCTCTGGGCAGCCTATTCCAGGCTCTGGCACCCTCAAAGTAAAACTTTTGCCTTGTATCCAGACAGAACCTCCTATGCTTCAGTCTGTGCCTGTTGCCCTTCATCCTCTCATTAGGCACCACTGAAAAGAGTCTGGTCCCATCCTCTTGACATCCACCCTTGAGATATTTATAAACATTTATGAGATCCCCTCTCAGCTTCTCTTTTCCAGCTGAACAGATCCAGCTCTCTCAGTCAAACAGAACTCTCAGGTCCTTCTCTGTACTGCTGCTTTCCAGCAAGTCGGCCCCTCAACTGTACTGGTGTCTGGGGTTATTCCTCCCCAGGTGCAGGACCCTACACTTGCCCTTGTTGAACTTCATTAGGTTGTTTTCTGCCCAGTCCTCCAGCCTGTCCAGGTCTCACTGAATGGCAGCACAGCCTCTGGTGTGTCAACCCTTCCACTCAGTTTCGTATCATTAGCAAACTTGCTGAGGGTGCACCCAGTCTCTTCATCCAGGTCACTGATGAAAAGATGGAACAGCACTGGACCCAGTACTGACCCCTGGGGAACCCAACTAACTACAGGCCTCCAAACAGACTCTGCACCATTAATCACAACCCTCTGGGCTCTGCCATCCAGCCAGTTCATGATCCATCTCACTGTGCACAAGGTCACAGAGCAGCCTCCTCTCTCCTGCACGTGCATGTCTTTGATCCCTCCCACAAGCCCTGGCTCTGCACCACAACCCCTGGTGTGAGTCTTCACCCTGCATGGCCATGCAGCACGAGATACAGGCTGATGTTTTTCTCTCCCAGGTACTTTCCAGCCCATCCAAGCTCCCTCGAGTCTCTTCTACCTCCCCTGCCCTGTCTCCACCCCCAATGCCCTCTGCCCAACAAAGCCCAGTTTGGGCTGGTCCCACACCAGTGCCCATTGCAGGTGTTCTGGGCAGTCACCCCACAGCCTCTGCCCCTCTGAAGGGCACAGCAGCTCCTGGGGATCAGAGAGGGGTCACCCCAGAGGTGGGTGAACATGCACAGCAATAGGAAAAGGAGACACCTGTGTCCTTTGCTCTCCTCTCTAGCAGATCCTGAGAGGTCCACAGCCCCTCCATGTGATTGCCCAACACAAAATCCCTGGCCCTTGAGGTCCTCAAGAGATCTTACTGCTCCAGGCACAGAGCAGCCTTCCCAAAGCTGGTGTTGCCACGAAGGGGTTTTCATCTCCCATTTGTCCCTGACACAATGAGGATGAATCTCGGAAAAAAAAAAAAGTTGGCACATGTTCATTTATTTCACTTAAATACGAGAGATTCCTCATTTACACAATGTCTTTTGGTCACACTAAATGGGTGGATAATTAAGCAGGAGGGGATGAATAGTGACATTTCATTCAAGAGAAAAACATCACAAGTGTTAAAAAAGGTAAAAAGTAAAGAAGGAAAGACAGACTTGGCCTGTCATGACCTACACCTTTGCGGGAGGAAACAGGCAGTCTATGGCTGTTGAAAACATCCAGTCATCAGCTTCCTCAGAGCACTCTTGAGCTCCTTGTTCCTCATGCTGTAGATGAGGGGGTTCAGTGTTGAAGGTACCAGTGCATACAGTACTGCCACCACCAGATTCAGGAGGAGGTTTTCAGGTAGGTAAACGTGCCAGTGCTGACGAACAGGGAGACCACGGTCAGGTGAGGGAGGCATGTGGAAAAGGCTTTGTGCTGTCCCTGCTCAGAGGGGATCCTCAGCACAGCCCTGAAGATCTGCATTGTAGGATAGCACAATGAACACAAAACATCCCCAAAATAGAAAAGCACTAAAAGCAAGAAGGCCAGCTTCCCTGTGGTAGGAGTCTGAGCAGGAGAGCTTGAGTATCAGGAGGATTTCACAGAAGAACTGGTCCACAGCATTGCTCTTGCAGAGTGGCAGTGAAAATGTATTGGCCGTGTGCAGCAGAGCATTGAGAAACCCACTGGCCCAGGCAGCTGCTGCCATGTGAACACAAGCTCTGCTGCCCAGGAGGGTCTCGTAGTGCAGGGGTTTGCAGATGGCAACATAGCGGTTGTAGGACATGACTGTGAGGAGAAAATACTCTCCTACAATCAGGAAAAGGAAGAACTGTGCAACACATCCCATATAAGAAATGGCCCTGGTGTCCCAGAGGGAATTGGCCATGGATTTGGGGACAATGGTGGAGATACAGCCCAGGTCAAGGAGGGAGAGGTTGAGGAGGAAGAAGTACATGGGGGTGTGGAGGTGCTGGCCACAGGCTATGGTGGTGATGATGAGGCCGTTGCACAAGAGGGCAGCCAGGTAGATGCCCAGGAAGAGCCAGAAGTGCAAGAACTGCAGCTCCCATGTGTCTGTGAATGGCAAGAGGAGGAACTGGGTGATGGAGCTGCTGTTGGACATTGGCTGTTTCTTGGCATGGGGACTCTGTACAATAAAGGAAATTACAACTTCAAATGAGGGCAGACTCCTCTAACCAAAGCCACTGATTTTTGTAGAAATCATCCCTAACTGAAATACATTTCCTTTCTCTGTTTTTTGCTGGCTGAGTGTGCTGAGGGGAGCAGGACCTTTGCCCGTGTGCTGCCAAGCAGCCAGCTTTGCTCTGCTGCAGTGGGGACATGGGAGCTGGTTTTTGACAGTTCTGACATTCCCAAGGAATGTCAGATATAATCCAGCTTTAATGGAAAAGTTCTGTATGTGCACTCATTACTTGAAAGGGTGTGGTCTCCACAGGAAATGTTTCACGTATCTTTGTGTGAACTTTTTCTGTATTTTTAACTTTCCACCATGACATCTGTGGAATGTGTTACTTATGGGTAGAAATAGGGATTTATATGACTGAAAATGGGAAGAGTCTTGAGACAGGACAGGCGAAAGGGCTCAGCTCTCTGTAGCTCAGTGCAGAGTCAGGAGAGCAAAAGTGTCTGTCAGGTTTTTTTACTCATCTCCCCTGTGCTATCACTGGTGCTGAGTTGAAGATGTCTTTATATACAAATTGCTCTTTAAAAAAACTCAAACAGCTGGACTCATACAGGAGCAGGGAAGCACTGTTTGAAAGGACAGACCTGAATACTCTTTGTCCCAGCCCAGAGGTGGAGATGTGATGGAGAGAGCAAGGTATGACCCATCACTGAGAGATGCAAAGGACCTTGAGAGGACAGTGCAGAGCCCAAGGAAAGGCTCAGCACTCGTGGGATCCTATAGCAGACCTGAGCCTTTCTGGGGGCAGCTCGTGAGCCCAGCAGGACAGGCAGAGCAGAGTCAGGCTTCTGAAGATGGGATCTGCTAAAGGGACAGTCAGACCATTGTTCAGCAAACACCCAGAAGACAGAATGCAGCCTCCCCCCAGCTCACACAGTCCCTGTGAATCCTCCCTAAATTTGCAGCCATTCAAAGTTGCCTGACAAAAGCCCCTGGCCAGGGAGTCCTCATGACACATCCTGTGAGCTGTGGCTGTGCCAGCATCAGGAGATGCCTCCAGGAACTGCAGCTGCATTGCCCGGCAACCAGAGACTTACCATGTCAAGGGTTGTGCAGATTTCACTTCCAGTGAACTCTCAATCATCCTTCAACTCCCAGCTGGCCTCTACCCTCTCTCTGCCTGGCTCCTCTCCCCTTGGTGCTGCAGGCAGAGCCCTCAGCCCTGCTGCGTGTGCAGAGGAGCTGCTCCTGGGCAGAGCTGTCTCTCTGCAGCGCTGCCGCTTCCATGAGCTCCCTCTGTGCCAGGAGCCCAGCCCAGCTCAGCAACACAGGAGCAGCCCACGGCACTTCAATGACCCCTCTGGTGTGTTTGGTTCCAAGACTATAGACAGTGATAGGAAGTTGAAGAAGCCTTTCAAGAAGTCAAAGTTGCAAACTCCAAAGTTTCTTGTAGTGTTAATGGACCCCACTGAGGGACATATCATGACAAAGCTTGTGTGCTTGTTAAGGCAGAAAACTGGTGACAGTGAGGACAGGTAGGCAAAGGCAATGGGAAAGTGGCTCTGATGCTATGTAACCAGCCCCTGGGGAGGCAGATCTTGTCCCTCAAACATTGCTCAGGGCTCTTCCTGGGGCAGTGGGATGTGGGGCTGTGCAATGCCAAGAGCAGAACTACAGTACAATATCTCCCAGGCTTACAGATTGTGACGAGCAGGCAATGGAGTACTGTGCTATAGTGGTGTCTCATAGACATCAACTGCTCAGAGAACAGCCACAGCCCAGGAGGCAAAGGCCTTGGCTGTGTTGGGGGCTTTCAGCCTCGCCAGTGCCTCCAGCTTTCTCCACCACTGGATGCGATACAGTGTTGACCTCCACCCTGCTTACCAACCTTGGTTGCACCTGAGCATCTTCCCACCCTTACCGATATCTCTCCATCCTAACAGACTGTTCATTGAAATGCAAAGCTTTGGCTAATCCAGACTCTTTGTAAGTGGCCTCTTGTACCACAAAACTGCACTTGGAGTGGCATTTGTTTCTCTTTTTGTCAAATCTCAGCCACCCCATCTGCACTTTGTGGCATTTTTTCTTTCCAAATTTTTCTTACTCAATTTTGAAAAAAGCTCCATCATCTCTGAAACTACACTTCAAGCAGTCTCAGGCTACTCCTATACTGCCCTGAGCCTCTGTGCCACTGAGAAAGAAGAGCCAATAAGTCCAGGTCTCTCAGTCCCTCTACACAGGGCATCTGCTGAAGGCCCCAAACTCCAGATCTCCTCTGGGCACTCTCCAGCTCCTCTCATCTCCATCAAAATAAGGAGCCAATAACTGTGACAAACCCATGTGTGGTGGGTCCCTGCCAGTGACCAGTGCTGTGCGAAGAGGCATAATATCTCCTCTGGGTGAACATGCTCAACGTAATGCAGCCCGGTATGCAGGTGGTCTTGTTCATGGTCAGCATAAATCACTGGCTTCTGTGGTATCTCCAATAGTTCCCAGGCTCTTCTCCTCACAGTCACTCCTCAGCACTCAAAGTCACACAGACTCAGGTCCCAGCTGGACCTGATGTGCAGGTCTTTTATTCCTCTTGAAGCCAGACTGGCCAATTATCCTTGTAAAGTTCGAGAGGTTTCTGTTGGCCAAACCCCTGAGTATCTCAAGGCCTCTCTGGATTCGAACTCCATTTGCTCATCTGTTAATATCTGCATGCAGGTGGCTCACCCTGACTGTGGTGTGGTCTCACAAGATAACAACATGAGGAGTTGAAGGTCTCTGCAAACTCAGGCAGGATTTACCATGAACACAATCTCCAAGACACCAAAGGAGGGTACAAAGCAAGCAAAAGCAGAGTCAGCAGAGAAAGGATAAATGAAGGTTGGGCTGTTCGTATGCAAGGCTATATTAGTGGAAAATGTACGCATATATAGACACACAGAAAATGTGGATGCCTGCAGGGGCTGGTCATAGACCCTTTGTCTGTGCGGGAGCTGGCCCCAGGATCCCCTCATCTCCCCATTTCCCCCCCACACAGACAAACTCACACATGCAGATGTCTGTCTGCAGCACAGCAGCACAGAACCATTGAGGCCAGAAGGCAGCCAGCTTCCGCCTTCTCTGTGCTTCCTCTTCACAGTTGTATTTTGGAAAGAGCTCTTTTCAGTTACTCCTTTGTCAAGCATTTCCATGCCTTTCTCCTGCCACATTTTCTTAACAATCTGCATGTGGGAGTAGAGCATTCTGGAGGTTGAAGAGGAGATCCTTGACCATCAAACAGCACACTGCAGCCCTCCTCTCTGTAGGGCTGCATCCTATAGAAATCTTAGAGGCAGGTTGCCCAGCAGGCCAAAGCCTGCCTCAGGATCCTGCACTCTACTTTCTCATCCCTGCCTGTTACATCTCTGACCAGTTCTTCCTTGTCTGGAAGTGTCAAGTCCCAAAGGACACCTCACCTCACTGGCTCTTCTGTTTTTTTTCCACTCTGCTCCCACCAGAGAGTAGGTTTGTGGGCAGCGAGGGAACTTGCTAAAACCTCCGTGTGAATTGGATTCCAATGGACAGTGACCTGTGGAACAGTTCACACTGGAGTTACATCAGCTGAGGGGATGGTTGCCTTTGGATAAGTCCATGTCAGAACATGCACACCCCTGCAGGGACTGTGAGGAGTCACCCACACCAGAGCAGGGACAGATCTGAAGGGTTGTTGAGACAGCTCCAGGTCTCTTAACCTCTCCTCATATGCAAGATGCCCTTTATGGCCCTTTGCTGGACTCTCTCCAGTTGCTCCAAATCTCTCTTGTCTGTGGTACAGACCTCTCACTCACACACACATGTACTGTGTGTGGCCCCAGACATGCAGCCCATCCTGGAACTTGTCTTGGATTCTTGCTCTTCCCAGGTTCCTTTGTTCTAGAGACACCCATGTCATGGAGTGTCTTTCAACCATATGTGCACACACCAGACACACAAACATGTACAGAGAAACGTCTCCCAGTCACCCCTCAGACCTCATAGCCTTTCCAGCACCTGCAAGGACTCCCCTGGTCCCTCTGCAGCCAGCTCCTCCCATCGTGTCCTCATCAGAGACCCTCACACAGCCTTGGCTTCTAGGTCACTTCACCTACATTCTAGCTGATCCGGCTTAATCTTCACCTCTGATGGCACATCTAATATCCCAGAGCCCACTTGATCATTAATGTCTTCAGTGATAATAATCTGTATTCTGTTTTCTTTCCTTTTTTTCCAGCCTTTAACTTTTTAATAATCTTCCCAGATGCTTTCTGTCACAGCCACCCCTAATGCACCCTCCCACTAGACAGAACATGAATCAAAATAAAAATTCTCCCACTACCTCTACGTGCCGAGGAACTAACTGTAACCACAACCCTGACTTGACTTCAGGCTGTTGTATCACTGAGGTACCAAAAATTCTCTGGGATCGATGGGACAACTTCTCTCCAGATCATTAAAAGTTATGTTCATGCGTTGTTTAAGTCTGAACTGCTTCTTTTCAGTGGTTGGTTGGTTGGTTGGGTTTTTGGTTGCTGTTTGGGCTTGAGGTTTTTTGTTTGATTGGTTTTGTTTGTGTTGTTTTTTTTCTTGGGGGGTGGGGAATGTCATAAATGGAGATTTTTAGGAGCTTTCTGAATAACTCCTCTTTTTGTAAGATTTTTGGTGCTTGAAGGCATCTCATCTTTATTGTTTATAAAGATGTCTACTCTTCCTCTTTTTCTTTGTTTTTTTTCACCCACCTGGAGATGATGATTTCAGGGCTCCTGTTTCTACTTTTTGGGGACAGCCTGCACTAACAGTCATCATTTTCTCAGCTCAGATTTCTTTAACTTCAATGTTTAGTTTGTCCTCGTTTTGTTATACTTTTAGCATCTTCTCTATCTGCATTTACTCTTTGAGAGTCACCCATCTCACCTGTATCAGATATAACTGGCCCTTCAAGGATTACTCATTCTATTGAGGGAGGGGTCAGTATCCAGTGGAACACAGGGAAGTCTCATTTCCCTAGTTAACTCTTGTATGTACTATACTGAAAAAATTAAAAATTATTATATTTGAGTAAATTCAAGAATTGTTAAATGCTGCCAGTTCTTTTCACCTCTTTCTAGTCCCTTTTTTCTGTTCTTACTGTTCATTTCAGCTTTCATAGGACCATAGAATGGTTTAGGTTGGAAGGGACCTTCAGAGCCCATCTAGTCCAGCCCCTGCCATGAGCAGGGACATCTTCACCCAGGTCAGGTTGCTCAGAGCCCCATCCAGCCTGGCCTGGGATGTCTCCAGGGATGTGGCATCTACCACCTCTCTGGGTAACCTGGGCCAGCATTCTGCCACCATCAGTGGAAAAAATTTCTTCCTCATGCCCAGCCTGAATCTCCCTCCTTTAGTTTAAAATCACCACCCCTTGTCCTATCACAGCAGGCCCTGCTAAAAAGTCTGTCCCCATCTTTCTTACTAACCCCTTTTAAGTACAGAAAGGCTGCAATAAGGTGTCACCAGAGCCTTCTCTTCTCCAGGCTGAACACCCCGACTCTCTCAGCCTGTCCTCACAGCAGAGCTGTTCCATCCCTCTGATCAATTTTGTGGCCTCTTCTGGCCCCTCTCCAACAGGTCCATATCTGTCCTGTGCTGAGGACCCCGAGCTGGATGCCGTACTCCAGGTGAAGACCCACCAGAGTGGAACAGAGAGGCAGAATCGCCTCCCTTGACGTGCTGTCCATGCTGCATTTCCATTTATTATGGAAATGCTCTCTGTTTGTCTATTCCTGAAAACTCCCTAATCATCCACACCAGACTTGAAGCTTTTAGGAAAATGCAGCGGAGACCCTTGGCTTGTAAGAGTATTTTGGATGTTAATGAGCCCTCTACTGCCATGACCCCGACTGCAGATACTGAAAAAACGAACAAACCTCCAATGAATTAAAAGGCAGAAGCAAACTCAAGTTTCTGAGGGTGTTTGGGGCCCCACAAATGGACATCGCTGACACAGCTGTGAAGGAAACAAACAGTCCCTGTTCCTGGAGGCTGGTGAAGCGAAAACTCAGGCACTGGTTACAGGTGGTAAAGGCGATGGATGCAGAGGTGGCTCTGATGCCATGTCATCCCTTCATGGTGGTTTTTCATCAGAAAGTCCAAGCCCTGACCCCCAGGGTCTGGCAAAGGAGACCCTTTCAATCAAATGTTTCTCAAGGCTCTTCCTGTTGTCAGTGTGAGTGTATCTGTGGTTTTGGTGTGGGTTTGATGCCAAGTGTCACTTTAACCACAAGGCTCTGTTTTTCTGAGGAGCTGGCAATGCCTGTGAGCACCCAGCTTCTTTCATAGACCTGACAATGGTCCTCAATCACCTAAGCTGTTCCAGTCCCAAACTTGCTTGAATCCTCAATTTGGATCCATCCCCCAGAACTGAAATGCACATGTTCTTTCTTCTGCTGTCCTAAAATAAACACATTAAAAAAACAAAACAAAACAAAACAAAACAAACAAACAAACAAACAAAAAACCAACCAAACAACAACAACAAGAACACACACACACACAAAAATCAGTCTATTCCACATTAGCATGACCAGCACATGGTCTCCAGGTCTTTTTCTTGCCTTTAACACATTTACTGCCACATAGACCACTCCTGCACTCCTGCACTCCCATGTGTATCACAAACCTTTCACTCTTGTCCTCCAGTAATGGGCCAACGCTCCAGAAAGGTCATTTCTCTTCCAGCGTCATGGAGGATTCCTGAGGACCATCGAAGTGTAGGGACTGTGAGAGAGGAGCAGAACAAGGTCAGCTCATGGGCCATGACTGAGCATTGCGAGCCTCAGCAGCAGCCATGCCCGATCTCCCAGGCACAGTCATGCCCACAGCATATTAATGGCACTACCATGTATGATTAGCCCAAGAGAAGCCTGCCTTCTTTCCATAACCCTCCAAAAACACTTCCTCCTATTCCCCCTCCACCCATAGACATCAACCACATTCCACTTGTGGACTCAGACACGGTTGTAAAGATTTGCTAAAGTAATCAGCCATCACCCTTTTGTACCTCATATGGCCTGACGCTCTCTCCCACTCCTACACATGGACATTCATGGCTGCTCAGGGCCTCTTACTCTTCAGAAGAGGCCTTAAACTTATTGGTTCTTCCTGGTGCTTGGTTATAATCTTCCTCGCTCCCTCCAGAGCTCATGGTGAGCTTTCTTGGTCATGACAGGGCCTTTGTGTCCATCTCTTATGAAATGGTTGTCTTTTAATGATCACCTGTGCAGAAGGAGCTATCACAGAAAAGCACCAACTACATAAGATCTGATGATGTTGAAGTAAATGCAATAAAACCTTGTTGAGTCATCCCGTAGCTGTGTCTTTCCAGCAAATAGTTTCTCCTGAAAAAGGGATCCAGCCTCTGTCACTCTCTGGAGAGGCACATGAGAAATGTCCATGTCACCTGGGAACAAAAAGGTTGAATTTTGAAAGACCACTCTTTATCTGAACTTCTTAGATATGTACTTATGGATGGGGCATCAGGCCTTACAGTGCAGCAGAGACTGGAGTTCTGAGTTCTCTTCTGAGCACCCTACCTTGGCAGTTTATTCCATCCATGTAACAGCTCTGTCTCCAACACTGATGGCTCCAGCAAATCCAGTCAGGTCCCTGGCTGAGGGCATTGCCTTCACATTTGGGCTGAACCACCCCAGCTGTGGCACCAGCCCAGCTCTGACTCACCATAAGGAAACCTGGTACCAAGTGTGCAAGACCCCATGTGTGCAAAGGTTTTGTTTCAGAGCACAGACATGACATGGTTAAAAGACTGTTGAATGTCTCTCTAGACCTAGGAGTATAAAAGCAGAATAAAATGTCTAAATTCATTCAACTGAAGATATTCCTCCCCCAGCTTGAAGAAATTAGATCCTTTGCTGTAACATGCCTGGTGTCCTGTCTAATGATGGGACAAGAAAACATTCTTTTCTTGCCAATTTATTTTTTAATACGAAGAATACAATGCTGGAAAGAAGTGTCTCTGCAGAGGAGAGAGAAAAAACATCACTGATTACTTCAGGTTGTTTCAAAGGATGTGCCCCTGGAGCCCCAGGGACACCTGGAGGGAGCCCAGAGGAGACAGAGAAAGTGCCCCCTTGGGCTGCTCCTGTGCTGCTGAGCTGGGCTGGGCTCCTGGCACAGAGGGAGCTCATGGAAGCGGCAGCGCTGCCGAGAGACAGCTCTGCCCAGGAGCAGCTCCTCTGCACACGCAGTAGGGTTGAGGGCTCTGCCTGCAGCACCGAGGGCAGAGGAGCCAGAGAGAGAGGGGGGAAATGCAGTCTGGGGTGGGAGGATGCTGAGAGCTCACTGGGAGATAAATCTTCACAGATATTGAGTCTGTGGCTGCAGGGCATTGCATTTGCAAATCATGGTAGAATCTTTGAAAACTGTCACATTGCAGAGCCTGCAAGAGATGTAAGTACAACTCCCAGAGATACTCCGATGCAGAGGCAAAGGATGTGCTGCAGAGCAGGGATCACCTCCTGCACTGTCAGAGGGACAAGATGTGAATGCTGCCTTTTCCCAAGGATGGCTGTGGGTTGTAAATGTAAATGTGTACCCAGGGGTGCCCAGGGCTGTCCTGCAGAGCAGCGTCCCTGCACCCCAGGGCTGTGCTGGGGCAGGGACTCTGCTGCCTGCCAGGGTCAGCACTCGGCCTGCCCGGGGAGATCCCCACGGTGCTGTGGGGAGCAGCTGTGGGTGTAAGAAGTGATGCCTTCATAGAAGGGTCCTTCTGCTGTTGAGGGATGTTTTGTTGGTCCAGGCTGCTCAGAGCTTCAGCTCACTCCCACAATACTTCCAACAGTAGGTTTCATAAAGGAGGTCAAGACACGTGTTAACAGCAATATAAGAAACTTTCCTGAGTCTGTGTTTTAGATTTCCTGCTCTTTGGAAATGGCAACACATAAATGGAAAAGGAGTTCTTAATTTTAAACAAGTCGTTGTGACTCCTGAACTGTAACTATGGGTGATCAGTAGGATTGCCAGGAGGCTCCTGATGTGTCTTCAGACAGTCCCCAGCCTGTGGGAAACACCAGCATTACCTTGGCTGCATATCAGGCAAAACACCTGGCATGTCCTTTTTTCTGACCTGCAAACGGGAGTATGTGCCCAGGCTGTGCCCTGCAAACAGGCAGGCTTCTGTAGGGCCAGGGTGAGTGCAGAGTCTGTGGGTTAGGGTCTGTGAGCACTGACAGGGAAAAAACAGGACACAGGAAAAAATCTCCCAGGGGGGGAATCTCCAGAATGCAGGGTTGTGATATGGGAAGGAAAGGAAACTAGAACAAGAAATGTTGTAGGAGTGTCCCGAGGGAGTGTCCACCACAGGGAGAGAGACTTCTGAAAACTCACTTTGATCTCCTCCAGTGGAGAGCCCTCATCTGAGCAGCCCCCTCGCCCCCTCTCTCCCCCAGCAAAGCCTCTGCCCTCAGGGCCAGGGGCTCCAAGGCATGAACCAGCTCCTGTGCAGCCAGAGCTCCAGTTCCTCTGCAGAGCACAGGGGCTGAGAGCAGCTGCCCGGCAAGGTTGGTGTCTGGGAGGTGGCTGCACAGCTGGGGAAGGGTGACGCTGTCTGAGTGCCCGGCTGCCTCTGCCCTGGCCTCTCGCACACCCAGCCTCACCGCATTTTCCTTCTTGCTCCCCTGGTCTGGGTCCCTGTTGTTGTGATCCTGTTCTTGCTGTCAGGCTCTCTAGGGATGGGAGTTTCAGCTGCAGAGTCACAGCCTGATCTTGTGGTTCCTTTCCTGCAGGTGTGTCCATGGGAACACTTGTCCCAGCTTTCCTCTGACCTGTGGGGCTGTGGGCAATGCAGTCTCTGGGGCTAGGAAATGAGCTGAATCTCCCTGAATCAAATGCCATCATTAGGACTCTTGGCTGTCTCCTTGAGGCATCCTTCCAAGCTGTGAGCTTCACTCCAGGATAAAAATCTGTCCCACAGACTCCTTGTGTTATCTGAAACCTCAAGGACAATCACAGAGATACTGCGACAGAGAAAATGCTATTGGGTTTGTGAGATGAGCCATGTGTGTTCTGGGCTAAATGTGGGATGCTGAGACCTTAGCAAAGGGTGAGACATGTCATGGTCCGAGGTGGATCCCTCTGCTCTCAGCAGTGCCTGGTGGCTTTTCAGGGTAACATGGGAGTGTGATCAGCCTCCGTCTCAGAAAGGTGCCAGTCCAGGGCAGCTGGGAGCAAGACAGAGGGACAGACCAGCTCATCTCACTGTGCACTAAGCCACAGACAACATCTTGCATCACAGGACTCATGCTGTTCTCCCCCAGTGTAGCAGAAATGCTAAGGGTTTCTGACATGCAAGAACCCTCTCAAGGTGAAATTGGGTGGAAGCTATAAAATCCTAGAACTTTGAAACTGCCCTTACCATTCCCGTATCTTATCCCTGGGAGTGCAGATGCTGACAGGCCTGTCGGCATTAGCAGTGGTTTGCACTTGACAAGGTTGAACACCAGGACAGGCCACCTCCCCTGCCCACTTCTTTAGAGTCAGGCTGACTTATCAGGAGTCCATGGTAGAGGGCTAGTTCTTCATCAGATGCTTATCAAGCACCAACCAGGGCTCCAGCTACAAAGCTGAAGGCGGTCTCCAGGAAAAAGAAAAGTGTCTGTGTGTGACAGTGGGGCTTGTACGGGAAATGGCTTTGATTTTGCTCAGAGAATTCTTTTGTAGCTTGTCATTGTCTTTTTCTCCTATGACATTGTCCTCATGCCCAGAGGCAGCACGTCTAACAGCAGCTCCATCACCCAGTTCCTCCTCCTGGCGTTCACAGACACACGGGAGCTGCAGCTCTTGCACTTCTGGCTCTTCCTGGGCATCTACCTGGCTGCCCTCTTGGGCAACAGCCTCATCATCACCACCATAGCCTGTGACCAGCACCTCCACACCCCCATGTACTTCTTCCTCCTCAACCTCTCCATGCTCGACCTGGGCTTCATCTCCACCACTGTCCCCAAGTCCATGGCCAATTCCCTCTGGGACACCAGAGCTATATCCTATCAAGAATGCACTGCCCAAGTTTTAATGGTCGTCTTCTTCTTTGGAGCAGAGCTTTCTCTTCTCACCATCATGTCCTACGACCGCTATGTTGCCATCTGCAAACCCCTGCACTACGGGACCCTCCTGGGCAGCAGAGCTTGTGTTCACATGGCAGCAGCTGCCTGGGCCAGTGGGTTTCTCCATGCTCTGCTGCACACGGTCAATACATTTTCACTGCCCCTGTGCAAGGGCAATGCTGTGGACCAGTTCTTCTGTGAAATCCCCCAGATCCTCAAGCTCTCCTGCTCAGACACCTATTTCAGGGAAGCTGGGCTTGTGGTGGTTAGTGTCTCTTTAGGATTTGGGTGTTTTCTATTCATCATACTGTCCTACGTGCAGATCTTCAGGGCTGTGCTGAGGATCCCCTCTGAGCAGGGACGGCACAAAGCCTTTTCCACGTGTCTCCCTCACCTGGCCGTGGTCTCCCTGTTTATCAGCACTTCCATGTTTTCCTGCCTGAAGCCCCCCTCCATCCCCTCCCCAAGCCTGGACCTGGTGGTATCTTTTCTGTACTCAGTGTTGCCTCCAGCAGTGAACCCCGTAATCTACAGCATGAGGAACCAGAGGATGAAAGTGGCACTGGAGAAGCAGATTCAATCATTTTTCTGTCAGCAGTAATAAGTTACCCATGTCTCTTCAGAAGTTATTTCCAGTTCATCTCAGGAACCTCCTGCGCATTGAGCATTTGATCTGTGATAACCATGTTTGTCAAGGAATTTCTTCATCCATGACACTTCTCCAGAGGCATGAAGCCAGCCTCTCTGACTCAGAGGCCTGTGTCTAACGAATGGTCAGGATCTGCTGATCTAATAACCTGGGGAAGGGGCTCTGCTTGTGTCTCTGCAGGTTCTCAAGTGAAATGAATACCGTCAAGATGTGTACAACCTTGTTACCTTCTCCTTGGAGTCTCTGGGTGGCCCGTCAGCAGAGGCCTAATTCAGGAGCACCCTTTGGAGGAGCCCTTGAGGTGCTGTCCCCAAGGGTCTCTGTGCCCTTGAGGCCCAGGGGACTGTCCCTGCCCTTAGTGGCCAGGTGCTGGGCACAGCTGCTGGATGTCCCTGACACTTTCTTTGCCATTCACATGGTTTATAGGTTCTTCGTAGGTTGTTTTGGGTTTGTTGGTTTAGTTTGGTTGGTTTGCGGTGGCTCTTTCAGGTTGGTTTGTTCTGGCTGTTTTGGTTTAGGTTGGTTATTTGTCTGGGGTTGGTTTAGGTCATTTGGTTTAGGTTATCTGAGGCTGGTTGGCTGCTTGAGGTTCGTTGGTTAGAGTCGGTTGACTTTGGAGACTTTTTTTAACACATTTTCTAGGTTCTTTATAAGTCTTCCTTTTTTTTTCCGGCTTCTTTGTTTGTAGCTTCTCAGTTTGTAGCTTCTTTGTTTCTACATTCTTTTTCGTCAGCTTTTGTGTTTCTACCTTGTTTGTTTCTACCCTGTTTGAATGCTCATTTAAGTTTGTTTTAGCTCGGTTTATATTACTTAGTTTTGGGTGTTTTTTAAGGCTGGTTGTTTGACAGGTGAATTTTGGGTTGGTTGTTTTATGCTGAATTAGTTACTTTATGGGTGATTTGTAGGGTGTCTGTTTGTAGCCCATTTCAGGTTGGTTGGTTTCTGTTGTTGAAGATTGGTGAAGTTGAGTTTAGGTTGTCTTAGGTTGCTTGGTTTAGCTTTGTTGGGTTGGCTTGGTTTAGGTTCGTTAGTTTAGGTTTTATGTCATTTTTTGAAGGTTGATGTGTGTTGTTTCATGTAGGTGGAAGCATAGGGAGCAGATTTCTTCCCCTCTGGGCAGCTGCCTTATATTCTGAAGATGTGGATATAGCTTTATTCTCAATAAGTGTATCCTTGGTATTTAGTTTCAGTAATTTGCCCTCTCAGTAATTATTCCACAGGAGGTCATGTTAACAATGAATTACTTTCCTGAGAATGAGCTCTGGGTGGGGAACGGAACCATCATACGGAACACGCGCATGATTAACAGTAATTAACTAAGACTTTGCTCTCAATTGAGAACAAAGCATTAGAGCAGTAAACAAACGGTGACAATAAATGAAAATAATCAACAATATGGGACGATGGATGAGTGGGATGACAATAACACTAGTGCAGAGCATCGCAAAAGACTGATAAAATAATCGAACCTCACCAAGCGATAGTTAATATTAATTCTAATAATCCAAAGGCAATTAATTACTGACGACTCGCTGACACCGGTTCGATCACCAAAAGCACCGCGGGGGGTCACAGTAAGTTGGGCAGCCGGATGCCTGTCCAGGAGTGCCCGGGCCAGCTCCGGCCACTGCCCGGCCCCACTCCCCAGGGCTGTGCTGGGCCCTGGCGAGGCCGCGGGGGCTCCAGCCCTGTCCCACGGACACAGCAGCGCCGGGGCTGGTACCGGGATCCTCGAGGCGCCAGAACCGGCGCTGCCGCCATCCTCCAGACCCCACCCACGGCCCGCCCCGTGGCCCAGCACCAGCCAATGAGCGCCGGCAGCGGCGCAGCCCTGGGCTGGGATTGGTCAGCGCTGCTGCAGGGCTCAGCCTGTCAGGGAGTGGCTGCACTCAGCCCTTCAGCCCCGGGACGGGCAGTGGCGGCTCCTGGAGAGGCCAGGGCGGGGGCGGCGTGGGTCAGGGGCGGCTCCGCTCCCCGCCGGGCCTGGGCCGTGCGGCCCACAGGTCCCCGGGCTGCGCTCTCTGGTGACCCCCCCATGCTGTCCCCTGGGCCAGGGTGGATGTCCGTGTTGCATCGAGTTGCCGCTGGAGCAGGATCAGGATGTTGGGGAATGGCCCCCAGAGCTCCCCCAGCCCGAGGCCCCAGGGCCGGGGCAGCCGGCCTCTCCATGAGCCGCCAAGCAAAGGTGAATAACCATGAAAGACAGAGGAAGACTGCCCCGTCCATGGAGCTCTGCAGAAGGAGCATGGAGCCGTACATCATATGAGGCGATATAGTTGGAATCAGCACCTAGAGAAGACTTTTGTAGGGAAGACTTGGAAGGGAGCGGCCTGACTCCATGCAGCTGCAAACCTGAGAGCTGGCAGTGTGCTGGAGGGATGGGGAGAAGTGTCAGAAGTGTCCTGGGCTGAACAGAAACCTGTGGATGACACAAGGTTGGGGAGATGTGCTTTGCAGAGACTGGCAGGAGTCCTTCCCAGGGATGAGCGGGATGAGCTTTGGACACAAGGACAAATAAAGCGGCTTTTAAGAATGTTTTGGAATTAGTGCCACTGTCACTAATAACAGAAAGAGGACCATGCTGTAAGGGAACTCCTTGTTCTTTAGGAGAAAAACTGAAGCTTTTTCATGTCCTTACTTGTCAAAGCAGGTGTAATTTTTCAATAGTTAGCCTCTGGCATCACAGAATCCCAGAATGTCAGGGGTTGGAAGGGACCTCGAAAGCTCATCCAGTCCAATCGCCCTGCCAGAGCAGAAACACCCAGATGAGGTGTCCAGGTGGGTTTGAATGTCTCCAGAGTAGGAGACTCCACAACCCCCCTGGGCAACCTGGTCCAGTGTTCTGTTACCCTTCCCATGAAGAAGTTTCTTCTCAAATTTAAGTGGAACCTCTTGTGTTCCAGTTTGAACCCATTTCCCCTTGTCCTACCATTGGTTGTCACCAAGAAGAGCCTGGCTCCATCCCCCTGAAACTCACCCTTTATATATTTGTAAGCATTAATAAGGTCAGCCCTCAGTCTTCTCTTCTCCAGCTCCAGAGCCCCAGCTCTCTCAGCCTTTCCTCACACAGGAGATGCTCCACTCCCTGCAGCATCTTGGTGGCTGCGCTAGACTCTCTCCAGCAGTTTCCTGTCCTGCTGGAACTGAGGGGCCACAACTGGACACAAGATTCCAGGTGTGGTCTCCCCAGGGCAGAGCAGAGGGGCAGGAGAACCTCTCTGACCTACTGACCACAACCCTTCTAATCCACCCCAGGTACCATCGGCCTTCCTTGCCACAAGGGCCCAGTGCTGGCTCATGGTCATCCTGCTGTCCCCCAGGACCCCCAGGTCCCTTTCCCCTACGCTGCTCTCTAATGGGTCATTCACCAGCTTATACTGGAACCTGGGGCTCTTCCTACCCACATGCAATACTCTATACCTTCCCTTGTTATACTTCATTAAATTTTTCCCTGCCCAACTCTCCAACCTGTCCAGGTCTCTGATGGCAGCACAGCTTCCAGTTTCAGCCACTCCTCCCAGCTTTCTGTCATCAGCAACTTGCTGGCAGGCACTCCATTCCCTTGTCCAAATCGTTGATGAATATATTGAATAATACAGGCCCCAGAAATGCCCCCTGAGGCACTGCACTAGATACAGGCCTCAACTGGACTCTGCCCCATTGACCACGACTCTCTGGCTTCTTCCCTTCAGCCAGTTCGCAGTCCACCTCACTACTCGGTTGTCCAGACCGCACTCCCTCAGTTTACCTGTAAGGATGCTGTGGGAGACTGTGTCAAATGCTTTACTGAAATCAAGGTAGACCACATCCACCGCTCTGCCATCATCAATCCACCTCGTCATGTCTGCATAAAAGTCAATGAGTTTGATCAAGCATGACTTCCCCTTGGTGAAGCCATGTTGACTGCCCCTAATGACCCTCTTATCCTTGATATGCCTTGAGATGGCACCAAGCATAAGTCATTCCAGCAGTTTCCCAGGGATGGAGACCTGACTGGTCTATAGTTACCCAGGTCCTCCTTCTTGCCCTTTTTGAAGACTGGAGTGACATTTGCTTTCCTCCAGTCCTCCAGCACCTCTCCCATTTCCCAAGACTTGGCAAAGATGATGGAGAGTGGTCCAGCAACGAACTCAGCCAGCTCCCTCAGCACCCGCGTGTGGAGGGGTTTCTGTTAGATGGAGATTTATTGTTGAATTAGTCAGGCCCAAAGGAATCTCAAGGCCACTTCAAAAAGCTGAAAACAGGACCTGTTGTGGGAGAGAGGCATTCCTACAATAGCAAGGCCTCAACGTGACATAAATCAACAGACCTATCATCAGTGAGACTCCAGCGCGTGGACAGCTCATGAACATAGATGATATCCAGTCAGTGAATGCATGCTTGGAGAATGGACGCGTGATCAGAGATTAGTTGCATATATAAGGAGGCTTGTTTCTGTAATAAATGGTTTGCTTGATTCACATTGAATCGGAATGCTGAGTCCTTCATCGTTCCAACCAATGGTGACCCCGATGTGACACTCTGAATGGCGTCTCACTACGATTGGGGAAAAAGCCTGGGGCGGGCCAGCCAGAGGCAGTTCAGCTGTACTGAAGACTGGACGGAGGCGTACGGATGCCCCAGGGATAAATTCATTGACGGATCACCGCAAAAGGTGAGGGGCTGGAGGCAGGAGGAGGAAAGAGTGAAGTTATGGAGCAAAATGTATTTTTTGAAGAACAAGCCGTAGTTAAGCTCCTCCTGCTTATTCTCTCTGTGAGAGGACTTCAATAGGAAAAGAGTAACATATGTAGACTGTTAATTTGGTGTAAAATTAATGGCTACCTGGGAGAAACCAAGAAGGCTTTTAAACGTGAAATTTGGGACGATATAGGGCAGAAATTATGGAATAAGGTCAGCAATGGAGACAAAGAAGCTAAATCATTAGCAACTACATGGAAGCTTATGATTACCACCTTAAAAGATCTTAAGGCTGAATATTGAAATCAGTGTTGGCTGCTGTATAAGGTAAATGATTGGGAAAAGTGTCTGGAGAACAGAATCTTGAAGTATAACACTTTGTTGCAAATAATGTTGTTTTTAAGGCCAGAAGAGCAGGACAAAATAAATCTCTACAAGAGATCATTAAATCATTTCAGACAGTTCTACAGGTGGAACGGTTTGAACTTCAACAAGCTGAGAGAGAATTAACTGATAATACACAGGTCACAGTAAACTTGCTGAAGTCTGCAAGATGCTTTCCTTATTAACCTGTTTTCTTTGTAGGTATCTGTTTTAGCATGTTGCAGTTTTAGTAGGTCTTTGTTATATGGTACAATAAATTCACAGACTGTTAAATCATGAGAATCCGTTGACTCAAAATGTGCCTTTTGTGATAATACCGAAGATCATGAGTAATTTAGTTCTTTAACTGTGTGAATGTGATGGTAAAATTTTTTGTGTAGTAGCTGTTCTATTTCTAGCATGCTAGCTTTATTCCGGTATCCAGACTTGTGCAACTCTGTGATAGGCTGTGTCTCATCTCGGTGTACTAAATTTGGCTCTTTTGTATGCACACCAAGTAAAGAATCCTCGTTTTGGAATAACAGTTGTAGCACACCAGATGAGACACTAATAAAAGCCTTGCCCAGTCCAGCTTGCTGCAGTGGCGGAGGGGCAGGTGCCAATGGGGCTCCAGCGCGCACTGACCTGTTTTGTCAGGGAGACCCAGCAGTACTTCCACCTGACTGAGCAGTAAGCAGTTCAAAGGCACAATGCTAAAACTGAGATATTATCTTGAATAAGTGTAACTGTGATCCGTCTGCATATTTGAACTTGGTGTTTGGTTTTCATATCTGAGCTCAGTATTTTAATTTGCATATATCTATATATATATATATATATATATATATGGTACCAAAATAATTTTGTTTGGGGAGATAATTACAAAATGGGAACCGGTTCCACTGCTAAAATACCACCTTATTCCCCCTTAGGATGCATCCTTATACATTAGAGTTATTTCTCATATTGTTATCTATTAATTTTGAGACCAGAAAATAATTTAAGTTGTTAAACTTTGATTTGCATTTAATTTATGTGCTAGTTGGAGGTGTGGGAAAGAAAACTAAATGCTATGATGGATGTGAACTTGGATGAGGTTGTATTTAAAAGCTGCTAGAGTATGAGCTGATTTGGATTTAGGAAAATGGAATGATGGATTGATGTTTAATATGCTGGTTTTTGACATCAGTAAATTGTAAAAGGTAAATGGAGCTAAGGAATGTAACTATTGCTGAGCTACTTGGAATTGCATATAAAGTGTATTATGGTTGGAATGAAATGGGAAAACAAAAAAGCAAAATATCCCACGTCTGTGTTGCAGAGTTTGAATATAAATTTCAGGCCTGTGTCAAGCTGCAAGATAAACTCAGCTCATTGTAACTGAGGAGTTTGCCAGAGCCTCCCACTTCGTACCAGTGATTTCGCCACCTGCGTGACCTTGGTACATCTGAACTGCAGCAAGAAGAGAAAGAAAAAAAAATGGAAAAACCTGATTGCCCGCTTTCAAGGCGGTGAAAGGGGGTATTTCTTCCCCCGCTCTGCAGCGATGTTGTAATACTGAATGGAGAAGCCTGCAAGTGAAATGTAAAGGCATCCCCAGCAGATCCGTAGTTTTAATGAAACTGGGAAATTAACCCAAAAATTTTTAAGAGACTTATTCTGTGGTAACTACTTGTAAGAGACTTCTTAGTAAATTCACCGTGCTAGTTTTTGAGGTCATGGGAGAGAATGAAAGAAAGGCCATTTTTTGAGACCAATGGAATGCCAAATTTGGAACAAAGTTTTACCATATGAATTCTTGTATTTGCCAGAAAGTCCTATACCTCTCTTGGGTCAAGATTCGTTATGTAAATTGTAAGCTCAAATAACGTTTTCTGAGAATTCTGTTTAGTTGCCTGTCCTACAAGAAGCTGCTTGGATGGTGCAGATCTGCTTGCTGCAAGTGAGAAACCTCCAAGGAAATTTTGAATGCTCTATTTCCACCAGTATGAACAGCCAATGTTTCGATAAAGCAAACACTACACTGATAGAACTGAAACAGGACTTTGAACCAGTAAGGGAAAACAATATCCAATAAATTTGACAACCAAAATGGACTTAGAGACTTTGATGAATAAATTTATTACAATCTTACAAGCTAACTGTATTCAATTGGACTTGCAGATTGTTTATTTATAGCTACAGCATAGAAACAACCTGTGGCTATTGTGGGACAGTATGATGAGATTGCTAACAGACTGATATACCGATTGTTACTCTGATCAAGAAAATGTAGGGAATGAATTTAAGTAGACCATGATCGTTCTGTCATATATGTACCATTTGTGACAATTAATTTTAATTTTTTTTTTTTTTGCAATCTATGTCCTTGTAAATTGTACTTGCTTGTTTTCTTAACAGCACAGCTTTTGGCATGCATAAATGTAAATTGCTGCAGAACCTGCAAGTCTTTAACATCAGGTCACAGACCATACGTGTATCTGGTCTGATCCTACATACTTGCACAGTTTTTGTTGATGGCTGTGGGAAGTCTCATAAAGCTGTAGTGGTCTGGAGAGAAGATAACAATTGGCATTATTCTGTAAAAATACTTGAAGGTTCAACCCAATTAGCAGAACTTGGCACAGCTTTACATTACTTAAAGTTTTTAAGGAGGAACCTCTAAATTTGATTTGTGATTTTGAGTACGTAGTCAAGGTCCAACACAAGTATCTGATTCCAAACTTGTTTGCTTAAAAACAAACAAACGAACAAACAAAAACAAAAAGGGGGAGAAGTAGGGGAAACACCACAAAACCAATTTTCAAAAGCATTGTATGTGATGAAATACTTTGCAAGTATGACCCCAAACCACGCTAAATCATTAGTTACGGTCAAATCATTAGTTAATGGTCAATGGAAAAGGCCACATCAGTTGATAACCTGGGGAAAAGGTTATGTTTGTGTCATTACAGGCCGAGGATTCCCTCAAAGTGGGTTAAGCCATGGCTGAATAAAGACAACAAAGATTCAATGGATGCAGATGGACAGGAGGGAGATAAGTTGTGAGGACTGTTTCAGATGTAAACAATGAATCCTAATTCAGTGTTATAGATGCTCACAGACCTGGCGCTCTAGAAGCCTATTAGCAAGCAGGTGGTGTACCTTCTGTGGAGAATGGCAATTTGAACAATCAGCAGAAGAGCCAAAAGAGTGATATTACACTTAGACAGTCAATGCAAAAATGAGGTAAAATTATGAGATGTTCCTACCATAAGTATCTATTGCACTCTTTCTCCCTAGTCTAGCAGCTGGTAAAGCTTTAGGAAACATATCAAAGTGAAGCTATTGGTCTGTTAAATAGGTTAATCTAACTTCTGAGATACTAATTCAATTAATAGTAGATGTTCATGGTATTAGGCATGCTACTCTACAAAATCGCACAGTTATAGGTCTTCTAACTCTAGGTCATGGTTGTGAAGAATTCCAGAGAATGTGTTGTATTAACTTGTCTGATCATTCTGAATCTATTCATAGTACTTTAGACAAACCAATACAGCACATTAATAGCACTTTCATAGTAGAATTAAGGTTTGGCAAATGGTTTGAAGGTTTGGGAATGGGTGGGTAGTTGTTTGATCTTATTAAGTAAGGTTTAACTGCATTACATGTATTTGTAATTATGTTGTTAATCACGTGTTCTATGTTGCAGTGTATTTCAAAGATGATTCAGTGTGCTGTTAAAAGGGCCTGACCGGTTCAAGAACAAAAAGGGAGAATTGTGGAGGGGTTTCTGTTAGATGGAGATTTATTGTTGAATTAGTCAGGCCCAAAGGAATCTCAAGGCCACTTGGAAAAGCTGAAAACAGGACCTGCTCTGGGAGAGAGGCATTTCTACAATAACAAGGCCTCAACATGACATAAATCAACGGACCTGTCATCAGTGGGACTCCAGCACGTGGACAGCTCGGGAACATAGATGATATCCAATGAGTGAATACATGCTTGGAGCGTGGACTCATGATCGGAGAATAGTTGCATATATAAGGAAGCTTTTTTCTGTAATAAATGGCTTTGCGTGATTCACATTGACTTGGAATGCTGAGTCCTTTATTGTTCCAACAGCATGGAAAGGGTTTTGGGAAAGGGACCGATGGGGCAGTCTCTGGTAGGGTATCAGCCACCCCAGGGTGAGGCTGGGTGACATTTTGGGGAGCTGAAAACCTCCAAAGGCGGAGATCACCGAGAGTCCCCGGGTGTCCTGCTGCAGGGCAGCACAACCCACCTGCTCAGTTTTTCCTAATGCTCCGTTCAAAGCTCCCTAGAGGGTGTTGGTGGCTGCTGCCTCTGTCCCACCAGCCGCCACTGCAGAAGGATTTGCCTCCCCCATCATCTCCCCAGGCAGGATTCACTGCTTTTCCAGTGCCCTGTGCCCCCCTTCAGCAGACTGAAGAGGCCCCATTGACTGAGCTGCTCCACAAAGCTCATGTGCCCCTGACCCCACCATGACAGATGTTCCTCTGGACTTTCAACCGTGTTGTGGTTTAACCCGAGCTGGCAACACAGCCACGGCAGCTGATCACTCACCCCCTACCCCTTCCCCTCCCAGTAGGGGAAAGAATTGAAAGTGAAGGGAGAAATTCAGGTTGAGAGACACACAGTTTAATAAAATAACAAAATACAAATAGACTTCTAGTAAATATACATAAACCCATCATAACTCCCACACCCTTCTCCTCAGGACTGCTCAGCCGGTCCCATCCCAGCCTGTCCCGGGACACCAGGTTTGCTCTGTCCCCAGTGCACACCTTGTGTCTTGGCCTTGTAAGACTTGCAGAGGTTTTGTTGGCCAAACCCACCACTGTGTCCAGGTTCCCTGCACTGGAACTACAGTGTGTGACCATTTAGGGATTCTGGGGCGTGGCCGGAACACGATGGCGTCACAACAAGCCCCGCCCCCGGCAGGTTCCGCCCCTGGCGTTGCCGGGACGCGCAGGCGCAGCTCAGTCCTGTTCTGGACGCGGAGCGGAGCGCACGGCAAGGGCGAGGGGAGGAGTCCGTGGGCCGAGCCGAGTGCCAGCGACCGCAGCGAAGGGCGGGACTTGAGGAGGAGGCGCGGGAAGCGCGTGTGGTGGCGCAGAGGGAGACACCGAGAGACCGGCGCGACCTTGAGGCGGTGGCACATGCGGTGACACGCCATGGCGGGCACGGCGAAGCCGAGGGCGCTGCTGAATGTGCGGCAGGACATAGGCGAGGCCAGGGTGCTGGGCCGGCTGCTGAGCACCTCGGCCAAGAAGGTGCTGCGGCACAAGATAGAGTTCCAGCCCGCCAGCCACGGCTTCTCCAGCCAGCCGGAGCTGCTGCGGGCCAAGTACCTGCTGCTCAGCCCCCGCACCGAGCCCGCCGAGCACCCCCGCGGCGCTGAGGAGGGACAGCCGGGCCAGCAGGCTGGGTGCAGAGGGCCGGGGGCTCTCCCTGCGCTGCGCAGCCCGCGGCTCACCCGCCTCTCTCTCCCCGCAGGCAGCGACCGGACCCCGGGGCGCCACGGGGACGGCGTCCCTGCGCCCCAGAAGGGGCTGTTCCCTGCAGGGCGCCTTGCCATGCAGTGGCAGCGTGTCCAGCGCATCGGCGCCGGGCTGCTCAACCTGGGAAACACCTGTTTCCTCAACGCCACCCTGCAGTGCCTCACCTACATGCCACCGCTCGCCAACTACCTGCTGTCCAAGGAGCACAGCCGCACCTGTGAGTGGGGAGGGGAGCGCCCGCCTGTCCCGGGGCTGCACTCAGCACCCTGTGCATGGCTCTGCCGGGGGCTGTGCGGCTGCCGGGATGTGCCTTCTCTGCTCCCTCCCGCCCGTTTCTCCGTGGAGAGGACATTCCTGCATACGGGAGCATCCACTTTTCCTGGCCGTAGCAGTGTTCCGAGCTCTGCATCCTGCGTCTGAGAGGCTTTGTCTGTGCTGCACACAGCCAGGACTAAGATGGGTTTGTCCTCAACGTTCTGTCTTCTCCTCTCCCACTCCAGGTCACCAAAGCGGCTTCTGCATGACATGCGTCATGCAGAACCACGTCACGCAGGCGTTTGCGAACAGCGGCAGCGTGATAAAGCCAGTGTCCTTTGTCCGAGACCTCAAGAGTAAGGATGGCTGCCCTCGCGTCCCCTCCTGTAGCCGTGCGGGAGGGCAGAGACTATTGCAGGAGCAGAACCTTTGAGATCAGGGCAGGTCTTGGCAGAGATTCATCTGAGACAACTCACTGAGCCTGTCAGGGCCTTCATGGGCCTTGTTGGGCTTCCCCCATGGCTGACATGAGTCTGAAGTCTGGTTTGGACCAAGGGAGCTCAAACCCCGCAGTCCCTGCCCCGAGGGAGGGCGGGAGGACCTGCCTCTGTTGCAGCGCGTGCTGTGGCTGATCCCTCCCTCTCCTGCAGAGATCGCCCCGCACATCCGCTGGGGCAGGCAAGAGGGCGCGCACGAGTTCCTCCGTTTCACCATCGATGCCATGCAGAAGGCCTGCCTGCCCGACTGCACAGAGTACGTGGGGCCTCTGGTGGCCGTCACTGCCCTTGTCTGCTGGTCCACTTGTCTGCTGGGCTGCTGTCTGCCTTCTCCTGACGCCTCCACCCCAGCACAGATGCGGTTCTGTCCCCAAATCCTGTGACTGCGCTGGGTTTGGATCCTGAGGACACAGCGCTGGCCCTTGGGGGCGGCTCTTGGGGCGGGCGCTGTGTGATCCGAGCTGCCGTCTCTAGGTTGGATCGCCAGACCCAAGCCACCACCCTGATCCACCAGATCTTTGGCGGTCACCTGCGGTCCCGTGGTGAGTGCTGGCTGCCAGGGCCTGGGCCTGTGACTCTCAGGGCTGCTGTTTCCCCGAGAGCCTTGCAGTAACTTGGGAAAGTCACTAAGCATGTGCAAATTATGCAGAGCTGCAGCTGGTCAGTCTTTTGGTATCTGTGGGTCACGAAGCTGCTGGCTGTGGGTGCCCAGCTCATTGCCACCAGCAAAGGAACCCACGTTGCCAGCTGTCCAGCAGCACTTGTTGTCCCAGCACGTAGAGGCTGCGAATGCTGGTGCTGCCATCCCAGAGCCCAAACGCGGAGAGGGGGAACACGGCAGCTGCCTGCGCTGTGCTGGGGGTGGCGGTGCCGCGTTGTGCCAGGGGGTGCTCACTGCTCTTTCTCTTGCAGTGAAGTGCTTGATGTGCAAAGCAGTGTCGGACACCTTTGACCCCTGTCTGGACCTGCCGGTGGAGATCACGGTACCGGGGCAGGGTCAGGCGGGGAGGCGCTCTGCTCTGCAGGGGATGTTCCTGCAGCTGCACCGCTACTGCTCGACGCTGTTTAACCTGCCCGTGTCAGGCATGGTGCAGGCAAGAGGGAATCAGCTTCTGTTGTTGCGCTGCCTCCTCTGCCTGGCCCTGACCTCTCCTCTGTCCTGGCAGCAAGCCGCAAACGTAGAGCAGGCACTGGAGCTGTTTGTGAAGCCAGACCTGCTGGGTGGAGAGAACGCCTATCTGTGTGACAAGTGAGTGTGCGGGGCTGGGGTGGGAAGGGGCCGCGGGTGTGCTGGTGGGAAGCAGGAGGGCAGCTGCAGTACAGGAGGGCTTCTCTACCTGCTCCACTGCTAAACCGTGAGGTACGTGGCTGTGAAGCCTGCGATGAAGCCTGTCACTCCTCATCTCCCTCCTCTTGAGACAGGGACCTGAGCCAGCAGACCTGGCCGTGACCAGGTGCCCTGGATCGGTACCTGCTCCCAGCAGGGTCATTTCAGGGGGGTTTGTGGCTTGGCCAGGGCTGACAAGCACCTGGGTGGTGGAACAGCATGAATAGCTCAAGCTCTCCCTGTGCAGATGCAAGAAGAAAGTGTCGGCAACCAAACGCTTCACCCTCCACCGAGCGCCCAATGTTCTCACACTTGCTCTGAAGCGTTTTGCCGACTTCACTGGAGGCAAGATCACAAAGGTGAGTGCTCGGCAACCCAGAGCAGGGCTATGTCCTGTCCCGAGGCCCTGCTGCCCCGAGCAGGGTGGGAGGCGGTTCTGTGCGCGGTGCGAGCTCTACCGCAGTCCTGCAGCCCTTCCCCAGCTGTGCGCTGCGGTGGGAGTTTGGCTCATCCCGGCATCTTCCTCACCGTGGGCTCTGCCTGTGGAGAGCGGGTTCCCCCTCCCTCGCGAGACGGGACTCGCAGGACAGCTGAGCCGCTCTTGCCATCTGCTGTGCAGGCTTCTGAGACATCCTCTCTCCGCAGGACGTGGGCTACCCTGAGCTCCTGAACATCCGCCCGTACATGTCCCAGACCAGCGGGGATCCGGTCATGTACAGGCTCTACGCGGTGCTGGTTCACTCGGGGTACAGCAGCCACGCAGGACACTACTACTGCTACGTGAAGGTGAGCCCAGGGCGCTCTCTTGGCACCTCTCTGTGCTGGGGGCTGGCGGGTGCTTGAGGGTCCGTGTAATGCGCAGACAGGAGGGTGCTCAGCAGACGTGCGTGGTGTGGAGCACTGGGGGGTACGGGCTGTGCTCCGTCACAGGAAGAGTGGAGTTCTGCTCTCGCAGAGTCCCCTCACTTGCCCGGGACCGCTTGGGAGTTTTGGGGAGCAGAGCTCTGCCGATGGGCCTGTTCCTGCTCCTCCTCAGGCCAGGAGCGTCCCTGGACGCAGCCCGACCCTGTTCTCTCTCCCTCCGCAGGCCAGCGACGGGCAGTGGTACCAAATGAATGACAACGTGGTCCGCCCCAGTAACATCAAGGTGGTCCTTAACCAGAAGGCGTATGTGCTCTTCTACCTCAGGTGAGCGTGCCCTGTGTCCCCGGCCCCTCTGCCCTTGCTCAGCATGTGGGACAGGGCTGGGGGCACGTGCCTGGGTGTGGGAAGGAGCTTGGCCCAGGCAGCCTCAGCGCCCACGTGCGTGTGCTGGCTCGGGGGAGGGTGGCAGGGAGAGCTCCAGCCCCTTGTAGTGGTTTTGCTGCAGCTCAAGAGCTCCTCACTTCCTCGGAGCTTCTGGCTCCTGGTTCTCGCAGCTACGACAAGAGTGTTGCAGTCGCTCAGACACTGGCAGTTCACACGTGCCCTTCTCTGCCTTCCTCAGGATCCCCAACCCCGGGAAGAGCTCAGAGGGTCCCGTTTCCAAAGCTGCCTCCAGCCTGCCTGGCCGTGTCAAGCTGCCTTCTGGGTCACCGTCACCCAAGCTGGCCCAGAAAGCCACACACGCGGCTGCAGCGTTTCCCAGTGACGCAGCCCAGAGGCCCAAGAAGCCGCTCACCTCGCAGCCGCCACCCGCGCCCAGAGCAGCTCCAGGGTTTTGCGGCCCCAGTCACACCAGTGGGGCCAAAGCGCAGGTTCCCCGGAAGCGCTGCTGGGAGCCCGG
Source organism: Nesoenas mayeri (assembly GCF_963082525.1). Lineage (NCBI taxonomy): Eukaryota > Metazoa > Chordata > Aves > Columbiformes > Columbidae > Nesoenas > Nesoenas mayeri. The sequence continues at coordinate 3,816,709 of NC_137545.1, read as the reverse complement.
GCCCCTGCCCGCCTCCCCCAGGCTGCCGCAGCCCATGCCCGGCCAGGAGCCGTGGGGCAGCGGGGAGAACACCGGGACACCGGGAAGGGACCCTCGCAGCAGGGCTCCTGCCAGCCTGGTGCTGGCAAAGCTGAAAGCCTTCTTGTCGGCCAGTGCTGCTCCGCAGCCCAGCACCACCATGTCACCACCACCGGCCAAGAAGCTGGCGCTTTCCGACACATAGGTGAGTCTGAGCTTCTGCCCAGAGACTTCAGTAGGTGCCTCGTGCCTCCAGAGCCGGGGCTTGTGTTGGGGAGTGCAGGACTGATGCTGGTACCTTGCTAAGCAGGAGGCGGGCGGGGAGAGCCCGTCAGCCCCAGGGCTCTGCCCTCCCTCTGGGTCGGGGTGCAGGGCCAGGTCCCCGCTCTTCCTCCCATCCCTGCAGAGGCTGGAGAACTGGCTGCTGCCTCCTTGCTCAGGACGGCGGGTGGCTGCGCCAGTCCCTGGAGAGGGGCGGCCTCGCCAGCCTTCGCAGGGCAGCGTGTCCCCGGGGGCGATGGGAGCTGGTGACACCACAGCTGGAGGCTGCAGAGTCGCCTCCTCCCCAGGCAGCGGCTGCACCGGCTCTATGGGCGCCGCTGTGCAGCCGGGGCCGGGGACGGCGCTGGGGGTTCTGTTCTTAACGTTTCCTTCCTTTTTTCCTTTCTGCTTCTAAGGGAAAACACTTCTGATTCTTCTTTGACTCCCCCACTTCCCTCTCCCTGTCTGTGTCTTTTCCCCTCCCCTTTCTCTGGGCTCCCCTTTTTGTTTTCTCCTCTTAGCTCACAGCAACCTCTTTTATTTAGACCACCAAGTTGTTCTTTATGTCAATAACTGCAGGGCAGCCCCCAGGGAAGGAGAGCAGAGGGGACCACCATGCACGTCCTCACCTGCTGCTGCCGGTTCCTGTGCCCGCCCCAGCCCCGCGCTGGGTCCCTGTGGGGCCGGGGCGCTGCCGCCGGGACACCGGGCAAGAAACTGGAGCGCTCCCTCGGGAACCGGCGGGGCTGGCGGGACAGCGGGAGCGGCCAGAGGAGCCACAGGGAGGATCCGAGGCTGGAACAGCTCTGCTGGGAGGAACGGCTGAGAGAGAGTCCTCAGCACTCGGACAACTCCTGGGAGAGCTTTCCGTCAGAATCTGCATGGTGAAGATTTCAAACATGATTTCATAAAGGAGGGGTTTTTCTTTCCAAGTTGTTTTCTATCATTTTTCAGTGTATACAGGAAGTGATAGCAGCATTCTACAATGGGTATTGATCCAGGGGGTCTCATGGAGACATCTGGACAGGCAGGAGAGCAGTCCAGTGAGGCTGGACATTGTATGGATGACTTATCCTCTCACCCTTCCCAGTCCCACCTGTTCCCTCACCGGCCACCTGGGACTTGGCCTCACCAAGCTGGAGCACAAGTGTGATGGGAGCGGCTGAGGGACCTGGGGGGTTCAGCTGGACAACAGGAGCTGAGGGGAGACCTTCTGAGCTCTGAACTGCCTGAAAGGAGCTTGGAGCCAGGGGGGTCGGGCTCTGCTCCCCAGGAACAAGCGCCAGGAGCAGAGGAAACGGCCTCAACTTGCGCCAGGGGAGGTTGAGGTTGGATTTAGGAACAATTTCTTCCCCAAAGGGCTGTGGGGCATTGGAACAGGCTGCCCAGGGCAGTGCTGGAGTCACCATCCCTGGAGGGTTGGACAGACCTGAGATGAGGGTCTCAGGACACGGGCCAGTTCCGGGGGTGGGGAACGGTTGGACTCCATGATCGTAGAGGTGTTTTTCAACCAAAATGATTCTATCGCACCTCTATCTTTGCATTGTAATAGTGCCTAAAGGTCACAGCCAGGGTTTCTATTATCTTGTCCTGATACTTTGCAAATGGGTAGAAGTCTGTCTCAAAGAATGTAATGAAAACAAAACAAAAGAGCATGGGTAGAGCGAACAATGGCAAGGAGGGAGGGCCAAGTATGAAGATGAATCCCAGTGAGAGCAAGTATTTGGGTGATACGATCAGGCCTGAAATCATGCTCTGTTATGCACAACTGAACCCGTAAGCCCCTTCAAAAGACGATTCGCCCCCGGTGGACCCAGAACTGGAAGCAAATCTGCTCAGGAAGAGACCATGAATTCCCAGAGCCTCTGCCACAGAGGAACTACAGGGCGAAGTTTGAGCTAAGCTGTACTTTGAGATGCCAGAGCAGCTGCTCGGGTTCAACAGCATCAGAAGAAATGGTCTTCCTGCCTCACCATCCTGCAGGAAGAAGAGGAAACGGCAAATTCCCCTCCAGGAAAGGAACGTGCTCTGGTGCTCCCAGTACTGCCCTACCTCTTTGGGGATGGTATGTTGGTCGACTCTTCCCTCCAGCTCCTGCAGCTGTGCAGCAATGGGAGTGAGCTTTGCCGTTCGCACTGTCTCACACAGGACTTGCCGACAGTACCTGCAACCATAAGACTTGGTCAGTTTAACCCTCCCAGAGAGAAGTTTGTCCATGTCCTTGTGGTGGCACCTGCTGCATTGGGGCCACAGTCTGCTCCTGGAGTTCTCTCAAGCCACACCGAGGCACTTCATTGTCTTTTTCCTGGCCAAGAATCCCAGCATCTTCGCAAGAAGCATTGAATCTCATTATCAGCTTTTAGGGAAGGCTACTGAAATCTCTCTTCGCCACACTTTTTTTCTGATTTTAAACCAAACTGACTCTGCTTAAAAGCATAAACACACCAGTCCTTATCCTGAACCTCTCACCCATACAAGACGGGGCAAGAAACCCACACACTCAATACTCCCTTACTGAAACTCTGACATTGGTCCAAATACAAAACGTACCCCGTTGCACCAACAGATGCATGAAAAATAAAGGCACACTGTTGACCAGCCATCATCCTAGTTCTGCGGCCCTTTTGAAAGAAGATTACTCCATGCTTTCTCTCTAGGTATGTCTAAAATGAATCCAACCATTAAAATGACTGATAACTTTCTGAAAACCAGGAGAGAAACCAAACAAAACAAGAAGCAAAAAAATTTTGGCCTGGCAGCCTGGGCACTGATTCTGTGCTCTGCCAATGAACCTAAAGGGTTTCTTATAGACATCCTGAAGACAGCAGCTTGGTCCCCATGTCTGGAGCCCTACGGCACGTTCTGTCTGTGCTGCAAGTCATGCTGTGGCTTGATCACTTCCAGAAAAAAGAACAGAGTAGCTCTGGGATGCCTTATCCTGTCCCAGTGTAGGCTGGGCACCAGGTCCAGTACATGAAGCCCCTGTCCCCACACAACCTTCCTCCGCAGTTCCTTCCATAGGACCCACCTGAGCTGCTCGATTTTCTCATGTGTAATTGGTCCCTTCCCCAGAACGCCGTCCATCTCCTTGTACAGATTCTGCTGAACATCTTCGGAGGTTGTCAGGAAATAGACTGCCCAGGTACACGCTGGGGAAGAAATCAATATAAGACTGGGCCCAGAAAATTCAATCCTTTACAAACTGAATTCAGTTTTCTTACTTCTTGTATTTGCAACATTACTTTTTGGCACAGAAAAGGATGACCCTCTGGTCACAGCAGGCTGGGGAAGGGACCACACAGCCCAGCAAACCCTGGGGAACCAGGGTTTTAGGCCAGCCACGCCAATGAAAGGCTGGTTTGTCCAAAGCATCAGAAAATTCCCTTATTTAGGGGGCTTCCCCAGCACATCTGAGGTGGGTACTCCAGACAGCCAACGTCTGGGGCTCCTGACTGGGAGCAAGAAGAGCAGCAGAGCTCCCTGCAGCAGGCTGGCCAGCACTTTTCTCCCTCACATCTACAGCTATTTTGTGAGCTATTCAAGAGATATTTTCAATAGCGGAGTGAAACAGAAACCTTGCATAAGAAATAACTGTGTAGGATACAGTTTTCCTAAAGCTACAAGTAAATGTTCCTACCACTCCAATCTGTCTATTCATTAGAACTATCTGGAATCCCTGAGGAGTCGAGCCCCTTAAAATTGGAGAAGATATTCTCTGGGAGGAGCATTATCATATTTGCCCAATTTACTTGCCACAATCTTTAACACCCAGCTGCACCTAGGAGATTTTCTTTGGAGTTCCAGCTCACTGGCTGAGATACAGGGCCTGATAACCATCCCCCATCATAGAAGATTTTACACAGCTCCAGCTTATTTATATCCATAATTTTTTTTCAATAATCTTTGCACAAAACACAAAGTAGCTTATTTGAAAGCCTTCCATACATGGAGCACTCCTATCCTCCAGAAATTCAAAGCAGCCAGTCAAATTCCAGCACTCTGCTCTAATTTCCTTCCCATGTGCCAGAGCCTATTTTACAACACAATCTTTGTAGCTGACATCTTTTGGTGCTTTTTCATGAAATTTAGCATCACTTGGCTGAGTTGAGAGTGCAAGCGAAAAACAATGGGAAGAAAATCTAAGGTTCACCAAAAGACTGGGAAGGTTGTCAAACACAGCTTAGTTTCAAATCACTAGCTGTGAGGCTGTGTCAAGAGTCCGCTGTAAAATTAGCGTGTCCTACACATCTGTAGCTCAGGAGAAACAGAATGATGACTATAATTTTTTGTTAGCCTAGAATAAGCCTCATGTCATCACACAGAGCTTCAGACAGCTGAATCTGAGGATGGAAAGTTACTTACAATCTGTACTTACAGTTAGCAGTGATTATGCATCCTGCCAAGGAGAAAATCATGGTATCTTCCAGAATCTAGGAAATAAAATCTACTTCAGAGAATGAAGCTCATGAGACTGTAAAGATAAAAAAGAAGTGGCACATTCTCCATTCAAGCGCATGAAATCCCTTTAGTGCAGAGAGCAGGAAATACATCTAGAAGACACGGAGTGAACTCTCCACAGACCTTGCACTGGGATGGCACGAGCCATGCATAATGCTAACGTACTTCTGGCTTATAAAAATAGCAATGAAGCGGTGGCAAGGAAGTTACCAAAGCCTAATGCAATTAAACATTGTGGGAACGGAAAAAGAACAAGAAACTCTGCTTTAGTAAGGAATCTGACCTAAGATGCAAAAGCTTAAATTAATCAAAGGCTACAATGTAATGAGCAAGTCCATTGGTGTGTAATGACTTAGCTGCACACACCTGCTGGTCACTCAGGCTCCCCTGCAGCAAGGTGTCTATAAAGACGTGTCTGTTGAATGATCTCCCTCGGCACTCCTTTGTAACTTTCCTTAAGGTGGATTCCATCTCCATCAGAGCTTTGGAAGCAAAAAAACCATGTTTATTTTAAAACCTGGTCATTCTGAGTGCTGCAGAGAAGCAAATCCATCTCCCCAAGCAGATTTTCAGACCAGCTGGCCCTGCTGGGCTCACTTACAGAAGCAGCCTCTGTTACATGTTGCTGTCAATTTGGAAGGCAATATCTCCAATTTAGCTGAAAAGGAAGGAACCAAGCAAGACAGGTTGCCTATAAAAAGCCAGCCTTACAGGTATAACTGAGACACGTACTCGATGAGCTGAAATCAGCAACACCTAAACACCAACCTGCACTAGCTGGAGTTTGTGAAATTGTGTCCTAATGCATCATACTGCTACAACTCAGCAACAGGCCTGAACAAGTGCCGATGAGAAAAGCCCATTTTAATGGGACAGTAGTTGTGCTCAGGTTCTGAAACCCAAAGAACTAACAACAAAAAGATGGAAACACTGGGTTTGGAGGACTAACAAGCAAATCCTTAGTTCTGGATACAAACTGCTTTTAACATCTTCTCAATCAATACTGAAAGGCTTTAACTATTCGTGACAAAAAAGACAGGACAACCGAGAAATAAAGTAACTTACTGTGAAATATATAAGAAATAAAAGCACTGCCATAACAGGCTTGAAAATCAGTATCAATCAGAGTGGAAGGAAGACCCCAATTTGGGGAGGTACCTACCATCTTCGTAAAGCTTCTTCCTGGTCATGTTTTTGTCAAGAGACCCATCCAAGAAACCTTTCCCAATCTCTGACCAGATCTGAAAGGACAGGGAGAAGAGCATCATCACTCACCGCAAGCTGAGACCCTTCTATTTTTCCCCTGTTCAGTAATACGAAAACACCAAATCAAATGAAGACTTCCCGTGACTACAAGACTGGTCTCCTCTCTAGGACAGCCTGTCCCATTCCAGATATTATGATAGCTGAAACTGAATTGAAATGAAACAACTGTAATTACAACTGTAGGAAAAAAAACATGGGATTCTTTAATGGGAGATTAACTATTTCTTTCCTACCCTATCACCAGCAGATTTAACATCCCCAGATGAGGACATAGCTTGGGACAGAAGATCTTTGAAAAGTGGAAGTGCCATTAGCATTCCCAACAGAGTTTAACTCACTTATGTACCAAACACCTTTCAATTGCCATTGGATCTGGGCTCCTGATCCCCATAGATCCTCTAGCAATGTCTTAGACTAATGACAGCAGGATGAGCAGTAGGATCTTTCTGACAGTTTCAGCTTGGGATAACTGAGGCAGAGCCCTCAGGCTCTTAATGTTAACTTAATGTTCAAGTCTCAGCAGTAGCTTGTACTAAACTGTACACAGACACAAGCCGTGTGCTGCTGGCGTAGAAAAAGATAATAGGAGATTTCCTGGCTCTTTGTGACACTTACTGCATCGTGGTGCCTGCGGAATCGGATAACTTCCCGGTCATCTTCAAAGCTGCTGCCCATAGCTGTCTGCGTGACAGCCTTCATGGCAAAGCCCAGCATGTGCTGGCAGAGGGGCACGTGTTGCGCCTCAGGCACAGACAGCCATTTGGCTAGCAACTCTTCTGACAGCTAGAGAGGGAAGGAACCATTAGTTGGCAGTAATATCAGCAGACTATTTACCAAACATACCCTAGAGACATTCCCACCCAGTTGCTAGGGCAGACCACATTTTCACGGCTATGACATGAAGCTACACTCTTTCCAGGGTTTCCTTCCATTAACTTACAAACAGTAACATTTTAGCCTCAAATCTTGTGCGTCTTCCCAAGGTTTCCCCCCAACAAGGTAGCCCTGTCCTCCTCTCCTGCTCCCTCTATCACAACAGAAGCCTTACAACCTTTAATGCTAGTAGCTCCAGATTGAGAAAACAGATCAAATTCTGGCTGCTGGACTGAGTCAACAGAACAGTTCTTCACCTTTTTGTGATCCCAAGAGCTGGTTCCTTGCTCCCCGCTCCTGTCCTGAGGAATAAATCTAGAATCCAGATGCTTCAGTATGTTTAACTGCAGCTGGTATCTTGGCATAAAAAGCCATCAAGCTGAGCCTTCCCCCTAACCCACTGGAGCTAAGAGAAACCAAATATTCACACCCTGCTTGAATGGGCAGAGACTGTTTGCTGTCTCAGATGCTTATAGTTCCAGCACTAATTTGAACATAGCTCCTTTATCCTAGTGATCATTCTCACTAAACGTTCCCCTGTGAGCCACACAGGGCTTCTCTGCTGTACAAAGGCAGTTACGCACTTTCTGGATGAGAGCAAAGTTACTTTGCAAGGCCTTGTTGACGCCATTTTCACACAGCTTTCTCCTCATGTGGCTCTCTCCTGTATCCGCATTCAGGCTGGACTGGTACCTCAAGAGGGACTTCAGCATTGTCTCAAAAGGATCCGCTGAAAGCAAAAAAGGAAACGCCATTCAAAAAGTCAGGCAGTCACACCACACAGAGATGATGAAAACAGTTACCTCTTTAATCAGGCACTGTTACTTGTGCACCTCTTTGGGCTGTACATCTTCTCTTGCTCAGTGGGCTGGGACCTCATATAAGGTCTCTTCTCGGGCAGAGCACCATCCTGTGATCAGCAACCCCTGCAGAGGGGGCCTGTTGGCTCTGCCAAGGAACTCTTTAGCAGTAACACCTCAGAAGCTTGTTTCCAGCTTTCCAGTTCCCAGCTGGTGGTGTCACTGACGTGGTGACACCAGTGAGCGTGGTGTGCTCCTCTCCCTCCTCCTCCAGCCTGACCTGCAGCCCCTCTAGCACATTCCCTCTTGACACCTGGTGCGCTCTCCTGCCCTGACCATGGCTGTGTGCTCAACACAGATCAGCTCCCATCAGAGACTGGGCCAAAGGTTGCTCTGTGTGCTCCTCACCTTGCTTCACGACCCAGCAAACCTCAGCTGACACCCTACTGCTCCTGCATGATTTCTCTTGCATTTGCCGAGTTCCCTGCTGATGAGCTCTTCCCAAACTAACACCCACCTTTCTCAGTCGAGGGCTGCCTCCAGCAGAGCTCAGACAGAAAACAGTGCCCCACGAAGCTACAGAATACTTTGTACTTCTAATTGCCTTGCTTCCTATCTTCCTTCTGCACAGACGCTTGCAATGGTGTAGAAACCAGACAAAAACACACATCCTCCTTCCTTCATATCCACAGCTCACTTCAGTTAGATTTTTAACTCTGAATTTCACCACCAGGGGCCTTTACTTAATAAAGTTGCTAAGGTACATTAGATGTCAAGGCAAAACTATGCAATAAAGAATGGCATATGCTTTTCCCTTTCTCTAAACTTTTCTGTGGGTCTTGCAAAACTGGCAGAATCTTTAAGGAACTACTTAGAAGCAGCAATCAGGGGGTTTTCAAGAGGGATATTTTATGAGAGTTTGTTATTTCTCCCAGATGGAAAATGAAACCTCTGAGGCATCAGAAAACATCAAGGCTGAGCTAGACACATATGACTTTACCAATTGTGGCTGTATTTAGGATTCCCAGCAGAGATCAGGGCCTCATTGCGCTACCAGACAAACACAGGAGACAATTCCCACCTGCACAGGTCTTACTACCTAATGACATGGAGGTAGCCAATGAGGCCATGAATGTGGTAAACTTTCCTAAATACTTTTCTCTCATATCATTTCCCTTCCAATGTTTTTAAGCTCTGCATCTCACCCTCTTTCCCACTTTGAATGACAAGGAGTATGTGTGTGTGTCTTTCGGCAGAGCAGATGGTACCGGTGGCTCTCCACGTGGAGCAGGCTGTTACGTGACTCGAGCTGCTGCTGCCAATTCCTCCTCCGAGCTGCTTTGCCACGGATAGGCTGCTGCTATTCGTGCCACAATGGCCCGCTAACTGTTCCTGGCAGAGCGAGGTACAGTGCTGGGGTAGCCAGAAAGACACATGGTTGGTGGTGAGGCCCACACGGCAAATCTGGCAAGCAGATGCATTTGGAGAGGCCAGAGGATGCTTAACACCACCACCTGCACAAACTGCAAAATTCTCCTGGTGCAGATGAAAGAAAACTGCTGGATCAAGCACGGGCTGTTTTTGTCTCCCCTGTCTCTGGTGCAAAATGACAGCGCCATGCCACTGACCCACCCTGTGCTGTGCGCTCAGGACTGCGGAGCCCAGGCTGCCCTTTGCTGAGGGCTGGCCCTGCCTTGCAGTATTTGGGAAATGGCTGTTTCTCCACGGGGACTCCACAAGGCACAAACGGTCTCTCAGAGATAGAGCTCTGTCCTGGGTCAGCTTTCACGGACTTCTTCCTTTGTCCTTGTCTTGAAAACATCTTAAGGCTACATTTTCAGTCCTCTCAGTGAAGCATATAAAAATTTCAAATGTTCCTTCCACTTACAAGGAAATCTCCCTCATCCCATGAGCCTCAGAGTGTTGTCCTGGACATCATTGTAAGTGAATGTGGGGAAAAGATCTAACTCTAGACAGTCAAAACAAATGCCAAGCAGAACTGAGTATCACAAATGGAAAGGACCTCTGAACCTGCAGAGAACAAATGCACACAGAACAGCAATGAAGCGGTCCTTAAAGCGGTCCTGCTCAAACAGGCCAGGACCCATAGCTCCATCTCCAGCATTCGATGTGCATCAGGTTCATTGTCCCAACCCAAAAGGTGACATCAGCTCATGGGAGTTTTCCAAGTGGGTCTCTGAACACACTGGTCCTGGCAATCCTGAGCTAGTTCACCCTTTTTACACCCACACCCTTCGCAGTCCTGCTTCCCCGGAACATCTCACAGGAACTGCCAGTCCCAGCAGCAAAGTTTTACTTCCTTCGAATTCTCCTTGCAAACTAATCTCAACAAAGCTCTAAGAGGCCACGAAAAGGTACCAACTTCAAACACTGCCTTAAACATTAGGAAAAATAGTCTCCTGGCACTAGGAACCTATTAATAACTGTGAATGCAATTAGTCCAACTTCAAGGCTAGCAGCCTACCTTTGCACTTTCTTTATTCAAAATCATGCTGAGTGCGGGGGCCAGAGCCATACACAGGATTCCAGGTCTGGCTCATGTTTCATCATCCTTTCCTCTCTCTACAGAAAATACATGCACTCTTTTCTTTTTTTCCATGGCCATGTCATCCTGCAGGCCATCAATCCAGCTCTTGTTCCTCCCCTTCCTGTTGCTGCTGCCCCAGCCCAGGGGTACGCGTCTCCTTGCTCTGACACTCTGCTTCCCTGCGCTGGCAAGGGGTCCCAGTGTGATGCCATCAGGACAGGCTGCCACCCTAACTGGGAGTATTTAACCTCCCCAACCCAGCCTTTCGCTTTCTCAACACAATCCAGCCTTGCTCCCACTTTCACTTTTCATATCCCTTTGCCTCCAACTTCAGTGATAATCCAAGCAGTGTCCAAGCAAATTCTGAACTGAAATTCTGACGGAAACACAGTTCTATCACTTTCCTTGTCTAGAAGTCCAATTATCAAAGGAGTACAGCATGCATTTCCTATTTATCCCCATCCTTAACAAACCTGTTTAGCCCTTGGGCATAGCAGGATGCCAGGCTAGTCTGTAGCTGCCTGGGTCACTTCATTACCTGTATTTTAAGTCCAGGCACTGTATTTGGTTTTTTTCCCAGTATTTGGGTACTCCAAAATTCAGTACATTTCTGAGAACTTCCCTGCTCAAGTGCTTGTCAGCACTTCTCTGAGTGTGGAGAAAGTGACTGTCTGCTCAATTTCCCAAAGACACACAAGTGCATTCAGCTCCTTCAGAGTGGGTTTCCACCTTCTGGAGTGTCATTGCTATCTACTGCGTCTTGCTGATCTTTGCTAACTCCCACACCTTCCCCAGATTGTCACCGTTTTCTTTGAGTCCATCATGCAATTGCACAAAAAGCTTACCCGTCATGACCCCAGCACAAAGCGATGCTGCGATATGTGCCTGTGCCTATAGACAGCTTGCAGTGTCAGGTCAGAGCTGTGCAACCAGCACCTTATTCAACCTTATAGGATGAAAACTGGAAAAACAAGAGGTTAAAGCCAAACGTCAACTGAGTTAACTTATTGCCTGGCATCACCTTAGGAAGAAAAGCACCCACCTAAGAGGCTTACACCATAAATTCAAATACCCTCCCAGGACTAAGATGGTGAACTCAGCTACCAGCACCACTGATCACTTCCAAGTCTGGAAGATCATTTGAAGCTTTCAGCACAAAGTTCCACACACCAAAGAAAAACAGAAGTTAAAGCACTTCAAATACTACTTTAAAAACCTCCATACTGAACCACACCAGTGAGCTATCACAATCTAGCACAGCTGTTTTCAGACTTAATTTAGCAAAGTTCCTTCTCTTAGATTGTATTTCAAGCTGGTTTTAAAATGTTTGCCAAATGGCTGCAGGATCTTCACCTTGCAGTTTCAAGTTACTAATGAGCATTACGTTTTCCATCAACATTTGCTTGTAGGGAGATGGTAAAAGACACAAGCATGCTAATTTCTTGATGGCCATTGGACAGCAGCAACTCTTGGTCACTGATACTCAATTCCAATAAGAAGGATCAAAGACATACCTGACCCACCATGACAGCTACAAACTAAGTCTCATTTTCTTTCTACTTAGAATGAAGCCCCAGCTTCCTTTGACATAGGATGCCAAGCAAGGCCAGAAGGAACAAATGGACTCAAAAACAAAGCAAAGAACACTTAGACAACCGTTTGGGGTTGATATGTTGTTTCAGGAGATCAATGGAGCCAAGGCTGACAACAAGACGCCTTCCAAACCAGAAAGAGACCAGTGGGCCATATTTTTCATGAAGGTTCACCAGGAACTCATGCAAACTGCTGCTGGCAATGATGTCTGGCAAGTTGCCATCCCTGAGGAACACAAAGAGGGTGTCTGGTCATGAGCAGCATCCTCTGCCAATGCTGAACTTGATCGATACGAAGACAGAAAGCACTTTTCATCAGTTGGAGCCAGCCCAGGGATAACTGATGCTTGCCTAGATGCCTAGAGAGGGAAAGGAAACGGATCAACCTCCTTGAATTTAAGATTTTAAGATTAAGCTCTCCAGCAGGAGAGCTGGATTTTCCACATCAATACTGCTGCATAACTTATAAACATTAAACAAAAGCTGGATAAGCCACATCTTCAGGCCTCAAACCTACTAAGGCTTCTGAAGCAAATCAATTGTGTGTGCCTGGTCTCACTGGCTAAACCATGATTATAGACCTAGTTGAAAGATCCCTGCGTAAAAATTTTAACGTTCAGGTTTGTGATGTAGATCTCACACCCGGATTTTGCCCTGGACAGCAGCATACGTGCAAAACTCCAAGGTGTGCAGACAACGCCTTTGTAAGCGGAATTCAGCGGGGCACGCAGAACACGCGGTGTGCCACAGCCTGTGGCCGGGAACGCCCTGCGCAACAAGCGCTCTCGGGGGCGCCGGCCCGGCCCCACCGCGGCGGGGCAGGAAGGAGCGGGCCGGGCCGGCATGGGGGGCCCGCGGCGCATGCTGCTGGTGTCCGACTCCACCCTGCACGGAGGGGGGTACCTGGGACACTGCCAGCAGCACATCAAGAGCTTCCTGGGCGAGTAAGCGCTGCGGAGGGGCTGCGGGACCCTGCCCGGGCCCCCCCACCGCCGCGCTAAGCGCTCTCTCCCCTCTCTTCTCCCAGGAAGGTGAAGCGGGTGCTGTTCGTTCCCTACGCCCTGCACGACCGAGATGCCTACGCCCGGACCGCCAGGGAGCAGTTTGAAAGCCTGGGTAAGGCTGGAGCGCCCCGGCGCAGAGTCCCGCGGGCAGCTGGCGCGGAAACGGCGCCTTTGCCGAGGGAGCGGCCGTGTCGGGCTCCGGCCGTGCCCGGGACCGGCCTCGCCAGCCGCTCCTGTAAGAGGAGCCGAGGTGGTGAACGCCCCTGGGCATCAACGCTGCCACAGTCCGTTTTCCTGGGCTCCGAACGGGGGTGGTGCTGCAGAGAGGGGAAGAGGGGTTTGGCCGGCTCTGCTGTAACTCGAGGGACTGCAGCACGGAGCTGGTTGCTGTCTTGTGCCTAGAAGTCCATGCTTTAGAGGCCTCCGGAAGAAATCTTGTTGCAAACACTTTGTAACTACTTCAGGGGGGAAGTTTTGGTTCCTGAATACTAAGTGGCATCTTTTTATCCTCCTTAGTCACATAAGGGAATGTTTCTTCCCATGCATCTTAAACCTCTGCTCAAGCCGTGCAGCTACTGGGGTTAAGTGAAGACTATAATGCATTTCAACCAGCCAGATATTTCCATGATGAACAGCAACTGAGCTTTGCTTCGAGCAAAGATCTTTTCAGAGCAGCCTGCAGCAACATCTCCGTCTAATATCTATCACCTTTCAAGATAACTTTGGACCTGTTACTGTAGTAATAAGCAGTACTCACTTCCTTGGGCAGCACACCTTGCTCCTTATCTTGCAGAGGTTGCTGGTATCAGATGTCACATGTACTTCTGGCTCTCCTGGTACTTCCCGCACTTAGTGAACCCCAGCAAGGCAAATCTGTCAAAGCCAGACATTTTAACTGTTACCAAAAAACAAATTACAAAGATCAGATATTTGTAGTAATGCTAGACCAATGATGGCACATCACAGACTCAGAATCAAGCTGAACACTGACAGCTTTTTCCTTCTCATTTTCTAGTGAGCCGGGAATGCTCAGGGGGACTTTGTGCCTCAGGTGGCACCTGCTGAGCGAAGTGCTCTGCTCTTAGACACTGAGCATGTGTATCCATAAAGCAAAGGTTTGCTTCATAAGCCCTGCACTAACATAGGACATATACAGTTTTGTGGTGTAGAGTTCTCCAAAGTTTCCCTGGTTGTCTGGTGAGACTTTTGTCTTGAGTGGGGTATGGAGAGAAGGCAGAAGGGGTCTGAACATACCACATTCTTCTTCCAAGCTGGAGTGGCAAAAGTGAATACTTTTTCATTTAAGGTTATGGGCTGGACAGCATTCATGAATCCTGTGATCCAGTGGAAGCTGTAAGAAAATCTGAAGCAATATTTATTGGTAAGTTTTACTTTTTGCTCCCTGATGAGGGTTTATAAAGGGCACTGGATTAGTCCTGCTCAGAGCTGGCACTGTAGAGACAACAATGAAAAAGCTGGGCCTAGTGATTACTAGAAACTACAGAAAACAGTGCTTGAATTGGGAACAGTAAGACCCTGAATTTAGTGGTGGGGAGGGAAGCAGGAGAAATTTATCAATGGAACTTCATCTCCAGTAAGTTTCAAGTTATTAATTTGAACAGTACTTCAGGGTTTAAAACATGGTCATAGCAGCTGTATGAGCCTTATGAAGTCCGGAAGATGCAGGGCCACTGTGCTTAATCTGAGCAGAGTCCCAATGCCACGGTCCTCGTATTAGAAGAGTATCTGCTGCCAAACAGCCAGCGTTGGTGTTCCAAGGACAACTCAGGGCATGAGCCCATGGCCTGCTCAGTGACCATTTGTCTGAAGCTTCTGGTTTTAGTGCTGCTCAGATCAGGATAATAGCCTGAACAGAGCATAGAAATCACTGGGTCTGCCTAGTTTGTAAAGGCTTCAATTAAAACTGTTGGTGAAAGCATGTTAAATAAGCTGGACTCCCTTTCTGCAGGAGGTGGGAACACATTCGGTCTCCTGAAAGCTCTGTATGACCACAGCCTGATACAGGAGATCAGGAAAAGAGTTCTTGAGGTAAAAACTACAGGGTTTGGGCCAAGTCTGAAAGGCAGGATCTCATGTACAAGCTCTTGTTCAGACAAATCCGAGTTGATTCCACATATTTATTTTTAATATACTTCAAATATTGAGCCATCTCATTGCAGCCTGACGAACTGAAATCTGTGGCCAAATAAGGCTGTCATTAATCCTTGAAGCCTGAAAAGAAGGTCAGCAATCTGTCTGTCTAGAGCAGTTTCCCACATGTGGAACTGTAGAACCTTAGGATCAACAATGCTGCACAGCGCCTTAGAAGGAAGCCCATCAACTTTAAATACTAATGAAGAATTTAATCTGTGTCCAGAAACTCTGGTTTTCAGCTTGAGATATCCACTTTGTATCTTGCTAATAGATACAGATGTGTTCAAGTTGCAGGTTGTCTGCTAATAAACCAGCAATAAAGCTGGATCCTGCCTTCTAGACAACACCCTGTTGATGTTGAAAGTGGTGTAATTACCTTGAGTACCTCTTGGACCTGGAATTGAGAGGTACGAGTGCCATTGAGCCCTTCTGGTCAGCAGCCCCGTTCTGGCTGGTGAATCTCATAAGGCACAGCAAAAAGATGCCGTCCATGGCGGAGAACAGAAGTAAGGTGTTCCTCTAGCACTGTGGAACAGCAAATGACTTCAGGCAGATTTATGCAAGTGCAGTATCTGAAAAGGCCAGCTGCCAGGAAGAAAGGTTAGCCAGGCTGTCTTAATATACAGAAGCTCAGTGCCTGTTGTGGGCAGAAAAACCATAAAATGTTGGGCCCCCAGTGAAATCTAGATAGGTATTTGGTTATATTCACACCAGTTCTCTCCAGGTAGCTTATTCTTACAAATTGTTTAGCATTATCCATACGCTTGTATGTTTGTGTGGAATCCTTCCAGGTACAGCATAGGACATACTACTATGTACATAGTGCTACGTACATAATAGTAATACCTACAGCGGTCATAGTACCGGTAAGTTGATGCCGTGGCAACATTGTACTCAGCTTCAGGTGGCCCAGTCTCCTCAGAAGGTAGTTAAAAGCTAGTTCAGATATTTCCTCTAACTGCAATGTAGACAAGTTTCTCCTCTCTTAATAGCAAAGTCTAATATATGCACTGACTACCTTATAAGTTCTCTCTTGTGATGGGGTCACAGAGCTGCAAGTGCAGGACATTCAATAGCTAATTCTCCAGCAATCACAACATATACAAACTATTGCACACTTCAAAAATCTGAATTCTTGTTTGTCTGCTTTTCACTTATGAAGTCAGCAGTGAAGTGAGCTAGAAGTACTAAATCTGATCTGATCGCTGAGTCTCTGAGATTGATGGATGCTATAAAACGTAATTCCTAGTTGCGATACTGCATACTAATCATTGCTTTTGTCTTCCAGGATGGGATTCCTTACGTGGGATCCAGTGCAGGAACCAACGTTGCTACGATCAGCATCAATACTACCAATGACATGCCAATTGTTTATCCACCTTCCCTGCAGGCCCTAGGCTTAGTGCCTTTTAATATTAACCCCCACTACCCGGACCCAGATGTGAAGAGCACTCACATGGGTGTAAGTAAATCATGCCAGAGCTAATGCAGTAACCAGGGTGCAGCGGTGTAACAACAGTCCAAATTTATGAGGCCTTACACAGCTATATAACTCTAACAGCTGCTCTCTAGAGCAGCTGGAAATGTGAGTGGGGCAATGCCAATGAGGCAGTAACATTTTACTCCTCTCTAAAGCTTTCCTGTGAGTGGGAAGAGGAGTTGGCAACAGTATTAGTGAGGTGGAACAGAGTGTTTCTCACCGATACTTTGCAGTGTCTGAAATACGGTTGCTTCATACCTGGTGTGGAATTTGGGGCAGGGCAGGGAGAGAGAAATTTGAAATGTTAAGGTGCAACGCATAGTGTATCTGGAAAGTTCTGCCATAGTCTGTCTTACCTGCTGCTTCAGAAGACATAACTTAAACATACATTAAGAGGCTTAAATATCTGAAGGACCCATCAGAACAGGGAGGTCTTGAGATTGCATGCAAACCTGTTGTGTGAGAAAATACTCAGGCGCCAGTGTCTCTGCAGAGAGCACCCCCTGTCATGTCCATCACTGAGCACACGGGTGTGCTGGTGTGGCTGAAAGAAAAACACTTTAACCATCAAGTACAAAGACTGACATCTCCACACTATGGAGGAGCCGATTATTGAGGAGCCTGCCAGGAGCTAATTCCTTAGGGAAGAGTTTCTATGGTGTGTCTTTTAACAGGCCAAATGCTTATAATCAAATTTCTTCATGGGTAGAGGAAGTATTAAGAATTAGGGGACACTAAAGAGATGGAGGATCAGGGTGTGCTTCTAGAATTTAGATTAAGTTATAGGTACTCATTTAATTATCTTGGCTTGTCACTAGATGAGCAGGCAGTCTTTTCCCTATAAAAAGCTTTTGCTGTTTCTCCTGGAGGAAGCTAGAAGCTCTATGCTGTACCAAGTCCCTGCTGTGTTCCTGTGTTTCCTTACCAACAAATCCTTCTGGTTTGATTTAACTACTGTTGCTCAGTTCAGCAGCAAACCCTCAGAAAACATGGCAGAGCTGTTCACAGCAGGAAATTCTTCAGTGCATTACCTACTTGAGGACAAAACAAGCAGATATGTAATCAGTGGAAATCTATGGGTCACTACCCTCTTCCACGAAGGTGGCATCACAGGCCTTTGCTTTGCTTCCACCACTGTCCTCAGGGCTCTTGTTCTGAGAGTGATCATGAAGAGATAACATTAAAAAAAAATAGAGCTGGATGAATTGAGTGGAAGTAAAATTTAAGGCTTTTCAGGCTAGGGATTGTGTTAGTTCTGTTTGATCAATCTACAGCAATTGCTGCTAGTGAAGAAGGGTAAAATATGTATCTATTAAAGTAAATCCTGCCACTACCTTCAATACATTAGTCTAACGAAAGCATTCTGCTTGAGGGCAAGTGCCTGATTTGTTTAATGTTAGGAAATTGCTTCGTGTCATGCTACTTGGTGAGCTCCAAGTCCTACCTTACTGCCTGGGCAGCTAATCTACACTCATTGCAGGAGACAAGAGAGGAAAGAATTCGCCAGTATCACGAAGAACCAAACACCCCTCCAGTTCTGGTGAGTAGTAGTTCCCAGTCAGGAAGTTCATAGCTGTAGCACAGTAAATATTTTAAATGCATTCTTGCTAGCTTGCAGTGGAGATTTCCCTGCCTGACAAGCCTTACAGAACTGGGGCATGGAAAGCTAAGAGCTTCAACCTTGGGTTTTGCTTACTTGCAGAAGATGTGTTAGAACAAATGAAATGCATTCTGCTAATTAAATGTGTGGAGTCCTGTTGCCAAACACATTTTAGGCAGCTCTGATCTTTCCAGTCACTGGCCAGTCATATGGTGTATGTTGGGGGTG
Organism: Nesoenas mayeri; assembly: GCF_963082525.1. Taxonomy (NCBI): domain Eukaryota; kingdom Metazoa; phylum Chordata; class Aves; order Columbiformes; family Columbidae; genus Nesoenas; species Nesoenas mayeri. The sequence goes on along the minus strand of NC_137545.1, from coordinate 3,798,427 downwards.
ATGTGCATGCAGATTGTAAGATACCTCCCCTGAATCTTTTTGCAGATATTCTTAACTTTACATGATGTTTCATTCTCTGTAGGTTCTGAATTTGCTCATTCAGTAGTAATTACAGTACATCTGTCTGGGGAAGTGGGACCTCTGCGTTTCCTGTCCCTGTGCTTCAGCTTGGAGTATAAAGTTTGTGCTCTAACAAACCCAGCTGGCTGGTGTTTGGCCCAAAGTGCATCTAAGAATGGTGGCAGCACAAGTTCAGGGTGTTTCAAAAAGATGGACCCCATCCGAAATCACAACACAAGGTGTTTTGGGGTCTGTCGTTCTGAAACACCCTGTAACTGGTGTAAAAAAAAGAAATAATAACTGTCCCGTCCCAACAGATGGGATGAGGGATGAGTTAACTCTAGACGTGACACGCGCCCTGACTCAACAGATGAGAACAGGTGTGAGTTAACTCTGGGTTAATTCTGTGCGGTTATGTGAAGTGAATGACAGACAATCACCTCCAGGGTCCAATTCAATTGTGAGTTTTAGTAAAAGTTCTTGTTGGAATATTGGTTACAGCGAATGGTGACTTGGACAAAGTATAACAGAACTTATAAACACATTAATAGCGAAAATCCTACTGCGAGCGATATGCTGGCAACCATCAGTAGCTATAATATGAAATTTAACCAAAAATCAACAGCAGAGCTTAAAGATGGTGTTATCCTTATATGTTCAAAAGGGAAAGGGAGAAAGAGAGTACTGAAGGAGAGACAAAGAAATGGGGGTATAGAAAAAAGGAGAGAAGGAAAGAGCAGAGAGAAAGGAAGAAAGAAAAGAGTGAGGGATCCGGTCTCTTACGGCCCCACAGTGTGGATGACAGGACTTGTACGATGATGTGTAGCCTTGGTGTTCCGCGGCGAGGATGCTGGGGTCAGGAGCACAGCGTCCTCCGATGTCTGGTTCAGAGTGAGGGTCCTCAGCGTGCTGGTATTGGTGAGGCCAAGCTGGTATTCCCTTCGCTGAGACTGGTAGACTGGTATTCCCTTGGCAAGGCCGAGCTGGTATTCCCCAAACCATGCTGGTTTAGTGAGCTTTTTATAGCTCCCAGAGTAGAGGAAAGTCTTGGGGGGAGTCAGGGGGGAAAGTGGTGATTGTGAAAGAGGGACAAGTCTGGACAAGTCCTGGGCCACACTGAGGGTCTACGGCTTGCCCCTTTTGTGTCATGCAGAAATCAGGGGGAAGTGGTGATTGCAAAAGATGAACAAGCTTCAACAATCCCTGGGCCATGTTAAAGGGTCTCAACTTTTCACCTTTTTTTGCCAAGCTGGACATATAATGAGATGGGGCTATGTGCCCCCCAGCACATCCTCCATTTCTGGTCGGTCAACCGGCCTGATCTGTGGCTCCTTAGCTCGTCATTGATGTGTAGATCACAGTTTCCCCTGCTCTGAATGTGTCTTCTGGCTGAACTAGTTTTGTCACAATGTTTTCAGCCATGATCCTTATCAATGCTCAACAACTGGAAAAACACATTTTCTTTTTCTCCTTAATGGTTTGTCCTTCTTTAAAAGGGAAAAATAAGCAAGAAAAGCAGCTTCTAAAACAAGATAACTCACCTAAATTTGTCTTGGCAACTTTGTTAGAAATAAATGAGTGAGAAAGTCTTGTTGGTAGTCATGGCGAGCTGCACTAAGACTGCTTGTGACAAGCATTCTAGCCTTACTAATAGCTTGAAAATAACATTAAATGCTTACACCTACATTAGGGCTTGCGGGAAGGTGCGATGCTGCTAGTGGAAGGAGACAAAGCCACCTTGCAAGGAGTGACAGGAGCACGTCTGGTTTTGAGGTAAGTGCTTCATTTGAATTGAAATGGATATCCTCCTTCAGATAGATAGGAAGAGAGACTTCTGTTAGACTCCTTGTCCACGCTGCCTGTTCCTCACATCAGAAATTAATCCCTTGTTTCCCTTTCCCATTCTCTTTTCGAAGGCCAGAGGAATGCCAGTTTGCCCCTAACGTGTTCAACTCGAGAACACGGGAACTCATGTCTTTAGTCATATGAACGTTTACCAAGAAATCTAATATGTCTTTCCCATGACGCAGGCAAGGAAGAGAGTCAAAACTCTGCTTGTTCTGAATAAGGATGCTTTGTTCTGTCCCTCGTAACAGATGGAAGCACAGTTGTCCTAGCTCCTGTTAAAGCTCACAACATGTTTTGTCTCGTTTACAGGGGTAAGAAACCAACTGAACATGAGCCTGGAACAGATTTCAGTTTCCTCCTGATTGACAGTAATCTCCAGAATCTGTAGCCTTGCATATTCTGCAGCAAAAGTCACTTTATGGGAATGCAATGAGGAGGAAGCAGAGAGATGCTTCTAGTTCCAGGGTGGGTGGAGAACCTTATCTTCATAAATAAAGATAAATATGCATTAGTGGGCTCTTCTCCCCAACCTAACTCATGTCTTGGACACCTCTACCAGCAAAAAGTCAAATTTTATTGCAATACTTGAGTAATCATAGCTATTCTTAGTCTGAAAGTGTCTGTACATCCATGTATCCACTTTGATCCACCAGAAGAAAGTTATTTCAACACAACCAAGACTGGATAGCAAGTCAGCTCTTCCTGCTGCCCAGTTTTACCTGCCAAATGAAATAATTGTTCCTTTAGTGTACTCCACACCATTGGTTTCATTTCTGCGCTGTTAATAAAGGGAGAAGTTATGCATTCAATTACTTTTATTTGCTTCAGACTCATGTTAAATAGATACAATACTAATTATGTACAAAAGTGTGCATGTTAAAAATTGTCAGGTTACAAACTTGCAAATCCTAGAAAAGTGCAAAATTTTGAAACATCTTCCACCATGCTGTACAGAAAGAAAATCCATCGTTAGCCAATATACACACTCTTAAAACATACTGATCGAAACAAAATAAGACATATAGTATACTCTTAAAGCACCCAGAAGGGAAAAAGATATTGCACAGAAGACTGTCAGCAAGTTCATTACAGTGCCTGAAGGCTCATTTTGAAAGTAGATATTTACAACACTCCCCACTACCTAACATTTAACTCTTAAAAAAGGCATTTTTTGGCATTTAAAAATCCATTTATAATTGCACAATCTGTAAGAGTTATCAGAAAATATGGTTAACCGCTTCTGTAAGGCCTTTGTTTCCACTCTCTCATTAGCTTTAGTAAAAATCCATCAAGCAAGCTGAGCAGCATCACGGCTTCCACCAAAACAGACTGAAGGGACGCAAATCTTAATGAGCAGCGTTTCTCTAATCTTAGATTAAGCTGCTTCTGTGAAGAGTTGAATCGGAACACGTATCGCAAGTTTTCCTTGATGGTTTTTTTTCCCTCGTGGCTTTCTTCAAGCAATAGCTCACAGCTACATATGACTAAAGCAGCACTGTCAGGTGCAACACTAAGTTTATGTTGAAAAGTTACTACTTCAAGGCAAAAAATATGGCTCACCCAAGAGGAAAATACTGACTGAGACAGGAAGCTAAATAAACAAGTGGCCTGTAAATTCAGTTAGGTCTCTGATATATATGGTTGGATGTTTTATATTTCAATCTCAAAACACCTTAGCAGCTTTAAACCATAATCTTTACTGACAATCATGCTTCTGGGACAGAAGACATGTTTTAAAACTGTGTCTGTGCTGAGTATAATCACAGACCTAAGCTCCTGCCAAACTTCCCAGCCCAGCAGATGAAAATAAAAAGAATACACCACTGGAGGAACGCTCTCCTGAAGAAAAGTAGCGCAACATCTATTTTATGTGTGCTATTTGTGTAAATGGTAACTAAAAGAAACACACACCAGTTTTCTTCCACAGATGCACAGTGAAAAGGTGAATTGAAACCAAAGAGTACTTTTGAATTAACGCTACAAGCAGTTCCTCACACCTGGGGTGTTCAAGCCTGCCATAAGATGAGCAGCACTCGGCTCAGGCTCTGCACAACATGCTGTGCTGCCTTTGGAGGTGTTTCTGCATTCAGGCATCTGATGGCTATTTTAAACCGTAGCTTTTCAGAAAACCCTTGCTTCCTATGACAGTATGTGCTAACAATGGCAATCAGTAATAAGAAGGAGAATTCGGCTCCTTGGGATGGAAGGAAAGACATCTTCCCAATGCTTCAGTTGAGTCTAACGTTGGTGTACAGTGAACCCAGATGCATATGACTGCGCAAAAACTATTTCCGCCAAAGGAGACCGCTAACAAGTGTCTTTACAGCTGGAACTGACACAGTCTTTTAAACTAAAAAGCATGAAAAGCTCATTCTAGAAAGCACTGAAGCACATGCTTGAATTTCCACCCAATGAAATATAACCCTATGTTGTGCTTTCATCTAACAATACTTAATATATCAGGCCTTAGGTTCACATTAGGATATGCGTTCATATGTTGTTTTTTCAAATAGATTCCTTGACAGGAAATAAAGTATTCACAGCACGTAGCCTCAGCATCTAAGCTAGCTATCAAGGGGCCACTAGCGGCGGAACAGAGGAGTCCCTTCAGGTGACAACACAGAGCATGTGTCTACACAGACTCAATGCAGGAACAGAAGGGCTGACATCTACTCTACTGCCCTCCCTAGCTCTAAAGCTCCCTACCATACCATAATTCCTATAGAGATACACATTTTCAACTAAATACAGATGCACAGTAAAAGTTCGGTGAAGCATCTGGCTGCTGTGCATGTATTTTGTAATGATTTTGTTAACCGAGATTGGGAAAGACAGAGGAAACACGGAGGAGGGGGCCATGGTGTAGGGAAGTGAGCCTTACAGCTCCCATTGATTAGGGCACGAGTTAAAAGACCTACCTAATTATTGTGCATTACAAATAAATTCATAATTCCTGCAGACTACCTTAAAGCAGACTGATGTAGGACTGTTATCAGTTCCATATAGAATTTTTACAGTGCAGAAACTCAGTTCTTTGCACTTAAAGGACACAGAAATACAACTTCAAAGAGGATCCTTATGAAACAGCCAATTGACTAGACTATTTAAAGCCTGTAAAGACTTTGATAAACCTCTTTTGTGATAACATTCATGATCTAAGGTATAACAGCGGGAAAAATGTTTCTTTATATCAATGCTGCAGATTAGCAAAGCAACTGTAATGTGTGTGTTAGTGCCTTCTCTTCTTTTCTTTTTAAAACAAAACAGGCTTCCTAAAACCTGATTTCCACAATGTGTATTAACCATGAAGAGAAGTGCAGTTAGTTTAAGATTGGGAATATTATTTTTTTGTTGGTGTTGATAAAGTACATGGATAATAGAAAAGCTGGTTTTTAGATATCCTATTAGTGAGTATTAGATAACAAGTAAATTGATATAGGATAATTCGCTTAAGTCAGATGCTAACTTGAACAGCAAATATTCTGCTTTCTGAATGCTCCTATAGTAGAAAAACTGCACAGACTAGATAAGATTCTTCACTATAGATGAAAAGACAACTAAAATACTACCCAGAATTACAAGTGAATTGATAAAGAGAAATTTAACAAACATTTTACTTGAAATAAAGGAGAGATGTCTTCTAAATATCATCCTTTGGTATGCAAGTTCAAAACTGTGCTAGGGAGAAGTGACTCAATGCTGCAAGCTACTTGTTCTCATCTATATGCAGCTATGAAAAGAGTCAGTTTGCAGTTTCTCTTAGATATCCATATTTACACTCCTACTTGCTCAGCTTTGAATGTAAGCATATCTTCAGCTTTTATAAATATCATTAGGGTTGTTCCAAAGAGTAAAAGAAAGAAGATACCACCAAGAAGATCTTGACAAGTGTAGTGTTAGGAAACAACTGTCGCTTCAGACTATTTTATTCTGAATTCCCAATCAGAATGCTCTCATCTCACAGCTTTAATTTTTACAATTAAATAAATCTTGTTTCAAAAGCAAAGGAAAATCTTATTTCACCAGTCCTACATGAAAAACAAAATGTGATCCTAAGTTTTACTGACTTGAGGAAATCAAAGAATTATGAAAGTCAGTTCACTAATTCACAGTGCACTGCACAACAGACTGCAATTCAACCAACGTGAACAGCTGATCCGAAAAAATCACTTTCTACTTTTAAAAAGACTTACACAAATACGTTAAAACCAAAAGAAACAACACACCAGCTGACGCTCACATTGACCACCTGTATCTTTCAATTAGAGCTGAGTTTAGATAAAAGCAAAGTGCAGACCTTCAGACCTACAGGGGTCTTTCCAGAGAGGCTCTGGCAAGAGCTGGTGTGCACCTCCCATCCTCGAGGACCAGATAACACATCAAAAGGCGATGGCTGTCACTGTTGTGCGTAGAGCACGAGGCAGCTCCGAGCTCACCCGTCCCCTCTTCGTTCCGCTGCTTCGTGCAGAGCGCAAACCAGGCTCAAGTCTGAGCCTGAGAACTCTCCACATTCAAACCCATCGGAGATATTGGTGAAGACCACCTAATGCTTGTGATGCACTAAAATGACGGTATTCAAATGTCAAAGCTCTTCACCATTAACTCTTTCATCCCCAATTATTGCAACTACATGGTATTTTACTTAAACTGACAGAGTGTATTCAGTATTCTTTAACATTAAACTACTAACGACATTAATTCAACTGTTGTATAAACATACCTAAACCACTGTAGGACGTTTTCAAACCCTCTCTGTGCAAGTCACAAAAAAACCCTGATGCTCTCACCAAACCTGTCTCCTCAGTTTTTCCACTTGATTCTACCAGCCTGAAACATCATCATTTCCTGCCCCCTTCCCCTACAAGTAAACACTTAAACTCATCTATGCGTTTAAACAGAACATATATGCATTCTTAAAAAAGCCACCAACTGAATGCCCCAAATGAGTTGTTTTCAGCTTCCCATAATACAGGAAAATCTCAGAGCTGAACTGAAATTCTTCTCAACTGCTCCCGAAAGAGCTTCCCTGAAATTCTTTCTTCATGAAATCAAAATGGACAGACATACGTCACATTCTCATATACACACTTAATACTTTCATAGTATCCTTAGTATTCTTACTGGATAGGTAATTGATTAAAAATAGTATTTTTCACTTCTCTATAGCTTATTTGAAAATAGGGGATGTGGGCTTTTTTACGTACATCGAGCCTCAAAATAACCACACCACTCTATTTCTTGAAACTTAATGCTCTCTTGTCAAGTGACTCAGAGAAATAATTCTTATTTTCTCCTAACTTTCCAGACAATCCAGTCTCTCACAGTGATTAATCAGAATATTGCAACTATGCATAGACCCCACTTGCTCACTAGTCTGATTTATTATCTCATTTAGAAAAGTTAAGAAGCAGCAACGCAACTTTCTTTACACAGCACAGTAATCAGTCATTAAGAGGGATTTCTTTTTTCCAGTAAAGAAATTGAGGAGAAGAAAACAGTTTGAATGAGACTAACAGAACTTGTGAAGGTTCTCCTTTTGCTGGGTAAGGAGGTATTACTATTTCTACAAAGTTAATAAATATTGTGCTAAAAGTTAATGAAATGAGATTATACCCTATGGAGTTCCTCAGGTAGTTCAACAGCTCCCCAGACACAGGGAGTATCTGGTAACATTTATAGGAGATACAACACACATTCATTTCCATAAATAAATAAAAATGACAAGAAAAGTGATGGTGGGGGAAGAAAGCAATAGCCAAAAGGACACATACTAGCCAACAATCACTTATAGTTTTGTCTTATATCTATATGCCCCTTACCCCATGATATTTTCTCCTTTTGATAGACATACATACATGTATATACATATCTACACACAAACATACACACATCTATACACATGCACACATACTTTCGTACGCCGATCCAAAAATTCCTATTTTTCCCTCAGTACTAGGGTTTTCTAACAGTATGGGGTTTATCATTGTAATCAACATTATAAAAATGTCAGAACGACAAGGAAATACACACCCTTCTATCACGATGTATTGCTAAACCAAAAAACCCACCAGTAATGGCTTCTCCAAAATACAGCATAAAATCCATAGCTATTTTGTGGGATATAGCGCACATAAGGATCTGATATTTTCTTTTCCCATGTTTTAAACACATCTTGAAAATGGATATGTTATCTGTTGCCCTGCTTTGTTTTACACAAAAAAATATATGGCTAACAACTAGTTTGCTGAACCAAGAAACAAAAAGGTGCCATTTAACTAAATTGTGCTGCAATGCTGTCAAAATGATTTTGCAGTGGAAATTCATCTTTTGTTGGTATGAGTTGCCTTACTAATGAAGCAGATTGATCTTTGACCAATATAGATACTGAATATTTCTCTGTATTTTTCAAGATATTACATATATTACGATATTTCTTGGTGTATTTCTTAGTCTAGTGAACAATACAAATAATTTTCAGCAGCAAGTATTTCCTACCTCCTTTAGCTCCTTTACCACCTTCAACTCCTTTGAAGTTATTCATGTCTGTGATTTAACCAATTTCTGATAATCAAGTAGTGCAACACAGGTGTTCCTTGCAGAACAGCCTAAGACTGGAGCTACAAAAAAGATAGCAATAGCCATTTACAGGAACAAATTGCAATAAATTGTTCATTGGGCTAAAAACATATTGAAAAGGTTGTAATGTCACCTATCTCAATTCTGAATCTGACCACTGCAACTGCCAGAATTTTAATTTACTGCTGGGGAATTACAATGCTGTCAAAGCAAAGCCAAATACCCTCTTTGTGATCAAGGAACATCTGACCCTATGCAGCTTTACATCAAATGCTACTTATCTTAAATTCAATTAGCAAGCTTGGGTTTGGAGGTTTGGGTGTCTTTGTTTTTGTTTTATTTTCTTTCATTTTGTTCCTGAAACACAGTTATAGCAGCCATTTAGAGAGGGATTGTGCTGTGAGCAAGTCAACACCGTTAAGGAAAAATATGCAAGCAAGCTAACTTGCATGAGTACATATGCTTATTACTGTACCTCTACCATTGGTTCATCTTCAACAGATTTAAGAATCAAGCCCCTGAAAGTTGAGATACACATTTAAAGTGACCAAAAGATTAGACATGTTTCTGGAATCCACAAGAGAAGGTAGCAGCAATCACTTGCAATCTTGAGTGTTATATTCAGTCTCTCCTGATGAAATCTGGCTGAGCCGTTTGCTTGATCCCCACAGCTTTTGGGAAAGCTGACCTGAGTGCATCTGTTTAAAAGTAATTCAGAGAAACAAAAGGAGGGGGAAGGGATAAGGTGGATAAATTAAAAAGGAATTCAGACACTGATTCTGGTGAAATGCAGACACTACAACGTACTGCATAAACAAAATTAGACCAACAAAAATTATTTGAAAACAAACCAAAAGTTACACTTAGGGATGATTCTTGGGACTGACAAAAAACAACAGACAAAACACTGATCAAAGTCTTCTCTGGTTTTGAACGGTTAAAGGGTTATTACCAAGTAATGCAGACTTGTTACTTATCCTACTTCAAATGGCTTAGAAACAGTGTTTCGATTGCTATTTTGATAGGAAGGAAAAGAGGTGAATGTGAAGCAAAAAAGAACCAAAGTAGAAGAAAGGACGTTTTATTTTAGAGATTTCAAACAGAAATTGCTAGAAGTGAAAAGGAAAAGATAAGCAAAATGCAAGGCAGTGACAGCAGAATGGAGGAAAGAGAGAAAGGTTATCTCCTGGTGTCAGATTTATACAGTCTTCCAAAGATCCTGGGTGAAGTGCCCAGAGTAAAATTTAAACCAGAAGTAATTCATATTGAGTAAGTATACAGAAGTATAGACAGATAACAAGCAACCAGAGGCCACGTTAAATCCAGCATCTGGTAGGTTTGCCATCTGACAACAATTTGTAAGAAACTGTTTTAATTTCTTTCTTAAATATAAGGCTTAAGATTGGCCAGTAGCGATTAGCCTGGCAGCTAATTAGGTGGTGAAATCCCTCACAGTTCAACAAACAAGGTGCGTGTCTGAAGAGCGCAGCTTTGAGAACAGCTCCCGGCACTCGGAACTACAAGTTAAGCTTGCTCAACAACGGTGTCATTGCAGCAGCAGCCTGCTAGAAAAGGCACAGGGATTGGCACGGGCGGGTGAGCATCCCCCAGACCGTGCAGCATCCCAAACAGCCACGTCATTGTTAAAAATACAGTGACATTTGTTGTACTTCACTTCGTACTGGATACTGTCAATGCAGAAACACTAAAGGCCAATCTTAATACCAAGCAGCATTTCACCGTATGCACAATAAAGTTGGTCTCTCCCTTTATCCCAAGGATCAGTATCACCACAAAAAGCCAGAACTACAACACTGTCTTCTGTATAAGGATAAAATTCTAGAAATTCATATATTCCTTCCAAACTACAAATAATTCAAAGAAATACCCCACATACATATGCTTTTCAAATATATTGATTGATGGCATTATAGAAAACTAGAAAATCTGGGACATAATGTTGTTCCTTAAAAAAAAAATCTATTCACATAGATATTAAGCTTGCAGATCATCTGAATTATAAACAGATTATCCTGAAAAAAAATTCATATAAGGAATCCAGTCTTTGGAACAACACTTTCTCCATAGTTAGAAAAATAGATGTGATTAACAGCTGAAAGAAAAAAAGCCTCCGGTCTAATGATATACATACATTTCAGCCTACAAAAGATCTTTGCTAAGGAACAGGATGCTGAGAAATGACAGTAACATTAAAACTGTCATTACAAACGTATGTTTAACCCCATCAGAAGCACCTCTCTGTCAATTGTGCAGTAGGACAAAGTCCAGCTGCAGGTCAGTGGGAACCTCCCTCCCCATCCGCTGCAAACAAAGTCAGGCTAACACTGTGGGAAGCCTGGTTCAAATATAAAACCATGTATCTCCTAGCTAAAACACTTTAAACTACCAGCAAATAAAGTCGCTCTGTTTTCACAATTAAAATATAAAATTAAATTAAGACACTTTTCTGGCATTTACTAAAGGTCATGCAAAAGTGGTAATCACATGTTCAAATAAATACACCGCAGCACAATGGAGATTGGGTTATAAAGAGAAGCAGGTTTAAACTAACCCAAGTACTTTGAAAATCATGACAAGAAGTACTTAAAGCAAAATCGTTCTGCACAAGCAAAACTGGGCACAGCTATTTGACAGATGGATGCTCTGTATTTGATATTGCATACGCAGTACCAACAAGTTTATATTCACCATATGGAGCACAGAGCATATTGGAAACCTACACAAGTGATTCTTTGTGCACTGTAATTAGAGACTCTGAACAGAAAGCAGTAATATTTTTTTCCCCAGTGTCAATCAATGCGTATCAAAAGATCTGACAGAAAGCATGAGAAATAAAGTAGCTTGCTCTCTTTCGCTTCCAGTTTTCTTCTGGAAAATTATTTCATCAAGAAGTGGCTGACAACACTATCACGTTCAGAAAAAGTTAGCTACTATGACTTTGCTTATTCAGATGCGAGTGATAAGGTTTGCAAGTTAGTCCAGCTGAGCTTCCCATCTGTGATCCCTATAAACCTTTGATTCTTAATGAGAAATTTCAGTAGAGCAGTCTCAATAGTTATTTTTTTCCCACTGAAAACTGAAACTTGCTCTTAAATTTACCCTGCCATAGAGGAGACCTCTTGCTCAACTGGAAAGCAGATATAAGTGAGCTTCCCACTGTTCGGTAGAAAAAGTTCTTGATGGTGGGTTTTACCTCTGCGGGCTTGCCAACACCAACGATAATCAACTTGCCGTCCTCCAAGCCAACAAGGATGTGGCTGTACTCTTTGGTGACAGAAATGCAGTGAATTGGCAGTCGCATGGCTAAGGGGGAGATGCTCAGGCTCAGGCTGCAATGATCAAAAACCACAGAGACAAAGCTCATCACGTATGTGTTTGCACATATGGCAAAGAATCACACTGCAGTTGAAATTGTTGTCTGTGGGATGCACTATAAAACACAGCTTCTCGATATCCAGTTTGCTATTTCAATTATTGTAAACTGCTACGGAATGACCTAGTCATACTCCAGAATGGAGTTCAAATAACAAGAACAGGCATAGATGTGTCAGTAAATTAAGACATTTTCACTGAAGAACAGTAACATTACCCCCACAACTGCCTAAACAACAAAGATCCCTCCCATTCTGAGGAGCAATGGAGCTCTACAGAGTGCAGCAGTAAGGAGAGTTTGAAACTCAGTGCAGAACTACATGAGACGTGATCTTGCAATTGCTGAGCTCCCAGTGACCAGTCAGACATGGGGACAATCACAGCTCGCAGATGTCAGACACAGCTCTTCCCGAATTCTGTCAGTTCTAGGTGTATAATTGGGACAAATGCCTGGTATAACCTCCCATTTTTCTTTTCTCCTTATCTTCGTTCCCCCATAGAAGAGTTCTTTCAGGAATACAGAAAAAAGCAATGGTTACCACCTACAGCACCAAGCAAAGCCCACGTTACACAGCCATTTCTCAATAAATCTTTATATTTGCATCTCGATAATAAACTGCTGATGGTGGTACACTACCTGTAGAGATCCCGTATGGAAAGAAATCCCTGTAAGCTGCCCATCACTATATACTCGCCAGTCACACACATATCTGACACTTCCTCCTTCAGAGTCTCAGAACCCAAATATTTTCCATTGACAGAATAGAGATGTAATGCATTCTTATCCTGAAAAGATCAAAAAGGATCCAGTCAGTTCTCTGTGACATTTAAGATTGTATTATTTGTGTCTTTAGCTCACTAACAGGAGCTAACTTGGGTAATAACCCACAGATAATACTGATGACAACAGTTTCCTTGTCGAATGATACAGGACTACCGAGCCTATACGCAATGTGTATGTACACCAGGTTCTGTATGGAAATTTTTGAAGTTATTTCTCATCACCTGTTGATGTAACATGGTATCGTCTTACCTATCCATCTAATCAATTCCAAATTTTCTGAAAACATTCATGGATTTAATGGACATGTCCCTATTTTATAAGGGTTTTTATTAAGGAAGAAGAAAGGAAAAGAGCACTCTTATTGTCAGCCCCGCTGCCACCCTCCCTCCCCCAACTCAAACTGAAAAGCAGGAGGAAATAGGTATATTTCCACAGAGCTAGATCTAGAAGTATTTTCTGGACAAGGCAATGAATTACTGATGGATTAAAGACATAGCTAACGTGACCACCTGAAGTTCTTTCAGCCTGACAATACCTTGGTCTCTTCTGTCCCCATCTTCCCATAGCAGCTAGCATGCCTACATCCAATAAACTTGTCTTCAAGAAATTTTCCATGTTCATAGAAATCCTAACACCTCTACCCTTATTAAAGCAACTACGCAGCTACTCAATGGACAGAATAAGCTACACTGTGAACCTTAGAGCTCTCCCTCTAAAACTAAAAAACCTCAGTGTCGTCACTGGGCATCTTACACCCCAAACCTACTGCTCCCCTCGCAAACTTCAGTTTCTGTGCACAGTGGAACTTGTTTCCCCCAGTTTTCAACTTCAAAGTAGCTCTCCCACGAAGATTCATCGGGACATGCTTGGGCATCTTCCTTGCAGGTATTGGGAGATTTTAAAGAAACTTACAGGTGCACAGTGTGTCTGTGACTTAAGCTTTAATCCAATTTCACTCACACAGACTAGCAAAATAAAAAAAAAATATATGGAAAAAGACACAGGATGCTCAAAAAGTCTTATTACTTTAGAAAAGAAGGATAAAGTTAACAATATTTATGACTAATGTCTTCAGAGAAAGAGAGAGAGGTATGCCATGAACCTAAGTACCTTAAGAGTAGTCTTTCCTTCTATGCTGGTGTGGACTACTATGTGGCCTTCCCAGGACACAGCCAGATTGGGAACAGTCAGCAGGAGAGAACTCTCACAAGGTGGTCGCAAAGTCCTCACGTACTGACCTTTCCGAATAGTGTGGACAATAACAGTTCCATCCTGCAGTCAAATTTAGGTAAATTGTTACTCAGCAGGTAAGTTACCGCAACACATAGAAAGAATATTTAAATAGAGAGGGAATATTATGAAAGCACTTAAATCCTTAACTGGAGATCGAGATTCCTGAGCATTAGGAACGCTACACAAAGAAACCTTCCCCTCAAGGCAACGTACTACAGGCACATGAAAAATAAATGCAAATAGGGCAACAGGGGAAGGACAGACAGCAAATCAGCCGTTTCACAGGTCACATATATGAGTAAGAATTAAGTGCAGGATAGAGTTCAGCAGCCTGCCAGAGTCATACAGTAAGGTAGAATCCCAGAATCACAGAATGTCAGGGATCAGAAGGGACCTCAAAAGATCATCTAGTTGAATCCCCCCGCCGGAGCAGGAACACTTACATGAGATTACACAGGAAGGTGTCCAGGCGGGTTGGAATGTCTGCAGAGAAGGAGACTCCACAACCCCCCTGGGCAGCCTGGGCCAGGCTCTGACACCCTCACCAGGAACAAGTTTCTTCTCAAATTTAAGTGGAACTTCTTGTGTTCCAGTTTGTACCCATTAACCCTTGTCCTACCATTTGTTGTCACCAAGAAGAGCCTGGCTCCATCCTCGTGACACTCCCCCTTTCCATATTGATCCCCATGAATGAGTGCCCCCTCAGTCTCCTCTTGTCCAGCTCCAGAGCCCCAGCTCCCTCAGCCTTTCCTCACACGGGAGATGCTCCACTCCCTTCAGCATCTTGGTGGCTGCGCTGGACTCCCTCCAGCAGTTCCCTGTCCTGCTGGAACTGAGGGGCCACAACTGGACACAAGATTCCAGGTGTGGTCTCCCCAGGGCAGAGCAGAGGGGCAGGAGAACCTCTCTGACCTACTGACCACCCCCTTCTAACCCACCCCAGGTACCATTGGCTTCCTGGCCACAAGGGCCCAGTGCTGGCTCATGGTCACCCTGCTGTCCCCAGGACCCCCAGGTCCCTTTCCCCTACGCTGCTCTCCAAAAGGTCATTCCCCAACTTATACTGGAACCTGGGGTTGTTCCTGCCCAGATTCAAGACTCTACACTTGCCCTTGTTATATTTCATTAAACTTTTCCCTGCCCAACTCTCCAGCCTGTCCAGGTCTTGCTGGAACACAAATAAGCTGCACAGAACCTTCAAGGTTAAGGAAGCAGGCATGAAACTATCACAGAATTGTTCCTATGAGAAGCTTAAGATCTCCAAATAAGTCCACACTCATTAAAGCTCATCTGTGCAGAATAACACAACATGGTAGCTGAGGCCCATGCTGTGCAGAGCAGTTTGAGACAGCCCAGTTTAAGCAGGCAGCAAGGGAGAGGATGCATAGCATCTTGATGTGCAAGGCTGAAGAAAACATCATGAAACAGTCACATTTTTATATTATTCTTCATCAACTTCAAACATGCTCTATGGTTTGAGTAAAGAAAAGGCAAAGAAGGGCAAAGTATGACAATGCTTACCCTGGATCCTGACACTGCCATATCCAGCTCAGTGCTGATGCCAACACTCGAAACTTCATCAGTATGCCCGTAAAGGATCTGTAACGGCCTAGGTGCTAGACCTACAGGCACTCCTCCCTGAGAGTAACAAAAAGTGCAATGACACAGTCTCTTGCAGCTGAAGGACAAACAAAAAATAAATTTCTGGTATCTTCACTATCAGTTGTGGGAGATGTATATTTGACATAGACCAAAAGCGAAGGCATAACTCACCTGTTCCAATGCCAATTTTTTACCTTTTATGTCAGCAGTGCTGTTTACTGACATCACAAGAATGAACGAAGGACATGTGAAAGACAGAGCTTTTTAGTCGCCTTGTTTATATCCCTTCAGATGTCCAGGTTACACCACAGTTAGCAATCCTAATAGGAGTTAGGATCCACTCATCTACCCACTTTTTCTTCATCTGTGTATCTGGGCTTGTTCAGTTCTTACAGTTTACATTGCACTTAAGCACTATGTTCACAGCCATGCTTAAAGAAGTTGAAAGTTATTTTCCTTAAAATTACAGCAACTCTGTTTGATCTTCTAAGGAAGAGCTAATATTCTTTCTCAGTGACTACCGGTAGTACAATATACAAAGGAAATACTGTAATAATGTTCATTAAAAACAGTAATTTTCCCACATGACTGCAGGGTGTAAAAAAATCATTTAGTACTTTTGTTCCAGCATATACAGACATCCTCAGACCAGTCCTACGGCAAGACCTGTGCTTAGTGAGAGGGTATTAGTAAATAGTTCCAAGAGGACTCTTTATTGTCACTTCTGTGATAGATATTTGGCAGTCAACCAAGGCCAGGGAGCCTGAAGAATGCAGGAATGCAGAACAAGTGTCAAAATACAGAGCTGGGAAAAAATGCAGAGCAGACAAGTAGAATGGACGTGACAGCATGCAGTCATTGCTGCCACTTTGTAAAGACCAAGGGAAAATTCTCACAAGAAGAATTTACAATACATACAAGATATTTAGATATCCATTAAAGAATAATAAAAAAAAATACATGAGAAGTCTTAAGAAAAAGCAACTCTAAACAAATATCATCTCCAAAGGATGACTTATTTAACTCATACTAAGATAAACTAAAAAATGCTCAACATTTATCCTCACTTGAGACAAAAAAAATACTGTTGTGAGCACTAAGGTCTCATCTTTTTGACCAAACACTATTGGTACAAAGTACTTCTTGAAAGAATTCTAAATGTTCCCACCAAAAAGACGGCTTCCACAAAAAGACATGCAGTTACACGCCTCTGTACTGGTTTAATGTGCTGACTTTAGTTCAATTATAACAAGGTGATGTGACAAAATGTACTGTCCATAATACGACAGCTCCCCCTGCAGTTAATCCTACTCATTTTACCTTTAATGCAGCAATCAGAAATGAGCATTTAAATGCTTAACAATGGAAACGGCCTCACGTTTCGTGTATGAGTACACACATGCATCACACAACCACTTTCATTGTGTGAAAGCACAAGACCAATATTAAAGAATTCTGAAATGCCAGCATAAATCCAGTTCACAGACTAGTGTTGGCTTTGCTATCACCTAGTGTACTCGTTCAACAGTGGAAACAATACGCTAAAATGCAAGTAGTACACTGAACAGCAGCCTAGAAATGTAAAAATCCCCAACTATAAACACTGTTCTAACAAATTTAGGAAGTCTCAAGCACTGTCTCTTTTTTGTTCTTCTATCTGTACAACGGGGAACAATATTTGCCTATCCTGAAAATAATCTATGACATCTTTAAGAGTGCCTCTGAAATACTGTACTTCAGCTGTAAAGTAACTAATGTGTATAGTGAATATTTCAAATACAGAAGACAATGGGAGTAGTAAAATTAGTAAGCTAATCAATTTTAGTGGCCTGTCTTCCCTGCCAACCTGAAAGGAAATCAATAAACCATCACAGCAAGACAGAGGAGCACAAAAAAGCATTCAGAAACTGCTTCTCAGAGTATGCCTAAATAACCTACCTGCTGAACTATTTGCCATATCATGCAGGTAGTGTCTCTGGAGCCTGAAATTAAATGAATTCCACAGTAGTCTATTGCCAAGCAGGTCACAATATCTAGATAAAGGAAAGAAAACACAAGGTTATCATCACAGAAATATTTAAAACTAACTTCCCACAGAGTGACAATGTGCATGTAACAGACCAACAACGTATCCTGATTTGCAGTCAGTTCACTGTGATAAGGGCTGATGAGACTATATTAAACAACGAAGTCTTGTACAGGTGTACCAACCTGATTTAACCACCTTTGCTACCTAAAACCAGCAGTCAAGCCTTCTTTTGAAACGACATTAAACCATCACTCCAATGACTAAAAAGTCATGCTGAAGTATTTATGTATAATCATGGTTCAAATATTCTTCTGTTCCTATGCTTCCATTCCTTTATAACAGCTGGGCTTGTCCGCTCGAGTGCACTGGCTACAACTATTTCCAAGAAGACCAAACATCAAGACACAATAAGCAAAACCTTTCATTTCACGATATAAACAATTACTAACCCATGTGCCTGAGGTGCTGTCCAACCAGCTTGCCTTTCGTAAGAGATGTCACTCTGATGCTGTTGTCCCAGTGTCCTCCACTAAAGAGCAGCTTTGCATCATGGGACACTGCAAACAACTTGGAGGTGATCTCCAGCCCCGGTGCAAAGGGACCACTCACATTGCGCTGGGTTCTGCAGGCAAATGATGAGCAGTTAAGGGTAGCTTTAGTTCAGACCAATGTATTTTGCACTTCCTATATCCTTAAAAATTAATAAGAAATTCCACCTATAGAGGAGGCTATATCTAAAAAAATAATTGGTGGAATTCTGGCACCCTGATATCCAGGGCAATACTCTCACTACCAGCAGCAAGTGGAAGCAAGATTTCACCTTAGATCTTTTCAGTCTTTCATGCAATTTGATCCTGTATGAATAACTCATGTCCCTACTAAGTATTGTTACAATAAAGAAAAAAAAGAATATTCTAAAAAGCGAAGAAGCAAACCCACCACATATACCTGCACTATAGTGTAAGGAAGTATGAAGACTGACCATCTCAGATTCAAAGATGAGTATTTATTTTTAAAAGTTAGAAGTACATCTAAGAATGGAGAACCTTGAAGTACTACTTAAATAACCCTTTACTAGAACAGTATTACAGATTAGAGGTAATATTCTTGAACATCAGAAGATGCATTCTTATGTGAAAACTCAGCCAATGAAAACAGTATAACCCACTGACTGTTGAACAATTACTGTGTTTTATTAGTGTAGATGCATTCATCCGCACCTCGCCTCATCACATGCTTACTTGGGATTTGTCACTGTGGTATCTCTGATGAATGTAAAATAGTTGGAGATATTTTTATCATAAGGCAGCCAACCATGAGTTCCAATAACACAGTTCAGACTTGCTGTTACCTAAAAAAGTTTGAAAGGAAAATCTGTGAAACCCACAGGTATATTTTCTGCTTTCCTTTGATGGCAATGGAGCTTGCATAAAATCCAGCACGGCCTTCTACACTTCCATCTACAAATCAAAAAAACATCCAGCTGAGGTGAGTTAATGCACATGTGGTGCATATTACCAAATTAGAATAGTGTGTGTTCTAGATACACCAGAGAAGTTGAAAGCAGGGAGAAGGAACATGTAGCAAGGAGGTAAAATACAAAACACCCAGTCAGCTGCTGCTTCTCTTATTTGAAATAGCAGTCATTAAACGTTAACATATTACCACAGGAAGATGATTTTTAAAAAAAAATGTACTACAGTTCTACTTCTGAGAAATAAGAAGGGAATGTAAATAGTCGAGGATATTTTCATTAGATATTTAGAAAAAATAAAATGAGAATTGTAGATGTGTCCAAATTCTAAATTATATATGCACATACCACACTAAGCCAGGACAGTACATTTGACCTACAAAGTAGGAATATTGGAAAATAATATTCTTTCCTGCAAAACCAAGGTATTATTGCACAGGGCCTGTATGCAGACCATACATACAGATGTAAATACAAAACCACTCTCCTCTTTTCATCATTTGGTCATCTGCCATAGTGTAAGCACAACAGTTAATTTCAGCAACAGTGCCAGCCTTTGAAGTAAGTATATGTGGCATACAGTATAGTTTAATATATGGGTCGGAAAGTAATGATAAACATAATGGTGCCATGAAAAACTGCCATTTTCAAGCTGGGCTGCACTGCATTAGGAAGTTGATTGCTATTATGGAAGTGGATTGAGTGGGCAACTTACACCACACCTCACGACAACTGACACTCATGTCTCATCAGTTCTTAAATGCCATTCAACAAATCAACCTGGTTTCTCTACAGAAGACAAACGTTTAACTTATAGCTGACATTCACTATGGGTTAAAGGAACACATTTGAACAGGAACAGTTAAGAAGTGTTTCTCTACAAGTTGTATGAAACATACACACCTATTTGACTGTCTGCAGTCTAAGAATAGTATTGACACACGCAACTCACCAAGATCTCTGGGCTTCCCTGAGAAATAAAGGAACGTGCCTGATTCCTGGGGACAACAGCTTTGATGATGGGCACACCATCACTGATTCCCTAAGAGAAAGGACACAGTTTCGGTTTGATTATATGTAAGAGCTAAAGGACAAATCTGGTATCTGTGGAGAGTAAAACCCAAAGGCTCTGGAGTAACGTCAGCCATGTAGAGTCCTCTAAGGCACTGGAACACACATATCCAGTTCATGCAGGGATGCTTTGTTGCAGACACCAGAAATGAAACCCTGGCTCTGTCCTAAATCAGGGAGTTTAGCTCCCAAGTTCAGGGAGTCCTCAGGTGCCACCAGTGATGTTCTTGGTTTTCTTAGCATCTTAAGACTCAAAAAACACCCACACAAGCAGCCAGAAGATACAAATTTAGGGGATTCAACCTCGATGAAACTAATTAAGAAGACAGAGCTCATTTTAGACACATTTGCATTTTAAAAACATTTTCTTAAATAGGAAGCATGTTTATTTTCATCTAGGTTGTGACCTTTTGTTTCAAGCACATCAGAAATTTCAAATCAGATTTTACAAAATTTCAGGTAACATTACCTCGATGAAGAATGACTTCAGTTCAGTGAGGTGCTGAAAGAGATTCAGGGTGGAGGTGTCACTTTTAGTCAGTCTTTGCACTACCTCTTCTGCTGACAGCCTCTGTGGATGGGGTTCCTAGGAGACAATATTTGAAGGATTATCAGGTTACACAAATTTATTCATTTGTTCAAGTCACATAATACTCAGAAACTTCTTGATAATCAATGGGAAAATAGACTCTTGAGCACCTAATTTCCCTTGGTAAAGTATATTAATTTCTTTCGAAAACGGTATGTTAAATTTCCATCAGTGTGACCTTTAGCAGTGGTAATGTAGCAAAGACTTAAAATTCCTAAAATTACAACCTATTCTCTTAGAAACCATCATCTTTTCATTCTTTTTCCAAAGTCCTTTGTTACTCAGTTGGATTTAACCACAAAGGTCTCACTGAGAGGGAACAAAGAGCATTACCTTTAACAGCTGACATGGAGTTTGCCCAAAATTGTTTATCATCCCTTCTAAAGCTTTCCTTTCTTTCTCATCTGTTAAAGCATCCAAATCCACAGCCCCTAGATCACAACCAGAATGATGAAGGGTAGAAAAATGGAAAAAGAACATGATCCAGACAACTTATTGAGAACTGATAATGGTCAACAAATGTTGTGAAGCTTAATTTAATTGCAGTGTTATCACATTTTACTCCTGAAAAGCCTTCAAACAATGCCTTCATGTTAAAGATAATCTGAAAACTCCACTCAGTAAGTGGAATTTTAAGTGTATCTGTAAAAGTGCAAGAATTGAAGGCTTTTTTCTTATCAAACAAATTTAATATACATCATGCATGCAGCACATTGCATATAAAAGCCACTCAAAATTCAGCTTTGGAATTAACAGTCTATCATTTATCTTCAATATTTGTTGTTTTTAACCAACTTGCCTTGTCTCCTAAACCACAAGAAACCTCTTCCCACAAATGCTTTTAAGCAAGCAAATGAGAAACTAACAAAAACTCCCAAGCACTTTAAGAAACAAAATACAAGTGCCAGGAACAGCCGCCCTTTGAAAAGCCACCTTTATTAAAATTTCGGGTTTGCAACTTCTGAATTAAATATTCTGGTTGTTTGATGATAAACTGCAAGTTATGCTTCATCTATAATTCTGTTGCCTTACCATAGGCTACTATATGGCATGCTCACAAATCAAGTGGTTTTTGTCTAAGACTGAAAATCCCCAAGTCTGACGACAATGACAAGAGAACACACTGCTTTGTACCTTCATAAGTACAATAATAGAACACATTGAGTGCCTCCACTGCAGCTGGTCCCCTCTGCTTGTAGCCAAAAATCAGATCTATCCATTCATGAAGATGAGCGGAAACATACTCAGATTCCTAGAACAGAAAAATACTCTTGTAAGAATAAGAACTGCTGCTTTCTTGAAATATTTACTATTTTCTGTGAAAGAGATTTAATTCCAAAAGACATTTAATTCCAAAACTAGGTATACACCAATATATAGGGCAAAAGTATAAGAATATCCATGTGCGTTAAGGGTAGTAACCGCCAGTAAGAGGGAAAATTAATCCAGCACAGCAGCACATCTAGACTATCGAAATGCAACTATGCAATGGAAGGTAAGCTGCTAGCTCTTGAGAACCATAAAGCATAATCTTTAAAAAGCAAGGGAAGCCTTATCACCTAAACCCACCTAAGTCTGCATTCTATGTCTTAGGGCAGCAAACTCCCACATGATTCGTATCTTCAAGCTCTTCCCTTCTTTTTTTTTGAGCATTTTATGGACATACACAGCGCTTTTAACTGAAAGTTCTAACGGTACTTGTAATGTCAAACGCAACCACCACTCTAGTTCAAATGTAGCCTCAGTAGTTCACACTTAAGCCACAGTGACGATGTGGAGGTGTACCTGCTTTATCATTATTTCACACATATAAACCCCATCTTACCAGAGCCTTCCTGTGTTTATAAATGAAGTCTTCTGGGGAGTGAGCCCATTTGGGGAGAACAACATCATTTACCACCTCTTTGGATATTTGAAGCTGACCTAAGTTAAAATCTAGTGAAGAATTTGGAGAATTTTAAGAGTTACTACAAAATATTTCAAGTATCTTGATACCTCAACAAAGATTGAAAAGTATTACTATCTCAATAAAAGGGAAGGATATTGAAAAATTCTTAATGTGTATTTCCAGCAATGCTACCACCAAGGGCAAGTTCTGCCTGAATGTTTAATAAGTTAAATAATACAGGATAACAATTGTCCGAAGTACCTAAATTATTCCAAAGCTGAAGTCTCAGCCTTCAAAGTAGCATTTATCATTTACACAGCTACCTGTAAACAGATTTGCATTTGCTTTCTTTTAGCAGGACTAAGAGTCCAAAGCACTTCAGTGAGGTTATTCATAAGAATGAAGTTACTTTCAGGTTTCAATGGTTGTAGTATCAAGGCTTCAAGAAGTCTTAAATCCCACCAGGTTTCACTAGAACGACTCTAAATGCTTAAATCACTTTTGAAAGTGTGACCTGGATGTTTCCAATTTTTATAACTTAGAACTCTTGTAGACTGTAGCTAGCAGAATAAATTAGCAGCAACACACATACAAATCCATTTTTAAATTGTGTAATAGGTAGAAAACCCATTCACTATGCAATTAATGTGAATTAAAAACTGGCTAGGAGTCTCACATCAGAATGCAGGATGCTGTCTTTGCAATCAGCATTATCAGCCATTTTTTTTTTCCTTGTGGGCACTGAAACCTTACAAGGCTCTAAAATCAGGTGATTTAACATTACATTGGAAGGTAACTGTAGCAAACAGAAAATACATTGGTTGCCTAGAGCAAATAAAAGATCTCACATGTTTGAAGATGTCCAAACTCTATCATTCAATGAACCCAGTAAAAAGAATACTAATTAGCCTATATTAACTTTTGTTAATTATTTAATCAGTATTAACTGCTGTAACTTTTTCTTTTTCAAACATCCCAATGATCATCTCTGGTATTTTACATTAGATAAACAACACTATTTTTAGCCATACTTAAGTCCCTAGTCTGAATTTATCAACAACATTGAGGCTGTTGCTTAACACAACTGATGTCTTCATTAAACAATCTGAAGCCAGCATGATGATTAAAGTAATTTCTACAAGCACACTATAAAGTTTACATAGGAAGTGTTCCACAGCATTCACAAATGGTTGTAACAATTCTTCTCTGAAGAACACTAGAACAGCTTTCTATGAGAATATTTGGAATAGTCAGTTTACCATTTTGATTCTCCAGGAACTCTGGAAAGTAGAAGAACTCTGGGATAAGTTCCTTGACATCATTGGGATTGTCCATGAGCGCCTGCCATGTAGCAGGAATAGAGTGGAACTGCCTGTCAGCACAGTCAAACCTGCAGATCAGAAATCCCAGGTTAGACTTGGTTCACTCCCTCAGTAAACTGGTAATGAAGCAAAATGAGGGTGCTGCTCATTTGCCCACAGTATACCTGCCACTTTGAAGCTGGATATGAAGTGTTGTGAAAGGTTCTACTTGAATGAGGTAATGCATGACACCAGCAGCATTTGAGTAGTGTGTCCCATAGTGAAATTTGTCAATCATCCCCAGGGGATCCTCGAAATTCTCATATCTAAAACAAAATAAAGATTTATAAACACAACTGAGCACTACAGTTGATTGACATGTGGATCACAGCATTCTGTAAGAGAAAAATACATTGTGTTTTGTTAAACATGAGGACTTCAATTCTGACTTCAAAAGTCCCTAAGAAAAAGACTTCTGAAAGACAGAAATGTACACCAGATGAAGCCTTTGCATACCTGTTCTTATACTCTTCCCTAGGCAGTTGCTATCAGCTGTCAGAAACTGCATAAAGGGCAAGACAGGACTGATTTAGTATGACTTAATGCAATAGACAATCCCCCCTACATCACTAAGCTGTACAGATATTATTGAAGGGACTTGTCACAGTTTCTTGCAAGATTTAAGAAAAAAAAAAAGATAAAAAGATTGTGTGTGTGACTGTGTCGAGATGCAGAAAAGAGATTTAATTGACACTTTTCTACAGGCAACCTCACTGTACAGTGCCCCGCCACCATCTGGCTGATATATTGCTCAGTGGCACAAGGCTGGTAAGTGAAATTGGTTCTCCAGCAGTACGACTAACTACAATTTCAATACAGTCAAGGGCAGAGCCTAATCATTCAAAGAAAATTCTCCACGTTCCAAGTTTTCTGAAGAAAGCTGGTTTTGGAAGCTGTCTGACTGGTGCAATGTGGTATGACGGACGGCACACTCACTCCCCACACTAGCAAAAAAAGAAGGATTGCTACACAGATGTGCAGGTGTAAGTAAGTACTTGTCATTCCTACCTACAGAGGAGTTGCTGCAAGTCACTGAGTTACATTTTATTTCAAAGATAATAATCTATGCTTGAAAAAAAGAGCAGGAAGCACAGACTCTGGTTCAATGTTACCTCTCAGCATAGGCAGCTCAACTCACAGTAGGATTTTGCATTCCTTATCTTGAAGCAGACATGGGACATAGTATTCTCTCTGCAAGCTGCTGGGTCTTTAAGTGTTTCTCCAGCGTTTTACTGTTTTTATCTCCACATCTCAGAAACAATTGAAAATTTGTCCTTTCAGTGCCATCTAAGCTAACTAATCTGAATACAGTAGGAACAACAAATCGTAACCTTTGCAAATGCACCTGTGATGTTATAAAACTAGTTTTTAAAACTTTCACTGTCACAACTTTATTTTTGAAATGTGTTATTAGCCTGAAGGCTCAGAAAAGATAGAGAAATAGAACAGAGTGTTCAGGTACATACTTCTCTTTCACAGCCTTGGCATTATTTTCATTTACCACCCCTATGGGTTTGGACAGATCTCTAAAGACTGCAGGATTGTTCAGGTCCAGTTCTTCTGAAGTATAATCTCGTAAAATCCAAGGGAACTATAAAAGAGTCAAAGATAAAACTGAGATTAAAAATCCATCTTTCAAAATAGAAAAAATACAACTGGCAAAAACCAAAAAAAATAGTCTTTTTTAATTACCACCGGATATTGAGCAAGGTCATTGTAAGTTCGTCCTGCCATTGTGTTCAGCTGAATAAGGTAGTCAAAGTTGGATATTTCTCTATTCACCCATTTCTGAAAAAGAGAAAAAGATACAATGGAAGTCACTATATGAAAGATACCACTATTGCAAATTACACGTTGTGGCAGTGTTTATCTGCCAGAGGACAGCACTGGCAAGTGAAAGACACACAACTGCAAGAATGGTATGAAGAGATGGAAATTAAAAACACATCTACTACATATAAAAATGTATCCATATTTAGGGTAATACAGACACTTTGACATTTTCCTTTTATACCAATGTTACTAATTCCCTTAAGATCATATTTCCTGCTTAATCTTCATGAGTTTCATTGAAAGCCCCATCATGAAAAGGTAGCAGGGAAAATTATCCATGCATGTCGTGAAAAATGTTCCAAAATGGGCACTCAGTATCATGGACTGAAAATAGAAGCAGGTCTGCTACATGTTTTCTACTCTTGTTGGAACCCTTGTCACAATCTCATCAACACAAGAGGCTGCTCCATCCGTTTACCTCACTGACTGTACACAACGGAACACAGTGGGTTCTAAGAATATGCATGTGAAAGTTTGGGGCGAGACCGAAGGTACAGAAATTGGCAGTCGCCATCTAAACACTGGGGGAAAAAAGCCAAATCAGTAGTCCAGGATGTTCCAGGACTCCTTCAGGAAGCAGAGGAATGCTTTAGACCGTTTGTGCTGAAGTCTCATACCTGCATCAGACCTGAAGCTTTAAAAAGTTCCTGCGGAGATCTTGTCCCAGAAATATTTGGAGAACGCAGTGACAATATTCGACTATATACTTTGTTGCGTACCTGTTAGAAAGCAGCATGAATAAAACAATTGTTCTAGAGACTGAAGCTGACAAGTAAACAGCTTCTCTGCTACTTAAAACGTGAAATAAATGGAATACAATTATGCTTTAAACACTTCTATCTCTTGCTGCATAAAACATTTGG
Source organism: Nesoenas mayeri (assembly GCF_963082525.1). Classification (NCBI taxonomy): domain Eukaryota; kingdom Metazoa; phylum Chordata; class Aves; order Columbiformes; family Columbidae; genus Nesoenas; species Nesoenas mayeri. The sequence goes on along the minus strand of NC_137545.1, from coordinate 3,771,823 downwards.
ACATGGATGGACATGACATCCTTCAATTACAGGATACAAAGGCAACAAATAACATGAAGCAGATTTTTTCACTTTTGTGTAGATGCTACACAGTAAAAAATCACTGTTGCCACAGAAGTCTTCTAGGAAATACTGCTGCTGTTCAAATAAAATTATACCAATGTTTTTCCTACAAAATTATTGCAAAGGTTTATTTGCTAAAAACGAACAAACAAAACCCACAAACCCCAGTCTTGACAACATTTTATAGGAGCTATTCATGAACTGACTGAGGCAGAATGCAAGCCCCCCTCTCTCCCCCTCCCTCCTTTGATATGGAAGGAGTAGACACATCTCCCTCTCTCTGCTGCTTGAGGCCAACAGCTGCTTTTGTTTGGCCCCAGAGCCCCCAGCCAGGGTCATTAAGAGAAGGGAGCACTGAGGCACCAGGGAGCCGCTGGGCACCCGCGGCCAGTGTGGGGGATGTTTGGAGGCTTCAGGGGCACCCACAGCCAGGGTGGGGGTGCAGAGAAGCTCCTGGAATGCCCACAGTCAGATCTGATCAGGCTGTAAAAAACGGGATTCTCGTCGAGGCTCCGCCCCTTGCGCGCGACCTCTTGGAGTTACGAGCTGAGCCGCTGCCGCCAGGATCCACTGCCAATGCCACTGCCTACCTCCTTATTGAAGTTGAGGAAATAGTTGGTTTGGTCGGTCAGGAAGATCTCCAAAGCTGACCTCCTCAGGTTGTACCGACGCAAATGGATCTCTCGAATTTGAAAAAGGTGCCATTTGAAATCAAAACCTACTCCTAGGAAGACAATTTTGATAGTTGACTGGGCTTATATCAAAAACTTTTCATTTAGACATAACGCAGGATCGTTTCCAATCACCCCAGGGTTATCCCTAGAAAAGCTCAATTTTATGTGCGGCTTGATTAACCATCTTACTAGGAAAATGTAACTTCAGCTATTGTTCTACTGAAAGAAAGAGGCAGCAGGGAATATCTGATGGAGTGTATAATTGTTTTTGCTTTCTGATCAAGGTCACTTCATAAATGTATTCTGTTGATAAAAAATATGAACCAACCCCCTTCAGTCTCTTAAACAGGCTTGAATAGAGGCTTTTATGTTTAGAATTCCCAAAAGGTCAACTACTTGATATACTGGTTTTGAAAATTTTACCAGTATTTGTCAAACATTTCAGGTCACTGTTTTCATACTCAGCTATGTATATTCTATTAAAGTTCACTGAAATAGTATACATGATTGATGTTCACATACCTTTTAATCATCACTTACTACAACTTTTTGATCAATGTAAAAGTGAAACATTTGTCAGGGAGAACATGGAGGTGTCAAAAATTTAGAGGTAATGACATTTTGTAGTCAAACTTAATTTCTTTTAATAGGTTAATTTTTTAAAGAAATACTCAGAATGGTGAATCCATTTAGCAGCTCAGCAAGTACAATTCCAGATTCTTGATTCTGAAGGGATCAGCCAGCTACTGATCACCAAGTACAATATTAATTTCAAGTACCAATGCACAACTTGTCTCTTCACAATTAGTTTGACACTCAGTCTCAAAAAAAATCCAGCTCAGCCTACTGAAAACAGAATGCTGAACTGCACTGAACAGAAAGAGACACTGATCACACTCACCTTCCTCTTTTTCAATGCTGCTGTCAAAGAAATAGATGTGCTGGGTAGTGATCTCCAGCCTGCCAGGTATCACATCAATTACTGTAATGAGTTCACAGTCTTCAGACAATATCAGCTTTTCTTTCTGACTTTGCTCATCCTTCTCATCCCTATAAAAATACCACTAAGTGTTAGGAAGATTACACAGTTGCTTGGGTACTTGGTAAGAGTACAGTTCAGAAAATAATTACATTTGAATGGCATTAAAAGTACAACATAAAAGACTATATGAAGGTACTTCCACCAGCTAAGTCCTGGTTCATGTGACTAAAGTTACCTTCACAAGTATTTGAAGAAATGGTTACCCAGAAGTCTGCAGACGTGACACACCACAAACAAGCGTTTAATTACCTTTATGGTACAAGAAAATACATGAATATCACTCAGAGAAGCACCACTTCTCTGCTGGACTTCAAGACCACAGACACACATAGATGCACGCACAACATCACATGCCCAGTCCTATTCTGCTGTACTTACAAATTGGAACTGGCTGCAGTGTCTTCTTCTGGTAGTTCAAGAACATCATCTTCCAAGTCACTCACTTTCACCTGCTTCACCACCTCCAGCAGCAGAGAGTCACTAGAAGGCTGTGTCTGGTGCACACCTGTCAGAAACAGATATTGCAGCTCACAAAATGTTTGCTACAACACTTTGGGAAAGCTGAACTCCTGAGTGTATCTTCTGCTGTCAAAACACAGAATTCCACAATGTCAGGGATTGGAAGGGACCTGGAAAGCTCATCCAGTGCAATCCCCACATGGAGCAGGAACACCCAGATGAGGTTACACAGGAAGGTGTCCAGGCAGGCTTGAATGTTTCCAGAGTAGGAGACTCCACAACCTCCCTGGGCAGCCTGTTTCAGGCTCTGTCACCATCACTGAGAAGAAGTTTCTTCTCAAATTCAAGTGGAACCTTTTGTGTTCCAGTTTGCACCCATTGCCCCTTGTCCTGTCACTGGTTGTCACCCAGAAGAGCCTGTCTCCATCCTCCTGACACTCACCCTTTCCATATTGATCCCATGAATGAGTGCCCCCTCAGTCTCCTCTTGTCCAGCTCCAGAGCCCCAGCTCCCTCAGCCTTTTCTCACACGGGAGATGCTCCACTCCCTCCAGCATCTTGGTGGCTGCGCTGGACTCTCTCCAGCAGTTCCCTGTCCTGCTGGAACTGAGGGGCCACAACTGGACACAAGATTCCAGGCGTGGTCTCCCCAGGGCAGAACAGAGGGGCAGGAGAACCTCTCTGACCTACTGACCACCCCCTTCTAACCCACCCCAGGTACCATTGGCTTCCTGGCCACAAGGGCCCAGTGCTGGCTCATGGTCACCCTGCTGTCCCCAGGACCCCCAGGTCCCTTTCCCCTACGCTGCTCTCTAATAGGTCATTCCCCAACTTATACTGGAACCTGGGGTTGTTCCTGCCCAGATGTTGGTTTTAACTGAGTAAAAAATAATGAGACTTCTTAGATAGTTTTGGGAGAAACAGAACACTAAAGATACTCCCTGAACTACATGATATACATATAAAATCGTAACAGTACAACAGGAAGACACAAACACATTAGAAAACTGAATTTTGATGTGGACATTTCCAACAAAATATTTTGCAGTGTTCTGTCAAACATGGTTAAAGTGTGCAGATTTCATGGAAATCCACTGCATTTATTTTTTGCTTACTTGGGTTTAAAAGAGTTATTTTTTTTGTCTCAAGTCTTGACATCCAACACACCTAACTTAAATAACAGTTTGCACCCCTAACTCTGCTGTTTGGCATATTTCTGAAACAAAGTGCTTCATATCTACACATTTTAATTATAAGCTCTAAAAGGTTGTAAAGAAATAGTGCGTGCATACTCTGATCTCATTGTGTCCTTTTCTTGAAACAATCTTATGCAAGAAAGCTGTGTGACTGTTTATTTTAAACCAAAGGCTTTCTTTAACTTTTTGGCACAAAAACTCACATTTGAATAAACAAGGGGGAATTAATTCTGCTCAGTAGGAAGATGGTGTTTCAGGTGAAAGTACCACTCTTATGTCACATATTTTACTATAGAGGAAATAAATACAAAGAGTATTTAAATACAATTCTTAAATACAAAGAGTAAAGTGTGTATCTTTCTTCAGTAAAGACTGAAGAATCCCAAGTGAAATAGCAAATACAATCCAACTTTACCTAAATTATCTCTCAGGTCACTAGCATCCTGGTGAGAGTTGAAGTTGTAATTCTGCACCAGTTTTAGTTTCATACGTGAAAAATTTTCCACATTTGAAAGTTTCAAGTGAATAGGACGCTGTTCCCTTGGAATAAAAGAATATCCAGAAAAACAGTTAAAAGAAGGTAAAGACCTATGTGAATTCGTTACGAAACAGCACATATTTAGAAAAATACTGGTCATCCACTTGTACACTGTAAAACAGAAAAGCAATAAACCGCGTTTTAATTTCATATTTCATCTTGCAGTTCTGATGAACCTAAAGTACTTTGCAAACAGTATTTATTTTCTATTATTATTATTTTAAACTGAAACCAACTTAACACATAATAACTCAAAGTCTTTATTAACAAGTCTGTTATCTCTTTTCCAACAGAGCCACCTATCTGTAGGATGTCTCAAAAAGTTTTTGCAATCACTTCACTGATAACTAATTTTTTTGGTCACTTGGCAAGAGTACCCAGAAAACTACCTCGGCACTATGCTTGAAACTTTGCATTTTGGTAACTAAATGCAGGACACGTTATAAAAGATGCACTGAATGTTAACTTTACATCTCAAGAATTGTTATTGGAGTCAATCTGCCACGGTTCACATGAAACAGTTAAGTTAGTCATGTGAGCAAACTCCTTTTAAGTATCATATACAGTTTGATTTAAAAACTTCTTACATCTCAGCCCAAGGGCCACGTTCAGAGAGGAGGTAGAGCTGGGCTGCTCTCCACTGTCTCAGAGTAGCTGTGTGTTGACCGTGAAGTTGCTTTAACATACTGTTGTAGCGCAGATTTTCCTGTCGAGCTTTTCTGCCGAACAGTTCCACAAAATGCTCCTGAAAGACCATTAAAAACAGATCTAGCACTGAAATAACTCTGACCTTTGAAAACACAGTTTTGTGGCTTGCAAGAATTCTCACCAATTAAGAAGGAACAACAAAGCCTAAGAGGTAAAAATTTCTGAAAATTTAAGGTAATGCTTACAAGGAAAATTTTAAGAAGCTTAGTGCTGGAAGAAATGGCACCAAACTTTGACTTTAAGATGTGAAGAAAGTATTATCCATTCTGAATCCAGATGAAAAGAATTCTTCGTCATCAGAAAAGTGGTCAGGATGGTAATCCTATTGTAACAGGTAGGATTTTTCTGCAAACTCCTGTTCTAGAATGTGACTCTCATTCTATCCTTCCTTTAGCTACTTGAATAAAAGAGGACTTACTATAAGGATCCTTATTAAGTAGACAAAGAGAACACAAGAGAAATGTAACTTAGCTATATTTGCTTTAATTACTGCTTAATTCTACTGCCTAAACTGAGTCAGTTGAGAAACAGTTTTTCCAAAAGTTTAATGTTAAATAGGAGCTGTTCAGTATTTTAAACACTTTCATTGTATTGAAATAGGGTAAACAACAACCACCACCAAAAACAACCAAAAAAAACCCCAAACAAAAATGAAACAAAACGAAACCAAACCAAACAAAACCCCACACAAAACAGAACATAGACACACACCACACACACTGACTCATCTCATAATGGATAAGAGATTTTAATAATTCAAACCAAAGTAAAAGAACATGCAGCTTATATCTGAGCATAATTCCAGGTTGCTGCACTATGAGAAAGGCCTCATGTTCTTAAATAATTCTGCTTACAGATAAGACTCTTAAATAGAAAGAACATAATTAAAAGAAAATCCTACAAGTGTATCAAGTCACATCGCCCGTAACATCTTAAACTAATCAACCTGCCTGCAATCACTTGAATTGGAGCATCCTGGAATTCAGTTTCTCCATCTTTTAGAAGGCAACTCCCAAGACAGTTCTAAGATAAACTTGCACTCACTCAAAACCTTACCTGAAATTTAAGCTTACTTTCTCCTCTCTCCCGGTCTCGCTTGTGCATGTTCACCATAAATGCTTCGTAACAATCCCTCCAATAAACTGTCATCTGTTCGTGATCATGTCTGAATGAATTCTCTTCATACTGCTTCATATTTGGAATAATCTGGTTCCAGCAAAACAAAAAGCACAATGTGATTTCTGAATGAGTTTCTCTGCTTTCATAGCTAAAAAGAGAGGGAAAATGATGGAAAATAATCTACTACTTACATATTTGCCAATATACACTTGCCACTCAGCAGAGCTGCAGTATTCTTGAAAATCCTCAAAGAAAGATGGGCTGCCATTGGTAGGAGGCAATGAAGGGAGATGCAGGTTCATGAAAAGAAGTTCGTAAATCTTGGATACCAATGTCCGAACAAGGGGAATCAAAAATGAGTAAGTTTCTGTCTTCTTTTCAATTGATCTACTCAAGATGCCTTCCAGCTTCCCCAAGATGTAGCACGCTTTGGGCTGGCTCTCAACTACTTTGGTCTGAAGAAGTGTGTTTAGTTTGGCTGCTGCCATAGCACAGACCTACACAGAAAAACAACAAAAAATGAATGCAATACTCAAAATAGTGATTTCGAGCACAGGAATATGGACATATTCTGGCTGCATCCTGGGAAGCCTAAGACACACATCCATCAAAGATGGACACTGACCACTCATCCATCCTGTAATAGACCGAACCTGAGTCCACTGCAACCACAAACAGCTGCATTAAGACAATCCCAACCATAAACTAACAGGCCTGGCTTTTCTGAAGGGCTCATTCCAGGCACAGTCCTGCTAACTTTGCTCCAAATGTTGATTTGGCAGAACAGTCCAGGTTCACGTGCATTTAAAATACATAAACCCCAAACTACAAATAGATGTATTTTATGGTAGAAACAAAACGACACAATCAGAATCACTATCTTACTGCCACTAGTAGTGCCTACATAGTCCCAGCTTCCAACAGCTTGGCCTCTACCTCGCTCTCATGCTCGGAAGGTGCACATTGGCAAGACTGCGGGGTAAATTTGCAAATGGTAAGAATTAAGGCAAACATCTTCCCTGTACAAGGAGGAAGGAGTGCCATCAGACTCACTAGATGTCAGCTAAAGCCTTCTTATTAGCTGCATTTTCCTGCAAAGCTAGATACATATTTTGGTAGACATAGCAACGGTATGCAAGGTCACTGATAAGGATGGATGCACATCTCACGAGAGGGGCAAGGAGAAATAGGTGACCAAAAATGGACCGACTTAGTATAACATCCCATTCACGTGATACTACATATAAAAATGGGAGATCACGAGGATTCTTGTCCCTTTTTCTTGTGGCCGACATTAGGAGAGGACCTTGCGAGTCGTCCCTGCCAGCTGAGGCCTAGTGACAGACTGAATCCAGCTCCGGTTGGCTGCAGAGTCCAGTCCAGGACTTCGGGTGCCGGCTCTGCAGTTGCCAGGACTTTCAAGATTGGTTTTGTACATTTTGTTTTATTTTCTCTATTCTTATTAGTAGCATTAGTAAAACAATTTTAATTTTTCCAACTCTCTTCTCTCCGTCCTTCTTTCCCTCCCAATCGCCTGTGCTGAGTGGGAAGGGAGGAGAGGGAGGAGCTGAAGGCAGAAGTTGTGGGGGAGAGGAGGTTAACAATAAATCTGCCACGGTTTTATTGTCACCCCACAATCAAAACCTCGACACCCATAAACCACAACAGTTACAACAGACAAGCGCTTAAAACACAGCACTACTAGTAGGAATTTGCCACCAACCTGTAAGTTATCTTGTGCAATGAATCCAAGGAGCAACCGGACTTGTACCTGTGAAAGCCTGTTTGCCTCTGGGCCAGCAGAGTACCAGACGGACAGGCTGTCCATGAGAGTCACCAGTTCTTCCAAGAGCTATTGCAAAAACAGATTGGCGTGAAATAAAATTCACAACAGCTACTCCAGCTGGAAACACAATCATTTCAACTAGCTGAAGAAGAGGCTGTGTTCACAGCTCTAACTTACCCAAATCCAGAAAATTATCCCAGAACACCGCACTGCAAAACAATTCCTGACTACAAAAAAATATCTCTAGCCCCATACGGTAAACTTAAGTGTCTCCCCTGAATAAAGCCAAAACCAACATGTGGTATATATGCATATGTTTTTTCCTATAATTGATGTCCAGTAAATGTCATTTCCTTAGGAAAGCTAAAGACTCCACAAGTAGGATTACAACAACTGAAAAGACTATTACTAAATAGCACAGATCTCACACCAACTTGCAATTTCTGCCTTTAGTATAGATAGGACTTCATTCTTTTGCTTTGTATTTTAAATTATTTGACTGTAATGCTAGTAATTTACCAGCAATAGCAATGCACAGAGTGCCTTGAGAAGGAAAACAAGGCTTCCTTTATGAATATCTGATTTAGTGAAACACCTGAAACTGTGTAACAAGCTATAAATGTCTTTAAAAATATATAAAAAACATAGGAGGCAATCCTTTCTGTTCAGTATTTCTACACCAGGGTAGGTATTTGCAGGTAAATGGCACATTTCACTATCCAGATGTATTTGCTTAAAACCACTATACCTTCATACATTCCCTAATAAATTACTGAAATGTAAAAGAGTTTTTTAGTTAAGCCCCAGAAGCACAGGAATGCTTCTGCGGCAGACTGAAGGTTGCCCTGCTTAGAACATTACAGTCTATTAAATTCTCCCCAGGCACAGGGGAAGATAATTTATGAAAGTAATGTTATTTTCAACTCAGACTTGGCAACAAGCACAGCTCTCATTACTCCGAAGTTCAGATCTCGTTTCTCATTAGATTTCACAAAGCCAGATCACAACAGAAGGCAAAACTTTTACCAAGAAGAGACTTTTAAAAACCAAATGATTAAAAGCTCTGAGATCAAGCTATGTTTACTTATAAGAAGGCATTTTGGAGAACAGTTTAGGAATTACTGTGTTGACGACTCTTAATATTACACTTTTTTTTTTTTTTTTCCCAAAAAGAGTAGCCTTAAAAACCCTGATTCTTTCAGGATTTATCACGAAATAATGGTGGCTCCATACAATGCCTCTCCCCTTTAGCCTTGAAAAATGGAAAAGCAATGACAGCTCAGCAAAGGAAACAAGACTACTGCCAGAAACGACACAAATGTTGAGGCAAATGATGGGGATCTAAAAGGCAGGAGAAAGAGCCAGACGGCAGAAAGCTTCTTTACGTTACCTATTGCGTTGATTATAATTTTCTTCCACAGATCTCACGTTTCTGACTCTGATATAGAAAATTGAGCTATTTGCATATATATATGCACAACCTTATGTTGAACTTCCAATAGGGGTCAAAGCCCAGAAGTGACATTTCTCAGCTTGCAACTGAGAGCAGAGTTTTGGCTGTTTTTTTTAATCAGGACACACACAATGCATCATACCTGCTGATAAACGGTGCAAAATCTGCTTAGGCTACAACTGACACTGTTTCATTAGCTCCTACATTTTCTAAATACCTCTCCAGTCTGAAAGATACCTGGATTTTCAATAAAGAGTACCACCACTTAGAGGCCTATTTAATTTGCAAAATTAACTATATTCCCCGTGGTAAGTATTCACGCTTTTTTACTCCTTAAGGGGCAAGCTAACCCATTCCACTGCAGACACTCACTCTGTAGTATCTACCATTTAAAAACAAGCCTAGAAGGAACAGCAGTATCCAAGCTGACAACTTTTTCAGTAGTATTTCAGCCCATATACAGTACTTCCATTATGTAGTTACTGTACCTTTTCTGTCCATAAATTTGAATTAACTAGTCCTTCTGCCTGCAGGAAATCTTGTACAATTAGCAAGAGCATGAAGGCATTTTCAGCATGTGCAGGGAGAGCTTTTGAATCTCTGTTGTCAGTGACTGACCATTCTAACATCTTCTCCAGCAAGCTGCATGGAAAACAAAATCCCAAAGTCATTATTATACGTTCTAAGTGTAAGTGGCCTAAAAAAATCCAATTAAGTATTTAATAGAGCATCTTAGTCTGCAGTGACATAACTGTCATCTTCTCAATAAGTCAATGAGGTAAAAGAGATTTCGAACAGCTCACGAAACCAGCGATACATTTTCAAAACCTTATCACCATGTGACACTACTAAATAGGTAGCAGAATATACTTCTGACAGTATGTGAAGAAAAGTACATCTTGTTGTGAAACACCCGCCCCTCCCCTGCTTCACTAAAGCCCCTTTCCCTGTTTTCCCTCAGAAGAGATGAAACAATTCATCCTTGAACCGGACACTCACTTGAGTTTTATTTCATCAGAAGGTCGCAGCAACTCATTAGACATCCCCAGTTTGGTCAGTGCAGAAAACACCTGCCCTCGCTCAATCCAAGCAGCAGCATCAGATTTTTCAATGCCTTTCCACATTATACACAGTAGGATGTCGGTAAGTAACTGTATGAGTTCAGTATCACCCCCCTACAAAAGAACAGAAATATTTACAGCCCTTCTAGTCTAGACAACCTCCAAAACCTTTCTCCTTCATCACAGTCTACGTTTGCATGCTTCGGTGTTTTTGAAAACTCTGCAGTCTAAAGTCCAATGGCCACACACATGCAAATGCAAAGATAAGAGACCATGGCTTGCTTGTATGTTGTAATACATACTGACTTGATTCCTACATCATTATTTCAACCTGACCTTTAGTCTGCTCTATGCCTCCTCTGGAAGGTAAAGGATGTTGAAATATAGAAGGAGGGGGGAGTTTGTAGTTTTCTTTGTTTTAACATCAAAGCTATTCCAACCAGAGAACCATAAAAAGGAGACATGTTACAAAAGGAAGTACCCCTATAAAATAGCTATATTGTTTGCTCTTCTGTTGGAAGATAGGAGGGGGAAAAAAACCCTACAATAATTATGCATTAGGAAGATTATTAAAAAAATAAACAGCAATTGCAGACATTTGGAAAAATTAACCACATAGAGAGTGCATTACTTACTCCTTGGTTTTCAAATAAAGAAAGATCGGCGGCAAAGCCCACATCATTTGAAAGAGCCAGCTCTTTGTCGGGCTGCCCAGAGAACGCCTTTGTGTTCTCTACGGGTGAGGGTGTGCTGGGCTGGCTGTCTGTCAGCCGATTTGCAACGTCCGCCAGTTCGTAAGAGTCAACACTGGAGAGATCTAAGCTCAAATGTGAAGGATTGCTGTGCCACAATTCCTCCTGCTCCTCCAGCCTAAAAGACATCTGTGGACGCGTCTTCCAGTGGCATGACAGAGAAATGAGCAGGGACATCCAGGGATTTGGCGTCTTCTAAACTCCACTGATCAAACAGACCATTAACACATGCGAAGCTGCCAGTTTTGTCTCCCTCTGTCTTATCAGGTTGATGTTTCTGAAGCTTTTCAGCAGGAAGCTTTTTTTCCTCTTCCCTTGAGGAATCAGCCCTGGTCTCTTTCAAGCCAATCTGGACAACTGAGTTTTCCTTCAGGAACAGTCGAATCAAAGTGTCCTGTCAGCCCAACTGCTGAGAAATCTGCTGTGCTGCATCCAGCTGGGAATGCAAAAGGTGCAAAACCTGAGGACAGCAGAAGATATCCCATGATTATACATTAATTTTGGTGGGTCACTGCATTCATTCTAGCTTTGCAATTAGACATTTTACAATCTACAACTTTTTGCCTTTTGTAAGGCTCTTGTAAAAGAGCCACAATCAGTTAATAATAAGCAAACAAGCCATAAAATAATTTTTCTCATTAGAAATAGTATATTTGGAAAAAAAAAGGGATAAAGAAAACTTTCTCAGGAGCAGGGAAGAAAAGCTTCCAAAGCATATTGCTAAGTCCTCATATTCCAGCCACTCTTCTGTACCAATTCCAGCAAAAGCCAACTATCCCAACAAATAATCCTAATTCAGCCATTAGTCTGCAAAAAAAGAAATCTAGACCAGAAAATACGCTTGATTAGGAACTACTCAATAGATAAAAGTAAGAAAGCTGCAATATTAATAGCTTTCCGATAACGTATATTATAATTTCACTTTTTTCACTTTGAGAAACCTTAACAGACAATATAGTGCCTCACAGCTACATTCGCTACTACTAATTTTGGCAATAAAAGTCAGAGAGAGCTTGGTTTAGAAAAAGTCGCTGCTTCTTCCCTATCTCTTCCCTGCAGCCACAACCACTCTTTTGAATCATAATATATTATTTTGAAAAAAGATATTAAGAATACAAAACTTTGATCATGGTCTTACGCATCCTTTGAGAAAACTCAGTATCTCAAGGAGTCTACAATCTCTAACTCATAGAAAATACAGCTATTTGAGAATCATGACAGAGGCTTTGCTTTGTGTTTTGGTTCTTAAAAGGACTGGGATACAGAAAATTCAACATTAAGTGACAGATGGGCTTCATTTTTAAGGTAAATCGTTGCTAACGAAAGCAGTAGCAACAAATAAAGCCTCAAATAATTAAGATATCACAAAGGGGGAGTGTCAGGAGGATGGAGCCAGGCTCTTCTCAGTGACAACCAGTGACAGGACAAGGGGTAATGGGTACAAACTGGAACACAAGAGGTTCCACATGAATTTGAGAAGAAACTTGTTCCTGGTGAGGGTGGCAGAGCCTGGCCCAGGCTGCCCAGGGGGGTTGTGGAGTCTCCTTCTCTGCAGACATTCCAACCCGCCTGGACACCTTCCTGTGTAACCTCATCTGGGTGTTCCTGCTCCATGGAGGGATTGCACTGGATGAGCTTTCCAGGGCCCTTCCAACCCCTGACATTCTGGGATTCCGTACAGCTTACGGGCTTAAAGGACAGTATTCCTGTTTAAAGCAGACTACCAACCTTTCTGCAGATGACCACTCTCATGTTTATATCTGATCTATGAGCCAGATGTACTACAGCTAGGAGATCTTTATAATTCACAGCAGGATCTGTAGGGCAGAAAGAAAAAACAACACAAATTATATCATGCAAGAGAATTTGACAGCTAAATATTACAAATTGCCTTGGAGGTCACTGCTACATTCAGAGGTAGTAAAGGGAACAAACTTCAGGGAACTAACACAATATTAGCTGAGACTAATGGGAACCTTGAATAGAAAAGCTCTGTAAAGTAACAGCTCTGGTTTTCCTTGAAAACAAAACAAAGCAAAGCACAAACAAACAAAATCAATAAGTTTGCCTCTGAGCAGGAGGAGTTTATTAATGGTAGACACAACACTTGCCAATTACCTGCATACAGAACTTGGTTAAGAAGGTTTTTAATAAGAGAAACAGTAAGCGCAGATTCATTCAGAAGGAGCCCCGGTCCAGAGTACCCCACCTCCCTGAGTCTCATTGGGTGCTTACTACGTTCATAAACTTTAGTGCATTTTAGCATCTCTTCCACAATCTGCAAGAAAAAGCACACACAAATGCAAAATAAGCACAAGGGAGCATCCAGACCTCTACATCTTCATATGTATGATATAACATGCTGGTCCACTGTTTTTAAGTTTACTTTGTAAGCTAACTCAAGAAACATGGACTGTTTTTTTAAAGGTATCGATACTTTAAGAGAACACTAATTCCATTGTGACAATGGCAGTAAACAGAATAGCTAACAGAACAGAAAAGAAAAAATGAAAACGTGGAGGATGAGTATCTTTGCAATTGCATGCACGTCTGCAGTGTCAGACTACAGACAAAACCACAAATTTATGTTCGATTGATCAATTTAAGAACATACAATTCAATTCATTACCTTGAAAACAAGTTCTCTAAGTCTGTCAGAGTATCTTTGGTGCAATAACAGAGCGTAAAGAATATCAGCATTCCCTGGTTCAAAGAGCAATAAAAAAAGCTGGTCTGGGGCTGGGCTGGAATGAAGTAGGCTGAAGAGAACATCCAGAATTCCACAGAGCTATAAAATTAAGACAACTACATTAATCCACAGCTCATTCAGACTGCATACTCCATTTGGGGGACGTTTTATTGGCTTTGAAATTTTGCCTTTGGCTTGTTACAAAATAGACATTTTGTCTACTCAATATTACTCCATTTAAAATTACATTTTTTGATACCTTTTTTTCCTCCATATAGGACACCTTATATCAAACTGTAATTAGAGGTCAAGTTCAGTTGGCATTTACAAAATAGAAATGACATCATTACAACTTCTGATGAGTTGAAGTCCAGTTAATTTGGTTTAGTAAATTAAGAGAATTTTTCTAATGGCAGTGTTACATATCATGTTCTTTCTGCCCCCTTCAGGGAAAAAAAAATAACCTGTAAAGTATGGCCATCTGCAGAGCACCGTCAGCTTTTGAGTGTGCTCCTATAACCTGCCTCAGCATCAAATAACACTTTGCTTGTGTTAATAACACTTTCCCCCCTCTTTTAAGCACACTAGACACAAGATTTCTAAACACCAAACAACAAAAACAAAATGCGTACAGTTTAAACAACTAACATAGACCATATTGGATACCTGCTCCTCTTCAGTGGTGGCAGCTATGTATCCTATGATGCTCTGTATTTCTTCATGTGTTCCACCTTTGCTCAGGAAACACCTGATCAGTCCATAGAGGGACGTCCGTATTGTTCTCAGGTCATCAGGAGCCAAATCACTGTCTTTACAGCCACTGCTACACATGACAGATAGGAAAAGCAAAGGAAGTTCTTCATGCCTCATTAACAGTAATTTCGTTGTGCTAGTTTTGTAATTTTGTACTTTTTCACCTACCTATATATCATGGCACAGGTCACCAATTTCTACTGAAGTAAGGCAACCGAACAGTAATAAGAAATAGTAGATCAGACTTACCAAGTCTATAAGGCCCAGAAATGTAGACTTGGACTGATCTGGATACAGGTCAGGATTTCAGGTCCCTCCCACCCCGACCCTCTAAAGCAAAGAGCAAGGTCTCTAGCCAGTCTTCCTCAATGACATAACTACATTCATACAGATACAGACAGAAATCACCAAGACTGAAAGCTAAAATTTTGAATTCCTAAAAACGTCCTACTTCAAATTCTACAAGGCTATAAAAAACCAAAATAGCTTAAAATGATAAACACCCTCTCTTTTCATAATGATAATGATCTATGACTTAATTTGCATTGTTGATAAAATTACAAGATTGAATCACAGAATCAACTGGGTTGGAAAAGACCTCAGAGACCATCAAGTCCAACCCTTGGTCCAACTCCAGTCCATTGACTAGATCAGGGCACTAAGTGCCATGGCCAATCTCAGTTTACAAACCTCCAGGGCCGGTGAGTCCAGCACCTCCCTGGGCAGCCATTCCAGTGCCTGACCGCTCTCTCTGCACAGAATTGCTTTCTAATCTCCAGCCTCAATTTCCCCTGGCAGAGCTGAAGCCCATGGCCCCTTGTCCTATTGCTGACTGCCTGGGAGAAGAGACCAATCCCCACCTGGCTAGAACTGCCCTTCAGGCAGTTCTAGAGAGTGCTGAGCTCAGCTCTGAGCCTCCTCTTCTCCAGACTAAACAAGCCCAGCTCCCTCAGCCTCTCCCCATAGGGCTTGTGTTCAAGTCCCTTCCCCAGTCTTGTTGCTCTTCTCTGGACCGGCTCCAGCACTTCAATCTCTTTCCTGACCTGAGGGGCCCAGAACTGACCACAATACTCCAGTGTGGCCTCCCCAGTGCAGAGCACAGGGGAAGGATCACTGCCTTTGTCCTGCTGACCACGCCGGTTTGGATACAGGACAGGACACCATTGGCCTTCTTGGCCACCTGGGCACACTGATGGCTCCTGTTGAGCTTCCTGTCCACTAGTCCCCCCAGGTCCCTTTCTGCCTGACTGCTCTCCAGCCACTCTGTGCCCAGCCTGGAGCGCTGCAGGGGGTTGTTGTGACCGAAGTGCAGCAGCCGGCACTTGGCCTTGTTGAACTTCAGCCCATTGGAACCAGCCCATTTTTCCAGTCTATCCAGATCCCTCTGCAGAGCCTCCTGCCTTCCAGCAGCTCCACACTCCCTCCCAACTTGGTGTCATCACCAAATTTGCTGATGACTTGTTATATTTGTTGAAGGACTTGTTAACAACCTTTCCAAGTGTTTTTAGTGTCATTGACCTAAATTTTATATAAGCCTATCATAAAAATTAAGGTCATGGAAAAGTAGGAAATTAAGTGGAAAAATTTAAAAAAACCCCTGAATTTTGAAAGTTAAATCAACGATCAAAAGTCAACCTGCAGTTTTATTTATTAATTTGCTCACTGGGATGTTGGGGAAAAACAAACAAAAAACAAAACCCAAAACAATCCCCCTCCTGCTCCCCCAAAAAAACCAACAAAACCCAAACCAAACAAAAATAACCCCCAAACAAACAAACATAAACAAACAACAGCCACATAAAATAATATAAAATAAGGAGGAGTTAAGAAGAGGTGAAACTCATACCCACAATAAATCCTGAATGTGTCTAGAAGAAACTGCATACCATATTTCTTCCTGAAGACTCTTCTACTGTCTTTGATAATGGTAGAAAGATACTGTATATGCCCTACAATATAAAGTTTTCTATTAGAACCCAGATAAAGGTTTATGTGACGTGAAGGGTACTGTGTCTTTGCACAGTTGCCCAAGTTGCAGAGCTCACCAATTCTGAAGGGGAAGTCCCCGCTGTTCCAGATACTGAAGTCAAAAAGCAAGTGTTGATACATCTGCTGCAAAAGCTGCATGTTCTTTTCTACTGAAACTTATTCTATCAGCAACTGCACAGCCATCAGTACATTCACATCCATTAAGTTGCTTGGCACCTTTCAAAATAACAGCAGCTGTTAGCATTCAAAATATTCAATCTCCTAACAAACTTCATGTTTTTTCAAGCCAAATTTTGGGATTCTTTGTCTTCTACAGCAATGTCTTCTTCCATTAAAGCAATACAATAAACACAAACCCAGTGTAGTCTGAAGAATCATACAGAGTATCTATAACCAAAAAAGCAGAACATAAAAAAAAGACAAAACACCAGCTTCTCATGTCTCTCTGTTTTCAGAAACATGAGAAAGAAAAGTAGGTACTAAGGGGACCTTTGAAGACCCTCGCATCCTGGCCAAACTAAGAACTTTTCCAAGAAATCAGGACCTCATCCCTAACTTCCATTTCTAAAGGATGTTTCTCAAACATGGCTTCACCAAGGGGAAGTCGTGCTTGACCAGCCTCAGTGACTTTTATGAGGACATAACAAGATGGATGGATGATGGCAGAGCAGTGGATGTGATCTACCTTGACTTGAGGCATTTGACACAGTCTCCCACAGCATCCTCACAGCTGAACTGAGGGAGTGCGGGCTGGATGAGCGGGTAATGAGGTGGAATGTGAACTGGCTGAAGGGAAGAAGCCAGAGAGTCGTGGTCGATGGGGCGGAGTCCAGTTGAGGCCTGTATCCAGTGCAGTGCCTCAGGGGCAGTGCTGGGGCCTATATTATTCAATATATTCATCAATTATTTGGATGAGGGAATAGAGTGACTGTCAGCAAGTTTGCTGATGACACCAAGCTGGGAGCAGTGGCTGACACGCCAGAGGCTGTGCTGCCATCAGAGACCTGGACAGGCTGGAGAGTTGGGCGGGGAGAAATTTAATGATATATAACAAGGGAAAGTGTAGAGTCTTGAATCTGGGCAGGAACAACCCCAGGTTCCAGTGTAATCCTGGGGAAAGCAGGATGACCATGAGCCAGCACTGGGCCCTTGTGGCTAGGAAGGCCAATGGTACCTGGGGTGGGTTAGAAGGGGGTGGTCAGTAGGTTAGAGAGGTTCTCCTGCCCCTCTGCTCTGCCCTGGGGAGACCACATCTGGAATATTGTGTCCAGTTGTGGCCCCTCAGTTCCAGCAGGACAGGGAACTGCTGCAGAGAGTCCAGCGCAGCCACCAAGATGCTGAAGGGAGTGGAGCATCTCCCGTGTGAGGAAAGGCTGAGGGAGCTGGGGCTCTGGAGCTGGACAAGAGGAGACTGAGGGGTGACCTTATTAATGTTTACAAATACATAAAGGGTGAGTGTCAGGAGGATGGAGCCAGGCTCTTCTCAGTGACAACCAATAGTAGGACAAGGGGTAATGGGTTCAAACTGGAACACAGGAGGTTCCACTTGAATTTGAGAAGAAACTTCTTCTCAGTGAGGGTAACAGAACACTGTTACCAGGATCCAACAGAACACTCCCAGGCTGCCCAGGGAGGCTGTGGAGTCTCCTACTCTGGAGACATTCCAACCCGCCTGGACACCTTCCTGCGTAACCTCATCTGGGTGTTCCCGCTCCGGTGGGGAGATTAGACTGGATGAGCTTTCGAGGTCCCTTCCAACCCCTGACATTCTGTGATTCTGTGATTCAAACGTGCTCACCTTCTGTAACAAGGCTCCTAGGGTGGCAACTCCATGGGAGTGGATGAGATTTTCTTGATTGACATGGTGTCTCTGAATAAAGTGTTTTATCATCAAGATGAAAGTTGCAACAACATTCTCCTCCAGGCGAGCTTCTGCAAAACAGAACAGTAGCCAAAGCCTCATGGTTTATTGTTGGACCACTGCATAAAAGTAGAGGGGAAGAAGTAAAATCAAGAGTTTGTATTCCTCACTATTTCCTGAATGTTTCAACTCTTTTTCTGTTCATTCCCTAGCTGTAGGTTGTATTTACATTTTTCCAGGGCAGAGTCACAGACATTCCATGCTGCTCCAGAATAAAGTGACCCCAGTCACCCCAGTCCTGACTTCAGTTGCTTTATCCATCTGGCCGTAGGTTACAGACAAACTTCTCTTTCAGTTACAACATTTTACGTATGCTGCAGTTATTCTCCCTCTGGAGTTGCAAAGTGACACTTTCTAGCCATGAGACAGACAGACAGAAATATTTTATTGACTTTACTTCATCATCTACTATTTGAAACAAAAAAAATGTGTGTTTTCCTTGCAAGGTCTGATTTCCCAGTGGTTTCTGTTGAGATGAAAGTTCATTCTTAATATTAGGACAGCTTTAAAGAATCCATTCTTAAAGCTTTCTTTTCATTTTCTAGAAAATATAATACTAAAATCTGACAGCGTGTGGAAGAGGTAGGTGTCTGAGCGTTTTCCTAAGAACATAAAAGTTTGGCTAATGGCTAAACAGTACTGTGCTGATGCTGCTAAGTCTTTGTGTGGCTTTTGGACTCAGTGCTTGAGTTGTAGGAAAGCTCTTATTATTGATATTAGTAGGCTTTGCATCAAACATCATTTCTCAAAATAATCAGAACAAACTTTTCAGAACAGCAATTTTAAACCTGCACACTTTTACACTAATGTAATAGTAAACTATGAAAAGAAAAAATATGCTATTAAACATAACTATATTGGAAATATGCTAGTAAGTTAATTTTACATAGTGCTGAACTCCTAGTATTCAGCATCCATGTCAGATACCCAGGAACAGAAAGAGCCTTTCAGCTTTGCATACTAAAAAAGCCAGCACATAATCAAACAGCTTTCTGTCACTCACAGAAAGACTCTTTAAATCAATCTTAAAAATCCTTTCAGTTCAGCTGTACTTGCCCACCTGACGCCTTTGTGGATGGCATCACCACCCAGTCTCCCTCTACAGGAGTAAGTAGTTCTGGAGGGAGAGTTTCCACTTCAGGCTTCACAGGTATCGGCGCACCAAGAAAACTGATCTGCTCCAGCAGTGGAAACAGCACGTTTATTCCACCAATACAGTTGATCATATCCTAAATCAAGAGAAAAAGGAGGGAAAACATCAGCAAAAATGAAACCCCCAAAACTATGCAAAAGAAATTTCCTCCAAATAAAAGGAACCTCAGGGTTTTCTCCTCAAGAGGGTGCTAAACCCCACCATGTTTGTTAATGAATGATTCTCCTAAAACCTGTATTCACAACATAGAGCTAGAGATACAAGCACTCCGCACCCACCCCTCTTCCCACTACTGAGCAAAGAGAACAAACTTCAGCCTTTTCAAACTGTTTGTATCATGGCAAAATCAACTAGCAAGAGTCTGAATTTTCTTAATATTAATTTCCATAAATCAGCATATGCACAGTGTAGGTCCAACAATATTTCCTCAGTAATGAGTTTGCTAGTAGAGTAGATTATTTATTTGTACATACATTTTTCCTTAAAGAAAAAAGGAAGTGGTATTCTAGTGACAAGTTTTCTACACTCAGACTTTGGATTTTATTTTTTCTTAAAGCTAAGAGCCCTTAATCGAAGATTCTGCCTATAAAACAAAAGTGGATGTATTCTACCTAAATTTAAAATAAATAAATCCTTATTTGTGTCACTGTTTCTGGATCAAACTCTGATGCTGCACATAACTTGATTTCCTCATGCACAGAGCAAGCCTGACTGATTTTTACATTCATATGTGCTAGTGATCAGGGAACAAATAAGCAAACAGGTACATGGTGGTATTTATTAAGCTGGAGTGCGTTTCATGGTTTCCTCCTCTTCTCCATGAAGTAGCAAGTAGAGACTATTTGCTATTTTACACAGAAGACATCCAATGGACATATAATACCGTCAGTGGCATGAGACTATGAAATTAACTGCTTTATCAGAAGGACATAAGGACCTTATGTGTTGGTTAAGAAAACAAAACTCAAGATATAGGACAGTTTTGCTATAACAGAGTGTTTGAGCAGGAAACTACAAGCAGGTTTAGCCAGAAAATGTTAATTCTTAAGCTCCAATACTAATATAACAGTATGGCTGTGATTACAACTGCTAGCAAAAGTTAAACAAAGATGATTTGCATAGCTTGTAAGAATCAGATATCTCAATGTATCCAATAGTAAGGAAAAAGTATTGGTCAATTAGTGTACAGCAGAGACAGAATAAGGTCCAACACTTCAGTGAATATTTGTTGTTTTCCCTGAAATGAGGCTTTTGGACTGTGCCAACCCAAAACCAAAAGTAAATAAGATAACTACATTAACTTCTCTCTTTAAAAAATGCTAGATTCTTGTACTATTTTAACTCCAGACCTTGTCATCTGTAATTCTATAATATTTTTTATATGTCTAACATAGCAGAAAGTCCCAAGTGTTAACTTAACCCCACTAATCTTCATCTAATTCAGAGTTTAAGACTGTAAGAAAACCATGACAGAATTCCCTAGAGATGATGAAATGCTTTCAATATGCAACATGCATTGAATAGGTTATGAAGAATAGTCAGCTACCAATATAACTTAATGCATTACCTGTGACATTAAGAGCAGTAGGACTTGTAAGTTCTCAATAAGTGTAATACTACTCCAGCTACAGGATTAACCCATTCATGCCCATTACAAAAAACATGCTATGTCTGCTAAATGTCATTTGCAGTATGATAATAACTTCCAGCATCCCAAAAGTTAGCTGAACATACACAACTTCCACTGCCGTATTTACATCAGGTTCTGCTTCTTCAGTATGCATTTACCTTGATGTCCCAGTTTACTACTTTGTTTCCAGTTAGTCTTCCATGGAAAAGATTTGCAGACAGGTCAAGACAAATTTGGTTTCTGCAGGCCTGTGAAACAAATGAAGAGGCTGAAACATCATATATGTTATCTTAGATTTGACATTCACAATTGTACAAGACAATTCTGTTCTTTTGCCAAACAAGAGAAAAATCTTTTATCTCTGCTAAAGACTACAGTTTAAGCAAGCTCTTATTGCTCTTTATCTTCCCAAAATAAGCACAGTGTAAAGATGGTATGCTCACCTGTTCTACGAAACAGCAACAGCAAAAAAAATAAAGAGACCATCTAGAACATATTCTGAGATTACTGCATGCTGTGAAATCACAGAGAAGCTATGTATTATTTCATACCTTTGGTGTATAATGAAGAAGAACCTTACTGGGGAGATCTGCTACTTCAGTCTCTTGGGACTTCCATGGAGTTAAACAGTTTGGACCTATTAAAATATAAATATATATATACATCTAAAATTATACATCAAGTATATCCTTATAACATATATATTTAAGAATACACTGGATATCAATGCAGTTCATTAATTCACAGATTTTATACTACTATGCTTCGTTGCAACACATAGGATATTCTAAACCATACCTAAACTATACAAAGGTTGGTTTTTTTACATTCAAACAGATCTAATATTTCTCTCTTTACAAATATCTACCTCGTATTTGTCACCAATCTCTGTCATCAAGCCCAAATGTTCAGAAAATTAGTAACCTCCAAGCGAGCTTTTGTTTAGTAATGCAAAATATTTCCTTTAAATGATGGAAGTGTTTTCATGCTAATCTCTAACAACCCCAAGTCATTATGAAATTTAATACCTTAACACCTTGAACTACAAAACAGAGCTTATCAGAATGTTTCTTAAAAATAACCCCTTAATTATCAATTAATTCTTATGGAAAAATCCCCAAGCGTACATCACCTGTAAGTAGCCTATCAAAACAAGGGCAATACTTTAAAGAGTCTCAATGGCAAACTCAAGTGTGGGCAAACAGTAGCAAAAATTAAGAACTTAAAAATGAAAATACTACCTCATGTTTATATTTTTGCAGATCTGTGCATATGACAGATAGATGAGCTTATTGCAAACATAACACTTTAAATAAAAGTAATAAAATATTTATCATTCCATTTTAAGCTTATTTGTTATCAAGTGCTCTCACTCAGGCCAGCTCTGCAATTCTTCTGGATTGTAACTTCTTTATGTGTCTATGTAGAGCTAAGCTCCACGGGGTCTTCTCCATAACTCATCCCTTTCATTCCACAAAAACCAGTACAATCACCACTCACCTGCTAAATACAACGCTTTCACCTGAGGAGGCTGCAGTGCTTCATGAAAGATGATCACTGACCCAAGGTGGCCCTCCAAAGATGTTGGACATCCCCATTCACTGTCCTGAGTCCCTGCTGAGATCATCTTGGTGATGAGCTCTGGTTTTCCAAGCATCCCGCCCCAACTCCCAGCAGAGAGGATGCCCCCGAGCGACGTCCGATGGGGCAGCACAGGGGAGGAAAAAGGTGGATCTGGTATCTGAGATGGAGGAGGAGTAGTTGTTCTTTGGCCAGCAGAACCAATGCAGCAAGACGTGAAAGACTGGAAAGTTACACATGGAAGAAAGAAAACAAAACACATACTGTAAATCTAACCTCTTTTTTCTTTTTGCCACAGTCAACAAAGTAAATCTAACTAAATAAAACTTGCCTGCCATGGTTTTAGCTACCTTGGTGTTTACAGTGCTTATTCTAAAGATGGGCCAAAATCCAGAGTTTTATCTTGCAATGGAAATTACATTTACATTCATTTTTTAAGTGTTATACTGATTTTGCTACGATTATGTCCGACTTAAGTGTTTGGTCAACACATTTAACAAATACCAAATTGGAACTTAAAAACAGAGAATATTTAGCGTTGTAGCCCAGGTTAAATGGTATTTGTTCCACAAAAAAGAATGGACAATGCTTATAAAGAAAACTAAACTGGACATATACTTTGCTGTTTTTTCTTTTTTTAGGCTAAATGAGGACACGTTCAGATGGTTAGATTAACTGTGTGTAAACTGCTTATCCAGCTAACAAAGCAGGCATGAGATTAGGCTATTAAGGGAACATACAGAAAATACAAGTAAAAAACCATTACTGTTGAAAACAACAGGGAATATTCCTCATTAAGTACAGTCACATGAATCCTGAGGGCAGATGTGTGGTTTGGTACGATTACCCATCATAAATTATGTCAGTATTCTCAGGTAACTATGTTGGGGAAAACCCCACAATCTAATCATGGTAATCTGTTATTTCATTTTTAAACTGAGATGACTAAACAAGCAACAATGAATGGTTATATTCCAAATTGATACCCTGGACACTGTCCAAAGTTGAACGGCAGTTCATTAGCAGTAGGCTAAGCTATCTTAAGCTCTTACACAATTTCCAAAATGAAAAAAGCCAACTATGTTCTCAGTGTTCCACGAGAGCACGTCGGGACAGGGTATGATTCAGAAGCTGAACTTACTTCATTCATGGCAGGGAATCGAAGTGGGGCAGAGACCTTCTGCTGCCCGTTCACGTAGATGTACACGAGGCTCTGACCAAAGGGCCTCTTGCCAGGCATGTGAACAATAGTTACGTTGTGCTGGTTAAGCAACATAAAGTAAGGAGGTCATTATTAAAAAGCAGTGAGATGACTGTATGGTACTATTCAACTTCAGCTCTACTAATCTGGTGAGGAAATCACTTAAGAGAATAAATCCAAAACAACAACAAGATAAGACCACCTGTCAGCTGCTTCCATTTTAAAGTAGTTTACATGCAAACAGGTTTTTGAAGGGAGAGAGATACAGCTCTTTCACATTAGTGCTTAAGTATGGGAGTAGAAAAAGGCAAGGAAGAAACAAAGGAGCACATTTTATCAAATTAGATAGCACCGCAGCCACCTATGCTTGTTATAATTTAATATAAAAGAATTCTGCATGTTAAAAAGATCTCTAAGCACAATGCTGTCACCAGCTTATCAATAACAAATACCTAATAACATAGCCATAACTTAGCTCAATCAATCACTAAACTACATGGAAATTGCTTGCATTATTAGATATTAGGTCTGTTCTTATGCAATGAATTATTTAAATACAATAAAACAGACCATTTGTAAAACAACCAAAAAAAAAGGACTTTGACTTCTGAGCTATCAGCACTATCCTGAACAAAGAGGTTTTCAGTATCAAATCTTACCCAGAGAGAGTCAAAAAAACAATGGTCAGGCAGCATCACTGTTGCATATTCCCTCTTTGTGCAAACTGCAACCACTAGTACCCCAGAGCATGTAATAAATGCTTCAAACCCCATGCCACTTCCTGTGAAAAAGCTAAAGAAAAAGACAACAAAACACACAATCAAGTACTTACTTCATCAACACTACTGGAAATCACCTAACAGTACATTCAGTAAGGAGCAAACCAACTTGAGTCGTTGTCACTGGTCCAATATATACTACTTGACTGGCTCCTACTATTATTCCAGAAAAAACAAGACGAAGAAGTGCCTCATAGGAGGGACCCCAAGGCACAGGACATGCAGGCTAAAAGGTGATCCACAAAGCTCGCAGAGCAGCTTGTAGCATCCATCTTTTACTTGAGAACATAACCCTGGTCCCAACAAATAATGCTTCAGTTTGACCCACACAGCTCAAGCTGGTTCTGCTGCAAAGTTCTGCTCGCTGCAGACTCTGGAAGCTACAATATTGTAATAAACAGACTGGCCTGCAACCTCTGCTGTTTTCTATCAGCGAAATTGTGTCTGACAGCCCCTGGTAGAGCTGCCAATATTGAGAAACCTTCCAATTTTTAAGCACTTGAGTACGAAAAACTATATATAAATTTTGAACAGCTATCAAAACCTGCTACACATCCTTAGGCACCAGTATTCCAAGCAGGTGCTTTAACTACTGCACTATCAAATATCTGCATCTATCAATAAAAACCACACATACACAGAGCACGTGAATATTACAGGCAACCTCAACAGATATAAGCTATCTTACAGTGAAACACTGTAAAACATACCAGCTAGATCAAATTTTAATTATTTAGATTTAGTTCTGTGTTTAGCATTTCAAGCTGAAACTGGAATATTTAAACATTTCCTTTTAAAATTATTATTCATTTCAATGCACTACTGTTCTAGATTCCCAAAACTAGAATGATGTCTTCAAAACTGTACATAAAATGACAGAAAAGCAGTCAGCTATTGGTATAATAGCATCGCATGGAAATCCAATCACAGCTTTTTTACTTTGCAGGGCAATTCCACTGCAATTTTCTAGAACTACAGTCTACTTCAGAACTGCAGTGGGACTCTGCTACCCAAACACACAGGGCAGCCATGCAAATCCAAGGGGTCTCCACCTGCCTCTGTGGTTACTGATAAGCAGAAGTAACACTCTAAGACACAGGGGGTTTGAAAATACCAATTCTGTTACGACTAGAATTGCATTCTTCAACATTTCCCTTGAAACTGCTGTGCAGTAAAATGGACTGAAGGGAGCAAAAGACTCTTCAGCTGGTATTCTCCACTTCTGCATTTTGTTTGCTGCTGAAGGCTAGTACCTAGAAAGAGAAATTATACTGAGAACCATCTGTGTCAATGACTGCTACTTAAGCAAATGAGGGTGTCCTTTTGTTGCACTCTAATATAGGAAATGCACTTCATTACCTTTACAGGACACAATGGGAAGGCTGCTCTCTTTTGGAGTGTGGGTTTTTTAGCTCTTTTTTTTGTTTTTTGGTTGAGCTATGAACTTTAATACAATTTGGAGTTGAAATCGTAGACAAAGAAACATTACAAACTGAGAAACTACGAGCTTGTTTCTGTAACACAGCCTTGCTCTGGTGACAGATGACACTGCTCCTTTTCACAAACCAAGCGCCACATATCGCATTCTATGAAGATAAACAGGAGTACCACATGTCATAGGGAACCATATGCCACAGGGAAGAGCTGACCCAGATTTGTGCTGTTCAAGCAGTTATAGTAACTATACCTATAGAGTTGCTTCCTCTTGCCACTTTTGCTGGTCATGCTGGGGTCCACCCGGTCCTGGTCAAGGCAGAGCCAAGCGTTGAAAGAAAACGCAGAGCCTGGCCACTTATGAATTGATGGAACAGCAATTCCGGCCATGCTGTGGTTCAGGTTGAAGTACTGCAA
Source organism: Nesoenas mayeri (assembly GCF_963082525.1). NCBI lineage: Eukaryota > Metazoa > Chordata > Aves > Columbiformes > Columbidae > Nesoenas > Nesoenas mayeri. The sequence goes on along the minus strand of NC_137545.1, from coordinate 3,745,425 downwards.
GGCACTGGCCATGCCCTGCTTCCGCGCCATCGCCAGAATGGCTCGCATGGTTGGAACAACGTAAGGGTGAGCTTGTTTTGGTTCCTCAGGAGCCGTATGAGTTGAAGCAGTTCTTCTGAGCCCATTGACTGGCTCCCCAAAGAGCCCAGAAGGGCAATCAAGTTCTCTGCGCAAGTATAATGGAGCGCTGAGTGGGAATTTAGCGTCTCAATGATCCGGATGACCATGTTCGCATTGACATATGTGGCGCGACTCTGTCTGTTAATACAGCAGATTAGCCTCAACCAATTTGAGATGAAAATCTGCAGGTCGTGTGATTCTAGTTCTGGAAGCCACTGGATAAGCAGCAATAAGGGCTGGACGTTACTAATGCCAAGCATCCCAACAGCCATGTGGTCGCCTTCAACAGCCTGAAAACCAGCAGAGAACTCAGACATGAAATACAATAAAATAGAGCCAGAGGACGAAAGCTTGAAAAGATGTAAGCATTTTAGCATCCAAAGCAAGCACGTCTCACCATATTCATGAGTTCTTCCAGCAATTCTCGTGAGGGCTGACCCAGCGACTTTAGTACCTCATATATGTGTGCATAACCAATCCTCTCCTTGAAGACCTCCTGAGGATAAAAATCCCAGTCTCACTAACAAATAAAACGGACACAAATTGCTCATCTACTGCAGCAGGTTCTAATTTAATACAATACTAGATACAAAATAATTAGAATGCAAGAAAGACGTTTACAGGCTAGCAGTCTCGTTTTGATAATGTCCACTTTGTGATGGCCAGCATGCCGCAGATGAGAAGGATCTCACTGCAGCATGCAGATAAACAAGTAAAAGATCAAAGTTATATTTTAATAATTACCTATAACATAATTCCTTTGGTATAAGCAAAACGTTAATTCTATCACAAAATACTAACAGCTTTATTTTTCTAATGCAAACTACACCATGAAATGATTACATTGAGAATTAGAAGTATTCAGACATTAATTTTTGAGTGAAAGGTTTTCCTAGACCAGCTTGATTAAAAACTACCCATTCTAAACACTTCAAAAATTAGAAAGTGTTCTAAGGAAGTTTTCCTAAAAGCTAATTCTACCCCACAGGTTCGTGGGGCAAGTAACCATGGAATTCCTTTACACAGGTTCCAACTGCCATTAACGCTCTGACCTTCTAGTTCTGATAGAAAGATGGGTCCAGCCTTTGGACACAAATAAAGGGATAAGGGATGTTAAGCAGCTATTCCAATTTGGCAGGAACGTATGACCATAATCCGCACACCTTCATTAGCAAGGTTCATCAAGATACGGTGATAAAAACACTAACTGGGAACAAGATCAAGAAGCCTCCTGCAAGCAGACCTCTCATAGATACTGTTACCTTAGCAGCTGGAGACTTGTGCATGACTGCAGTGAGGGCTTGAATGGTTGACACTGCCAAGCGGTCCAGGTGGCCCTGAAACACCTGAAAGCAGCAGGTACAGAAGTTATATACAAATGCACAAAGAGAGTTCAGCTCCAAAATCTATACGGTGCCCTCCTGCCAGGAGGGAAACCAAGAGCTCGCTAACATGCTTCCAAAATCATCTTCCCAGCAGTCAAGATTTCATAAGCCCAAGGTCTACACAGGAGTACATAACAATAGACAACTAGGCACACACTTCGAGAGAAGAGAGGCATTTACAACACACATCACTCTTCAAATATTCTTACGGACAAACAAGTTTTCCTCATGCGGCTAATGGACAACCTCAAGAGGGAGGGAGGAAGGAAAACAAACTAGGAAACCCCTTGCAGCATGTGTGTGTGTGTGCTGCTGGACAACCAGGCACCGCCAGCTCAAATAAAGCGTCGTATTTTCCTTCCGAGTCCCTACACACCAGTGCGGCGCACACACACAAATTAGAAGAGAGAAGGCACACCAGCACAGCAAGGGGGCTGCCTCACCCCTGCCCTCATCGCATTGACCACCATCTCTTTTTCCAATTTAACTTATCTTTTGAGGGTTTTTTCTATCATTCTTGTTCATATTGATATTTTCATGGTGGTTTTAAGGACAAAAATGTCAGAGCACTGTTTCACATCCATCAGTAAACCTAATTAGCCAAACTGGGCAAACAAAATCTGTTTCATCATCTCTGAAATATATGCGTATCAGACATATTTTGAAAACGAAGTATCAAGAATTGAAGACCGTGTTAGATGTGAAGAAACATTTACATGTGGCTAGAGTGTCACCCTGCGTTTCTAAAAAAGCCAAAGCTATTCGTTAGAATCACAGTTTGTAGATTACTATACCTTGTATTTAGCATTTCTTTACATTTTTAATTAGAACAAATCATTCTACTATAAAATTAATACAACAACAATTTGCACTTGAAACTTTCCACGATATTTGGGGAAAATTAAAGCAACGGGCTATTCCTACCTCCCTGAGTCAGCCTGTCCATTGTTCTGTGAACATCTGTTCTTGATGACAAGCAAAGAATCAGGACATCAAATACAACCATTGAGATTCACAAACAAGGCCCCAGAATCCAAACCACCACAGTGCTGAGACAAAGAAGCAAAAAAAGAGGAAAGGGAGGGGGAAAAAAATCACCACCAGCTTGACAGAATTCATTTGGATTCCATTTATGTACTTCACCTTTTCCTTAATAAAAGCATGTGAGGCTCAAGCTATTGCAAATATCTGCAATTTGAAGCAGATGAACAAAACTGAGGTTGATTTCAATCTGTTATTCAGAAGAATTATTTTCCAGAGACAGGAAATACTGATGCATGCAGCAACACAAGTTCATCTTGCTGCAGAAGGCTTAAAGAAGATGGTTAAGGTGAAGCACAAGAATCAGTTCTCCTGTGATTGTATCTTGAGTTCAACTGGAGCAAAAGACAGGTTAGGTAGGTACCTGGTCCTCATTCATTTCTGTCAGTAATTTGTTGGCAAGGTCTTTCTCACTCTTGTCTGCCACTTTACTGTTAGCATTTAAAAACAGCTGTTAGAAACAGAGACAAAAATAATGGATATAATTGCATGAAACAGCTACCCGCAGCCAAACCTGTGGAGGCTGCCTTGGACTTGTATTTCACATACACACCGAAAAGAAGAATTCTCACACCGGTGAGACACAATCCTCCATTAATCTGTATTTTTGCTGAATAGTTAAAAAAAAGGAACAATACTTCTTTTTCCTCATACATTTTGTTCCATTATGTGCTAGACAGTCTCTCTGACGAGGAACAACCTGAGAAATCAACTTCCATAAATCACAAGAAACAGAAGAACAACACTCAAGATACTACTTGGACTTACATAGGTGTGAAAGCACATAGTTAGAAACACAAGTCATTTTGAAAGGTACTTCACGGTCAAGGGCACCTAATATGGCAGAATAACAATAACATGCCTCAGAGGATTATAACATTAACCATCAGAAATAAGAACAAAGGGAAGCAGACACAGACACATGAAAAAAAAATTCACATGGGTTACTTCAATTCTGATAACACATGTAAAATGGATGCATAAACTTGTATTACAATGCCCAGATGGTTTTAATTCTTCTATTTTAAAGCTGTTCAGAAAAGAATATTTTTTTTAACCAGGCATATTGCTAGAGGTCATTGTGCTTGTTCAAAGTTTGACCTTTAAGAGAGTTTAGGCGATGAGAAAAGATTCAGGCCCAACAAAGCAGCTTATTAAATGACCCTCAGTATATGATAAGCACCTCCTGGTACCTCCAAAGTACCGTCCCTCTTTTGGATGTTGCAGGAAAAAGCAACATTCAGATCATCAAAACTTAACCGAGCAGTTTCAAAAGGCTGTTTTGCAGATCTCTAACCCTAGAGCATAATTAAGGGAATACAGTTTGCTCATAAGCCTTAAAAACCGCAAATATGAAAGAAAAAAAAGATGCAAAGAACTAGGAAGTATGACTACAAGTATGGCCCCAAATACCCCAAGTTCTCTGGGATTTCTATAGCAGATATAGCGGTATGGATTTTCGTCACCCCCTCCTTTCCATGGAAGTTTCTTGCACGTCACATTTGCTGCAGATCCATCAGCTTCCTGAGTTCCAGATCCGTATCTGGACTCTTCTTGCTGACTGTGGAGCTGCAGAACTGCACTTTACACTGCTTGCTGGTGAATCCAGTAGCAAAAGTTTCATAGGTAAAGAAAAAGATCTAGAAAGAGGGTCTCTACCTCCAGCTAATAAGGAGAAATCCTAATTGCACAGCTAAATTAATCTTCCCTATTTGGCTTTGAAAAAGAATGCAGATACAAGTATATTGGAAAAGACACATGACTTCCCAGCCTTCATCCTCTGCACACTTCTCATCTTTGGGGATATTTTGACTGTAAAAGGTTAAAAAAACCCACTATGTAGCAAACTGGCAGCACTGATGTCCAATCACAGTAATATGTGAAACTATCACCGGAAAAACCCTTAGAAGAGTGTATATAGGCAGAATAAAAATAAAGGAGCAAGCTGCAAAAATAGCGTAGCTGTTCCTGCTTTCTTAAATTCCACCACTTGTTCATATGAGAGCAGGAACACAGAGTCTCCATAAATAGGTAAACATCACACTGCTTGATAATTTAGGAAGAAACTAAAAAATACATTTCTTATGGAGTACAAAGTCAGTACAAAAATAGGCACAGACTCCTAAACAGAGGAGAATGGAAAGGTCAAGCAATGTATTTTCACGAGAAGATTAAAAACCACATACAGTATTCAAAACACTTCAAGTCAGTTGGCATTCTGCCACTGATTATAACTACAGCTAAGACATAATCCAAGCACATTTATTTCTAATATATCACTGCACTATGTTCTAATCCAAAATCTAAACGGATTTGAATCAAATTGCATACTGTAGCCACCATTAAATTATCTAGCATTAGAAGAGCTCAAAAGAGCTATGTGACCAACATATCACAAAAAAAGAAATCAAATATTCCACAGAGTTACATCACAGCTACGTCCTTTTGCACAGGGAAAAATGACATCTATGAAGCAATGAAGCAATTACTGGAAGACACTATAGCTTGCATATTATAATATGACCATCTGGGACTGAGATGAAAACACAACATCTATGTAAACACTAATCCTACGGAGAAGAACAACTGAAGAACATTTGTAACAGCTTGAGCTCATGTTTTATGTCAGCTACACAAGACCCAAATATTTTGAAACGCTTAAAGGCACATTGGCAAGGTCTTTTTTTAAAATAGAACAATATCCCTCTGAAATTAGAATTCACACCTCCACCTGGCAGCACCTGGGACTCCCTAGCAATCCAGTGACAGAACGTTAAAACCAAAACCAACCAAACAAAACCACACACACAAAATAACCCTCATAACAACAACAATAACGACAAAAAGATTTTAAAGTAACTTGGATCTTTCAGAACTTTCATGGCACTAGTGGCACTAATTGATCCAAAGTTTTACTACCAGTATGTAGACACTATAAAATTGCATCTAATTCAGACAGAAGACACAAAGGTAATGAATATATCTGCAATACCACAGGATAGATTTTGTTAAAAATTTGCTGATAAGGGAAAATTTACCTTGCAGTTCTGCAACAGTCGAATGAGATGCTCAAAGCAGTTACTGTTAAGGAAAATCGCCTGCAGAACAGGCCTATCTGTGCAGTCTAACATGGCTGTGATGGTATCTATAAAATTAAAACAGAACTGGCATCAAAGACAAAACACTTCCCAAATCCATCAAGCATTTTTTTCTGCACGTTACATAATAAATATGAAGAAAAAAAAAATGTATGACGAACTGTGCTGTGAATTCTTTGATAAAGAATGATGTGTATTTGAAGCACAGAGTGCTAGGCCTAAAGCTAAACGTTTTGATGCTGTAAAAATTATCACGTTACCTACTATACCTAGAGAAAAATTCAGCTGCCAAATATCCTGGATTGCTTTGAGGCTCTGTTTAGAGTTACTGCCATTTGTGAGTACATAAGCAGCAGGCCTTTTATTTAAAACACAAATGCTCGCTTTCTCATCAAGCCATTACTGTGCATTCTACAGCAGCCTTATATTGTAAGCATTCTTCATTGCCTTGGTACTATTCCTCAGTTTTCTTGGAAGTTTGTGAAAAGAAATACCTTTATTTCTATTACCCATTGGGAACAAAGTGGAAAAAATCCAAATCCCAAATCCTTATCCAATGACTTAAACCCAAGTGTTTCAGACCATCACCTTTGGCCAATGTTTACAACAATGCCATTTAAAGGCGAACAATCACAAAACATGCACCACATGGGCCTTTCAGTACAGACCCATCTTATTCTGCCATTACTAAGGTGCTGATCAGTAATAGCTATTGCCTGGCAAAAGTTGTTGGTTTTTTAGGTTGTTTTGCTGTTTTTAAAATTGAGATGGGCAGTCTGTGAACCTTGATGCCCTGGTTAAATGGTAGCAATTCAATATGGTTTCTTGTGTTGTTTTTTGTAGTGAATGATTAAATAAGAATAGATCTGATGTCAATGACGACATATGCAAAATATTTCAATTGCTTCTCCAAGTCAATGTTTTTAGTGGAACATTCAGTCATACTACTATCACGGTTCAATCATTGCTTGCTTCAGAGTTATCAAGAGATATTTAAAGGAACTGCACAATTGAGTACTTACTCAGCATTTGGATCTGCAGTGCTATGAACCTGCTTTCCCACTGCCTGCATCGCCTGGGATTAGGTAAAGCTGAATGGTCTGAATTAAGCAACTTGAAATAGTTCTCCAATATTGTGCTTGTCTCCACTTGCCACTGGTCAGAACTGCTGGTCAGGAGGATATGGACAACTTCTGTCAGGCACTGCAGAGTCAGCTCTGCCTTCCTGCTCACCTCCTCGGGGCTCCTGTCATCCCAGCTGTCACAGTCGGCCAGAACACGCATCAACACCTCCATGGTGGCAGGAGATACTGCTTGAAGAGCGTTCCTCTGAAACCCACAGGTAAAAACAATAAAGGAAGAAATACAATCAAACCAGCAGTTTCAATCTGAGTTATCCAAATCATGGAACATCTGGGATATTGTGTCCAGTTGTGGCCCCTCAGTTCCAGCAGGACAGGGAACTGCTGTAGAGAGTCCAGCGCAGCCACCAAGATGCTGAAGGGAGTGGAGCATCTCCTGTGTGAGGAAAGGCTGAGGGAGCTGGGGCTCTGGAGCTGGACAAGAGGACACTGAGGGGGGACTCATTCCTGGGGATCAATATGGAAAGGAGGAGTGTCAGGAGGATGGAGACAGGCTCTTCTGGCTGACAACCAGTGACAGGACAAGGGGCAATGGGTACAAACTGGAACACAAGAGATTCCACTTAAATTTAAGAAGAAACTACTTCTCAGTGAGGGTGGCAGAGCCTGAAACAGGCTGCCCAGGGGGGTTGTGGAGTCTCCTTCTGTGCAGACATTCCAACCCGCCTGGACACCTTCCTGTGTAACCTCATCTGGGTGTTCCTGCTCCATGGGGGGATTGCACTGGATGAGCTTTCCAGGGCCCTTCAACCCCTGACATTCTGTGAACATGCATTATGTCTCTTAATGCCCTGTAATTGTTAACTAAATAGGAAACATTCTACTTGGATTATATTGATGGCTACAGATGAAATGCACCCCATCTTGTTCACTTAACTATGCTTCCTTTTTCAATGAGAATGCTTATAGGGAAAAGGAAGTACAATTTAAATGCATGTTATAAAATTCTAATAAGGTAGCCTTGATAAACTGCTAATTCTAGGTAAATCTTTCCTTGAATTTTCATTTTACATCAAGAGATTAATAATACTTCAAAATTTTTGAAAAGAACATAATAATTGGTAAACGTTTCTCTGTGTCCCGAGTGCATTTCCCTCACTTCTCTTCCTGGCCTGCACAGGGTCAGGGCCAACTCAAATCTGGGGCAGGAGCCCAGCCTCACAGAACCTTTAAGAAGCCTCAGCAGGGACTCCCGGCCTTCTCTAGGGAGCTGGATTCAAACTGCGGCTCTCAGCCTTTTACCTGCCCGCGCTGCACTGCAGCCAGAGAAACATGCTCTTTGCTTCCCTTTTTTCCAAAGACTTTCAACAGCTTCCAAGCTCTAAAGGCCCTGTGGCTCTTTCTGAAACAGCTTACTTCCAGCATGTGCTGATTCCAAATGTGCACCTTTGCAGGTGGAGACTCCTCATCTAGGTACCCACGTTTTTCTTCATGATACAAAAATATTACAGTAAGTTCATATGAATGTGTAGTTATTGTAGACAGCAAATGGCTACGGTTATTTGAAAGCAGGACCTAGCTTTTAGCATTTAGATACTACTGCACAGAATGTCCCCAAACTTCGTAAGACAAATTCATAGTCAATAACAAATTCTTCTCATTTATGGGTAATAGGGTATTTATAAACCTTAAACAATAAACCGGCATCTAGAGGCTTCAGCAGCTGAAAAGATTTCAGAACATCCTCACCTGACCACCAGCCACAATAGCTCCAAAGAGGTGTAGCAGACAACATTTTAGGCTTTCCTTGAGATGTTCACTTTCTTGAAAGCATTCTGAGTGGAGTAAACAAGAAAGAGAAGTAAGGATTCCTTACTTTGGTCATATAAACTATACAAAGCTTTTCCTCTCAAAAAAACCCCAACAACAACAAAAACCCAAAATAAAACACCAACAAATTAAATTATTAAAAAAGCTCCTCTACTCCCTGTTCTCATGCAAATTTAAAAAAAAACTCAAACAACTATATAATCACCACTTCCTTTTACATAAATCAGACACAAACACATTCCTCCCAGCATTATCAAAGTCACACGACAAGTCCACATTTACCAGGAGTTCACAGGGCCGGACATTCAGCTTGGATAAAACTTTTCATGCAGGCTGACAGAACTATAGACATACAACGACTGTCGATCTGATCCATAATGTCACATCAGCCCGTTTTGTCCATACTAATGAGAAAGAGAAGGCCATGCTAACACGTAAGCAGTCAGCACGCATGGCAGAAGTCAGAATGATTTTGGCACACAAAGTCTGACAGCATTTGCACAGTCCCTGAGCTCGCTGCCTTTAAGCCACACTTCCCTGCAACCTGTGCAGGTCTGGAACCTTTCCAGCAGTGGTCTCTTTAAAGATAATTATCCTGCATCTCTTCTCCTGCCATATCTGATATAAATTAGTTATAAACAGCCTCAGGAACTCTTTTTAGCAATAGCTATAACGTGGACACTGTTGCTATAGCAGTAACACTAGACTCAAAGTAGCTGCAACAAACTACAAAGGATTATTATATTTGGAATTAACAATCATAAAACTTTCAATAACTTTGAGATAGAACTGCTAATGTAAAAAACTGAGATTTTAAAAACAACAATAGATACTGAAAATGGCAGAAATCTAGATTCATTAAAATAATAATATAACCTTTAACACCATTACCAGTTTTTGCTGAGTAAGACTTCTGACTATATACTGAATGTATAAGCCCGTTTTTAAAGAAAATTGCACAGCTATTTTTTAAATTTAGTCCTCAGAGGAAACAAAGCTTAGATGATCACACTGTTAGTCTGCTAGTCCCCCCACTCCCTGACTTAGAGTCTCTAAATCTTTTGGGGAACCTCAGACAAACTCAAAAGAGCAGTTTGTAGCAGACTGTGAAATCATTAGGCTGGGTAGACCAATAAAGCCTCAAATTAGTGCTGTATCTGGGCCAAGAATGAAGTGATGACTGTAGGGTATAGAAATAGCCAAGGTCCAACCCCTGAATCTTTCAAAATGAAGTGGGTGGGATACAGCCCAGTGCTGGTCACAGGATGTGGCCAACAGAAAACAAAAACAAACAACCAAACAACAACAACAAAAAAAATCCCCACAAAACCAATACTTAGTACATGCAAGATTTGCAGGAAATAGTCCTAACACGTCTGCGTGCAGTGATGCTTCTTTCACGAAACACAAAGCTGGGCAGTATCTGAGTCTGGGTGGGGGAGCCATATCAGGTCTCCAGGGAGGACACTGGGACCTCAGTGCTTCATTCAGGTAGTTTCTTGAGGAAGTTCATCTCAACATGAAGTGACCTTGATACGCTGTCCCACAGGCCTCCATGATCTTCACAGGAATAGCTGATTGTATTTGTGCTCATTTGGGTTCATCTCCCCTCACACACACTATGTGCATGTTCACATCTCCCCTCAGTGCTCACCTGGACTTCTGACCTAGTCATCTGGTGTCCTTCCATGGGGGGAAGAACAAGCTCTGCCAGCTGTGGAGAGAGGACAATGATCAAACTGGTGGTTGCAAGAGACAATAGCCCCAAGCTGTCATCCAGTAGCATGACAGACTGTTTCCATGTAGCTCATTCACACACACAATGCCCTGCTCTTCTCCTGGGACATCCCAGCTCCTCACAGAACTTTTACCCGAGGAGAGTGTGCCTGCACTGGCCTGGCCAGCTATTCCTGCACCCTGTCCCCATGGTCCCCACAGCCCAAGTGGGGAGTTTTGCTTTGTAAAGCAAGTTTGCCTTGGTGACTTAGCTGTGGTGACTCTGAAGGGTCAGACTGGGAAGCAGACTCAGCTGATGGTGGCCACTGCCACTGACCGCCTCCCACACAAGCTCTTAGGTGGCCATGGAGGGTGCTCAGAGGGATCCTGCCTTATTTACCATCTGTGTGGGTGCTGACCACCAACAAGCAACACCTGAATCAGCCCTAAGTGTCATGAAAAGTGCACTGGGACCCTGATGTCATCACACTGAGCCCACAGAGAAACAAGCAAAGCAACGAGCCTCTTCTGAGTCTATTCCTTAGGCATGTTCTTGAGAGCAACTTTGGAAGAAGACTTAAACCTTCAGGCGCTGCTCTAAGGAAATCCCCTTGCTGACGGAGATGCTGTTCCATGGCCAGCTCTGTCACAGAAGTGCCCATTGCCTGTCCCTGCCTGCGATTACAGGACTGTCACACCACAGGACTGTGACCAAACCTCAGGAGCAGTCAGGCCTTACACCAACACAAGGGCTGAGAAGGAGAGTGGGGAAGTGGAAAGAGAACAACCCTGGAGAGAACAAGGCTGGTGCTCCCTGGCAGAGCTTCTGTGCTGGGATCTTTGTATTCAGCTTTGCAAAGGTCTCAGAGGAAGGATCTCAGACAAACAATTCACTGCAGGGTCCTTTATTTTATTGAAATACACAGAGAGCACGGCTTCTCATCTACTCAGTCTGTGGCTCAAACTATAAATGTAGATGGTGAATTAGAAGTCAGATGGATAATAATATTTTTTTGTGGGCAATATCATCACATTTTAAAAAAAACAAAACCAAACAAGCCTCTCCCCAACTACAAACAGTAATCTACAACTACAAGATATACAAAAGAGAGACTGGGTCTGTCATGAGTTATACCATCAGTGATGTACAGAAGATGGGCAGTTTATTGCTTTTGAAAAGCATCCAGCCATTAGTTTCCTCAGGGCATCCTTGAGCTCCTGGTTCCTCATGCTGTAGATGAGGGGGTTCACTGCTGGAGGCACCACCGAGTACAGAACAGACACTGCCAGGTTCAGGGATGGAGAGGAGATGGAGGGGGGCTTCAGATGGGAAAAAAATGGCAGTGATGATGAATAGTGTGACCACGGTCAGGTGAGGGAGACATGTGGAAAAGGCTTTGTGTCATCCCTGCTCAGCGGGGATGCTCAGCACAGCCCTGAAGATCTGCACAAAGAACACCACAATGAAAAAAAAAAAAAAAAAAAAACCACACAAAAAGAACAAAGGGACACCTGCAACAATAAGCCCAGCCATCCTGAGGTAGGCATCTGGGCAGGAGAGCTTGAGGATCTGTGGAATTTCACAGAAGAACTGGTCCTGGAAGCTGTTTCTGGAAGAGTAGGGGGCTGTGGGGACAGCACACTCTGGCTCATTTGCAACCGGTTGTTGATTAACACCCTCCGGTCCTTTTCCATTGGGCAGATTTCCAGCTGCTTCCTTGAGCCTGCAGCGTTGCATTGGGTTGTTGTGACCCAAGTGCAGGACCTAGCACTTGGCATGAAACTGAACAAGTCCAAGTGCTGGATTGTTCACCTGGGATGGAATGACACTGAGTGCAAGTATAGACTGGGAGAAGAGTGGCTGGAGAGCAGCCCTGCAGAAAGGAGTCTGGGGTGATGGTTGGCCACAGGGTTGATAGGAGGCAGCACTGTGCCCCGGCAGAATAGACAGTAAATTGCATCCTGGGGTGCATCAGACAGAGCATGGCCAGGTTGTCAAAAGAGGTGACTATGCTGCATATTCAGCTTTGGTGTGGCCTCGCCTTGAGTACTGTGTGCAGTTTTGGGCCCCACATATTATTGCAGCAAGGATGTGAAGGTACTTGAACACATCCAGAGGAGAGCAACAAACCTGGTGAAAGGGCTGGAAGGAATGTCCTCTCAGGAGCAACTGAGGACTTTGGGTTTCTCTAGTCTGGAGAAAAGGAGGCTGATGGATGACCTCATTCCTCTACAGATTCCTGAGGCAGGGATGTGGACAGAGAGGTGCTGAGATCATGTCCCTGGTATCCAGTGATAGGACATGTGTGAGTGGTTCAAAGCTCAGCCAGGGCAGGTTTAGACTGGATTTTAGAAAGCATCTCTTAACTGAGAGGGTGATTAAACACTGGAGCAGGCTTCCTGGAGAAGTGGTCAATGCCCCAAGACTGTCAGTGTTTAATAAGCATTTGGACAAGGCCCTTGATAACATGATTTATCGTTTGGTCAGCCGTGAATGGGTCAGGTATTTGAACTAGGTGACCGTTGTAGGCCCCTACCAACTGAACTATTCCAGTGTACTTTAGTCTAATCTATTTTATACATATACCTTTACAGGGTCGATTCTGGGCTCAAACACTCAGTCTGCTCAGTAGCCTCCCCATGATATTAGCCTAGCCAGGTGCAGACACCAGGACCCATGAGCCTCCAGGGCTGCAGCCCCATTCCAGATACTGGTACAGACAACCCCAGTCACACATGTGCCCACACACAGTCTTATGTCCGGTCACTCTGGTCTCTCGGTCGCTGGCACCAATGACATACAGGCTGTCTGACCCCCTGGCCCTGCTCCAGTTGCTACACTCACATGTTTGTGCAGAGAAGAGATTTGCTCACATAGCAAAGACTTAGAAATTAAATTCAATGAGAAGACAGGACAGACTGCACTGGATTGGGGTCCTTCCCCAAGCTTCCCATGAAAAGTCCTGTGTAACCCAAAAATGCTCTTCCATTCCATCCCTTGATGGATGCACCCCCAGGCAACAATTCCCTTAGTCCAAATGGTGATCCAGAGAGCTTCTGTCAGTGACTCCTCTAGATGGGCTTCACACCTGGACAATGAGGCTGATGGCTTTCCCAGAACAACCTTGGGACAAGATGTTTCATCCTCAGTAGCCTGTAATTTGGGTTCTGGCTTGCCATTGAGCCTTTGTGCTCTTCTTGGTTTTGGAGATGGGCTCGTGGTGAGCTGGTGGCTCCCCAGTGATGGTACTGGGAGCAGCTGGGGCAGCATATAAACTGACTTAGTCCTCCTGCCATTGTTAGTGCCTTCTTTGTGTGTGCAGAGGAGCTCCTTATCACTTAACACAATCCAATGAGATAAAACAAGAGGAAATGTCATCAAGTTTCACCAGGGGAGATTTAGATTGGATATTAGGAAAAAATTATTCACAGAAAGGTTTGTCAGGTGTTGGAACAGGCTGCCCAGGGAAGTGCTGGAGTCACCACCCCTGAAGGTGTTTAAAAGGCATTTAGACGAGGTTCTTAGGGGCATGGTTTAGTGCTAAAATTAGGTTAGGTTAGGTTATGGTTGGACTCGATGATCCTGAGGGTCTGTTCCAACTGAAATAATTCTATGATCCTGTAAATCGCCTGAGGTATCTCTGTCTTGAGGTTACATCCATATACATTGATATTATTTAACATATGATAGCAAATCACTGGAATTGCTGTCCAGAAATGCCTCATGATCAGGGGAAAAGCTGAGTTATTGTATGGGCAATGGCTTCTTTCAGGGCCAGTATGACAGTCTTGTTTCTAAGACTGTAGATGAATGGATTTAAGAATGGGTACAGGACGGTATTCAGCAAAGCTATGATTCTGTTGTTCTCCAAGGAAACACCTTCTGAAGGACACACGTAGAGAGCAACGCAGCTCCCGTATGCAATTGACAAGGTGATGAGATGGGAAGAACATGTAGAAAAAGCTTTTTTCCTCCCAGAGGCTGCTGGAAGATGTAGAATAGAGGAAAGGATGCACATGTAAAATGCCAGAGTTAAACATAAGGAACCCAGAATGAGAAATGAAAAGAAAACAGAATCTATTTTCCAAAACAGGCTGGTGTCAGAGCAGGACAGTTTGAGTAAAGGGGAGCTGTCACAAAAGAAATGATTAATTTTGTTTGAGCCACAAAAAGTCAGCTTGTAGGGAAGGACCAGGCGGTAACTCAAGAGTGTGAAGCCTGTGACCCAAGCAGCAACAATGAGGTGGATGCAGAGCTGAGACTTCATGATGGCAGCATAATGCAAAGGTTGGCAGATGGCAACATAGCGGTCAAAGGACATGACAACAAGTAGAACAAGCTCTGTACAGCCCAGTGCTAAATAGAAATAGGATTGAGCAAAGCAGCTGCTTAGTGAGATTGTTCTCCTGCCAGAACTCAGGATTACAAACAGTTGGATGCTTGTAGAGGATATAAAACAGATTTCCAGGAAGGCCAGATTGCTGATGAAAAAGTACATGGGGGTTTGTAGGCGGTGATCCACACACACCAGGAGAATGATGGTAGTATTCCCCACCACTGTTGTCAGGTATATGAGCAGAAAGACCAGAGAGAGAAAGAGCTGTAGTCTTTGATCAAGCCCTGAGAAACCCTCTAGGATGAACTCAGTAACTGTGGTTGTATTTTCTGGTCCCATGATGAATTTCAGTTTATCCTGTTGAGACAGGAGCATAGCAAAAAGCAAGTGTGATAACTGCACAGCAGGATGAAAGGTTCTACACTTCCTTCTCTGCTTCTTTCCTTTCTTGTCGTCTTCCTATATTACACAAATACAGATAGTTCTTCAAGCATTTCTTACACCCTGATTTTTCTGTATCACATCTCGGTTAGAGTCTCAGAGAATTTGTTGTCTTCTTTCTACCTTTTTCAAACACTCATGAAGAATTCTTTCTCCAGAACAGAGGATTTTAAACAGCCTGTTAGCTATTGCACCCCATTCCTTGCAAACTCCAAATTCATGCAGACCTGTTCCAAATACGTCACACCTCTGTGCCTAAGTCATCTCTTGTATTGCACAAACACTAAACTATCCAAAGCAAAGCAAAGCAAAACAAACCAAACCAAATATATATGTATGTTGAAAGCTCTTCTTGCTACTTTTCAGTACTTGCCTTTTTGGACCCTAAGTATCTACTGATTTCAGAATAAGTAGTATCAAGCATCTCTTTGGTGATCCCCTGCTTTCCTCCACAGCTTCTTTCTTTCTGTTTCTTCAGGAAAGGGGAAGGGAGGGTGGAATAGGGAATAAGTATAACTTGTCTTCTTTATTACTCCAAATAATGACTGAAATTTGTTATGGTTCCATACAGCCTTATCTCTACATCCATCTGCACTGTAATGCAGTTGCTTCCAAACAGTTGCTCATTGCTATTGGTATCAAGTGTCCTGACCTAAACGCAGAGTAAGAGAAGAGTGACTGGAAGAGACTCGTAACTTTTCTTTTGTGTGCCAGTTATAGGCTGGGAGGACTCAGCCTTGAGAGTTTTCTCCTGTCTCCACTGAATATAGAGGGAGCCTTGGGAAAACAAATTTCACAGGCACCTGTTACAAAGTCTCAAATCTATGATTTCTGAAGTTATTAAGTTGTGGTTTTTTTTTTTGTTTTTTGTTTTTTTTTAAATCAAACTACACATCTAGCAGAAGGGAGCACAAAAAGTCACACATATACAATAAAGACTGGTGTTTTTTCCCTTTGCATTTGTTTTTAGACATAGAAAGGAGTAGAGCAGACAGTTCCAAAACCAGGATGATTCAAAATGCAAGGGGAGGAGAGGGAGAGGAGGAGATAGTGGGTTTGAGGTGGTGAAACAAAGCTGTGTTGTTGTGCAACAAGAGCACTTCAGTCATTAGTCCCCTGGGTGGTCCAAGGACTTTCTCATCTCATCATCCGCAGAGACAATAGGAGAGACTGCTCTGAGACAATGGATCAGCCTGAAACCAAGTGATTGAGTTCAGTCAACCTCCTTCAATATCAACCACCTCCAAAATAAGCAAAATTTAGTCACCTTAAAAATTAACTGTTGGCCTGAATTATTATGAATTATTCCTAACTCTCCAGGTGGGATTCCAGACAGTCCTGGAGCCAGACAGATCCTGACTGACCAGCAGCGGGAAGGCAAATACTCAGAAGTCATGAAGGTCATCAGAAAGGTGCTCCCAAGATGATGACAGATTTGAGAAGGTCAAGGGGAACTGGGATAAGAGAGACTGGAGATTTGGAAGAAAAAAGAATGGCTTGGCCAACAAAGATGAAAGATTTTGAGGGGTTCAGGTAACAGTGATGCTGCTGTGACACTGACTGTGAAAACGTTCATGTTAGGCCCTTACCTGAGTTCTAAGCAGTAATCTTAAACACTAACCTTACCCCTAAATGCTAGTCCTCACTCTGACAGTAATCCACTACACTACGCTCTAACCCCAAAATGTACCTCTAAACCAAATCCCAAACCCATAACCCCTTATTCTTAGTCTTATCCTTTCACTCACTTTAATCTCCACCCTGTATCCTGAGCCTTAAAATACCGGTCTTAACCTTAGCCCTCACCACAACCTTAAAAAACCCCTAACTCATGAAGCTAGCCCGTAACCTTAACACTAACCACACACCTAAGCAGATCGCAAGACGCCTAAATCCTAACCCTGAAGAGTGAGTTCTAATCCCTAATCCCTAAATTGAACACCTAGCACCCATAGATCTCATTCCCATGCTCAACCTCCATCATCTTCAACCCCTCTCCCTACCCTGCACAGCAGTTTGATCCCTTAGGGGCAGAGCAGAGTTATTCTGGAGTAGCCATGAGGCACCTTGCAGGACTGGCATGTCAGAGAAGCTGAAAGACCACCAGTAGGTGCAGGAAACAGCAGAAGAGAGAGAAAAAGTGCTGCAAAGTGCTTCTTGGAATGTGGAGACAGGGCATGAGGAGATAAAAATATCACCTGAAGGTCACACTGTGGTACAAGAGGTCAGCCAGAGAGAGGCTGTGATCAGCCCATTGCTTTGTGTTTCACAGAACAGCCAAGGAGGGTGGAGACACATCAGTGAAGGTACAGAAATTCTGGGGTGAGAGCACGGTAGGGAAGAGAGATGGGTGTCTGCAGCCTACAGGGAAGACAGGGGTGTGACAGTGTAAGACAGTTTGTGGCGGAGATGGCCAAGGGCTCTGGTAGGGCTGGAAGGCAACCACAGAACAGAGATCTTCATCCACTTGGCCATGGCAGTGGTCTCTGCCACTTAGACCTGTGAGGATACATGTTTTCCTCATGGAACAGGGGCCCCATTGCCTCATTGCAGCCCCATAGGGAGGTGTCAGGCTGTTGTCTTTCACACCTCACATCCCACTGCCCCAGGAAGAGCCACACATGACGGACAGAATCTGCCTTCCCAGAGGCTGGGGTGAGGGCTTGGTCTTTCTGCCTCATAAATCAAACCAAATCTTTCCTCAGCATCAGAATTGTCTGTAAGTTACCTTTGCCTATCTACCATCATGGCCTCCAAGTATCTGCTCTAATGAGTCCATAAGGAGAGTTTGTCAGCAATTGCCCTCAGTTGGGCCAGTTAACACACTGAGATACTTTGGCATTTGCTTCTGACTTTATGTCCTTGAGAGGTTTTTTTCAGTCTCCTCTCAGTATCTGAGGTTCATGGACTCAGCACCAAATGCACCATGGGGTTCATAAAAGCTGAGAAAGCCCTAAGGATCAGTGTCTCTGCCATGTTTTTCTTAAAGTCTTCAGGACTTGTACAGTTAATTAGAGAGGTTTTAGGAGTCTAGTTATAGAGGAAGAGTTCTGTAAGCATTTAATAATTTTTATTTTCATATTTAAGGACTTTTTTCGTTATTTTTCAGTTTATGGATGAGGTGATAGCAGTATTTTCTGATTGATATTGATCCAGAAGGAGGATCTGGATCTCCTAAGGAGGAGATCTGGACAGGAGGAGATCTGGAAGACATGGTGAATTTATCAGGCCAGGAGAAATTAACTGGAATATGAGGGAGATGAAACACACAGAGTAAGAGACAGAGTATCACAGAATCACAGAATGTTAGGGACTGGAAGGGACCTTGAAAGCTCATTCAGTCCAATCCCCCCACTGGAGCAGGAAGACCTAGATGAGGTTACACAGGAAGGTGTCCAGGCAGGTTGGAATGTCTGCAGAGAAGGAGACTCCACAACCTCCCTGGGCAGCCTGGGCCAGGCTCTGCCACCCTCACTGAGAAGAAGTTTCTTCTCAAATTTAAGTGGAACCTCCTGTGTTCCAGCTTGATCCCATTACCCCTTGTCCTATCATTGGTTGTCACCGAGAAGAGCCTGGCTCCATCCTCATGACATTCACCCTTTATACATCTGTAAACATTAATGAGGTCACCCCGCAGTCTCCTCTTCTCCAAGCTCCAGAGGTCCAGCTCCCTCAGCCTTTCCTCACACGGGAGATGCTCCACTCCCTTCAGCATCTTGGTGGCTGCACTGGACTCTCTCCAGCAGTTCCCTGTCCTGCTGGAACTGAGGGGCCACAACTGGACACAAGATTCCAGGTGTGGTCTCACCAGGGCAGAGCAGAGGGGCAGGAGAACCTCTCTGACCTACTGACCACCCCCCTTCTAATCCACCCCAGGTACCATCGGCTTCCTGGCCACAAGGGCCCAGTGCTGGCTCATGGTCATCCTGCTTTCCACCAGGACCCCAGATCCCTTTCCCCTATGCTGCTCTCTAACAGGTTGTTCCCCAACTTATACTGGAACATGGGGTTGTTCCAGCCCAGATGCAATACTCTACACTTGCCCTTGTTATATTTCATTTAATTTTTCCCCGCCCAACTCTCCAGCCTGTCCAGGTCTCTGGATGGCAGCACAGCCTTCTGGTGTATCAGCCACTCCTCCCAGCTTTCTGTCATCAGCAAACTTGCTGGCAGTCACTCTATTCCCTTGTCCAAATCGTTGATGAATATATTGAATAATACAGGCCCCAGTACTGACCCCTGGGGCACCTCACTAGATACAGGCCTCAACTGGACTCCGCCCCATTGACCACAACTCTCTGGCTTCTCCCCTTCAGCCAGTTCACAGTCTACCTAACTACCTGATCATCCAGACCACACTCCCTCAGTTTAGCTCTGAGGATGCTGTGGGAGACTGTGTCAAATGCCTTAGTGAAATCAAGGTAGACCACATCCACCCCTCTGCCATCATCCATCCATCTTGTTATGTCCTCATAAAAGTCAATGAGGTTGGTCAAGCACGACTTCCCTTTGGTGAAGACATGTTGACTACTCCTAATGACCCTCTTATCCCTGATATGCCTTGAGATGGCAGCAAGGATGAGTCGTTCTATCAGTTTCCCAGGGATGGAGGTGAGGCTGACTGGTCTATAGTTACCCGAGTCCTGCTTCTTGCCCTTTTTGAAGACTGCAGTGACATTTGCTTTCCTCCAGTCCTCAGGCACCTCTCCTGTTTCCCAAGACCTGGCAAAGATGATGGAGAGTGGTCCAGCAATGACCTCAGCCAGCTCCCTCAGCACCTGTGGGTGCCTCCCATCCGGACCCATGGATTTATGGATGTCCAGACTGCCTAACTGCTCCCTAACCCAGTCTTCATCGACCGAGGCAAACTCCTCCATTGTCCTGGCTTCCTCTGGGGCCTCAGCAGTATGGGGCTCCTCAGGACAGCCTCTAGCAGAGTAGACAAAGAAGCATTCAGTAACTCTGCCTTCTCTGTATCTTCTGCCACCAGGGCACCCACCTTGTTCCTCAGTGGGCCTCTGGTATTAGTTTTATCTGCCACATACTGGAAAAAGCTCTTCCTGTTGTCCTTGACCCATCTCACCAGGTTTAATTCTAAGGAGGCCTTAGCCTTCTGGTTGCCTCCCTACACCCTCTGACAACAGCCTTATATTCTCCCCAAGTTGCCAGACCCTCCTTCCATGATCTATAAACTCTTCTCTTCCACTTGAGCATACCCAGCAGCTCCCTGTTTAGCTGTCGATGCAAGGACAGGGAAATATCAATATTTCATCTCCCGTTGCTAATACACATCCCGTTTGAAATAATGGGAAAAGCTCAGACATATTAATGAACTAATTCAATCATTTAAGTTGATTGTCAGGGTTAAACTACAGAACTAAACTCTGCTCCTGGCTATTTGCTGTGTGAGTGGGCTCTCTGTTGTGTGTGTGTTTGGGTGTAAACGTACGTACACGCTTTCCGGGTCAATTCTAAGTGATGATAGCCAGGAGGAGGAGGACACCAGGATCTGGAGAGGCACAGGGTTGGAATGGCCAAGTCGGTAATATCTCTCAGTCTGGGCAGACCCAAAGCCCGGATCCACAGTGGAGGAACCACAGAAATGTGTGAGACAGCAGGTAAGTTCTGCGCGGGATGTATGGACCACTTGTGCAACCTTCACACCAGATCAGTCTGAAAGGAAGAACAGGACAGGGTCAGTTGTGCTGCTCATGGTTGTGTAAGCGCTGCTGTTGGTGTGGTGGTTGTGAAGGTACTGTTGCCTGTTGGAGCTGGTCTGTGTCAGGTTGACTTTCCTTTTGGTTGAGGCCACACTGGGTGATCTCTTACTCTTTGGACTCCAGTCACTGCCCACCTCAGGCACACATGGTTCACATGTATCTCATGGGCTCTATGGGCACCTCCTGATTCCTCTCCTGAAGGATGTCCTCTGCCCCATCATGCACTGGGACAGTGCAATGTGACCCTATCTCAGTGAACGTTCACCATCTTCTCTGTCAACAGACAAGAAGGGATGTGTCCTAAATCCAAACCTTGTTCTGTAATAGCTGCCAATGTGACAATGAGCTTTTCACTCAGGTTGTTTGGGGGGGTGAAATTCCTGGGCTTGTTGATATCAGCTTATGGAACAACAGCCAAATCTAAAGAAACTGCAAGGGGGAGATGTCATTTTATTACAGAGAGGCAATGAAAAAGTCAGCTCCGAAACAATGCTAGAAAAAAATTTATACAGGTTTCAGGTGTTTAAAAATCATTTGTACTGGGTTCATTTCTCAAGAGTGTAAGCTGAATAAAAATGCTTATGTAGGAACATCATAACTGCAAAATATATGTAAAGCTAACAAAATAAAAAGGATAAAACAAGAAATAGAGTACAGGCCTAATTGGGATACACTAGAAGTCATTTGTGTAGAATCACTGAAAATTTATCATCGACTAATATCCATGAAATCCATTTCCTAACGGACTCCTTGAGCTCCTGGTTCCTCATGCTGTAAATGAGGGGGTTCACTACTGGAGGCACCACCGAGTACAGAAATGACACCACCGGGTCCAGGGATGGAGAGGAGATGGACAGGGGCTTCAGGCAGGCAAATATGCCAGTGCTGACAAACAATGAGACCACAGCAAGGTGGGGGAGGCACGTGGAAAAGGCTTTGCGCCGTCCCTGCTCAGAGGGGATCCTCCGCACGGCCCTGAAGATCTGCACGTAGGACACCACAATGAACACAAAACACACAAAGAATAAACAGACAGTAACCACAAGTAGTGCAGAATCCCTGAGGTAGGAGTGTGAGCAGGAGAGCTTGAGGATCTGGGGAAGTTCACAGAAGAACTGATTCAGTGCATTGCCCTTGCAGAGTGGTAGCGAAAATGTATTGGCCATGTGCAGCAGAGCATGGAGAAACCCCCTGGTCCAGGCAGCTGCTGGCATGTATGCACAAGCTCTGCTGCCCAGGAGGGTCCGGTAGTGCAGGGGTTTGCAGATGGCAATGTAGCGGTCGTAACACATGACTGCGAGAAGAGAATATTCTGCTGTGACCAGGAACAGACAGAAAAAGACCTGTACAGCACATCCTACATAGGAAATAGCCCTAGTGTCCCAGAGGGAATTTGCCATGGTTTTTGGGAGAATGGTGGAGAGGGATCCAAGGTCAAGAACAGAGAGATTGAGGAGGAAGAAGTACATGGGGGTGTGGAGGTGCTGGTCACAGGCTATGGTGGTGATGATGAGGCCGTTGCCCAGGAGGGTCAGCTAGGTAGATGCCCAGGAAGAGCCAGAAGTGCAAGAGCTGCAGCTCCCATGTGTCTGTGAACGCCAGGAGGAGGAACTGGGTGATGGAGCTGCTGTTGGACATTTTCTGCCTCTGATGATGACAGACTGGTGAAGAAGGAAAAGCAAGTGAAAAGTTCAGAGACACTTTTCAAGGCAGAAAGTATTTTTTTTCTCCTTTTTTTCTTTTAGATAGTCCTGTCCTACCTGTCTTCTTCAAAGGTAGAAATCCTCAGCATTTCTGTCATGAGACCTGAGTGGCAAAATGTTCACTGTCACTCAGTGCAGTCTGAGGGGAGCTGGGCTATATGTCAGTCTTGTTCCCAGCTCCTCATTGCTCCTATGTCCTTGAGATGGAGGATAATCACAGTCGTAGGTTGTCCTTCAAAGAAACATGACCCTGCTGAGGGTAGAGGCATCTGGACTTAAGGCTCAGGTCTCCAAACTTCTCCCTCTTTCACAGGGTGCCTGAGGGTGGAAGACACACCCCCCGTCTAGGCAAGACACACAGGGCACCTTTCAGCTGCCTGCATACAGCTGCTCAACACCATTTCCACAGTCTTAGCACCTCTGGGGCTTCTTTAGGGGCATCTCACAGATCGCAAAGATGCTGTGAGACAGCGGTGTCTGGTGTCAAGCACACAGCCTCTCAGGACACTGCAGGGAAATGGTCCAAGTGTCCTACAGGCAGGATCTTCTCTTGGCAAAGACATTCACTTCCCAAGCCCACAGCCCACATCTCCTGGAGCTTCACAGGTTAGAGGGGGGCTGGGGCTCCTCACTCCCATGCAGACCCTTTTCTAGCAAGGCTCGAAGGGGTTGTGTCTGAAATTCCCCCAACTCCACAAAGTCCAAGAGCAGGAAGAGGAGCAGCACGGACAGGTAGGAAAAGGAGGAACAACACCAGGATTCTTCTGCCAAGGGAGGCAAGAAGAGAGACAAAGACACTTGAGAAAGTCATCACCGTAACCAGCCATGCAGGCAGCCTCTCAACCAGCAATGCTGCGAGGCATCACACTCACCCTGTGCTCTGCAGAGGGAAATGGGTGCTGGCTGGAGAGAGGCACCTCTCCTCTGCCAGAGCTCTGGCTGCAGAGTGGGCGGCTGCTGCCTTGTGCCCCACGGCCACGAGGACACAGACTTGGCTGGGTCATAGAAGAGGCCAGGGGGCTTGCTCAGAGGAAGGACTCTGCATGGGAGGGGGTGACAGGGAGTTTTCCCAGTTCTCATTTCCATGACTTTACCATTTTGTATTGTATTCTTTCCTGCCCACCTCTCTGCTTCATGGACCATTTCCACCTGCTTCTCTGTCCCCATATCATTTTCCTCACAGTAATTTCTGAGGGATCCCCTCCCACTATCTATGTGTTCAGTTCTGCCTGTCAGAAAACTCCCCCTGGGAGGGTACTGTCTAAAGACACCACCCTGCTTGCAGGTGGTAAAAAGCAGGTCAGACAAACTGTGGTGTTGCCAGCAAAGTGGATGCTGGTACTGTCTGTAGGCTGAGAGATAGGTGCAGCAGTTTATCACGTTCCTAGCAGACCTAATGATCACACCGCTTAATGGTTCAAGAGTCCCAGTCACTTCTCTGAAGTTACCAGCTCCTTTCCCCTTTACACCCCCCCAGTATGAACTGAAGGCTAAAGCAAAACCAGGTTACTCCTGCCTGGACCTTGCTCTCAAATGAAAGGTCCTCAGAAGGAGGAAGAAACTGTCAGAAGGGCCCTGTGGGTGATCTGGAGCAGCCCTGGCACACACAGCACCCTTTTGAGAGCAGAAGGACCCTGTCCTGTTAGAGGTCACTCCTTCCACCCAGAGCTTCTCCCCTCAGTGTTCCTGAGATCTCCCCGGGGCAGGCTGAGCGCTGAGCTCTGCAGGACAGCCCTGGGTATGCCTGGGTGCTCACCCAGCTTCACACCCCTGCAGCCACCCCCTGGGAGAAAGCAGCTTTCATGGCCTCTCCCGCTGATGCTGCAGCAGGAAGAGGTGTTCACCTCTTCTAGAGAATGTCCTCCTTCTCCACGCCAGAAAACAAAGGAGAACCATTCTTACAATTCCCACCAGTCATGTTTCAGCTTGTGGAGATCTCTCCAGGAAATGCAGCTGCATTGTCCTACATGCAGAGACTTACCATGTTAGGACTGTGAAGATTTGTCTCTCATTGAGCACTCAGCAACCTACCACCCTACATGGTTTTTAACCTCTCCCTCTTTGGCTCCTCTCCCCTCGGTGCTGCAGGCAGAGCCCTCAGCCCTGCTGCGTGTGCAGAGGAGCTGCTCCTGGGCAGAGCTGTCTCTCTGCAGCGCTGCCACTTCCATGAGCTCCCTCTGTGCCAGGAGCCCAGCCCAGCTCAGCAGCACAGGAGCAGCCCAAGGGGGCACTTTCTCTGTCCCCTCTGGGCTCCCTCCAGGTGTCTCTGGGGCTCCAGGGGGACCTGCTGTGAAACAGGCTGACGTAACTACTTATTTTCTGACCTTCAGCTGGGGAGAGAAACTTCTTCCCAGCAGTTGATTTTCTCAATCAGAGACAGCTTTAGCTCCAAGAACACCCTTTTTGTTTTGTTATTTTTAGACAGGACACCAGAGAGTGTCAGGGAGGACTCTCCTTTATCTGTTCTGAGGGAAGGGATTCAGCTGAGTCAATGAAGTCTTCTCATGCTGAGTTTGTAGTCCTTAGAGCCAAAAGAGGAGCTAGCTCTATCCCATGCACACCACAAACCCACAGGAGGTGGGATTCATCTTTCCTCAGATCAGATGTGTGCAAAACAGGCTTCTGCACAGGAGCTCCTTGTCTCAGCTCTCTTGCTAATTAATGGAGGTGGAAGGCAGGGGGAACATGTTCAGACACAGACACCTGGTGACATATTTTTTTCCAGAGTTGACCAAGATGCACACAGATAACTGCAAGCCCTAATGGAGCAGTTCACAGAGACAGGGCAGCACCTGGGAGCATCTTCTTGGAGGCTGGTGGGAAATTCCTTTGGCCAACTTAAATGACAGGAAGTGCCCACATGTAGGACAACTGAACCTGTGACAATTCCTTATGTCCAGGGCAGCCTATAGAGGATTTCAGCTGACCAAATGGAGTCCTGTGGTACTGCCAGATCCAAGTGTCTCTTTTTCTGTTCTCCATCAGCTGTATTTTCTACATATGGCAATTGTTTCATGTGCATCCCTTCATTGCCTAACCTTATTCACGGTAGCTGAGTTATGATTTAATTTACAAATACAGGCCTGTTAGTGCTATGGGAGGTGCCGAGGCTGTCCAGCACAACTGCATACACCTGACATGGACAGCACAGGTCCTACACAGGAACCCTGTTCCCATTCAGACCAGTTGTGTGACAGGCACCTCTCAGGGAAACTCCAACAGATTTGGTGCTTTTGGGCCAGTGACTGAATCCTGCCACTGCAGTGATGCAAGGTCTGTCCCATCACTATCCAGTACATGTTGGGCTGTGCATGAGTACAAAGCACATCACACCAGGGTCTCCACACATGTTCCTTCACTCTCAAACTCTGCTGTTTCTTCTGTTCCCCATTGTTTAACCATCTCCTTGATGATTTAATCATGGATCAGGCCAATGACCTTCACAGTGTGCCTGAATCACAGGATGTCCACACCAAGACCATTTTCAACATCATCTCTAACTTTCTGATGATGAGCTCCACCTCAATCACAGGCACTCAGGGCAGCAGAGACACAAGAGACAGCAAACCCTTCTCCTGCTCAGGCTGCACGGCCCAGATCTGATTTTCTCTGGCTTTGGGGAGAGCAGGGTTTGTTCTCTTTGTGGGCACCTCATTTCTTCTGCCATCCACTCCAGCAAGTCTCTGCCCTGAAGGAAAGCCTTTGCACAACTGAGGTCTTGGGGGTTTGGTAGAAGGTCTCTTTCTTGCAAGACTGCTCTTACCCAAATGTGCCACAGCTGAGGTGCTGCAGCCCAGACAGGCACTGATGTCCCCAGCCTCGGGCACAGACAGGAGGGGCTGGAGCTGTGTGTGCAATCTCTTCATTCCACTTGGAGGGAATAACTGCTGAGGCCTGTTAGGACAGCTCACATGATTGGGGTGATGTGATAGGGGGTTTAGGATGGTCAGGAGGCCAGAAAGGTCAGGAGGGAAGTGTCCTCCATGTGAAGAAGGATGTGTGGAGCTCCTCTGTTGGATTAACAAATTAGTGAACCATTGTGGTTTAGGGTCAGAGGAGAGACTGCTAATGCTGACATTTTGGTGGTAGACAAAGAACCCATTTAAGTCCCCTTGTGGCCTTCAATTACCCTGACATTCATTGGAAGGGGACCACAACAGCCTGCCAGTAGTCTGGAGGTTTCCAGAGGGTCTTGGTCAAGACACAGCTTGGGATACAGGTCTTTATAGCACAGCTGCCAGATCAGTCAACAATGGTGATGCTCAAATGCATCTGTTACTCTCAAAGAAGGAAGAAATGGACATGGATATGGAATTTGCTGTTGTTATTTGCTGTCATGACCGTGAAGTAGAGGGGGACTCACCTACCAAGGGGAAGGAGAAGAGTGCAGATGTTAGACCTCAGAGGAGCAGACTTGCAGCTTTTCATGGGAAGTCCACGTGACCAGCACAGAAGGGAAGCAGAGCTCTGCACAACTGGTGTTCAAGGACAGTGTCTGTCAAGTACAAGCCTGTACATACCAATAGTCAGGAAAATAAGCAGAGCTACTATCAGAGAAGCCTGGGGAAACAGAAAACTCCATAGAAAAAGGGAAGCATATAGAATCAGAGAATTATAGAATCGTTTCCGTTGGAAGAAACCCTCAGGATCATCAAGTCCAACCATAATCTCATTCAACTCTAGCACTAAACCATGTCCCTAAGAATCTCGTCTAAACGCCTTTGAAAAACATCCAGGGATGGTGACTCTAGCACTTCCCTGTGCAGGCTGTTCCAATGCCTGACAACCCTTTCTGTGAAGAATTTTTTTCCTAATATTCAATCTAAACCTTCCCTGGTGCAACTTGAGGCCAGTTCCTCTTATCCTATTGCTTGCAACCTGGGAGAAGAGACTAACACCCTCCATGCTACAACCTCCTTTCAGGTAGCTGTAGACAGCAATAAGGTCTCCCCTCAGCCTCCTTTTCCCCAGGCTAAACAGCCCCAGTTCCCTCAACCACTCCTCATCAGACTCGTGTTCCAGGCCTTTTACCAGCTTTGTTGCCACCTCTGCATTCTCCCCAGCACTTCAACATCCTTCTTATGATGAGGGGCCCAAAACTGACCCCAGGATTCAAGGTGGGGCCTCAGCAGTGTCGAGTACAGTGGCACAATCACTGCTGGCCACACTGTTCCTGATACAAGCCATGATGCTGGTGGCCTTTTTGGCCACCTGGGCACACTCTGGCTCATGTTCAGCCAGCTGTCAATCAACACCCCCAGATCCCTCTCTGCCAAGCAGCTTTCCAGCCACTCTTCCCTGAGCCTGTAGCATTGCCTGGGGTTGTTGTGACCCAAGTGCAGGACCCAGCACTTGGCCTTGTTGAACGTCAGACAACTGGGCTCAGCCCAAGGATCCAGACTGTTCAGATCCCTATGTATGGCCTTCCTACCCTCCAACAGATCAATATTCCTACTCAATTTGGTGTCATGTGCAAACTTACTAAGGATGCACTCAATCCCCTCGTCCAGATCATTGATAAAGAGATTAAACAGAACTGGCCCCAATACTGAGCCCTGGGGAACACCACTTGTGACCGGCCGCCAACTGGATTTGGCCACGTTCACCACAACTCTTTGGGCCTGACTCTTCAGCCAGTTCTTTATCCACCGCAGAGTCCACTCATCCAGGCCATGAGCTGCAGCTTCTCCAAGAGAATGCTGTGGGATATGGTGTCAAAGTGTTTACTGAAGTACAAGTACAAAACACCCACAGCATCACAGCAACACAATGTCTTCCAGAGAGAAAGGGTGTCTTTTGCCAGGCCCTGAAGGTCAGGGTTTGGCCATTCTGGTGATAAACAAAGATGAAGGGCTGACATGGCATCAGTGCCACCTCTGCATTGCCTTTACCACCTGTAACCAGTGTCTTCAAGTTTTTGCTTCACCACCCTCCAGGGACAGGGACTGTTTGTTTCCTTCACAGCTGTGTCAATGATGGCCCTTCCTGGGGCTCTAAACACCATCAAAATCTTGGCTTTTGCTTCTGTCTTTTACATCATTAGAGGTTTATGCATTCTTTTAGTAGCTGCAGTTCAGGATCATGGCAGCAGAGAAGTCACTAACACTTAAATGACCTTTCAAGCCAAGTCTCTTTGCAAGGTTTTCTTAAAGGCTTCAGGTCTGGTATCAATGATTAGAGAGATTTCAGGACTGGAGCCAAACAAAGAGCATTTCAGTAATAAATAGCAATAAAGCAGAATTTCTTCCATTTCCTTCCTTGCTTGCCCTTAGCTCCCTTTCCAGAATAGGTGGTCTCAGCAATTTCCAGTTCATATTGATATGGAGCACCTCCTGATAAAGACTGAATGTGTCAGAAAAGTGGGAGCCTAAATCACCATGTGAATAAGGAGATCATCCAGGACACCTCAAGTCACACTACTCTGGATCAAGAGGAGGGTTTTCCTGGGAATCTCAGGTGCCACCGCACAGCAATACTTGTGTTCAGGGAGCTGGTCAAATGACCCATCTCCTTTTCTGTAATGGTGCCTGAGTTTGCTCATGTCACACCTGACTTGAGCCCAATCCACTCCTGGGTGTTCTCTAAACCCAACCCATTAGGTTTCTTGTGGTCTTTCAACTGACCAGAGAGAAGTCACCTCATCATGATCTTCGAAATCCAAGGACTGCTGCTTGCCTTTCAGCTTCTCTGATAGACACGACCATGTGTCTGCTGCCATCCCATCATGTATTCAGGCAGAATGGACATGACAACCTGTCTCCAAGCCCTCTTCCTGTGTAGGGCCTATGGGCAATTTGTCAGAGGTTCTTTCCCAGCCATGTTCCTGTTGCTGGCCTGTCACCTCCAGAGACAGAACTGACCTCTCAGTCCCCTTCACAGCCACGTGCTTCTTACTGGATTATGAGCTCCTGAGACAGAATTGACCTCATAACACCATACCGATCCATCACTCTCCTTATGGCCCAGGACCTGACCAGCCAAAACTGTGCCTGCTTTCTCAAATTTATCAATTATATTTCCTACTAACTATTTGAGTGGAGAAACATTCTTCATAGAAACTGCTGTTTATGTGACACAATTTGCATGTTCTCCTATACCTCTTTATTTACTTTTTTTCTTCTACCTCCAGCTATCCTGCCTTCAAAAAAACTCTACAAGGGAAAGGTTCATTGAATCATAGAATAGCTCAGGTTTGAAGAGACCCCTGAACATCATCTTGTCTCACTCTCCTGCTCAGAGAAGAGTGAACCAGGTGAGGTTGTCCAAAGCATTGCATCATCCAGAAAGGCACTGAAAGTGCTCGGCATCACATCATACAAGGGGAGAATAAAGATGTTCAACCATGTTGGCTCAGGTGCTGGTCACTGAGTGATTCCACTGGTGACTGACTGCATGAAGGACTTTGTATCACTGATGATATTTGGGCTTGATCATTCAGCCAACTTCCCACCCAGCATCCACTTCTTCAGCTGACAGCACCAATCTGGCTATGAGGACACCATGGGACAACATGTCTGAGGCCTTAAAAATTTCCGTGTACACAACATGTGTTTCTTTCCACTGCCCATTTTGGTTGAGCAATCCCTTTTTTGCCCCTCAAGTGCCTGGAAATGACTACAGGAAGACATGCCCCCTTCCCAGGGACAGAGACATGCTGACCAGCCTGTGATTCTCATAAATCCCTTTCCTGACTTTCCTGAAGACGTGTTTGACATCTGCTTTTTTCAAGGACTTCAGATCCTCTCTGATTGTTCTGTCACTTTTGAGGGGACAGTCTGGAATCACAGGCAAGGGTGACATAGCAGACAGGAGCACTTGCAATGAGCCTGTCCAAGGCAGCTGAGATGAATCTTAGTGGGCCACTGGGGTTTGTTCCTGGAGTCACACACAGAAATGTCAGGGTCTGTCAGGCATCCTCATCTGGGCTGTTCTTGTGGACTCCTTGTGTACCCAGGGATGTTCAGAGACAGTCTTTCCTTTCACACACAGACGCAGGAGTCACAGTGTCTCTCTGGCTTCCTGTTGCCGCTCTTCCAACTGATGGGAGGCACTTCAGCCTTGTGGTGTGTCTCCCTGGTCTGCACTTGTCTGAGATGTCCCATGTAATGAAGAACGGACACAGGAATCTCAATTCAGGGAAGCACATCCCAGTGCTGCATTCAGGTGGTTTTCCATGGGATGTTGCTCCCAACATGAAGTGACCTTGAGACACTGTTTGTCCCACTGGCCTTCATGGAACTTCCAGGAACACCTGATGGCATTTGTGCTGACTTGTGTGGCACCCAACATGGGGTTCAAAAAAAAAAAAAAAAGGCTAAAAAGAAAGGCTAAAATTTGGCACTAAGAGGGGATAAAATTTGGAGATTTTGGTGTTTTTACTGCTGTGATGCAGATTCAATTTTCTTGGCATGGTGCGAGCTCATAGGGTTGAGATACTCACAAGTCCTTGTGCTTCAGATATCATCTAGTAGTATTAAAACAGATTCAATTGTATTGATTTAAAGATACCGTGACATAAGTTGTATGAGTTACTCTCTACAGTGTGTTCTGCAGTACCTTATTTGTGCTGGGCATATTTCACTAATAGGTTCGTGCTTCCTGTCATGTCCAGAAACTGGTGTATGGTGATGATGTTGCTGTGTGGATTGGCACTGGTTTATTTTATTATACTCCAGCCGGTAATGAATTTATATTCATTACTGTTGTATTTAGACAAATTTCCAGTAGAGATTAAAGAGAAATACACCTACGTGTTTTCAAATTGGATGAGCCAATCTATCAAAAAGCTAACTCACAACACCTTTCTTTTTATGTTAGGACAGATTACAGATGCTTTTAAGAATTTTGAGTATC
This sequence comes from Nesoenas mayeri, assembly GCF_963082525.1. Classification (NCBI taxonomy): domain Eukaryota; kingdom Metazoa; phylum Chordata; class Aves; order Columbiformes; family Columbidae; genus Nesoenas; species Nesoenas mayeri. The sequence continues at coordinate 3,714,099 of NC_137545.1, read as the reverse complement.
TTTGGGTATTTGATCATACTCTGTTGATATTGTCAGGTTTGCTGAATGTGTGTCAGTTCATGCTAGTGATAAGAGAGAGGAGGCTAAATAGGAGGACTGTGTTTATTCCAGCTCCTGAGATATACGTTGTGTCTGCTCAAGCCTTGGTGACAGGCTCGGCACTTATGGCATATCCTAAGGCAGCTACTACAGCCACTGCCCCCCACCCTTCACATGGGGCAAAACAGCCAAGGCCGCTGCTCCAGCACCCACAGCCGCTGCCCTCCGAACACCAGGCTCTGCTGCTTCTCCAGCCTCAGTGACTGACAAGACAGCTACTGCACCCCCGACACTGGGCACTGCTGCTGCTGCAACCTCCACAACAGGCACTGTAGCTATGCCAATGGTGGTGACAGTCATTTATGCTCTGGAAATAAATCAAGAGATACTGAGCCCATGTCAACATCACTTGCTGGTTGTAAGAGTCACAGAAAAGACCATTCATGCTGCAGATGACGGCCAAGAGGCATCACCAACACAAGTGGTATTGAGGCGCGGAATGACCTTACAACCCTTGAGGTTATAAAGAAGGTATGTATTTATTTACGACATCGGACACACGGGGAATCATTTCACCTAATACGTGTGTAAAATTACAGTAGCTGTGAACTTGGTTAAATGCAGTAAAGTGTTACATATTCATGAAAGTTTTAGGAATGCCTATACATATTCATCACCTGTCCCCGAGAAGGCGGTTCTTATTACAATGAGTTCCGGGAGATCATTTCCATAGTCTCCACCTCTGGCTCCTCCTGGTTGCAGCTGCGCAGTGATCGTGAACCCAGGTCCTCTTCTCTGTACACAGCCACCTTTGGTCCAGTGTGATGAGTTGGTTGGGTTTCAGACTGCTGAGTTGGTTAAAACTGGCATATCTCCTGTCCTGTGCCCAAATTTCTGTAATCTAGTTCACCCAAGGATGCATCAAGGATTATTATTTTTGCAAAGCGTCAGTGAAGTCCTTTTTTTTGTACAATAAGTAACAGAGAGTTAAGCAAGGCTAGGCAATAGTGATGTGGGTTAAAGGGTTAGCTCCCTAAGTGTCTTTAGTGATGTGGGGTAGGGTTAGTTCTTTAAGTGTCAAGTGTTAGTTTTTTTAAGTGTTAATTAGTTGTCAATTCCCTGTATCAGTATCATCAACACAAAGGGAAGAGGAAGTTATAGCCACTTGATCCTTTCCTCCAGGTGAGCTGAGAGATCTGTGAAAAGACTTCAGTCGTTGTGAAGGTGAGAATGTTGTAACCTGACTGCTCCAATGCTGGGATAATGGAGCTGATGGTCCACAACTAGAAGGCAGGGAAGCCAGGCAGCTGGGACCTCTGTCAAGGGATGCCACCCTCAATAGGGCAATTTCAAGAGAGACTGACTTCTCCAACCCCTGGAGGTGACTCCTGACAGCTATGAAAGCACGGTTTCCCTTCAAGGAAGATGTTATATGCAATCCAGGGAAATGGAAAACTATGGAGAGAGGTGTCCAGTTCCTGAGAGAATTAGCTGCACGGGAGATCATCTTTTTTGAGCCAAACACCCAAGAGGGGACAGACACAGATAGAATCAATTTTACTCGACCTTTGTGACACAGGTTTGTACAAAATGCACCACCTGCATATGCTAAGTCATTGGCAGCAATGGCCTGGACAGCTGGAGGTGGATAAAACTTTTCTGATGTGACCAAGCAGCTTAGCAACTTTGAGGACAGCCTTGCTGATTCTCTACGGACTTGTGTCTCAACTGTGGAGAAACTGTGTGAAAAATCTGATGACCGGTTTGAAAAGATGTTGCAAGAAATCAAAACACTCAGAGAAGACAGGTTCCACTCACAGCCTGTACACAGGCTGTGTTTCAGCTATTAGGAGAAGGTGTTTCCAATCCGAAGAGAGAGGATAGAAGAAGTCCACAAAGAGAGGCACACTGTGGTTCTTCCTGCGTGAGCAGGGAGAAAACATGAGGAGGTGCGATGGAAGACTTACCTCAGAATTTCAGAAATGAGTACATGAGTTAAAAGGAAAAACTTGTAGGAAAATGACTGCTCTAGTCTCCAGAAGCAGCAGAAGAGATTCTGATCCTCTTGAAGAAACCTCTAATTCATATCCAGAGACTGTGCAGACACAGCCAGGTGGAGGGAAGGGACAACAGAGTTTATTGGACTGTGCAGATACGATGGCCTGGTACAACACACTCTCAGGAGTACAAATCTTTGGTGGACACTGGTGCTCAGTGCACTATAATCCCCTCAAACTCTAAAGGAACACAATCCATTAACATTGTTGGAGTGACTGGGGGATCCCAGGAACTGACTGTTGTAGAGGCTGAAATGAGCCTAACTGGAAAAAACTGGCAAAAGCATCCCATTGTGACTGGCCCAGATGCTCTGTGCATCCTTGGCATAGACTACCTCAGGAGAGGGTATCTTAAGGACCCAAAGCAGTATCGATGGGTATTTGGCATAGCAGCTGTGGACACTAAGAATACTGAACAGCTGTCTGATTTGCTTGGTCTCTCAGAGGACCCTTCTGTTGTAGGACTGCTGATGGTTGGCGATCAGCAGGTGCCAATTGCGACCACGATGGTGCATCACTGACAATATCGCACCAATCGAGACTCTTTGATTCTTATCCAGAAGTTGATTCATCAGCTGGAGGTTCAGGGTGTGATCAGTAAGACTCACTCACCTTTTAACAGCCCAATTTGACCAGTGAGTAAGTCTAGTGATGGGTGGAGACTGTGGCCTGAATGAAGTTACACCACCACTGAGTGCTGCTGTGCCTGACATGCTAGAACTGCAATTTGAACTGGAGTCAAAGGCAGCTAAGTGGTATGCTACAATTGACATTGCTAATGCATTTTTCTCTATTCCTGTAGCAGCAGAGTGCAGGCCGCAGTTTGCTTTCACCTGGAGGGGTGTCCAGAACACATGGAATCACTTGCCCCAGGGGTGGAAACACAGTCCTACCATCTGCCATGGACTGATCCAAACCATGCTGCAACCAGGGAAAGCTCCAGAACACTTGCAATATGCTGATGACATCAATGCATGGGGCAACACAGTGAAAGAAGTCTTCAAGAAAGGTGAGAGAATAATTCAGATTCTTTTGAATGCCAGCTTTGCCGTAAAATGAAGCAAGGTCAAGGGATCTGCACAAGACATCCAATTTTTAGGAATAAAATAGCAAGATGGTCATTGTCAGATCCCAATGGATGTGATCAACAAAATTGCAGCTTTGTCTCCACCTAATAATAAAATGGAGACACAGACTTTCTTGGGCATTGTAGGTTTTTGGAGAATGTATATTCCTGACTACAGCCAGATTGTGAGCCCTCTCTATTGAGTGACTTGAAAAACAACCATTTTGGGTGGGGCCCTGAACAACGACAAACCTTTGAACAAATTAAGCGTGAGATAACTCATGCGGTGGCCCTTGGGCCAGTTTGGACTGGACTAGATGTTAAAAATGTGCTCTACACCACAGCCGGAGATAATGGCTCTACCTGGAGCCTCTGGCAGAAAACATTAGGAGAAACTCAAAGTCGATCCTTAGGTTTTTGGAGTCGAGGATACAAAGGATCTGAGGCCAACTACAATGACTAAAAAAGAGATACTAGCGGCATGTGAAGGGGTCCGAGCTGCTTCAGAAGTGATCGGTACTGAAGCACAGCTCCTCCTGGCACCTCGACTGCCAGTGCTGAGCTGGATGTTCAAAGGGAACCCTCTACCCATCATGCAACCGATGTTATGTGGAGTAAATGGACTGCATTGATCACGCAACGAGCTCAAATTGGAAATCCCAATCGCTCAGGGATCTTAGAAGTGATTACAGAGTGGCCAGAAAGCAAAGACTTTGGGATGTCTCCAGATGAGGAGGAAGTAAAACGTGCTGAAGAAGCACCACCGTATAATACTCTTTCAGAGACTGATAAGCAGTATGCACTGTTCACAGATGGATCCTGCCATCTTGTAGGAAAACATTGAAGGTGGAAAGCTGCTGTGTGGAGTCCCACACGACAAGTCACAGAAGCCACTGAAGGACAAGGTGAATCTAGTCAGTTTGCAGAAGTGAAAGCCATCCAGCTGGCTTTGGACATTGCTGAACGAGAGAAGCGGCCAGTCCTTTATCTCTATACTGACTCATGGATGGTAGCAAATGCCTTGTGGGGGTGGTTACAGCAATGGAAGAGAAGCAACTGGCAGCACAGAGGTAAGTAGAATTGCAACCCTGGACTTCAGCAGGGCTAACTTTGGCCTTTTCAAGCAATTGCTGGGGGAAATCCCATGGGCAAGACTGCTTGAAGGAAAAGGGGCCCAAGATAGCTGGATTGCATTCAGAGATTGCTTCTTCCACGCTCAGGATCAGAGCATCCTCACACATAGGAAGTCAAGGAAGGGAGCCAGGAGGCCTGCGTGGTTGAATAGGAATCTGTTGGGTATGCTCAAGCAGAAGAGGAGAGTTTACCGGTCATGGAAGCAGGGGCTGGCCACTTGGGAAGAATATAAGGCTGCTGTTAAAGGATGTAGGAAGGCAGCTAGGATAGCCAAGGCCTCCTTAGAATTACAGCTGGCGAGAGGTGTCAAGGACACCAAAAAGAACTTTTTCAAATACATAGCGGATAAAACTAATACCAGAGGCAATGTAGGCCCACTGAGGAATGGGGTGGGTGCCCTGGTGGCAGAAGATACAGAGAAGGCAGAATTACTGAATGCCTTCTTTGTCTCTGTCTACTCTGCCAGAGGCTGTCCTGGGGAGCCCTGTACCCCTGAGACCCCAGATGAAGCCAGGTCAATGGAGGAGTTTGCTTTAGTCGATGAGGACTGGGTTAGGGAGCAATTAGTCTGGACATCCATAAATCCATGGGTCCAGATGGGATGCATCCGCGGGTGCTGAGGGAGCTGGCTGAAGTCATTGCTGGACCGCTCTCCATCATCTTTGCCAAGTCTTGGGAAACGGGAGAGGTGCCCGAGGATTGGAGGAAAGCAAATGTCACTCCAGTCTTCAAAAAGGGCAAGAAGGAGGACCCGGGTAATTATAGACCGGTCAGCCTCACCTCTGTCCCTGGGAAAGTAATGGAACAGCTTATCCTTGGTGCCATCTCAAGGCACATCAAGGATAAGAGGGTTATTAGGGGCAGTCAGCATGGCTTTACCAAGGGGAAGTCATGCTTGACCAACCTCATAGCCTTTTATGAGAATGTAACAAGGTGGATGGATGATGGCAGAGCGGTGGATGTGGTCACCTTGACTTCAGTAAAGCCTTTGACACAGTCTCCCACAGCATCCTAGTTGCTAAGTTGAGGAGATGTGGTCTAGACAATAGAGTAGTGAGGTGGGTTACAAACTGGCTTAAGGAGAGAAGCCAGAGAGTGGTAGTCAATGGTGTGGAGTCTAGTTGGAGGCCAGTATCTAGTGCAGTGCCTCAGGGGTCAGTACTGGGGCCAGTATTATTCAATATATTCATTAACGATTTAGACGAGGGAATAGAGTGTACTATCAGCAAGTTTGCTGATGACACTAAGCTGGGAGGAGTGGCTGACACGCCAGAAGGCTGTGCTGCCATCCAGCGAGACCTGGACAAACTGGAGAGTTGGGCAGGGAATAACCTAATGGAATTTAACAAGGGAAAGTGTAGAGTCTTGCATCTGGGCAGGAACAACCCCAGGTTCCAGTATAGGCTGGGAAATTACATATTAGAGTACAGTGTAGGGGAAAGGGATCTGGGGGTCCTGGTGGACAACAGGATGACCATGAGCCAGCACTGGGCCTTTGTGGCCAGGAAGGCCAATGGCATCCTGGGGTGTATTACAAGGGGGTTGGTTAGTAGATTGAGAGAAGTCCTCCTTCCCCTCTACTCTGCCCCAGTGAGACCACATCTGGAATATTGTGTCCAGTTCTGAGCCTCTCAGTTCAAGAAGGACAGGGAACTTCTGGAGAGGGTCCAGCGTACGGCAACGAAGATGATTAAGGGAGTGGAGCATTTCCCTTATGAGGAAAGGCTGAGGGAGCTGCATCAGTTGACTCAGATAAATTCCTTCTCTCAACAAGGGTAAAGAGATGGCCAAGAGAAAGTGATTCTTGGACCTAACTCATTTCCTGATAGGAGAAATTTCACTGCAGAAACTAGAAGTTTCCCTCCCACTAAGGGAAGAAACATCAGTGATGACTTCAGTCATTTTCACAGCAGGTCCCCCTGGAGCCCCAGGGACACCTGGAGGGAGCCCAGAGGGGACAGAGAAAGTTCCGCCTTGGGCTGCTCCTGTGCTGCTGAGCTGGGCTGGGCTCCTGGCACAGAGGGAGCTCATGGAAGTGGCAGCGCTGCAGAGAGACAGCTCTGCCCAGGAGCAGCTTCTCTGCACACGCAGCAGGGAGGGGAGAGGAGCCAGGCAGAGAGAGGTTAACGGCAATGTAGGGTGGTAGGTTGCCGAGGGCTCACTGAGAGAAATTTCTTCACGGTTCTAACATGGTAAGTCTCTGGCTGCAGGAAAATGCAGATGTGGTTACTGGAGGGATCTCCTAAAGCTGGTGCATCCCCCAGTTTACAGGATCTGTCAAGTTCTCTCACAGTATTTCTGTTGAAGAGAAGAGCGTGCTCCAGAGCAGGGCTTCCCTGCTGCCCTCTCATAGGGACAGGCATGATGGCATCTTCTGCTGAGGGTGATTGCAGGGTGAGCACCCAGGGGTGCCCAGGGCTGTGCTGCAGAGCAGGGTCCCTGCACCCCAGGGCTGTGCTGCAGAGCAGGGTCCCTGCACCCCAGGGCTGTGCCGGGACAGGGACTCTGCCGCCTTCCAGGGTCAGCGCTCAGCCTACCCAGGGAGATCCCCACAGTGCTGTGGGGAGAAGCTCACACTTCCAGCTCAGGTGCAGAATATTTGCAACAGGAGGTTTCAAGGAGAAGATTAAGACAAGGAGTACTATAAAGATTAGGAACTTCCCTGAGTCTGTGTTTTCAGACTCTCCTACTCCTGGGAAATGGGTGGAGAGAAATAGAAAGGGAGCTCTTGATTTTAAACAAATGCTTAAGACTTATCAACTGCAACTGAGTGGTCAGCAGGTCTTTCAAGTGAACCCTGACATGCCTTCAGCCTCTCCTCTGCCTATGCAGAACCAGCATCAACTTTGCTGCACCCGTTATGCTTAATCTGACCCATCCGGTTTTCAGGCCTGCAAACAGGAAGATGCTGCCAGGCAGTGCCCTGCAAACAGGCAGATTTCTGTAGGGCCAGGGTGAGTGCCAAGAGGTTGGGATGGGGTCAGCGAGCACTGAGAGGGAAAAGACATGGTACAGGGAAACACCTCCCAGGAGGAAAATCTCCAGGAATCAAGGATGTGATCTGGGAAGGAGAAGAAACCAAGACCAGAAATGTTGTTGCATGGAAAACACAGAAAACTCCATATGGGCAACAAAGATGATTAAGGGAGTGGAGCATTTCCCTTATGAAGAAAGGCTGAGGGAGCTGTGTCTCTTTAGTTTGGAGAAGAGGAGACTGAGAGGTGACCTTATTAATGCTTATAAATGTATAAAGGGTGAGTGCCACGAGGACGGAGCCAGGCTCTTCTCGGTGGCAAACAATGATAGGACAAGGGGTAATGGGATCAAGCTGCAACACAAGAGGTTCCACTTAAATTTGAGAAAAAACTTCTTCTCAGTGAGGGTGACAGTGCACTGGAACAGGCTGCCCAGGAGGGTTGTGGAGTCTCCTTCCCTGCAGACATTCAAAACCCTCCTGGACATGTTCCTGTGCAACCTCACCTGGGCGTTCCTGCTCCAGCAGGGGGATTGGACTGGATGATCTTTTGAGGTCCCTTCCAATCCCAAACATACTGTGATACTGTGATATGCTCCCCTGCAGTGCAGATCCTGCCTCTGAGCAGCCCCCTCGCCCCCTCTCCCCCCCAGCAAAGCCTCTGCCCTCAGGGCCGGGGGCTCCAAGGCATGAACCAGCTCCTGTGCAGCCAGAGCTCCAGTTCCTCTGCAGAGCACAGGGGCTGAGAGCAGCTGCCCAGCAAGGTTGGTGTCTGGGAGGTGGCTGCACAGCTGGGGAAGGGTGATGCTGTCTGAGTGCCCGGCTGCCTCTGCCCTGGCCTCTCGCACACCCACCCTCACTGCATTTTCCTTCTTGTTCCACTGCTCTGTGTTCTGTTGCTGTGATCCTGTTCTTGCTGTCAGGCTCTCTGGGGATGGCAGTTTCAGCTGCAGAGTCACAGCCTGATCTTGTGGGTCTTTTCCTGCAGGTGTGTCCATGGGAACATGTGTCCCAGCTTTCCTCTGATCTATGGGTCTGTGAGCAATGCAGTCTCTGGGGCTGGGAAATGGGCTGAGTCTCCCTTAATCAAATGTCATTATTAGAACACTTGGCTCTGTCCTTGAAGTTTCCTTCCAAGCTGTGAGCTTCCCTCCAGGATGCAAACCTGTCCTACAGCATCTTTGTGTCATCTGAAACCCCCATGGAGAAGCACCGAGATGCTACGACAGAGAAAATGCTGTTGGGTTTGTGAGATGAGCCATGTGTGTTGTGTGCTATACGTAGGATACTGAGATATTAGGAAAGGGTGAGGCTTGTTATGGTCTGAGGTGGATTCCTCTGCTCTCAGCAGTGCCTGGTGGCTTTTCAGGGTAACATGGGAGTGTGATCAGCCTCCATCTCAGAAAGGTGCCAGCCCAGGGCAGCTGGAGCAAGACAGGGGGACAGACCAGCTCCCCTCATTCTGCACTAGGTCACAGACCATGCTCCTGCCTCTCAGGACCTGCTCTGTTCTCCCTGAGTGCAGCAGAAATGCTGAGTGTTTCTGACATCCAATACTATACAGGTATTTTTTTTTCTTTTTCTGCATTACAGCAGAGTTTTTTCTTCTCACTGTCATGTCCTGCGACTGCTACGTTGCCATCTGCAAACCCCTGCACTACGGGACCCTCCTGGGCAGCAGAGCTTGTGTCCACATGGCAGCAGTTGCCTGGGCCAGTGGGTTTCTCAATGCTGTGCTGCACACGGCCAATACATTTTCACTGCCGCTGTGCAAGGGCAATGCTGTGGACCAGTTCTTCTGTGAAATCCCCTCAGTCCTTAAGCTCTCCTGCTCACATTCTTGCTTCAGAGAAGTTTGACTTAGTGTGTTTAGTTTTTTTCCTAGAATTTGGATTTGTTGTGTTCATTGTGGTGTCCTATGTGCAGATCTTCAGGGCTGTGCTGAGGATCCCCTCTGAGCAGGGGTGGCACAAAGCCTTTTCCACCTGCCTCCCTCACCTGGCTGTGGTCTTTGTGTTCACCAGCACTGCTGTGTTTGCCTACCTGAAGCCCTTCTTCTTCTCTTCCCCATCCCTGGACCTGGTGGTGACAGTTCTGTACTCAGTAGTTCCTCCAGCAGTGAACCTCCTAATCTACAGCATGAGGAACCAGGAGCTCAAGGATGCCCTGTGGAAAGTGATGACTGGATCTTTTTTCTGAAGCTTTAAACTGTCCATCATCTTCTGCATAACAGTTGTAGTGTAAATCATTGCAGACCCAGCCTTTTTTTGTTGTAGTAGTTTTTGTTCTTTTAATTGTAATAATGTTATCATCCCATTTGTTACTCACTTTCCGCTTTTATTTTCTGACTGAATGGCTGCAGAAATGAGGAGAGGTGCTCTCTGTGTATTGAAATAAGTTCAAGATTTTTTTTTTTTTTTTTTTTAATGCTATGATGCTTCCTCTGAGGTTTTTTTTTGGTTTTTTTTTTTTTTTTTTACAGCCACAGTTCCTGTGTGCATGAGAGGAGGGGAAAAGAGTCCAGCATGTCAGCACTGCCAAGGAGCACCAATGCTTGGTCTTAAGGGCTATTCTCTTTCCACTCCCACACTCTCCTTCTAATCCCTTGTATTGGTGTAAGACCTGAGTGCTCTGGCAGCTTGGTCAATGTCCTGCTGCGTGTCAGCCCTGTGACTGCAGGCAGGGACAGGCAATGGGCACTTGTGTGACAGAGCTGGCCTCCAGAACAGAATTTCCATAGAGACAGCTGATCTCCTCAGTGCAGTGCCTGAAGGTTTAGGTCTTCTGCCAAAGTTTTCCTCAAGAACATGCCAAATAAATTGACCCACAGATATAAATACCAGTGAAGATCTAATAGTGTGAGTATGCAGGGTTGGGACACACAGCAGTGTCCTCTCACTGCCAGGCCTCCTGCCAGAGACCTGAAGGACCAGCAGAGCAGGGTCTGGTTTGTGCCCCTGTGTGTTGGGCACCCTGTGGAAGCTGCCCCAGGACAATCTTAAAATCATAGAATGTCCTGAGCTGGAAGGACCCACAAAGATCATCGAGTTCAACTCCTGTCCCTGCACAGGACACCCCACAGTTCACACCATGTGTCTGAGGACGTTGTCCAGTCTCTTGAACACTGTCAGGTTAGGGCCATGACACCTCCCTGGGGAGACTGTTCAGTGTCCAGCACCCTCTGGGTGAAGAACCTTTTCCTCACGTCCAACCTAAACCTTCCTGGCACATCTTCCTGCCATTCCTTCAGGTCCAATCATTAGTCGCCAGAGAAAATAGCTCAGTGCCTGCCCTTCCTCCTCCCCTTTGAGGAAGAGGTAGCCGCCAGTGTCCTCTTCTTCAGGCTGAACACTTCAGCCGCTTCCCTCCAAACCCTTCACCAACTTCATGGCCCTCTTTTGTAGTAGCTTCATATCCTTTTTATCCTGTGGTGCCCAGAACTGCACACAGTGCTCCAGGTGAGGCCACACCAGTGCAGAGTGGAGCAGGACAATCCCCTCCTTGGCAGCCATCAGTGCTTTGCTTCCCTCTTGGCTACCTGGGCACACTAGTGGCTCATGTCCAACTTGCCGTCCACCAGAGCCCCCAGATCCCTCTCCATGGAGCTGCTCTCCAGCATCTTGTCCCTCAGTCTGTATGTACAGCCAGGGTTGCCATGTCCCAGGTGCAAAATCTGGCACTTGCCCTTGTTGAATTTCATGCAGTTGGTGATTGCCCAGTTCTCCAATTTGTTCAGATCCCTCTGCAGGGCCTCTCTGCCCTCCAGAGTGTTGACAGCTCCCCCCAGTTTTGTGTCATTTATGAACTTACTTAGTATTCCCACAAGTCATGAGTCTAAGCCATTTATAAAGACATTGAAGAGTGCTGGCCCTGGGATGGATCCCTGCAGAACCCGCTAGTAACTGGTCACCAGTCCGACATGACCCCATTTACTAGAACCCTTTGAGCCCGGCCCGTCAGCCAATTGCACACCTGCTGTATTGTGTGTTTACTCAGCTGTGTGCTGGACACCTTGTCCAGGAGGAGACTGTGAGAGACACTATCAAAGGCTTTGCTGAAATCCCAGAAGATCACATTGACAGGTTTCCCTTGGTCAACTAGATGGGTAACCTTGTCATAGAAAGAAATTAAGTTGGTCAAGCATTACTTTCCCTCCATAAACCTGTGCTGATCGGGACCAATGACTGTGGTGTTGTTCAGGTGTTTTTCAGTAACTCCCAGAACAATCTTCTCCATAATTTTGTGAGGAACAGAAGTGAGGCTGACAGGTCTATAGTTGTCGCAGTCATCCCTGTTGCCCTTCTTGTAGATCAGGACAATGTTTGTCAGCTTTCAGTCAACTGGGACCTCTCCAGATTCCCAGGAGCGTTGAAAAATCACAGAGAGAGCTGTCGCTATGATGTCAGCCAGCTCTTCAGGCAACCTTGGATGAATCCCATCAGTCCCCATCGATTTGTAGGGATCTAACTGGAGTAGCAAATCTCATACAAGTTTCAGATTGATTGGGAGTTTATCATTCTCTCAGACATGGTTTTGTAGCCCAGAGTTATGTGGGCCCCCAAGCCCACCTTTGGTGTTGAAGGCCGAGGCAAAGGAAACATTAAATGTCTCAGCTTTGTCTATCTCCTTGTTAATATGGTGAACATACTCATCAAGTAATGGGCCAATGTTATTTCTAGTTTGCTTTTCACCATTAGCATATATTAAAATGCCTTTTTTATTGTCCTTCACAGTACTGGCCAGCTTCAATTCTAATTGAGCTTTGGCAGCACACATTTCCTCCCTGCAGTGGTGAGCAGCATCTCTGTAGTCCTCCCACATTGTGTGACCTTGCTCCCACTGACCATGTAATTTATTTTTTCGCTGTATTTCAAGAAGAAGATCCTTGCTTAATCAGGCTGGCTTTTTGCCTTGCCTGACATATTTTCGGCATTTTGGAATTGCCTGGTCCTGTGCTCTTAGCAGGCAGTACTTAAAAAGTGACCAACACTGATGGACCCCAACACCTTCAAAAGCTTCTTCCCAGGGAATCTTACTACGTAGTTTTCTGAGCAGCCTGAAGTCTGCCCTCCTCATATCTACTGTTAAGGTCTTGCTGGCAGTTTTCCTCCCGTTAGCAAAGATTTTGAACCTGGCTGCTCCGTGGTCGCTGCGGCCAAGGGAGCCACCAGTCGCCACTGATGTTTCCTGGTCGGTTCCCTTAGTACCTGCACCAAGAAGTTATTATCCAGATGCTTTAGGAATCTTCTGGACCTGTTGGTGCCAGCTGTGTGATATTCCCAGTTGACATCTGGCAAGTTGAATTCCCCCATAAGGATAAGGGCAGATGACTCAGAGGCTTCACTTAGTTCCTTAAAGAATAAGTCATTAGTGTCACCATCCTGGCTGGGTGGCCTTTAGTGACACCCACGACAGCATGCACTTTATTTGTCTGACCCTCAGTCCTTACTCAGAAGCTCTCAACTTTGCCATCACCAACTGCCAGCTCCATGCACTCCAGCCTCTCAGCTACATGCGGTGTTGCCCCCCACCTCTCCTGCCCTGCCTATCTCTTCTGAATACCCTGTAGCATCCATCATGGTGCACCGATCACAGGATTCATCCCACCAGGTTTCATTAATGCCAATTATATCATATCCCTGGGACTGGGTCAAGGCTTCTAGTTCATCTTACTTGTTCCTCATGCTGCAGACGTTAGTGTAGAAACACTTCAAGTGTGGTTGGTTGTGCCCTTCACCCCATGGCGCAGTCTCTGCTCCCTTCAGAAGGGAGTCACCTGTGACAGTTACCCTTCTTTTTCTCTTTATATGTGAAGTTTTAATGGGTTTGCTGGGTTTCATGTGGGTTTCTTAGAGGACCCCTCCTTCCCAGAAGGGTCTTCGTCAGTGAAAGCACAGGGTAGTTGAGTAAAGTCCTGATGGACACTGCTGCTTTTCTGACTCTGCACTAAGTCACTGGAAGCTCAGAATTTTTCACTGTTCTCTCTCAAGACTACTCACATTTTCACTCATAAAAATTAGGAATTCTACCCCTAAAACCATGAGTCACCAGATGTGAGGGTGGAAAATAAAAAGCACAGAAAAAGTTATTATGAAGACATGCTAAACCTTTCCTCTGCAGTCCAAGCTCTTGAGAGTCATGAACTTTTCCATTAACAGTGGATAATATTTGACATTCGCTGTGAATGTCAGAGCTGTCACAACCCAGCTCCTGTGTCCCCACTGCAGCAGAGCAGGGCTGGATGCTTGGCAGCACACGGGCAGAGGTTCTGCTCCTCACAGCACACTCAGCCAGCACAGACCAGAGAAAGGAAATGCACTTAAATTGGGGCGATTTTTCAAAAAATTGAGTGGCTTTGGTTACTGGAGTCTGTCCTAATTTTAAGCTGTTTTTTTCTTTTTTAAACAGAGCCCGCATGCCCAGAGGCAGCAAATGTCCAACAGCAGCTCCATCAACCAGTTCCTCCTCTTGCCATTCGCAGACACACGGGAGCTGCAGCTCGTGCACTTCTGGCTCTTCCTGGGCATCTACCTGGCTGCCCTCCTGGGCAACGGCCTCATCATCACCACCATAGCCTGTGACCAGCACCTCCACACCCCCATGTACTTCTTCCTCCTCAACCTCGCCCTCCTTGACCTGGGCTTTATCTCAACCACTGTTCCCAGCTCCATGGCCAATTCCCTCTGGGACACCAGGGCCATCTCCTACACAGGATGTGCTGCACAGGTTTTTTTTTTCTTTTTATGTGCTATAGTAGAGTTATATCTTCTCACCATCATGGCCTATGACCGCTACATTGCCATCTGCAAACCCCTGCACTACAGGACCCTCCTGGGCAGCAGAGCTTGTGTCCACATGGCAGCAGCTGCCTGGGCCAGTGGGTTTCTCACCGCTCTGCTGCACACAGCCAATACATTTTCACTACCACTCTGCAAGGGCAATGCTGTGGACCAGTTCTTCTGTGAAATCCCTTCAATCCTAAAGCTCTCCTGCTCATGGTCCTACCTCAGGGAAGTCAGGCTTCTTGTGGTTAGTGTATTAGTAACATTTGGGTGTTTTCTATTCATCATACTGTCCTATGTGCAGATCTTCAGGGCTGTGCTGAGGATCCCCTCTGAGCAGGGACGGCACAAAGCCTTTTCCACGTGTCTTCCTCACCTGGCCGTGGTCTCCCTGTTTTTCATCACTGGCACATTTGCCTACCTGAAGCCGCCCTCTATTTCCTCCCCATCCCTGGACCTGCTGGTGGCAGTTCTGTACTCGGTGGTGCCTCCAGCAGTGAACCCCTTGATCTACAGCATGAGGAACCAGGAGCTCAAGGATGCTGTGTCAAAACAGACGACTGCATTTCTTCTGAAGATATAAACTGTCTCTATCTTCTTCTACATATAAGTTGTAGTCCAACTCATTGCACGTTCTTCCTCTCTGCAGTATTTTTTGTGTCCAGTTGTGGTTTTTTATTGTGATAATGTTGTAATTCCTTTTGTAATGCATTGCCTGCTTTTCTCACCCAGTGGCTGTGTCAATGAGGAACCCTACTCTCTGTGTTTAAGCAAAATAAAGGGCCCTTTAGTTAACTTTTTTCTGCTGACATCCTTCCTTCACAGCCTTTTTGGACCTGCAGGGACAGTTCCTGTGTGCACGGGTGGAAGGGTAAAGAGCCTTCACATGGCAACACCAACAGGGAGCACCAGTGCTTGGTCTTCCAGAGCTGTTCTCTTTCCTCTTCAACACTCTCCTTCTGATCCCTTGTGTTGGTGCAAGGCCTGAGTGCTCTGGCAGCTTGGTCACTATGACTGCAGGTGGGGACAGGCAACGGGCACATCTGTGACACAACTGGTCTCTAAATCAGTCTTTTCATAAAGAAATGTGATCTCTTCAAGGTAGTACCTGATGGTTTATATCTTCTTACAACATTTCTCTCAAGCATATGCCTACAAAAGTGTCCTGCAGATGAAAACACCAGTGTACAGCTGAACAGCGTGTATGTGCAGGGCTGGGCACACAGCAGTGTCTTCTCACAGCCAGGCTTCTGCCAGAGACCTGCAGGACCAGCAGAGCAGGGTCTGGGCTGTGCCCAGGTTTACTGGACACCCTGGGGAAGCTGCACCAAGGGCATTGTGATGGACTGGCCCATTACAACCTCCTGCTGGGCTCAGGGCCTGTCTCAGGGAATGGCCAGCCCTGCCCAGCCTCTCTCCTGGCCTGGACCCCGGCAGAGCCTGGGGCAGGGCTGTCTGTGACCCCACAGCTGACACGGCCTCTCCAGCAGCTTGGAGAGGATGCACAACAGGAGAGCAATGGGGGAACAAAGCACCAAGAACTGATGTGGGCATCACACTGGGAGACCATTCCCCACCCTGAATGCACCCTGTCCTGTGCTGAGCCTGCACCGTGGGGCTGTGGGACCATCTGTGGGGCAGCAGGGCTGGGCTGTCACAGCACAAGGTGCAGACAGGGGCCACAAAGCAGCTGCCAGGGGTGACAGCAAGAACAGGTACAGGCAAGGAGTTCATGTGCATCGCTTTTGTTGAGCAGGGATGGCTTTCGGAGACTCACCTGGAGTTGGTGGCTGAAAGAAAATTCAAGAGCAAACCACGAGCTTCAACAGCTGCGTTAGAGACCAAGGCTGAACAAGGGAAATGTGGGGCTGCTGCCAGCAGAGAGTGATGCTGGGGCTGAGAGACTCAACGTCTTCTGTGCCTGGGTCTGTACTGAAAGACACTCCCAGGCCTCTGTGCTTGATGAAGGGGTTCAAGGAGGATGAAAACACATCTTGGCAGGAACCTCGGGAAACCTCAGCAGGACAAACACCAGTGTCTGCCCCTGCAGGAGACTCACACGGCAATGGCACAGGCTGGGGCTGCCTGGCTGGGAGCAGCTGTGGGAAAGGTCGGAGTGGGCAGGGAGCTGGACAAGAGGCAGCGTGAGCCCTGGTGCAAGGGAGGCCAGGAGCACCCTGGGCTGTGCCACCAGGAGCATGGCCAGGAGATCGAGGGAAGGGATCCTCTGGAATTCTCCATCCAAATCTCAGGTCCCAATTCAGGAAAGATACTGACAAGCTGGAGTGTGTTGAGCAAAGGGCCTCAGGCCAGCCAGGGACTGGAGCACTTTGCCTGTGAGGAGGGGCTGAGGGAGCCGGGCTTGTCCAGCCCAGGGAAGGGAAGGCTGACAGGGACCTCATCGCAGCCTGCCAGTGCCAACGAGGAGGTGATGGAGAATGCAGAGCCAGGTTCTTCACTGTAGTGCATGGCAGAAGGACAAAAAACAACGGGTGGAAGGTGAAAGAGGTGACATTCAGCCAGGACATAAGGAAAACTGTTTTCCCTAGAACAGGGGTGTCAAATTGATTTTCACCAGGGGCCACATATTAGTATTTACATTTATACAGTCCGAAAATTACATTCGGCCCTTTGAAGGCAACTGTGAGGCCCTAGGAGCTCAGCCAAGTGCTGTCTCAGGTCACCCAGAGAGGCTGGGCAGCCTCTGTCCTTGCAGGTTTTCAATCTCTGATTGAATCAAGGCTTGAACACCTTGGTCTGACCCAGTCTGTGACAGGTTGGACTGCAGACTCCTGAGGTCCCTTCAACCTCACTTGTCTTATGATCCCATCGTGATGTTGGGCTCTGTTTCTAACTGGTCAGAGCAGACGATTATGGGACATGAATCCAGCTGTGCTGTAGGTGACCATCTAAACCAACATCTCAACCAGTGAACAGCCAACACCTCAGTGTGACTCGCTCTGGGCAAAGTGTGAGGAGTCCTGGGCAGTGAAGGTTTAGAGGGCATGGGGCGCTATGCAAGACACAAAATGATTTTGGCTTAATGCCTGTAGGACCATTGGATGCCAGCTGATGTGAATGAAAATTGAAATAAGAACTGAAGACGAAGTCTCAAAGCAAAGAAAGATGTCAACATAAAGTCTTTGGGGGCTTTTCTTTTCTTCAAAAAGGAAAGTCTTTTCCAGAAATAGAAATGGATACAAGACACACATATCTTCAGCTGCACAGACAAGCTTTTTACAAATTACTTTTTTACATATTAAAAAAAAATGTCAAAAAGTGAATTACCAGGAAGCGTACTAAGGGGAAGAGAACAAATATTGGTCTTCCCCTGTACTTCTATTACCAACAATCTATTATTTCATCTCCCTCATCATTCAGGAGTTGCCAGCTCTCCTGATTAAAGGTCCATGTCCAAGGAAAACTTTCCAGCAGACTGTCTGGACACACACCCTTCCCAGCACTCTCAGGTTTTCTCCTCGGCTTCCTCTTTGGTCATTCAGTGGCCTCTCAACTGTCTGGTTTCTGGTTTGAGCTTCAGGGAGTTACAAATTTGCCCCATTCTTCAGAGCTCTAATTAACATGTTAGTCAACACCATAATTGTGTTTATATCTACCCTTTCCTAACTCTATCTAAAACAGTTCTTGTGTGGATGTCCCTTGTGGAAGGTGGACCTCATCAGATCCAGCTTAGACATAGAGTTGAGGAAAGTGTTTTACTCTATTAAACTGTGTTGTGTTTATTTGTTGGCATTGAACAGAAACCTTTCAGTGCCTGTGTGCAGCCAGGTCTCCAAGGAGAGCGGGTGGGAGCTGGTGTACAGGAGCTGCACCATCCACCTGCAGAGCTCAGTGGTGAAGTCTGATTTGAGGAGATGTGATGCAAGTCCCAGGTGGCCAAGGAGGGAACTGGCAGACTGGGGGCGGAGGGATGAGGAGTGAGGTTGTCCATAAAGTGTCTGACCTTAACGGACTGTTCTCCTGCCTGTCCTGGTGTCTTCAGCTGACCCTCTGGATCAATGCCCAGTGTAGAATGCTGCTATCACCTCTTCTATAAAATAAAAAATGATAGAAAGTACTGTTGAAAGAAAAAACCCTCCCTTATGAAATCTTCTTTGAAATCTCCATCATGAAGTGTCCCACTGACACCTCTCCAATTAGTTGTACGACTCCTGCAGACTTGAAGAAAATGACAGGAAAAGACATGGCTCCTTAGGGCTTTTTGTATTTTAATGAGCCCCATGGTGCTGAGTCCATGAACCTCAGATACCAAGAGTAGACTGAAGAATCTCCTCAAGAAGTCCAAGTCAGGAGCAAACTCCAAAGTACGTTGAAGCACTAATGGGTCCCACTGAGACCATTACTCACAAAGCCTCCCCAAGGACAGATAATTGGAGGCTGTGATTGCATCAGGCAAAGTGCAGCAGCTCTGATGCTGAGAAGACCCTTGCTTTGTTTGATGAGGGAGGATGGTCAAACCCTGAGCCCCTGCCCCTAGGAAGGGAGATCCTGTCCCTCACATGTGTCTCAGGGCTCTTCCTGGGGATGTGAGGAGTTTGATGCCAAGTGAGGGACAACGATGTGACACCTCCCAACCTCCCTCAAGGAGGTGCAAGGAGCAATGAGGTGCCATGACAATGATGTGTTCAGGGCTGTGGCAGGGACATGAGCCATAGCCAAGGGGATAAAGACCTTGGGTCTTTCAGGGACATTCAGCCTCACCCTTGGCCATCTCCACCACGGTCCATCCTACACTGTGCCAGGCCTGTGGCTGTTTCCCCACAGGCTGCAGACACCCATGCGCTTCCTCACCTTGTTCTCACCCCGGTACGTCCCCACCTGTGCTGCTGTCTCTCCATCCTCACCAGCTGTTCCTTGAAACACAAAGTCATGGCTGATCCAGACTCCCTCTGAATGACCACAGCACTGCGCTCAGAATGACATTTCTTTATCCTGAGCTCCACTCTGGACCTCCAGAGCTGCAGTTTTTTACAGCTTTCCTTTCTCATGCTGTTTCCCACCACCAAAAAAAGTGTCAGCATCTTGGAAAATGCTTTTCAGATTTCTCTAGCTACTGCTATTCTTCCCTGTCATGGTTTTACCCCAGCCAGCAACTCAGACCATGATAGTTGCTCACATAGTTCCTCCACTCCCCCAAGTGGGACAGGGGAGAGAAGTGAAAGGGAAGGGACAAACCTGTGGGTCGAGAAAAAACAGTTCAATAACACAACAATGTAATAATAATATACTACTACTACTAATATTCTAATACTAGAGCACATTTCTTATGAGAAGGGACTAAGAGACCTGGGTCTGTTTCGCCTGGAGAAGGCTGAGAGGTGATCTCATCAATGTTTATAAATATCTTAAGGATGGATGTTGAGAGGTGGGACCAGACTCCTTTCAGTGGTGCCCAGCGATAGGATGACAGGCAACAGGCACTGAAGCACAGGAGGTTCCATTGGAACATGAGGAAAAATGCCTTTACTTTGAGGGTCACAGACACTGGAACAGGCTGCCCAGAGAGGTTCTGGAGTCTCCTTCTTTGGAGACATTCAAACCCACCTGGACACTTCCTGTGAAATCTACTCTAGGTGATCCTGCTTTAGCAGGTGGGTTGGATTAGATGATCTCCAGAGGTCCCTTCCAACTGCAACCATTCTGTGATTCTGAGTATAAACCTGGAGTGTGATGCCCCAGTTTACTCAGCTTGATGCCTTCCCTTGGCAGGAGTAAAGGAGATCAATTCCTGACCCTCCCTGGGTGTCCTGACTAATGATGGGACAATGAAACGGTGATTTCTGGACCCAATTCTAGTTTTGACAGGAGAAATGACACAGCTGGAAAGAAGTGGAATGCCTTCTTTGCCTCAGTCTTTTATAGTGAGACCAGTTGTGCTCCAGGTACACACCCCCTGAGCCAGAAGACAGGGACGGGGACCAGAATGTAGTCCAATAATCCAAGGGGAAATGGTTGGTGACCTGCTACACCACTTGGACACACACAAGTCTATGGGGTCAGATGGTGCCAAGGGTGCTGAGGGAGCTTGCAGATGTGATCACTAAGCCACTTTCAATTGTGTATCAGCAACCCTGGCTAACCGGGGAGGTCCCAGGTGACTGGCAGTTGGCGAATGTGATGCCTGTCTACAAGAAGTGTCAGAAGGAGGATCCAGGGAATTACAGGCTCGGTGCCCTCGGTGCCAGAGAAGGTCAGTGAACAGAACATCCTGAGTGACGTCACATGGCACACACAGGACAACCAAGCCATCAGGCCCAGTCAGCACAGGTTTATGAAAGGCAGGTGCTCCTGACCAGCCTGATCTCCTCCTATGACAAGGTCCCCCATCTTGTGCATGAGGGAAAGGCTGTGGGTGTTGTGTACTTGGACTTCAGTAAAGCCTTTGGCACCGTATCCTACAGCATCTCCTGGAGAAGCTGCAGCTAATGGCCTGGATGGTGTATTTGCGATTCATAAAGAACTGGCTGGAGGGCCAGGCCCGAAGAGTTGTGGTGAATGGAGAAAAACCCAGTTGATGGCCGGTGATGAGTGGGGTCTCCAGGGCTCATTATTTGGGCCAGTTCTGTTTAGTCTCTTTATCAATGATCTGGATGAGGGGATCAAGCGCACCCTCAGTATGTTTGCAGATGACACCACGCTGGGTGTGAGCGTTGATCTGCTGGATGGTAGGAAGGCTCTAAAAGGGATCTGGACCGGCTGGATCGATGGGCTGAGTCCAACTGTCTGAGGTTCAACAAGGCCAAGTGCCGAGTCCTGCATTTGGGTCACAACAACCCCATGAACGCTCCAGGCTGGGGAAGAACAGCTGGAAAGTGCCTGGAGGAAAAGGACCTGGGGGTGTTGGTGACAGTGGCTGAACATGAGCCAGTGTGTGCCCAGGTGGAAAAAAGGCCACCAGCATCCTGGCTTCTTCACTCCCCCTTGCTCCCATTGTTCAAGGCTAATCTCCGCCTTTGTTTCACAATCCAGGCTTAACTGTGCAGGCCCGAAAAGTCCCCGCTTAGCTTGCCAGGATCCATCTGTGCCTGCGTCGCCTTGCATTCAAGGGTCTCTCTCTGGTGCACTGGGTCACCTCAGGACCCCTGGCGAGCTTCTGTGCATGCTCTTCTTCGTTGGCCTTTGTTTCAAGGAGGAGGCGGGGGCAGGTGTGACTGAGGCAGCAGGTGAGAATCCATCTTCTGGGTGGCAGCTATTGTCCCCAGGTTGGAGAGACCTGTATAACAATCCCTTTTAGGAGGTGGGGACAAACTTGGTTGAGGCAGCAGGTGAAGTCCATACAGCAGCTATTGTTACCGGTAGCCCCCAGGTCAGAGAGACCTGTGCAACACAATTCTTCTCCTCAGGCCTCTCTCCAAGTCACTGTCCATCTGTTCTTTCTGTCAGGCCCTCAGTTCTCCCAGTCCCTGATGACGATGTTTCAGGCAAATACTGTTCCATCTTCAGACTGACTCTTACACCCACCCGGGCGGTCCATGCTGCAAGATGCTGTTAAAGCCTGAGGAAAGAGCAGAAGAGTGTCCTGGTACTTTGATCTGTGCCTCAGGAGTTTTCAATCACCGTTCAAATGATTGTGCCGTACAGCAATAGAGTGAACTTGCCATTGAACTTGGTTAAGTCACACTTTTACAACATCATATTAAAACCACTTTTGCTAATATCTTTGACAGTGGTTCGTTAAGCAATCTCAGTCACCCATTGGTGACATCCTGGTCCTGTACCATCAGAGTCCTGTCTCGCCAGAGAATACCAATGCACTTGATAAAAGAACATTTTTTACTATGAGGTTGGCAAGACCCTGGAACAGGGTACAAGCTTCTCCTGGGGAGATCCTGACTGGACACAACAAGGAAATTTTTCACCATGGGAGCCATCAGCCATTGGAATAATCTCCCCAGGGAACTGGTGAATTCCCCAAAATTGGACACTTTAAAGATTCAGCTGGATGGGGCACTGGGGCAGCTCATCCAGACCGGGCTTATGCCAGGAAAGTTTGGACCAGGTGATCCTTGTCCCTTCCAGCCTGGGATTCTATGATTCTATGAGAAGGTGTGCACAGGTGTGCGTGTGTGTGTGCGCACACGTGTCCATGTATGTGAGCATGTATGTTCGTGTGTGCCTGTGTAGACACGCGTGTGCATACATGTCTGGGTGTGTGCAGACGTGTGTGGCTGCGTCTGTATAGACGTGTGGGTGCGTGTGAACATGCGTGTGTGTGTAGACACGTGTGTGTGTACGTGAGTGTGTATGTGTTCCGGCATGTGCGCCTGTGTGGGTGCGTGTGTGTATGTGTGTGTGTGTGCACACGCGTGACTGCGTGTGGAACTACGTCCCAGGAGCTGGGCTGGCACGGTGGGCTGGCACCGGGCATCCCACTGACCGGCACCACAGCTGGGACGGACACACCTGGGGGTTATACGGGCTTCTCCCAAACCAGGTTTCTCACTGACCCAAAACACGTCAGTGACTCATGCACCTGAATAAAGGGGATTTGGGGTAGAGACAACATGGGGTTCAATTCCTTTCAAAACACAACGTTCCAGTGTTTGAGGGTTTGGAACAGGACGCGGAGCTCGGGGCTCTGCAGCCGCTCCCTGACCCCTCTGCTGCCGCCCAGCGCTGCCCCGACTGGGGCCTTGCTGGCCCCGGGACTGGCCCCCCGACCCGCTCCCCCGGGACAGTGTGGGTGCAGCGGACCCGCCCCGGCTCCCCCGGGGGCTCCTCTGCTCCCAGCCCAGCTCCTCCTGACCCGCCCCGGCACCGCGCTCGGAGAATCCAGGGGCCGAGAGCTGATCCCGGCACCGCAACGGCTCCCGCTGCCTCCCGGGAACCGGGGAACCGCCCGGCACCCCCGGCCGTGCCGAACTCCCGCCCGGCGCTCAGCCCGACAGCCCGCATACAGCGCGCCGCCCTCGGTGAAGGACCCGTTACCATAGCGACAGGGGCTGCGCCGCGCAGGGCCGGCCTCGGAAAGCCCCCGCTTCCATAGCAACGGGGGTGTCTGCTGCAACGCCTGACTACAAGTGTCCCCAGAGCCCAGCGTTGGGCTCTCCCCTCGGCCCGGCTGCTCCTGCCCGGTCCCCTCGCTGCTCTGTCCCCAGAGCACATCCCGCTGAAGGGACCAGAGCGGCCCTGCTGTCACTCCGGGGCTGGAGCAGCCTTGCAGCACTTCTGCAAGTCGTTTTCTTACAGCCCCGTAGAGCTGAACAAAGTTCAGCCCCGTCTGCGCAAAGGGGCGTCTCTCATTGGTGTCTCTGTCTTGCTACTTGGATTCAGACGGATCCTCCTGGTTCCCACTGAATCTCAGTTTGGAGCAGATGCTGAGGAAAACATGAGGAGGCTGTGTTTCTGCTTGTAGGAAACGATTATTTTGCAAATATAACAGGCCCAGGCAGGATCTCTCGGCAAAGCACGTTTTAATAACGATTTTGCAAGAGCGGGTGTTCTACCTAAAGGTCGGCACACATAACAGGGCGAAAAGCCCCTGCTTGTATCCCCCAAAATCCCGGCCGCAGTTTCCCTCCCATGTTCCCCGTTGGTTGGTAGTGCAGGGTTTACAGACTATCCCAACGCACACAATACCCTTCCCCTTATCAATCCATTTAAGATATGGATTCCTGGTACTTTGGCTACAGTTCCCCCTAAATTAACTTGTCAATACAGGTGTCGGTTTGTATACACGTCTCACTACATATTCCGGGAAGAGACTGTGTTTTATATTAAGGTTTCACAGTCCGATGTCTCTCGGTCCTTCCCCCCTGCTGGGGTCAGGCACCAGGTCCTCAGTTATGTAAAAAGAACGGATCTTCGTTAAACGTTCCTTACATGCTCCTTAAAATACCTTCCTTTTCCACGAGCCTTCCAGCTGTCAGTGCCCGAGGGACAGCCCAGCTCAGCACCCGGCCCCAGGCACCGCCCGCTGGGTCCGTCTCCTGCCCACGCAGTCGAACACAAACAGCTTTCGCAGCTGCGACACGTTTGGTCACTAATCCAACACTCGGCACCACATGGGCTGCTGGGCAGAAAATTAACTGCATCGCAGCCACAACCAGAACAGATGTCTGATATCAGCTTTGTGCCACTCTGTGCTTTATCCACGGCTTTGCCTTATGGTGTGCGGACAGCAGAGGGGCTGGGGCTGGTATTGCCGTACACATCCCCCCCGTCCTGTGCAGCCCAGAGCGAGCTGGCACGGGGGGCAGAGCTGGGGGTGATGACCTGTTAATGAGTCCCGTCTGTTCCTCTGTGGCTCAGAATTTGGCAGGCTGGTCCCGGCAGGGAAGCTGGGCTCCCTCAGCCCCATGCCCAGTTCCCTGGCTGCCGGCACCGCAGGCGCCCACCTCCCTGCATGCCCCGATATGAAGTTTGGTCCAGAATCGGTGAATTCCTGGGTTTGCTGCCATTACGACCCAGACAGTTGTGCTGCTGATCTGTATTTATTGCTCCCCCAGTTTTCCAGGCACAGGCGATGGCTCCTGGTTACGGCGCCTGCGGAGAGAAGAGGCTGCTGAGGCCCCGCCGTGGCCGCGGTGCCAGTGGGTGCGAGGCCGCGGGGCGGCGCTGGGCACTGTGGGGTGCGGGCACTCGCTGCACGGAGCTGCGGCCAGAGCTGCTGGGACACCTCGGCTGAGGTGAACATCTGGGATTTACAGCAGCACCCAACAGGGCGATTTCTGCTGGTGGGTTGTCTGGTAGGCAGATGTCTCTATTGCGCTTCTCACTTGCCATGGCAATGTCATCCTTCGCTTTTGCTCCTGACCTTGCTCTGCCTACGTCTGGCTGCGGGGCTGCTCTTGTTGAGGCAGAGTCAGTTGTAACTAACGCTTGCAACAGTAAGAACAGGTTTCAGGACAGAGTGCCCAGGAACTGAGAGGCCAATTAAAACATCTTTCAGCCGAACTCTCAGTGGAGTTTGGCCAGTAACTGACTCGGCACTTCAGAATACCCTACCTCTAAATGCTTCATGGCTAACGGTAGCCATCTCATATAGAAGCTGGGCAACAGCAACCCCAACAACTCACTTTTGTCTCCTGATCCAGAACCAGAACACACAACACACTATCACCCCAAACAGCACACAGAGGAAGATCACCAGGAAGCCTTCTCCACAGTACGTCGGGGAAACGTAACGTTCCACAATTTTTCTGTTGCCATCCCGACCTGGAGGAACAATTCCATATGTTAGTGTGCCCGTACACTATGGGTAATCTCACAGGCGTCTGACGTTGCCAGGAAATGCTTTCTCACTTTGTCAGCATGTCTGAACCAGTGAACATACTGGGGCTGCAACGGTTCCTTGGTTTCAGAAGAAGCAAATGAAATTCCCAAAGCTGATGCAAACTGATGCACTCTGGAGTCTCTCTTTCTCCTCTCAGCTTTGCTTACACTCTGGGATGGCCATAATCCAGTTTTCCCAGAGTGCGGGCTTTGTTCCCCCTTCTTGGTGATTCTTCCCATTTGCACACGATTTCTTTTGTGCTTGCCCACCTTTCCCTTGGAAACCAAGGCTCACCAGTGCTGTTGCATGGAGGCTCCTCTGACCCTTTGGGACAAGTGGTCCCACTGGACAGACCTCGCGAGGCAGAGGGAGAGCAGGTGGGGGAGCGCAGCTGTTTGACCAGCTGTCCCTTTGAGCGAGACAGACAAAAACCATCCCTGTGTCAGGGAATGCCACGCCCAGCTCTCCCTCCCCAGGGGACCCACAGCCCAGGAGGACAGAGTTGGGCCCTCTCAGGGGGCACCCGAACCTCGCTCTCCCTCTTTGCCTTTGCTCCAGCTTTGCACCGCTTGCATGCCCCCAGCCTTCAGGACTTGTCTCCCACTTATGGCTCCCTGCAAGGCTGCTCAGTGCCTGGAATCTTTTGAAAAAATTCCTATATCTCGGTGTTTCAGGCTTCCCTGGGGCTGGACAGCACTGCCAAGAATCAAAGAAAGGTAAAGCCTTTCTCAGCATGGCTCAGGCGCAGAGGATGCGGGAGGATGGTGCAGGTTCCCTCTAACCCACGCTCAGTCTCTCAGCACATCCCTTTGGACCTCAGCTGACAGGAGGGATCCCCCTCTATTGTGCCTGGGGGGACTCACGGCAAGCTCTGGGATGCAGGGATTGCGGGAGGTACCTTCGATAAGAGTCGTGTTCCCCATCATCTGCTGAGCATGGTTCAGATGGGCTCATTCCCAAATTGTCAGAGTTACGTTGGTTTATGACACTGGGTGACTGAAGGACAGCAATTACCTGCCGTGCCTGGTGATTGAATTGCCCGCGGTTTTTCCTCAGAGACTGGCACTGCATGGCTGCCTCCTTTCTGAAATGCCTCCTTCTCCACAGTCTCATGGTCCAGCTCTTTAGAAAGGAATTGGGTTGTTTTAATTAGAAGCAACCATTTCTCATCAGAGACACAATATCTTCAGATGGCAATACTTCTCAGAATACATTAGTAACACTTAGAAACAAAGCCTGGACATTTGAGGGTGCATCCAGTCAGTAGTCCAAACAATGTGTCATTCATGGAGAAAAACTTTCCAGTTTAGCAGTAGACAGCAAATCCTGACCTGCTGAGGGACTAGGAGATTGCATGTGATCTTATTCCACCCAGTGAGCTTTTGGCAAACTGCAAGATGATGGTAAATGACTTCCTTCCCAGAGGACAGGAAGGTGCTGCAGCCAGTTCAGCCAGGGAAAGAGCCCTTGTGAGCAGCACTTCCCATCACGCCAACTCCATCCCATGGGAAGGGTGACAGACACACAGGGTGGACTGAACTGCAAGCTCTGCAATTGTATTCTGGGCACTTTCACAAGTGGCAGTTAGGAGCCCACTGTCCCCTAAAAGAGGAAAACTACCACCAGGTTATCTAAGAGGCAACTAGAAAGGGAGAGCTGAACCGCCTGGGTCTGAATTCAGAGCCCTTCATTCTTAGCTGCCTTGAAGTCTGGTGTCTGGCCTCAAGCTGGGTGTCCGGCCTGTCCTGTCCCTGTCCCCAGGGTGTCACTGAGAGTCCTCAGACATCAAGGAGAACAGCCAGGCTGGACCAGGCCGGGGAGCTGGGGCTGCTCTGCTCCTGGCCAGGCCGGGCCTGCAGCCCAGGAAAAGTCTGCTCTGATCAATCCCTTCCTGCCGTGTAGGCTACAGCTTGTCCAGGCGTGCACCTAAGCTCAGCTTCCCAAATCTTCTGCTTAGGAGCGATATATACACACCATGTTCCGCTTTGTCCAATTCCGTCAGGATTTCCACTAGGACTTCTGATGAGCGCCGGGAAGATTTTCCTATTTCTGCCTTATACTTTGCTCTTTGGGGACCTTAACAGAAAGTGTAAAGGTAAATTCCTCACAAATAAAGCCCTGAAAACGAGAGCTTAGCCTGTCAAAGCAGACTGCTCATCCCTGCGATGCCAGGTGAGCTGTGGCACAGGATCCAGCTGAGGAGCTGGAAAAGCCGTCCCTGTACCCACACCTGCAACTGAACACCCACCACGAGTTTCCATCATACATTGTGATACTGGTAAGAGGAACAAAAATCTTTTAGAAACCCCAAGGCATAATGTAGCAAGACCAGGCATAATGTAAGAGAAACCTAACAGAGAAACAACAGCTCTATAGAGACTGGGCATGAGGCAAAGCGGGATGTCCTTGGCTTGCAAGCCGGGAAAGTGGAAAGTTCCACTCAATGGAGAAAGAGCTACATGACTTTTGCTGAGTAGCAGCACAAAATGACAATGTGCATGCTCAAGAAATCAGGTCAAGTAGCCAACACCGCGGGTGGACACCAGCTGTGAAGGGTTATGGAAATAACTTACATTTAACGCATTAACTAAGTGGTAGAAACAAATGAATATGCAACAGATATTTGTAATAAATACCAAGAAATGCGAATCACGTGCACGCTGGATTAAAGGAACAATCATCTAAGTGTCCGGCACACTATAATGAAAGTGCTGCTTTTTAACACTTTAAAACTGTGTTAAAGAGTCTTTTTGTTGACTTTATGGCATCAATACACACCACCGTAACTGAATAGCAGAACGTATCAGGGGATAGTATAAGGACACGGCACAATGCAGGTCCGTATTCTCACACTCGCAAGAGATGTTTCACCCCCCTTCCGGCTTTGAGCTGGCAGCTATCAAAAGAAGTAAAAAGCCATGACGTACCCATGCGATGACCCCAAGTTTCAGCCCTGGAACCCAGCCCGGGAGCTGGATACACATCACGTCCAGCCATGTCTGCAAACAGACAGAACAGAGAAGCTCCCATGAAATATTTCAGTGCACTTCTTTAGATCTGAAAAGCAGTGGATTCAGTTCAAGCACGGGATCGCTCCATGGCATTGCTCCATTGGCTCCGCCTTCCACTCTGGAGCGCTGTGAGGTTACCAGGTGCCTGCACCATGCTGATCTAAAGCAAACTGGGCATGGAGCTGCTGGCAGAAAGGACTCCCTGGAGCCCACGCCAGGTCTCAACTCAAGCCCAACAAGCCCACTGGCTTTGCAGCCAGCACTGGAAACAGTGCAGGGTCAGAGAGGCTGGGAAAGAGCTTTGCAAGGCAGAGTGCCCTGGGGCACATCACTAGGCTTCACCCATTCCCTCTCTGGTCTTCCACACATCTGAGCATAGGCCAAGAAAATATTAAGTTAAATTTCATATGAACAGAATAGTAAAACCTGAATGCTCACTCATTCAAGCGACAAACCTGGGGCATTGCCCTGAGGCTCCCAGACAAGATCCGGCTGGGAAGTCGGGTGACCATCGGCCACAGGCGCAGCTGTAATCAAGCACATTTCCATTAGATCTGTCATC
Source organism: Nesoenas mayeri (assembly GCF_963082525.1). Lineage (NCBI taxonomy): Eukaryota > Metazoa > Chordata > Aves > Columbiformes > Columbidae > Nesoenas > Nesoenas mayeri. Next base: position 3,685,238 of record NC_137545.1, on the reverse strand, counting down.
TACTTCTTTCTCAGTGATCTGCAGTGACTGGAGGCGGGGTCAGGTAATGGCATGGCACCCAGATGTGGGTGGAGGCTTCCAAAGCTGTGGAGGAGCTGGGGTGACACATTTGCTGGCACCTGGCAGCTCTCAAAATAGTTTCCAGGCCATGTGCAATACCCTTCAAGGACAATCAATGACCCCTCAGGGATTTCCTACTGGGAGATTTCTACTGTGCACAGAAGAAGCCCCCACAAAAGCACTGGAGGAAAAAACCGATCATTCCCACACCTCATGGAGAAGAACCCGCTGAGCAGTGAGAGGCTTCACCAGCGCTGCCCTCTCTATTCCCCAGGCTGTGCGTCCCATGAGGACCTGGGTTCCCCAAGGAGAGCACTGCAGGGCAAGAGCAGGAGTGCTCCTGTTTTCCTAAGCAGACATGTCCCAAGGACAGACATCCCGGGGCTGAAAGGCAGGATCCAGCTGGGAAGTGTCAGAGCCACAGCCCCGAGCACAGCCGTGACCAGCCTGGGGATGAAGTGCTCCCACGGGCTCTTGTTGGCCCTGCAGTGCCGCTCCGGCCACAACATGCGGGCTGGGGGAAGCTGCCCCAGGGCAGGGTGGCACAGGGACAGCTCTAGGGACAGTGTCTCTCCTGGCAGCGTTGCTCCCGGCCCCACCTTTCAGCTGGAAAATACCCCCACAGCAGCTGCAGCCCCCGGGACCTCTCTGCAGGGCCTCTGCCTCCCACTGCCCACGGAGCTGCCACGGCTCACCTGGCCCAGCCCGGCCCCATGTTCTCCCAGCCCTGCCCCACCACAGCCCAGCCCCACTGTCACCCCCAGGTGCTGCCAGGGCTGGGTGCTGGCCGTTGCTGCCCCCTACCTAATCCCCGTCTTTGCCACGGAGCAGCCCTGATGTCCTGGACTTGCAGGGCCACCAGGAGGAGGAAAAACAGGAGAGTGGGGGCTACGGCCCCCTGCATCTGGACCATGGCACTGCTGCTCCTGTTGCTGGTGCTGCCACCAACGTTTCAGCCACTGCCACCACTGCTGCTGCCAGCAATGCCACCACTGCTGCTGCCGGCACTGCTGCTACTGCTGCCGCCGCCGCTGCTGCTGCTGCCGCCGCCGCTGCCAGGACTGCCGGAATGGTGCCACGGCACAGCGCTGCACATCAGGACGTGACACAGCACAGCTCTGTGACCTCATCGCCCAAGGTGCAGCCCAAGATACAATGGGCCTTCTGGGCTGCAAGCGCACATTGCCGGCTCATGGCCAATCTTTCATCCCCCAGGGCTGTTCCCTGGCTTAAGAACTTATCCTCCATGCACTCCAGGATGCTCCTGGATTGCTGACAGCTCGCCATGCTACTTTTCCAGCAGGTGGCAGGTGGTTGAAGTCCCCCAGCAGGACAAGAGCCTGCAAGCACAATGCCTCCTGCAGCTGGAGTAAGAGGTTTCATCACTAGTCTCACCCTGACCAGGTGGCCTGTCACAGACACCATCCACTTGGTTTCCTTTGTTGACTTGTCTCCAATTGTTACCCACAAGAAGCTTTAACCTGCTCATGGCTGTTCTTCAGAGACCGGTACCAGTGCTGATCTGCTGGGCAGCAGCATGGGGCGCCTTGGCCCGGGGTAAAGTCCATGCTCCAGTGCCAGCTCTGCTGGCCAAAGGTGTCATTAGCTCCCCCACATTGCAGCGCAGCTACAGGACAAGGAGAACTGCTGAGCTTCTCACTTTGCCAGCCAGGGAAACCTCCCTCCCTGACACGGAGCCCTTCTGCCTCTGCCATTCCTGCTTCCAGCCTGCTTGACTCCTTCTCATCCTCCATGAGGAGAGCTGAGGAGCTTCAGTTGCTGCTGCTAAAAGGTAGAGAAGCAGAGCTTCCCTGGTCACAAATTACCACCGCCGAGCAGTTACAATTGGAATTTCTTCTTCACATCAGAGCAAACACGCAGCTGAGCAGAGCAGCCTGGGCTGAGTGCCAGGACAGTGGACGGGAGTGGAGCAGAGCTGCTTTGCCCAGGACAGAGTCCTTGTGCCCTTCTTTCCTTGTCTGTTTGGAATAGGCTTTTCCACGCAGCTCAGCTACTGCAGGGAAGGGCAACAGCCTTCAGCATCTGGATGTGTTGGTCTGGGCTCTGAACAGTTTCCCCCTTCATCCAGGCTTGAGTGGCTTTTGCCCTTTCTTTGCAAAGGCAACCTTCAGGAATCCTTTTCCAATTTGTAATTCTTCTTTTTCCCTGATCACCTGAATTCCTCCAGGTCTTAAATACATATTATATATAAACATGTTTAAATATTTCCTATTAAGCTCTGGAGTTTAAAACTGAAACATGGAAGCCACAGGCACTTCAACCTCAGGTGAGATGTCTCTACCTCAGAGGTGCCTGAGGCAGCGGATGTTCTCAAACGTCTTGAGCTTGGACCCAGACTTTGCTCTTGCCTTGGTCTGTGAGTGCTGCCCTGTCCGATGGCCACCCCTGCCCTGTGGCCACCAGCAGAAGCCTGTGGGCACTGAGCACCCTCCTCCTGCTCCAGGCAGCTCTCCACACTCATGTCTTGGGCTTCTGCGGCCTGTGTTTCCAGTTTGTGCCTGTGGTTCTAGCTTGTGCGTGTGTTTCCAGCTCGTGCCTGTGTTTCCACGTTGTTCCTATGTTTCCAGCTCATGCCTGTGTTCCGAGGTTGTTCCTGTGTTTCCAGGTTGTTTCTGTGTTTCCAGGTTGTTCCTGTGTTTCCAGCTCATGCCTGTGTTTTCACGTTGTTCCTGTGTTTCGATGTTGTTCCTGTATTTCCAGCTCATGCCTGTGTTCCGAGGTTGTTTCGGTGTTTCCAGGTTGTGCCTATGTTTCCAGGTTGTTCCTGTGTTTCCAGGTTGTTCTTGTGTTTCCACGTTGTTCCTGTGTTTCCAGGTTGTGCCTGTGTTCCCAGATTGTTCCTGTGTTTCCACATTGTTCCTGTGTTTGCAGATCATTCCTATGTTTCCAGGTTGTGCCTGTGTTCCCACATTGTGCTGGTGTTTCCAGGTTTGTGCAGGGTTTGCTGGTGTTAGATGTTCTCGTGGGACTGGAACAAAGGCTCTAATCCACAAATCACCAATTTCTCCTGCAGACACTTGTCTGCATCTCTCAGCATGTATCCCAAGGGAAAGGTCTAACGAATGCAAGCATGCTGCTTTTACGAGCTGGTTCAGAGCAAAAGTACTTTGGGCAGTGTGTTAATTGACCCTGGTCTGACATCTGAAACATGATGAAATGCCAAAGAACATCCTAAAACTACATAAGATAAGCGACCAAAATAGAAGCATTACTGTCCAACGTCAGAAATATCTAATTGTGCACCCAAGCCACATCATTGCAAACTTGCCTGTCAAAACGTCCCTTACCACCCAGGATAACAACTTTGTTGTTGACGTCTTGCTAAGTTTTATGATATAGTTACAAACTTTTGCCAAGCCACTATTTGCTGTAATTTTTAGTAAATTTGTGATTTAATTGAATGCTTCCAGTAATTGTCATTATTCCGAGTTACTGCACAGCTTATTGAACCGTTAACTCTGCTCTCACCTCACTGAGTCAGACGGGACAAGAGGCAGAGCCTGTTTGGGAGTTGTCACAGTCTGCAGACAGAGGCCAGCTGGGGGCTGGGGCCCCAGGGGTGGGGCTGTTCCTGCCCCATACCCTTGTCGGGGTGCTCACAGCTTGGAAAGGGCTTTCCAAAATCCTGCTGGGAGGAGCCAGATGTGGCCACCCCCGGCACAGCCTCAGGGTCTGCTGCCCACCTGCCCTCAAATCATCTCTGCCCAGCTGGACATTGCCCAGGAGTCACTGCCAGTGTTGCTGTTCTCCTTGGGGCAGCACGGTGCTCACCAGGCACGGCCAGAGCTGTTCCTGTGCCAGGAGAAGACTTCACACAGAGCCTTGGCTGATGGGAACAGTTTCCACCAGCTGTCCAGCTCTGGAAGGTCCAGATGCCACAGAGGGGACGCTGACTGGTCGTCACTTCTCTTGCAGGAACAGGATTTAGCAGCAGAAGTGACGCAGGACAAGAGGGTCCATGAGGTCAGAAAGCACAGCGGACAGCTGGTACAGCCATGATGACAGCAGAGGGAGAAGAGAAAGAGATGCAGTGACCTGGCTGGAACAGTGCTTCTGATGTAACACCTGCCACACAAACACAGAGACAGACAGAGGCATTGGTGGGATCAAGCTGCCAAGATTAAAGTGGCTCAGGTAGATTTGCACTGGCAAGATGAAGGTGATTTATTTATGACGTTTTGGGCCCATGATGCCTCAGGTTATCGAGGAAGGAATGCAACATGTGGATGGGCTCGTGATCAAGGGGTTGACTCGACCATGGACGCTGTTGCACAGGTTATTCACCATTGTAAAACATGCACTACAATCAAGCAAGCCAAGTGGTCAAAGCTTGTGTGGTGTCTGGGGTGATGACTGAAGTGTAAATATGGGAAGGTCTGGCAAATTGACTATATCACACTGCCACAAACCCGCCACAGCAAGAGCTCTGTGCTTACAATGGTGGAGCCACCACTGGATGACTGGAAACATACGCCGTGCCTCACAGCACTGCCCGCAACACTGTCCTGGGCCTCGAAAAGCAAGTCCTGTGGTGACACAGCAGCCCAGACAGAACTGAGCCAGACAACGGGACTCATTTCCAGAACATCCTCATAGACACCTGGCCCAAGGAGCATGGTAGTGAGTGGGTCTGTCACATCCCCCATCATGCACCAGCCTCCGGGAAAACTGAGCTGTGCAATGGACTGTTAAAGACTGTGCTCAGAGCAATGGGTGGTGGAACTTTTAGAAACTGGGATTCAAATTTAGCACCCGGGTGCCCAGGGTTGAGCTGACTCTGAGCCTTCCAAGGGGACAACCTGCCCTGCCCTGCATGTGCTCAGCACAGCTGCAGCCCCAGCCCACACTGTCCAGCAGGACAGTGATGGGACTGGGCACGAGCACAGAGCTGGTGAGAGCCCCAAGCGTAGCCCACGTCTTTCACAGATTCATAGAATCATTTTTGTTGGAAGAGACACTTAAGATCATTGAGTCCAACCACAGCCTAACTCTAGCTGCCCCTGGCAGACCCCCTGCTGCCCCTGGCAGACTTGTGGCAAGTTGCTCCTGAGCGCAGCTCACATCTCTCTCTGGCGAGGAGCACATGAGTGCAGCTCATATCTTTCCCCGCTGCTACTGGCAGACCCGCAGTGTCAAGGCGTTTCACCAGAGCTTCCACCTTCCTGAAAATGGCGGAGAGAGCCCCCAGGCTGCCCCAGGAAGGTCCAGCAGGAAACACCCCTAGCTGTCCCAGGGTGGCCCTGCAGGAGAAGGTTAGGGCTCCCCAGGAGGTCAGTGCTCCACCGCAGCCCAACCAGGTGGATGTGGTCCAGCCACCACAGATGGGTGAGTGAGGGGCCCTGATTGCCTGGGCACTGTGGGGACCAGTGAGCGCACCCTTCTCGACACCAAGACCACGTTTGCCCACACGCTGGCAGGGGGTTCCCACAGGTGGTGGGCATGATGCTGCCTGAAGTCCAGGGCTGCTCCAAGCTGGGAGCCGGCCCCAGCACAGCCTCTGCAGGGAGGGGGGACCCAGCTCCTGCTCCAGGGAATGGGCAGCGAGAGGCAGCTGGGTGGGCAGGAGGCAGCCTTGCTGTGGGACAGGGACCTTTTCTGCCTGTCTGAAGCGAGTTCCTCACCCGCTGCACTGGGGGTTTCCCTGTCCTGCCTGGCTCCAGCATCGCAGCCAATCTGCCAGGCACCTTCCAGCCCTGACACGCACAGGAAGACTGTGCCTGGGGAGCAGGCACTGGGCTGGACGGAGGGCAGAGCTCCTTCCTCTGCTCTTCCTACCACCAGACCCTCTCTGCAGTCCTCCCTGCTCTCCTCCTTTATTAGATGCTGATTTGTTACCAGTGAATGAATTACTAAGAGGATACACGGACTTCATCATGGCCTTTCTCAGCGGTGCAGAAAAGGTAACCACAGCCATTTCAAAGGCAGCTGTGCTGGCATCTGCTGACAGGGGCTTTGCTGCGAGGCTGTTGGAGGGTGCTGGCTGGGCAGAGATTCTTCTCCCAGGTCTTCACATGGCACTGCACCCCCCATGCTGTGGTGCTGCTGGGTGTGTGTGTTCCCCATCTCACACTCCCTGTTTGTCTCTCTGCTCCCTGGCTGCCAGGAGGAAACAAGCTGGCAGAGAATATCAAGGTGAGGGGATACCCAGTGACTCTGGGGAAGGGATCGAGGCCCCCGGCACTGGCACCGTGTGAGGACAATGCTTGGGCATGGTCAGGGGCTGGTGACACTGGGTGCGGGCAGCTGCTGGGTCCAATCCCAGCTGTGCTCTGCAGGTGCTGCTGGAAAAGGAGCCCAGGGACCAGCTGTGCACGGGGATTTATTTCATTGCCCTGGAGAAGTCACTGAGACCACAATTCTTGCTAGGATTTGTCTGAGCTGCTCCTGAGCCCCTGCACACACAGAGGTGCCACTGGGAAGGGTCTGCAGGACAGAGCTGAGCACACAGTGGGTGGGATGGGGTCCGTGACACTGACAGGGAACAGACTCAGGGACAGAGACACAGCTGCAGACAGGGAGAGCTCCAGGCAGGAGAGACATGGGCAGGGAGAGGAAGCTGCTATCAGAAATGCTGGGGAGGGGATTCCGGAAGCCCCCTGCCATCCCCTGCAGTGCAGACACATTCCCAGTGCAACCCCCTGGCCTCTGCTCCTCCCCAGCAGTGCCTCTGCCCCAAAGCCATGGGGTCCAGGTCAAGAGTCTCCATCTCAGTGTCTGGACCTCCAGGTGAAGGATTCCTGGAATGTGGTACGCAATAATGGGGCCAAAAGAACTTGTGCCATGTGAGTGGCAGCATCACAGCCAGGTAAAGAGAAGGTTTCACAGCATGCCCATCTCCCTTTCTGTCCTTGCTTTATTTTCCAGGAGCACTGCAGTGTCCTTCCCTGTTTCTCCACCTGTCCCTGGTGCTCTTGCTCTCTGGGGTTGGGGTGGGAAATTGGGTCCGTTTTAGTTCTGGCACCAACACAGGGCGTTTTGTCCCAGGGGTGTGTTCATGGAAACTAGGTGCCCAAGCTGCATTTTAAGCTGTGATGAACCGTGTTTCTCGGTTGGTAGAAATGGAGAACGAGCTGAAACATCCCTCATTCAAGGAGGGGGTTTTTCATGAGAAATGGCATGTTTATTTTGCTAAGAGAAGTCTCCCCTAACTTGTCACTGTCTTTTCCTCCTACGACATGTCCCCACCTTCACATGCAAAGGAAATACCCAACAATAGCTCCATCACCCAGTTCCTCCTCCTGACATTCACAGACACATGGGAGCTGCAGCTCTTGCACTTCTGGCTCTTCCTGGGCATCTACCTGGCTGCCCTGCTGGGCAACGGCCTCATCATCACCACCATAGCCTGTGACCAGCACCTCCACACCCCCATGTACTTCTTCCTCCTCAATCTCTCCATCCTCGACCTGGGTTGGGACAAATGACTGAGTAGTTCAACAAGGGCAAACGTAAGGTCCTGCATCTGGGCGGGAATAACCCCAGGCACCAGTACAGGTTGGGGTGGAACTGCTGGAAGGCAGCTCTGCAGAGAAGGACTTGGGAGTTCTGGTGGACAACAGGTTGACCACAAGTCAGCAATGTGCCCTTGTGGCCAAGAAGGCCAGTGGTACCTGGGGCGCGTTAAGAAGAGTGTGACTAGCAGGTCAAGGGAGGTGAATCCTGCCCCTCTGCTCTGCCCTGGTGAGGCCACATCTGGAGTTACCGGGTCTAGTTCTGGGTCCCGCAGTTTAAGAAGGACAAGGAATTATTGGAGGGGGTCCAGTAGAGGGACACAAAGATGCTGAGGGGTCTGGAGCATCTTTCTGATGAGAGATTGAGAGAGCTGGGGCTGTTCACCTGGAGAGGAAAAGCTGAGAGGGGATCTCATAAATGTTTATAAATATCTCATTCCTGCCGTCGTTTGAGCAGTTGGCCCGTCAAGAATCGGTGACCTTGACCTGCTTGGTGGCCAGTTTCCACCTGGTGGACATCTTGGTGACCTGGACCCACGGGGACGTCCTGCTGGCACCCAAAAGCGTAGCCTCAAAGCTGGGGAGAGGCCTACACCGTCTACAGCCTCTTGGAGGTGCCAGCCAGCCAATGGCAATGTGGCTACACCTTCTCCCGTGTTATTTGCTATGACGGGATCCCCATGAACTACATCCAGAAGAGTGTGGACAAGAGCTCAGGTAAACCCACTGCTGCCAACATCTCGGTGTTTTAGGCCAATACTAATATCACCTGCTACTGGGTGTCACCAGGGGGCAGTGGGGTCATGGGGGTCAAAATAAAGAAAAAGCTCCAGAAAAAACCTGCCCTGAAAAACTTGTATTTTGAACAAAAGGCCCAACACTTGGGTAGGCCTCATCCGCTGCTCCTATAAGCACGTTGCTGTGCTGGGGCTCTCCCTGGGCTCAGGACAGGGCATGCAGTGGTGTTTTAGGGAGTGGGTGTCACAGAGGCACCCCGAGGTTAGTTTAAGGGACAACAGGGTCCAAAACAACTTTTATTAAACCAGTGAGAAACAGGGTTTTAGCACTCCAAAGTGACTTAAATAAAGGTTCGGATATCAGTTGAGGAAAATTATTAAGGGGCAGCAACTAATACAACAGGCGGTCCACAGTGTGCATGCACATGGCTTCACCAAAACAATACCGGAGCCATCCCTGAGTCCCGGAGAAGTACACACTTGCCTAAACACGGTGTGGGATTATTTTTAAAGAGATACACGTACTCGTAGTGAGTACGGGAAGTGTACACTCGCGATTCTGCGAGGGTAAATTTATAACACACTCGCAATCCTGCGAGGGTTAATTTACTTACACGTGCAAATGTGCATGGAATATTACACGTGCTTATGTGGAAGCACGGGAGGAAAATACACCCGCGATTCTGTGAGGATTAATTTTACACGTGCTTATATTGAGCACGGAAAGTTACACGTGCATATGTGCATGGAATAGTAGAAATATACTCGCAATCCTGCGAGAAGTTTTACTCACACCCGTGGCAGCAAGGCAAGCGCAGTCTCCATCCCGGGGAGGGGGGCTCTCGGTGGCAGCATCTTGCTCGTGCTCCGAGAGACCCGCGACAATGGGCGGAGTCTCGACAAGAATCCCGTTTTTATATTGGCTGATCAGATCTGACTGTAGGCATTCTAGAAGCTTCTCTGCACCCCCACACTGGCTGTGGGTGCTTCTGAAGCCTCCAAACATCCCCCACACTGGCCGCAGGTGCCCAGGGGCTCACTGGCGCCTTGGCACTCCCTTCTCCTAATGGCCCTGGCCAGGGTGCTCTGTGGCCAAACAAAAGAAGCTGTTAGCCTCAAGTAGCAGAGAGAGAGGGAGATGTGCCTACTCCTTCCATACTGAAGGAGGGAGGGGGAGAGAGGGGGGTTTGCATTCTGCCACAGTGGGCCTGGGCTCAGCCTTCATGTGGGGGTGCACAGTGCCAGTGGAAATGGTGAATGATCAACAGGGACCTGCCTAGGACTATCTCTCTGAGAGTTTTGGGCACCATGTCCCAGCAGACTGGCACCGCCAGCTTGTGGCCATACCTGAGATGACATCCCCGGAGAAGAGAGAGAGTCTGGGAAGGTGGCCAAGGACCTTCATCACCCCCAGCTTCTCGCACCAGCCATTTCCAGCACTGGTTGCTCAGCTCAGGTTTATGGGTGAGTCTTGCTGCAAAGCCAACTCCATCTTTCTGCTGATCTCAGCGCCGATATCATGGGAATGGCAAGTCCTGCCCGGCCTCTGTCCTGGCCCAGACCCCAGCAGACCCCAGAGAGGGGGGCTCTGTAAAACCCCACGCAGGAGACAGGTGGCACTGGGAACGGGTCTGGCTCTGGGGGACGCTGCAAGTGTTCTGTTATGGGGTGATGCTTTTTGTTGGGGTTATGGGGGGAACAGTGATCTGAGGGCTGTTGTTTGGGTCACAATGAGGGGAGCTTTCCCCATGCCTGACTGCATTGTCCCATGCTGTGCCTGCACAGAGGAGCTGTGGAACCATGTGCAGGGCAATGGGGCTGGGCCAGCACAAAGAGAGGGTTCTGACAGGGATCACGAAGCACCCGCTCAAGGTGACAGCAGGGACAGGCTACCAGAATCAATTTCTCGATGTTGCCTTTGTTGTGGAGCCATGTTTGAAAATGTTCTGGGTTCTGCTGGGATGGATTTCATTTTCTTTATAGCAGCTGGCAGAGTGCTGTGTTTTGGGTTTGATATGAGAATAATGCTGATAACACACTGATGTTTTAGTTGCTGCTCAGCAGTCAGTTTCTACTGGTCTGCCAATGAGAAGGTGGGGAGTGCACAAAAAGCAAGGGGGATACACAGCTGGCACAGCTGACCTCAACTGACCAAAGGGATATTCCGTACAATATGACATCATGCTGAGAATATAAAGCTGGGGAAAGAAGAATGAAGGTGGGGATGTTTGGAGTTATGGTGTTTGTCTTCTCAAATAACTGGCTTTCCTGGAGACAGCTGAACACCTACTGGCCAATGCGAAGCAGTGACTGAATTCCATGTTTTGCTTTGCTTGCATGCACAGCTTTTGCTTTACTTATTAAACTGTCTTTATCTCAAGCCATGAGTTTTCTCACTTTTACTCTTCTGATACTCTCCCTCATCCCACCAGGGGGAAGTGAGTGAGCAGCTGTGTGGGGATTTGTTTCCAGCTGTTGTTAAACCATGACAGAAGGAAAAGCAAAGCTCTCTTGTGTTGGAACGATAAAGGACTCAGCACTCCAATTCAATGTGAATCACTCAAAGCCCTTTATTACAGAAACAAGCCTCCTTATATATGCAACTATTCTCTGATCATGCGTCCACACTCCAAGCATGCATTCACTAATTGGATATCATCTATGTTCACGAGCTGTCCACGCGCTGGAATCTTACTGCTGATAGGTCCATTGATTTACATCTTTTGAGGCCTTGTTATTGTGGAACTGCTTCTCTCCCACAGCAGGTCCTGTTTTCAGCTTTTCGAGGTGACCTTGTAATTCCTTTGGGCCTGGCTGGTTCAACAACAAATCTCCATCTAACAGAAACGCATCCACACTCTTGGACTTGGTAGTTACAAGGAAAACCATGAGCAAAAAGAATTGATTGCTGCACTAGAAACCAAGGCTGAACAAGGAAAACGCAGGGCTGCTGATGAACGAGGAAGGGAATTTAGTAACAGCAGACACAGGTTGCACCGAGGGACTCAAGGCCTCTGTGTCTGTCTTTATTGACATGGTCTCCAGACCTCTGTGCTCAGGGAAAGGCTTCAAGAAGCAGGAGAGAACAAATTGGCAGAAACTTCAGGAAATGCAGCAGGACAAGCACCACTGTCTGTCCCTGCAGGGGACTCACCCGGCAATGGCACAGGCTGAGGCTGCTGTGGGATCAGCCCTGTGGGAAAGGTCTGGGTGGGAAGGGAGCTGGACAGGAGGCAGCATGAGCCCTGGTGCAAGGGAGGCCAGGAGCACCTGGACTGTGTGACCCAGAGGCTGAGGGAGGCGATTGCCCATGTCACTGCATCCAAATTTCAGATCCCAACAAAGGAAAGATGTCAGCAAGCTGGAGTGGGTTGAACAAAGAGCCCCCAGGATGAGGGACTGGAGCACTTTGCCTGTGAGGAGAGGCTGAGGGAGCTGCGCTTGCCCAGCCCAGAGAAGGTAAGATCTTTAGGGAACATGCAGCAGCATGGCCTTTGCCCAGGGAGACTGAGCCAGGGTCATGTCTGTGATACAAGACACGAGGATGAGAGGTATTGGCCTGGAACAAGGATCGGGCTACACAGAGGGAGAAACTTTTTCAACGTGAGGACAGTCAAGCACTGGGAGCTGTTTCCCAGGGAGTGAGCACCAGCTCTGTCCCAGAGAGTGACCAAGATATGGTTGGATAAAGCCCTGAGAAATCTGGCCTGACTCTGCTTTGAGCAGGAGGTTTGTCAAGACACCTCCTTCCTTCCTTCCTTCCTTCCTTCCTTCCTTCCTTCCTTCCTTCCTTCCTTCCTTCCTTCCTTCCTTCCTTCCCCTTCATGTTTCCAAATCAGGGAAAGCTCTCTGGTTCTCCCTGAACACAGCCTTTGCTTCTGTTTTTATTTCCTCCTACCCAAGATCTTTTCTGTGAGTATTGTAATACCCTGGAAAAAGAACATTCTACCCCCTTGGTCATGCATTTCTTGTTTTGTATTCTCTTACAGTATTTCTGAGATAGTTTCTGTGGTGTTTTCCACATTGGGTAGCAACTCCATTAAACACAGATGTATTTCTTCAGCTGTATTTTCCTGCAATCCTCAACACTGTTATCATGTCAGAGGCACTGGCCTACAAACTTCAAATGCTGATGTGTTGGAGTTTCAGTCTTGATGGACATTGTCACACTTGTGGATTGGGCCAACAGAAACCTACGGCAGTTTTACAAGGTGAAGGGGACAAGGTCTGCACTGGGGCAGAATAACCTCACGCACCGAGACAGGTTGAGACCCGACCAGCTGAGGAGTGTCCTGCGGAGAAGGGATGGGAGTTGTGATGGATGCCATGTGGGCCAGTGGGTTTCCCATTTAGAAAGGAGGATGCAGAAACTGGAGAAGGTCCAGAGGAGTCTGTCATGATGGAGTTAGAGGCGTGAAGCACATGAGCTGTGTGGAGAGGCTGAGGTAACTGGGCCTCTTCCCTCGCTGAACAGGAGGTACAAGGCACTCTAGAAGCAGGTGACACCTTCCTGAAGAGGTGGTGGAACAGGGGGAGGGGAGGGAAGGGGAGGGGAGGGGAGGGGAGGGGAGAGGAGGGGAGGGGAGGGGAGGGGAGGGGAGGGGAGAGGAGGGGAGGGGAGGGGAGGGGAGGTCACCTCATGACGGTGCTGTGGTTGGCCAGGAGCAGGCTGGCATCATGACGTCATCAACAACACCAGCTGTGAAGACTGGAGACACATAACTGAGCCCCTGGGCAGGCCCTGTTCTGGGGTGAAGACACCTGAACATCACATGGAAGCACATGGGACATAACGTGAGGAACTGGGATGGGAAAGAGAACATGAGAGAAGGGACTTGTCCCAGTTTGGTCTCACCAGTAGCTGAAGAGCAGAGACATGAGAAGAGGCCAAAGTACAGGGAGACCTGGAGGGAAGCACTGGGGAGCTTCTGGGTCATCGAGTCTTGCAAGGGCACAGTGCCAGGGGAACCCCTCAGAGATGCCATTGAAGGCCCAGATGACCTTGACGATGGCATCCCAACTACCAAGTGGTGGTACAAATGGAACAAACCTGAGACCAATGGGGAAAAAGTAATTGGTGACAGTTGTTAATTGGGGAGGGGCCTGGGGCACAGACAGGGAGGAACCCAGCTGAGCTGGTAGGAAGAAGCCTGTGCGTGGGGAGGGATGCAAGGGGTCAGCTGCAGCCGGGAAGGGGTTACTCAGTGCTGATCTGTCCGAACCCTAGGCCTGATCACATGGTGTGTCCTGCCCCCTTATTAAACACTGCTTCTGGCTATTTGCTCTGTGAGCTCATTAGTGTGTGTGTGACTGTATGTCTGTGCTTTGCTGGCCAGCTGCAAGGGGGGCTGGCTGGAAGAGAAGGACACCAGGGTGGGGAGACACCCAAGGCTGGAGTTGCCAAGTGGGTAACATCTCCAAGAGTGGATAGGACACCTGGGCAGACCCAAAATTCAGGCCCACGCTGCAGAGAATGTGAATAAGTGCTGCAGAGGATCAACAGACCATTCACGACTTTCACATCAGATCAGCCTGAGAAAGGAACCAGATGGGGATGGTTGTGTTGTCCATAGGGGGGGTGTGTTCTGTGGTTGGTGTGTTGGCTGCAAAGGTGCTGTTCTCTTTTGGTCTGTGGATGGTTTATTTTCCTTGCAAGTACCAGTATTTAGCATTTCCCATTTGGGTGACTCTACCTTGGATGATCTCTCACTTAGGGAGGCTTCAGTCACCACTTACCCCAGGTACAGCCTGTCTCTATAGCTCTCCAGAAAGCTCCAGGTTACCACCCTGGAGAATTTCTTCTGCACTGTCAGAGCTCAGAAAGCCCTGGGTATCTACCTCACCGACCGCTCACGATCTTCATAGTCAGCACACACCAATGAGTGAGTCCATTTTATTTCAGAGATGCTATGAGAGTGTCAGCTCTGCCCAATGAGAGGCATACTTTTATATCAGTTAGACAGAGTAGGTTCGTACGTCAAGAGAAGTATGATGGATTCAAACATCTATGTCGGAAAATAATAAAAACTAACAACTATAAAGATAATTATTAAGAAAATAGAAAACACTAAACAAAGGACAAGCCTTCAGTGGGGCACTGTGGGAGTCATCCGTGAAGAGTGATGGAAAATTTACTACCACTGAGAACCACATCTGCAAGAACTTTCCTGATAGACCCCTTGAGCTCCTGGTTCCTCATACTGTAGATCAAGGGGTTCACTGCTGGAGGCACCACTGAGTACAGAACTGCCACCAGCAGGTCCAGGGAAGGAGAGGAGATGGAAGGGGGCTTCAGGTAGGCAAAGGAACCTGTACTGGTAAACAGGGAGACCACGGCCAGGTGAGGGAGGCACGTGGAAAAGGCTTTGTGCCGTCCCTGCTCAGAGGGGATCCTCAGCACAGCCCTGAAGATCTGCACATAGGACAGTATGATGAATAGAAAACACCACAAAAATACAGAAGCATTAAACATGACAAACTCAGCTTCCCTGAGATAGGAGAGTGAGCAGGAGAGCTTGAGGATCTGGGGGATTTCACAGAAGAACTGCTCCACAGTATTGCCCTTGCAGAGGGGTACTGAAAATGTGTTTACTGCGTTGTCCTGGTATTGTTAAAAACAAGTTTCTCTTTCAGTGAATTTTGCCTGTCAGCTAAAGCCTTCATATTAACTGCATTTTCCTGGAGAACCAGACACATGTTTTGGTAAAACCTAGCAATGGAATGCAAACTTATTGATAAGCATGGATGGACATCTCGCGAGAGGGGCAACGAGAAACAACTGACCAACTGTGTATAACATTCCATTCACATGAATACTTCATATAAAATGGGAGATCACGAGGATCTCATCCCTTTTTTCTCTTGTTCTTATGGCCGACATTAGGAGAGGACCTTGCTAGTCGTCCCTGCAAACGGAGGCCTAGTGAGAGACTGAATCCAGCTCTGGTTGGCCGTGGAGTCTAATCCAGGACTTTGGGTGCCGGCTCTGCAGTTGCTGAGACTTTCAAGATTGGTTTTGTATATTTTGTATTATTTTCTCTATTCTTATTAGTAGCATTAGTAAAACATCTTTAATTTTTTCCAACTCTCTTCTCTCTGTTCTTCTTTTCCTCCCAATCGCCTCTCCTTAGTGGAAAGGGGGGAGAGGGAGGGGCAAAAGGGGGAAGTGGGGGGGAAGAGGGGGTTAACAATACATCTGCCAGGGTTTTATTGTCACCCCGCAATCTTAACCCTCGACAGATAATTGGCACCCAACGTGGGGCTCGAGAAAGGGGTAAATCTGGAGATTTTTGGCTTTTCTACTGCTCTGACGTACCTTTCAATTTTCTTGGCACGGTGTCAACTCATAGAGTTGTGATACTCGCGCGTCTGTTTGCTTTGGACATTATTTAGTGGTATTAAGGCAAAGTGAATTACATTGATTTAAAGATGTTATGGCTTAAGTTGTACCAGTTATTTTCTGCATTGTGCTCACTGATTCCATATCTGTGTTGGGCCTTCTTTTTAAATCAAAGTATTCATTATATAACAACAAGGAACTGGACAATGCTCATGATGATACTGTGTGGTTTGTCACTGGTTTATTTCGTTATACTGCAGCCGCTAATGAATTTCTACTCACTTCTGCTTTACCTTGAAAAGTCTCCAGGAGAGATTAAAGAGCAGTACGGCTCTGTGTTTGCTAATTGGTCAAGCGAACCTTCAGAAAGGCTGACTAACAATACTTTTGTTTTTTCGCTAGGACAGTTCGCAAATGTTTTAGAGAGCTTTGAATATCCTTGGAGTTTTGATAGAACTGTGATGGTGTTGTCTGGTTTGCTGAATGTGTGTCAGTTTGTGCTTCTGTTAAGAGAAATGGCGTTTAACAGGAGGTTTGCGTCTCTTTTTAGTCCTGAGATTTGCGCTGCGTCTTCGGAAGCTTTAGTAAAAAGCACTCCTGGCTGCTCGAGAAAGAGCAAAACAGCGAAAGCTGCCACTGCAGCCACTGCCCCCACAACAGTACCTTCGCAGGCTGAAGCTACAGCTCCTCCGCAGAGTTCCTCTGCCAAGGTCGCTTCTGATAACATTAATTCTGCAGCCTTAAAGGCAGCCCCCCCTTCTTCACACACTGGGCACTGTTGCCGCTGTAACCATAGCGATCACAGTGACAGTCATTCAGACTCTGGAAATGAATCAAATGATGGTAAACCCATATCAGCATCAGTTACTGGTTGTAAGAAAGTCACTAGAAAGACCACCCGTGCAGCAGATGATGGCATAGGGCCAACGTCAACCCAAGGGGCACCATTAGGACAGAGAGGAGATGAAGTGACCTTTTCTCCAGGTGAGCTGAGAGATCTGCGAAAAGGCTTTAGTCATCGTGAAGGCGAGAATATTTTAACCTGGCTGCTCCGATGCTGGGACAATGGGGCAGAAACAATTGAATTGGAAGGTGGTGAAGCCAGGCAGCTGGGATCTCTGTCAAGAGATTCCACCATTGATAGGGCAATTTCAAGAGAGTCTAATGCCACTACTCTCTAGACCCGACTCCTGGCAGCTATGAAAGTAAGATTTCCCTACAAGGAAGATTATATATCCAAGTTAGGGAAATGGAATACTATGAAGAAAGGTATTCAGTTCCTGAGAGAATTAGCTGTGCGAGAGATCATCTATTTTGGACCAAACAGCCAAGAGGGAACAGACCCAGATAGAATCAATTGTTCACAACCTCTGTGGCGCAGATTTGTACAAAGTGCATCACCTGCATATGCTAAGTCATTGGCAGGAAAGCTCTGGTCATCTAGAGGTGTACAAGATATTACTGAAGTGATTGAGCAGCTCTGTGAGTTTGAGGACAGCCTTGCTGGTTCTCTACGCGCTTGTGTCTGTGCTGTGGAGAAACTGTGTGAAAAATCTGATGACCGGTTTGAAAAGCTATTGCAAGAAATCAAAGAACTCAGAGAAGACACGTACCATTCACGACCTGCACAAACCTATGTTTCAGCTATTAGGAAAAGGCATTTCCAATCTCGAGAGAGAGGACACAGGCAGCCCACATAAAGAGGTTCACTGTGGTTCTTCCTACATGAGCAGGGAGAAAACATGAATAAGTGGCATGGAAGACCTACCTCAGAACTTCAAGAACGAGTACGTGAGAACAAAGGAAAAACTCCTAGGAAGGTGGCTGCTCCAGCTTACAAAAGGAGCAGAAGAGATTCTGATGCTCTTGAAGGAACCTCTAATTCACACCCAGAGACTGTGCAAACCAGAAATTAGAGGTGCCCTGCCTCCAACCAGGTGGAGGAAAGGGATAACAGAGTTTATTGGACTGTATAAATACAATGGCCTGGTACAACACACCCCCAGGAGTACAAAGCTTTAGTGGACACTGGTGCACAGTGCACAATAATTCCTTCTAATTATAAAGGAACGCAATCCATCAGTATTGTTGGAGTGACTGGGGGATCCCAGGGACTGACTGTTGTAGAGGCTGAAATGAGCCTACCTGGAAAAAACTGGCAAAAGCATCCCATTGTGACTGGTCCAGATGCTCCGTGCATCCTTGGCATAGACTGCCTCAAGAGAGGGTATTTTAAGGACCCAAAAGGGTATAGGTGGGCATTTGGTATAGCAGCTGTGGACACTGAGAAAATTGAACAGCTGTCTGATTTGCCTGGTCTTTCAGATGATCCTTCTGTTGTAGGACTGCTGATGGTTGACGATCAGCAGGTGCCAGTACACGTGGAATCGCTTGCCCCAGGGGTGGAAACACAGTCCTACCATCTGCCATGGACTGATCCAGACCACGCTGGAGCAAGGTAAATCTCCAGAACACTTGCAGTATATTGATGACATCATCGTATGGGGCAACACAGCAAAAGAAGTCTTCGAGAAAGGTGAGAGAATAATTCAGATTCTTTTGGATGCTGGTTTTGCCATAAAATGAAGCAAGGTCAAGGGACCTGCACGAGAGATCCAGTTCTTAGGAATAAAATGGCAAGATGGCCGTCGTCAGATCCCAATGGATGTGGTCAACAAAATTGCTGCAATGTCTCCACCTACTAATAAAAAGGGGACACAGACTTTCTTGGGCGTTGTAGGTTTTTGGAGAATGCATATTCCTGACTACAGCCAGATTGTGAGCCCTCTCTATCGAGTGACTCGAAAAAAGAACCAATTTGAGTGGGGCCCTGAACAAGGACAAGCCTTTGAACAAATTAAGCGTGAGATAACTCATGCAGTGGCCCTTGGACCAGTTCGGACTGAACTAGACCTTGCGTCTTGGCCTCGTAAGACTTGCAGAGGCTTTTGTTGGCCAAACCCACCACTGTGTCCAGGTTCCCTGCACTGGAACTACAGTGTGTGACCATTTAGGGATTCTGGGGCGTGGCCGGAGCACGATGGCGTCACAACAAGCCCCGCCCCCGGCAGGTTCCGCCCCTGGCGTTGCCGGGGACGCGCAGGCGCAGCTCAGTCCTGTTCTGGACGCGGAGCGGAGCGCACGGCAAGGGCGAGGGGAGGAGTCAGTGGGCCGAACCGAGCGCGAGCGACCGCAGCGAAGGGCGGGACTTGAGGAGGAGGCACGGGAAGCGCGTGTGGTGGCGCAGAGGGAGACACTGAGAGACCGGCGCGACCTTGAGGCGGTGGCACGTGCGGTGACACGCCATGGCGGGCACGGCGAAGCAGAGGGAGCTGCTGAATGTGCGGCGGGACATAGGCGAGGCCAGGGTGCTGGGCCGGCTGCTGAGCACCTCAGCCAAGAAGGTGCTGCGGCACAAGATCGAGTTCCAGCCCGCCAGCCACGGCTTCTCCAGCCAGCCGGAGCTGCTGCGGGCCAAGTACCTGCTGCTCAGCCCCCGCACCGAGCCCGCCGAGCACCCCCGCGGCGCTGAGGAGGGACAGCCGGGCCAGCAGGGTGGGTGCAGAGGGCCGGGGGCTCTCCCTGTGCTGCGCAGCCCGCGGCTCACCCGCCTCTCTCTCCCTGCAGGCAGCGACCGGACCCCGGGGCGCCACGGGGACGGCGTCCCTGCGCCCCAGAAGGGGCTGTTCCCTGCAGGGCGCCTCGCCATGCAGTGGCAGCGTGTCCAGCGAATCGGCGCCGGGCTGCTCAACCTGGGAAACACCTGTTTCCTCAACGCCACCCTGCAGTGCCTCACCTACACGCCACCGCTCGCCAACTACCTGCTGTCCAAGGAGCACAGCCGCACCTGTGAGTGGGGAGGGGAGCGCCCACCTGTCCCGGGGCTGTGCTCAGCACCCTGCGCACGGCTCTGCCGGGGGCTGTGCGGCTGCCGGATGTGCCTTCTCTGCTCCCTCCTGCCCTTTTCTCCGTGGAGAGGACATTCCTGCATAGGGGAGCATCCACTTTTCCTGGCCGTAGCAGTGTTCCGAGCTCTGCACCCTGCGTCTGAGAGGCTTTGTCTGTGCTGCACACAGCCAGGACTAAGATGGGTTTGTCCTCAACGTTCTGTCTTCTCCTCTCCCACTCCAGGTCACCAAAGCGGCTTCTGCATGACATGCGTCATGCAGAACCACGTCACGCAGGCGTTCGCGAACAGCGGCAGCGTGATAAAGCCAGTGTCCTTTGTCCGAGACCTCAAGAGTAAGGATGGCTGTCCTCGCGTCCCCTCCTGTAGCCGTGCGGGAGGGCAGAGACTATTGCAGGAGCAGAACCTTTGAGACCAGGGCACGTCTTGGCAGAGGTTCTTCTGAGACAACTCACTGAGCCTGCCAGGGCCTTCATGGGCCTTGTTGGGCTTCCCCCGTGGCCGACATGAGTCTGAAGTCTGGTTTGGACCAAGGGAGCTCACACCCCGCAGTCCCTGCCCCGACAGAGGGCGGGAGGACCTGCCTCTGTTGCAGCGCGTGCTGCGGCTGATCCCTCCCTCTCCTGCAGAGATCGCCCCGCACATCCGCTGGGGCAGGCAAGAGGACGCGCACGAGTTCCTCCGTTTCACCATCGATGCCATGCAGAAGGCCTGCCTGCCCGACTGCACAGAGTACGTGGGGCCTCTGGTGGCCGTCACTGCCCTTGTCTGCTGGTCCCCTTGTCTGCTGGGCTGCTGTCTGCCTTCTCCTGACGCCTCCACCCCAGCACAGCTGCGGTTCTGTCCCCAAATCCTGTGACTGGGCTGGGTTTGGATCCTGAGGACACAGCGCTGGCCCTTGGGGGCGGCTCTTGGGCCGGGCGCTGTGTGATCCGAGCTGCCGTCTCTAGGTTGGATCGCCAGACCCAAGCCACCACCCTGATCCACCAGATCTTTGGCGGTCACCTGCGGTCCCGTGGTGAGTGCTGGCTGCCAGGGCCTGGGCCTGTGACTCTCAGGGCTGCTGTTTCCCCGAGAGCCTTGCAGTAACTTGGGAAAGTCACTAAGCATGTGCAAATTATGCAGAGCTGCAGCTGGTCAGTCTTTTGGTATCTGTGGGTCACGAAGCTGCTGGCTGTGGGTGCCCAGCTCATTGCCACCAGCAAAGGAACCCACGTTGCCAGCTGTCCAGCAGCACTTGTTGTCCCAGCACGTAGAGGCTGCGAATGCTGGTGCTGCCATCCCAGAGCCCAAACGCGGAGAGGGGGAACACGGCAGCTGCCTGCGCTGTGCTGGGGGTGGCGGTGCCGCGTTGTGCCAGGGGGTGCTCACTGCTCTTTCTCTTGCAGTGAAGTGCTTGATGTGCAAAGCAGTGTCGGACACCTTTGACCCCTGTCTGGACCTGCCGGTGGAGATCACGGTACCGGGGCAGGGTCAGGCGGGGAGGCGCTCTGCTCTGCAGGGGATGTTCCTGCAGCTGCACCGCTACTGCTCGACGCTGTTTAACCTGCCAGCGTCAGGCACGGTGCAGGCAAGAGGGAATCAGCTTCTGTTGTTGCGCTGCCTCCTCTGCCTGGCCCTGACCTCTCCTCTGTCCTGGCAGCAAGCCGCAAACGTAGAGCAGGCACTGGAGCTGTTTGTGAAGCCAGACCTGCTGGGCGGAGAGAACGCCTACCGGTGTGACAAGTGAGTGTGCGGGGCTGGGGAGGGAAGGGTCCACGAGTGTGCTGGTGGGAAGCTGGAGGGCAGTTGCAGTACAGGAGGGCTTCTCTACCTGCTCCACCGTTAAACCGTGAGGTACGTGGCTGTGAAGCCTGCGATGAAACCTGTCACTCGTCATCTCCCTCCTCTTGAGACGTGGACCTGAGCCAGCAGACCTGGCCGTGAGCAGGTGCCCTGGAGTGGTACCCGCTCCCAGCAGGGTCATTTCCGGGGGGTTTGTGGCTTGGCCAGGGCTGACAAGCACCTGGGTGGTGGAACAGCATGAATAGCTCAAGCTCTCCCTGTGCAGATGCAAGAAGAAAGTGTCGGCAACCAAACGCTTCACCATCCACCGAGCGCCCAATGTTCTCACACTTGCTCTGAAGCGTTTTGCCAACTTCACTGGAGGCAAGATCACAAAGGTGAGTGCTCGGCAACTCAGAGCGGGGCTGTTTCCTGTCCCGAGGCCCTGCTGCCCCGAGCAGGGTGGGAGGTGGTTCTGTGCGCGATGCGAGCTCTACCGCAGTCCTGCAGCCCTTCCCCAGCTGTGCGCTGCGGTGGGAGTTTGGCTCATCCCGGCATCTTCCTCACCGTGGGCTCTGCCTGTGGAGAGCGGGTTCCCCCTCCGTCGCGAGACAGGACTCGCAGGACAGCTGAGCCGCTCTTGCCATCTGCTGTGCAGGCTCCTGAGACATCCTCTCTCCGCAGGACGTGGGCTACCCTGAGCTCCTGAACATCCGCCCGTACATGTCCCAGACCAGCGGGGATCCGGTCATGTACGGGCTCTACGCGGTGCTGGTGCACTCGGGGTACAGCAGCCACGCAGGACACTACTACTGCTACGTGAAGGTGAGCCCAGGGCGCTCTCTTGGCACCTCTCTGTGCTGGGGGCTGGCGCATGCTCGAGGGTCCGTGTAATGCGCAGACAGGAGGGTGCTCAGCAGACGTGCGTGGTGTGGAGCACTGGGGGGTACGGGCTGTGCTCCGTCACAGGAAGAGTGGAGTTCTGCTCTCGCAGAGACCCCTCACTTGCCCGGGGCCGCTTGGGGGTTTTGGGGAGCAGAGCTCTGCCAATGGGCCTGTTCCTGCTCCTCCTCAGGCCAGGAGCATCCCTGGACACAGCCCGACCCCATTCTCTCTCCCTCCGCAGGCCAGCGACGGGCAGTGGTACCAAATGAATGACAACGTGGTCCGCCCCAGTAACATCAAGGTGGTCCTTAACCAGAAGGCGTATGTGCTCTTCTACCTCAGGTGAGCGTGCCCTGTGTCCCCGGCCCGTCTGCCCTTGCTCAGCATGTGGGACAGGGCTGGGGGCACATACCTGGGTGTGGGAAGGAGTTTGGCCCAGGCAGCCCCAGCGCCCACGTGAGTGTGCTGGCTCGGGGGAGGGTGGCAGGGAGAGCTCCAGCCCCTTGTAGTGGTTTTGCTGCAGCTCAAGAGCTCCTCACTTCCTCGGAGCTTCTGGCTCCTGGTTCTCGCAGCTACGACAAGAGTGTTGCAGTTGCTCAGACACTGGCAGTTAACACGTGCCCTTCTCTGCCTTCCCCAGGATCCCCAACCCCGGGAAGAGCTCAGAGGGTCCCGTTTCCAAAGCTGCCTCCAGCCTGCCTGGCTGTGTCAAGCTGCCTTCTGGGTCACCGTCACCCAAGCTGGCCCGGAAAGCCACACACGCAGCTGCAGCGTTTCCTGGTGACGCAGCCCAGAGGCCCAAGAAGCCGCGCTCCTCGCAGCCGCCACCCGTGCCCAGAGCGGCTCCAGGATTTTGCGGCCCCAGTCACACCAGTGGGGCCAAAGCGCAGGTTCCCCGGAAGCGCTGCTGGGAGCCCGGGCCTCTGCCCGCCTCCCCCAGGCTGCCGGAGCCCATGCCCGGCCAGGAGCCGTGGGGCAGCGGGGGGAACACCGGGACACCGGGAAGGGACCCTCGCAGCAGGGCTCCTGCCAGCCTGGTGCTGGCAAAGCTGAAGGTCTTCTTGTCGGCCAGTGCTGCTCCGCAGCCCAGCAGCACCATGTCACCACCACCGGCCAAGAAGCTGGCGCTTTCCAGCACATAGGTGAGTCTGAGCTTCTGCCCAGAGACTTCAGTAGGTGCCTCGTGCCTCCAGAGCCGGGGCTTGTGTTGGGGAGTGCAGGACTGATGCTGGTACCTTGCTAAGCAGGAGACGGGCAGGGAGAGCCCGTCAGCCCCAGGGCTCTGCCCTTTCTCTGGGTCGGGGTGCAGGGCCAGCCCCCCGCTCTTGCTCCCATCCCTGCAGAGGCTGGAGAACTGGCTGCTGCCTCCTTGCTCAGGACGGCAGGTGGCTGCGCCAGTCCCTGGAGCGGGGCGGCCTCGCCAGCCTTCGCAGGGCAGCGTGTCCCCGGGGGCGACGGGAGCTGGTGACACCACAGCTGGAGGCTGCAGCGTCGCCTCCTCCCCAGGCAGCGGCTGCACCGGCTCTCTGGGTGCCGCTGTGCAGCCGGGGCTGGGGACGGTGCTAGGGGTTCTGTTCTTAACGTTTCCTTCCTTTTTTCCTTTCTGCTTCTAAGGGAAAACACTTCTGATTCTTCTTTGACTCCCCCACTTCCCTCTCCCTGTCTGTGTCCTTTCTCCTCCCCTTTCTCTGGGCTCCCCTTTTTGTTTTCTCCTCTTAGCTCACAGCAGCCTCTTTTATTTAGACCACCAAGTTGTTCTTTATGTCAATAACTGCAGGGCAGCCCCCAGGGAAGAAGAGCAGAGGGGACCACCATGCACGTCCTCACCTGCTGCTGCCGGTTCCTGTGCCCGCCCCAGCCCCGCGCTGGTTCCCTGTGGGGCCGGGGCGCGGCAACCGGGACACCAGGCAAGAAGCTGGAGTGTTCCCTGGGGAACCGGCGGGGCTGGCGGGACAGCGGGAGCGGCCAGAGGAGCCACAGGGAGGATCCCAGGCTCAACAGCTCTGCTGGGAGGAACGGCTGAGAGACAGTCCTCAGCACTCGGACAACTCCTGGGAGAGCTTTCCGTCAGATACTTCATGGTGAAGATTTCAAACACGATTTCATAAAGGAGGGGTTTTTCTTTCCAAGTTGTTTTCTATCATTTTTCAATGTATACAAGAAGTGATAGCAGCATTCTACAATGGGTATTGATCCAGGGGGTCTCATGGAGACATCTGGACAGGCAGGAGAGCAGTCCAGTGAGGCTGGACATTGTATGGATGACTTATCCTCTCACCCTTCCCAGTCCCACCTGTTCCCTCACCGGCCACCTGGGACTTGGCCTCACCAAGCTGGAGCACAAGTGTGATGGGAGCGGCTGAGGGACCTGGGGGTTCAGCTGGAGAACAGGAGCTGAGGGGAGACCTTCTGAGCTCTGAACTGCCTGAAAGGAGCTTGGAGCCAGGGGGGTCGGGCTCTGCTCCCCAGGAACAAGCGCCAGGAGCAGAGGAAACGGCCTCAACTTGCGCCAGGGGAGGTTGAGGTTGGATTTAGGAACAATTTCTTCCCCAAAGGGCTGTGGGGCATTGGAACAGGCTGCCCAGGGCAGTGCTGGAGTCACCATCCATGGAGGGTTGGACAGACCTGAGATGAGAGTCTCAGGACACGGGCCAGTTCCGGGGGTGGGGAACGGTTGGACTCCATGATCGTAGAGGTGTTTTTCAACCAAAATGATTCTATCGCACGTCTATCTTTGCATTGTAATAGTGCCTAAAGGTCACAGCCAGGGTTTCTATGATCTTGTCCTGATATTTTTCCAGATGCGTAGAAGTCTGTCTCAAAGAATGTAATGAAAACAAAACAAAAGAGCGTGGGTAGAGCGAACAATGGCAAGGAGGGAGGGCCAAGTATGAAGATGAATCTCAGTGAGAACAAGTATTTGGGTGATACGATCAGGCCTGAAATCATGCTCTGTTATGCACAACTGAACCCGTAAGCCTCTTCAAAAGACAATTCACCCCTGGTGGACCCAGAACTGGAAGCAAAGCTGCTCAGGAAGAGACCATGAATTCCCAGAGCCTCTGCCACAGAGGAACTACAGGTTGAAGTTCGAGCTAAGCTGTACTTTGAGATGCCAGAGCAGCTGCTCGGGTTCAACAGCGTCAGAAGAAATGGTCTTCGTGCCTCACCACCCTGCAGGAAGAAGAGGAAACGGCAAATTCCCCTCCAGGAAAGGAACGTGCTCTGGTGCTCCCAGTACTGTCCTACCTCTTTGGGGATGGTATGTTGGTCGACTCTTCCCTCCAGCTCCTGCAGCTGTGCAGCAATGGGAGTGAGCTGTGCCATTCGCACTGTCTCACACAGGACTTGCCGACAGTACCTGCAACCATAAGACTTGGTCAGTTTAACCCTCCCAGAGAGAAGTTTGTCCATGTCCTTGTGGTGGCACCTGCTGCATTGGGGCCACAGTCTGCTCCTGGAGTTCTCTCAAGCCACACCGAGGCACTTCATTGTCTTTTTCCTGGCCAAGAATCCCAGCATCTTCACAAGAAGCATTGAATCTCATTATCAGCTTTTAGGGAAGGCTACTGAAATCTCTCTTCGCCACACTTTTTTTTCTGATTTTAAACCAAACTGACTCTGCTTAAAAGCATAAACACACCAGTCCTTATCCTGAACCTCTCACCCATACAAGACGGGGCAAGAATCCCGCACACTCAATACTCCCTTACTGAAACTCTGACATTAGTCCAAATACAAAACGTACCCCGTTGCACCAACAGATGCATGAAAAATAAAGGCACACTGTTGACCAGCTATCATCCTAGTTCTGTGGCCCTTTTGAAAGAAGATTACTCCATGCTTTCTCTCTAGGTATGTCTAAAATGAATCCAACCATTAAAATGACTGATAACTTTCTGAAAACCAGGAGAGAAACCAAACAAAACAAGAAGCAAAAAAATTTTGGCCTGGCAGCCTGGGCACTGATTCTGTGCTCTGCCAATGAACCTAAAGGGTTTCTTATAGACACCCTGAAGACAGCAGCTTGGTCCCCATGTCTGGAGCCCTACGGCACGTTCTGTCTGTGCTGCAAGTCATGCTGTGGCTTGATCACTTCTAGAAAAAAGAACAGAGTAGCTCTGGGATGCCTTATCCTGTCCCAGTGTAGGCTGGGCACCAGGTCCAGTACATGAAGCCCCTGTCCCCACACAACCTTCCTCCGCAGTTCCTTCCATAGGACCCACCTGAGCTGCTCCATTTTCTCATGTGTAATTGGTCCCTTCCCCAGAACGCCGTCCATCTCCTTGTACAGATTCTGCTGAACATCTTCGGAGGTTGTCAGGAAATAGACTGCCCAGGCACACGCTGGGGAAGAAATCAATATAAGACTGGGCCCAGAAAATTCAATCCTTTACAAACTGAATTCAGTTTTCTTACTTCTTGTATTCGCAACATTACTTTTTGGCACAGAGAAGGATGACCCTCTGGTCACAGCAGGCTGGAGAAGGGACCACACAGCCCAGCAAACCCTGGGGAACCAGGGTTTTAGGCCAGCCACACAGCTATTTTGTGAGTGTCAAGGGTTAAGATTGCAGGGTGACAATAAAACCCTGGCAGATGTATTGTTAACCCCCTCTTCCCCAACCCCTTCCCCATTTTGCCCCTCCCTCTCCCCCCTCTCCGCTAAGGAGAGGCGATTGGGAGGAAAAGAAGAACAGAGAGATGAGAGTTGGAAAGAATTAAAGACGTTTTACTAATGCTACTAATAGGAATAGAGAAAATAATACAAAATATACAAATCCAATCTTGAAAGTCTCAGCAACTGCAGAGCCGGCACCCAAAGTCCTGGATTAGACTCCACGGCCAACCAGAGCTGGATTCAGTCTCTCACTAGGCCTCAGTTCGCAGGGACGACTAGCAAGGTCCTCTCCTAATGTCGGCCATAGGGAAAAAGAGAGCGAGATCCTCGTGATCTCCCATTTTATATGAAGTATTCACATGAATGGAATGTTATACATAGTTGATCAGTTGTTTCTCGTTGCCCCTCTCGCGAGATGTCCATCCATGCTTATCAATAAGCTTGCATTCCATTGCTAGGTTTACCAAAACATGTGTTTGCTTCTCCAGGAAAATGCAGTTAATATGAAGGCTTTAGCTGACAGGCAAAATTCTCTGAAAGAGAAACTTGTTTGTAACAAAACCAGGACATTCTACCCCTTATAATATGCCATTCACTGAATACTTAAACCTTATCAATACAATCTATCAACACAATCTAATTAATCACTACTACTATATATATATATACACATATGTACATATATACACAGGAGTAATTAATCTTAATTAGTGGACCATCCTTTGAAAAGTTCATTACGTTCATGTTGTCGCAACAGTTATCCAGGGCAGGAAAAAATAGTACAAGTGCATCTCATGACCACTGTTTGTGGGTTAAAGACATCAACTTCGAAGAAGTTGTCAGGCGCCACTCAAAGAAGCTAGCTCTGGTTTCATCATCACTGTCTTGATCTGGAAGACACTTATTAAATACTGTTAGTACGGCAATTCACATCATGCAGTTCAGTATTGCATATTTTCACCTAAACTCAAATCCCCTTGAGGTACACACCGAACTTCTCCATCCTTAAGCATCACCCACCAGGTGCTGCCAGGTCCCTGGACAAAAACAATCCCACGAATGGGCTTGCCTTTGCCTGAGGCAGGAGTAACCCAGACTGCCTTTCCTAACATGTTTTTCATGTGTACTACAGGCACTTTATCTCCTTCTACAGTCCGTAGAATTTCTGATTGGGCAGGCCCGGCTCGATTGGTTGATCCCCTGGTGTTGACCAACCAAGTGGCTTTTGCTAAATGTGAATCCCAGTTTTTAAAGGTTCCACCACCAAGTGCCTTTAGTGTAGTTTTTAGCAAACCATTGTACCTTTCAATTTTCCCAGAGGCTGGTGCATGATATGGAATATGATATACCCACTCAATAACGTGTTCTTTGGCCCAGTTGTCTATAAGACTGGTTTTGAAATGAGTACCATTGTCTGATTCAATTCTTTCTGGCGTACCGTGTCACCAAAGGATTTGCTTTTCAAGACCCAAGATAGTATTTCAGGCTGTAGCATGAGGTATAGCATATGTTTCCAACCATCCAGTGGTTGCTTCCACCATTGTAAGTACATAACACTTACCTTGACGTGTTTGTGGAAGTGTAATATAATCAATCTGCCAAGCTTCTCTATACTTATACTTTAACCATCGCCCCCCATACCATACAGGCTTTAACCGTTTTGCTTGTTTGAATTCGGCGCAAGTTTCACACTCATGAATAACCTGTGAAATAGTGTCCATAGTTAAATCCACCCCTTGATGGCGAGCCCATTTATATGTTGCATCTCTACCTTAATGCCCTGAAGCATCATGGGCCCACCGGGCTAGGAAAAGTTCACCTTTATGTTGCCAGTCCAAGTGCACCTCAGCTACTTCAATCTTAGCAGCTTGATCTGCTTGTTGGTTGTTTAGATGTTCCTCGGTGGCTCGACTTTTAGGCACATGAGTATCTACATGACGAACTTTCACAGGCAGGCTCTCTAGCCGAGCAGCAATGTCTTGCCACAGTGTGGCAGCCCAAATGGGTTTACCTCTGCGCTGCCATTTGCTTTTCTTCCATTGCTGTAGCCACCCCCACAAGGCATTTGCTACCATCCATGAGTCAGTATAGAGATAAAGTATTGGCCACTTTTCTCGTTCAGCAATGTCCAAAGCCAGCTGGATGGCTCTCACTTCTGCAAACTGACTAGATTCACCTTGTCCTTCAGTGGCTTCTGTAACTTGTCGTGTGGGACTCCACACAGCAGCTTTCCACCTTCAATGTTTTCCTACAAGATGGCAGGATCCATCTGTGAACAGTGCATAGTGCTTATCAGTCTCTGAAAGAGTATTATGCGGTGGTGCTTCTTCAGCACGTTTTACTTCCTCCTCATCTGGAGACATCTCAAAGTCTTTGCTTTCTGGCCAGTCTGTAATCACTTCTAAGATCCCTGGGCGACTGGGACTTCCAATTAGATCTCGTTGTGTGATCAATGCAATCCATTTACTCCACGTAACTTCGGTTGCGTGATGTGGAGAGGGAACCGTCCCTTTGAACATCCAGCTCAGCACCGGCAGTCGAGGTGCCAGGAGGAGCTGTGCTTCAGTACCAATCACTTCTGAAGCAGCTCGAACTCCTTCGTATGCTGCTAGTATCTCTTTTTCAGTTGGAGTATAGTTGGCCTCAGATCCTTTGTATCCTCGACTCCAAAAACCTAAGGGTCGACCTCGGGTTTCTCCTGGTGCTTTCTGCCAGAGGCTCCAGGTAAGTCCATTATCTCCGGCTGTGGTGTAGAGCACATTTTTAACATCTAGTCCAGTCCGAACTGGTCCAAGGGCCACTGCATGAGTTATCTCACGCTTAATTTGTTCAAAGGCTTGTCCTTGTTCAGGGCCCCACTCAAATTGATTCTTTTTACGAGTCACTCGATAGAGAGGGCTCACAATCTAGCTGTAGTCAGGAATATGCATTCTCCAAAAACCTACAACGCCCAAGAAAGTCTGTGTCTCCTTTATATTAGTAGGTGGAGACATTGCAGCAATTTTGTTGATCACATCCATTGGGATCTGACGACGGCCATCTTGCCATTTTATTCCTAAAAACTGGATCTCTCGTGCAGGTCCCTTGACCTTGCTTCGTTTTATGGCAAAACCAGCATCCAAAAGAATCTGAATTATTCTCTCACCTTTCTCGAAGACTTCTTTTGCTGTGTTGCCCCATACGATGATGTCATCAATATACTGCAAGTGTTCTGGAGCTTTACCTTGCTCCAGCGTGGTCTGGATCAGTCCATGGCAGATGGTAGGACTGTGTTTCCACCCCTGGGGCAAGTGATTCCACGTGTACTGGATGCCTCTCCAGGTGAAAGCAAACTGCGGCCTGCACTCTGCTGCTACAGGAATAGAGAAAAATGCATTAGCAATGTCAATTGTAGCATACCACTTAGCTGCCTTTGACTCCAGTTCAAATTGCAATTCTAGCATGTCAGGCACAGCAGCACTCAGTGGTGGCGTAACTTCATTAAGGCCACGATAGTCCACGGTTAGTCTCCACTCATCACTAGACTTACGCACTGGTCAGATTGGGCTGTTAAAAGGTGAGCGAGTCTTACTGATCACACCCTGGCTTTCCAATTGACGGATCAACTTCTGGATAGGAATCAAAGAGCCTCGATTGGTGCGATATTGCTGGCGATGCACCGTCGTGGTAGCAGTTGGCACCTGCTGATCATCAACCATCGGCAGTCCTACAACAGAAGGATCATCTGAAAGGCCAGGCAAATCAGACAGCTGTTCAGTTTTCTCAGTGTCCACAGCTGCTATAGCAAATGCCAACCTATACCCTTTGAGGTCCTTAAAATACCCTCTCCTGAGGTAGTCTATGCCAAGGATGCACGGAGCATCTGGACCAGTCACAATGGGATGCTTTTGCCAGTTTTTTCCAGGTAGGCTCATTTCAGCCTCTACAACAGTCAGTTCCTGGGATCCCCCAGTCACTCCAACAATATTGATGGATTGCGTTCCTTTATAATTAGAAGGAATTATTGTGCACTGTGCACCAGTGTCCACTAAAGCTTTGTACTCCTGGGGGTGTGTTGTACCAGGCCATTGTATTTATACAGTCCAATAAACTCTGTTATCCCTTTCCTCCACCTGGTTGGAGGCAGGGCACCTCTAATTTCTGGTTTGCACAGTCTCTGGGTGTGAATTAGAGGTTCCTTCAAGAGCATCAGAATCTCTTCTGCTCCTTTTGTAAGCTGGAGCAGCCACCTTCCTAGGAGTTTTTCCTTTGTTCTCACGTACTCGTTCTTGAAGTTCTGAGGTAGGTCTTCCATGCCACTTATTCATGTTTTCTCCCTGCTCATGTAGGAAGAACCACAGTGAACCTCTTTTTGTGGGCTGCCTGTGTCCTCTCTCTCGAGATTGGAAACGCCTTTTCCTAATAGCTGAAACATAGGTTTGTGCAGGTCGTGAATCGTCTGTGTCTTCTCTGAGTTCTTTGATTTCTTGCAATAGCTTTTCAAACCGGTCATCAGATTTTTCACACAGTTTCTCCACAGCAGAGACACAAGCGCGTAGAGAACCAGCAAGGCTGTCCTCAAACTCACGGAGCTGCTCAATCACTTCAGTAATATCTTGTACACCTCTAGATGACCAGAGCATTCCTGCCAATGACTTAGCATATGCAGGTGATGCACTTTGTACAAATCTGCGCCACAGAGGTCGTGAACAATTGATTCTATCTGGGTCTGTTCCCTCTTGGCTGTTTGGTCCAAAATAGATGATCTCTCGCACAGCTAATTCTCTCAGGAACTGAATACCTTTGTCCATCGTGTTCCATTTCCCTAACTTGGATATACAATCTTCCTTGTAGGGAAATCTTACTTTCATAGCTGCCAGGAGTCGGGTCCAGAGAGTAGTGGCATTAGATTCTCTTGAAATTGCCTTATCAATGGTGGAATCTCTTGACAGAGATCCCAGCTGCCTGGCTTCACCACCTTCCAGTTCAATTGTTTCTGCCCCATTGTCCCAGCATCGGAGCAGCCAGGTTAAAATATTCTCGCCTTCACGACGACTAAAGTCTTTTCACAGATCTCTCAGCTCACCTGGAGAAAAGGATCGAGTGGTGGTCACTTCATCTCCTCTCTGTCCTAATGGTGCCCCTTGGGTTGACGCTGGCCCTGTGCCATCATCTGCTGCACGGGTGGTCTTTCTAGTGACTTTCTTACAACCAGCAACTGATGCTGATATGGGTTTACCATCATTTGATTCATTTCCAGAGTCTGAATGACTGTCACTGTGATCGCTATGGTTACAGCGGCAACAGTGCCCAGTGTGTGAAGAAGGGGGGGCTGCCTTTAAGGCTGCAGAATTAATGTTATCAGAAGCGACCTTGGCAGAGGAACTCTGCGGAGGAGCTGTAGCTTCAGCCTGCGAAGGTACTGTTGTGGGGGCAGTGGCTGCAGCGGCAGCTTTCGCTGTTTTGCTCTTTCTCGAGCGGCCAGGAGTGCTTTTTGCTAAAGCTTCCGAAGACGCATCACAAATCTCAGGACTGAAAAGAGACGCAAACCTCCTGTTGAACGCCATTTCTCTTAACAGAAGCACAAACTGACACACATTCAGCAAACCAGATAACACCATCACAGTTCTATCAAAACTCCAAGGATATTCTAAGCTCTCTAAAACATTTGCGAACTGTCCTAGCGAAAAAACAAAAATATTGTTAGTCAGCCTTTCGAAAGATTCGCTTGACCAATTAGCAAACACAGAGCCAAAATCTCCAGATTTACCCCTTTCTCGAGCCCCACGTTGGGCGCCAATTATCTGTCGAGGGTTAAGATTGCGGGGTGACAATAAAACCCTGGCAGATGTATTGTTAACCCCCTCTTCCCCCCCACTTCTCCCTTTTGCCCCTCCCTCTCCCCCCTTTCCACTAAGGAGAGGCGATTGGGAGGAAAAGAAGAACAGAGAGAAGAGAGTTGGAAAAAATTAAAGATGTTTTACTAATGCTACTAATAAGAATAGAGAAAATAATACAAAATATACAAAACCAATCTTGAAAGTCTCAGCAACTGCAGAGCCAGCACCCAAAGTCCTGGATTAGACTCCACAGCCAACCAGAGCTGGATTCAGTCTCTCACTAGGCCTCAGTTCGCAGGGACGACTAGCAAGGTCCTCTCCTAATGTCGGCCATAAGAACAAGAGAGTGAGATCCTCGTGATCTCCCATTTTATATGAAGTATTCACATGAATGGAATGTTATACACAGTTGATCAGTTTCTTGATCACTTGTTTCTCCTCGCCCCTCTCACGAGATGTCCATCCATGCTTATCAATAAGTTTGCATTCCATTGCTAGGTTTACCAAAACATGTGTCTGGTTCTCCAGGAAAATGCAGTTAATGTGAAGGCTTTAGCTGATAGGAAAAAATCACTGAAAGAGAAACTTGTTTTAACAAAACCGGGACACCCTCTCTGAAAATCAAGCAGCTTGTCAGGAATGTGAGTTAATTGTTTTACTGCTGTTGTTAGAATTGTTTATTTGTGGTATAAGTACACCGTAACAAACCTTCTCTCCACTTTTCCCACTCACGCTGCAAGCAGCCCTGTGCTTCCCCGCCTCCCTCCCTTTTCTCAAGGTTTTGACTTACAAGATGGGGTCAGGAATGATTGTTCTCATTTGTGTTCCTAAGAAATCGGTATTGGGAGGTGTTTTAAGACATAGGAAAGCACTCAGAATTATGAGGAAGGAAGATCTTGTTAAATATTGAAATCAGTGTTGGCTGCTGTATAAGTTAAATGATTGGGAAAAGTGTCTGGAGAACAGAATCTTGAAGTACAACACCAGGTTTGCTCTGCCCCCAGTGCACACCTTGCGTCTTGGCCTTGTAAGACTTGCAGAGGCTTTTGTTGGCCAAACCCACCACTGTGTCCAGGTTCCCTGCACTGGAACTACAGCGTGGGATCATTTAGGGATTCTGGGGCGTGGCCGGAGCGCGATGGCGTCACAACAAGCCCCGCCCCCGGCAGGTTCCACCCCTGGCGTTGCCGGGGACGCGCAGGCGCAGCTCAGTCCTGTTCTGGACGCGGAGCGGAGCGCACGGCGAGGGGAGGAGTCCGTGGGCCGAGCCGAGCGCGAGCGACCGCAGCGAAGGGCGGGACTTGAGGAGGAGGCGCGGGAAGCGCGTGTGGTGGCGCAGAGGGAGTCACCGAGAGACCGGCGCGACCTTGAGGCGGTGGCACGTGCGGTGACACACCATGGCGGGCACGGCGAAGCCAAGGGAGCTGCTGAATGCGCGGCGGGACATAGGCGAGGCCGGGGCGCTGGGCCGGCTGCTGAGCACCTCGGCCAAGAAGGTGCTGCGGCACAAGATCGAGTTCCAGCCCGCCAGCCACGGCTTCTCCAGCCAGCCGGAGCTGCTGCGGGCCAAGTACCTGCTGCTCAGCCCCTGCACCGAGCCCGCCGAGCAC
This sequence comes from Nesoenas mayeri, assembly GCF_963082525.1. Lineage (NCBI taxonomy): Eukaryota > Metazoa > Chordata > Aves > Columbiformes > Columbidae > Nesoenas > Nesoenas mayeri. The sequence goes on along the minus strand of NC_137545.1, from coordinate 3,651,024 downwards.
CCCCGCGGCGCTGAGGAGGGACAGCCGGTCCAGCAGGGTGGGTGCAGAGGGCCGGGGGCTCTCCCTGTGCTGCGCAGCCCGCGGCTCACCCGCCTCTCTCTCCCCGCAGGCAGCGACCGGACCCCGGGGCGCCACGGGGACGGCGTCCCTGCGCCCCAGAAGGGGCTGTTCCCTGCAGGGCGCCTCGCCATGCAGTGGCAGCGTGTCCAGCGCATCGGCGCCGGGCTGCTCAACCTGGGAAACACCTGTTTCCTCAACGCCACCCTGCAGTGCCTCACCTACACGCCACCGCTCGCCAACTACCTGCTGTCCAAGGAGCACAGCCGCACCTGTGAGTGGGGAGGGGAGCGCCCACCTGTCCCGGGGCTGTGCTCAGCACCCTGCGCACGGCTCTGCCGGGGGCTGTGCGGCTGCCGGATGTGCCTTCTCTGCTCCCTCCTGCCCTTTTCTCCGTGGAGAGGACATTCCTGCATAGGGGAGCATCCACTTTTCCTGGCCGTAGCAGTGTTCCGAGCTCTGCACCCTGCGTCTGAGAGGCTTTGTCTGTGCTGCACACAGCCAGGACTAAGATGGGTTTGTCCTCAACGTTCTGTCTTCTCCTCTCCCACTCCAGGTCACCAAAGCGGCTTCTGCATGACATGCGTCATGCAGAACCACATCACGCAGGCGTTCGCGAACAGCGGCAGCGTGATAAAGCCAGTGTCCTTTGTCCGAGACCTCAAGAGTAAGGATGGCTGCCCTCGCGTCCCCTCCTGTAGCCGTGCGGGAGGGCAGAGACTATTGCAGGAGCAGAACCTTTGAGACCAGGGCACGTCTTGGCAGAGGTTCTTCTGAGACAACTCACTGAGCCTGTCAGGGCCTTCATGGGCCTTGTTGGGCTTCCCCCGTGGCCGACATGAGTCTGAAGTCTGGTTTGGACCAAGGGAGCTCACACCCCGCAGTCCCTGCCCCGACAGAGGGCGGGAGGACCTGCCTCTGTTGCAGCGCGTGCTGCGGCTGATCCCTCCCTCTCCTGCAGAGATCGCCCCGCACATCCGCTGGGGCAGGCAAGAGGACGCGCACGAGTTCCTCCGTTTCACCATCGATGCCATGCAGAAGGCCTGCCTGCCCGACTGCACAGAGTACGTGGGGCCTCTGGTGGCCGTCACTGCCCTTGTCTGCTGGTCCCCTTGTCTGCTGGGCTGCTGTCTGCCTTCTCCTGACGCCTCCACCCCAGCACAGCTGCGGTTCTGTCCCCAAATCCTGTGACTGGGCTGGGTTTGGATCCTGAGGACACAGCGCTGGCCCTTGGGGGCGGCTCTTGGGCCGGGCGCTGTGTGATCCGAGCTGCCGTCTCTAGGTTGGATCGCCAGACCCAAGCCACCACCCTGATCCACCAGATCTTTGGCGGTCACCTGCGGTCCCGTGGTGAGTGCTGGCTGCCAGGGCCTGGGCCTGTGACTCTCAGGGCTGCTGTTTCCCCGAGAGCCTTGCAGTAACTTGGGAAAGTCACTAAGCATGTGCAAATTATGCAGAGCTGCAGCTGGTCAGTCTTTTGGTATCTGTGGGTCACGAAGCTGCTGGCTGTGGGTGCCCAGCTCATTGCCACCAGCAAAGGAACCCACGTTGCCAGCTGTCCAGCAGCACTTGTTGTCCCAGCACGTAGAGGCTGCGAATGCTGGTGCTGCCATCCCAGAGCCCAAACGCGGAGAGGGGGAACACGGCAGCTGCCTGCGCTGTGCTGGGGGTGGCGGTGCCGCGTTGTGCCAGGGGGTGCTCACTGCTCTTTCTCTTGCAGTGAAGTGCTTGATGTGCAAAGCAGTGTCGGACACCTTTGACCCCTGTCTGGACCTGCCGGTGGAGATCACGGTACCGGGGCAGGGTCAGGCGGGGAGGCGCTCTGCTCTGCAGGGGATGTTCCTGCAGCTGCACCGCTACTGCTCGACGCTGTTTAACCTGCCAGCGTCAGGCACGGTGCAGGCAAGAGGGAATCAGCTTCTGTTGTTGCGCTGCCTCCTCTGCCTGGCCCTGACCTCTCCTCTGTCCTGGCAGCAAGCCGCAAACGTAGAGCAGGCACTGGAGCTGTTTGTGAAGCCAGACCTGCTAGGCGGAGAGAACGCCTACCTGTGTGACAAGTGAGTGTGCGGGGCTGGGGCGGGAAGGGGCTGCGACTGTGCTGGTGGGAAGCAGGAGGGCAGCTGCAGTACAGGAGGGCTTCTCTACCTGCTCCACCGTTAAACCGTGAGGTACGTGGCTGTGAAGCCTGCGATGAAGCCTGTCACTCGTCATCTCCCTCCTCTTGAGACGAGGACCTGAGCCAGCAGACCTAGCCATGAGCAGGTGCCCTGGAGCGGTACCCGCTCCCAAGCAGGGTCATTTCCGGGGGGTTTGTGGCTTGGCCAGGGCTGACAAGCACCTAGGTGGTGGAACAGCATGAATAGCTCAAGCTCTCCCTGTGCAGATGCAAGAAGAAAGTGTCGGCAACCAAACGCTTCACCATCCACCGAGCGCCCAATGTTCTCACACTTGCTCTGAAGCGTTTTGCCGACTTCACTGGAGGCAAGATCACAAAGGTGAGTGCTCAGCAACCCAGAGCTGGGGCTCTGTCCTGTCCCGAGGCCCTGCTGCCCCGAGCAGGGTGGGAGGTGGTTCTGTGCGCGGTGCGAGCTCTACCGCAGTCCTGCAGCCCTTCCCCAGCTGTGCGCTGCGGTGGGAGTTTGGCTCATCCCGGCATCTTCCTCACCGTGGGCTCTGCCTGTGGAGAGCAGGTTCCCCCTCCCTCGTGAGACGAGACTCACAGGACAGCTGAGCCGCTCTTGCCATCGGCTGTGCAGGCTCCTGAGACATCCTCTCTCTGCAGGACGTGGGCTACCCTGAGCTCCTGAACATCCGCCCGTACATGTCCCAGACCAGCGGGGATCCGGTCATGTACGGGCTCTACGCGGTGCTGGTGCACTCGGGGTACAGCAGCCACGCAGGACACTACTACTGCTACGTGATGGTGAGCCCAGGGCGCTCTCTTAGCACGTCTCTGTGCTGGGGGCTGGCAGGTGCTCGAGGGTCCGTGTAATGCGCAGACAGGAGGGTGCTCAGCAGACGTGCGTGGTGTGGAGCACTGGGGGGTACGGGCTGTGCTCCGTCACAGGAAGAGTGGAGTTCTGCTCTCGCAGAGTCCCCTCACTTGCCCGGGGCCGCTTGGGACTTTTGGGGAGCAGAGCTCTGCCGATGGGCCTGTTCCTGCTCCTCCTCAGGCCAGGAGCATCCCTGGACACAGCCAGACCCCATTCTCTCTCCCTCCGCAGGCCAGCGACGGGCAGTGGTACCAAATGAATGACAACGTGGTCCGCCCCAGTAACATCAAGGTGGTCCTTAACCAGAAGGCGTATGTGCTGTTCTACCTCAGGTGAGCGTGCCCTGTGTCCCTGGCCCCTCTGCCCTTGCTCAGCATGTGGGACAGGGCTGGGGGCACGTGCCTGGGTGTGGGAAGGAGCTTGGCCCAGGCAGCCCCAGCGCCCACGTGAGTGTGCTGGCTCGGGGGAGGGTGGCAGGGAGAGCTCCAGCCCCTTGTAGTGGTTTTGCTGCAGCTCAAGAGCTCCTCACTTCCTCGGAGCTTCTGGCTCCTGGTTCTCGCAGCTACGACAAGAGTGTTGCAGTCGCTCAGACACTGGCAGTTAACACGTGCCCTTCTCTGCCTTCCCCAGGATCCCCAACCCCGGGAAGAGCTCAGAGGGTCCCGTTTCCAAAGCTGCCTCCAGCCTGCCTGGCCGTGTCAAGCTGCCTTCTGGGTCACCGTCACCCAAGCTGGCCCGGAAAGCCACACACGCGGCTGCAGCGTTTCCCGGTGATGCAGCCCAGAGGCCCAAGAAGCCGCGCTCCTCGCAGCTGCCACCCGCGCCCAGAGCGGCTCCAGGATTTTGCGGCCCCAGTCACACCAGTGGGGCCAAAGCGCAGGTTCCTCGGAAGCGCTGCTGGGAGCCCGGGCCCCTGCCCGCCTCCCCCAGGCTGCCGGAGCCCATGCCCGGCCAGGAGCCGTGGGGCAGCGGGGAGAACACCGGGACACCGGGAAGGGACCCTCGCAGCAGGGCTCCTGCCAGCCTGGTGCTGGCAAAGCTGAAGGTCTTCTTGTCGGCCAGTGCTGCTCCGCAGCCCAGCAGCACCATGTCACCACCACCGGCCAAGAAGCTGACGCTTTCCAACACATAGGTGAGTCTGAGCTTCTGCCCAGAGACTTCAGTAGGTGCCTCGTGCCTCCGGAGCCGGGGCTTGTGTTGGGGAGTGCAGGACTGATGCTGGTACCTTGCTAAGCAGGAGGCGGGCGGGGAGAGCCCGTCAGCCCCAGGGCTCTGCCCTCCCTCTGAGTCGGGGTGCGGGTCAGGCCCCCGCTCTGCTCCCATCCCTGCAGAGGCTGGAGAACTGGCTGCTGCCTCCTTGCTCGGGACGGCGGGTGGCTGCGCCAGTCCCTGGAGAGGGGCGGCCTCGCCAGCCTTCGCAGGGCAGCGTGTCCCAGAGGCGATGGGAGCTGGTGACACCACAGCTGGAGGCTGCAGAGTCGCCTCCTCCCCAGGCAGCGGCTGCACTGGCTCTCTGGGCGCCGCTGTGCAGCCGGGGCTGGGGACAGCGCTGGGGGTTCTTTTCTTAACGTTTCCTTCCTTTTTTCCTTTCTGCTTCTAAGGGAAAACACTTGATTCTTCTTTGACTCTCCCACTTCTCTCTCCCTGTCTGTGTCCTGTCTCCTCCCCTTTCTCTGGGCTCCCCTTTTTGTTTTTTATCCTCTTAGCTCACAGCAACCTCTTTTATTTAGACCACCAAGTTGTTCTTTATGTCAATAACTGCAGGGCAGCCCCCAGGGAAGGAGAGCAGAGGGGACCACCATGCACGTCCTCACCTGCTGCTGCCGGTTCCTGTGCCCGCCCCAGCCCCGCGCTGGGTCCCTGTGGGGCCGGGGCGCTGCCGCCGGGACACCGGGCAAGAAACTGGAGCGCTCCCTCGGGAACCGGCGGGGCTGGCGGGACAGCGGGAGCGGCCAGAGGAGCCACAGGGAGGATTCGAGGCTGGAACAGCTCTGCTGGGAGGAACGGCTGAGAGACAGTCCTCAGCACTCGGACAACTCCTGGGAGAGCTTTCCGTCAGATACTTCATGGTGAAGATTTCAAACACGATTTCATAAAAGAGGGGTTTTTCTTTCCAAGTTGTTTTCTATCATTTTTCAGTGTATACAAGAAGTGATAGCAGCATTCTACAATGGGTATTGATCCAGGGGGTCTCATGGAGACATCTGGACAGGCAGGAGAGCAGTCCAGGGAGGCTGGACATTGTATGGATGACTTATCCTCTCACCCTTCCCAGTCCCACCTGTTCCCTCACCAGCCACCTGGGACTTGGCCTCACCAAGCTGGAGCACAAGTGTGATGGGAGCGGCTGAGGGACCTGGGGGTTCAGCTGGAGAACAGGAGCTGAGGGGAGACCTTCTGAGCTCTGAACTGCCTGAAAGGAGCTTGGAGCCAGGGGGGTCGGGCTCTGCTCCCCAGGAACAAGCGCCAGGAGCAGAGGAAACGGCCTCAAGTTGCACCAGGGGAGGTTGAGGTTGGATTTAGGAACAATTTCTTCCCCAAAGGGCTGTGGGGCATTGGAACAGGCTGCCCAGGGCAGTGCTGGAGTCACCATCCCTGGAGGGTTGGACAGACCTGAGATGAGGGTCTCAGGACACGGGCCAGTTCCGGGGGTGGGGAACGGTTGGACTCCATGATCGTAGAGGTGTTTTTCAACCAAAATGATTCTATCGCACGTCTATCTTTGCATTGTAATAGTGCCTAAAGGTCACAGCCAGGGTTTCTATTATCTTGTCCTGATATTTTTCCAGATGCGTAGAAGTCTGTCTCAAAGAATGTAATGAAAACAAAACAAAAGAGCATGGGTAGAGCGAACAATGGCAAGGAGGGAGGGCCAAGTATGAAGATGAATCCCAGTGAGAGCAAGTATTTGGGTGATACGATCAGGCCTGAAATCATGCTCTGTTATGCACAACTGAACCCGTAAGCCCCTTCAAAAGACAATTCACCCCCGGTGGACCCAGAACTGGAAGCAAATCTGCTCAGGAAGAGACCATGAATTCCCAGAGCCTCTGCCACAGAGGAACTACAGGTTGAAGTTCGAGCTAAGCTGTACTTTGAGATGCCAGAGCAGCTGCTCGGGTTCAACAGCGTCAGAAGAAATGGTCTTCGTGCCTCACCACCCTGCAGGAAGAAGAGGAAACGGCAAATTCCCCTCCAGGAAAGGAACATGCTCTGGTGCTCCCAGTACTGCCCTGCCTCTTTGGAGATGGTATGTTGGTCGACTCTTCCCTCCAGCTCCTGCAGCTGTGCAGCAATGGGAGTGAGCTGTGCCGTTCGCACTGTCTCACACAGGACTTGCCGACAGTACCTGCAACCATAAGACTTGGTCAGTTTAACCCTCCCAGAGAGAAGTTTGTCCATGTCCTTGTGGTGGCACCTGCTGCATTGGGGCCACAGTCTGCTCCTGGAGTTCTCTCAAGCCACACCGAGGCACTTCATTGTCTTTTTTCTGGCCAAGAATCCCAGCATCTTCGCAAGAAGCATTGAATCTCATTATCAGCTTTTAGGGAAGGCTACTGAAATCTCTCTTCGCCACACTTTTTTTCTGATTTTAAACCAAACTGACTCTGCTTAAAAGCATAAACACACCAGTCCTTATCCTGAACCTCTCACCCATACAAGACGGGGCAAGAATCCCACACACTCAATACTCCCTTACTGAAACTCTGACATTGGTCCAAATACAAAACGTACCCCGTTGCACCAACAGATGCATGAAAAATAAAGGCACACTGTTGACCAGCCATCATCCTAGTTCTGTGACCCTTTTGAAAGAAGATTACTCCATGCTTTCTCTCTAGGTATGTCTAAAATGAATCCAACCATTAAAATAACTTTCGGAAAACCAGGAGAGAAACCAAACAAAACAAGAAGCAAAAAAATTTTGGCCTGGCAGCCTGGGCACTGATTCTGTGCTCTGCCAATGAACCTAAAGGGTTTCTTATAGACATCCTGAAGACAGCAGCTTGGTCCCCATGTCTGGAGCCCTACGGCACGTTCTGTCTGTGCTGCAAGTCATGCTGTGGCTTGATCACTTCCAGAAAAAAGAACAGAGTAGCTCTGGGATGCCTTATCCTGTCCCAGTGTAGGCTGGGCACCAGGTCCAGTACATGAAGCCCCTGTCCCCACACAACCTTCCTCCACAGTTCCTTCCATAGGACCCACCTGAGCTGCTCCATTTTCTCATGTGTAATTGGTCCCTTCCCCAGAACGCCGTCCATCTCCTTGTACAGATTCTGCTGAACATCTTCGGAGGTTGTCAGGAAATAGACTGCCCAGGTACACGCTGGGGAAGAAATCAATATAAGACTGGGCCCAGAAAATTCAATCCTTTACAAACTGAATTCAGTTTTCTTACTTCTTGTATTCGCAACATTACTTTTTGGCACAGAAAAGGATGACCCTCTGGTCACAGCAGGCTGGGGAAGGGACCACACAGCCCAGCAAACCCTGGGGAACCAGGGTTTTAGGCCAGTCACGCAAATGAAATGCTGGTTTGTCCAAAGCATCAGAAAATTCCCTTATTTAGGGGGCTTCCCCAGCACATCTGAGGTGGGTACTCCAGACAGCCAATGTCTGGGGCTCCTGACTGGGAGCAAGAAGAGCAGCAGAGCTCCTTGCAGCAGGCTGGCCAGCACTTGTCTCCCTCACATCTACAGCTATTTTGTGAGCTATTCAAGAGATATTTTCAATAGCGGAGTGAAACAGAAACCTTGCATAAGAAATAACTGTGTAGGATACAGTTTTCCTAAAGCTACAAGTAAATGTTCCTACCACTCCAACCTGTCTATTCATTAGAACTATCTGGAATCCCTGAGGAGTCGAGCCCCTTAAAATTGGAGAAGATATTCTCTGGGAGGAGCATTATCATATTTGCCCAATTTACTTGCCACAATCTTTAACACCCAGCTGCACCTAGGAGGTTTTCTTTGGAGTTCCAGCCCACTGGCTGAGATACAGGGCCTGATAACCATCCCCCATCATAGAAGATTTTACACAGCTCCAGCTTATTTATATCCATATTTTTTTTTTCCATAATCTTTGCACAAATCAGAAAGTAGCTTATTTGAAAGCCTTCCATACATGGAGCACTCCTATCCTCCAGAAATTCAAAGCAGCCAGTCAAATTCCAGCACTCTGCTCTAATTTCCTTCCCATGTGCCAGAGCCTATTTTACAACACAATCTTTGTAGCTGACATCTTTTGGTGCTTTTTCATGAAATTTAGCATCACTTGGCTGAGTTGAGAGTGCAAGCGAAAAACAATGGGAAGAAAATCTAAGGTTCACCAAAAGACTGGGAAGGTTGTCAAACACAGCTTAGTTTCAAATCACTAGCTGTGAGGCTGTGTCAAGAGTCTGCTGTAAAATTAGCGTGTCCTACACATCTGTAGCTCAGGAGAAACAGAATGATGACTATAATTTTTGTTAGCCTAGAAAAAGCCTCATGTCATCACACAGAGCTTCAGACAGCTGAATCTGAGGATGGAAAGTTACTTACAATCTGTACTTACAGTTAGCAGTGATTATGCATCCTGCCAAGGAGAAAATCATGGTATCTTCCAGAATCTAGGAAATAAAATCTACTTCAGAGAATGAAGCTCATGAGACTGTAAAGATAAAAAAGAAGCGGCACATTCTCCATTCAAGCACATGAAATCCCTTTAGTGCAGAGAGCAGGAAATACATCTAGAAGACACGGAGTGAACTCTCCACAGACCTTGCACTGGGATGACATGAGCCATGCATAGTGCTAACATACTTCTGGCTTATAAAAATAGCAATGAAGCGGTGGCAAGGAAGCTACCGAAGCCTAACGCAATTAAACATTGTGGGGACGGAAAAAGAACCAGAAACTCTGCTTTAGTAAGGAATCTGATCTAAGATGCAAAAGCTTAAATTAATCAAAGGCTACAATGTAATGAGCAAGTCCATTGGTGTGTAATGACTTAGCTGCACACACCAGCTGGTCGCTCAGGCTCCTCTGCAGCAAGGTGTCTATAAAGACGTGTCTGTTGAATGATCTCCCTCGGCGCTCCTTTGTAACTTTCCTTAAGGTGGATTCCATCTCCATCAGAGCTTTGGAAGCAAAAAACCATATTTATTTTAAAACCTGGTCATTCTGAGTGCTGCAGAGAAGCAAATCCATCTCCCCAAGCAGATTTTCAGACCAGCTGGCCCTGCTGGGCTCACTTACAGAAGCAGCCTCTGTTACATGTTGCTGTCAATTTGGAAGGCAATATCTCCAATTTAGTTGAAAAGGAAGGAACCAAGCAAGACAGGTTGCCTATAAAAAGCCAGCCTTACAGGTATAACTGAGACACGTACTCGATGAGCTGAAATCAGCAACACCTAAACACCAACCTGCACTAGCTGGAGTTTGTGAAATTGTGTCCTAATGCATCATACTGCTACAACTCAGCAACAGGCCTGAACAAGTGCCCATGAGAAAAGCCCATTTTAATGGGACAGTAGTTGTGCTCAGGTTCTGAAACCCAAAGAACTAACAACAAAAAGATGGAAACACTGGGTTTGGAGGACTAACAAGCAAATCCTTAGTTCTGGATACAAACTGCTTTTAACATCTTCTCAATCAATACTGAAAGGCTTTAACTATTCATGACAAAAAAGACAGGACAACTGAGAAATAAAGTAACTTACCGTGAAATATATAAGAAATAAAAGCACTGCCATAACAGGCTTGAAAATCAGTATCAATCAGAGTGGAAGGAAGACCCCGATTTTGGGAGGTACCTACCATCTTCGTAAAGCTTCTTCCTGGTCATGTTTTTGTAAAGAGACCCATCCAAGAAACCTTTCCCAATCTCTGACCAGATCTGAAAGGACAGGGAGAAGAGCATCATCACTCACCGCAAGCTGAGACCCTTCTATTCTTCCCCTGTTCAGTAATACGAAAACACCAAATCAAATGAAGACTTCCCGTGACTACAAGACTGGTCTCCTCTCTAGGACAGCCTGTCTCATTCCAGATATTATGATAGCTGAAACTGAATTGAAATGAAACAACTGTAATTACAACTGTAGGAAAAAAAGCATGGGATTCTTTAATGGGAGATTAACTATTTCTTTCCTACCCTATCACCAGCAGATTTAACATCCCCAGATGAGGACACAGCTTGGGACCTTCTCTGATTTTCCTGTCTCCACAATGTCCCAGAGCCTTCAGAAGATCTTTGAAAAGTGGAAGTGCCATTAGCATTCCCAACAGAGTTTAACTCACTTATGTACCAAACACCTTTCAATTGCCATTGGATCTGGGCTCCTGATCCCCATAGATCCTCTAGAAATGTCTTAGACTAATGACAGCAGGATGAGCAGTAGGATCTTTCTGACAGTTTCAGCTTGGGATAACTGAGGCAGAGCCCTCAGGCTCTTAATGTTAACTTAATGTTCAAGTCTCAGCAGTAGCTTGTACTAAACTGTACACAGACACAAGCCGTGTGCTGCTGGCGTAGGAAAAGATAATAGGAGATTTCCTGGCTCTTTGTGACACTTACTACATCGTGGTGCCTGCGGAATCGGATAACTTCCCGGTCATCTTCAAAGCTGCTGCCCATAGCTGTCTGTGTGACAGCCTTCATGGCAAAGCCCAGCATGTGCTGGCAGAGGGGCACGTGTTGCGCCTCAGGCACAGACAGCCATTTGGCTAGCAACTCTTCTGACAGCTGGAGAGGGAAGGAACCATTAGTTGGCAGTAATATCAGCAGCCTATTTACCAAACCTACCCTGGAGACATTCCCACCCAGTTGCTAGGGCAGATCACATTTTCATGGCTATGACATGAAGCTACACTCTTTCCAGGGTTTCCTTCCATTAACTTACAAACAGTAACATTTTAGCCTCAAATCTTGTGCGTCTTCCCAAGGTTTCCCCCCAACAAGGTAGCCCTGTCCTCCTCTCCTGCTCCCTCTATCACAACAGAAGCCTTACAACCTTTAATGCTCGTAGCTCCCGACTGAGAAGACACAGATCAAATTCTGGCTGCTGGACTGAGTCAACAGAACAGTTCTTCACCTGTTTGTGATCCCAAGAGCTGGTTCCTTGCTCCCCACTCCTGTCCTGGGAAATAAATCTAGAATCCAGATGCTCCAGTATGTTTAACTGCATCTGGTATCTTGGCATAAAAAGCCATCAAGCTGAGCCTTCCCCCTAACCCACTGGAGCTAAGAGAAACCAAATATTCACACCCTGCTTGAATGGGCAGAGACTGTTTGCTGTCTCAGATGCTTATAGGTCCAGCACTAATTTGAACACAGCTCCTTTATCCTAGTGATCATTCTCACTAAACGTTCCCCTGTGAGCCACACAGGGCTTCTCTGCTGTACAAAGGCAGTTACGCACTTTCTGGATGAGAGCAAAGTTACTTTGCAAGGCCTTGTTGACGCCATTTTCATACAGCTTTCTCCTCATGTGGCTCTCTCCTGTATCCGCATTCAGGCTGGACTGGTACCTCAAGAGGGACTTCAGCATTGTCTCAAAAGGATCCGCTGAAAGCAAAAAAGGAAACGCCATTCAAAAGTCAGGCAGTCACACCACACAGAGGTGATGAAAACAGTTACCTCTTTAATCAGGCACTGTTACTTGTGCACCTCTTTGGGCTGTACATCTTCTCTTGCTCAGTGGGCTGGGACCTCCTATAAGGTCTCTTCTCGGGCAGAGCACCATCCTGTGATCAGCAACCCCTGCAGAGGAGGCCTGTTGGCTCTGCCAAGGAACTCTTTAGCAGTAACACCTCAGAAGCTTGTTTCCAGCTTTCCAGTTCCCAGCTGGTGGTGTCACTGACGTGGTGACACCAGTGAGCGTGCTGTGCTCCTCTCCCTCCTCCTCCAGCCTGACCTGCAGCCCCTCTAGCACATTCCCTCTTGACACCTGGTGCGCTCTCCTGCCCTGACCATGGCTGTGTGCTCAACACAGATCAGCTCCCATCAGAGACTGGGCCAAAGGTTGCTCTGTGTGCTCCTCACCTTGCTTCACGGCCCAGCAAACCTCAGCTGACACCCTACTGCTCCTGCATGATTTCTCTTGCATTTGCCGAGTTCCCTGCTGATGAGCTCTTCCCAAACTAACACCCACCTTTCTCAGTCGAGGGCTGCCTCCAGCAGAGCTCAGACAGAAAACAGTGCCCCACGAAGCTACAGAATACTTTGTACTTCTAGTTGCCTTGCTTCCCATCTTCCTTCTGCACAGACGCTTGCAATGGTGTAGAAACTAGATAAAAACACACATCCTCCTTCCTTCATATCCACAGCTCACTTCAGTTAGATTTTTAACTCTGAATTTCACCACCAGGGGCCTTTACTTAATAAAGTTGCTAAGGTACATTAGATGTCAAGGCAAAACTATGCAATAAAGAATGGCTTATGCTTTTCCCTTTCTCTAAACTTTTCTGTGGGTCTTGCAAAACTGGCAGAATCTTTAAGGAACTACTTAGAAGCAGCAATCAGGGGGTTTTCAAGAGGGATATTTTATGAGAGTTTGTTATTTCTCCCAGATGGAAAATGAAACCTCTGAGGCATCAGAAAACATCAAGGCTGAGCTAGACACATATGACTTTACCAGTTGTGGCTGTATTTAGGATTCCCAGCAGAGATCAGGGCCTCATTGCGCTACCAGACAAACATATGAGACAATTCCCACCTGCACAGGTCTTACTGCCTAATGACATGGAGGTAGCTAATGAGGCCATGAATGTGGTAAACTTTCCTAAATACTTTTCTCTCATATCATTTCCCTTCCAATGTTTTTAAGCTCTGCATCTCACCCTCTTTCCCACTTTGAATGACAAGGAGTATGTGTGTGTGTCTTTCGGCAGAGCAGATGGTACCGGTGGCTCTCCACGTGGAGCAGGCTGTTACGTGACTCGAGCTGCTGCTGCCAATTCCTCCTCCGAGCTGCTTTGCCACGGATGGGCTGCTGCTGCTATTCGTGCCACAATGGCCCGCTAACTGTTCCTGGCAGAGCGAGGTACAGTGCTGGGGTAGCCAGAAAGACACATGGTTGGTGGTGAAGCCCACACGGCAAATCTGGCAAGTAGATGCATTTGGAGAGGCCAGAGGATGCTTAGCACCACCACCTGCACAAACTGCAAAATTCTCCTGGTGCAGATGAAAGAAAACTGCTGGATCAAGCACGGGCTGTTTTTGTCTCCCCTGTCTCTGGTGCAAAATGACAGAGCCATGCCACTGACCCACCCTGTGCTGTGCGCTCAGGACTGCAGAGCCCAGGCTGCCCTTTGCTGAGGGCTGGCCCTGCCTCCCAGCATTTGGGAAATGGCTGTTTCTCCACGGGGACTCCACAAGGCACAAACGGTCTCTCAGAGATAGAGCTCTGTCCTGCGTCAGCTTTCACAGACTTCTTCCTTTGTCCTTGTCTTGAAAACATCTTAAGGCTACATTTTCAGTCCTCTCAGTGAAGCATACAAAAATTTCAAATGTTCCTTCCACTTACAAGGAAATCTCCCTCATCCCATGAGCCTCAGAGTGTTGTCCTGGACATCATTGTAAGTGAATGTGGGGAAAAGATCTAACTCTAGACAGTCGAAACAAATGCCAAGCAGAACTGAGTATCACAAATGGAAAGGACCTCTGAACCTGCAGAGAACAAATGCACACAGAACAGCAATAAAGCAGTCCTTAAAGCGGTCCTGCTCAAACAGGCCAGGACCCATAGCTCCATCTCCAGCACTTGATGTGCATCAGGTTTATTGTCCCAACCCAAAAGGTGACATCAGCTCATGGGAGTTTTCCAAGTGGGTCTCTGAACACACTGGTCCTGGCAATCCTGAGCTAGTCCACCCTTTTTACACCCACACCCTTCGCAGTCCTGCTTACCCGGAACATCTCACAGGAACTGCCAGTCCCAGCAGCAAAGTTTTACTTCCTTTGAATTCTGCTTGCAAACTAATCTCAACAAAGCCCTAAGAGGCCACGAAAAGGTACCAATTTCAAACACTGCCTTAACATAAGGAAAAATAGTCTCCTGGCACTAAGAACCTATTAATAACTGTGAATGCAATTAGTCCAACTTCAAGGCTAGCAGCCTGCCTTTGCACTTTCTTTATTCAAAATCATGCTGAGTGCAGGGGCCAGAGCCACACACAGGATTCCAGGTCTGGCTCATGTTTCATCATCCTTTCCTCTCTCTACAGAAAATACATGCACTCTTTTCTTTTTTTCCGTGGCCATGTCATCCTGCAGGCCATCAATCCAGCTCTTGTTCCTCCCCTTCCTGTTGCTGCTGCCCCAGCCCCAGGGGTACGCGTCTCCTTGCTCTGACACTCTGCTTCCCTGCACTGGCAAGGGGTCCCAGTGTGATGCCATCAGGACAGGCTGCCAACCTAACTGGGAGTATTTAACCTCCCCAACCCAGCCTTTCGCTTTCTCAACACAATCCAGCCTTGCTCCCACTTTCACTTTTCATATCCCTTTGCCTCCACCTTCAGTGATAATCCAAGCGGTGTCCAAGCAAATTCTGAACTGAAACTCTGACAGAAACACAATTCTATCTCTTTCCTTGTCTAGAAGTCCAATTATCAAAGGAGTACAGCATGCATTTCCTATTTACCCCCATCCTTAACAAACCTATTTAGCCCTTGGGCACAGCAGGATGCCAGGCTAGTCTGTAGCTGCCTGGGTCACTTCATTACCTGTATTTTAAGTCCAGGCACTGTATTTAGGGTTTTTTTCCAGTATTTGGGTACTCCAAAATTCAGTACATTTCTGAGAACTTCCCTGCTCAAGTGCTTGTCACCACTTCTCTGAGTGTGGAGAAAGTGACTGTCTGCTCAATTTCCCAAAGACACACAAGTGCATTCAGCTCCTTCAGAGTGGGTTTCCACCTTCTGGAGTGTCATTGCTATCTACTGTGTCTTGCTGATGTTTACTAACTCCCACACCTTCCCCAGATTGTCACCGTTTTCTTTGAGTCCATCATGCAATTGCACAAAAAGCTTACCCGTCATGACCCCAGCACAAAGCGATGCTGAGATATGTGCCTGTGCCTATAGACAGCTTGCGGTGTCAGGTCAGAGCTGTGCAACCAGCACCTTATTCAACCTTATAGGATGAAAATTGGAAAAACAAGAGGTTAAAGCCAAACGTCAACTGAGTTAACTTATTGTCTGGCATCACCTTAGGAAGAAAAGCACCCACCTAAGAGGCTTACACCATAAATTCAAATACCCTCCCAGGACTAAGATGGCGAACTCAGCTACCAGCACCACTGATCACTTCCAAGTCTGGAAGATCATTTGAAGCTTTCAGCACAAAGTTCCACACACCAAAGAAAAACAGAAGTTAAAGCACTTCAAATACTACTTTAAAAACCTCCATACTGAACCACACCAGTGAGCTATCACAATCTAGCACAGCTGTTTTCAGACTTAATTTAGCAAAGTTCCTTCTCTTAGATTGTATTTCAAGCTGGTTTTAAAATGTTTGCCAAATGGCTGCAGGATCTTCACCTTGCAGTTTCAAGTTACTAATGAGCATTACGTTTTCCATCAACATTTGCTTGTAGGGAGATGGTAAAAGACACAAGCATGCTAATTTCTTGATGGCCATTGGACAGCAGCAACTCTTGGTCACTGACGCTCAATTCCAATAAGAAGGACCAAAGACATACCTGACCCACCATGACAGCTACAAACTAAGTCTCATTTTCTTTCTACTTAGAATGAAGCCCCAGCTTCCTTTGACATAGGATGCCAAGCAAGGCCAGAAGGAACAAATGGACTCAAAAACAAAGCAAAGAACACTTACACAACCGGTTGGGGTTGATATGTTGTTTCAGGAGATCAATGGAGCCAAGGCTGACAACAAGACGCCTTCCTAACCAGAAAGAGACCAGTGGGCCATATTTTTCATGAAGGTTCACCAGGAACTCATGAAAACTGCTGCTGGCAATGATGTCTGGCAAGTTGCCATCCCTGAGGAACACAAAGAGGGTGTCTGGTCATGAGCAGCATCCTCTGCCAATGCTGAACTTGATCGATACGAAGACAGAAAGCACTTACTTTTCATCAGCTGGAGCCAGCCCAGGGATAACTGATGCTTGCCTAGATGCCTAGAGAGGGTAAGGAAATGGATCAACCTCCTTGAATTTAAGATTTTAAGATTAAGCTCTCCAGCAGGAGAGCTGGATTTTCCACATCAATACTGCTGCATAACTTATAAACATTAAACAAAAGCTGGATAAGCCACATCTTCAGGCCTCAAACCTACTAAGGCTTCTGAAGCAAATCAATTGTGTGTGCCTGGTCTCACTGGCTAAACCATGATTATAGACCTAGTTGAAAGATCCCTGCGTAAAAATTTTAACGTTCAGGTTTGTGATGTAGATCTTACACCTGGATTTTGCCCGGGCCCTCCCCCGCCGCGCTAAGCGCTCTCTCCCCTCTCTTCTCCCAGGAAGGTGAAGCGGGTGCTGTTCGTTCCCTACGCCCTGCACGACCGAGATGCCTACGCCCGGACCACCAGGGAGCAGTTTGAAAGCCTGGGTAAGGCTGGAGCGCCCCGGCGCAGAGTCCCGTGGGCAGCTGACGCGGAAACGGCGCCTTTGCCGAGGGAGCGGCCGTGTCGGGCTCCGGCCGTGCCGGGGGCAGCCGTGTCGCGCTCCGGCCGTGCCCGGGACCGGCCTCGCCAGCCGCTCCTGTAAGAGGAGCCGAGGTGGTGAACGCCCCTGGGCATCAACGCTGCCACAGTCCGTTTTCCTGGGCTCCGAACGGGGGTGGTGCTGCAGAGAGGGGAAGAGGGGTTTGGCCGGCTCTGCTGTAACTGGAGGGACTGCAGCACGGAGCTGGTTGCTGACTTGTGCCTAGAAGTCCATGCTTTAGAGGCCTCCGGAAGAAATCTTGTTGCAAACACTTTGTAACTACTTCAGGGGGGAAATTTTGGTTCCTGAATACTAAGTGGCATCTTTTTATCCTCCTTAGTCACATAAGGGAATGTTTCTTCCCATGCATCTTAAACCTCTGCTCAAGCCGTGCAGCTACTGGGGTTAAGTGAAGACTATAATGCATTTCAACCAGCCAGATATTTCCATGATGAACAGCAACTGAGCTTTGCTTCGAGCAAAGATCTTTTCAGAGCAGCCTGCAGCAACATCTCCGTCTAATATCTATCACCTTTCAGGATAACTTTGGACCTGTTACTGTAGTAATAAGCAGTACTCACTTCCTTGGGCAGCACACCTTGCTCCTTATCTTGCAGAGGTTGCTGCTATCAGATGTCACATGTACTTTTGGCTCTCCTGGTACTTCCCGCACTTAGTGAACCCCAGCAAGGCAAATCTGTCAAAGCCAGACATTTTAACTGTTACCAAAAAACAAATTACAAAGATCAGATATTTGTAGTAATGCTAGACCAATGATGGCACATCACAGACTCAGAATCAAGCTGAACACTGACAGCTTTTTCCTTCTCATTTTCTAGTGAGCCGGGAATGCTCAGGGGGACTTTGTGCCTCAGGTGGCACCTGCTGAGTGAAGTGCTCTGCTCTTAGACACTGAGCATGTGTATCCATAAAGCAAAGGTTTGCTTCATAAGCCCTGCACTAACATAGGACATATACAGTTTTGTGGTGTAGAGTTCTCCAAAGTTTCCCTGGTTGTCTGGTGAGACTTTTGTCTTGAGTGGGGTATGGAGAGAAGGCAGAAGGGGTCTGACCATACCACATTCTTCTTCCAAGCTGGAGTGGCAAAAGTGAATACTTTTTCATTTAAGGTTATGGGCTGGGCAGCATTCATGAATCCTGTGATCCAGTGGAAGCTGTAAGAACATCTGAAGCAATATTTATTGGTAAGTTTTACTTTTTGCTCCCTGATGAGGGTTTATAAAGGGCACTGGATTAGTCCTGCTCAGAGCTGGCACTGTAGAGACAACAATGAAAAAGCTGGGCCTAGTGATTACTAGAAACAACAGAAAACAGTGCTTGAATTGGGAACAGTAAGACCTTGAATTTAGTGGTGGGGAGGGAAGCAGGAGAAATTTATCAATGGAACTTCATCTCCAGTAAGTTTCAAGTTATTAATTTGAACAGTACTTCAGGGTTTAAAACATGATCATAGCAGCTGTATGAGCCTTATGAAGTCTGGAAGATGCAGGGCCACTGTGCTTAACCTGAGCAGAGTCCCAATGCCACGCTCCTCGTATTAGAACAGTATCTGCTGCCAAACAGCCAGCGTTGGTGTTCCAAGGACAACTCAGGGCATGAGCCCATGGCCTGCTCAGTGACCATTTTTCTGAAGCTTCTGGTTTTAGTGCTGCTCAGATCAGGATAATAGCCTGAACAGAGCATAGAAATCACTGGGTCTGCCTGGTTTGTAAAGGCTTCAATTAAAACTGTTGGTGAAAGCATGTTAAATAAGCTGGACTCCCTTTCTGCAGGAGGTGGGAACACATTCGGTCTCCTGAAAGCTCTGTATGACCACAGCCTGATACAGGAGATCAGGAAAAGAGTTCTTGAGGTAAAAACTACAGGGTTTGGGCCAAGTCTGAAAGGCAGGATCTCATGTACAAGCTCTTGTTCAGACAAATCCGAGTTGATTCCACATATTTATTTTTAATATACTTCAAATATTGAGCCATCTCATGCAGCCTGACGAACTGAAATCTGTGGCCAAATAAGGCTGTCATTAATCCTTGAAGCCTGAAAAGAAGGTCAGCAATCTGTCTGTCTAGAGCAGTTTCCCACATGTGGAACTGTAGAACCTTAGGATCAACAATGCTGCACAGCACCTCAGAAGGAAGCCCATCAACTTTAAATACTAACGAAGAATTTAATCTATGTCCAGAAACTCTGGTTTTCAGCTTGAGATATCCACTTTGTATCTTGTTAATAGATACAGATGTGTTCAAGTTGCAGGTTGTCTGCTAATAAACCAGCAATAAAGCTGGATCCATACCTGCCTTCTAGACAACACCCTGTTGATGTTGAAAGTGGTGTAATTACCTTGAGTACCTCTTGGACCTGGAATTGAGAGGTACGAGTGCCATTGAGCCCTTCTGGTCAGCAGCCCCGTTCTGGCTGGTGAATCTCATAAGGCACAGCAAAAAGATGCCGTCCATGGCGGAGAACAGAAGCAAAGTGTTCCTCTAGCACTGTGGAACAGCAAATGACTTCAGGCCCATTTATGCAAGTGCAGTATCTGAAAAGGCCAGCTGCCAAGAAGAAAGGTTAGCCAGGCTGTCTTAATATACAGAAGCTCAGTGCCTATTGTGGGCAGAAACACCATAAAATGTTGGGCCCCCAGTGAAATCTAGATAGGTATTTGGTTATATTCACACCAGTTCTCTCCAGGTAGCTTATTCTTACAAATTATTTAGCATTATCCATACGCTTGTATGTTTGTGTGGAATCCTTCCAGGTACAGCATAGTACATACTACTATGTACATTGTGCTACGTACATAATAGTAATACCTAAAGCGGTCATAGTGCCGGTAAGTTGATGCCGTGGCAACATTGTACTCAGCTTCAGGTGGCCCAGTCTCCTCAGAAGGTAGTTAAAAGCTAGTTCAGATATTTCCTCTAACTGCAATGTAGACAAGTTTCTCCTCTCTTAATAGCAAAGTCTAATATATGCACTGACTACCTTATAAGTTCTCTCTTGTGATGGGGTCACAGAGCTGCAAGTGCAGGACATTCAATAGCTAATTCTCCAGCAATCACGACATATACAAACTATTGCACACTTCAGAAAGCTGAATTCTTGTTTGTCTGCTTTTCACTTATGAAGTCAGCAGTGAAGTGAGCTAGAAGTACTAAATCTGATCTGATCGCTGAGTCTCTGAGATTGATGGATGCTATAAAACGTAATTCCTAGTTGCGATACTGCATACTAATCATTGCTTTTGTCTTCCAGGATGGGATTCCTTACGTGGGATCCAGTGCAGGAACCAACGTTGCTACGATCAGCATCAATACTACCAATGACATGCCAATTGTTTATCCACCTTCTCTACAGGCCCTAGGCTTAGTGCCTTTTAATATTAACCCCCACTACCCGGACCCAGATGTGAAGAGCACTCACATGGGTGTAAGTAAATCATGCCAGAGCTAATGCAGTAACCAGGGTGCAGCGGTGTAACAACAGTCCGAATTTGTGAGGCCTTACAAAGCTATATAACTCTAACAGCTGCTCTCTAGAGCAGCTGGAAATGTGAGTGGGGCAATGCCAATGAGGCAGTAACATTTTACTCCTCCCTAAAGCTTTCCTGTGAGTGGGAAGAGGAGTTGGCAACAGTATTAGTGAGGTGGAACAGAGTGTTTCTCACCGATACTTTGCAATGTCTGAAATACTGTTGCTTCATACCTGGTGTGGAACTTGGGACAGGGCAGGGAGAGAAAAATTTGAAATGTTAAGGTGCAACGCATAGTGTATCTGGAAAGTTCTGCCATAGTCTGTCTTACCTGCTGCTTCAGAAGACATAACTTAAACATACATTAAGAGGCTTAAATATCTGAAGGACCCATCAGAACAGGGAGGTCTTGAGATTGCATGCAAACCTGTTGTGTGAGAAAATACTCAGGCGCCAGTGTCCCTGCAGAGAGCACCCCCTGTCATGTCCATCACTGAGCACACGGGTGTGCTGGTGTGGCTGAAAGAAAAACACTTGAACCATCAAGTACAAAGACTGACATCTCCACTCTATGGAGGAGTCGATTATTGAGGAGCCTGCCAGGAGCTAATTCCTTAGGGAAGAGTTTCTATGGTGTGTCTTTTAACAGGCCAAATGCTTATAATCAAATTTCTTTGTGGGTAGAGGAAGTATTAAGAATTAGGGGACACTAAAGAGATGGAGGATCAGGGTGTGCTTCTAGAATTTAGATTAAGTTATAGGTACTCATTTAATTATCTTAGCTTGTCACTAGATGAGCAGGCAGTCTTTTCCCTATAAAAGGCTTTTGCTGTTTCTCCCGGAGGAGGCTACAAGCTCTATGCTGTACCAAGTCCCTCCTGTGTTCCTGTGTTTCCTTACCAACAAATCCTTCTGGTTTGATTTAACTGCTGTTGCTCAGTTCAGCAGCAAACCCTCAGAAAACACGGCAGAGCTGTTCACAGCAGGAAATTCTTCAGTGCGTTACCTACTTGAGGACAAAACAGGCAGATATGTAATCAGTGGAAATCCATGGGTCACTACCCTCTTTCACGAAGGTGACATCACAGGCGTTTGCTTCCACCACTGTCCTCAGTGCTCTTGTTCTGAGAGTGATCATGAAGAGATAGCATTAAAAAAAAATAGAGCTGGATGAATTGAGTGGAAGTAAAATTTAAGGCTTTTCAGGCTAGGGATTGTGTTAGTTCTGTTTGATCAATCTACAGCAATTGCTGCTAGTGAAGAAGGGTAAAATATGTATCTATTAAAGTAAATCCTGCCACTACCTTCAATACATTAGTCTAACGAAAGCATTCTGCTTGAGGGCAAGTGCCTGATTTGTTTAATGTTAGGAAATTGCTTCGTGTCATGCTACTTGGAGGGCTCCAAGTCCTACCTTACTGCCTGGGCAGCTAATCTACACTCATTGCAGGAGACAAGAGAGGAAAGAATTCGCCAGTGTCACGAAGAACCAAACACCCCTCCAGTTCTGGTGAGTAGTAGTTCCCAGTCAGGAAGTTCATAGCTGTAGCACAGTAAATATTTTAAATGCATTCTTGCTAGCTTGCAGTGGAGATTTCCCTGCCTGACAAGCCTTACAGAACTGGGGCATGGAAAGCTAAGAGCTTCAACCTTGGGTTTTGCTTACTTGCAGAAGATGTGTTAGAACAAATGAAATGCATTCTGCTGATTATATGTGTGGAGTCCTGTTGCCAAACACATTTTAGGCAGCTCTGATCTTTCCAGTCAGTGGCCAGTCATATGGTGTATGTTGGGGGTGATGTGCATGCAGATTGTAAGATACCTCCCCTGAATCTTTTTGCAGATATTCTTAACTTTACATGATGTTTCATTCTCTGTAGGTTCTGAATTTGCTCATTCAGTAGTAATTACAGTACATCTGTCTGGGGAAGTGGGACCTCTGCGTTTCCTGTCCCTGTGCTTCAGCTTGGAGTATAAAGTTTGTGCTCTAACAAACCCAGCTGGTTGGTGCTTGGCCCAAAGTGCATCTAAGAATGGTGGCAGCACAAGTTCAGGGTGTTTCAAAAAGATGGACCCAATCTGAAATCACAACACAAGGTGTTTTGGGGTCTGTCGTTCTGAAACACCCTGTAACTAGTGTAAAAAAAAGGAATAATAACTGTTCCGTCCCAACAGATGGGATGAGGGATGAGTTAACTCTAGACGTGACACGCGCCCTGACTCAACAGATGAGAACAGGTGTGAGTTAACTCTGGGTTAATTCTGTGCGGTTATGTGAAGTGAATGACAGACAATCACCTCCAAGGTCCAATTCAATTGTGAGTTTTAGTAAAAGTTCTTGTTGGAATATTGGTTACAGCGAATGGTGACTTGGAAAAAGTATAACAGAACTTATCAACACGTTAATAGCGAAAATCCTACTGCAAGCGATATGCTGGCAACCATCAGTAGCTATAATATGAAATTTAACCAAAGATCAACAGCAGAGCTTAAAGATGGTGTTATCCTTATATGTTCAAAAGGGAAAGAGAGAAAGGGAGTACTGAAGGAGAGACAAAGCAATGGGGGTATAGAAAAAAGGAGAGAAGGAAAGAGCAGAGAGAAAGGAAGAAAGAAAAGAGTGAGGGATCCAGTCTCTTACGGCCCCACAGTGTGGATGACAGGACTTGTACGATGATGTGTAGCCTTGGTGTTTCACGGCAAGGATGCTGGGTTCAGGAGCACAGCATCCTCCGATGTCTGGTTCAGAGTGAGGGTCCTCAGCGTGCTGGTATTGGTGAGGCCAAGCTGGTATTCCCTTCGCTGAGACTGGTAGACTGGTATTCCCTTGGCAAGGCCGAGCTGGTATTCCCCAAACCGTGCTGGTTTAGGTGAGCTTTGTATAGCTCCCAGAGTAGAGGAAAGTCTTGGGGGGGGGCGGGAAGTGGTGATTGTGAAAGAGAGACAAGTCTGGACAAGTCCTGGGCCACACTGAGGGTCTACGGCTTGCCCCTTTTGTGTCATGCAGAAATCAGGGGGAAGTGGTGATTGCAAAAGATGAACAAGCTTCAACAAGCCCTGGGCCATGTTAAAGGGTCTCAACTTTTTGCCTTTTTTTGCCAAGCTGAACATATAACGAGATGGGGCTATGTGCCCCCCAGCACATCCTCCATCTCTGGTCGGTCAACCGGCCTGATCTGTGGCTCCTTAGCTCGTCATTGATGTGTAGATCACAGTTCCCTCTGCTCTGAATGTGTCTTCTGGCTGAACTAGTTTTGTCACAATGTTTTCAGCCATGATCCTTATCAATGCTCAACAACTGGAAAAACACATTTTCTTTTTCTCCTTAATGGTTTGTCCTTCTTTAAAAGGGAAAAATAAGCAAGAAAAGCAGCTTCTAAAACAAGATAACTCACCTAAATTTGTCTTGGCAACTTTGTTAGAAATACATGAGTGAGAAAGTCTTGTTGGTAGTCATGGTGAGCTGCACTAAGACTGCTTGTGACAAGCATTCTAGCCTTACTAATAGCTTGAAAATAACATTAAATGCTTACACCTACATTAGGGCTTGCGGGAAGGTGCGATGCTGCTAGTGGAAGGAGACAAAGCCACCTTGCAAGGAGTGACAGGAGCACGTCTGTTTTTGAGGTAAGTGCTTCATTTGAATTAAAATGGATATCCTCCTTCAGATAGATAGGAAGAGAGACTTCTGTTAGACTCCTTGTCCACGCTGCCTGTTCCTCACATCAGAAATTAATCCCTTGTTTCCCTTTCCCATTCTCTTTTTGAAGGCCAGAGGAATGCCAGTTTGGCCCTAACGTGTTCAACTCTAGAACACGGGAACTCATGTCTTTAGTCATATGAACGTTTACCAAGAAATCTAATATGTCTTTCCCATGACGCAGGCAAGGAAGAGAGTCAAAACTCTGCTTGTTCTGAATAAGGATGCTTTGTTCTATCCCTCGTAACAGATGGAAGCACAATTGTCCTAGCTCCTGTTAAAGCTCACAACATGTTTTGTCTCGTTTACAGGGGTAAGAAACCAACTGAACATGAGCCTGGAACAGATTTCAGTTTCCTCCTGATTGACAGTAATCTCCAGAATCTGTAGCCTTGCATATTCTGCAGCAAAAGTCACTTTATGGGAATGCAATGAGGAGGAAGCAGAGAGATGCTTCTAGTTCCAGGGTGGGTGGAGAACCTTATCTTCATAAATAAAGATAAATATGCATTAGTGGGCTCTTCTCCCCAACCTAACTCATGTCTTGGACACCTCTACCAGCAAAAAGTCAAATGTTATTGCAATACTTGAGTAATCATAGCTATTCTTAGTCTGAAAGTGTCTGTACATCCATGTATCCACTTTGATTACTTCCCCACCAGAAGAAAGTTATTTCAACACAATCAAGACTGGATAGCAAGTCAGCTCTTCCTGCTGCCCAGCTTTACCTGCCAAATGAAATAATTGTTCCTTTAGTGTACTCCACACCATTGGTTTCATTTTGGGGCTGTTAATAAAGGGAGAAGTTATGCATTCAATTGCTTTTATTTGCTTCAGACTCATGTTAAATAGATACAATACTAATTATGTACAAAAGTGTGCATGTTAAAAATTGTCAGGTTACAAACTTGCAAATCCTAGAAAAGTGCAAAATTTTGAAACATCTTCCACCATGCTGTACAGAAAGAAAATCCATCATTAGCCAATATACACACTCTTAAAACATACTGATCGAAACAAAATAAGACATATAGTATACTCTTAAAGCACCCAGAAGGGAAAAAGATATTGCACAGAAGACTGTCAGCAAGTTCATTACAGTGCCTGAAGGCTCATTTTGAAAGTAGATATTTACAACACTCCCCACTACCTAACATTTAACTCTTAAAAAAGGCATTTTTTGGCATTTAAAAATCCATTTATAATTGCACAATCTGTAAGAGTTATCAGAAAATATGGTTAACCGCTGCTGTAAGGCTTTTGTTTCCACTCTCTCATTAGCTTTAGTAAAAATCCATCAAGCAAGCTGAGCAGCATCACGGCTTCCACCAAAACAGACTGAAGGGACGCAAATCTTAATGAGCAGTGTTTCTCTAATCTTAGATTAAGCTGCTTCTGTGAAGAGTTGAATCGGAACACGTATCGCAAGTTTTCCTTGATGATTTTTTTCCCCTCGTAGCTTTCTTCAAGCAATAGCTCACAGCTACATATGACTAAAGCAGCACTGTCAGGTGCAACACTAAGTTTATGTTGAAAAGTTACTACTTCAAGGGAAAAAATATGGCTCACCCAAGAGGAAAATACTGACTGAGACAGGAAGCTAAATAAACAAGTGGCCTGTAAATTCAGTTAGATCTCTGATATATATGGCTGGATGTTTTATATTTCAATCTCAAAACACCTTAGCAGCTTTAAACCATAATCTTTACTGATAATCATGCTTCTGAGACAGAAGACATGTTTTAAAACTGTGTCTGTGCTGAGTATAATCACAGACCTAAGCTCCTGCCAAACTTCCCAGCCCAGCAGATGAAAATAAAAAGAATACACCACTGGAGGAACGCTCTCCTGAAGAAAAGCAGCGCAACATCTATTTTATGTGTGCTATTTGGGTAAATGGTAACTAAAAGAAACACACACCAGTTTTCTTCCACAGATGCACAGTGAAAAGGTGAATTGAAACCAAAGGGTACCTTTGAATTAACACTACAAGCAGTTCCTCACACCTGGGGTGTTCAAGCCTGCCGTAAGATGAGCAGCACTCGGCTCAGGCTCTGCACAACATGCTGTGCTGCCTTTGGAGGTGTTTCTGCATTCAGGCATCTGATGGCTATTTTAAACCGTAGCTTTTCAGAAAACCCTTGCTTCCTATGACAGTATGTGCTAACAATGGCAATCAGTAATAAGAAGGAGAATTTGGCTCCTTGGGATGGAAGGAAAGACATCTTCCCAATGCTTCAGTTGAGTCTAACGTTGGTGTACAGTGAACCCAGATGCATATGACTGCGCAAAAACTATTTCTGCCAAAGGAGACCGCTAACAAGTGTCTTTACAGCTGGAACTGACACAGTCTTTTAAACCAAAAAGCATGAAAAGCTCATTCTAGAAAGCACTGAAGCACATGCTTGAATTTCCACCCAATTAAATATAACCCTATGTTGTGCTTTCATCTAACAATATTTAATATATCAGGCCTTAGGTTCACATTAGGATATGCGTTCATATGTTGTTTTTTCAAATAGATTCCTTGACAGGAAATAAAGTATTCACAGCACGTAGCCTCAGCATCTAAGCTGGCTATCAAGGGGCCACTAGCGGCGGAACAGAGGAGTCCCTTCAGGTGACAACACAGAGCATGTGTCTACACAGACTCAATGCAGGAACAGAAGGGCTGACATCTACTCTACTGCCCTCCCTAGCTCTAAAGCTCCCTACCATACCATAATTCCTATAGAGATACACATTTTCAACTAAATACAGATGCACAGTAAAAGCTCGGTGAAGCATCTGGCTGCTGTGCATGTATTTTGTAATGATTTTGTTAACTGAGATTGGGAAAGACAGAGGAAACACGGAGGAGGGGGCCATGGTATAGGGAAGTGAGCCTTACAGCTCCCATTGATTAGGGCACGAGTTAAAAGACCTACCTAATTATTGTGCATTACAAATAAATTCATAATTCCTGCAGACTACCTTAAAGCAGACTGATGTAGGACTGTTATCAGTTCCATATAGAATTTTTACAGTGCAGAAACTCGGTTCTTTGCACTTAAAGGACACAGAAATACAACTTTAAAGAGGATCCTTATGAAGCAGCCAATTGACTAGACTATTTAAAGCCTGTAAAGACTTTGATAAACCTCTTTTGTGATAACATTCATGATCTAAGGTATAACAGCGGGAAAAATGTTTCTTTATGTCAATGTTACAGATTAGCAAAGCAACTGTAATCTGTGTGTGTTAGTGCCTTTTCTTCTTTTCTTTTTAAAACAAAACAGGCTTCCTAAAACCTGATTTCCACAATGTGTATTAACCATGAAGAGAAGTGCAGTTAGTTTAAGATTGGGAATATTATTTTTTTGTTGCTGTTGGTAAAGTACATGGATAATAGAAAAGCTGGTTTTTAGATATCCTATTAGTGAGTATTAGATAACAAGTAAATTGATATAGCATAATTCGCTTAAGTCAGATGCTAACTTGAACAGCAAATATTCTGCTTTCTGAATGCTCCTATAGTAGAAAAACTGCACAGACTAGATAAGATTCTTCACTATAGATGAAAAGACAACTAAAATACTACCCAGAATTACAAGTGAATTGATAAAGAGAAATTTAACAAACATTTTACTTGAAATAAAGGAGAGATGTCTTCTAAATATCATCCTTTGGTATGCAAGTTCAAAACTGTGCTAGGGAGAAGTGACTCAATGCTGCAAGCTACTTGCTCTCATCTATATGCAGCTATGAAAAGAGTCAGTTTGCAGTTTCTCTTAGATATCCATATTTACACTCCTACTTGCTCAGCTTTGAATGTAAGCATATCTTCAGCTTTTATAAATATCATTAGGGTTGTTCCAAAAAGTAAAAGAAAGAAGATACCACCAAGAAGATCTTGACAAGTGTAGTGTTAGGAAACAACTGTCGCTTCAGACTATTTTATTCTGAATTCCCAATCAGAATGCTCTCATCTCACAGCTTTAATTTTTACAATTAAATAAATCTTGTTTCAAAAGCAAAGGAAAATCTTATTTCACCAGTCCTACATGAAAAACAAAATGTGATCCTAAGTTTTACTGACTTGAGGAAATCAAAGAATTATGAAAGTCAGTTCACTAATTCACAGTGCACTGCACAACAGACTGCAATTCAACCAACGTGAACAGCTGATCAGAAAAAATCACTTTCTACTTTTAAAAAGACTTACACAAATACGTTAAAACCAAAAGAAACAACACACCAGCTGACGCTCACATTGACCACCTGTATCTTTCAATTAGAGCTGAGTTTAGATAAAAGCAAAGTGCAGACCTTCAGACCTACAGAGGGGGTCTTTCCAGAGAGGCTCTGGCAAGAGCTGGTGTGCACCTCCCATCCTCGAGGACCAGATAACACATCAAAAGGTGATGGCTGTCACTGTTGTGCGTAGAGCACGAGGCAGCTCCGAGCTCACCCGTCCCCTCTTCGTTCCGCTGCTTCGTGCAGAGCGCAAACCAGGCTCAAGTCTGAGCCTGAGAACTCTCCACATTCAAACCCATCGCAGATATTGGTGAAGACCACCTAATGCTTGTGATGCACTAAAATGACGATATTCAAATGTCAAAGCTCTTCACCATTAACTCTTTCATCTCCAATTATTGCAACTACATGATATTTTA
Source organism: Nesoenas mayeri (assembly GCF_963082525.1). Taxonomy (NCBI): domain Eukaryota; kingdom Metazoa; phylum Chordata; class Aves; order Columbiformes; family Columbidae; genus Nesoenas; species Nesoenas mayeri. Next base: position 3,622,481 of record NC_137545.1, on the reverse strand, counting down.
CTTAAACTGACAGAGTGTATTCAGTATTCTTTAACATTAAACTACTAACAACATTAATTCAACTGTTGTATAAACATAACTAAACCACTGTAGGACGTTTTCAAACCCTCTCTGTGCAAGTCACAAAAAACCCCTGATGCTCTCACCAAACCTGTCTCCTCAGTTTTTCCACTTGATTCTACCAGCCTGAAACATCATCATTTCCTGCCCCCTTCCCCTGCAAGTAAACACTTAAACTCATCTATGCGTTTAAACAGAACATATATGCATTCTTATAAAAGCCACCAACTCAATGCCCCAAATGAGTTGTTTTCAGCTTCCCATAATACAGGAAAATCTCAGAGCTGAACTGAAATTCTTCTCAACTGCTCCCGAAAGAGCTTCCCTGAAATTCTTTCTTCATGAAATCAAAATGGACAGACATACGTCACATTCTCATATACACACTTAATACTTTCATAGTATCCTTAGTATTCTTACTGGATAGGTAATTGATTAAAAATAGTATTTTTCACTTCTCTATAGCTTATTTGAAAATAGGGGATGTGGGTTTTTTTACATACATCGAGCCTCAAAATAACCACACCACTCTATTTCTTGAAACTTAATGCTCTCTTGTCAAGTGACTCAGAGAAATAATTCTTATTTTCTCCTAACTTTCCAGACAATCCAGTCTCTCACAGTGATTAATCAGAATATTGCAACTATGCATAGACCCCACTTGCTCACTAGTCTGATTTATTATCTCATTTAGAAAAGTTAAGAAGCAGCAACGCAACTTTCTTTACACAGCACAGTAATCAGTCATTAAGAGGGATTTCTTTTTTCCAGTAAAGAAATTGAGGAGAAGAAAACAGTTTGAATGAGACTAACAGAACTTGTGAAGGTTTCTCTTTTTGCTGGGTAAGGAGGTATTACTATTTCTACAAAGTTAATAAATATTGTGCTAAAAGTTAATGAAATGAGATTATACCCTATGGAGTTCCTCAGGTAGTTCAACAGCTCCCCAGAGACAGGGAGTATCTGGTAACATTTATAGGAGATACAACACACATTCATTTCCATAAATAAATAAAAATGACAAGAAAAGTGATGGTGGGGGAAGAAAGCAATAGCCAAAAGGGAACATACTAGCCAACAATCACTTATAGTTTTGTCTTACATCTATATGCCCTTTACCCCATGATATTTTCTCCTTTTGATAGACATTCATACATGTATATACATATATACACACAAACATACACACATCTATACACATGCACACATACTTTCGTACGCCGATCCAAAAATTCTTATTTTTCTCTCAGTCTTAAACACATCTTGAAAATGGATACGTTATCTGTTGCCCTGCTTTGTTTTACAGAAAAAAAATATATGGCTAACAACTAGTTTGCTGAACATCAGGCCAAGAAACAAAAAGGTGCCATTTAACTAAATTGTGCTGCAATGCTGTCAAAATGATTTTGCAATGGAAATTCATCTTTTGTTGGTACGAGTTGCCTTACTAATGAAGCAGATTGATCTTTGACCAATATAGATACTGATTATTTCTCTGTATTTTTCAAGATATTACATATATTACGGTATTTCTTGGTGTATTTCTTAGTCTAGTTAACAATATAAATAATTTTCAGCAGCAAGTATTTCCTACCTCCTTTAGCTCCTTTACCACCTTCAACTCCTTTGAAGTTATTCATGTCTGTGCTTTAACCAATTTCTGATAATCAAGTAGTGCAACACAGGTGTTCCTTGCAGAACAGCCTAAGACTGGAGCTACAAAAAAGATAGCAATAGCCATTTACAGGAACAAATTGCAATACATTGTTCATTGGGCTAAAAACATATTGAAAAGGTTGTAATGTCACCTATCTCAATTCTGAATCTGACCACTGCAACTGCCAGAATTTTAATTTACTGCTGGGGAATTACAATGCTGTCAAAGCAAAGCCAAATACCCTCTTTGTGATCAAGGAACATCTGACCCTATGCAGCTTTCCATCAAATGCTACTTATCTTAAATTCAATTAGCAAGCTTGGGTTTGGAGGTTCGGGTGTCTTTGTTTTTGTTTTATTTTCTTTCATTTTTTTCCTGAAACACAGTTATAGCAGCCATTTAGAGAGGGATTGTGCTGTGAGCAAGTCAACACCGTTAAGGAAAAATATGCAAGCAAGCTAACTTGCATGAGTACATATGCTTATTACTGTACCTCTACCATTGGTTCATCTTCAACAGATTTAAGAATCAAGCCCCTGAAAGTTGAGATACACATTTAAAGTGACCAAAAGATTAGACATGTTTCTGGAATCCACAAGAGAAGGTAGCAGCAATCACTTGCAATCTTGAGTGTTATATTCAGTCTCTCCTGATGAAATCTGGCTGAGCCGTTTGCTTGATCCCCACAGCTTTCGGGAAAGCTGACCTGAGCGCATCTGTTTAAAAGTAATTCAGAGAAACAAAAGGAGGTGGAAGGGATAAGGTGGATAAATTAAAAAGGAATTCAGACACTGATTCTGGTGAAATGCAGACACTACAATGTACTGCATAAACAAAATTAGACCAACAAAAATTATTTGAAAACAAACCAAAGGTTACACTTAGGGATGATTCTTGGGACTGACAAAAAACAACAGACAAAACACTGATCAAAGTCTTCTCTGATTTTGAACGGTTAAAGGGTTATTACCAAGTAATGCAGACTTGTTACTTATCCTACTTCAAATGGCTTAGAAACAGTGTTTCGATTGCTATTTTGATAGGAAGGAAAAGAGGTGAATGTGAAGCAAAAAAGAAGCAAAGTAGAAGAAAGGACGTTTTATTTTAGAGATTTCAAACAGAAATTGCTAGAAGTGAAAAGGAAAAGATAAGCAAAATGCAAGGCAGTGACAGCAGAATGGAGGAAAGAGAGAAAGGTTATCTCCTGGTGTCAGATTTATACAGTCTTCCAAAGATCCTGGGTGAAGTGCCCAGGGTAAAATTTAAACCAGAAGTAATTCATATTGAGTAAGTATACAGAAGTATAGACAGATAACAAGCAACCAGAGGCCACGTTAAATCCAGCATCTGGTAGGTTTGCCATCTGACAACAATTTGTAAGAAACTGTTTTAATTTCTTTCTTAAATATAAGGCTTAAGGTTGGCCAGTAGCGATTAGCCTGGCAGCTAATTAGGTTGTGAAATCCCTCACAGTTCAACAAACAAGGTGCGTGTCTGAAGAGCGCAGCTTTGAGAACAGCTCCCAGCACTCGGAACTACAAGTTAAGCTTGCTCAACAACGGTGTCATTGCAGCAGCAGCCTGCTAGAAAAGGCACAGGCATCGGCACGGGTGGGTGAGCATCCCCCAGACCGTGCAGCATCCCAAACAGCCACGTCATTGTTAAAAATACAGTGACATTTGTTGTACTTCACTTCGTACTGGATACTGTCAATGCAGAAACACTAAAGGCCAATCTTAATACCAAGCAGCATTTCACCATATGCACAATAAAGTTGGTCTCTCCCTTTATCCCAAGGATCAGTATCACCACGAAAAGCCAGAACTACAACACTGTCTTCTGTATAAGGATAAAATTCTAGAAATTCATATATTCCTTCCAAACTACAAATAATTCAAAGAAATACCCCACATACATATGCTTTTCAAATATATTGATTGATGGCATTATAGAAAACTAGAAAATCTGGGACATAATGTTGTTCCTTAAAAAAAAAAATCTGTTCACATAGATATTAACCTTGCAGATCATCTGAATTATAAACAGATTATCCTGAAAAAAAATTCATATAAGGAATCCAGTCTTTGGAACAACACTTTCTCCATAGTTAGAAAAATAGATGTGATTAACAGCTGAAAGAAAAAAAGCCTCCGGTCTAATGATATACATACATTTCAGCCTACAAAAGATCTTTGCTAAGGAACAGGATGCTGAGAAATGACAGTGACATTAAAACTGTCATTACAAACGTAAGTTTAGCCCCATCAGAAGCACCTCTCTGTCAATTGTGCAGTAGGACAAAGTCCAGCTGCAGGTCAGTGGGAACCTCCCTCCCCATCCGCTGCAAACAAAGTCAGGCTAACACTGTGGGAAGCCTGGTTCAAATATAAAACCATGTATCTCCTAGCTAAAACACTTTAAACTACCAGCAAATAAAGTCGCTCTGTTTTCACAATTAAAATATGAAATTAAATTAAGACACTTTTCTGGCATTTACTAAAGGCCATGCAAAAGTGGTAATCACATGTTCAAATAAATACACCGCAGCACAATGGAGATTGGGTTATAAAGAGAAGCAGGTTTAAACTAACCCAAGTACTTTGAAAATCATGACAAGAAGTACTTAAAGCAAAATCGTTCTGCACAAGCAAAACTGGGCACAGCTATTTGACAGATGGATGCTCTGTATTTGATATTGCATATGCAGTACCAACAAGTTTATATTCACCATGTGGAGCACAGAGCATATTGGAAACCTACACAAGTGATTCTTTGTGCACTGTAATTAGAGACTCTGAACAGAAAGCAGTAATATTTTTTTCCCCAGTGTCAATCAATGCGTATCAAAAGATCTGACAGAAAGCATGAGAAATAAAGTAGCTTGCTCTCTTTCGCTTCCAGTTTTCTTCTGGAAAATTATTTCATCAAGAAGTGGCTGACAACACTATCACGTTCAGAAAAAGTTAGCTACTATGACTTTGCTTATTCAGATGCGAGTGATAAGGTTTGCAAGTTAGTCCAGCTGAGCTTCCCATCTGTGATCCCTATAAACCTTTGATTCTTAATGAGAAATTTCAGTAGAGCAGTCTCAATAGTTATTTTTTTCCCACTGAAAACTGAAACTTGCTCTTAAATTTACCCTGCCATAGAGGAGACCTCTTGCTCAACTGGAAAGCAGATATAAGTGAGCTTCCCACTGTTCGGTAGAAAAAGTTCTTGATGGTGGGTTTTACCTCTGCGGGCTTGCCAACACCAACGATAATCAACTTGCCGTCCTCCAAGCCAACAAGGATGTGGCTGTACTCTTTGGTGACAGAAATGCAGTGAATTGGCAGTCGCATGGCTAAGGGGGAGATGCTCAGGCTCAGGCTGCAATGATCAAAAACCACAGAGACAAAGCTCATCACGTATGTGTTTGCACATATGGCAAAGAATCACACTGCAGTTGAAATTGTTGTCTGTGGGATGCACTATAAAACACAGCTTCTCGATATCCAGTTCGCTATTTCAATTATTGTAAACTGCTACGGAATGACCTAGTCATACTCCAGAATGGAGTTCAAATAACAAGAACAGGCATAGATGTGTCAGTAAATTAAGACATTTTCACTGAAGAACAGTAACATTACCCCCACAACTGCCTAAACGACAAAGATCCCTCCCATTCTGAGGAGCAATGGAGCTCTACAGAGTGCAGCAGTAAGGAGAGTTTGAAACTCAGTGCAGAACTACATGAGACGTGATCCTGCAATTGCTGAGCTCCCAGTGACTAATCAGACATGGGGACAATCACAGCTCGCAGATGTCAGACACAGCTCTTCCCGAATTCTGTCAGTTCTAGGTGTATAATTGGGACAAATGCCTGGTATAACCTCCCATTTTTCTTTTCTCCTTATCTTCGTTCCCCCATAGAAGAGTTCTTTCAGGAATACAGAAAAAAGCAATGGTTACCACCTACAGCACCAAGCAAAGCCCACGTTACACAGCCATTTCTCAATAAATCTTTATATTTGCATCTCGATAATAAACTGCTGATGGTGGTACACTACCTGTAGAGATCCCGTATGGAAAGAAATCCCTGTAAGCTGCCCATCACTATATACTCGCCAGTCACACACATATCTGACACTTCCTCCTTCAGAGTCTCAGAACCCAAATATTTTCCATTGACAGAATAGAGATGTAATGCATTCTTATCCTGAAAAGATCAAAAAGGATCCAGTCAGTTCTCTGTGACATTTAAGATTGTATTATTTGTGTCTTTAGCTCACTAACAGGAGCTAACTTGGGTAATAACCCACAGATAATACTGATGACAACAGTTTCCTTGTCGAATGATACAGGACTACCGAGCCTATACGCAATGTGTATGTACACCAGGTTCTGTATGGAAATTTTTGAAGTCATTTCTCATCACCTGTTGATGTAACATGGTATCGTCTTACCTATCCATCTAATCAATTCCAAATTTTCTGAAAACATTCATGGATTTAATGGACATGTCCCTATTTTATAAGGGTTTTTATTAAGGAAGAAGAAAGGAAAAGAGCACTCTTATTGTCAGCCCCGCTGCCACCCTCCCTCCCCCAACTCAAACTGAAAAGCAGGAGGAAATAGGTATATTTCCACAGAGCTAGATCTAGAAGTATTTTCTGGACAAGGCAATGAATTACTGATGGATTAAAGACATAGCTAACGTGACCACCTGAAGTTCTTTCAGCCTGACAATACCTTGGTCTCTTCTGTCCCCATCTTCCCATAGCAGCTAGCATGCCTACATCCAATAAACTTGTCTTCAAGAAATTTTCCATGTTCATAGAAATCTTAACACCTCTACCCTTATTAAAGCAACTACGCAGCTACTCAATGGACAGAATAAGCTACACTGTGAACCTTAGAGCTCTCCCTCTAAAACTAAAAAACCTCAGTGTCGTCACTGGGCATCTTACACCCCAAACCTACTGCTCCCCTTGCAAACTTTAGTTTCTGTGCACAGTGGAACTTGTTTCCCCCAGTTTTCAACTTCAAAGCAGCTCTCCCACGAAGATTCATTGGGACATGCTTGGGCATCTTCCTTGCAGGTATTGGGAGATTTTAATGAAACTTACAGGTGCACAGTGTGTCTGTGACTTAAGCTTTAATCCAATTTCATTCACACAGACTAGCAAAATAAAAAAAAAAAAAAAAATATATATATATGGAAAAAGACACAGGATGCTCAAAAAGTCTTATTACTTTAGAAAAGAAGGATAAAGTTAACAACATTTATGACTAATGTCTTCAGAGAAAGAGAGAGAGGTATGCCATGAACCTAAGTACCTTAAGAGTAGTCTTTCCTTCTATGCTGGTGTGGACTACTATGTGGCCTTCCCAGGACACAGCCAGATTGTGAACAGTCAGCAGGAGAGAACTCTCACAAGGTGGTCGCAAAGTCCTCACGTACTGACCTTTCCGAATAGTGTGGACAATAACAGTTCCATCCTGCAGTCAAATTTAGGTAAGTTGTTACTCAGCAGGTAAGTTACCGCAATACACAGCAAGAATATTTAAACAGAGAGGGAATATTATGAAAGCACTTAAATCCTTAACTGGACATCGAGACTCCTGAGCATTAGGAACGCTACACAAAGAAACCTTCCCCTCAAGGCAACGTACTACAGGCACATGAAAAATAAATGCAAATAGGGCAATAGGGGAAGGACAGACAGCAAATCAGCCGTTTCACAGGTCACATATATGAGTAAGAATTAAGTGCAGAATAGAGTTCAGCAGCCTGCCAGAGTCATACAGTAAGGTAGAATCCCAGAATCACAGAATGTCAGGGATCAGAAGGGACCTCAAAAGATCATCTAGTTGAATCCCCCCGTCGGAGCAGGAACACTTACATGAGGTTACACAGGAAGGTGTCCAGGCAGGTTGGAATGTCTGCAGAGAAGGAGACTCCACAACCCCCCTGGGCAGCCTGGGCCAGGCTCTGACACCCTCGCCAGGAACAAGTTTCTTCTCAAATTTAAGTGCAACCTCTTGTGTTCCAGTTTGCACCCATTAAACCTTGTCCTACCATTTGTTGTCACTGAGAAGAGCCTGGCTCCATCCTCCTGACACTCACCCTTTCCACATTGATCCCCATGAATGAGTCCTCCCTCAGTCTCCTCTTGTCCAGTTCCAGAGCCCCAGCTCCCTCAGCCTTTCCTCACATGGGAGATGCTCCACTCCCTTCAGCATCTTGGTGGCTGCACTGGACTCTCTCCAGCAGTTCCCTGTCCTGCTGGAACTGAGGGGCCACAACTGGACACAAGATTCCAGGTGTGGTCTCCCCAGGGCAGAGCAGAGGGGCAGGAGAACCTCTCTGACCTACTGACCACCCCCTTCTAACCCACCCCAGGTACCATTGGCTTCCTGGCCACAAGGGCCCAGTGCTGGCTCATGGTCACCCTGCTGTCCCCAGGACCCCCAGGTCCCTTTCCCCTACGCTGCTCTCCAAAAGGTCATTCCCCAACTTATACTGGAACCTGGGGTTGTTCCTGCCCAGATTCAAGACTCCACACTTGCCCTTGTTATATTTCATTAAATTTTTCCCTGCCCAACTCTCCAGTCTGTCCAGGTCTTGCTGGAACACAAATAAGCTGCACAGAACCTCCAAGGTTAAGGAAGCAGGCATGAAACTATCACAGAATTGTTCCTATGAGAAGCTTAAGATCTCCAAATAAGTCCACACTCATTAAAGCTCATCTGTGCAGAATAACACAACATGGTAGCTGAGGCCCATGCTGTGCAGAGCAGTTTGAGACAGCCCAGTTTAAGCAGGCAGCAAGGGAGAGGATGCATAGCATCTTGATGTGCAAGGCTGAAGAAAACATCATGAAACAGTCACATTTTTATATTATTCTTCATCAACTTCAAACATGCTGTATGGTTTGAGCAAAGAAAAGGCAAAGAAGGGCAAAGTATGACAATGCTTACCCTGGATCCTGACACTGCCATATCCAGCTCAGTGCTGATGCCAACACTCGAAACTTCATCAGTATGCCCGTAAAGGATCTGTAACGGCCTAGGTGCTAGACCTACAGGCACTCCTCCCTGAGAGTAACAAAAAGTGCAATGACACATTCTCTTGCAGCTGAAGGACAAACAAAAAATAAATTTCTGGTATCTTCACTATCAGTTGTGGGAGATGTATATTTGACATAGACCAAAAGCGAAGGCATAACTCACCTGTTCCAATGCCAATTTTTTACCTTTTATGTCAGCAGTGCTATTTACTGACATCACAAGAATGAACGAAGGACATGTGAAAGACAGAGCTTTTTAGTTGCCTTGTTTATATCCCTTCAGATGTCCAGGTTACACCACAGTTAGCAATCCTAATAGGAGTTAGGATCCACTCATCTACCCACTTTTTCTTCATCTGTGTATCTGGGCTTGTTCAGTTCTTACAATTTACATTGCAATTAAGCACTATGTTCACAGCCATGCTTAAAGAAGTTGAAAGTTATTTTCCTTAAAATTACAGCAACTCTGTTTGATCTTCTAAGGAAGAGCTAATATTCTTTCTCAGTGACTACCAGTAGTACAATATACAAAGGAAATACTGTAATAATGTTCATTAAAAACAGTAATTTTCCCACATGACTGCAGGGTGTAAAAAAATCATTTAGTACTTTTGTTCCAGCATATACAGACATCCTCAGACCAGTCCTACGGCAAGACCTGTGCTTAGTGAGAGGGTATTAGTAAATAGTTCCAAGAGGACTCTTTATTGTCACTTCTGTGATAGATATTTGGCAGTCAACCAAGGCCAGGGAGCCTGAAGAAAGCAGGAATGCAGAACAAGTGTCAAAATACAGAGCTGGGAAAAAATGCAGAGCAGACAAGTAGAATGGACGTGACAGCATGCAGCCATTGCTGCCACTTTGTAAAGACCAAGGGAAAATTCTCACAAGAAGAATTTACAATACATACAAGATATTTAGATATCCATTAAAGAATAATTAAAAAAATACATGAGAAGTCTTAAGAAAAAGCAACTCTAAACAAATATCATCTCCAAAGGATGACTTATTTAACTCACACTAAGATAAACTAAAAAATGCTCAACATTTATCCTCACTTGAGACCAAAAAAATACTGTTGTGAGCACTAAGGTCTCATCTTTTTGACCAAACACTATTAGTACAAAGTACTTCTTGAAAGAATTCTAAATGTTCCCACCAAAAAGACGGCTTCCACAAAAAGACATGCAGTTACACGCCACTGTACTGGTTTAATGTGCTGACTTTAGTTCAATTATAACAAGGTGATGTGACAAAATGTACTGTCCATAATACGACAGCTCCCCCTGCAGTTAATCCTACTCATGTTACCTGTAATGCAGCAATCAGAAATGAGCATTTAAATGCTTAACAATGGAAACGGCCTCACGTTTCGTGTATGAGTACACACATGCATCACACAACCACTTTCATTGTGTGAAAGCACAAGATCAATATTAAAGAATTCTGAAATGCCAGCATAAATCCAGTTCACAGACTAGTGTTGGCTTTGCTAACTCCTAGTGTACTCGTTCAACAGTGGAAACAATACGCTAAAATGCAAGTAGTACACTGAACAGCAGCCTAGAAATGTAAAAATCCCCAACTATAAACACTGTTCTAACAAATTTAGGAAGTCTCAAGCACTGTCTCTTTTTTGTTCTTCTATCTGTACAACGGGGAACAATATTTGCCTATCCTGAAAATAATCTATGACATCTTTAAGAGTGCCTCTGAAATACTGTACTTCAGCTGTAAAGTAACTAATGCGTATAGTGAATATTTCAAATACAGAAGACAATGGGAGTAGTAAAATTAGTAAGCTAATAAATTTTAGTGGCCTGTCTTCCCTTTCAACCTGAAAGAAAATCAATAAACCATCACAGCAAGACAGAGGAGCACAAAAAAGCATTCAGAAACTGCTTCTCAGAGTATGCCTAAATAACCTACCTGCTGAACTATTTGCCATATCATGCAGGTAGTGTCTCTGGAGCCTGAAATTAAATGAATTCCACAGTAGTCTATTGCCAAGCAGGTCACAATATCTAGATAAAGGAAAGAAAACACAAGGTTATCATCACAGAAATATTTAAAACTAACTTCCCACAGAGTGACAATGTGCATGTAACAGACCAACAACGTATCCTGATTTGCAGTCAGTTCACTGTGATAAGGGCTGATGAGACTATATTAAACAACGAAGTCTTGTACAGGTGTACCAACCTGATTTAACCACCTTTGCTACCTAAAACCAGCAGTCAAGCCTTCTTTTGAAACGACATTAAACCATCACTCCAATGACTAAAAAGTCATGCTGAAGTATTTATGTATAATCATGGTTCAAATATTCTTCTGTTCCTATGCTTCCATTCCGTTATAACAGCTGGGCTTGTCCGCTCGAGTGCACTGGCTACAACTATTTCCAAGAAGACCAAACATCAAGACACAATAAGCAAAACCTTTCATTTCACGATATAAACAATTACTAACCCATGTGCCTGAGGTGCTGTCCAACCAGCTTGCCTTTCGTAAGAGATGTCACTCTGATGCTGTTGTCCCAGTGTCCTCCACTAAAGAGCAGCTTTGCATCATGGGACACTGCAAACAACTTGGAGGTGATCTCCAGCCCCGGTGCAAAGGGACCACTCACATTGCGCTGGGTTCTGCAGGCAAATGATGAGCAGTTAAGGGTAGCTTTAGTTCAGACCAATGTATTTTGCACTTCCTATATCCTTAAATATTAATAAGAAATTCCACCTATAGAGGAGGCTATATCTAAAAAAATAATTGGTGGAATTCTGGCACCCTGATATCCAGGGCAATACTCTCACTACCAGCAGCAAGTGGAAGCAAGATTTCACCTTAGATCTTTTCAGTCTTTCATGCAATTTGATCCTGTATGAATAACTCATGTCCCTACTAAGTATTGTTACAATAAAGAAAAAAAAGAATATTCTAAAAAGCGAAGAAGCAAACCCACCACATATACCTGCACTATAGTGTAAGGAAGTATGAAGACTGACCATCTCAGATTCAAAGATGAGTATTTATTTTTAAAAGTTAGAAGTACATCTAAGAATGGAGAACCTTGAAGTACTACTTAAATAACCCTTTACTAGAACAGTATTACAGATTAGAGGTAATATTCTTGAACATCAGAAGATGCATTCTTATGTGAAAACTCAGCCAATGAAAACAGTATAACCCACTGACTGTTGAACAATTACTGTGTTTTATTAGTGTAGATGCATTCATCCGCACCTCGCCTCATCACATGCTTACTTGGGATTTGTCACTGTGGTATCTCTGATGAATGTAAAATAGTTGGAGATATTTTTATCATAAGGCAGCCAACCATGAGTTCCAATAACACAGTTCAGACTTGCTGTTACCTAAAAAAGTTTGAAAGGAAAATCTGTGAAACCCACAGGTATATTTTCTGCTTTCCTTTGATGGCAATGGAGCTTGCATAAAATCCAGCACGGCCTTCTACACTTCCATCTACAAATCAAAAAAAACGTCCAGCTGAGGTGAGTTAATGCACATGTGGTGCATATTACCAAATTAGAATAGTGTGTGTTCTAGATACACCAGAGAAGTTGAAAGCAGGGAGAAGGAACATGTAGCAAGGAGGTAAAATACAAAACACCCAGTCATCTGCTGCTTCTCTTATTTGAAATAGCAGTCATTAAACGTTAACATATTACCACAGGAAGATTATTTTTAAAAAAAAATTGTACTACAGTTCTACTTCTGAGAAATAAGAAGGGAATGTAAATAGTCGAGGATATTTTCATTAGATATTTAGAAAAAATAAAATGAGAATTTTAGACGTGTCCAAATTCTAAATTATATATGCACATACCACACTAAGCCAGGACAGTACATTTGACCTACAAAGTAGGAATATTGGAAAATAATATTCTTTCCTGCAAAACCAAGGTATTATTGCACAGGGCCCGTATGCAGACCATACATACAGATGTAAATACAAAACCACTCTCCTCTTTCCATCATTTGGCCATCTGCCATAGTGTAAGCACAAAAGTTAATTTCAGCAACAGTGCCAGCCTTTGAAGTAAGTATATGTGGCATACAGTATAGTTTAATATATGGGTCGGAAAGTAATGATAAACATAATGGTGCCATGAAAAACTGCCATTTTCAAGCTGGGCTGCACTGCATTAGGAAGTTGATTGCTATTATGGAAGTGGATTGAGTGGGCAACTTACACCACACCTCACGACAACTGACACTCATGTCTCATCCGTTCTTAAATGCCATTCAACAAATCAACCTGGTTTCTCTACAGAAGAAAAACGTTTAACTTATAGCTGACATTCACTATGGGTTAAAGGAACACATTTGAACAGGAACAGTTAAGAAGTGTTTCTCTACAAGTTGTATGAAACATACACACCTATTTGACTGTCTGCAGTCTAAGAATAGTATTGACACACGCAACTCACCAAGATCTCTGGGCTTCCCTGAGAAATAAAGGAATGTGCCTGATTCCTGGGGACAACAGCTTTGATGATGGGCACACCATCACTGATTCCCTAAGAGAAAGGACACAGTTTCGGTTTGATTACATGTAAGAGCTAAAGGACAAATCTGGTATCTGTGGAGAGTAAAACCCAAAGGCTCTGGAGTAACGTCAGCCATGTAGAGTCCTCTAAGGCACTGGAACACACATATCCAGTTCATGCAGGGATGCTTTGTTGCAGACACCAGAAATGAAACCCTGGCTCTGTCCTAAATCAGGGAGTTTAGCTCCCAAGTTCAGGGAGTCCTCAGGTGCCGCCAGTGATGTTCTTGGTTTTCTTAGCATCTTAAGACTCAAAAAACACCCACACAAGCAGCCAGAAGACACAAATTTAGGGGATTCAACCTCGATGAAACTAATTAAGAAGACAGAGCTCATTTTAGACACATTTGCATTTTAAAAACGTTTTCTTAAATAGGAAGCATGTTTATTTTCATCTAGGTTGTGACCTTTTGTTTCAAGCACATCAGAAATTTCAAATCAGATTTTACAAAATTTCAGGTAACATCTACCTCGATGAAGAATGACTTCAGTTCAGTGAGGTGCTGAAAGAGATTCAGAGTGGAGGTGTCACTTTTAGTCAGTCTTTGCACTACCTCTTCTGCTGACAGCCTCTGTGGATGGGGCTCCTAGGAGACAATATTTGAAGGATTAGCAGGTTACACAAATTTATTCATTTGTTCAAGTCACATGATACTCAGAAACTTCTTGATAATCAATGGGAAAATAGACTCTTGAGCACCTAATTTCCCTTGGTAAAGTATATTAATTTCTTTCGAAAACGGTATGTTAAATTTCCATCAGTGTGACCTTTAGCAGTGGTAATGTAGCAAAGACTTAAAATTCCTAAAATTACAAACTATTGTCTTAGAAATCATCATCTTTTCATTCTTTTTCCAAAGTCCTTTGTTACTCAGTTGGATTTAACCACAAAGGTCTCACTGAGAGGGAACAAAGAGCATTACCTTTAACAGCTGACATGGAGTTTGCCCAAAATTGTTTATCATCCCTTCTAAAGCTTTCCTTTCTTTCTCATCTGTTAAAGCATCCAAATCCACAGCCCCTAGATCACAACCAGAATGATGAAGGGTAGAAAAATGGAAAAAGAACATGATCCAGACAACTTATTGAGAACTGATAATGGTCAACAAATGTTGTGAAACTTAATTTAATTGCAGTGTTATCACATTTTACTCCTGAAAAGCCTTCAAACAATGCCTTCATGTTAAAGATAATCTGAAAACTCCACTCAGTAAGTGGAATTTTAAGTGTATCTGTAAAAGTGCAAGAATTGAAGGCCTTTTTCTTATCAAATAAATTTAATATACATCATGCATGCAGCACATTGCATATAAAAGCCACTCAAAATTCTGCAAGTTATGCTTCATCTATAATTCTGTTGCCTTACCATAGGCTACTATATGGCATGCTCACAAATCAAGTGGTTTTTGTCTAAGACTGAAAATCCCCAAGTCTGACGACAATGACAAGAGAGCATACTGCTTTGTACCTTCATAAGTACAATAATAGAACACATTGAGTGCCTCCACTGCAGCTGGTCCCCTCTGCTTGTAGCCAAAAATCAGATCTATCCATTCATGAAGATGAGCGGAAACATACTCAGATTCCTAGAACAGAAAAATACTCTTGTAAGAATAAGAACTGCTGCTTTCTTGAAATATTTACTATTTTCTGTGAAAGAGATTTAATTCCAAAAGATATTTAATTCCAAAACTAGATATACACCAATATATAGGGCAGAAGTATAAGAATATCCATGTGCGTTAAGGGTAGTAACCGCCAGTAAGAGGGAAAATTAATCCAGCACAGCAGCACATCTAGACTATCGAAATGCAACTATGCAATGGAAGGTAAGCTGCTAGCTCTTGAGAACCATAAAGCATAATCTTTAAAAAGCAAGGGAAGCCTTATCACCTAAACCCACCTAATTGTGCATTCTTAGGGCAGCAAACTCCCACATGATTCGTATCTTCAAGCTCTTCCCTTCTTTTTTTTGAGCATTTTATGGACATACACAGCGCTTTTAACTGAAAGTTCTAACGGTACTTGTAATGTCAAACGCAACCACCACTCTAGTTCAAATGTAGCCTCAGTAGTACACACTTAAGCCACAGTGATGATGTGTAGGTGTATCTGCTTTATCATTATTTCACACATATAAACCCCATCTTACCAGAGCCTTCCTGTGTTTATAAATGAAGTCTTCTGGGGAGTGAGCCCATTTGGGGAGAACAACATCATTTACCACCTCTTTGGATATTTGAAGATGACCTAAGTTAAAACCTAGTGAAGAATTTGGAGAATTTTAAGAGTTACTACAAAATATTTCAAGTATCTTGACACCTCAATAAAGATTGAAAAGCATTACTATCTCAATACAAGGGAAGGATATTGAAAAATTCTTAATGTATATTTCCAGCAACGCTACCACCAAGGGCAAGTTCTGCCTGAATGTTTAAAAAGTTAAATAATACAGGATAACAACTGTCCGAAGTACCTAAATTATTCCAAAGCTGAAGTCTCAACCTTCAAAGTAGCATTAATCATTTACACAGCTGCCTGTAAACGGATTTACATTTGCTTTCTTTTAGCAGGACTAAGAGTCCAAAGCATTTCAATGAGGTTATTCATAAGAATGAAGTTACTTTCAGGTTTCAATGGTTGTAGTATCAAGGCTTCAAGAAGTCTTAAATCTCACCAGGTTTCACTAGAACGACTCTAAATGCTTAAATCACTTTTGAAAGTGTGACCTGGATGTTTCCAATTTTTATAACTTAGAACTCTTGTAGACTGTAGCTAGCAGAATAAATTAGCAGCAACACACATACAAATCCATTTTTAAATTGTGTAATAGGTAGAAAACCCGTTCGCTATGCAATAAATGTGAATTAAAAACTGGCTAGGAGTCTCACATCAGAATGCAGGATGCTGTCTTTGCAATCAGCATTATCAGCCATTTTTTTTTCCTTGTGGGCACTGAAACCTTAAAAGGCTCTAAAATCAGGTGATTTAACATTACATTGGAAGGTAACTGTAGCAAACAGAAAATACATTGGTTGCCTAGAGCAAATAAAAGATCTCACATGTTTGAAGATGTCCAAACTCTATCATTCAATGAACCCAGTAAAAAGAATACTAATTAGCCTATATTAACTTTTGTTAATTATTTAATCAGTATTAACTGCTGTAATTTTTTTCTTTTTCAAACATCCAAATGATCATCTCTGGTATTTTACATTAGGTAAACAACACTATTTTTAGCCATCCTTAAGTCCCTAGTCTGAATTTATCAACAACATTGAGGCTGTTGCTTAACACAACTGATGCCTTCATTAAACAATCTGAAGCCAGCATGATGATTAAAGTAATTTCTACAAGCACACTATAAAGTTTACATAGGAAGTGTTCCACAGCATTCACAAATGGTTGTAACAATTCTTCTCTGAAGAACACTAGAACAGCTTTCTATGAGAATATTTGGCGTAGTCAGTTTACCATTTTGATTCTCCAGGAACTCTGGAAAGTAGAAGAACTCTGGGATAAGTTCCTTGACATCATTGGGGTTGTCCATGAGCGCCTGCCATGTAGCAGGAATAGAGTGGAACTGCCTGTCAGCACAGTCAAACCTGCAGATCAGAAATCCCAGGTTAGACTTGGTTCACTCCCTCAGTAAACTGGTAATGAAGCAAAATGAGGGTGCTGCTCATTTGCTCACAGTATACCTGCCACTTTGAAGCTGGATATGAAGTGTTGTGAAAGGTTCTACTCGAATGAGGTAATGCATGACACCAGCAGCATTTGAGTAGTGTGTCCCATAGTGAAATTTGTCAATCATCCCCAGGGGATCCTCGAAATTCTCATATCTAAAACACAATAAAGATTTATAAATACAACTGAGCACTACAGTTGATTGACATGTGGATCACAGCATTCTATAAGAGAAAAATACATTGTGTTTTGTTAAACATGAGGACTTCAATTCTGACTTCAAAAGTCCCTAAGAAAAAGACTTCTGAAAGACAGAAATGTACACCAGATGAAGCCTTTGCATACCTGTTTTTATACTCTTCCCTAGGCAGTTGCTATCAGCTGTCAGAAACTGCATAAAGGGCAAGACAGGACTGATTTAGTATGACTTAATGCAACAGACAACCCCCCCTATATTACTAAGCTGTACAGATATTATTGAAGGGACTTGTCACAGTTTCTTGCAAGATTTAAGAAAAAAAAAAAAAAAAGATAAAAAGATTGTGTGTGTGACTGTGTCGAGATGCAGAAAAGAGATTTAATTGACACTTTTCTACAGGCAACCTCACTGTACAGTGCCCCGCCACCATCTGGCTGATATATTGCTCAGTGGCACAAGGCTGGTAAGAGAAATTGGTTCTCCAGCAGTACGACTAACTACAATTTGAATACAGTCAAGGGCAGAGCCTAATCATTCAAAGAAAATTCTCCACGTTCCAAGTTTTCTGAAGAAAGCTGGTTTTGGAAGCTGTCTGACTGGTGCAATGTGGTATGACGGATGGCACACTCACTCCCCACACTAGCAAAAAAAGAAGGATTGCTACACAGATGTGCGGGTGTAAGTAAGTACTTGTCATTCCTACCTACAGAGGAGTTGCTGCAAGTCACTGAGTTATATTTTATTTCAAAGATAATAATCTATGCTTGAAAAAAAGAGCAGGAAGCACAGACTCTGGTTCAATGTTACCTCTCAGCACAGGCAGCTCAACTCACAGTATGATTTTGCATTCCTTATCTTGAAGCAGACATGGGACATAGTATTCTCTCTGCAAGCTGCTGGGTCTTTAAGTGTTTCTCCAGCCTTTTAGTGTTTTTATCTCCACATCTCAGAAACAACTGAAAATTTGTCCTTTCAGTGCCATCTAAGCTAACTCATCTGAATACAGTAGGAACAACAAATCGTAACCTTTGCAAATGCACCTGTGATGTTATAAAACTAGTTTTTAAAACTTTCACTGTCACAACTTTATTTTTGAAATGTGTTATTAGCCTGAAGGCTCAGAAAAGATAGAGAAATAGAATGGAGTGTTCTGGTACATACTTCTCTTTCACAGCCTTGGCATTCTTTTCATTTACCACTCCTATGGGTTTGGACAGATCTCTAAAGACTGCAGGATTGTTCAGGTCCAGTTCTTCTGAAATATAATCTCGCAAATTCCAAGGGAACTATAAAAGAGTCAAAGACAAAACTGAGATTAAAAATCCATCTTTCAAAATAGAAAAAATACAACTGGCAAAAAAACCAAAAAATTATTCTTTTTTAATTACCACCGGATATTGAGCAAGGTCATTGTAAGTTCGTCCTGCCATTGTGTTCAGCTGAATAAGGTAGTCAAAGTTGGATATTTCTCTATTCACCCATTTCTGAAAAACAGAAAAAGATACAATGGAAGTCACTACATGAAAGATACCACTATTGCCAATTACACGTTGTGGCAGTGTTTATCTGCCAGAGGACAGCACTGGTAAGTGAAAGACACACAACTGCAAGAATGGTATGAAGAGATGGAAATTAAAAACACATCTACTACATTTAAAAATGTATCCATATTTAGGGTAATACAGACACTTTGACATTTTCCTTTTATACCAATGTTACTAATTCCCTTAAGATCATATTTCCTGCTTAATCTTCATGAGTTTCATTGAAAGCCCCATCATGAAAAGGTAGCAGGGAAAATTATCCATGCATGTAGTGAAAAAAGTTCCAAAATGAGCACTCAGTATCATGGACTGAAAATAGAAGCAGGTCTGCTACATGTTTTCTACTCTTGTTGGAACCCTTGTCACAATCTCATCAACACAAGAGGCTGCTCCATCCGTTTACCTCACTGACTGTACACAACGGAACACAGTGGTTCTAAGAATATGCATGTGAAAGTTCAGGGGCGAGACCGAAGGTACAGAAATTGGCAGTCGCCATCTAAACACTGGGGGAAAAAAGCCAAATCAGCAGTCCAGGATGTTCCAGGACTCCTTCAGGAAGCAGAGGAATGCTTTAGACCGTTTGTGCTGAAGTCTCATACCTGCATCAGACCTGAAGCTTTAAAAAGTTCCTGCGGAGATCTTGTCCCAGAAATATTTGGAGAACGCAGTGACAATATTCGACTATATACTTTGTTGCGTACCTGTTAGAAAGCAGCATGAATAAAACAATTGGTCTAGAGACTGAAGCTGACAAGTAAACAGCTTCTCTGCTACTTAAAACGTGAAATAAATGGAATACAATTATGCTTTAAACACTTCTATCTCTTGCTGCATAAAAGATTTGGACATGGATGGACATGACATCCTTCAATTACAGGATACAAAGGCAACAAATAACATGAAGCAGATTTTTTTACTTTTGTGTAGATGCTACACAGTAAAAAATCACTGTTGCCACAGAAGTCTTCTAGGAAATACTGCTGCTGTTCAAATAAAATTATACCAATGTTTTTCCTACAAAATTATTGCAAAGGTTTATTTGCTAAAAACGAACAAACAAAACCCACAAACCCAAGTCTCCACAACATTTTATAGGAGCTATTCATGGACTGACTGTGGCAGAATGCAAGCCCCCCTCTCTCCCCCTCCCTCCTTTGATATGGAAGGAGTAGACACATCTCCCTCTCTCTGCTGCTTGAGGCCAACAGCTGCTTTTGTTTGGCCCCAGAGCCCCCGGCCAGGGTCATTAAGAGAAGGGAGCACTGAGGCACCAGGGAGCCGCTGGGCGCCTGCGGCCAGTGTGGGGGATGTTTGGAGGCTTCAGGGGCACCCACAGCAAGGGTGGGGGTGCAGAGAAGCTTCTGGAATGCCCACAGTCAGATCTGATCAGGCTGTAAAAAACGGGATTCTCGTCGAGGCTCCGCCCCTTGCGCGCGACCTCTTGGAGTTACGAGCTGAGCCGCTGCCGCCAGGAACCACTGCCAATGCCACTGCCTACCTCCTTATTGAAGTTGAGGAAATAGTTGGTTTGGTCGGTCAGGAAGATCTCCAAAGCTGACCTCCTCAGGTTGTACCGACGCAAATGGATCTCTCGAATTTGAGAAAGGTGCCATTTGAAATCAAAACCTACTCCTAGGAAGACAATTTTGATAGTTGACTGGGCTTATATCAAAAACTTTTCATTTAGACATAACGCAGTATCGTTTCCAATCACCCCAGAGTTATCCCTAGAAAAGCTCAATTTTATGTGCGGCTTGATTAACCATCTTACTAGGAAAATGTAACTTCAGCTATTGTTCTACTGAAAGAAGGAGGCAGCAGGGAATATCTGATGGAGTGTATAATTGTTTTTGCTTTCTGATCAAAGTCACTTCATAAATGTATTCTGTTGATAAAAAATATGAACCAACCCCCTTCTGTCTCTTAAACAGGCTTGAATAGAGGCTTTTATGTTTAGAATTCCCAAAAGGTCAACTACTTGATACACTGGTTTTGAAAATTTTACCAGTATTTGTCAAACATTTCAGGTCACTGTTTTCATACTCAGCTATGTATATTCTATTAAAGTTCACTGAAATAGTATACATGATTGATGTTCACATACCTTTTAATCATCACTTACTACAACTTTTTGATCAATGTAAAAGTGAAACATTTGTCAGGGAGAACATGGAGGTGCCAAAAATTTAGAGGTAATGACATTTTGTAGTCAAACTTAATTTCTTTTAATAGGTTAATTTTTTTATGAAATACTCAGAATGGTGAATCCATTTAGCAGCTCAGCAAGTACAATTCCAGATTCTTGATTCTGAAGGGATCAGCCAGCTACTGATCACCAAGTACAATATTAATTTCAAGTACCAATGCACAACTTGTCTCTTCACAATTAGTTTGACACTCAGTCTCAAAAAAAATCCAGCTCAGCCTACTGAAAACAGAATGCTGAACTGCACTGAACAGAAAGAGACACTGATCACACTCACCTTCCTCTTTTTCAATGCTGCTGTCAAAGAAATAGATGTGCTGGGTAGTGATCTCCAGCCTGCCAGGTATCACATCAATTACTGTAATGAGTTCACAGTCTTCAGACAATATCAGCTTTTCTTTCTGACTTTGCTCATCCTTCTCATCCCTATAAAAATACCACTAAGTGTTAGGAAGATTACACAGTTGCTTGGGTACTTGGTAAGAGTACAGTTCAGAAAATAATTACATTTGAATGGCATTAAAAGTACAACATAAAAGACTATACGAAGGTACTTCCATCAGCAGTCTTGCATGTTCCAGACTAGACTACAAAACACCATTTCATAGCGGCACTCTTCAGGCTTGATATTTCAGTCTCGGGTACAATGGACTTGACCTCCCCTGAAGTACAAAAACATGAGGCTGCATTTCCCTTATTTAATTGCTGGGTGCTTAAATTATCCGGCCCAGAGCAGCGCTAAGTCCTGGTTCATGTGACTAAAGTTACCTTCACAAGTATTTGAAGAAATGGTTACCCAGAAGTCTGCAGACGTGACACACCACAAACAAGCGTTTAATTATCTTTATGGTACAAGAAAATACATGAGTATCACTCAGTGCCACTTCTCTGCTGGACTTCAAGAGCATAGACACACATAGATGCACGCACAACATCACATGCCCAGTTCTATTCTGCTGTACTTACAAATTGGAACTGGCTGCAGTGTCTTTTTCTGGTAGTTCAAGAACATCATCTTCCAAGTCACTCACTTTCACCTGCTTCACCACCTCCAGCAGCAGAGAGTCACTAGAAGGCTGTGTCTGGTGCACACCTGTCAGAAACAGATATTGCATCTCACAAAATGTTTGCTACAGCACTTTGGGAAAGCTGAACTCCTGAGTGTATCTTCTGCTGTCAAAACACAGAATCACAGAATGTCAGGGATCGGAAGGGACCTCGAAAGCTCATCCAGTGCAATCCCCCCATGGAGCAAGAACACCCAGATGAGGTTACACAGGAAGGTGTCCAGGCAGGCTTGAATGTTTCCAGAGTAGGAGACTCCACAACCTCCCTGGGCAGCCTGTTTCAGGCTCTGTCACTATCACTGAGAAGAAGTTTCTTCTCAAATTCAAGTGGAACCTCCTGTGTTCCAGTTTGAACCCATTGCCCCTTGTCCTGTCACTGGTTGTCACCCAGAAGAGCCTGGCTCCATCCTCCTGACACTCACCCTTTCCATATTGATCCCCATGAATGAGTCCCCCCTCAGTGTCCTCTTGTCCAGTTCCAGAGCCCCAGCTCCCTCAGCCTTTCCTCACACGGGAGATGCTCCACTCCCTTCAGCATCTTGGTGGCTGCGCTGGACTCTCTCCAGCAGTTCCCTGTCCTGCTGGAACTGAGGGGCCACAACTGGACACAAGATTCCAGGTGTGGTCTCCCCAGGGCAGAGCAGAGGGGCAGGAGAACCTCTCTGACCTACTGACCACCCCCTTCTAACCCACCCCAGGTACCATTGGCTTCCTGGCCACAAGGGCCCAGTGCTGGCTCATGGTCACCCTGTTGTCCCCAGGACCCCCAGGTCCCTTTCCCCTACACTGCTCTCTAATAGGTCATTCCCCAACTTATACTGGAACCTGGGGTTGTTCCTGCCCAGATGTTGGTTTTAACTGAGTAAAAAATAACGAGACTTCTTAGATACTTTTGGGAGAAACAGAACACTAAAGATACTCCCTGAACTACATGATATACATATAAAATCGTAACAGTACAACAGGAAGACACAAACACATTAGAAAACTGAATTTTGATGTGGACATTTCCAACAAAATATTTTGCAGTGTTCTGTCAAACATGGTTAAAGTGTGCACATTTCATGGAAATACACTGCATTTATTTTTTGCTTACTTGGGTTTAAAAGAGTTATTTTTTTTTGTCTCAAGTCTTGACATCCAACACACCTAACTTAAATAACAGTTTGCACCCGTAACTCTGCTGTTTGGCATATTTCTGAAACAAAGTGCTTCATATCTACACATTTTAATTACAAGCTCTAAAAGGTTGTGAAGAAATAGTGCCTGCATACTCTGATTTCATTGTGTCCTTTTCTTGAAACAATCTTATGCAAGAAAGCTGTGTGACTGTTTATTTTAAACCAAAGACTTTCTATAACTTTTTAGCACAAAAACTCACATTTGAATAAACAAGGGGGAATTAATTCTGCTCAGTAGAAAGATGGTGTTTCAGGTGAAAGTACCACTCTTACGTCACATATTTTACTATAGAGGAAATAAATACAAAGAGTATTTAAATACAATTCTTAAATACAAAGAGTAAAGTGTGTGTCTTTCTTCAGTAAAGACTGAAGAATCCCAAGTGAAATAGCAAATACAATCCAACTTTACCTAAATTATCTCTCAGGTCACTAGCATCCTGATGAGAGTTGAAGTTGTAATTCTGCACCAGTTTTAGTTTCATACGTGAAAAATTTTCCACATTTGAAAGTTTCCAGTGAATAGGACGCTGTTCCCTTGGAATACAAGAATATCCATAAAAACAGTTAAAAGAAGGTAAAGACCTATGTGAATTCGTTACGAAACAGCACATATTTAGAAAAATACTGGTCATCCACTTGTACACTGTAAAACAGAAAAGCAATAAACTGCGTTTTAATTTTATATTTCATCTTGCAGGTCTGATGAACCTAAAGTACTTTGCAAACAGTATTTATTTTCTATTATTATTATTTTAAACTGAAACCAACTTAACGCATAATAACTCAAAGTCTTTATTAACAAGTCTGTTATCTCCTTTCCAGCAGAGCCACCTATCTGTAGGATGTCTCAAAAAGTTTTTGCAATCACTTCACTGATAACTAATTTTTTTGGTCACTTGGCAAGAGCACCCAGAAAACTACCTCGGCACTATGCTTGAAACTTTGCATTTTGGTAACTAAATGCAGGACACGTTATAAAAGATGCACTGAATGTTAACTTTACATCTCAAGAATTGTTATCGGAGTCAATCTGCCACAGTTCACATGAAACAGTTAAGTTAGTCATGTGAGCAAACTCCTTTTAAGTATCATATACAGTTTGATTTAAAAACTTCTTACATCTCAGCCCAAGGGCCACGTTCAGAGAGGAGGTAGAGCTGGGCTGCTCTCCACTGTCTCAGAGTAGCTGTGTGTTGACTGTGAAGTTGCTTTAACATACTGTTGTAGCGCAGATTTTCCTGCCGAGCTTTTCTGCCGAACGGTTCCACAAAATGCTCCTGAAAGACCATTAAAAACAGATCTAGCACTGAAATAACTCTGACCTTTGAAAACACAGTTTTGTGGCTTGCAAGGATTCTCACCAATTAAGAAGGAACAATAAAGCCTAAGCGGTAAAAATTTCTGAAAATTTAAGGTAATGCTTACAAGGAAAATTTTAAGAAGCTTAGTGCTGGAAGAAATGGCACCAAACTTTGACTTTAAGATGTGAAGAAAGTATTATCCATTCTGAATCCAGATGAAAAGAATTCTTCGTCATCAGAAAAGTGGTCAGGATGGTAATCCTATTGTAACAGGTAGGATTTTTCTGTAAACTCCTGTTCTAGAATGTGACTCTCATTCTATCCTTCCTTTAGCCACTTGAATAAAAGAGGACTTACTATAAGGATCCTTATTAAGTAGACAAAGAGAATACAAGAGAAATGTAACTTAGCTATATTTGCTGTAATTACTGCTTAATTCTACTGCCTAAACTGAGTCAGTTGAGAAACAGTTTTTCCAAAAGTTTCATGTTAAATAGGAGCTGTTCAGTATTTTAAACACTTTCATTGTATTGAAATAGGGTAAACAACAACCACCACCAAAAACAACAACAACAAAAAAAACAAACAAAAATGAAACAAAACGAAACCAAACCAAACAAAAAACCCACACAAAACAAAACATACACACACACCACACACACTGACTCATCTCATAATGGATAAGAGATTTTAATAATTCAAACCAAAGTAAAAGAACATGCAGCTTATATCTGAGCATAATTCCAGGTTGCTGCACTATGAGAAAGGCCTCATGTTCTTAAATAATTCTGCTTACAGATAGGACTCTTAAATAGAAAGAACATAATTAAAAGAAAATCCTACAAGTGTATCAAGTCACATTGCCCATAACATCTTAAACTAATCAACCTGCCTGCAATCACTTGAATTGGAGCATCCTGGAATTCAGTTTCTCCATCTTTTAGAAGGCAACTCCCAAGATAGTTCTAAGAGATACTTGCACTCACTCAAAACCTTACCTGAAATTTAAGCTTACTTTCTCCTCTCTCCCGGTCTCGCTTGTGCATGTTCACCATAAATGCTTCAGAACAATCCCTCCAATAAAGTGTCATCTGCTCGTGATCATGTCTGAATGAATTCTCTTCATACTGCTTCATATTTGGAATAATCTGGTTCCAGCAAAACAAAAAGCACAATGTGATTTCTGAATGAGTTTCTCTGCTTTCATGGCTAAAAAGAGAGGGAAAATGATGGAAAATAATCTACTACTTACCTATTTGCCAATATACACTTGCCACTCAGCAGAGCTGCAGTATTCTTGAAAATCCTCAAAGAAAGATGGGCTGCCATTGGTAGGAGGCAATGAAGGGAGATGCAGGTTCATGAAAAGAAGTTCATAAATCTTGGATACCAATGTCCGAACAAGGGGAATCAAAAATGAGTAAGTTTCTGTCTTCTTTTCAATTGATCTACTCAAGATGCCTTCCAGCTTCCCCAGGATGTAGCACGCTTCGGGCTGGCTCTCAACTACTTTGGTCTGAAGAAGTGTGTTTAGTTTGGCTGCTGCCATAGCACAGACCTACACAGAAAAACAACAAAAAATGAATGCAATACTCAAAATAGTGATTTCCAGCACAGGAATATGGACATATTCTGGCTGCATCCTGGGAAGCCTAAGGCACACATCCATCAAATATGGACACTGACCACTTATCCATCCTGTAATAGACCAAACCTGAGTCCACTGCAACCACAAACAGCTGCATTAAGACAATCCCAAACATAAACTAACAGGCCTGGCTTTTCTGCAGGGCTCATTCCAGGCACAGCCCTGCTAACTTTGCTCCAAATGTTGATTTGGCAGAACGGTCCAGGTTCACGTGCACTTAAAATACATAAACCCCAAACTACAAATAGATGTATTTTATGGTAGAAACAAAACGTCACAATCAGAATCACTATCTTACTGCCACTAGTAGTGCCTACATAGTCCCAGCTTCCAACAGCTTGGCCTCTACCTCGCTCTCATGCTCGGAAGGTGCACATTGGCAAGACTGCGGGGTAAATTTGCAAGTGGTAAGAATTAAGGCAAACATCTTCCCTGTACAAGGAGGAAGGACTGCCATCAGACTCACTAGATGTCAGCTAAAGCCTCCTCATTAGCTGCATTTTCCTGCAAAGCCAGATACATATTTTGGTAGACATAGCAACGGTATGCAAGGTCACTGATAAGGATGGATGCACATTTCACGAGAGGGGCAAGGAGAAATAGGTGACCAAAAATGGACCAACTTAGTATAACATCCCATTCACGTGATACTACATATAAAAATGGGAGATCACGAGGACTCTTGTCCCTTTTCCTTGTGGCCAACATTAGGAGAGGACCTTGCGAGTCGTCCCTGCCAGCTGAGGCCTAGTGACAGACTGAATCCAGCTCCGGTTGGCTGCAGAGTCCAGTCCAGGACTTCGGGTGCCGGCTCTGCAGTTGCCGGGACTTTCAAGATTGGTTTTGTACATTTTGTTTTATTTTCTCTATTCTTATTAGTAGCATTAGTAAAACAATTTTAACTTTTCCAACTCTCTTCTCTCCGTCCTTCTTTCCCTCCCAATCGCCTGTGCTGAGTGGGAAGGGAGGAGAGGGAGGAGCTGAAGGCAGAAGTTGTGGGGGAGAGGAGGTTAACAATACATCTGCCACGGTTTTATTGTCACCCCACAATCAAAACCTCGACACCCATAAACCACAACAGTTACAACAAACACGCGCTTAAAACACAGCACTACTAGTAGGAATTTGCCACCAACCTGTAAGTTATCTTGTGCAATGAATCCAAGGAGCAACCGGACTTGTACCTGTGAAAGCCTGTTTGCCTCTGGGCCTGCAGAGTACCAGACGGACAGGCTGTCCATGAGAGTCACCAGTTCTTCCAAGAGCTATTGTAAAAACAGATTGGCGTGAAATAAAATTCACAACAGCTACTCCAGCTGGAAACACAATCATTTCAACTAGCTGAAGAAGAGGCTGTGTTCACAGCTCTAACTTACCCAAATCCAGAAAATTATCCCAGAACACCGCACTGCAAAACAATTCCTGACTACAAAAAAATATCTCTAGCCCCATACAGTAAACTTAAGTGTCTCCCCTGAATAAAGCCAAAACCAACATGTGGTATATATGCATATGTTTTTGCCTATAATTGATGTCCAGTAAATGTCATTTCCTTAGGAAAGCTAAAGACTCCACAAGTAGGATTACTACAATTGAAAAGACACTATTACTAAATAGCACAGATCTCACACCAACTTGCAATTTCTGCCTTTAGTATAGATAGGACTTCATTCTTTTGCTTTGTATTTTAAATTATTTGACTGTAATGCTAGTAATTTACCAGCAATAGCAATGCACAGAGTGCCTTGAGAAGGAAAACACAGCTTCCTTCATGAATATCTGATTTAGTGAAACACCTGAAACTGTGTAACAAGCTATAAATGTCTTTAAAAAATATAAAAAATATAGGAGGCAATCCTTTCTGTTCAGTATTTCTACACCAGGGTAGGTATTTGCAGGTAAATGGCACATTTCACTATCCAGATGTATTTGCTTAAAACCACTATACCTTCATACATTCCTTAATAAATTACTGAAATGTAAAAGAGTGGTGGTGGCTCCATACAATGCCTCTCCCCTTTAGCCCTGAAAAATGGAAAAGCAATGACAACTCAGCAAAGGAAACAAGACTACTGCCAGAAACGACACAAATGTTGAGGCAAATGATGGGGATCTAAAAGGCAGGAGAAAGAGCCAGACGGCAGAAAGCTCCTTTACGTTACCTATTGCGTTGATTAGTAATTTTCTTCCACAGATCTCACGTTTCTGACTCTGATCTAGAAAATTGAGCTATTTGCATATATATGCACAACCTTATGTTGAACTTCCAATAGGGGTCAAAGCCCAGAAGTGACATTTCTCAGCTTGCAACTGAGAGCAGAGTTTTGGCTGGTTTTTTTAATCAGGACACACACAATGCATCATACCTGCTGATAAACGGTGCAAAATCTGCTTAGGCTACAACTGACACTGTTTCATTAGCTCCTACATTTTCTAAATACCTCTCCAGTCTGAAAAATACCTGGATTTTCAATAAAGAGTACCACCACTTAGAGGCCTATTTAATTTGCAAAATTAACTATATTCCCTGTGGTAAGTATTCACGCTTTTTTACTCCTTAAGGGGCAAGCTAACCCATTCCACTGCAGACACTCACTCTGTAGTATCTACCATTTAAAAACAAGCCTAGAAGGAACAGCAGTATCCAAGCTGACAACTTTTTCAGTAGTATTTCAGCCCATATACAGTACTTCCATTATGTAGTTACTGTACCTTTTCTGTCCATAAATTTGAATTAACTAGTCCTTCTGCCTGCAGGAAATCTTGTACAATTAGCAAGAGCATGAAGGCATTTTCAGCATGTGCAGGGAGAGCTTTTGAATCTCTGTTGTCAGTGACTGACCATTCTAACATCTTCTCCAGCAAGCTGCATGGAAAACAAAATCCCAAAGTCATTATTATACGTTCTAAGTGTAAGTGGCCTAAAAAAAATCCAATTAAGTATTTAATTGAGCATCTTAGTCTGCAGTGACATAACTGTCATCATCTCGATAAGTCAATGAGGTAAAAGAGATTTCGAAAAGCTCACAAAATCAGCGATACATTTTCAAAACCTTATCACCATGTGACACTACTAAATAGGTAGCAGAATATACTTCTGACAGTATGTGAAGAAAAGTACATCTTGTTGTGAAACACCCGCCCCTTCCCTTCTTCACTAAAGCCCCTTTCCCTGTTTTCCCTCAAAAGAGATGAAACAATCCATCCTTGAACTGGACACTCACTTGAGTTTTATTTCATCAGAAGGTCGCAGCAACTCATTAGACATCCCCAGTTTGGTCAGTGCAGAAAACACCTGCCCTCGCTCAATCCAAGCAGCAGCATCAGATTTTTCAATGCCTTTCCACATTATACACAGTAGGATGTCGGTAAGTAACTGTATGAGTTCGGTATCACCCCCCTACAAAAGAACAGAAATATTTACAGCCCTTCTAGTCTAGACAACCTCCAAAACCTTTCTCCTTCATCACAGTCTACGTTTGCATGCTTCGGTGTTTTTGAAAACTCTGCAGTCTAAAGTCCAATGGCCACATACATACAAATGCAAAGATAAGAGACCATGGCTTGCTTGTATGTTGTAATACATACTGACTTGATTCCTACATCATTATTTCAACCTGACCTTTCGTCTGCTCTATGCCTCCTCTGGAAGGTAAAGGATGTTGAAATATAGAAGGAGGGGGGAGTTTGTAGTTTTCTTTGTTTTAACATCAAAGCTATTCCAACCAGAGAACCATAAAAAGGAGACATGTTACAAAAGGAAGTACCCCTATAAAATAGCTATATTGTTTGCTCTTCTGTTGGAAGATAGGAGGGGGAAAAAAACCCTACAATAATTATGCATTAGGAAGATTATTAAAAAAATAAACAGCAATTGCAGACATTTGGAAAAATTAACCACATAGAGAGTGCATTACTTACTCCTTGGTTTTCAAATAAAGAAAGATCGGCGGCAAAGCCCACATCATTTGAAAGAGCCAGCTCTTTGTCGGGCTGCCCAGAGAACGCCTTTGTGTTCTCTATGGGTGAGGGTGTGCTGGGCTGGTTGTCTGTCGGCCGATTTGCAACGTCCGCCAGTTCGTAAGAGTCAACACTGGAGAGATCTAAGCTCAAATGTGAAGGATTGCTGTGCCACAATTCCTCCCGCTCCTCCAGCCTAAAAGACATCTCCGCTGTGGACGCGTCTTCCAGTGGCATGACAGAGAAATGAGCAGGGACATCCAGGGATTTGGCGTCTTCTAAACTCCACTGATCAAACAGACCATTAACACATGCGAAGCTGCCAGTTTTGTCTCCCTCTGTCTTATCAGGTTGATGTTTCTGAAGCTCTTCAGCAGGAAGCTTTTTTTCCTCTTCCCTTGAGGAATCAGCCCTGGTCTCTTTCAAGCCAATCTGGACAACTGAGTTTTCCTTCAGGAACAGTCGAATCAAAGTGTCCTGCCAGCCCAACTGCTGAGAAATCTGCTGTGCTGCATCCAGCTGGGAATGCAAAAGGTGCAAAACCTGAGGACAGCAGAAGATATCCCATGAGTATACATTAATTTTGGCGGGTCATTGCATTCATTCTAGCTTTGCAATTAGACATTTTACAATCGACAACTTTTTGCCTTTTTTAAGGCTCTTGTAAAAGAGCCACAATCAGTTAATAATAAGCAAACAAGCCATAAAATAATTTTTCTCATTAGAAATAGTATATTTGGAAAAAAAAAAGGGATAAAGAAAAATTTCTCAGGAGCAGGGAAGAAAAGCTTCCAAAGCATATTGCTAAGTCCTCATATTCCAGCCACTCTTCTGTACCAATTCCAGCAAAAGCCAACTATCCCAACAAATAATCCTAATTCAGCCATTAGTCTGCAAAAAAAGAAATCTAGACCAGAAAATATGCTTGATTAGGAACTACTCAATAGATAAAAGTAAGAAAGCTGCAATATTAATAGCTTTCCAATAATGTATATTATAATTTCACTTTTTTCACTTTGAGAAACCTTAATAGACAATATAGTGCCTCACAGCTACATTCGCTACTACTAATTTCGGCAATAAAAGTCAGAGAGAGCTTGATTTAGAAAAAGTCGCTGCTTCTTCCCTATCTCTTCCCTGCAGCCACAACCACTCTTTTGAATCATAATATATTATTTTGAAAAAAGATATTAAGAATACAAAACTTTGATCATGGTCTTACGCATCTTTTGAGAAAACTCAGTATCCCAAGGAGTCTACAATCCCTAACTTGTAGAAAATACAGCTATTTGAGAATCATGACAGAGGCTTTGCTTTGTGTTTTGGTTCTTAAAAGGACTGGGATACAGAAAATTCAACATTAAGTGACAGATGGGCTTCATTTTTAAGGTAAATCATTGCTAACGAAAGCAGTAGCAACAAATAAAGCCTCAAATAATTAAGATATCACAAAGGGTGAGTGTCAGGAGGATGGAGCCAGGCTCTTCTCGGTGACAACCAGTGACAGGACAAGGGGTAATGGGTACAAACTGGAACACAAGAGGTTCCACATGAATTTGAGAAGAAACTTGTTCCTGGTGAGGGTGGCAGAGCCTGAAACAGGCTGCCCAGGGCGGTTGTGGAGTCTCCTTCTCTGCAGACATTCCAACCCGCCTGGACACCTTCCTGTGTAACCTCAGCTGGGTGTTCCTGCTCCACGGGGGGATTGCACTGGATGAGCTTTCCAGGGCCCTTCCAACCCCTGACATTCTGGGATTCCGTACAGCTTATGGGCTTAAAGGACAGTATTCCTGTTTAAAGCAGACTACCAACCTTTCTGCAGATGACCACTCTCATGTTTATATCTGATCTATGAGCCAGATGTACTACAGCTAGGAGATCTTTATAATTCACAGCAGGATCTGTAGGGCAGAAAGAAAAAACAACACTAATTATATCATGCAAGAGAATGTGACAGCTAAATACTACAAATTGCCTTGGAGGTCACTGCTACATTCAGGGGTAGTAAAGGGAACAAACTTCAGGGAACTAACACAATATTAGCTGAGACTAATGGGAACCTTGAATAGAAAAGCTCTGTAAAGTAACAGCTCTGGTTTTCCTTGAAAACAAAACAAAACAAAACAAAGCACAAACAAACACAATCAATAAGTTTGCCTCTGAGCAGGAGGAGTTTATTAATGGTAGACACAACACTTGCCAATTACCTGCATACAGAACTTGGTTAAGAAGGTTTTTAATAAGAGAAACAGTAAGCGCAGATTCATTCAGACGGAGCCCCAGTCCAGAGTACCCCACCTCCCTGAGTCTCATTCGGTGCTTACTACGTTCATAAACTCTAGTGCATTTTAGCATCTCTTCCACAATCTGCAAGAAAAAGTACACACAAATGCAAAATAAGCACAAAGGAGCCTCCAGACCTCTTTACCTTCATATGTATGATATAACATGCTGGTCCACTGTTTTTAAGTTTACTTTGTAAGCTAACTCAAGCAACATGGACTGTTTTTTTAAAGGTATCGATACTTTAAGAGAACACTAATTCCATTGTGACTATGGCAGTAAACAGAATAGCTAACAGAACAGAAAAGAAAAAATGAAAACGTGGAGGATGAGTATCTTTGCAATTGCATGCACGTCTGCAGTGTCAGACTACAGACAAAACCACAAATTTATGTTCGATTGATCAATTTAAGAACATACAATTCAATTCATTACCTTGAAAACAAGTTCTCTAAGTCTGTCAGAGTATCTTTGGTGCAATAACAGAGCGTAAAGAATATCAGCATTCCCTGGTTCAAAGAGCAATAAAAAAAGCTGGTCTGGGGCTGGGCTGGAATGAAGTAGGCTGAAGAGAACATTCAGAATTCCATAGAGCTATAAAATTAAGACAACTACATTAATCCACAGCTCATTCAGACTGCATACTCCATTTGGGGGACGTTTTATTGGCTTTGAAATTTTGCCTTTGGCTTGTTACAAAATAGACATTTTGTCTACTCAATATTACTCCATTTAAAATTACATTTTTTGGATACCTTTTTTTCCTCCATATAGGACACCTTATCAAACTGTAATTAGAGGTCAAGTTCAGTTGGCATTTACAAAATAGAAATGACATCATTACAACTTCTGATGAGTTGAAGTCCAGTTAATTTGGTTTTGTAAATTAAGAGAATTTTTCTAATGGCAGTGTTACATATCATGTTCTTTCTGCCCCCTTCAGGGAAAAAAAATAACCTGGAAAGTATGGCCATCTGCAGAGCTTTTGAGTGTGCTCCTATAACCTGCCTCAGCATCAAATAACACTTTGCTTGTGTTAATAACACTTTCCCCCCTCTTTTAAGCACATTAGACACAAGGTTTCTAAACACCAAACAACAAAACCAAAAGGCGTAAAGTTTAAACAGCTAACATAGACCATATTGGATACCTGCTCCTCTTCAGTGGTGGCAGCTATGTATCCTATGATGCTCTGTATTTCTTCATGTGTTCCACCTTTGCTCAGGAAATACCTGATCAGTCCATAGAGGGACGTCCGTATTGTTCTCAGGTCATCAGGAGCCAAATCACTGTCTTTACAGCCACTGCTACACATGACAGACAGGAAAAGCAAAGGAAGTTCTTCATGCCTCATTAACAGTAATTTCGTTGTGCTAGTTTTGTAATTTTGTACTTTTTCACCTACCTATATATCATGGCACAGGTCACCAATTTCTACTGAAGTAAGGCAACCGAACAGTAATAAGAAATAGTAGATCAGACTTACCAAGTCTATAAGGCCCAGAAATGTAGACTTGGACTGATCTGGATACAGGTCAGGATTTCAGGTCCCTCCCACCTCGACCCTCTAAAGCAAAGAGCAAGGTCTCTAGCCAGTCTTCCTCAATGACATAACTACATTCATACAGATACAGACAGAAATCACCAAGACTGAAAGCTAAAATTCTGAATTCCTAAAAACGTCCTACTTCAAATTCTACAAGGCTATAAAAAACCAAAATAGCTTAAAATGATAAACACCCTCTCTTTTCATAATGATAATGATCTATGACTTAATTTGCATTGTTGATAAAATTACAAGATTGAATCACAGAATCAACTGGGTTGGAAAAGACCTCAGAGATCATGAAGTCCAACCCTTGGTCCAACTCCAGTCCATTGACTAGATCAGGGCACTAAGTGCCATGGCCAATCTCAGTTTACAAACCTCCAGGGCCAGTGAGTCCAGCACCTCCTTGGGCAGCCATTCCAATGCCTGGCCACTTTCTCTGCACAGAATTGCTTTCTAATCTCCAGCCTCAATTTCCCCTGGCAGAGCTGAAGCCCATGGCCCCTTGTCCTATTGCTGACTGTCTAGGGGAAGAGACCAATCCCCACCTGGCTAGAACTGCCCTTCAGGTGGTTCTAGAGAGTGCTGAGTTGAGCTCTAAGCCTCCTCTTCTCCAGACTAAACAAGCCCAGCTCCCTCAGCCTCTCCCCATAGGGCTTGTGTTCAAGTCCCTTCCCCAGTCTTGTTGCTCTTCTCTGGACCCGCTCCAGCACTTCAATCTCTTTCCTGACCTGAGGGGCCCAGAACTGACCACAATACTCCAGTGTGGCCTCCTCAGTGCAGAGCACAGGGGAAGGATCACTGCCCTTATCCTGCTGACCACGCTGGTTTGGATACAGGACAGGACACCATTGGCCTTCTTGGCCACCTGGGCACACTGATGGCTCCTGTTGAGCTTCCTGTCCACTAGTCCCCCCAGGTCCCTTTCTGCCTGACTGCTCTCCAGCCACTCTGTGCCCAGCCTGGAGCGCTGCAGGGGGTTGTTGTGGCCAAAGTGCAGCACCCGACACTTGGCCTTGTTGAACTTCAGCCCATTGGAACCAGCCCATTTTTCCAGTCTATCCAGATCCCTCTGGAGAGCCTCCTGCCTTCCAGCAGCTTCACACTCCCTCCCAACTTGGTGTCATCACCAAATTTGCTGATGACTTGTTATATTTGTTGAAGGACTTGTTAACAACCTTTCCAAGTGTTTTTAGTGTCATTGACCTAAATTTTATATAAGCCTATCATAAAAATTAAGGTCATGGAAAAGTAGGAAATTAAGTGGAAAAATTTAAAAAAAAACCTGAATTTTGAAAGTTAAATCAACGATCAAAAGTCAACCTGCAGTTTTATTTATTAATTTGTTCACTGGGATTTGGGGAAAAAACAAACAAAAAACAAAACCCAAAACAACCCCCCTCCTGCCCCCCCCAAAAAAACAACAAAACCCAAACCAAACAAAAATAACCCCCAAACAAACAAACATAAACAAACAACAGCCACATAAAATAATATAAAATAAGGAGGAGTTAAGAAGAGGTGAAACTCATACCCATAATAAATCCTGAGTGTGTCTAGAAGAAACTGCACACCATATTTCTTCCTGAAGACTCTTCTACTGTCTTTGATAATGGTAGAAAGATACTGTATATGCCCTACAATATAAAGTTTTCTATTAGAACCCAGATAAAGGTTTATGTGACATGAAGGGTACTGTGTCTTTGCACAGTTGCCCAAGTTGCAGAGCTCACCAATTCTGAAGGGGAAGTCCCCGCTGTTCCAGATACTGAAGTCAAAAAGCAAGTGTTGATACATCTGCTGCAAAAGCTGCATGTTCTTTTCTACTGAAACTTGTTCTATCAGCAACTGCACAGCCATCAGTACATTCACATCCATTAAGTTGCTTGGCACCTTTCAAAATAACAGCAGCTGTTAGCATTCAAAATATTCAATCTCCTAACAAACTTCATGTTTTTTCAAGCCAAATTTTGGGATTCTTTGTCTTCTACAGCAATGTCTTCTTCCATTAAAGCAATACAATAAACACAAACCCAGTGTAGTTTGAAGAATCATACAGAGTATCTATAACAAAAAAAGGAGAACATGAAAAAAAGACAAAACACCAGCTTCTCATGTCTCTCTGTTTTCAGAAACATGAGAAAGAAAAGTAGGTACTAAGGGGACCTTTGAAGACCCTCGCATCCTGGCCAAACTAAGAACTTTTCCAAGAAATCAGGACCTCATCCCTAACTTCCATTTCTAAAGGATGTTTCTCAAACATGGCTTCACCAAGGGGAAGTCGTGCTTGACCAACCTCAGTGACTTTTATGAGGACATAACAAGATGGATGGATGATGGCAGAGCAGTGGACGTGATCTACCTTGACTTGAGGCATTTGACACAGTCTCCCACAGCATCCTCACAGCTGAACTGAGGGAGTGCGGGCTGGATGAGCGGGTAATGAGGTGGAATGTGAACTGGCTGAAGGGAAGAAGCCAGAGAGTCGTGGTCAATGGGGCAGAGTCCAGTTGAGGCCTGTATCCAGTGCAGTGCCTCAGGGGCAGTGCTGGGGCCTATATTATTCAATATATTCATCAATTATTTGGATGAGGGAATAGAGTGACTGTCAGCAAGTTTGCTGATGACACCAAGCTGGGAGCAGTGGCTGACACGCCAGAGGCTGTGCTGCCATCAGAGACCTGGACAGGCTGGAGAGTTGGGCGGGGAAAAATTTAATGATATATAACAAGGGAAAGTGTAGAGTCTTGAATCTGGGCAGGAACAACCCCAGGTTCCAGTATAATCCTGGGGACAGCAGGATGACCATGAGCCAGCACTGGGCCCTTGTGGCCAGGAAGGCCAATGGTACCTGGAGTGGGTTAGAAGGGGGTGGTCAGTAGGTCAGAGAGGTTCTCCTGCCCCTCTGCTCTGCCCTGGGGAGACCACATCTGGAATATTGTGTCCAGTTGTGGCCCCTCAGTTCCAGCAGGACAGGGAACTGCTGCAGAGAGTCCAGCGCAGCCACCAAGATGCTGAAGGGAGTGGAGCATCTCCCGTGTGAGGAAAGGCTGAGAGAGCTGGGACTCTGGAGCTGGACAAGAGGACACTGAGGGGTGACCTTATTAATGTTTACAAATATATAAAGGGTGAGTGTCAGGAAGATGGAGCCAGGCTCTTCTCAGTGACAACCAATAGTAGGACAAGGGGTAATGGGTTCAAACTGGAACACAGGAGGTTCCACTTGAATTTGAGAAGAAACTTCTTCTCAGTGAGGGTAACAGAACACTGTTACCAGGATCCAACAGAACACTCCCAGGCTGCCCAGGGAGGCTGTGGAGTCTCCTACTCTGCAGACATTCCAACCCGCCTGGACACCTTCCTGTGTAACCTCATCTGGGTGTTCCTGCTCCGGTGGGGAGATTAGACTGGATGAGCTTTCGAGGTCCCTTCCAACCCCTGACATTCTGTGATTCTGTGATTCAAACGTGCTCACCTTCTGTAACAAGGCTCCTAGGGTGGCAACTCCATGGGAGTGGATGAGATTTTCTTGATTGACATGGTGTCTCTGAATAAAGTGTTTTATCATCAAGATGAAAGTTGCAACAACATTCTCCTCCAGGCGAGCTTCTGCAAAACAGAACAGCAGCCAAAGCCTCATGGTTTATTGTTGGACCACTGCATAAAAGTAGAGGGGAAGAAGTAAAATCAAGAGTTTGTATTCCTCACTATTTCCTGAATGTTTCAACTCTTTTTCTGTTCATTCCCTAGCTGTAGGTTGTATTTACATTTTTCCAGGGCAGAGTCACAGACATTCCATGCTGCTCCAGAATAAAGTGACCCCAGTCACCCCAGTCCTGACTTCAGTTGCTTTATCCATCTGGCCGTAGGTTACAGACAAACTTCTCTTTCAGTTACAACATTTTACGTATGCTGCAGTTATTCTCCCTCTGGAGTTGCAAAGTGACACTTTCTAGCCATGAGACAGACAGACAGAAATATTTTATTGACTTTACTTCATCATCTACTATTTGAAACAAAAAAAATGTGTGTTTTCCTTGCAAGGTCTGATTTCCCAGTGGTTTCTGTTGAGATGAAAGTTCATTCTTAATATTAGGACAGCTTTAAAGAATCCATTCTTAAAGCTTTCTTTTCATTTTCTAGAAAATATAATACTAAAATCTGACAGCATGTGGAAGAGGTAGGTGTCTGAGCGTTTTCCTAAGAACATAAAAGTTTGGCTAATGGCTAAACAGTACTGTGCTGATGCTGCTAAGTCTTTGTGTGGCTTTTGGACTCAGTGCTTGAGTTGTAGGAAAGCTCTTATTATTGATATTAGTAGGCTTTGCATCAAACATCATTTCTCAAAATAATCAGAACAAACTTTTCAGAACAGCAATTTTAAACCTGCACACTTTTACACTAATGTAATAGTAAACTATGAAAAGAAAAAATATGCTATTAAACATAACTATATTGGAAATATGCTAGTAAGTTAATTTTACATAGTGCTGAACTCCTAGTATTCAGCATCCATGTCAGATACCCAGGAACAGAAAGAGCCTTTCAGCTTTGCATACTAAAAAAGCCAGCACATAATCAAACAGCTTTCTGCCACTCACAGAAAGACTCCTTAAATCAATCTGAAAAATCCTTTTAGTTCAGCTGTACTTGCCCACCTGACGCCTTTGTGGATGGCATCACCACCCAGTCTCCCTCTACAGGAGTAAGTAGTTCTGGAGGGAGAGTTTCCCCTTCAGGCTTCTCAGGTATCGGCGCACCAAGAAAACTGATCTGCTCCAGCAGTGGAAACAGCACGTTTATTCCACCAATACAGTTGATCATATCCTAAATCAAGAGAAAAAGGAGGGAAAACATCAGCAAAAATGAAACCTCCAAAACTATGCAAATGAAATTTCCTCCAAATAAAAGGAACCTCAGGGTTTTCTCCTCAAGAGGGTGCTAAACCCCACCATGTTTGTTAATGAATGATTCTCCTAAAACCTGTATTCACAACATACAGCTAGAGATACAAGCACTCCGCATCCACCCCTCTTCCCACTACTGAGTGAAGAGAACAAACTTCAGTCTTTTCAAACTGTTTGTATCATGGCAAAATCAACTAGCAAGAGTCTGAATTTTCTTAACATTAATCTCCATAAATCAGCATACGCACAGTGTAGGTCCAACAATATTTCCTCAGTAATGAGTTTGCTAGTAGAGTAGATTATTTATTTGTACATACATTTTTCCTTAAAGAAAAAAGAAAGTGGTATTCTAGTGACAAGTTTTCTACACTCAGACTTTGGATTTTATTTTTTCTTAAAGCTAAGAGCCCTTAATCGAAGATTCTGCCTATAAAACAAAAGTGGATGTATTCTACCTAAATTTAAAATAAATAAATCCTTACTTGTGTCACTGTTTCTGGATCAAACTCTGATGCTGCACATAACTTGATTTCCTCCTGCACAGAGCAAGCCTGACTGATTTTTACATTCATATGTGCTAGTGATCAGGGAACAAATAACCAAACAGGTACATGGTGGTATTTATTAAGCTGGAGTGCGTTTCATGGTTTCCTCCTCTTCTCCATGAAGTAGCAAGTAGAGGCTATTTGCTGTTTTACACAGAAGACATCCAATGGACATATAATACCGTCAGTGGCATGAGACTATGAAATTAACTGCTTTATCAGAAGGACGTAAGGACCTTATGTGTTGGTTAAGAAAACAAAAATCAAGATATAAGACAGTTTTGCTATAACGGAGTGTTTGAGCAGGAAACTACAAGCAGGTTTAGCCAGAAAATGTTAATTCTTAAGCTCCCATACTAATATAACAGTATTGCTGTGATTACAACTGCTAGCAAAAGTTAAACAAAGATGATTTGCATAGCTTGTAAGAATCAGATATCCCAATGTATCCAATAGTAAGGAAAAAGTATTGGTCACTTAGTGTACAGCAGAGACAGAATAAGGTCCAACACTTCAGTGAATATTTGTTGTTTTCTCTGAAATGAGGCTTTTGGACTGTGCCAACCCAAAACCAGAAGTAAATAAGATAACCACATTAACTTCTCTCTTTAAAAAATGCTAGATTCTTGTACTATTTTAACTCCAGACCTTGTCATCTGTAATTCTATAATATTTTTTATATGTCTAACATAGCAGAAAGTCCCAAGTGTTAACTTAACCCCACTAATCTTCATCTAATTCAGAGTTTAAGACTGTAAGAAAACCATGACAGAATTCCCTAGAGATGATGAAATGCTTTCAATATGCAACATGCATTGAATAGGTTATGAAGAATAGTCAGCTACCAATATAACTTAATGCATTACCTGTGACATTAAGAGCAGTAGGACTTGTAAGTTCTCAATAAGTGTAATACTACTCCAGCTACAGGATTAACCCATTCATGCCCATTACAAAAAACATGCTGTGTCTGCTAAATGTCATTTGCAGTATGATAATAACTTTCAGCATCCCAAAAGTTAGCTGAACATACACAACTTCCACTGCCGTATTTACATCAGGTTCTGCTTCTTCAGTATGCATTTACCTTGATGTCCCAGTTTACTACTTTGTTTCCAGTTAGTCTTCCATGGAAAAGATTTGCAGACAGGTCAAGACAAATTTGGTTTCTGCAGGCCTGTTAAACAAATGAAGAGGCTGAAACATCATATATGTTATCTTAGATTTGACATTCACAATTGTACAAGACAATTCTGTTCTTTTGCCAAACAAGAGAAAAATCTTTTATCTCTGCTAAAGACTACAGTTTAAGCAAGCTCTTATTGCTCTTTATCTTCCCAAAATAAGCACAGTGTAAAGATGGTATGCTCACCTGTTCTACGAAACAGCAACAGCAAAAAAAATAAAGAGACCATCTAGAACATATTCTGAGATTACTGCACGCTGTGAAATCACAGAGAAGCTATGTATTATTTCATACCTTTGGTGTATAATGAAGAAGCACCTTACTGGGGAGATCTGCTACTTCAGCCTCTTGAGACTTCCATGCAGTTAAACAGTTTGGACCTATTAAAATATAAATATATATATATATCTAAAATGATACATCAAGTATATCTTTATAACATATATATTTAAGAATACCCTGGATATCAATGCAGTTCATTAATTCACAGATTTTATACTGCTATGCTTCGTTGCAACACATAGGATATTCTAAACCATACCTAAACTATACAAAGGGTATTTTTTTTTACATTCAAACAGATCTAATATTTCTCTCTTTACAAATATCTACCTCGTATTTGTCACCAATCTCTGTCATCAAGCCCAAATGTTCAGAAAATTAGTAACCTTCAAGAGAGCTTTTCTTTAGTAATGCAAAATATTTCCTTTAAATGATGGAAGTGTTTTCATGCTAATCTCTGACAACCCCAAGTCATTATGAAATTTAATACCTTAACACCTTGAACTACAAAACAGAGCTTATCAGAATGTTTCTTAAAAATAACCTCTTAATTATCAATTAATTCTTATGGAAAAATCCCCAAGCATACGTCACCTGTAAGTAGCCTATCAAAACAAGGGCAATACTTTAAAAAGTCTCAATGGCAAACTCAAGTGTGGGCAAACAGTAGCAAAAATTAAGAACTTAAAAATGAAAATACTACCTCATGTTTATATTTTTGCAGATCTGTGCATATGACAGATAGATGAGCTTATTGCAAACATAACACTTTAAATAAAAGTAATAAAATATTTATCATTCCATTTTAAGCTTATTTGTTATCAGGTGCTCTCACTCAGGCCAGCTCTGCAATTCTTCTGGATTGTAACTTCTTTATGTGTCTATGTAGAGCTAAGCTCCACGGGGTCTTCTCCATAACTCATCCCTTTTATTCCACAAAAACCAGTACAATCACCGCTCACCTGCTAAATACAACGCTTTCACCTGAGGAGGCTGCAGTGCTTCATGAAAGATGATCACTGACCCAAGGTGGCCCTCCAAAGATGTTGGACATCCCCATTCACTGTCCTGAGTCCCTGCTGAGATCATCTTGGTGATGAGCTCTGGTTTTCCAAGCGTCCCGCCCCAACTCCCAGCAGAGAGGATGCCCCCGAGCGACGTCCGATGGGGCAGCACAGGGGAGGAAAAAGGTGGATCTGGTATCTGAGATGGAGGAGGAGTAGTTGTTCTTTGGCCAGCAGAACCAATGCAGCAAGACGTGAAAGACTGGAAAGTCACACATGGAAGAAAGAAAACAAAACACATACTGTAAATCTAACCTCTTTTTTCTTTTTGCCACA
This sequence comes from Nesoenas mayeri, assembly GCF_963082525.1. NCBI lineage: Eukaryota > Metazoa > Chordata > Aves > Columbiformes > Columbidae > Nesoenas > Nesoenas mayeri. The sequence continues at coordinate 3,580,254 of NC_137545.1, read as the reverse complement.
GTTGACAAAGTAAATGTAACTAAATAAACCTTACCTGCCATGGTTTTAGCTACCTTGGTGTTCACAGTGCTTATTCTAAAGACGGGCCAAAATCCAGAGTTTTATCTTGCAATGGAAATTACATTTACACTCATTTTTTAAGTGTTATACTGATTTTGCTACGATTATGTCCGATTTAAGTGTTTGGTCAACACATTTAACAAATACCAAATTGGAACTTAAAAAAGACAGAGAATATTCAGCATTGTAGCCCAGGTTAAATGGTATTTGTTCCACAAAAAAGAATGGACAATGCTTATAAAGAAAACTAAACTGGACATATACTTTGCTGTTTTTTCTTTTTTTAGGCTAAATGAGGACACGTTCAGATGGTTAGATTAACTGTGTGTAAACTGCTTATCCAGCTAACAAAGCAGGCATGAGATTAGGCTATTAAGGGAACATACAGAAAATACAAGTAAAAAACCATTACTGTTGAAAACAACAGGGAATATTCCTCATTAAGTACAGTCACATGAATCCTGAGGGCAGATGTGTGGTTTGGTACGATTACCCATCATAAATTATGTCAGTATTCTCAGGTAACTATGTTGGGGAAAACCCCACAATCTAATCATGGTAATCTGTTATTTCATTTTTAAACTGAGATGACTAAACAAGCAACAATGAATGGTTATATTCCAAATTGATACCCTGGATACTGTCCAAAGTTGAACGGCAGTTTATTAGCAGTAGGCTAAGCTATCTTAAGCTTTTACACAATTTCCAAAATGAAAAAAGCCAACTATGTTCTCAGTGTTCCACGAGAGCGCGTTGGGACAGGGCATGACTCAGAAGCTGAACTTACTTCATTCATGGCAGGGAATCGAAGTGGGGCAGAGACCTTCTGCTGCCCGTTGACGTAGATGTATACGAGGCTCTGACCAAAGGGCCTCTTGCCAGGCATGTGAACAATAGTTACGTTGTGCTGGTTAAGCAACATAAAGTAAGGAGGTCATTATTAAAAAGCAGTGAGATGACTGTATGGTACTATTCAACTTCAGCTCTACTAATCTGGTGAGGAAATCACTTAAGAGAATAAATCCAAAACAACAACAAGATAAGACCACCTGTCAGCTGCTTCCATTTTAAAGTAGTTTACATGCAAACAGGTTTTTGAAGGGAGAGAGATACAGCTCTTTCACATTAGTGCTTAAGTATGGGAGTAGAAAGAGGCAAGGAAGAAACAAAGGAGCACATTTTATCAAATTACATAGCACCGCAGCCACCTATGCTTGTTATAATTTAATATAAAAGAATTCTGCATGTTAAAAAGATCTCTAAGCACAATGCTGTCACCAGCTTATCAATAACAAATAGCTAATAACATAGCCATAACTTAGCTCAATCAATCACTAAACTACATGGAAATTGCTTGCATTATTAGATATTAGGTCTGTTCTTAGGCAATGAATTATTTAAATACAATAAAATAGACCATTTGTAAAACAACCAAAAAAAAAGGACTTTGACTTCTGAGCTATCAGCACTATCCTGAACAAAGAGTTTTTTAGTATCAAATCTTACCCAGAGAGAGTCAAAAAAACAATGGTCAGGCAGCATCACTGTTGCATATTCCCTCTTTGTGCAAACTGCAACCACCAGTACCCCAGAGCATGTAATAAATGCTTCAAACCCCATGCCACTTCCTGTGAAAAAGCTAAAGAAAAAGACAACAAAACACACAATCAAGTACTTACTTCATCAAAACTACTGGAAATCACCTAACAGTACATTCAGTAAGGAGCAAACCAACTTAAGTCGTTGTCACTGGTCCAATATATACTACTTGACTGGCTCCTACTATTATTCCAGAAAAAACAAGATGAAGAAGTGCCTCATAGGAGCGACCCCAAGGCACAGGACATGCAGGCTAAAAGGTGATCCACAAAGCTCGCAGAGCAGCTTGTAGCATCCATCTTTTACTTGAGAACATAACCCTGGTCCCAACAAATAATGCTTCATTTTGACCCACACAGCTCAAGCTGGTTCTGCTGCAAAGTCCTGCCCACTGCAGACTCTGGAAGCTACAATATTGTAATAAACAGACTGGCCTGCAACCTCTGCTGCTTTCTATCAGCGAAATTGTGTCTGATAGCCCCTGGTAGAGCTGCCAATATTGAGAAACCTTCCAATTTTTAAGCACTTGACTACAAAAACTATATATACATTTTGAACAGCTATCAAAACCTGCTACACACCCTTAGGCACCAGTATTCCAAGTGGGTGCTTTAACTACTGCACTATCAAATATCTGCATCTATCAATAAAAACCACACATACACACACAGAGCACGTGAATATTACAGGCAACCTCAACAGATATAAGCTATCTTACAGTTAAACACTGTAAAACGTACCAGCTAGATCAAATTTTAATTATTTAGATTTAGTTCTGTGTTTAGCATTTCAAGCTGAAACTGGAATATTTAAACATTTCCTTTTAAAATTATTATTCATTTCAATGCACTACTGTTCTAGATTCCCAAAACTAGAATGATGTCTTCAAAACTGTACATAAAATGACAGAAAAGCAGTCAGCTATTGGTATAATAGCATCGCATGGAAATCCAATCACAGCTTTTTTACTTTGCAGGGCAATTCCACTGCAATTTTCTAGAACTACAGTCTACTTCAGAACTGCAGTGGGACTCTGCTACCCAAACACACAGGGCAGCCATGCAAATCCAAGGGGTCTCCACCTGCCTCTGTGGTTACTGATAAGCAGAAGTAACACTCTAAGACACAGGGGGTTTGAAAATACCAATTCTGTTACGACTAGAATTGCATTCTTCAACATTTCCCTTGAAACTGCTGTGCAGTAAAATGGACTGAAGGGAGCAAAAGACTCTTCAGCTGGTATTCTCCCCTTCTGCATTTTGTTTGCTGCTGAAGGCTAGTACCTAGAAAGAGAAATTATACTGAGAACCATCTGTGTCAATGACTGCTACTTAAGCAAATGAGGGTGTTCTTTTGTTGCACTCTAATATAGGAAACGCACTTCATTACCTTTACAGGACACAATGGGAAGGCTGCTCTCTTTTGGAGTGTGGGTTTTTTAGCTCTTTTTTTTTTCTAGTTGAGCTATGAACCTTAATACAATTTGGAGTTGAAACATTACAAACTGAGAAACTACAAGCTTGTTTCCGTAACACAGCCTTGCTCTGGTGACAGATGACACTGCTCCTTTTCACAAACCAAGCGACACATATCGCATTCTATGAAGATAAACAGGAGTACCACATGTCATAGGGAACCATATGCCACAGGGAAGAGCTGACCCAGATTCGTGCTGTTCAAGCAGTTATAGTAACTATACCTATAGAGTTGCTTCCTCTTGCCACTTTTGCTGGTCATGCTGGGGTCCACCCGGTCCTGGTCAAGGCAGAGCCAAGCATTGAAAGAAAACGCAGAGCCTGGCCACTTATGAATTGATGGAACAGCAATTCCGGCCATGCTGTGGTTCAGGTTGAAGTACTGCAAGGCACTGGCCATGCCCTGCTTTCGCGCCATCGCCAGAATGGCTCGCATGGTTGGAACAACGTACGGGTGAGCTTGTTTTGGTTCCTCAGTCCTCAGGAGCCATATGAGTTGAAGCAGTTCTTCTGAGCCCATTGACTGGCTCCCCAAAGAGCCCAGAAGGGCAATCAAGTTCTCTGCGCAAGTATAATGGAGCGCTGAGTGGGAATTTAGCGTCTCAATGATCCGGATGACCATGTTCGCATTGACACACGTGGCTCGACTCTGTCTGTTAATACAGCAGATTAGCCTCAACCAATTTGAGATGAAAATCTGCAGGTCGTGTGATTCTAGTTCTGGAAGCCACTGGATAAGCAGCAATAAGGGCTGGACGTTACTAATGCCAAGCATCCCAACAGCCATGTGGTCACCTTCAACAGCCTGAAAACCAGCAGAGAACTCAGACATGAAATACAATAAAATAGAGCCAGAGGACAAAAGCTTGAAAAGATGTAAGCATTTTAGCATTCAAAGCAAGCACGTCTCACCATATTCATGAGTTCTTCCAGCAATTCTCATGAGGGCTGACCCAGCGACTTTAGTACCTCATATATGTGTGCATAACCGATCCTCTCCTTGAAGACCTCCTGAGGATAAAAATCCCAGTCTCACTAACAAATAAAACGGACACAAATTGCTCATCTACTGCAGCAGGTTCTAATTTAATACAATACTAGATACAAAATAATTAGAATGCAAGAAAGATGTTTACAGGCTAGCAGTCTCTTTTTGATCATGTCCACTTTGTGATGGCCAGCATGCCGCAGATGAGAAGGATCTCACTGCAGCATGCAGATAAACAAGTAAAAGATCAAAGTTATATTTTAATAATTACCTATAACATAATTCCTTTGGTATAAGCAAAATGTTAATTCTATCACAAAATACTATAAGCTTTATTTTTCTCATGCAAACTACACCATGAAATGATTACATTGAGAATTAGAAGTATTCAGACATTAATTTTTGAGTGAAAGGTTTTCCTAGACCAGCTTGATTAAAAACTACCCATTCTAAACACTTCAAAAATTAGAAAGTGTTCTAAGGAAGTTTTCCTAAAAGCTAATTCTACCCCACAGGTTCGTGGGGCAAGTAACCATGGAATTCCTTTACACAGGTTCCAACTGCCATTAACGCTCTGACCTTCTAGTTCTGATAGAAAGATGGGTCAATGTCCAGCCTTTGGACACAAATAAAGGGATAAGGGATGTTAAGCAGCTATTCCAATTTGGCAGGAACGTATGACCATAATCCGCACACCTTCATTAGCAAAGTTCATCAAGATACGGTGATAAAAACACTAACTGGGAACAAGATCAAGAAGCCTCCTGCAAGCAGACCTCTCATAGATACTGTTACCTTAGCAGCTGGAGACTTGTGCATGACTGCAGTGAGGGCTTGAATGGTTGACACTGCCAAGCGGTCCAGGTGGCCCTGAAACACCTGAAAGCAGCAGGTACAGAAGTTATATACAAATGCACAAAGAGAGTTCAGCTCCAAAATCTATACGGTGCCCTCCTGCCAGGAGGGAAACCAAGAGCTCGCTAACATGCTTCCAAAATCATCTTCCCAGCAGTCAAGATTTCATAAGCCCAAGGTCTACACAGAAGTACATAACAATAGACAACTAGGCATACACTTTGAGAGAAGAGAGGCATTTACAACACACATCACTCTTCAAATATTCTTAGGGACAAACAAGTTTTCCTCATGCGGCTAATGGACAACCTCAAGAGGGAGGGAGGAAAACAAACTAGGAAACCCCTTGCAGCATGTGTGTGTGTGTGCTGCTGGACAACCAGGCACGGCCAGCTCAAATAAAGCATCGTCTTTTCCTTCCGAGTCCCTACACACCAGTGCAGCGCACACACACAGATTAGAAGAGAGAAGGCACACCAGCATAGCAAGGGGGCTGCCTCACCCCTGCCCTCATCGCATTGACCACCATCTCTTTTTCCAATTTAACTTATCTTTTGAGGGTTTTTTCTATCATTCTTGCTCATATTGATATTTTCATGGTGGTTTTAAGGACAAAAATGTCAGAGCACTGTTTCACATCCATCAGTAAACCTGATTAGCCAAACTGGGCAAACAAAATCTGTTTCATCATCTCTGAAATATATGCGTATCAGACATATTTTGAAAACAAAGTATCAAGAATTGAAGACCGTGTTAGATGTGAAGAAACATTTACATGTGGCTAGAGTGTCACCCTGCGTTTCTAAAAAAGCCAAAGCTATTCGTTAGAATCACAATTTGTAGATTACTATACCTTGTGTTTAGCATTTCTTTACATTTTTAATTAGAACAAATCATTCTACTATAAAATTAATACAACAACAATTTGCACTTGAAACTTTCCACGATATTTGGGGAAAATTAAAGCAACAGGCTATTCCTACCTCCCTGATTCAGCCTGTCCATTGTTCTGTGAACATCTGTTCTTGATGACAAGCAAAGAATCAGGACATCAAATACAACCATTGAGATTCACAAACAAGGCCCCAGAATCCAAACCACCACAGTGCTGAGACAAAGAAGCAAAAAAAGAGGAAAGGGAGGGGGGAAAAAATCACCACTAGCTTGACAGAATTCATTTGGATTCCATTTATGTACTTCACCTTTTCCTTAATAAAAGCATAACTGAGGCTCAAGCTATTGCAAATATCTGCAATTTGAAGCAGATGAACAAAACTGAGGTTGATTTCAATCTGTTATTCAGAAGAATTATTTTCCAGAGACAGGAAATACTGATGCATGCAGCAACACAAGTTCATCTTGCTGCAGAAGGCTTAAAGAAGATGGTTAAGGTGAAGCACAATAATCAGTTCTCCTGTGATTGTATCTTGAGTTCAACTGGAGCAAAAGACAGGTTAGGTAGGTACCTGGTCCTCATTCATTTCTGTCAGTAATTTGTTGGCAAGGTCTTTCTCACTCTTGTCTGCCACTTTATTGTTAGCATTTAAAAACAGCTGTTAGAAACAGAGACAAAAATAATGCATATAATTGCATTAAACAGTTACCCGCAGCCAAACCTGTGGAGGCTGCCTTGGACTTGTATTTCACATACACACCGAAAAGAAGAATTCTCACACCGGTGAGACACAGTCCTCCATTAATCTGTATTTTTGCTGAATAGTTAAAAAAAAGGAACAATACTTCTTTTTCCTCATACATTTTGTTCCATTATGTGCTAGACAGTCTCTCTGACAAGGAACAACCTGAGAAATCAACTTCCATAAATCACAAGAAACAGAAGAACAACACTCAAGATACTACTTGGACTTACATAGGTGTGAAAGCACATAGTTAGACATACAAGTCATTTTGAAAGGTACTTCACGGTCAAGGGCACCTAATATGGCAGAATAACAATAACATGCCTCAGAGGATTATAACATTAACAATCAGAAATAAGAACAACGGGAAGCAGACACAGACACATGAAAAAAAAATTCACATGGGTTACTTCAATTCTGATAACACATGTAAAATGGATGCATAAACTTGTATTACAATGCCCAGATGGTTTTAATTCTTCTATTTTAAAGCTGTTCAGAAAAGAATATTTTTTTTAACCAGGCATATTGCTAGAGGTCATTGTGCTTTGATCAAAGTTTGACCTTTAACAGAGTTTAGGCGATGAGAAAAGATTCAGGCCCAACAAAGCAGCTTATTAAATGACCCTCAGTATATGATAAGCACCTCCTGGTACCTCCAAAGTACCGTCCCTCTTTTGGATGTTGCAGGAAAAAGCAACATTCAGATCATCAAAACTTAACCGAGCAGTTTCAAAAGGCTGTTGTGCAGATCTCTAACCCTAGAGCATAATTAAGGGAATACAGTTTGCTCATAAGCCTTAAAAACAGCAAATATGAAAGAAAAAAAAAAGATGCAAAAAACTAGGAAGTATGACTACAAGTATGGCCCCAAATACCCCAAGTTCTCTGGGATTTCTATAGCAGATATAGCGGTATGGATTTTCGTCACCCCCTCCTTTCCATGGAAGTTTCTTGCACATCACATTTGCTGCAGATCCATCAGCTTCCTGAGTTCCAGATCCATATCTGGACTCTTCTTGCTGACTGTGGAGCTGCAGAACTGCACTTTACACTGCTTGCTGGTGAATCCAGTAGCAAAAGTTTCATAGGTAAAGAAAAAGATCTAGAAAGAGGGTCTCTACCTCCAGCTAATAAGGAGAAATCCTAATTGCACAGCTAAATTCATCTTCCCTATTTGGCTTTGAAAAAGAATGCAGATACAAGTATATTGGAAAAGACACACGACTTCCCAGCCTTCACCCTCTCCACACTTCTCATCTTTGGGGATATTTTGACTGGAAAAGGTTAAAAAAACCCACTATGTAGCAAACTGGCAGCACTGATGTCCAATCACAGTAATATGTGAAACTATCACCGGAAAAAACCCTTAGAAGAGTGTACATAGGCAGAATAAAAATAAAGGAGCAAGCTGCAAAAATAGCGTAGCTGTTCCTGCTTTCTTAAATTCCACCACTTGTTCATATGAGAGCAGGAACACAGAGTCTCCATAAATAGGTAAACATCGCACTGCTTGATAATTTAGGAAGAAACTAAAAAATACATTTCTTACGGAGTACAAGGTCAGTACAAAAATAGGCACAGACTTCTAAACAGAGGAGAATGGAAAGGTCAAGCAATGTATTTTCACGAGAAGATTAAAAACCACATACAGTATTCAAAACACTTCAAGTCAGTTGGCATCCTGCCACTGATTATAACTACAGCTAAGACATAAGCCAAGCACATTTATTTCTAATATATCACTGCACTATGTTCTAATCCAAAATCTAAATGGATTTGAATCAAATTGCATACTGTAGCTACCATTAAATTATCTAGCATTAGAAGAGCTCAAAAGAGCTATGTGATCAACATATCACAAAAAGAGAAATAAAATATTCCACAGAGTTACATCACAGCTACGTCCTTTTGCACAGGGAAAAATGACATCTATGAAGCAATTACTGGAAGACACTATAGCTTGCATATTCTAATATGACGATCTGAGACTGAGATGAAAACACAACATCTATGTAAACACTAATCCTACGGAGAACAATTGAAGAACATTTGTAACAGCTTGAGCTCATGTTTTATGTCAGCTACACAAGACCCAAATATTCTGAAACGCTTAAAGGCACATCGGCAAGGTCTTTTTTTAAAATAGAACAATATCCCTCTGAAATTAGAATTCACGCCTCCACCTGGCAGCACCTGGGACTCCCTAGCAATCCAGTGACAGAACGTTAAAACCAAAACCAACCAAACAAAACCACACACACAAAATAACCCTCATAACAACAACAATAACGACAAAAAGATTTTAAAGTAACTTGGATCTTTCAGAACTTTCATGGCACTAGTGGCACTAATTGATCCAAAGTTTTACTTCTAGTATGTAGACACTATAAAATTGCATCTAATTCAGACAGAAGACACAAAGGTAATGAATATATCTGCAATACCAGAGGATAGATTTTGTTAAAAATTTGCTGATAAGGGAAAATTTACCTTGCAGTTCTGCAACAGTCGAATGAGATGCTCAAAGCAGTTACTGTTAAGGAAAATTGCCTGCAGAACAGGCCTATCTGTGCAGTCTAACATGGCTGTGATGGTATCTATAAAATTAAAACAGAACTGGCATCAAAGACAAAACACTTCCCAAATCCATCAAGCATTTTTTCTGCACATTACATAATAAATATGAAGAAAAAAAAAAGTATAACGAACTGTGCTGTGAATTCTTTGATAAAGAATGATCGGTATTTTAAGCACAGAGTGCTAGGCCTAAAGCTAAACGTTTTGATGCTGTAAAAATTATCACGTTACTTACTATACCTACAGAAAAATTGAGCTGCCAAATATCTTGGATTGCTTTGGGGCTCTGTTTAGAGTTACTGCCATTTGTGAGTACATAAGCAGCAGGCCTTTTATTTAAAACACAAATGCTCGCTTTCTCATCAAGCCATTACTGTGCATTCTACAGCAGCCTTATATTGTAAGCATTCTTCATTGCCTGGGTACTATTCCTCAGTTTTCTTGGAAGTTTGTGAAAAGAAATACCTTTATTTCTATTACCCATTGGGAACAAAGTGGAAAAAATCCAAATCCCAAATCCTTATCCAATGACTTAAACCCAAGTGTTTCAGACCATCACCTTTGGCCAATGTTTACAACAATGCCATTTAAAGGCGAACAATCACAAAACAGCCACCACATGGGCCTTTCAGTACAGACCCATCTTATTCTGCCATTACTAAGGTGCTGATCAGTAATAGCTATTGCCTGGCAAAAGTTGTTGGTTTTTTAGGTTGTTTTGCTTTTTTTTAAATTGAGATGGGCAGTCTGTGAACCTTGATGTCCTGGTTAAATGGTAGCAATTCAATATGGTTTCTTGCGTTGTTTTTTGTAGTGAATGATTAAATAAGAATAGATCTGATGTCAATGACGACATATGCAAAATATTTCAATTGCTTCTCCAAGTCAATGTTTTTAGTGGAACATTCAGTCATACTACTATCACGGTTCAATCATTGCTTGCTTCAGAGTTATCAAGAGATATTTAAAGGAACTGCACAATTGAGTACTTACTCAGCATTTGGATCTGCAGTGCTATGAACCTGCTTTCCCACTGCCTGCATCGCCTGGGATTAGGTAAAGCTGAATGGTCTGAATTAAGCAACTTGAAATAGTTCTCCAATATTGTGCTTGTCTCCACTTGCCACTGGTCAGAACTGCTGGTCAGGAGGATATGGACAACTTCTGTTAGGCACTGCAGAGTCAGCTCTGCCTTCCTGCTCACCTCCTCGGGGCTCCTGTCATCCCAGCTGTCACAGTCGGCCAGAACACGCATCAACACCTCCATGGTGGCAGGAGATACTGCTTGAAGAGCGTTCCTCTGAAACCCACAGGTAAAAACAATAAAGGAAGAAATACAATCAAACCAGCAGTTTCAATCTGAGTTATCCAAATCATGGAACATCTGGGATATTGTGTCCAGTTGTGGCCCCTCAGTTCCAGCAGGACAGGGAACTGCTGGAGAGAGTCCAGCGCAGCCACCAAGATGCTGCAGGGAGTGGAGCATCTCCCGTGTGAGGAAAGGCTGAGGGAGCTGGGGCTCTGGAGCTGGACAAGAGGACACTGAGGGGGGACTCATTCCTGGGGATCAATATGGAAAGGGGGAGTGTCAGGAGGATGGAGCCAGGCTCTTCTGGTGACAACCAGTGACAGGACAAGGGGCAATGGGTAGAAACTGGAACACAAGAGATTCCACTTAAATTTAAGAAGAAACTACTTCTCAGTGAGGGTGGCAGAGCCTGAAACAGGCTGCCCAGGGGGGTTGTGGAGTCTCCTTCTGTGCAGACATTCCAACCCGCCTGGACACCTTCCTGTGTAACCTCATCTGGGTGTTCCTGCTCCATGGGGGGATTGCACTGGATGAGCTTTCCAGGGCCCTTCAACCCTTGACATTCTGTGAACATGCATTATGTGTCTTAATGCCCTGTAATTGTTAACTAAATAGGAAACATTCTACTTGGATTATATTGATGGCTACAGATGAAATGCACCCCATCTTGTTCACTTAACTATGCTTCCTTTTTCAATGAGAATGCTTATAGGGAAAAGGAAGTACAATTTAAATGCATGTTATAAAATTCTAATAAGGTAGCCTTGATAAACTGCTAATTCTAGGTAAATCTTCGCTTGAATTTTCATTTTACATCAAGAGATTAATAATACTTCAAAATTTTTGAAAAGAACATAATAATTGGTAAACATTTCTCTGTGTCCCGAGTGCATTTCCCTCACTTCTCTTCCTGGCCTGCACAGGGTCAGGGCCAACTCAAATCTGGGGCAGGAGCCCAGCCTCACAGAACCTTTAAGAAGCCTCAGCAAGGACTCCCGGCCTTCTCTAGGGAGCTGGATTCAAACTGCGGCTCTCAGCCTTTTACCTGCCCGCGCTGCACTGCAGCCAGAGAAACATGCTCTTTGCTTCCCTTTTTTCCAAAGATTTTCAACAGCTTCCAAGCTCTAAAGGCCCTGTGGCTCTTTCTGGAACAGCTTACTTCCAGCATGTGCTGATTCCAAATGTGCACCTTTGCAGGTGGAGACTCCTAATCTAGTTACCCACGTTTTTCTTCATGATACAAAAATATTACAGTAAGTTCATATGAATGTGTAGTTACTGTAGACAGCAAATGGCTATGGTTATTTGAAAGCAGGACCTAGCTTTTAGCATTTAGATACTACTGCACAGAATGTCCCCAAACTTCGTAAGACAAATTCATAGTCAATAACAAATTCTTCTCATTTATGGGTAATAGGGTATTTATAAACCTTAAACAATGAACAGGCATCTGGAGGCTTCAGCAGCTGAAAAGATTTCCGAACATCCTTACCTGACCACCAGCCACAATAGCTCCAAAGAGCTGAGCTGGGCTGGGCTCCTGGCACAGAGGGAGCTCATGGAAGCGGCAGCGCTGCAGAGAGACAGCTCTGCCCAGGAGCAGCTCCTCTGCACATGCAGCAGGGAGGGGAGAGGAGCCAGGCAGAGAGAGGTTAAAGGCAATGTAGGGTGGTACGTTGCCGAGGGCTCACTGAGAGAATTTTCTTCACGATTCTAACATAGTAAGTCTCTGGCTGCAGGAAAATGCAGATGTGGTTACTGGAGGGATCTCCTAAAGCTGGTGCATCCCCCAGTTTACATGATCTGTCAGGTTCTCTCACAGTATTTCTGTTGAAGAGAAGAACGTGCTCCAGAGCAGGGCTTCCCTGCTGCCCTCTCACAGGGACAGGCATGATGGCATCTTCTGCTGAGGGTGATTGCAGGGTGAGCACCCAGGGGTGCCCAGGGCTGTGCTGCAGAGCAGGGTCCCTGCACCCCAGGGCTGTGCCGGGACAGGGACTCTGCCGCCTTCCAGGGTCAGCGCTCAGCCTGCCCAGGGAGATCCCCACAGTGCTGTGGGAAGAAGCTCACACTTCCAGCTCAGGTGCAGAATATTTGCAACAGGAGGTTTCAAGGAGAAGATTAAGACAAGGAGTACTATAAAGATTAGGAACTTGTCTGAGTCTGTGTTTTCAGACTCCTACTCCTGGGGAATGGGTGGTGAGAAATAGAAAGGGAGCTCTTAATTTTAAACAAATGCTTAAGACTCATCAACTGCAACTGAGTGGTCAGCAGGTCTTTCAAGTGAACCCTGACATGCCTTCAGCCTCTCCTCTGCCTATGCAGAACCAGCATCAACTTTGCTGCACCCGTTATGCTTAAGCTGACCCATCCAGTTTTCAGGCCTGCAAACAGGAAGATGCTGCCAGGCAGTGCCCTGCAAACAGGCAGATTTCTGTAGGGCCAGGGTGAGTGCCAAGAGGTTGGGATGGGGTCAGCGAGCACTGAGAGGGAAAAGACATGGTACAGGGAAACACCTCCCAGGAGGAAAATCTCCAGGAATCAGGGATGTGATCTGGGAAGGAGAAGAAACCAAAACCAGAAATGTTGTTGCATGGAAAACACAGAAAACTCTATATGGGCAACAAAGATGATTAAGGGAGTGGAGCATTTCCCTTATGAAGAAAGGCTGAGGGAGCTGTGTCTCTTTAGTTTGGAGAAGAGGAGACTGAGAGGTGACCTTATTAATGCTTATAAATGTATAAAGGGTGAGTGCCACGAGGATGGAGCCAGGCTCTTCTCGGTGGCAAACAATGATAGGACAAGGGGTAATGGGATCAAGCTGCAACACAAGAGGTTCCACTTAAATTTGAGAAAAAACTTCTTCTCAGTGAGGGTGACAGAGCACTGGAACAGGCTGCCCAGGAGGGTTGTGGAGTCTCCTTCCCTGCAGACATTCAAAACCCGCCTGGACATGTTCCTGTGCGACCTCACCTGGGCGTTCCTGCTCCAGCAGGGGGATTGGACTGGATGATCTTTTGAGGTCCCTTCCAATCCCAAACATACTGTGATACTGTGATATGCTCCCCTGCAGTGCAGATCCTGCCTCTGAGCAGCCCCCTCGCCCCCTCTCCCCCCCAGCAAAGCCTCTGCCCTCAGGGCCGGGGGCTCCAAGGCATGAACCAGCTCCTGTGCAGCCAGAGCTCCAGTTCCTCTGCAGAGCACAGGGGCTGAGAGCAGCTGCCCGGCAAGGTTGGTGTCTGGGAGGTGGCTGCACAGCTGGGGAAGGGTGATGCTGTCTGAGTGCCCGGCTGCTTCTGCCCTGGCCTCTCGCACACCCAGCCTCACCGCATTTTCCTTCTTGCTCCACTGCTCTGTGTTCTGTTGCTGTGATCCTGTTCTTGCTGTCAGGCTCTCTGGGGATGGCAGTTTCAGCTGCAGAGTCACAGCCTGATCTTGTGGGTCCTTTCCTGCAGGTGTGTCCATGGGAACATGTGTCCCAGCTTTCCTCTGATCTATGGGTCTGTGAGCAATGCAGTCTCTGGGGCTGGGAAATGGGCTGAGTCTCCCTTAATCAAATGTCATTATTAGAACACTTGGCTCTGTCCTTGAAGTTTCCTTCCAAGCCGTGAGCTTCCCTCCAGGATGCAAACCTGTCCTACAGCATCTTCGTGTCATCTGAAACCCCCATGGAGAAGCACCGAAATGCTACGACAGAGAAAATGCTGTTGGGTTTGTGAGATGAGCCATGTGTGTCGTGGGCTACACGTAGGATACTGAGATATTAGGAAAGGGTGAGGCTTGTTATGGTCTGAGGTGGATTCCTCTGCTCTCAGCAGTGCCTGGTGGCTTTTCAGGGTAACATGGGAGTGTGATCAGCCTCCATCTCAGAAAGGTGCCAGCCCAGGGCAGCTGGAGCAAGACAGGGGGACAGACCAGCTCCCCTCATTCTGCACTAGGTCACAGACCATGCTCCTGCCTCTCAGGACCTGCTCTGTTCTCCCTGAGTGCAGCAGAAATGCTGAGTGTTTCTGACATCCAATACTATACAGGTATTTTTTTTCTTTTTCTGTGCTACAGCAGAGTTTTTTCTTCTCACTGTCATGTCCTGCGACTGCTACGTTGCCATCTGCAAACCCCTGCACTACGGGACCCTCCTGGGCAGCAGAGCTTGTGTCCACATGGCAGCAGTTGCCTGGGCCAGTGGGTTTCTCAATGCTCTGCTGCACACAGCCAATACATTTTCACTGCCACTGTGCAAGGGCAATGCTCTGGACTAGTTCTTCTGTGAAATCCCCTCAGTCCTTAAGCTCTCCTGCTCACATTCTTGCTTCAGAGAAGTTTGACTTAGTGTGTTTAGTTTTTTTCCTAGAATTTGGATTTGTTGTGTTCATTGTGGTGTCCTATGTGCAGATCTTCAGGGCTGTGCTGAGGATCCCCTCTGAGCAGGGGTGGCACAAAGCCTTTTCCACCTGCCTCCCTCACCTGGCTGTGGTCTTTGTGTTCACCAGCACTGCTGTGTTTGCCTACCTGAAGCCCTTCTTCTTCTCCTCCCCATCCCTGGACCTGGTGGTGACAGTTCTGTACTCAGTAGTTCCTCCAGCAGTGAACCTCCTAATCTACAGCATGAGGAACCAGGAGCTCAAGGATGCCCTGTGGAAAGTGATGACTGGATCTTTTTTCTGAAGCTTTAAACTGTTCATCATCTTCTGCATAACAGTTGTAGTGTAAATCATTGCAGATCCAGCCTTTTTTTGTTGTAGTAGTTTTTGTTCTTTTAATTGTAATAATGTTATCATCTCATTTGTTACTCACTTTCTGCTTTTATTTTCTGACTTAATGGCTGCAGAAATGAGGAGAGGTGCTCTCTGTGTATTGAAATAAGTTCAAGATATTTTTTTTTTAATGCTATGATGCTTCCTCTAAGGTTTTGGTTTTGTTTTTTTTTTTACAGCCACAGTTCCTGTGTGCATGAGAGGAGGGGAAAAGAGTCCAGCATGTCAGCACTGCCAAGGAGCCCCAATGCTTGGTCTTAAGGGCTATTCTCTTTCCACTCCCACACTCTCCTTCTAATCCCTTGTATTGGTGTAAGACCTGAGTGCTCTGGCAGCTTGGTCAATGTCCTGCTGCGTGTCAGCCCTGTGACTGCAGGCAGGGACAGGCAATGGGCACTTGTGTGACAGAGCTGGCCTCCAGAACAACATTTCCATAGAGACAGCTGATCTCCTCAGTGCAGTGCCTGAAGGTTTAGGTCTTCTGCCAAAGTTTTCCTCAAGAACATGCCAAATAAATTGACCCACAGATATAAATACCAGTGAAGATCTAATAGTGTGAGTATGCAGGGTTGGGACACACAGCAGTGTCCTCTCATTGCCAGGCCTCTTGCCAGAGACCTGAAGGACCAGCAGAGCAGGGTCTGGTTTGTGCCCCTGTGTGTTGGGCACCCTGTGGAAGCTGCCTCAGGACAATCTTAAAATCATAGAATGTCCTGAGCTGGAAGGACCCACAAAGATCATCGAGTTCAACTCCTGTCCCTGCACAGGACACCCCACAGTTCACACCATGTGTCTGAGGACGTTGTCCAGTCTCTTGAACACTGTCAGGTTAGGGCCGTGACACCTCCCTGGGGAGACTGTTCAGTGTCCAGCACCCTCTGGGTGAAGAACCTTTTCCTCACGTCCAACCTAAACCTTCCTGGCACATCTTCCTGCCATTCCTTCAGGTCCAATCATTAGTCGTCAGAGAAAATAGCTCAGTGCCTGCCCTTCCTCCTCCCCTTTGAAGAAGAGGTAGCTGCCAGTTTCCTCTTCTTCAGGCTGAACACTTCAGCCGCTTCCCTCCAAACCCTTCACCAACTTCATGGCCCTCTTTTGTAGTAGCTTCATATCCTTTTTATCCTGTGGTGCCCAGAACTGCACACAGTGCTCCAGGTGAGGCCACACCAGTGCAGAGTGGAGCAGGACAATCCCCTCCTTGGCAGCCATCAGTGCTTTGCTTCCCTCTTGGCTGCCTGGGCACACTGGTGGCTCATGTCCAACTTGCCGTCCACCAGAGCCCCCAGATCCCTCTCCATGGAGCTGCTCTCCAGCATCTTGTCCCCCAGTCTGTATGTACAGCCAGGGTTGCCATGTCCCAGGTGCAAAATCCGGCACTTGCCCTTGTTGAATTTCATGCAGTTGGTGATTGCCCAGTTCTCCAATTTGTTCAGATCCCTCTGCAGGGCCTCTCTGCCCTCCAGAGTGTTGACAGCTCCCCCCAGTTTTGTGTCATTTATGAACTTACTTAGTATTCCCACAAGTCATGAGTCTAAGCCATTTATAAAGACATTGAAGAGTGCTGGCCCTGGGATGGATCCCTGCAGAACCCGCTAGTAACTGGTCACCAGTCCGACATGACCCCATTTACTAGAACCCTTTGAGCCCGGCCCGTCAGCCAATTGCACACCTGCTGTATTGTGTGTTTACTCAGCTGTGTGCTGGACACCTTGTCCAGGAGGAGACTGTGAGAGACACTATCAAAGGCTTTGCTGAAATCCCAAAAGATCACATTGACAGGTTTCCCTTGGTCAACTAGATGGGTAACCTTGTCATAGAAAGAAATTAAGTTGGTCAAGCATTACTTTCCCTTCATAAACCTGTGCTGATCGGGACCAATGACTGTGGTGTTGTTCAGGTGTTTTTCAGTAACTCCCAGAACAATCTTCTCCATAATTTTGTGAGGAACAGAAGTGAGGCTGACAGGTCTATAGTTGCCGCAGTCATCCCTGTTGCCCTTCTTGTAGATCAGGACAATGTTTGTCAGCTTTCAGTCAACTGGGACCTCTCCAGATTCCCAGGAGCATTGAAAAATCACAGAGAGAGCTGTCGCTATGATGTCAGCCAGCTCTTCAGGCAACCTTGGATGAATCCCATCAGTCCCCATCGATTTGTAGGGATCTAACTGGAGTAGCAAATCCCATACAAGTTTCAGATTGATTGGGAGTTTATCATTCTCTCAGACATGGTTTTGTAGCCCAGAGTTATGTGGGCCCCCAAGCCCACCTTTGGTATTGAAGGCTGAGGCAAAGGACACATTAAATGTCTCAGCTTTGTCTATCTCCTTGTTAATATGGTGAACATACTCATCAAGTAATGGGCCAATGTTACTTCTAGTTTGCTTTTCACCATTAGCATATATTAAAATGCCTTTTTTTATTGTCCTTCACAGTACTGGCCAGCTTCAATTCTAATTGAGCTTTGGCAGCACACATTTCCTCCCTGCAGTGGTGAGCAGCATCTCTGTAGTCCTCCCACATTGTGTGACCTTGCTTCCACTGACCATGTAATTTATTTTTTCGCTGTATTTCCAGAAGATCCCTGCTCAATCAGGCTGGCTTTTTGCCTTGCCTGACATATTTTCGGCATTTTGGAATTGCCTGGTCCTGTGCTCTTAGCAGGCAGTACTTAAAAAGTGACCAACACTGATGGACCCCAACACCTTCAAAAGCTTCTTCCCAGGGAATCTTACTATGTAGTTCTCTTAGCAGCCTGAAGTCTGCTCTCCTCATATCTACTGTTAAGGTCTTGCTGGCAGTTTTC
This sequence comes from Nesoenas mayeri, assembly GCF_963082525.1. NCBI lineage: Eukaryota > Metazoa > Chordata > Aves > Columbiformes > Columbidae > Nesoenas > Nesoenas mayeri. The sequence continues at coordinate 3,562,192 of NC_137545.1, read as the reverse complement.
CTCCCGTTAGCAAAGATTTTGAACCTGGCTGCTCCGTGGTCGCTGCGGCCAAGGGAGCCACCAGTCGCCACTGATGTTTCCTGGTCGGTTCCCTTAGTACCTGCACCAAGAAGTTATTATCCAGATGCTTTAGGAATCTTCTGGACCTGTTGGTGCCAGCTGTGTGATATTCCCAGTTGACATCTGGCAAGCTGAAGTCCCCCATAAGGATAAGGGCAGATGACTCAGAGGCTTCACTTAGTTCCTTAAAGAATAAGTCATTAGTGTCACCATCCTGACTGAGTGGCCTTTAGTGACACCCACGACAGCATGCACTTTATTTGTCTGACCCTCAGTCCTTACTCAGAAGCTCTCAACTTTGCCATCACCAACTGCCAGCTCCATGCGCTCCAGCCTCTCAGCTACATGCGGTGTTGCCCCCCACCTCTCCTGCCCTGCCTATCTCTTCTGAATAGCCTGTAGCATCCATCATGGTGCACCGATCACAGGATTCATCCCACCAGGTTTCATTAATGCCAATTATATCATATCCCTGGGACCGGGTCGAAGCTTCTAGTTCATCTTACTTGTACCTCATGCTGCAGACGTTAGTGTAGAAACACTTCAAGTGTGGTTGGTTGTGCCCTTCACCCCATGGCGCAGTCTCTGCTCCCTTCAGAAGGGAGTCACCTGTGACAGTTACCCTTCTTTTTCTCTTTATATGTGAAGTTTTAATGGGTTTGCTGGGTTTCATGTGGGTTTCTTAGAGGACCCCTCCTTCCCAGAAGGGTCTTCGTCAGTGAAAGCACAGGGTAGTTGAGTAAAGTCCTGATGGACACTGCTGCTTTTCTGACTCTGCACTAAGTCACTGGAAGCTCAGAATTTTTCACTGTTCTCTCTCAAGACTACTCACATTTTCACTCATAAAAATTAGGAATTCTACCCCTAAAACCATGAGTCACCAGATGTGAGGGTGGAAAATAAAAAGCACAGAAAAAGTTATTATGAAGACATGCTAAACCTTTCCTCTGCAGTCCAAGCTCTTGAGAGTCATGAACTTTTCCATTAACAGTGGATAATATTTGACATTCGCTGTGAATGTCAGAGCTGTCACAACCCAGCTCCTGTGTCCCCACTGCAGCAGAGCAGGGCTGGATGCTTGGCAGCACACGGGCAGAGGTTCTGCTCCTCACAGCACACTCAGCCAGCACCGACCAGAGAAAGGAAATGCACTTAAATTGGGGCGATTTTTCAAAAAATTGAGTGGCTTTGGTTACTGGAGTCTGTCCTAATTTTAAGCTGTTTTTTTCTTTTTTAAACAGAGCCCGCATGCCCAGAGGCAGCCAATGTCCAACAGCAGCTCCATCAACCAGTTCCTCCTCTTGCCATTCGCAGACACACGGGAGCTGCAGCTCTTGCACTTCTGGCTCTTCCTGGGCATCTACCTGGCTGCCCTCCTGGGCAACGGCCTCATCATCACCACCATAGCCTGTGACCAGCACCTCCACACCCCCATGTACTTCTTCCTCCTCAACCTCGCCCTCCTTGACCTGGGCTTCATCTCAACCACTGTTCCCAACTCCATGGCCAATTCCCTCTGGGACACCAGGGCCATCTCCTACACAGGATGTGCTGCACAGGTTTTTTTTTTCTTTTTATGTGCTATAGTAGAGTTATATCTTCTCACCATCATGGCCTATGACCGCTACATTGCCATCTGCAAACCCCTGCACTACAGGACCCTCCTGGGCAGCAGAGCTTGTGTCCACATGGCAGCAGCTGCCTGGGCCAGTGGGTTTCTCACCGCTCTGCTGCACACAGCCAATACATTTTCACTACCACTCTGCAAGGGCAATGCTGTGGACCAGTTCTTCTGTGAAATCCCTTTAATCCTAAAGCTCTCCTGCTCATGGTCCTACCTCAGGGAAGTCAGGCTTCTTGTGGTTAGTGTAGTAGTAACATTTGGGTGTTTTGTTTTCATCATACTGTCCTATGTGCAGATCTTCAGGGCTGTGCTGAGGATCCCCTCTGAGCAGGGACGGCACAAAGCCTTTTCCACGTGTCTCCCTCACCTGGCCGTGGTCTCCCTGTTTTTCATCACTGGCACATTTGCCTACCTGAAGCCGCCCTCTATTTCCTCCCCATCCCTGGACCTGCTGGTGGCAGTTCTGTACTCGGTGGTGCCTCCAGCAGTAAACCCCTTGATCTACAGCATGAGGAACCAGGAGCTCAAGGATGCTGTGTCAAAACAGGCGACTGCATTTCTTCTGAAGATATAAACTGTCTCTATCTTCTTCTACATATAAGCTGTAGTCCAACTCATTGCACGTTCTTCCTCTCTGCAGTATTTTTTGTGTCCAGTTGTGGGTTTTTATTGTGATAATGTTGTAATTCCTTTTGTAATGCATTGCCTGCTTTTCTCACCGAGTGGCTGTGTCAATGAGGAACCCTACTCTCTGTGTTTAAGCAAAATAAAGGGCCCTTTAGTTAACTTTTTTCTGCTGACATCCTTCCTTCACAGCCTTTTTGGACCTGCAGGGACAGTTCCTGTGTGCACGGGTGGAAGGGTAAAGAGCCTTCACATGGCAACACCGACAGGGAGCACCAGTGCTTGGTCTTCCAGAGCTGTTCTCTCTTTCCTCTTCAACACTCTCCTTCTGAACCCTTGTGTTGGTGCAAGGCCTGAGTGCTCTGGCAGCTTGGTCACTATGACTGCAGGCGGGGACAGGCAACGGGCACATCTGTGACACAACTGGTCTCTAAATCAGTCTTTTCATAAAGAAATGTGATCTCTTCAAGGTAGTACCTGATGGTTTATATCTTCTTACAACATTTCTCTCAAGCATATGCCTACAAAAGTGTCCTGCAGATGAAAACACCAGTGTACAGCTGAACAGCGTGTATGTGCAGGGCTGGGCACACAGCAGGGTCTTCTCACAGCCAGGCTTCTGCCAGAGACCTGCAGGACCAGCAGAGCAGGGAGTATCAGCAGGGAGTATCAATTGTGTATCAGCAACCCTGGCTAACCGGGGAGGTCCCAGGTGACTGGCAGTTGGCGAATGTGATGCCTGTCTACAAGAAGTGTCAGAAGGAGGATCCAGGGAATTACAGGCTCGGTGCCCTCGGTGCCAGAGAAGGTCAGTGAACAGAACATCCTGAGTGACGTCACATGGCACACACAGGACAGCCAAGCCATCAGGCCCAGTCAGCACAGGTTTATGAAAGGCAGGTGCTCCTGACCAGCCTGATCTCCTCCTATGACAAGGTCCCCCATCTTGTGCATGAGGGAAAGGCTGTGGGTGTTGTGTACTTGGAATTCAGTAAAGCCTTTGGCACCGTATCTCACAGCATCTCCTGGAGAAGCTGCAGCTAATGGCCTGGATGGTGTATCTGCGATTCATAAAGAACTGGCTGGAGGGCCAGGCCCGAAGAGTTGTGGTGAATGGAGAAAAACCCAGTTGATGGCCGGTGATGAGTGGGGTCTCCAGGGCTCATTATTTGGGCCAGTTCTGTTTAGTCTCTTTATCAATGATCTGCATGAGGGGATCAAGCGCACCCTCAGTATGTTTGCAGATGACACCACGCTGGGTGTGAGCGTTGATCTGCTGGATGGTAGGAAGGCTCTAAAAGGGATCTGGACCGGCTGGATCAATGGGCTGAGTCCAACTGTCTAAGGTTCAACAAAGTCAAGTGCCGAGTCCTGCATTTGGGTCACAACAACCCCATGAACGCTCCAGGCTGGGGAAGAACAGCTGGAAAGTGCCTGGAGGAAAAGGACCTGGGGGTGTTGGTGACAGTGGCTGAACATGAGCCAGTGTGTGCCCAGGTGGAAAAAAGGCCACCAGCACCCTGGCTTCTTCACTCCCCCTTGCTCCCATTGTTCAAGGCTAATCTCCGCCTTTGTTTCACAATCCAGGCTTAACTGTGCAGGCCCGAAAAGTCCCTGCTTAGCTTGCCAGAATCCATCTGTGCCTGCGCCGCCTTGCATTCAAGGGTCTCTCTCTGGTGCACTGGGTCACCTCAGGACCCCTGGCGAGCTTCTGTGCATGCTCTTCTTCGTTGGCCTTTGTTTCAAGGAGGAGGCGGGGGCAGGTGTGACTGAGGCAGCAGGTGAGAATCCATCTTCTGGGCGGCAGCTATTGTCCCCAGGTTGGAGAGACCTGTATAACAATCCCTTTTAGGAGGTGGGGACAAACTTGGTTGAGGCAGCAGGTGAAGTCCATACAGCAGCTATTGTTACCGGTAGCCCCCAGGTCAGAGAGACCTGTGCAACACAATTCTTCTCCTCAGGCCTCTCTCCAAGTCACTGTCCATCTGTTCTTTCTGTCAGGCCCTCAGTTCTCCCAGTCCCTGATGACGATGTTTCAGGCAAATACTGTTCCATCTTCAGACCGACTCTTACACCCACCCGGGCCGTCCATGCTGCAAGATGCTGTTAAAGCCTGAGGAAAGAGCAGAAGAGTGTCCTGGTACTTTGATCTGTGCCTCAGGAGTTTTCAATCACCGTTCAAATGATTGTGCCGTACAGCAATAGAGTGAACTTGCCATTGAACTTGGTTAAGTCACACTTTTACAACATCATATTAAAACCACTTTTGCTAATATCTTTGACAGTGGTTCGTTAAGCAATCTCAGTCACCCATTGGCGACATCCTGGTCCTGTACCATCAGAGTCCTGTCTTGCCAGAGAATACCAATGCACTTGATAAAAGAACATTTTTTACTATGAGGTTGGCAAGACCCTGGAACAGGGTACAAGCTTCTCCTGGGGAGATCCTGACTGGACACAACAAGGAAATTTTTCACCATGGGAGCCATCAGCCATTGGAATAATCTCCCCAGGGAACTGGTGAATTCCCCAAAATTGGACACTTTAAAGATTCAGCTGGATGGGGCACTGGGGCAGCTCATCCAGACCGGGCTTATGCCAGGAAAGTTTGGACCAGGTGATCCTTGTCCCTTCCAGCCTGGGATTCTATGATTCTATGAGAAGGTGTGCACAGGTGTGCGTGTGTGTGTGCGCACACGTGTCCATGTATGTGAGCATGTATGTTCGTGTGTGCCTGTGTAGACACGCGTGTGCATACATGTCTGGGTGTGTGCAGACGTGTGTGGCTGCGTCTGTATAGACGTGTGGGTGCGTGTGAACATGCGTGTGTGTGTAGACACGTGTGTGTGTACGTGAGTGTGTATGTGTTCCGGCATGTGCGCCTGTGTGGGTGCGTGTGTGTATGTGTGTGTGTGTGCACACGCGTGACTGCGTGTGGAACTACGTCCCAGGAGCTGGGCTGGCACGGTGGGCTGGCACCGGGCATCCCACTGACCGGCACCACAGCTGGGACGGACACACCTGGGGGTTATACGGGCTTCTCCCAAACCAGGTTTCTCACTGACCCAAAACACGTCAGTGACTCATGCACCTGAATAAAGGGGATTTGGGGTAGAGACAACATGGGGTTCAATTCCTTTCAAAACACAACGTTCCAGTGTTCGAGGGTTTGGAACAGGACGCGGAGCTCGGGGCTCTGCAGCCGCTCCCTGACCCCTCTGCTGCCGCCCAGCGCTGCCCCGACTGGGGCCTTGCTGGTCCCGGGACCGGCCCCCCGACCCGCTCCCCCGGGACAGTGTGGGTGCAGCGGACCCGCCCCGGCTCCCCCGGGGGCTCCTCTGCCCCACCAGCCCCGGCCCGACGTGGCTCCGCCCGGCCCGGGGCTGGATGCGGGAAGAGCCCGGAGCTCCCAGCCCAGCTCCTCCTGACCCGCCCCGGCACCGCGCTCGGAGAATCCAGGGGCCGAGAGCTGATCCCGGCACCGCAACGGCTCCCGCTGCCTCCCGGGAACCGGGGAACCGCCCGGCACCCCCGGCCGTGCCGAACTCCCGCCCGGCGCTCAGCCCGACAGCCCGCATACAGCGCGCCGCCCTCGGTGAAGGACCCGTTACCATAGCGACAGGGGCTGCGCCGCGCAGGGCCGGCCTCGGAAAGCCCCCGCTTCCATAGCAACGGGGGTGTCTGCTGCAACGCCTGACTACAAGTGTCCCCAGAGCCCAGCGTTGGGCTCTCCCCTCGGCCCGGCTGCTCCTGCCCGGTCCCCTCGCTGCTCTGTCCCCAGAGCACATCCCGCTGAAGGGACCAGAGCGGCCCTGCTGTCACTCCGGGGCTGGAGCAGCCTTGCAGCACTTCTGCAAGTCGTTTTCTTACAGCCCCGTAGAGCTGAACAAAGTTCAGCCCCGTCTGCGCAAAGGGGCGTCTCTCATTGGTGTCTCTGTCTTGCTACTTGGATTCAGACGGATCCTCCTGGTTCCCACTGAATCTCAGTTTGGAGCAGATGCTGAGGAAAACATGAGGAGGCTGTGTTTCTGCTTGTAGGAAATGATTATTTTGCAAATATAACAGGCCCAGGCAGGATCTCTCGGCAAAGCACGTTTTAATAACGATTTTGTAAGAGCGGGTATTCTACCTAAAGGTCGGCACACATAACAGGGCGAAAAGCCCCTGCTTGTATCCCCCAAAATCCCGGCCGCAGTTTCCCTCCCGTGTTCCCCGTTGGTTGGTAGTGCAGGGTTTACAGACTATCCCAACGCACACAATACCCTTCCCCTTATCAATCCATTTAAGATATGGATTCCTGGTACTTTGGCTACAGTTCCCCCTAAATTAACTTGTCAATACAGGTGTCGGTTTGTATACACGTGTCACTACATATTCCGGGAAGAGACTGTGTTTTATATTAAGGTTTCACAGTCCGATGTCTCTCGGTCCTTCCCCCCTGCTGGGGTCAGGCACCAGGTCCTCAGTTATGTAAAAACAACGGATCTTCGTTAAACGTTCCTTACATGCTCCTTAAAATACCTTCCTTTTCCACGAGCCTTCCAGCTGTCAGTGCCCGAGGGACAGCCCAGCTCAGCACCCGGCCCCAGGCACCGCCCGCTGGGTCCGTCTCCTGCCCACGCAGTCGAACACAAACAGCTTTCGCAGCTGCGACACGTTTGGTCACAAATCCAACACTCGGCACCACATGGGCTGCTGGGCAGAAAATTAACTGCATCGCAGCCACAACCAGAACAGATGTCTGATATCAGCTTTGTGCCACTCTGTGCTTTATCCACGGCTTTGCCTTATGGTGTGCGGACAGCAGATGGGCTGGGGCTGGTATTGCCGTACACATACCCCCTGTCCTGTGCACCCCAGAGCGAGCTGGCACGGGGGGCAGAGCTGGGGGTGATGACCTGTTAATGAGTCCCGTCTGTTCCTCTGTGGCTCAGAATTTGGCAGGCTGGTCCCGGCAGGGAAGCTGGGCTCCCTCAGCCCCATGCCCAGCTCCCTGGCTGCCGGCACCGCAGGCGCCCACCTCCCTGCATGCCCCGATATGAAGTTTGGTCCAGAATCGGTGAATTCCTGGGTTTGCTGCCATTACGACCCAGACAGTTGTGCTGCTGATCTGTATTTATTGCTCCCCCAGTTTTCCAGGCACAGGCGATGGCTCCTGGTTACGGCGCCTGCGGAGAGAAGAGGCTGCTGAGGCCCCGCCGTGGCCGCGGTGCCAGTGGGTGCGAGGCCGCGGGGCGGTGCTGGGCACTGTGGGGTGCGGGCACTCGCTGCACGGGGGAGCTGCGGCCAGAGCTGCTGGGACACCTCGGCTGAGGTGAACATCTGGGATTTACAGCAGCACCCAACAGGGCGATTTCTGCTGGTGGGTTGTCTGGTAGGCAGATGTCTCTATTGCGCTTCTCACTTGCCATGGCAATGTCATCCTTCGCTTTTGCTCCTGACCTTGCTCTGCCTACGTCTGGCTGCGGGGCTGCTCTTGTTGAGGCAGAGTCAGTTGTAACTAACGCTTGCAACAGTAAGAACAGGTTTCAGGACAGAGTGCCCAGGAACTGAGAGGCCAGTTAAAACATCTTTCAGCCGAACTCTCAGTGGAGTTTGGCCAGTAACTGACTCGGCACTTCAGAATACCCTACCTCTAAATGCTTCATGGCTAACAGTAGCCATCTCATATAGAAGCTGGGCAACAGCAACCCCAACAACTCACTTTTGTCTCCTGATCCAGAACCAGAACACACAACACACTATCACCCCAAACAGCACACAGAGGAAGATCACCAGGAAGCCTTCTCCACAGTACGTCGGGGAAACGTAACGTTCCACAATTTTTCTGTTGCCATCCCGACCTGGAGGAACAATTCCATATGTTAGTGTGCCCGTACACTATGGGTAATCTCACAGGCGTCTGACATTGCCAGGAAATGTGCTTTCTCACTTTGTCAGCATGTCTGAACCAGTGAACATACTGGGGCTGCAACGGTTCCTTGGTTTCAGAAGAAGCAAATGAAATTCCCAAAGCTGATGCAAACTGATGCACTCTGGAGTCTCTCTTTCTCCTCTCAGCTTTGCTTACATTCTGGGATGGCCATAATCCAGTTTTCCCAGAGTGCGGGCTTTGTCTCCCCTTCTTGGTGATTCTTCCCATTTGCACACGATTTCTTTTGTGCTTGCCCACCTTCGCTTTCCAAGGCTCACCAGTGCTGTTGCACGGAGGCTCCTCTGACCCTTTGGGACAAGTGGTCCCACTGGACAGACCTCGCGAGGCAGAGGGAGAGCAGGTGGGGGAGCGCAGCTGTTTGACCAGCTGTCCCTTTGAGCGAGACAGACAAAAACCATCCCTGTGTCAGGGAATGCCACGCCCAGCTCTCCCTCCCCAGGGGACCCACAGCCCAGGAGGACAGAGTTGGGCCCTCTCAGGGGGCACCCGAACCTCGCTCTCCCTCTTTGCCTTTGCTCCAGCTTTGCACCGCTTGCATGCCCTCAGCCTTCAGGACTTGTCTCCCACTTATGGCTCCCTGCAAGGCTGCTCAGTGCCTGGAATCTTTTGAAAAAATTCCTATATCTCGGTGTTTCAGGCTTCCCTGGGGCTGGACAGCACTGCCAAGAATCAAAGAAAGGTAAAGCCTTTCTCAGCATGGCTCAGGCGCAGAGGATGCGGGAGGATGGTGCAGGTTCCCTCTAACCCACGCTCAGTCTCTCAGCACATCCCTTTGGACCTCAGCTGACAGGAGGGATCCCCCTCTATTGTGCCTGGGGGGACTCACGGCAAGCTCTGGGATGCAGGGATTGCGGGAGGTACCTTCGATAAGAGTCGTGTTCCCCATCATCTGCTGAGCGTGGTTCAGATGGGCTCATTCCCAAATTGTCAGAGTTACGTTGGTTTATGACACTGGGTGACTGAAGGACAGCAATTACCTGCCGTGCCTGGTGATTGAATTGCCCGCGGTTTTTCCTCAGAGACTGGCACTGCATGGCCGCCTCCTTTCTGAAATGCCTCCTTCTCCACAGTCTCATGGTCCAGCTCTTTAGAAAGGAATTGGGTTGTTTTAATTAGAAGCAACCATTTCTCATCAGAGACACAATATCTTCAGATGGCAATACTTCTCAGAATACATTAGTAACACTTAGAAACAAAGCCTGGACATTTGAGGGTGCATCCAGTCAGTAGTCCAAACAATGTGTCATTCATGGAGAAAAACTTTCCAGTTTAGCAGTAGACAGCAAATCCTGACCTGCTGAGGGACTAGGAGATTGCATGTGATCTTATTCCACCCAGTGAGCTTTTGGCAAACTGCAAGATGATGGTAAATGACTTCCTTCCCAGAGGACAGGAAGGTGCTGCAGCCAGTTCAGCCAGAGAAAGAGCCCTTGTGAGCAGCACTTCCCATCACGCCAACTCCATCCCATGGGAAGGGTGACAGACACACAGGGTGGACTGAACTGCAAGCTCTGCAATTGTATTCTGGGCACTTTCACAAGTGGCAGTTAGGAGCCCACTGTCCCCCAAAAGAGGAAAACTACCACCAGGTTATCTAAGAGGCAACTAGAAAGGGAGAGCTGAACCGCCTGGGTCTGAATTCAGAGCCCTTCATTCTTAATTGCCTTGAAGTCTGGTGTCTGGCCTCAAGCTGGGTGTCCAACCTGTCCTGTCCCTGTCCCCAGGGTGTCACTGAGAGTCCTCAGACATCAAGGAGAACAGCCAGGCTGGACCAGGCCGGGGAGCTGGGGCTGCTCTGCTCCTGGCCAGGCCGGGCCTACAGCCCAGGAAAAGTCTGCTCTGATCAATCCCTTCCTGCCGTGTAGGCTACAGCTTGTCCAGGCGTGCACCTAAGCTCAGCTTCCCAAATCTTCTGCTTAGGAGCGATATATACACACCATGTTCCGCTTTGTCCAATTCCGTCAGGATTTCCGCTAGGACTTCTGATGAGCGCCGGGAAGATTTTCCTATTTCTGCCTTATACTTTGCTCTTTGGGGACCTTAACAGAAAGTGTAAAGGTAAATTCCTCACAAATAAAGCCCTGAAAACGAGAGCTTAGCCTGTCAAAGCAGACTGCTCATCCCTGCGATGCCAGGTGAGCTGTGGCACAGGATCCAGCTGAGGAGCTGGAAAAGCCGTCCCTGTACCCACACCTGCAACTGAACACCCACCACGAGTTTCCATCATACATTGTGATACTAGTAAGAGGAACAAAAATCTTTTAGAAATCCCAAGGCATAATGTAGCAAGACCAGGCATAATGTAAGAGAAACCTAACAGAGAAACAACAGCTCTATAGAGACTGGGCATGAGGCAAAGCGGGATGTCCTTGGCTTGCAAGCCGGGAAAGTGGAAAGTTCCACTCAATGGAGAAAGAGCTACATGACTTTTGCTGAGTAGCAGCACAAAATGACAATGTGCATGCTCAAGAAATCAGGTCAAGTAGCCAACACCGTGGGTGGACACCAGCTGTGAAGACACCCGGGACCACTAGAGACCCCTGATGCAGACTCTGGAATACCAAAGATGGAATTCCGGCAGAGGGCGGGTTATGGAAATACCTTACGTTTAACGCATTAACTAAGCAGTAGAAACAAATGAATATGCAACAGATATTTGTAATAAATACCAAGGAATGCGAATCACGTGCACGCTGGATTAAAGGAGCAATCGTCTAAGTGTCCGGCACACTATAATGAAAGTGCTGCTTTTTAACACTTTAAAACTGTGTTAAAGAGTCTTTTTGTTGACTTTATGGCATCAATACACACCACCATAACTGAATAGCAGAACGTATCAGGGGATAGTATAAGGACACGGCACAATGCAGGTCCATATTCTCACACTCGCAAGAGATGTCTCACCCCCCTTCCGGCTTTGAGCTGGCAGCTATCAAAGGAAGTAAAAAGCCATGACGTACCCATGCGATGACCCCAAGTTTCAGCCCTGGAACCCAGCCTGGGAGCTGGATACACATCACATCCAGCCATGTCTGCAAACAGACAGAACAGAGAAGCTCCCATGAAATATTTCAGTGCACTTCTTTAGATCTGAAAAGCAGTGGATTCAGTTTAAGCACGGGATTGCTCCATGGCATTGGTGTCCGCCTTCCACTCTGGAGCGCTGTGAGGTTACCAGGTGCCTGCACCATGCTGATCTAAAGCAAACTTCACCCATTCCCTCTCTGCTCTTCCACACATCTGAGCGTAGGCCAAGAAAATATTAAGTTAAATTTCATATGAACAGAATAGTAAAACCTGAATGCTCACTCATTCAAGCGACAGACCTGGGGCATTGCCCTCAGGCTCCCAGACAAGATCCGGCTGGGAAGTCGGGTGACCATCGGCCACAGGCGCAGCTGTAATCAAGCACATTTCCATTAGATCTTGTCATCTACTTCTTTCTCAGTGATCTGCAGTGACTGGAGGGGGGGTCAGGTAATGGCATGGCACCCAGATGTGGGTGGAGGCTTCCAAAGCTGTGGAGGAGCTGGGGTGACACATTTGCTGGCACCTGGCAGCTCTCAAAATACTGTTTCCAGGCCATGTGCAATACCCTTCAAGGACAATCAATGACCCCTCAGGGATTTCCTACTGGGAGATTTCTACTGTGCACAGAAGAAGCCCCCACAAAAGCACTGGAGGAAAAAAACGATCATTCCCACATCTCATGGAGAAGAACCCGCTGAGCAGTGAGAGGCTTCACCAGCGCTGCCCCCTCTGTTCCCCAGGCTGTGCGTCCCATGAGGACCTGGGTTCCCCAAGGAGAGCACTGCAGGGCAAGAGCAGGAGTGCTCCTGTTTTCCTAAGCAGACATGTCCCAAGGACAGACATCCCGGGGCTGAAAGGCAGGATCCAGCTGGGAAGCGTCAGAGCCACAGCCCCGAGCACAGCCGTGACCAGCCTGGGGATGAAGTGCTCCCACGGGCTCTTGTTGGCCCTGCAGTGCCGCTCCGGCCACAACATGCGGGCTGGGGGAAGCTGCCCCAGGGCAGGGTGGCACAGGGACAGCTCTAGGGACAGTGTCTCTCCTGGCACTTCAACCTCAGGTGAGATGTCTCTACCTCAGAGGTGCCTGAGGCAGCAGATGTTCTCAAACATCTTGAGCTTGGACCCAGACTTTGCTCTTGCCTTGGTCTGTGAGTGCTGCCCTGTCCGATGGCCACCCCTGCCCTGTGGCCACCAGCAGAAGCCTGTGGGCACTGAGCACCCTCCTCCTGCTCCAGGCAGCTCTCCACACTCATGTCTCGGGCTTCTGCGGCCTGTGTTTCCAGTTTGTGCCTGTGGTTCTAGCTTGTGCCTGTGTTTCCAGCTCGTGCCTGTGTTTCCACGTTGTTCCTGTGTTTCCAGCTCATGCCTATTTTCCGAGGTTGTTCCTGTGTTTCCAGGTTGTTTCTGTGTTTCCAAGTTGTTTCTGTGTTTCCAAGTTGTTCCTGTGTTTCCAGCTCATGCCTGTGTTTCCACGTTTTTCCTGTGTTTCGATGTTGTTCCTGTATTTCCAGCTCATGCCTGTGTTCCGAGGTTGTTCCTGTGTTTCCAGGTTGTGCCTGTGTTTGCAGGTTGTTCCTGTGTTTCCGGGTTGTTCTTGTGTTTCCACATTGTTCCTGTGTTTCCAGGTTGTTCCTGTTTTTGCAGGTCGTTCCCATGTTTCCAGGCTATGCCTGTGTTCCCACATTGTGCTGGTGTTTCCAGGTTTGTGCAGGGTTTGCTGGTGTTAGATATTCTTGTGGGACTGGAACAAAGGCTCTAATCCACAAATCACCAATTTCTCCTGCAGACACTTGTCTGCATCTCTCAGCATGTATCCCAAGGGAAAGGTCTAACGAATGCAAGCATGCTGCTTTTACGAGCTGGTTCAGAGCAAAAGTACTTTGGGCAGTGTGTTAATTGACCCTGGTCTGACATCTGAAACATGATGAAATGCCAAAGAACATCCTAAAACTACATAAGATAAGCGACCAAAATAGAAGCATTACTGTCCAACGTCAGAAATATCTAATTGTGCACCCAAGCCACATCATTGCAAACTTGCCTGTCAAAACGTCCCTTACCACCCAGGATAACAACTTTGTTGTTGACGTCTTGCTAAGTTTTATGATATAGTTACAAACTTTTGCCAAGCCACTATTTGCTGTAATTTTTAGTAAATTTGTGATTTAATTGAATGCCTCCAGTAATTGTCATTATTCCGAGTTACTGCACAGCTTATTGAAACGTTAACTCTGCTCTCACCTCACTGAGTCAGACGGGACAAGAGGCAGAGCCTGTTTGGGAGTTGTCACAGTCTGCAGACAGAGGCCAGCTGGGGGCTGGGGCCCCAGGGGTGGGGCTGTTCCTGCCCCATACCCTTGTCGGGGTGCTCACAGCTTGGAAAGGGCTTTCCAAAATCCTGCTGGGAGGAGCCAGATGTGGCCACCCCCGGCACAGCCTCAGGGTCTGCTGCCCACCTGCCCTCAAATCATCTCTGCCCAGCTGGACATTGCCCAGGAGTCACTGCCAGTGTTGCTGTTCTCCTTGGGGCAGCACGGTGCTCACCAGGCACGGCCAGAGCTGTTCCTGTGCCAGGAGAAGACTTCACACAGAGCCTTGGCTGATGGGAACAGTTTCCACCAGCTGTCCAGCTCTGGAAGGTCCAGATGCCACAGAGGGGACGCTGACTGGTCGTCACTTCTCTTGCAGGAACAGGATTTAGCAGCAGAAGTGACGCAGGACAAGAGGGTCCATGAGGTCAGAAAGCACAGCGGACAGCTGGTACAGCCATGATGACAGCAGAGGGAGAAGAGAAAGAGATGCAGTGACCTGGCTGGAACAGTGCTTCTGATGTAACACCTGCCACACAAACACAGAGACAGACAGAGGCATTGGTGGGATCAAGCTGCCGAGATTAAAGTGGCTGAGGTAGATTTGCACTGGCAAGATGAAGGTGATTTATTTATGACGTTTTGGGCCCATGATGCCTCAGGTTATCGAGGAAGGAATGCAACATGTGGACGGGCTCGTGATCAAGGGGTTGACTCGACCATGGAGGCTGTTGCACAGGTTATTCACCATTGTGAAATATGCGCTACAATCAAGCAAGCCAAGTGGTCAAAGCTTGTGTGGTGTCTAGGGTGATGACTGAAGTGTAAATATGGGGAGGTCTGGCAAATTGACTATATCACACTGCCACAAACCCGCCACGGCAAGAGCTCTGTGCTTACAATGGTGGAGCCACCACTGGATGACTGGAAACATACGCCGTGCCTCACGGCACTGCCCGCAACACTGTCCTGGGCCTCGAAAAGCAAGTCCTGTGGTGACACAGCAGCCCAGACAGAACCGAGCCAGACAACGGGACTCATTTCCAGAACATCCTCATAGACACCTGGCCCAAGGAGCATGGCAGTGAGTGGGTCTGTCACATGCCCCATCATGCACCAGCCTCCGGGAAAACTGAGCTGTGCAATGGACTGTTAAAGACTGTGCTCAGAGCAATGGGTGGTGGAACTTTTAGAAACTGGGATTCAAATTTAGCACCCGGGTGCCCAGGGTTGAGCTGACTCTGAGCCTTCCAAGGGGACAACCTGCCCTGCCCTGCATGTGCTCAGCACAGCTGCAGCCCCAGCCCGCACTGTCCAGCAGGACAGTGATGGGACAGGGCATGAGCACAGAGCTGGTGAGAGCCCCAAGCGTAGCCCACGTCTTTCACAGATTCATAGAATCGTTTTTGTTGGAAGAGACACTTAAGATCATTGAGTCCAACCACAGCCTAACTCTAGCTGCCCCTGGCAGACCCCCTGCTGCCCCTGGCAGACTTGTGGCAAGTTGCTCCTGAGCGCAGCTCACATCTCTCTCTGGCGAGGAGCACATGAGTGCAGCTCATATCTTTCCCCGCTGCTACTGGCAGACCCGCAGTGTCAAGGCATTTCACCAGAGCTTCCACCTTCCTGAAAATGGCGGAGAGAGCCCCCAGGCTGCCCCGGGAAGGTCCAGCAGGAAACACCCCTAGCTGTCCCAGGGTGGCCCTGCAGGAGAAGGTTAGGGCTCCCCAGGAGGTCAGTGCTCCACCGCAGCCCAACCAGGTGGATGTGGTCCAGCCACCACAGATGGGTGAGTGAGGGTCCCTGATTGCCTGGGCACTGTGGGGACCAGTGAGCGCACCCTTCTCGACACCAAGATCACGTTTGCCCACACGCTGGCAGGGGGTTCCCACAGGTGGTGGGCATGATGCTGCCTGAAGTCCAGGGCTGCTCCAAGCTGGGAGCCGGCCCCAGCACAGCCTCTGCAGAGAGGGGGGACCCAGCTCCTGCTCCAGGGAATGGGCAGCGAGAGGCAGCTGGGTGGGCAGGAGGCAGCCTTGCTGTGGGACAGGGACCTTTTCTGCCTGTCTGAAGCGAGTTCCTCACCCGCTGCACTGGGGGTTTCCCTGTCCTGCCTGGCTCCAGCATCGCAGCCCATCTGCCGGGCACCTACCAGCCCTGACACGCATAGGAAGACTGTGCCTGGGGAGCAGGCACTGGGCTGGACGGAGGGCAGAGCTCCTTCCTCTGCTCTTCCTACCACCAGACCCTCTCTGCAGTCCTCCCTGCTCTCCTCCTTTATTAGATGCTGATTTGTTACCAGTGAATGAATTACTAAGAGGATACACGGACTTCGTCATGGCCTTTCTCAGCGGTGCAGAAAAGGTAACCACAGCCATTTCAAAGGCAGCTGTGCCGGCATCTGCTGACAGGGGCTTTGCTGCGAGGCTGTTGGAGGGTGCTGGCTGGGCAGAGATTCTTCTCCCAGGTCTTCACATGGCACTGCACCCCTCATGCTGTGGTGCTGCTGGGTGTGTGTTCCCCATCTCACACTCCCTGTTTGTCTCTCTGCTCCCTGGCTGCCAGGAGGAAACAAGCTGGCAGAGAATATCAAGGTGAGGGGATACCCAGTGACTCTGGGGAAGGGATCGAGGCCCCCGGCACTGGCACAATGTGAGGACAATGCTTGGGCAGGGTCAGGGGCTGGTGACACTGGGTGCGGGCAGCTGCTGGGTCCAATCCCAGCTGTGCTCTGCAGGTGCTGCTGGAAAAGGAGCCCAGGGACCAGCTGTGCACGGGGATTTATTTCATTGCCCTGGAGAAGTCACTGAGACCACAATTCTTGCTAGGATTTGTCTGAGCTGCTCCTGAGCCCCTGCACACACAGAGGTGCCACTGGGAAGGGTCTGCAGGACAGAGCTGAGCACACAGTGGGTGGGATGGGGTCCGTGACACTGACAGGGAACAGACTCAGGGACAGAGACACAGCTGCAGACAGGGAGAGCTCCAGGCAGGAGAGACATGGGCAGGGAGAGGAAGCTGCTACCAGAAATGCTGGGGTGGGGATTTCGGAAGCCCCCTGCCATCCCCTGCA
This sequence comes from Nesoenas mayeri, assembly GCF_963082525.1. Classification (NCBI taxonomy): domain Eukaryota; kingdom Metazoa; phylum Chordata; class Aves; order Columbiformes; family Columbidae; genus Nesoenas; species Nesoenas mayeri. The sequence goes on along the minus strand of NC_137545.1, from coordinate 3,545,537 downwards.
GTGCAGACACATTCCCAGTGCAACCCCCTGGCCTCTGCTCCTCCCCAGCAGTGCCTCTGCCCCAAAGCCATGGGGTCCAGGTCAAGAGTCTCCACCTCAGTGTCTGGACCTCCACGTGAAGGATTCCTGGAATGTGGTACGCAATAATGGGGCCAAAAGAACTTGTGCCATGTGAGTGGCAGCAGCACAGCCAGGTAAAGAGAAGGTTTCACAGCATGCCCATCTTCCTTTCTGTCCTTGCTTTATTTTCCAGGAGCACTGCAGTGTCCTTCCCTGTTTCTCCACCTGTCCCTGGTGCTCTTGCTCTCTGGGGTTGGGGTGGGAAATTGGGTCCATTTTAGTTCTGGCACCAACACAGGGCGTTTTGTCCCAGGGGTGTGTTCATGGAAACTAGGTGCCCAAGCTGCATTTTAAGCTGTGATGAACCGTGTTTCTCGGTTGGTAGAAATGGAGAACGAGCTGAAACATCCCTCATTCAAGGAGGGGGTTTTTCATGAGAAATGGCATGTTTATTTTGCTAAGAGAAGTCTCCCCTAACTTGTCACTGTCTTTTCCTCCTACGACATGTCCCCACCTTCACATGCAAAGGAAATACCCAACAATAGCTCCATCACCCAGTTCCTCCTCCTGACATTCACAGACACATGGGAGCTGCAGCTCTTGCACTTCTGGCTCTTCCTGGGCATCTACCTGGCTGCCCTGCTGGGCAACGGCCTCATCATCACCACCATAGCCTGTGACCAGCACCTCCACACCCCCATGTACTTCTTCCTCCTCAATCTCTCCATCCTCGACCTGGGTTGGGACAAATGACTGAGTAGTTCAACGAGGGCAAATGTAAGGTCCTGCATCTGGGCGGGAATAACCCCAGGCACCAGTACAGGTTGGGGTGGAACTGCTGGAAGGCAGCTCTGCAGAGAAGGACTTGGGAGTTCTGGTGGACAACAGGTTGACCACAAGTCAGCAATGTGCCCTTGTGGCCAAGAAGGCCAGTGGTACCTGGGGTGCGTTAAGAAGAGTGTGACTAGCAGGTCAAGGGAGGTGAATCCTGCCCCTCTGCTCTGCCCTGGTGAGGCCACATCTGGAGTTACTGGGTCTAGTTCTGGGCCCCGCAGTTTAAGAAGGACAAGGAATTATTGGAGGGGGTCCAGTAGAGGGACACAAAGATGCTGAGGGGTCTGGAGCATCTTTCTGATGAGAGATTGAGAGAGCTGGGGCTGTTCACCTGGAGAGGAAAAGCTGAGAGGGGATCTCATAAATGTTTATAAATATCTCATTCCTGTCGTCATTTGAGCAGTTGGCCCGTCAAGAATCGGTGACCTTGACCTGCTTGGTGGCCAGTTTCCACCTGGTGGACATCTTGGTGACCTGGACCCACGGGGACGTCCTGCTGGCACCCAAAAGCGTAGCCTCAAAGCTGGGGAGAGGCCTACATCGTCTACAGCCTCTTGGAGGTGCCAGCCAGCCAATGGCAATGTGGCTACACCTTCTCCCGTGTTATTTGCTATGACAGGATCCCCATGAACTACATCCAGAAGAGTGTGGACAAGAGCTCAGGTAAACCCACTGCTGGCAACATCTCGGTGTTTTAGGCCAATACTGATATCACCTGCTACTGGGTGTCACCAGGGGGCAGTGGGGGGCATGGGGGTCAAAATAAAGAAAAAACTCCAGAAAAAACCTGCCCTGAAAAACTTGTATTTTGAACAAAAGGCCCAACACTTGGGTAGGCCTCATCCGCTGCTCCTATAAGCACGTTGCTGTGCTGGGGCTCTCCCTGGGCTCAGGACAGGGCATGCAGTGGTGTTTTAGGGAGTGGGTGTCACAGAGGTACCCCGAGGTTAGTTTAAGGGACAACAGGGTCCAAAACAACTTTTATTAAACCGGTGAGAAACAGGGTTTTAGCACTCCAAAGTGACTTAAATAAAGGTTTGGATATCAGTTGAGGAAAATTATTAAGGGGCAGCAACTAATACAACAGGCGGTCCACAGTGTGCATGCACGTGGCTTCACCAAAACAACACCGGAGCCATCCCTGAGTCCCGGAGAAGTACACACTTGCCTAAACACGGTGTGGGATTATCTTTAAAGAGATACACGTACTCGTAGTGAGTACGGGAAGTGTACACTCGCGATTCTGCGAGGGTAAATTTATAATACACTCGCAATCCTGCGAGAGTTAATTTACTTACACGTGCAAATGTGCATGGAATATTACACGTGCTTATGTGGAAGCACGGGAGGAAAATACACTCGCGATTGTGCGAGGAAATAATTTATACACGTGCTCGTATTGAGCACAGAAAGTTACACGTGCAAATGTGCACGGAAAGTACACGTGCTTGTATTAAGCACGGAAAGTACGCGTGCAAATGTGCACGGAAAGTTACATGTGCAAATATGCACGGAAGGAAAATACACCCGCGATTCTGCGAGGATTAATTTATACACGTGCTCGTATTGAGCAGACGAAGTTATATGTGCAAATGTGCACAGAAAGTACACATGCTTGTATTAAGCATGGAAAGTACACGTGCAAATGTGCACAGAAGGAAAATACACCCGCGATTCTGTGAAGATTAATTTTACACGTGCTTATATTGAGCACGGAAAGTTACACGTGCATATGTGCATGGAATAGTATAAATATGAGAAGGTGGGGAGTGCACAAAAAGCAAGGGGGATACACAGCTGGCACAGCTGACCCCAACTGACCAAAGGGATATTCCGTACAATATGACATCATGCTGAGAATATAAAGCTGGGGAAAGAAGAATGAAGGTGGGGATGTTTGGAGTTATGGTGTTTGTCTTCTCAAATAACTGGCTTTCCTGGAGACGGCTGAACACCTACTGGCCAATGGGAAGCAGTGACTGAATTCCATGTTTTGCTTTGCTTGCATGCACAGCTTTTGCTTTGCTTTCATGCACAGCTTTTGCTTTACTTATTAAACTGTCTTTATCTCAAGCCATGAGTTTTCTCACTTTTACTCTTCTGATACTCTCCCTCATCCCACCAGGGGGAAGTGAGTGAGCAGCTGTGTGGGGATTTGTTTCCAGCTGTTGTTAAACCATGACAGAAGGAAAAGCAAAGCTCTCTTGTGTTGGAACGATAAAGGACTCAGCACTCCGATTCAATGTGAATCACTCAAAGCCCTTTATTACAGAAACAAACCTCCTTATATATGCAACTATTCTCTGATCATGCGTCCACATTCCAAGCATGCATTCACTAATTGGATATCATCTATGTTCACGAGCTGTCCACGCGCTGGAATCTTACTGCTGATAGGTCCATTGATTTACATCTTTTGAGGCCTTGTTATTGTGGAACTGCTTCTCTCCCACAGCAGGTCCTGTTTTCAGCTTTTCGAGGTGACCTTGTAATTCCTTTGGGCCTGGCTGGTTCAACAACAAATCTCCATCTAACAGAAACGCATCCACACTCTTGAACTTGGTAGTTACAAGGAAAACCAAGAGCAAAAAGAATTGATTGCTGCACTAGAAACCAAGGCTGAACAAGGAAAACACAGGGCTGCTGATGAATGAGGAAGGGAATTTAGTAACAGCAGACACAGGTGACACCAAGGGACTCAAGGCCTCTGTGTCTGTGTCTTTACTGACATGGTCTCCAGACCTCTGTGCTCAGGGAAAGGCTTCAAGAAGCAGGAGAGAACAAATTGGCAGAAACTTCAGGAAATGCAGCAGGACAAGCACCACTGTCTGTCCCTGCAGGGGACTCACCCGGCAATGGCACTGGCTGAGTCTGCTGTGGGATCAGCCCTGTGGGAAAGGTCTGAGTGGGAAGGGAGCTGGACAGGAGGCAGCATGAGCCCTGGTGCAAGGGAGGCCAGGAGCACCTGGACTGTGTGACCCAGAGGCTGAGGGAGGCGATTGCCCATGTCACTGCATCCAAATTTCAGATCCCAACAAAGGAAAGATGTCAGCAAGCTGGAGTGGGTTGAACAAAGAGCCCCCAGGATGAGGGACTGGAGCACTTTGCCTGTGAGGAGAGGCTGAGGGAGCTGCGCTTGCCCAGCCCAGAGAAGGTAAGATCTTTAGGGAACATGCAGCAGCATGGCCTTTGCCCAGGGAGACTGAGCCAGGGTCATGTCTGTGATACAAGACACGAGGATGAGAGGTATTGGGCTGGAACAAGGATCGGGCTACACAGAGGGAGAAACTTTTTCAACGTGAGGACAGTCAAGCACTGGGAGCTGTTTCCCAGGGAGTGAGCACCAGCTCTGTCCCAGAGAGTGACCAAGATATGGTTGGATAAAGCCCTGAGAAATCTGGTCTGACTCTGCTTTGAGCAGGAGGTTTGTCAAGACACCTCCTTCCTTCCTTCCTTCCTTCCTTCCTTCCTTCCTTCCTTCCTTCCTTCCTTCCTTCTTTCCTTCCTTCCTTCCTTCCTTCCTTCCTTCCTTCCTTCCTTCCCCTTCCTTCCTTCCTTCCTTCCTTGCTTCCCCTTCATGTTTCCAAATCAGGGAAAACTCTCTGGTTCTCCCTGAACACAGCCTTTGCTTCTGTTTTTATTTCCTCCTACCCAAGATCTTTTCTGTGAGTATTGTAATACCCTGGAAAAAGAACATTCTACCCCCTTGGTCATGCATTTCTTGTTTTGTATTCTCTTACAGTATTTCTGAGATAGTTTCTGTGGTGTTTTCCACATTGGGTAGCAACTCCATTAAACACAGATGTATTTCTTCAGCTGTATTTTCCTGCAATCCTCAACACTGTTATCATGTCAGAGGCACTGGCCCACAAACTTCAAATGCTGATGTGTTGGAGTTTCAGTCTTGATGGACATTGTCACACTTGTGGATTGGGCCAACAGAAACCTACGGCAGTTTTACAAGGTGAAGGGGACAAGGTCTGCACTGAGGCAGAATAACCTCACGCACCAGGACAGGTTGAGACCCGACCAGCTGAGGAGTGTCCTGCGGAGAAGGGATGGGAGTTGTGATGGATGCCATGTGGGCCAGTGGGTTTCCCATTTAGAAAGGAGGATGCAGAAACTGGAGAAGGTCCAGAGGAGTCTGTCATGATGGAGTTAGAGGCGTGAAGCACATGAGCTGTGTGGAGAGGCTGAGGTAACTGGGCCTCTTCCCTCGCTGAACAGGAGGTACAAGGCACTCTAGAAGCAGGTGACACCTTCCTGAAGAGGTGGTGGAACAGGGGGAGGGGAGGGGAGGGAAGGGGAGGGGAGGTCACCTCATGACGATGCTGTGGTTGGCCAGGAGCAGGCTGGCATCATGACATCATCAACAACACCAGCTGTGAAGACTGGAGACACATAACTGAGCCCCTGGGCAGGCCCTGTTCTGGGGTGAAGACACCTGAACATCACATGGAAGCACATGGGACATAACGTGAGGAACTGGGATGGGAAAGAGAACATGAGAGAAGGGACTTGTCCCAGTTTGGTCTCACCAGTAGCTGAAGAGCAGAGACATGAGAAGAGGCCAAAGTACAGGGAGACCTGGAGGGAAGCACTGGGGAGCTTCTGGGTCATCGAGTCTTGCAAGGGCACAGTGCCAGGGGAACCCCTCAGAGATGCCATTGAAGGCCCAGATGACCTTGACGATGGCATCCCAACTACCAAGTGGTGGTACAAATGGAACAAACCTGAGACCAATGGGGAAAAAGTAATTGGTGACAGTTGTTAATTGGGGAGGGGCCTGGGGCACAGACAGGGAGGAACCCAGCTGAGCTGGTAGGAAGAAGCCTGTGCGTGGGGAGGGATGCAAGGGGTCAGCTGCAGCCGGGAAGGGGTTACTCAGTGCTGATCTGTCCGAACCCTAGGCCTGATCACATGGTGTGTCCTGCCCCCTTATTAAACACTGCTTCTGGCTATTTGCTCTGTGAGCTCATTAGTGTGTGTGTGACTGTATGTCTGTGCTTTGCTGGCCAGCTGCAAGGGGGGCTGGCTGGAAGAGAAGGACACCAGGGTGGGGAGACACCCAAGGCTGGAGTTGCCAAGTGGGTAACATCTCCAAGAGTGGATAGGACACCTGGGCAGACCCAAAATTCAGGCCCACACTGCAGAGAATGTGGATAAGTGCTGCAGAGGATCAACAAACCATTCACGACTTTCACATCAGATCAGCCTGAGAAAGGAACCAGATGGGGATGGTTGTGTTGTCCATAGGGGGAGTGTGTTCTGTGGTTGGTGTGTTGGCTGCAAAGGTGCTGTTCTCTTTTGGTCTGTGGATGGTTTATTTTCCTTGCAAGTACCAGTATTTAGCATTTCCCATTTGGGTGACTCTACCTTGGATGATCTCTCACTTAGGGAGGCTTCAGTCACCACTTACCCCAGGTACAGCCTGTCCCTATAGCTCTCCAGAAATCTCCAGGTTACCACCCTGGAGAATTTCTTCTGCACTGTCAGAGCTCAGAAAGCCCTGGGTATCTACCTCACCGACTGCTCACGATCTTCATAGTCAGCACACACCAATGAGTGAGTCCATTTTATTTCAGAGATGCTATGAGAGTGTCAGCTCTGCCCAATGAGAGGCACACTTTTATATCAGTTAGACAGAGTAGGTTCGTACGTCAAGAGAAGTATGATGGATTCAAACATCTATGTCGGAAAATAATAAAAACTAATAACTCTAAAGATAATTATTAAGAAAGTAGAAAACACCAAACAAAGGACAAGCCTTCAGTGGGGCACTGTGGGAGTCATCCGTGAAGAGTGATGGAAAATTTACTACCACTGAGAACCACATCTGCAAGAACTTTCCTGATAGACCCCTTGAGCTCCTGGTTCCTCATGCTGTAGATCAAGGGGTTCACTGCTGGAGGCACCACTGAGTACAGAACTGCCACCAGCAGGTCCAGGGAAGGAGAGGAGATGGAAGGGGGCTTCAGGTAGGCAAAGGAACCTGTACTGGTAAACAGGGAGACCACGGCCAGGTGAGGGAGGCACGTGGAAAAGGCTTTGTGCCGTCCCTGCTCAGAGGGGATCCCCAGCACAGCCCTGAAGATCTGCACATAGGACAGTATGATGAATAGAAAACACCACAAAAATACAGAAGCATTAAACATGACAAACTCAGCTTCCCTGAGATAGGAGAGTGAGCAGGAGAGCTTGAGGATCTGGGGGATTTCACAGAAGAACTGCTCCACAGTATTGCCCTTGCAGAGGGGTACTGAAAATGTGTTTACTGTGTTGTCCTGGTATTGTTAAAAACAAGTTTCTCTTTCAGTGAATTTTGCCTGTCAGCTAAAGCCTTCATATTAACTGCATTTTCCTGGAGAACCAGACACATGTTTTGGTAAAACCTAGCAATGGAATGCAAACTTATTGATAAGCATGGATGGACATCTCGCGAGAGGGGCGACGAGAAACAACTGACCAACTGTGTATAACATTCCATTCACGTGAATACTTCATATAAAATGGGAGATCACGAGGATCTCGTCCCTTTTTTCTCTTGTTCTTATGGCCGACATTAGGAGAGGACCTTACTAGTCGTCCCTGCGAACTGAGGCCTAGTGAGAGACTGAATCCAGCTCTGGTTGGCTGTGGAGTCTAATCCAGGACTTTGGGTGCCGGCTCTGCAGTTGCTGAGACTTTCAAGATTGGTTTTGTATATTTTGTATTATTTTCTCTATTCTTATTAGTAGCATTAGTAAAACATCTTTAATTTTTTCCAACTCTCTCCTCTCTGTTCTTCTTTTCCTCCCAATCGCCTCTCCTTAGTGGAAAGGGGGGAGAGGGAGGGGCAAAAGGGGGAAGTGGGGGGGAAGAGGAGGTTAACAATACATCTGCCAGGGTTTTATTGTCACCCCGCAATCTTAACCCTCGACAGATAATTGGCGCCCAACGTGGGGCTCGAGAAAGGGGTAAATCTGGAGATTTTTGGCTTTTCTACTGCTCTGACGTACCTTTCAATTTTCTTGGCACGGTGCCAAACATAGAGTTGTGATACTCGCGCGTCTGTTTGCTTTGGACATTATTTAGTGGTATTAAGGCAAAGTGAATTACATTGATTTAAAGATGTTATGGCATAAGTTGTACCAGTTGTTTTCTGCATTGTGCTCACTGATTCCATATCTGTGTTGGGCCTTCTTTTTAAATCGAAGTATTCATTATATAACAACAAGGAACTGGACAATGCTCATGATGATACTGTGTGGTTTGTCACTGGTTTATTTCGTTATACTGCAGCCGCTAATGAATTTCTACTCACTTCTGCTTTACCTTGAAAAGTCTCCAGGAGAGATTAAAGAGCAGTACGGCTCTGTGTTTGCTAATTGGTCAAGCGAACCTTCAGAAAGGCTGACTAACAATACTTTTGTTTTTTCGCTAGGACAGTTCGCAAATGTTTTAGAGAGCTTTGAATATCCTTGGAGTTTTGATAGAACTGTGATGGTGTTATCTGGTTTGCTGAATGTGTGTCAGTTTGTGCTTCTGTTAAGAGAAATGGCGTTCAACAGGAGGTTTGCGTCTCTTTTTAGTCCTGAGATTTGCGCTGCGTCTTCGGAAGCTTTAGTAAAAAGCACTCCTGGCCGCTCGAGAAAGAGCAAAACAGCGAAAGCTGCCGCTGCAGCCGCTGCCCCCACAACAGTACCTTCGCAGGCTGAAGCTACAGCTCCTCCGCAGAGTTCCTCTGCCAAGGTCGCTTCTGATAACATTAATTCTGCAGCCTTAAAGGCAGCCCCGCCTTCTTCACACACTGGGCACTGTTGCCGCTGTAACCATAGCGATCACAGTGACAGTCATTCAGACTCTGGAAATGAATCAAATGATGGTAAACCCATATCAGCATCAGTTGCTGGTTGTAAGAAAGTCACTAGAAAGACTACCCGTGCAGCAGATGATGCCACAGGGCCAACATCAACCCAAGGGGCACCATTAGGACAGAGAGGAGATGAAGTGACCACCACTCGGTTCTTTTCTCCAGGTGAGCTGAGAGATCTGCGAAAAGACTTTAGTCATCGTGAAGGCGAGAATATTTTAACCTGGCTGCTCCGATGCTGGGACAATGGGGCAGAAACAATTGAACTGGAAGGTGGTGAAGCCAGGCAGCTGGGATCTCTGTCAAGAGATTCCACCATTGATAAGGCAATTTCAAGAGAATCTAATGCCACTACTCTATGGACCTGACTCCTGGCAGCTATCAAAGTAAGATTTCCCTACAAGGAAGATTGTATATCCAAGTTAGGGAAATGGAATACTATGAAGAAAGGTATTCAGTTCCTGAGAGAATTAGCTGTGCGAGAGATCATCTATTTTGGACCAAACAGCCAAGAGGGAACAGACCCAGACAGAATCAATTGTTCACGACCTCTGTGGCGCAGATTTGTACAAAGTGCATCACCTGCATATGCTAAGTCATTGGCAGGAATGCTCTGGTCATCTAGAGGTGTACAAGATATTACTGAAGTGATTGAGCAGCTCTGTGAGTTTGAGGACAGCCTTGCTGGTTCTCTACGGGCTTGTATCTCTGCTGTGGAGAAACTGTGTGAAAAATCTGATGACCGGTTTGAAAAGCTATTGCAAGAAATCAAAGAACTCAGAGAAGACACGTACCATTCACGACCTGCACAAACCTATGTTTCAACTGTTAGGAAAAGGCGTTTCCAATCTCGAGAGAGAGGACACAGGCAGCCCACAAAAAGAGGTTCACTGTGGTTCTTCCTACATGAGCAGGGAGAAAACATGAATAAGTGGCATGGAAGACCTACCTCAGAACTTCAAGAACGAGTACGTGAGAACAAAGGAAAAACTCCTAGGAAGGTGGCTGCTCCAGCTTACAAAAGGAGCAGAAGGGATTCTGATGCTCTTGAAGGAACCTCTAATTCACACCCAGAGACTGTGCAAAACAGAAATTAGAGGTGCCCTGCCTCCAACCAGGTGGAGGAAAGAGATAACAGAGTTTATTGGACTGTACAAATACAATGGCCTGGTACAACACACCCCCAAGAGTACAAAGCTTTAGTGGACACTGGTGCACAGTGCACAATACTTCCTTCTAATTATAAAGGAACGCAATCCATCAATATTGTTGGAGTGACTGGGGGATCCCAGGAACTGACTGTTGTAGAGGCTGAAATGAGCCTAACTGGAAAAAACTGGCAAAAGCATCCCATTGTGACTGGTCCAGATGCTCCATGCATCCTTGGCATAGACTACCTCAGGAGAGGGTATTTTAAGGACCTCAAAGGGTATAGGTGGGCATTTGTTATAGCAGCTGTGGACACTGAGAAAACTGAACAGCTGTCTGATTTGCCTGGTCTTTCAGATGATCCTTCTGTTGTAGGACTGCTGATGGTTGACGATCAGCAGGTGCCAATTGCTACCACGACGGTGCATCGCCGGCAATATCGCACCAATCGAGACTCTTTGATTCCTATCCAGAAGTTGATCCGTCAATTGGAAAGCCAGGGTGTGATCAGTAAGACTCGCTCACCTTTTAACAGCCCAATCTGGCCAGTGCGTAAGTCTAGTGATGAGTGGAGACTAACCATGGACTATCGTGGCCTGAATGAAGTTACACCACCACTGAGTGCTGCTGTGCCTGACATGCTAGAACTGTAATTTGAACTGGAGTCAAAGGCAGCTAAGTGGTATGCTACAATTGACATTGCTAATGCATTTTTCTCTGTTCCTGTAGCAGCAGAGTGCAGGCCGCAGTTTGCTTTCACCTGGAGAGGCATCCAGTACACGTGGAATCGCTTGCCTCAGGGGTGGAAACACAGTCCTACCATCTGCCATGGACTGATCCAGACCACGCTGGAGCAAGGTAAAGCTCCAGAACACTTGCAGTATCTTGATGACATTATCGTATGGGGCAACACAGCGAAAGAAGTCTTCGAGAAAGGTGAGAGAATAATTCAGATTCTTTTGGATGCTGGTTTTGCCATAAAACGAAGCAAGGTCAAGGGACCTGCACGAGAGATCCAGTTTTTAGGAATAAAATGGCAAGATGGCCGTCGTCAGATCCCAATGGATGTGATCAACAAAATTGCTGCAATGTCTCCACCTACTAATAAAAAGGAGACACAGACTTTCTTGGGCGTTGTAGGTTTTTGGAGAATGCATATTCCTGACTACAGCCAGATTGTGAGCCCTCTCTATCGAGTGACTTGAAAAAAGAATCAATTTGAGTGGGGCCCTGAACAACGACAAGCCCTTGAACAAATTAAGCGTGAGATAACTCATGCGGTGGCCCTTGGACCAGTTCGGACTGGACTAGACCTTGCGTCTTGGCCTTGTAAGACTTGCAGAGGCTTTTATTGGCCAAACCCACCACTGTGTCCAGGTTCCCTGCACTGGAACTACAGTGTGTGACCATTTAGGGGTTCTGGGGCGTGGCCGGAGCACGATGACGTCACAACAAGCCCCGCCCCCGGCAGGTTCCGCCCCTGGCGTTGCCGGGGACGCGCAGGCGCAGCTCAGTCCTGTTCTGGACGCGGAGCGGAGCGCACGGCGAGGGCGAGGGGAGGAGTCAGTGGGCCGAGCCGAGCGGGAGCGACCGCAGCGAAGGGCGGGACTTGAGGAGGAGGCGCGGGAAGCGCGTGTGGTGGCGCAGAGGGAGACACCGAGAGACCGGCGCGACCTTGAGGCGGTGGCACGTGCGGTGACACGCCATGGCGGGCACGGCGAAGCCGAGGGTGCTGCTGAATGTGCGGCGGGACATAGGCAAGGCCGGGGCACTGGGCCGGCTGCTGAGCACCTCGGCCAAGAAGGTGCTGCGGCACAAGATCAAGTTCCAGCCCGCCAGCCACGGCTTCTCCAGCCAGCCGGAGCTGCTGCGGGCCAAGTACCTGCTGCTCAGCCCCCGCACCGAGCCCGCCAAGCACCCCCACAGCGCTGAGGAGGGACAGCCGGGCCAGCAGGGTGGGTGCAGAGGGCCGGGGGCTCTCCCTGCGCTGCGCAGCCCGCGGCTCACCCGCCTCTCTCTCCCCGCAGGCAGCGACCGGACCCCGGGGCGCCACGGGGACGGCGTCCCTGTGCCCCAGAAGGGGCTGTTCCCTGCAGGGCGCCTCGCCATGCAGTGGCAGCGTGTCCAGCGCATCGGCGCTGGGCTGCTCAACCTGGGAAACACCTGTTTCCTCAACGCCACCCTGCAGTGCCTCACCTACACGCCACCGCTCGCCAACTACCTGCTGTCCAAGGAGCACAGCCGCACCTGTGAGTGGGGAGGGGAGCGCCCGCCTGTCCCGGGGCTGCGCTCAGCACCCTGCGCACGGCTCTGCCGGGGGCTGTGCGGCTGCCGGGATGCGCCTTCTCTGCTCCCTCCTGCCCGTGTCTCCGTGGAGAGGACATTCCTGCATACGGGAGCATCCACTTTTCCTGGCCGTAGTAGTGTTCCGAGCTCTGCATCCCGCGTCTGAGAGGCTTTGTCTGTGCTGCACACAGCCAGGACTAAGATGGGTTTGTCCTCAACGTTCTGTCTTCTCCTCTCCCACTCCAGGTCACCAAAGCGGCTTCTGCATGACATGCGTCATGCAGAACCACGTCACGCAGGCGTTCGCGAACAGCGGCAGTGTGATAAAGCCAGTGTCCTTTGTCCGAGACCTCAAGAGTAAGGATGGCTGCCCTCGCGTCCCCTCCTGTAGCCATGCGGGAGGGCAGAGACTATTGCAGGAGCAGAAACTTTGAGACCAGGGCACGTCTTGGCAGAGGTTCTTCTGAGACAACTCACTGAGCCTGCCAGGGCCTTCATGGGCCTTGTGGGGCTTCCCCCACGGCCGACATGAGTCTGAAGTCTGGTTTGTGCCGAGGGAGCTCAAACCCCGCAGTCCCTGCCCCGAGGGAGGGCGGGAGGACCTGCCTCTGTGGCAGCGCGTGCTGCGGCTGATCCCTCCCTCTCCTGCAGAGATCGCCCCGCACATCCGCTGGGGCAGGCAAGAGGACGCGCACGAGTTCCTCCGTTTCACCATCGATGCCATGCAGAAGGCCTGCCTGCCCGACTGCACAGAGTACGTGGGGCCTCTGGTGGCCGTCACTGCCCTTGTCTGCTGGTCCCCTTGTCTGCTGGGCTGCTGTCTGCCTTCTCCTGACGCCTCCACCCCAGCACAGCTGCGGTTCTGTCCCCAAATCCTGTGACTGGGCTGGGTTTGGATCCTGAGGACACAGCGCTGGCCCTTGGGGGCGGCTCTTGGGCCGGGCGCTGTGTGATCCGAGCTGCCGTCTCTAGGTTGGATCGCCAGACCCAAGCCACCACCCTGATCCACCAGATCTTTGGCGGTCACCTGCGGTCCCGTGGTGAGTGCTGGCTGCCAGGGCCTGGGCCTGTGACTCTCAGGGCTGCTGTTTCCCCGAGAGCCTTGCAGTAACTTGGGAAAGTCACTAAGCATGTGCAAATTATGCAGAGCTGCAGCTGGTCAGTCTTTTGGTATCTGTGGGTCACGAAGCTGCTGGCTGCGGGTGCCCAGCTCATTGCCACCAGCAAAGGAACCCACGTTGCCAGCTGTCTAGCAGCACTTGTTGTCCCAGCACGTAGAGGCTGCGGATGCTGGTGCTGCCATCCCAGAGCCCAAACGCAGAGAGGGGGAACATGGCAGCTGCTTGCGCTGTGCTGGGGGTGGCGGTGCCGTGTTGTGCCAGGGGGTGCTCACTGCTCTTTCTCTTGCAGTGAAGTGCTCGATGTGCAAAGCAGTCTCGGACACCTTTGACCCCTGTCTGGACCTGCCGGTGGAGATCACGGTATCGGGGCAGGGTCAGGCGGGGAGGCGCTCTGCTCTGCAGGGGATGTTCCTGCAGCTGCACCGCTACTGCTCGAGGCTGTTTAACCTGCCAGCGTCAGGCACGGTGCAGGCAAGAGGGAATCAGCTTCTGTTGTTGTGCTGCCTCCTCTGCCTGGCCCTGACCTCTCCTCTGTCCTGGCAGCAAGCCGCAAACGTAGAGCAGGCACTGGAGCTGTTTGTGAAGCCAGACCTGCTGGGTGGAGAGAACGCCTACCTGTGTGACAGGTGAGTGTGCGGGCTGGGGCGGGAAGGGGCCACGGGTGTGCTGGTGGGAAGCAGGAGGGCAGCTGCAGTACAGGAGGGCTTCTCTACCTGCTCCACCACTAAACCGCGAGGTACGTGGCTGTGAAGCCTGCGATGAAGCCTGTCACTCCTCATCTCCCTCCTCTTGAGACGGGGACCTGAGCCAGCAGACCTGGCCGTGAGCAGGTGCCCTGGAGCGGTTCCCGCTCCGAACAGAGTCATTTCAGGGGGGTTTGTGGCTTGGCCAGGGCTGACAAGCACCTGGGTGGTGGAACAGCATGAATAGCTCAAGCTCTCCCTGTGCAGATGCAAGAAGAAAGTGTCGGCAACCAAACGCTTCACCATCCACCGAGCGCCCAATGTTCTCACGCTTGCTCTGAAGCGTTTTGCCGACTTCACTGGAGGCAAGATCACAAAGGTGAGTGCTCGGCAACCCAGAGTGGGGCTGTGTCCTGTCCCGAGGCCCTGCTGCCCCGAGCAGGGTGGGAGGTGGTTCTGTGCGCGGTGCGAGCTCTACCGCAGTCCTGCAGCCCTTCCCCAGCTGTGCGCTGCGGTGGGAGTTTGGCTCATCCCGGCATCTTCCTCACCGTGGGCTCTGCCTGTGGAGAGCGGGTTCCCCCTTCATTGTGAGACGGGACTCGTAGGACAGCTGAGCCGCTCTTGCCGTCTGCTGTGCAGGCTCCTGAGACATCCTCTCTCTGCAGGACGTGGGCTACCCTGAGCTCCTGAACATCCGCCCGTACATGTCCCAGACCAGCGGGGATCCGGTCATGTACGGGCTCTACGCGGTGCTGGTGCACTCGGGGTACAGCAGCCACGCAGGACACTACTACTGCTACGTGAAGGTGAGCCCAGGGCGCTCTCTTGGCACCTCTCTGTGCTGGGGGCCGGCGGGTGCTCGAGGGTCCGTGTAATGCGCAGACAGGAGGGTGCTCAGCAGACGTGCGTGGTGTGGAGCACTGGGGGGTACGGGCTGTGCTCCGTCACAGGAAGAGTGGAGTTCTGCTCTCGCAGAGTCCCTTCACTTGCCCGGGGCCGCTTGGGGGTTTTGGGGAGCAGAGCTCTGCCGATGGGCCTGTTCCTGCTCCTCCTCAGGCCAGGAGCGTCCCTGGACACAGCCCGACCCCATTCTCTCTCCCTCCGCAGGCCAGCGACGGGCAGTGGTACCAAATGAATGACAACGTGGTCCGCCCCAGTAACATCAAGGTGGTCCTTAACCAGAAGGCGTATGTGCTGTTCTACCTCAGGTGAGCGTGCCCTGTGTCCCCGGCCTCTCTGCCCTTGCTCAGCATGTGGGACAGGGCTGGGGGCACGTGCCTGGGTGTGGGAAGGAGCTTGGCCCAGGCAGCCCCAGCGCCCATGTGCGTGTGCTGGCTCGGGGGAGGGTGGCAGGGAGAGCTCCAGCCCCTTGTAGTGGTTTTGCTGCAGCTCAAGAGCTCCTCACTTCCTTGGAGCTTCTGGCTCCTGATTCTCGCAGCTATGACAAGAGTGTTGCAGTCAGAGTGTTGCTCAGACACTGGCAGTTAACATGTGCCCTTCTCTGCCTTCCCCAGGATCCCCAACCCCGGGAAGAGCTCAGAGGGTCCCGTTTCCAAAGCTGCCTCCAGCCTGCCTGGCCGTGTCAAGCTGCCTTCTTGGTCACCGTCACCCAAGCTGGCCCGGAAAGCCACACACGCGGCTGCAGCGTTTCCCGGTGACGCAGCCCAGAGGCCCAAGAAGCCGCGCTCCTCGCAGCCGCCACCCACGCCCAGAGCGGCTCCAGGGTTTTGCGGCCCCAGTCACACCAGTGGGGCCAAAGCGCAGGTTCCCCGGAAGCGCTGCTGGGAGCCCGGGCCCCTGCCCGCCTCCCCCAGGCTGCCGGGGCCCATGCCCGGCCAGGAGCCGTGGGGCAGCGGGGAGAACACCGGGACACCGGGAAGGGACCCTCGCAGCAGGGCTCCTGCCAGCCTGGTGCTGGCAAAGCTGAAGGCCTTCTTGTCGGCCAGTGCTGCTCCGCAGCCCAGCAGCACCATGTCACCCCCACGGGCCAAGAAGCTGGCGCTTTCCAACGCATAGGTGAGTCTGAGCTTCTGCCCAGAGACTTCAGTAGGTGCCTCGTGCCTCCGGAGCTGGGGCTTGTGTTGGGGAGTGCAGGACTGATGCTGGTACCTTGCTAAGCAGGAGGCGGGCGGGGAGAGCCCGTCAGCCCCAGGGCTCTGCCCTCCCTCTGGGTCAGGGTGCAGGACCAGGCCCCCGCTCTTGCTCCCATCCCTGCAGAGGCTGGAGAACTGGCTGCTGCCTCCTTGCTCGGGACGGCGGGTGGCTGCGCCAGTCCCTGGAGCGGGGCGGCCTCGCCAGCCTTCGCAGGGCAGCGTGTCCCCCGGGGCGACGGGAGCTGGTGACACCACAGCTGGAGGCTGCAGCGTCGCCTCCTCCCAGGGCAGCGGCTGCACCGGCTCTCTGGGCGCCGCTGTGCAGCCAGGGCTGGGGACAGTGCTGGGGGTTCTGTTCTTAACGTTTTCTTCCTTTTTTCCTTTCTGCTTCTAAGGGAAAACACTTCTGATTCTTCTTTGACTCCCCCACTTCCCTCTCCCTGTCTGTGTCCTTTCTCCTCCCCTTTCTCTGGGCTCCCCTTTTTGTTTTCTCCTCTTAGCTCACAGCAACCTCTTTTATTTAGACCACCAAGTTGTTCTTTATGTCAATAACTGCAGGGCAGCCCCCAGGGAAGGAGAGCAGAGGGGACCACCATGCACGTCCTCACCTGCTGCTGCCGGTTCCTGTGCCCGCCCCAGCCCCGCGCTGGGTCCCTGTGGGGCCGGGGCGCTGCCGCCGGACACCGGGCAAGAAACTGGAGCGCTCCCTCGGGAACCGGCGGGGCTGGCGGGACAGCGGGAGCGGCCAGAGGAGCCACAGGGAGGATCCAAGGCTGGAACAGCTCTGCTGGGAGGAACGGCTGAGAGAGAGTCCTCAGCACTCGGACAACTCCTGAGAGAGCTTTCCATCAGATACTTCATGGTGAAGATTTCAAACATGATTTCATAAAAGAGGGGTTTTTCTTTCCAAGTTGTTTTCTATCATTTTTCAGTGTATACAAGAAGTGATAGCAGCATTCTACAATGGGTATTGATCCAGGGGGTCTCATGGAGACATCTGGACAGGCAGGAGAGCAGTCCAGGGAGGCTGGACATTGTATGGATGACTTATCCTCTCACCCTTCCCAGTCCCACCTGTTCCCTCACCGGCCACCTGGGACTTGGCCTCACCAAGCTGGAGCACAAGTGTGATGGGAGCGGCTGAGGGACCTGGGGGTTCAGCTGGAGAACAGGAGCTGAGGGGAGACCTTCTGAGCTCTGAACTGCCTGAAAGGAGCTTGGAGCCAGGGGGGTCGGGCTCTGCTCCCCAGGAACAAGCGCCAGGAGCAGAGGAAATGGCCTCAAGTTGCGCCAGGGGAGGTTGAGGTTGGATTTAGGAACAATTTCTTCCCCAAAGGGCTGTGGGGCATTGGAACAGGCTGCCCAGGGCAGTGCTGGAGTCACCATCCCTGGAGGGTTGGACAGACCTGAGATGAGGGTCTCAGGACACGGGCCAGTTCCGGGGGTGGAGAACGGTTGGACTCCATGATCGTAGAGGTGTTTCTCAACCAAAATGATTCTATCACACGTCTATCTTTGCATTGTAATAGTGCCTAAAGGTCACAGCCAGGGTTTCTATTATCTTATCCTGATATTTTTGCAAATGGGTAGAAGTCTGTCTCAAAGAATGTAATGAAAACAAAACAAAAGAGCATGAGTAGAGTGAACAATGGCAAGGAGGGAGGGCCAAGTATGAAGATGAATCCCAGTGAGGGCAAGTATTTGGGTGATACGATCAGGCCTGAAATCATGCTCTGTTATGCACAACTGAACCCGTAAGCCCCTTCAAAAGACAATTCACCCCCGGTGGACCCAGAACTGGAAGCAAATCTGCTCAGGAAGAGACCATGAATTCCCAGAGCCTCTGCCACAGAGGAACTACAGGTTGAAGTTCGAGCTAAGCTGTACTTTGAGATGCCAGAGCAGCTGCTCGGGTTCAACAGCGTCAGAAGAAATGGTCTTCCTGCCTCACCACCCTGCAGGAAGAAGAGGAAACGGCAAATTCCCCTCCAGGAAAGGAACGTGCTCTGGTGCTCCCAGTACTGTCCTACCTCTTTGGGGATGGTATGTTGGTCGACTCTTCCCTCCAGCTCCTGCAGCTGTGCAGCAATGGGAGTGAGCTTTGCCGTTCGCACTGTCTCACACAGGACTTGCCGACAGTACCTGCAACCATAAGACTTGGTCAGTTTAACCCTCCCAGAGAGAAGTTTGTCCATGTCCTTGTGATGGCACCTGCTGCATTGGGGCCACAGTCTGCTCCTGGAGTTCTCTCAAGCCACACCGAGGCACTTCATTGTCTTTTTTCTGGCCAAGAATCCCAGCATCTTCGCAAGAAGCATTGAATCTCATTATCAGCTTTTAGGGAAGGCTACTGAAATCTCTCTTCGCCACACTTTTTTTCTGATTTTAAACCAAACTGACTCTGCTTAAAAGCATAAACACACCAGTCCTTATCCTGAACCTCTCACCCATACAAGACGGGGCAAGAATCCCACACACTCAATACTCCCTTACTGAAACTCTGACATTGGTCCAAATACAAAACGTACCCAGTTGCACCAACAGATGCATGAAAAATAAAGGCACACTGTTGACCAGCCATCATCCTAGTTCTGTGGCCCTTTTGAAAGAAGATTACTCCATGCTTTCTCTCTAGATATGTCTAAAATGAATCCAACCATTAAAATGACTGATAACTTTCGGAAAACCAGGAGAGAAACCAAACAAAACAAGAAGCAAAAAAATTTTGGCCTGGCAGCCTGGGCACTGATTCTGTGCTCTGCCAATGAACCTAAAGGGTTTCTTATAGACACCCTGAAGACAGCAGCTTGGTCCCCATGTCTGGAGCCCTACGGCACGTTCTGTCTGTGCTGCAAGTCATGCTGTGGTTTGATCACTTCCAGAAAAAAGAACAGAGTAGCTCTGGGATGCCTTATCCTGTCCCAGTGTAGGCTGGGCACCAGGTCCAGTACATGAAGCCCCTGTCCCCACACAACCTTCCTCCGCAGTTCCTTCTATAGGACCCACCTGAGCTGCTCGATTTTCTCATGTGTAATTGGTCCCTTCCCCAGAATGCCGTTACTTCTTGTATTCGCAACATTACTTTTTGGCACAGAAAAGGATGACCCTCTGGTCACAGCAGGCTGGGGAAGGGACCACACAGCCCAGCAAACCCTGGGGAACCAGGGTTTTAGGCCAGCCACGCAAATGAAAGGCTGATTTGTCCAAAGCATCAGAAAATTCCCTTATTTAGGGGGCTTCCCCAGCACACCTGAGGTGGGTACTCCAGACAGCCAACGTCTGGGGCTCCTGACTGGGAGCAAGAAGAGCAGCAGAGCTCCCTGCAGCAGGCTGGCCATCACTTGTCTCCCTCACATCTACAGCTATTTTGTGAGTGTCGAGGGTTAAGATTGCGGGGTGACAATAAAACCCTGGCAGATGTATTGTTAACCCCCTCTTCCCCCCCACTTCCCCCTTTTGCCCCTCCCTCTCCCCCCTTTCCACTAAGGAGAGGCGATTGGGAGGAAAAGAAGAACAGAGAGGAGAGAGTTGGAAAAGATTAAAGATGTTTTACTAATGCTACTAATAAGAATAGAGAAAATAATACAAAATATACAAAACCAATCTTGAAAGTCTCAGCAACTGCAGAGCCGGCACCCAAAGTCCTAGATTAGACTCCACAGCCAACCAGAGCTGGATTCAGTCTCTCACTAGGCCTCAGTTCGCAGGGACGACTAGCAAGGTCCTCTCCTACTGTCGGCCATAGGAAAAAAGAGAGCGAGATCCTCGTGATCTCCCATTTTATATGAAGTATTCACGTGAATGGAATGTTATACACAGTTGGTCAGTTGTTTCTCGTCGCCCCTCACGTGAGATGTCCATCCATGCTTATCAATAAGCTTGCATTCCATTGCTAGGTTTTACCAAAACATGTGTCTGGTTCTCCAGGAAAATGCAGTTAATATGAAGGCTTTAGCTGACAGGCAAAATTCACTGAAAGAGAAACTTGTTTTTAACAATACTAGGACAACGCAGTAAACACATTTTCAGTACCCCTCTGCAAGGGCAATACTGTGGAGCAGTTCTTCTGTGAAATCCCCCAGATCCTCAAGCTCTCCTGCTCACTCTCCTATCTCAGGGAAGCTGGGTTTGTCATGTTTAATGCTTCTGTATTTTTGTGGTGTTTTCTATTCATCATACTGTCCTATGTGCAGATCTTCAGGGCTGTGCTGAGGATCCCCTCTGAGCAGGGACGGCACAAAGCCTTTTCCACGTGCCTCCCTCACCTGGCCGTGGTCTCCCTGTTTACCAGTACAGGTTCCTTTGCCTACCTGAAGCCCCCTTCCATCTCCTCTCCTTCCCTGGACCTGCTGGTGGCAGTTCTGTACTCAGTGGTGCCTCCAGCAGTGAACCCCTTGATCTACAGCATGAGGAACCAGGAGCTCAAGGGGTCTATCAGGAAAGTTCTTGCAGATGTGGTTCTCAGTGGTAGTAAATTTTCCATCACTCTTCACGGATGACTCCCACAGTGCCCCACTGAAGGCTTGTCCTTTGTTTGGTGTTTTCTACTTTCTTAATAATTATCTTTAGAGTTATTAGTTTTTATTATTTTCCGACATAGATGTTTGAATCCATCATACTTCTCTTGACGTACGAACCTACTCTGTCTAACTGATATAAAAGTGTGCCTCTCATTGGGCAGAGCTGACACTCTCATAGCATCTCTGAAATAAAATGGACTCACTCATTGGTGTGTGCTGACTATGAAGATCGTGAGCGGTCGGTGAGGTAGATACCCAGGGCTTTCTGAGCTCTGACAGTGCAGAAGAAATTCTCCAGGGTGGTAACCTGGAGATTTCTGGAGAGCTATAGAGACAGGCTGTACCTGGGGTAAGTGGTGACTGAAGCCTCCCTAAGTGAGAGATCATCCAAGGTAGAGTCACCCAAATGGGAAATGCTAAATACTGGTACTTGCAAGGAAAATAAACCATCCACAGACCAAAAGAGAACAGCACCTTTGCAGGCAACACATCAACCACAGAACACACCCCCCCTATGGACAACACAACCATCCCCATCTGGTTCCTTTCTCAGGCTGATCTGATGTGAAAGTCGTGAATGGTCTGTTGATCCTCTGCAGCACTTATCCACATTCTCTGCAGCGTGGGCCTGAATTTTGGGTCTGCCCAGGTGTCCTATCCACTCTTGGAGATGTTACCCACTTGGCAACTCCAGCCTTGGGTGTCTCCCCACCCTGGTGTCCTTCTCTTCCAGCCAGCCCCCCTTGCAGCTGGCCAGCAAAGCACAGACATACAGTCACACACACACTAATGAGCTCACAGAGCAAATAGCCAGAAGCAGTGTTTAATAAGGGGGCAGGACACACCATGTGATCAGGCCTAGGGTTCGGACAGATCAGCACTGAGTAACCCCTTCCCGGCTGCAGCTGACCCCTTGCATCCCTCCCCACGCACAGGCTTCTTCCTACCAGCTCAGCTGGGTTCCTCCCTGTCTGTGCCCCAGGCCCCTCCCCAATTAACAACTGTCACCAATTACTTTTTCCCCATTGGTCTCAGGTTTGTTCCATTTGTACCACCACTTGGTAGTTGGGATGCCATCGTCAAGGTCATCTGGGCCTTCAATGGCATCTCTGAGGGGTTCCCCTGGCACTGTGCCCTTGCAAGACTCGATGACCCAGAAGCTCCCCAGTGCTTCCCTCCAGGTCTCCCTGTACTTTGGCCTCTTCTCATGTCTCTGCTCTTCAGCTACTGGTGAGACCAAACTGGGACAAGTCCCTTCTCTCATGTTCTCTTTCCCATCCCAGTTCCTCACGTTATGTCCCATGTGCTTCCATGTGATGTTCAGGTGTCTTCACCCCAGAACAGGGCCTGCCCAGGGGCTCAGTTATGTGTCTCCAGTCTTCACAGCTGGTGTTGTTGATGACGTCATGATGCCAGCCTGCTCCTGGCCAACCACAGCACCGTCATGAGGTGACCTCCCCTCCCCTCCCCTCCCCTCCCCTCCCCTCCCCTCCCCTCCCCTCCCCTCCCCTCCCCCTGTTCCACCACCTCTTCAGGAAGGTGTCACCTGCTTCTAGAGTGCCTTGTACCTCCTGTTCAGCGAGGGAAGAGGCCCAGTTACCTCAGCCTCTCCACACAGCTCATGTGCTTCACGCCTCTAACTCCATCATGACAGACTCCTCTGGACCTTCTCCAGTTTCTGCATCCTCCTTTCTAAATGGGAAACCCACTGGCCCACATGGCATCCATCACAACTCCCATCCCTTCTCCGCAGGACACTCCTCAGCTGGTCGGGTCTCAACCTGTCTCGGTGCGTGAGGTTATTCTGCCCCAGTGCAGACCTTGTCCCCTTCACCTTGTAAAACTGCCGTAGGTTTCTGTTGGCCCAATCCACAAGTGTGACAATGTCCATCAAGACTGAAACTCCAACACATCAGCATTTGAAGTTTGTAGGCCAGTGCCTCTGACATGATAACAGTGTTGAGGATTGCAGGAAAATACAGCTGAAGAAATACATCTGTGTTTAATGGAGTTGCTACCCAATGTGGAAAACACCACAGAAACTATCTCAGAAATACTGTAAGAGAATACAAAACAAGAAATGCATGACCAAGGGGGTAGAATGTTCTTTTTCCAGGGTATTACAATACTCACAGAAAAGATCTTGGGTAGGAGGAAATAAAAACAGAAGCAAAGGCTGTGTTCAGGGAGAACCAGAGAGCTTTCCCTGATTTGGAAACATGAAGGGGAAGGAAGGAAAGAAGGAAGGAAGAGGAAGGAAGGAAGGAAGAGGAAGGAAGGAAGGAAGGAAGGAAGGAAGGACGGAAGGAAGGAAGGAGGTGTCTTGACAAACCTCCTGCTCAAAGCAGAGTCAGACCAGATTTCTCAGGGCGTTATCCAACCATATCTTGGTCACTCTCTGGGACAGAGCTGGTGCTCACTCCCTGGGAAACAGCTCCCAGTGCTTGACTGTCCTCACGTTGAAAAAGTTTCTCCCTCTGTGTAGCCCGATCCTTGTTCCAGCCCAATACCTCTCATCCTCGTGTCTTGGATCACAGACATGACCCTGGCTCAGTCTCCCTGGGCAAAGGCCATGCTGCTGCATGTTCCCTAAAGATCTTACCTTCTCTGGGCTGGGCAAGCGCAGCTCCCTCAGCCTCTCCTCACAGGCAAAGTGCTCCAGTCCCTCATCCTGGGGGCTCTTTGTTCAACCCACTCCAGCTTGCTGACATCTTTCCTTTGTTGGGATCTGAAATTTGGATGCAGTGACATGGGCAATCGCCTCCCTCAGCCTCTGGGTCACACAGTCCAGGTGCTCCTGGCCTCCCTTGCACCAGGGCTCATGCTGCCTCCTGTCCAGCTCCCTTCCCACCCAGACCTTTCCCACAGGGCTGATCCCACAGCAGCCTCAGCCTGTGCCATTGCCGGGTGAGTCCCCTGCAGGGACAGACAGTGGTGCTTGTCCTGCTGCATTTCCTGAAGTTTCTGCCAATTTGTTCTCTCCTGCTTCTTGAAGCCTTTCCCTGAGCACAGAGGTCTGGAGACCATGTCAGTAAAGACACAGACACAGAGGCCTTGAGTCCCTTGGTGTCACCTGTGTTTGCTGTTACTAAATTCCCTTCCTCATTCATCAGCAGCCCTGCGTTTTCCTTGTTCAGCCTTGGTTTCTAGTGCAGCAATCAATTCTTTTTGCTCTTGGTTTTCCTTGTAACTACCACGTCCAAGAGTGTGGATGCATTTCTGTTAGATGGAGATTTGTTGTTGAACCAGCCAGGCCCAAAGGAATTACAAGGTCACCTCGAAAAGCTGAAAACAGGACCTGCTGTGGGAGAGAAGCAGTTCCACAATAACAAGGCCTCAAAAGATGTAAATCAATGGACCTATCAGCAGTAAGATTCCAGCGCGTGGACAGCTCGTGAACATAGATGATATCCAATTAGTGAATGCATGCTTGGAGTGTGGACGCATGATCAGAGAATAGTTGCATATATAAGGAGGCTTGTTTCTGTAATAAAGGGCTTTGAGTGATTCACATTGAATCGGAGTGCTGAGTCCTTTATCGTTCCAACACAAGAGAGCTTTGCTTTTCCTTCTGTCATGGTTTAACAACAGCTGGAAACAAATCCCCACACAGCTGCTCACTCACTTCCCCCTGGTGGGATGAGGGAGAGTATCAGAAGAGTAAAAGTGAGAAAACTCATGGCTTGAGATAAAGACAGTTTAATAAGTAAAGCAAAAGCTGTGCATGAAAGCAAAGCAAAAGCTGTGCATGCAAGCAAAGCAAAACATGGAATTCAGTCACTGCTTCCCATTGGCCAGTAGGTGTTCAGCCGTCTCCAGGAAAGCCAGTTATTTGAGAAGACAAACACCATAACTCCAAACATCCCCACCTTCATTCTTCTTTCCCCAGCTTTATATTCTCAGCATGATGTCATATTGTACGGAATATCCCTTTGGTCAGTTGGGGTCAGCTGTGCCAGCTGTGTATCCCCCTTGCTTTTTGTGCACTCCCCACCTTCTCATATTTATACTATTCCATGCACATATGCACGTGTAACTTTCCGTGCTCAATATAAGCACGTGTAAAATTAATCTTCACAGAATCGCGGGTGTATTTTCCTTCTGTGCACATTTGCACGTGTACTTTCCATGCTTAATACAAGCATGTGTACTTTCTGTGCACATTTGCACATATAACTTCGTCTGCTCAATACGAGCACGTGTATAAATTAATCCTCGCAGAATCGCGGGTGTATTTTCCTTCCGTGCATATTTGCACATGTAACTTTCCGTGCACATTTGCACGCGTACTTTCCGTGCTTAATACAAGCACGTGTACTTTCCGTGCACATTTGCACGTGTAACTTTCTGTGCTCAATACGAGCACGTGTATAAATTATTTCCTCGCACAATCGCGAGTGTATTTTCCTCCCGTGCTTCCACATAAGCACGTGTAATATTCCATGCACATTTGCACGTGTAAGTAAATTAACTCTCGCAGGATTGCGAGTGTATTATAAATTTACCCTCGCAGAATCGCGAGTGTACACTTCCCGTACTCACTACGAGTACGTGTATCTCTTTAAAGATAATCCCACACCGTGTTTAGGCAAGTGTGTACTTCTCCGGGACTCAGGGATGGCTCCGGTGTTGTTTTGGTGAAGCCACGTGCATGCACACTGTGGACCGCCTGTTGTATTAGTTGCTGCCCCTTAATAATTTTCCTCAACTGATATCCAAACCTTTATTTAAGTCACTTTGGAGTGCTAAAACCCTGTTTCTCACCGGTTTAATAAAAGTTGTTTTGGACCCTGTTGTCCCTTAAACTAACCTCGGGGTACCTCTGTGACACCCACTCCCTAAAACACCACTGCATGCCCTGTCCTGAGCCCAGGGAGAGCCCCAGCACAGCAACGTGCTTATAGGAGCAGCGGATGAGGCCTACCCAAGTGTTGGGCCTTTTGTTCAAAATACAAGTTTTTCAGGGCAGGTTTTTTCTGGAGTTTTTTCTTTATTTTGACCCCCATGCCCCCCACTGCCCCCTGGTGACACCCAGTAGCAGGTGATATCAGTATTGGCCTAAAACACCGAGATGTTGCCAGCAGTGGGTTTACCTGAGCTCTTGTCCACACTCTTCTGGATGTAGTTCATGGGGATCCTGTCATAGCAAATAACACGGGAGAAGGTGTAGCCACATTGCCATTGGCTGGCTGGCACCTCCAAGAGGCTGTAGACGATGTAGGCCTCTCCCCAGCTTTGAGGCTACGCTTTTGGGTGCCAGCAGGACGTCCCCGTGGGTCCAGGTCACCAAGATGTCCACCAGGTGGAAACTGGCCACCAAGCAGGTCAAGGTCACCGATTCTTGACGGGCCAACTGCTCAAATGACGACAGGAATGAGATATTTATAAACATTTATGAGATCCCCTCTCAGCTTTTCCTCTCCAGGTGAACAGCCCCAGCTCTCTCAATCTCTCATCAGAAAGATGCTCCAGACCCCTCAGCATCTTTGTGTCCCTCTACTGGACCCCCTCCAATAATTCCTTGTCCTTCTTAAACTGCGGGGCCCAGAACTAGACCCAGTAACTCCAGATGTGGCCTCACCAGGGCAGAGCAGAGGGGCAGGATTCACCTCCCTTGACCTGCTAGTCACACTCTTCTTAACGCACCCCAGGTACCACTGGCCTTCTTGGCCACAAGGGCACATTGCTGACTTGTGGTCAACCTGTTGTCCACCAGAACTCCCAAGTCCTTCTCTGCAGAGCTGCCTTCCAGCAGTTCCACCCCAACCTGTACTGGTGCCTGGGGTTATTCCCGCCCAGATGCAGGACCTTACATTTGCCCTCGTTGAACTACTCAGTCATTTGTCCCAACCCAGGTCGAGGATGGAGAGATTGAGGAGGAAGAAGTACATGGGGGTGTGGAGGTGCTGGTCACAGGCTATGGTGGTGATGATGAGGCCGTTGCCCAGCAGGGCAGCCAGGTAGATGCCCAGGAAGAGCCAGAAGTGCAAGAGCTGCAGCTCCCATGTGTCTGTGAATGTCAGGAGGAGGAACTGGGTGATGGAGCTATTGTTGGGTATTTCCTTTGCATGTGAAGGTGGGGACATGTCGTAGGAGGAAAAGACAGTGACAAGTTAGGGGAGACTTCTCTTAGCAAAATAAACATGCCATTTCTCATGAAAAACCCCCTCCTTGAATGAGGGATGTTTCAGCTCGTTCTCCATTTCTACCAACCGAGAAACACGGTTCATCACAGCTTAAAATGCAGCTTGGGCACCTAGTTTCCATGAACACACCCCTGGGACAAAACGCCCTGTGTTGGTGCCAGAACTAAAATGGACCCAATTTCCCACCCCAACCCCAGAGAGCAAGAGCACCAGGGACAGGTGGAGAAACAGGGAAGGACACTGCAGTGCTCCTGGAAAATAAAGCAAGGACAGAAAGGAAGATGGGCATGCTGTGAAACCTTCTCTTTACCTGGCTGTGCTGCTGCCACTCACATGGCACAAGTTCTTTTGGCCCCATTATTGCGTACCACATTCCAGGAATCCTTCACGTGGAGGTCCAGACACTGAGGTGGAGACTCTTGACCTGGACCCCATGGCTTTGGGGCAGAGGCACTGCTGGGGAGGAGCAGAGGCCAGGGGGTTGCACTGGGAATGTGTCTGCACTGCAGGGGATGGCAGGGGGCTTCCGAAATCCCCACCCCAGCATTTCTGGTAGCAGCTTCCTCTCCCTGCCCATGTCTCTCCTGCCTGGAGCTCTCCCTGTCTGCAGCTGTGTCTCTGTCCCTGAGTCTGTTCCCTGTCAGTGTCACGGACCCCATCCCACCCACTGTGTGCTCAGCTCTGTCCTGCAGACCCTTCCCAGTGGCACCTCTGTGTGTGCAGGGGCTCAGGAGCAGCTCAGACAAATCCTAGCAAGAATTGTGGTCTCAGTGACTTCTCCAGGGCAATGAAATAAATCCCCGTGCACAGCTGGTCCCTGGGCTCCTTTTCCAGCAGCACCTGCAGAGCACAGCTGGGATTGGACCCAGCAGCTGCCCGCACCCAGTGTCACCAGCCCCTGACCCTGCCCAAGCATTGTCCTCACATTGTGCCAGTGCCGGGGGCCTCGATCCCTTCCCCAGAGTCACTGGGTATCCCCTCACCTTGATATTCTCTGCCAGCTTGTTTCCTCCTGGCAGCCAGGGAGCAGAGAGACAAACAGGGAGTGTGAGATGGGGAACACACACCCAGCAGCACCACAGCATGAGGGGTGCAGTGCCATGTGAAGACCTGGGAGAAGAATCTCTGCCCAGCCAGCACCCTCCAACAGCCTCGCAGCAAAGCCCCTGTCAGCAGATGCCGGCACAGCTGCCTTTGAAATGGCTGTGGTTACCTTTTCTGCACCGCTGAGAAAGGCCATGACGAAGTCCGTGTATCCTCTTAGTAATTCATTCACTGGTAACAAATCAGCATCTAATAAAGGAGGAGAGCAGGGAGGACTGCAGAGAGGGTCTGGTGGTAGGAAGAGCAGAGGAAGGAGCTCTGCCCTCCGTCCAGCCCAGTGCCTGCTCCCCAGGCACAGTCTTCCTATGCGTGTCAGGGCTGGTAGGTGCCCGGCAGATGGGCTGCGATGCTGGAGCCAGGCAGGACAGGGAAACCCCCAGTGCAGCGGGTGAGGAACTCGCTTCAGACAGGCAGAAAAGGTCCCTGTCCCACAGCAAGGCTGCCTCCTGCCCACCCAGCTGCCTCTCGCTGCCCATTCCCTGGAGCAGGAGCTGGGTCCCCCCTCTCTGCAGAGGCTGTGCTGGGGCCGGCTCCCAGCTTGGAGCAGCCCTGGACTTCAGGCAGCATCATGCCCACCACCTGTGGGAACCCCCTGCCAGCGTGTGGGCAAACGTGATCTTGGTGTCGAGAAGGGTGCGCTCACTGGTCCCCACAGTGCCCAGGCAATCAGGGACCCTCACTCACCCATCTGTGGTGGCTGGACCACATCCACCTGGTTGGGCTGCGGTGGAGCACTGACCTCCTGGGGAGCCCTAACCTTCTCCTGCAGGGCCACCCTGGGACAGCTAGGGGTGTTTCCTGCTGGACCTTCCCAGGGCAGCCTGGAGGCTCTCTCCGCCATTTTCAGGAAGGTGGAAGCTCTGGTGAAATGCCTTGACACTGCGGGTCTGCCAGTAGCAGCGGGGAAAGATATGAGCTGCACTCATGTGCTCCTCGCCAGAGAGAGATGTGAGCTGCGCTCAGGAGCAACTTGCCACAAGTCTGCCAGGGGCAGCAGGGGGTCTGCCAGGGGCAGCTAGAGTTAGGCTGTGGTTGGACTCAATGATCTTAAGTGTCTCTTCCAACAAAAACGATTCTATGAATCTGTGAAAGACGTGGGCTACGCTTGGGGCTCTCACCAGCTCTGTGCTCGTGCCCTGTCCCATCACTGTCCTGCTGGACAGTGCGGGCTGGGGCTGCAGCTGTGCTGAGCACATGCAGGGCAGGGCAAGTTGTCCCCTTGGAAGGCTCAGAGTCAGCTCAACCCTGGGCACCCGGGTGCTAAATTTGAATCCCAGTTTCTAAAAGTTCCACCACCCATTGCTCTGAGCACAGTCTTTAACAGTCCATTGCACAGCTCAGTTTTCCCGGAGGCTGGTGCATGATGGGGCATGTGACAGACCCACTCACTGCCATGCTCCTTGGGCCAGGTGTCTATGAGGATGTTCTGGAAATGAGTCCCGTTGTCTGGCTCGGTTCTGTCTGGGCTGCTGTGTCACCACAGGACTTGCTTTTCGAGGCCCAGGACAGTGTTGCGGGCAGTGCCGTGAGGCACGGCGTATGTTTCCAGTCATCCAGTGGTGGCTCCACCATTGTAAGCACAGAGCTCTTGCCGTGGCGGGTTTGTGGCAGTGTGATATAGTCAATTTGCCAGACCTCCCCATATTTACACTTCAGTCATCACCCTAGACACCACACAAGCTTTGACCACTTGGCTTGCTTGATTGTAGCGCATATTTCACAATGGTGAATAACCTGTGCAACAGCCTCCATGGTCGAGTCAACCCCTTGATCACGAGCCCGTCCACATGTTGCATTCCTTCCTCGATAACCTGAGGCATCATGGGCCCAAAACGTCATAAATAAATCACCTTCATCTTGCCAGTGCAAATCTACCTCAGCCACTTTAATCTCGGCAGCTTGATCCCACCAATGCCTCTGTCTGTCTCTGTGTTTGTGTGGCAGGTGTTACATCAGAAGCACTGTTCCAGCCAGGTCACTGCATCTCTTTCTCTTCTCCCTCTGCTGTCATCATGGCTGTACCAGCTGTCCGCTGTGCTTTCTGACCTCATGGACCCTCTTGTCCTGCGTCACTTCTGCTGCTAAATCCTGTTCCTGCAAGAGAAGTGACGACCAGTCAGCGTCCCCTCTGTGGCATCTGGACCTTCCAGAGCTGGACAGCTGGTGGAAACTGTTCCCATCAGCCAAGGCTCTGTGTGAAGTCTTCTCCTGGCACAGGAACAGCTCTGGCCGTGCCTGGTGAGCACCGTGCTGCCCCAAGGAGAACAGCAACACTGGCAGTGACTCCTGGGCAATGTCCAGCTGGGCAGAGATGATTTGAGGGCAGGTGGGCAGCAGACCCTGAGGCTGTGCCGGGGGTGGCCACATCTGGCTCCTCCCAGCAGGATTTTGGAAAGCCCTTTCCAAGCTGTGAGCACCCCGACAAGGGTATGGGGCAGGAACAGCCCCACCCCTGGGGCCCCAGCCCCCAGCTGGCCTCTGTCTGCAGACTGTGACAACTCCCAAACAGGCTCTGCCTCTTGTCCCGTCTGACTCAGTGAGGTGAGAGCAGAGTTAACGTTTCAATAAGCTGTGCAGTAACTCGGAATAATGACAATTACTGGAGGCATTCAATTAAATCACAAATTTACTAAAAATTACAGCAAATAGTGGCTTGGCAAAAGTTTGTAACTATATCATAAAACTTAGCAAGACGTCAACAACAAAGTTGTTATCCTGGGTGGTAAGGGACGTTTTGACAGGCAAGTTTGCAATGATGTGGCTTGGGTGCACAATTAGATATTTCTGACGTTGGACAGTAATGCTTCTATTTTGGTCGCTTATCTTATGTAGTTTTAGGATGTTCTTTGGCATTTCATCATGTTTCAGATGTCAGACCAGGGTCAATTAACACACTGCCCAAAGTACTTTTGCTCTGAACCAGCTCGTAAAAGCAGCATGCTTGCATTCGTTAGACCTTTCCCTTGGGATACATGCTGAGAGATGCAGACAAGTGTCTGCAGGAGAAATTGGTGATTTGTGGATTAGAGCCTTTGTTCCAGTCCCACGAGAACATCTAACACCAGCAAAGCCTGCACAAACCTGGAAACACCAGCACAATGTGGGAACACAGGCACAACCTGGAAACATAGGAATGATCTGCAAACACAGGAACAATGTGGAAACACAGGAACAACCTGGGAACACAGGCACAACCTGGAAACATGGGAACAACCTGCAAACACAGGAACAACCTGGAAACACAGGAACAACGTGGAAACACAAGAACAACCTGGAAACACAGGAACAACCTGGAAACATAGGCACAACCTGGAAACACCGAAACAACCTCGGAACACAGGCATGAGCTGGAAATACAGGAACAACATCGAAACACAGGAACAACGTGAAAACACAGGCATGAGCTGGAAACACAGGAACAACCTGGAAACACAGAAACAACCTGGAAACACAGGAACAACCTCGGAACACAGGCATGAGCTGGAAATATAGGAACAACGTGGAAACACAGGCACGAGCTGGAAACACAGGCACAAGCTAGAACCACAGGCACAAACTGGAAACACAGGCCGCAGAAGCCCGAGACATGAGTGTGGAGAGCTGCCTGGAGCAGGAGGAGGGTGCTCAGTGCCCACAGGCTTCTGCTGGTGGCCACAGGGCAGGGGTGGCCATCGGACAGGGCAGCACTCACAGACCAAGGCAAGAGCAAAGTCTGGGTCCAAGCTCAAGACGTTTGAGAACATCCGCTGCCTCAGGCACCTCTGAGGTAGAGACATCTCACCTGAGGTTGAAGTGCCTGTGGCTTCCATGTTTCAGTTTTAAACTCCAGAGCTTAATAGGAAATATTTAAACATGTTTATATATAATATGTATTTAAGACCTGGAGGAATTCAGGTGATCAGGGAAAAAGAAGAATTACAAATTGGAAAAGGATTCCTGAAGGTTGCCTTTGCAAAGAAAGGGCAAAAGCCACTCAAGCCTGGATGAAGGGGGAAACTGTTCAGAGCCCAGACCAACACATCCAGATGCTGAAGGCTGTTGCCCTTCCCTGCAGTAGCTGAGCTGCGTGGAAAAGCCTATTCCAAACAGACAAGGAAAGAAGGGCACAAGGACTCTGTCCTGGGCAAAGCAGCTCTGCTCCACTCCCCTCCACTCAGCCCAGGCTGCTCTGCTCAGCTGCGTGTTTGCTCTGATGTGAAGAAGAAATTCCAATTGTAACTGCTCGGCGGTGGTAATTTGTGACCAGGGAAGCTCTGCTTCTCCACCTTTTAGCAGCAGCAACTGAAGCTCCTCAGCTCTCCTCATGGAGGACGAGAAGGGGTCAAGCAGGCTGGAAGCAGGAATGGCAGAGGCAGAAGGGCTCCGTGTCAGGGAGGGAGGTTTCCCTGGCTGGCAAAGTGAGAAGCTCAGCAGTTCTCCTGGTCCTGTAGCTGCGCTGCAATGTGGGGGAGCTAATGACACCTTTGGCCAGCAGAGCTGGCACTGGAGCATGGACTTTACCCTGGGCCAAGGCGCCCCATGCTGCTGCCCAGCAGATCAGCACTGGTGCCGGTCTCTGAAGAACAGCCATGAGCAGGTTAAAGCTTCTTGTGGGTAACAATTGGAGACAAGTCAACAAAGGAAACCATGTGGATGGTGTCTGTGACAGGCTGCCTGGTCAGGGTGAGACTAGTGATGAAACCTCTTACTCCAGCTGCAGGAAGCATTGTGCTTGCGGGCTCTTGTCCTGCTGGGGGACTTCAACCACCTGCCACCTGCTGGAAAAGTAGCATGGCGAGCTGTCAGCAATCCAGGAGCATCCTGGAGTGCATGGAGGATAAGTTCTTAAGCCAGGGAACAGCCCTGGGGGATGAAAGATTGGCCATGAGCCGGCAATGTGCGCTTGCAGCCCAGAAGGCCCATTGTATCTTGGGCTGCACCTTGGGCGATGAGGTCACAGAGCTGTGCTGTGTCACGTCCTGATGTGCAGCGCTGTGCCGTGGCACCATTCCGGCAGTGCTGGCAGCGGCGGCGGCAGCAGCAGCAGCGGCGGCGGCAGCAGCAGCAGCAGCAGTGCTGGCAGCAGCAGTGGTGGCATTGCTGGCAGCAGCAGTGGTGGCAGTGGCTGAAACGTTGGTGGCAGCACCAGCAACAGGAGCAGCAGTGCCATGGTCCAGGTGCAGGGGGCCGTAGCCCCCACTCTCCTGTTTTTCCTCCTCCTGGTGGCCCTGCAAGTCCAGGACATCGGGGCTGCTCCGTGGCAAAGACGGGGATTAGGTAGGGGGCAGCAACGGCCAGCACCCAGCCCTGGCAGCACCTGGGGGTGACAGTGGGGCTGGGCTGTGGTGGGGCAGGGCTGGGAGAACATGGGGCCGGGCTGGGCCAGGTGAGCCGTGGCAGCTCCGTGGGCAGTGGGAGGCAGAGGCCCTGCAGAGAGGTCCCGGGGGCTGCAGCTGCTGTGGGGGCATTTTCCAGCTGAAAGGTGGGGCCGGGAGCAACGCTGCCAGGAGAGACACTGTCCCTAGAGCTGTCCCTGTGCCACCCTGCCCTGGGGCAGCTTCCCCCAGCCCGCATGTTGTGGCCGGAGCAGCACTGCAGGGCCAACAAGAGCCCGTGGGAGCACTTCATCCCCGGGCTGGTCACGGCTGTGCTCGGGGCTGTGGCTCTGACGCTTCCCAGCTGGATCCTGCCTTTCAGCCCCGGGATGTCTGTCCTTGGGACATGTCTGCTTAGGAAAACAGGAGCACTCCTGCTCTTGCCCTGCAGTGCTCTCCTTGGGGAACCCAGGTCCTCATGGGACGCACAGCCTGGGGAATAGAGAGGGCAGCGCTGGTGAAGCCTCTCACTGCTCAGCGGGTTCTTCTCCATGAGATGTGGGAATGATCGGTTTTTTCCTCCAGTGCTTTTGTGGGGGCTTCTTCTGTGCACAGTGGAAATCTCCCAGTAGGAAATCCCTGAGGGGTCATTGATTGTCCTTGAAGGGTATTGCACATGGCCTGGAAACAGTATTTTGAGAGCTGCCAGGTGCCAGCAAATGTGTCACCCCAGCTCCTCCACAGCTTTGGAAGCCTCCACCCACATCTGGGTGCCATGCCATTACCTGACCCCGCCTCCAGTCACTGCAGATCACTGAGAAAGAAGTAGATGACAGATCTAATGGAAATGTGCTTGATTACAGCTGCGCCTGTGGCCGATGGTCACTCGACTTCCCAGCCGGATCTTGTCTGGGAGCCTCAGGGCAATGCCCCAGGTCTGTCGCTTGAATGAGTGAGCATTCAGGTTTTACTATTCTGTTCATATGAAATTTAACTTAATATTTTCTTGGCCTATGCTCAGATGTGTGGAAGACCAGAGAGGGAATGGGTGAAGCCTAGTGATGTGCCCCAGGGCACTCTGCCTTGCAAAGCTCTTTCCCAGCCTCTCTGACCCTGCACTGTTTCCAGTGCTGGCTGCAAAGCCAGTGGGCTTGTTGGGCTTGAGTTGAGACCTGGCGTGGGCTCCAGGGAGTCCTTTCTGCCAGCAGCTCCATGCCCAGTTTGCTTTAGATCAGCATGGTGCAGGCACCTGGTAACCTCACAGCGCTCCAGAGTGGAAGGCGGAGCCAATGGAGCAATGCCATGGAGCGATCCCGTGCTTGAACTGAATCCACTGCTTTTCAGATCTAAAGAAGTGCACTGAAATATTTCATGGGAGCTTCTCTGTTCTGTCTGTTTGCAGACATGGCTGGACGTGATGTGTATCCAGCTCCCGGGCTGGGTTCCAGGGCTGAAACTTGGGGTCATCGCATGGGTACGTCATGGCTTTTTACTTCCTTTGATAGCTGCCAGCTCAAAGCCGGAAGGGGGGTGAGACATCTCTTGCGAGTGTGAGAATACGGACCTGCATTGTGCCGTGTCCTTATACTATCCCCTGATACGTTCTGCTATTCAGTTACGGTGGTGTGTATTGATGCCATAAAGTCAACAAAAAGACTCTTTAACACAGTTTTAAAGTGTTAAAAAGCAGCACTTTCATTATAGTGTGCCGGACACTTAGATGATTGTTCCTTTAATCCAGCGTGCACGTGATTCGCATTTCTTGGTATTTATTACAAATATCTGTTGCATATTCATTTGTTTCTACCACTTAGTTAATGCGTTAAATGTAAGTTATTTCCATAACCCTTCACAGCTGGTGTCCACCCGCGGTGTTGGCTACTTGACCTGATTTCTTGAGCATGCACATTGTCATTTTGTGCTGCTACTCAGCAAAAGTCATGTAGCTCTTTCTCCATTGAGTGGAACTTTCCACTTTCCCGGCTTGCAAGCCAAGGACATCCCGCTTTGCCTCATGCCCAGTCTCTATAGAGCTGTTGTTTCTCTGTTAGGTTTCTCTTACATTATGCCTGGTCTTGCTACATTATGCCTTGGGGTTTCTAAAAGATTTTTGTTCCTCTTACCAGTATCACAATGTATGATGGAAACTCGTGGTGGGTGTTCAGTTGCAGGTGTGGGTACAGGGACGGCTTTTCCAGCTCCTCAGCTGGATCCTGTGCCACAGCTCACCTGGCATCGCAGGGATGAGCAGTCTGCTTTGACAGGCTAAGCTCTCGTTTTCAGGGCTTTATTTGTGAGGAATTTACCTTTACACTTTCTGTTAAGGTCCCCAAAGAGCAAAGTATAAGGCAGAAATAGGAAAATCTTCCCGGCGCTCATCAGAAGTCCTAGCGGAAATCCTGACGGAATTGGACAAAGCGGAACATGGTGTGTATATATCGCTCCTAAGCAGAAGATTTGGGAAGCTGAGCTTAGGTGCACGCCTGGACAAGCTGTAGCCTACACGGCAGGAAGGGATTGATCAGAGCAGACTTTTCCTGGGCTGCAGGCCCGGCCTGGCCAGGAGCAGAGCAGCCCCAGCTCCCCGGGCTGGTCCAGCCTGGCTGTTCTCCTTGATGTCTGAGGACTCTCAGTGACACCCTGGGGACAGGGACAGGACAGGCCGGACACCCAGCTTGAGGCCAGAC
Organism: Nesoenas mayeri; assembly: GCF_963082525.1. Taxonomy (NCBI): domain Eukaryota; kingdom Metazoa; phylum Chordata; class Aves; order Columbiformes; family Columbidae; genus Nesoenas; species Nesoenas mayeri. The sequence goes on along the minus strand of NC_137545.1, from coordinate 3,509,708 downwards.
ACCAGACTTCAAGGCAGCTAAGAATGAAGGGCTCTGAATTCAGACCCAGGCGGTTCAGCTCTCCCTTTCTAGTTGCCTCTTAGATAACCTGGTGGTAGTTTTCCTCTTTTGGGGGACAGTGGGCTCCTAACTGCCACTTGTGAAAGTGCCCAGAATACAATTGCAGAGCTTGCAGTTCAGTCCACCTTGTGTGTCTGTCACCCTTCCCATGGGATGGAGTTGGCGTGATGGGAAGTGCTGCTCACAAGGGCTCTTTCCCTGGCTGAACTGGCTGCAGCACCTTCCTGTCCTCTGGGAAGGAAGTCATTTACCATCATCTTGCAGTTTGCCAAAAGCTCACTGGGTGGAATAAGATCACATGCAATCTCCTAGTCCCTCAGCAGGTCAGGATTTGCTGTCTACTGCTAAACTGGAAAGTTTTTCTCCATGAATGACACATTGTTTGGACTACTGACTGGATGCACCCTCAAATGTCCAGGCTTTGTTTCTAAGTGTTACTAATGTATTCTGAGAAGTATTGCCATCTGAAGATATTGTGTCTCTGATGAGAAATGGTTGCTTCTAATTAAAACAACCCAATTCCTTTCTAAAGAGCTGGACCATGAGACTGTGGAGAAGGAGGCATTTCAGAAAGGAGGCGGCCATGCAGTGCCAGTCTCTGAGGAAAAACCGCGGGCAATTCAATCACCAGGCACGGCAGGTAATTGCTGTCCTTCAGTCACCCAGTGTCATAAACCAACGTAACTCTGACAATTTGGGAATGAGCCCATCTGAACCACGCTCAGCAGATGATGGGGAACACGACTCTTATCGAAGGTACCTCCCGCAATCCCTGCATCCCAGAGCTTGCCGTGAGTCCCCCCAGGCACAATAGAGGGGGATCCCTCCTGTCAGCCGAGGTCCAAAGGGATGTGCTGAGAGATCGAGCGTGGGTTAGAGGGAACCTGCACCATCCTCCCGCATCCTCTGCGCCTGAGCCATGCTGAGAAAGGCTTTACCTTTCTTTGATTCTTGGCAGTGCTGTCCAGCCCCAGGGAAGCCTGAAACACCGAGATATAGGAATTTTTTCAAAAGATTCCAGGCACTGAGCAGCCTTGCAGGGAGCCATAAGTGGGAGACAAGTCCTGAAGGCTGAGGGCATGCAAGCGGTGCAAAGCTGGAGCAAAGGCAAAGAGGGAGAGCGAGGTTCGGGTGCCCCCTGAGAGGGCCCAACTCTGTCCTCCTGGGCTGTGGGTCCCCTGGGGAGGGAGAGCTGGGCGTGGCATTCCCTGACACAGGGATGGTTTTTGTCTGTCTCGCTCAAAGGGACAGCTGGTCAAACAGCTGCGCTCCCCCACCTGCTCTCCCTCTGCCTCGCGAGGTCTGTCCAGTGGGACCACTTGTCCCAAAGGGTCAGAGGAGCCTCCATGCAACAGCACTGGTGAGCCTTAGTTTCCAAGGGAAAGGTGGGCAAGCACAAAAGAAATCGTGTGCAAATGGGAAGAATCACCAAGAAGGGGGAACAAAGCCGGCACTCTGGGAAAACTGGATTATGGCCATCCCAGAGTGTAAGCAAAGCTGAGAGGAGAAAGAGAGACTCCAGAGTGCATCAGTTTGCATCAGCTTTGGGAATTTCATTTGCTTCTTCTGAAACCAAGGAACCGTTGCAGCCCCAGTATGTTCACTGGTTCAGACATGCTGACAAAGTGAGAAAGCATTTCCTGGCAACGTCAGACGCCTGTGAGATTACCCATAGTGTACGGGCACACTAACATATGGAATTGTTCCTCCAGGTCGGGATGGCAACAGAAAAATTGTGGAACGTTACGTTTCCCCGACGTACTGTGGAGAAGGCTTCCTGGTGATCTTCCTCTGTGTGCTGTTTGGGGTGATAGTGTGTTGTGTGTTCTGGTTCTGGATCAGGAGACAAAAGTGAGTTGTTGGGGTTGCTGTTGCCCAGCTTCTATATGAGATGGCTACTGTTAGCCATGAAGCATTTAGAGGTAGGGTATTCTGAAGTGCCGAGTCAGTTACTGGCCAAACTCCACTGAGAGTTCGGCTGAAAGATGTTTTAATTGGCCTCTCAGTTCCTGGGCACTCTGTCCTGAAACCTGTTCTTACTGTTGCAAGCGTTAGTTACAACTGACTCTGCCTCAACAAGAGCAGCCCCGCAGCCAGACGTAGGCAGAGCAAGGTCAGGAGCAAAAGCGAAGGATGACATTGCCATGGCAAGTGAGAAGCGCAATAGAGACATCTGCCTACCAGACAACCCACCAGCAGAAATCGCCCTGTTGGGTGCTGCTGTAAATCTCAGATGTTCACCTCAGCCGAGGTGTCCCAGCAGCTCTGGCCGCAGCTCCCCCGTGCAGCGAGTGCCCGCACCCCACAGTGCCCAGCGCCGCCCCGCGGCCTCGCACCCACTGGCACCGCGGCCACGGCGGGGCCTCAGCAGCCTCTTCTCTCCGCAGGCGCCGTAACCAGGAGCCATCGCCTGTGCCTGGAAAACTGGGGGAGCAATAAATACAGATCAGCAGCACCACTGTCTGGGTCGTAATGGCAGCAAACGCAGGAATTCACCAATTCTGGACCAAACTTCATATCGGGGCATGCAGGGAGGTGGGCGCCTGCGGTGCCGGCAGCCAGGGAACTGGGCATGGGGCTGAGGGAGCCCAGCTTCCCTGCCGGGACCAGCCTGCCAAATTCTGAGCCACAGAGGAACAGACGGGACTCATTAACAGGTCATCACCCCCAGCTCTGCCCCCCGTGCCAGCTCGCTCTGGGCTGCACAGGACGGGGGGGATGTGTACGGCAATACCAGCCCCAGCCCCTCTGCTGTCCGCACACCATAAGGCAAAGCCGTGGATAAAGCACAGAGTGGCACAAAGCTGATATCAGACATCTGTTCTGGTTGTGGCTGCGATGCAGTTAATTTTCTGCCCAGCAGCCCATGTGGTGCCGAGTGTTGGATTTGTGACCAAACGTGTCGCAGCTGCGAAAGCTGTTTGTGTTCGACTGTGTGGGCAGGAGACGGACTCAGCGGGCGGTGCCTGGGGCCGGGTGCTGAGCTGGGCTGTCCCTCGGGCACTGACAGCTGGAAGGCTCGTGGAAAAGGAAGGTATTTTAAGGAGCATGTAAGGAACGTTTAACGAAGATCCGTTCTTTTTACATAACTGAGGACCTGGTGCCTGACCCCAGCAGGGGGGAAGGACCGAGAGACATCGGACTGTGAAACCTTAATATAAAACACAGTCTCTTCCCGGAATATGTAGTGAGACGTGTATACAAACCGACACCTGTATTGACAAGTTAATTTAGGGGGAACTGTAGCCAAAGTACCAGGAATCCATATCTTAAATGGATTGATAAGGGGAAGGGTATTGTGTGCGTTGGGATAGTCTGTAAACCCTGCACTACCAACCAACGGGGAACATGGGAGGGAAACTGCGGCCGGGATTTTGGGGGATACAAGCAGGGGCTTTTCGCCCTGTTATGTGTGCCGACCTTTAGGTAGAACACCCGCTCTTGCAAAATCGTTATTAAAACGTGCTTTGCCGAGAGATCCTGCCTGGGCCTGTTATATTTGCAAAATAATCGTTTCCTACAAGCAGAAACACAGCCTCCTCATGTTTTCCTCAGCATCTGCTCCAAACTGAGATTCAGTGGGAACCAGGAGGATCCGTCTGAATCCAAGTAGCAAGACAGAGACACCAATGAGAGACGCCCCTTTGCGCAGACGGGGCTGAACTTTGTTCAGCTCTACGGGGCTGTAAGAAAACGACTTGCAGAAGTGCTGCAAGGCTGCTCCAGCCCCGGAGTGACAGCAGGGCCGCTCTGGTCCCTTCAGCGGGATGTGCTCTGGGGACAGAGCAGCGAGGGGACCGGGCAGGAGCAGCCGGGCCGAGGGGAGAGCCCAACGCTGGGCTCTGGGGACACTTGTAGTCAGGCGTTGCAGCAGACACCCCCGTTGCTATGGAAGCGGGGGCTTTCCGAGGCCGGCCCTGCGCGGCGCAGCCCCTGTCGCTATGGTAACGGGTCCTTCACCGAGGGCGGCGCGCTGTATGCGGGCTGTCGGGCTGAGCGCCGGGCGGGAGTTCGGCACGGCCGGGGGTGCCGGGCGGTTCCCCGGTTCCCGGGAGGCAGCGGGAGCTGTTGCGGTGCCGGGATCAGCTCTCGGCCCCTGGATTCTCCGAGCGCGGTGCCGGGGCGGGTCAGGAGGAGCTGGGCTGGGAGCTCCGGGCTCTTCCCGCATCCAGCCCCGGGCCGGGCGGAGCCACGTCGGGCCGGGGCTGGTGGGGCAGAGGAGCCCCCGGGGGAGCCGGGGCGGGTCCGCTGCACCCACACTGTCCCGGGGGAGCGGGTCGGGGGGCCGGTCCCGGGACCAGCAAGGCCCCAGTCGGGGCAGCGCTGGGCGGCAGCAGAGGGGTCAGGGAGCGGCTGCAGAGCCCCAAGCTCCGCGTCCTGTTCCAAACCCTCAAACACTGGAACGTTGTGTTTTGAAAGGAATTGAACCCCATATTGTCTCTACCCCAAATCCCCTTTATTCAGGTGCATGAGTCACTGACGTGTTTTGGGTCAGTGAGAAACCTGGTTTTGGAGAAGCCCGTATAACCCCCAGGTGTGTCTGTCCCAGCTGTGGTGCCGGTCAGTGGGATGCCCGGTGCCAGCCCACCGTGCCAGCCCAGCTCCTGGGACGTAGTTCCACACGCAGTCACGCGTGTGCACACACACACACATACACACACGCACCCACACAGGCGCACATGCCGGAACACATACACACTCACGTACACACACACGTGTCTACACACACACGCATGTTCACACGCACCCACACGTCTATACAGACGCAGCCACACACGTCTGCACACACCCAGACATGTATGCACACGCGTGTCTACACAGGCACACACGAACATACATGCTCACATACATGGACACGTGTGCGCACACACACACGCACACCTGTGCACACCTTCTCATAGAATCATAGAATCCCAGGCTGGAAGGGACAAGGATCACCTGGTCCAAACTTTCCTGGCATAAGCCCGGTCTGGATGAGCTGCCCCAGTGCCCCATCCAGCTGAATCTTTAAAGTGTCCAATTTTGGGGAATTCACCAGTTCCCTGGGGAGATTATTCCAATGGCTGATGGCTCCCATGGTGAAAAATTTCCTTGTTGTGTCCAGTCAGGATCTCCCCAGGAGAAGCTTGTACCCTGTTCCAGGGTCTTGCCAACCTCATAGTAAAAAATGTTCTTTTATCAAGTGCATTGGTATTCTCTGGCGAGACAGGACTCTGATGGTACAGGACCAGGATGTCACCAATGGGTGACTGAGATTGCTTAACGAACCACTGTCAAAGATATTAGCAAAAGTGGTTTTAATATGATGTTGTAAAAGTGTGACTTAACCAAGTTCAATGGCAAGTTCACTCTATTGCTGTACGGCACAATCATTTGAACGGTGATTGAAAACTCCTGAGGCACAGATCAAAGTACCAGGACACTCTTCTGCTCTTTCCTCAGGCTTTAACAGCATCTTGCAGCATGGACCGCCCGGGTGGGTGTAAGAGTCAGTCTGAAGATGGAACAGTATTTACCTGAAACATCGTCATCAGGGACTGGGAGAACTGAGGGCCTGACAGAAAGAACAGATGGACAGTGACTTGGAGAGAGGCCTGAGGAGAAGAATTGTGTTGCACAGGTCTCTCTGACCTGGGGGCTACCGGTAACAATAGCTGCTGTATGGACTTCACCTGCTGCCTCAACCAAGCTTGTCCCCACCTCCTAAAAGGGATTGTTATACAGGTCTCTCCAACCTGGGGACAATAGCTGCCACCCAGAAGATGGATTCTCACCTGCTGCCTCAGTCACACCTGCCCCCGCCTCCTCCTTGAAACAAAGGCCAACGAAGAAGAGCATGCACAGAAGCTCGCCAGGGATCTTGAGGTGACCCAGTGCACCAGAGAGAGACCCTTGAATGCAAGGCGACGCAGGCACAGATGGATCCTGGCAAGCTAAGCGGGGACTTTTCGGGCCTGCACAGTTAAGCCTGGATTGTGAAACAAAGGCGGAGATTAGCCTTGAACAATGGGAGCAAGGGGGAGTGAAGAAGCCAGGATGCTGGTGGCCTTTTTTCCACCTGGGCACACACTGGCTCATGTTCAGCCACTGTCACCAACACCCCCAGGTCCTTTTCCTCCAGGCACTTTCCAGCTGTTCTTCCCCAGCCTGGAGCGTTCATGGGGTTGTTGTGACCCAAATGCAGGACTCGGCACTTGGCCTTGTTGAACCTCAGACAGTTGGACTCAGCCCATCGATCCAGCCGGTCCAGATCCCTTTTAGAGCCTTCCTACCATCCAGCAGATCAACGCTCACACCCAGCGTGGTGTCATCTGCAAACATACTGAGGGTGCGCTTGATCCCCTCATGCAGATCATTGATAAAGAGACTAAACAGAACTGGCCCAAATAATGAGCCCTGGAGACCCCACTCATCACCGGCCATCAACTGGGTTTTTCTCCATTCACCACAACTCTTCGGGCCTGGCCCTCCAGCCAGTTCTTTATGAATCGCAGATACACCATCCAGGCCATTAGCTGCAGCTTCTCCAGGAGATGCTGTAGGATACGGTGCCAAAGGCTTTACTGAAGTCCAAGTACACAACACCCACAGCCTTTCCCTCATGCACAAGATGGGGGACCTTGTCATAGGAGGAGATCAGGCTGGTCAGGAGCACCTGCCTTTCATAAACCTGTGCTGACTGGGCCTGATGGCTTGGTTGTCCTGTGTGTGCCATGTGACGTCACTCAGGATGTTCTGTTCACTGACCTTCTCTGGCACCGAGGGCACCGAGCCTGTAATTCCCTGGATCCTCCTTCTGACACTTCTTGTAGACGGGCATCACATTCGCCAACTGCCAGTCACCTGGGACCTCCCCGGTTAGCCAGGGTTGCTGATACACAATTGAAAGTGGCTTAGTGATCACATCTGCAAGCTCCCTCAGCACCCTTGGCACCATCTGACCCCATAGACTTGTGTGTGTCCAAGTGGTGTAGCAGGTCACCAACCATTTCCCCTTGGATTATTGGACTACATTCTGGTCCCCGTCCCTGTCTTCTGGCTCAGGGGGTGTGTACCTGGAGCACAACTGGTCTCACTATAAAAGACTGAGGCAAAGAAGGCATTCCACTTCTTTCCAGCTGTGTCATTTCTCCTGTCAAAACTAGAATTGGGTCCAGAAATCACCGTTTCATTGTCCCATCATTAGTCAGGACACCCAGGGAGGGTCAGGAATTGATCTCCTTTACTCCTGCCAAGGGAAGGCATCAAGCTGAGTAAACTGGGGCATCACACTCCAGGTTTATACTCAGAATCACAGAATGGTTGCAGTTGGAAGGGACCTCTGGAGATCATCTAATCCAACCCACCTGCTAAAGCAGGATCACCTAGAGTAGATTTCACAGGAAGTGTCCAGGTGGGTTTGAATGTCTCCAAAGAAGGAGACTCCAGAACCTCTCTGGGCAGCCTGTTCCAGTGTCTGTGACCCTCAAAGTAAAGGCATTTTTCCTCATGTTCCAATGGAACCTCCTGTGCTTCAGTGCCTGTTGCCTGTCATCCTATCGCTGGGCACCACTGAAAGGAGTCTGGTCCCACCTCTCAACATCCATCCTTAAGATATTTATAAACATTGATGAGATCACCTCTCAGCCTTCTCCAGGCGAAACAGACCCAGGTCTCTTAGTCCCTTCTCATAAGAAATGTGCTCTAGTATTAGAATATTAGTAGTAGTAGTATATTATTATTACATTGTTGTGTTATTGAACTGTTTTTTCTCGACCCACAGGTTTGTCCCTTCCCTTTCACTTCTCTCCCCTGTCCCACTTGGGGGAGTGGAGGAACTATGTGAGCAACTATCATGGTCTGAGTTGCTGGCTGGGGTAAAACCATGACAGGGAAGAATAGCAGTAGCTAGAGAAATCTGAAAAGCATTTTCCAAGATGCTGACACTTTTTTTGGTGGTGGGAAACAGCATGAGAAAGGAAAGCTGTAAAAAACTGCAGCTCTGGAGGTCCAGAGTGGAGCTCAGGATAAAGAAATGTCATTCTGAGCGCAGTGCTGTGGTCATTCAGAGGGAGTCTGGATCAGCCATGACTTTGTGTTTCAAGGAACAGCTGGTGAGGATGGAGAGACAGCAGCACAGGTGGGGACGTACCGGGGTGAGAACAAGGTGAGGAAGCGCATGGGTGTCTGCAGCCTGTGGGGAAACAGCCACAGGCCTGGCACAGTGTAGGATGGACCGTGGTGGAGATGGCCAAGGGTGAGGCTGAATGTCCCTGAAAGACCCAAGGTCTTTATCCCCTTGGCTATGGCTCATGTCCCTGCCACAGCCCTGAACACATCATTGTCATGGCACCTCATTGCTCCTTGCACCTCCTTGAGGGAGGTTGGGAGGTGTCACATCGTTGTCCCTCACTTGGCATCAAACTCCTCACATCCCCAGGAAGAGCCCTGAGACACATGTGAGGGACAGGATCTCCCTTCCTAGGGGCAGGGGCTCAGGGTTTGACCATCCTCCCTCATCAAACAAAGCAAGGGTCTTCTCAGCATCAGAGCTGCTGCACTTTGCCTGATGCAATCACAGCCTCCAATTATCTGTCCTTGGGGAGGCTTTGTGAGTAATGGTCTCAGTGGGACCCATTAGTGCTTCAACGTACTTTGGAGTTTGCTCCTGACTTGGACTTCTTGAGCAGATTCTTCAGTCTACTCTTGGTATCTGAGGTTCATGGACTCAGCACCATGGGGCTCATTAAAATACAAAAAGCCCTAAGGAGCCATGTCTTTTCCTGTAATTTTCTTCAAGTCTGCAGGAGTCGTACAACTAATTGGAGAGGTGTCAGTGGGACACTTCATGATGGAGATTTCAAAGAAGATTTCATAAGGGAGGGTTTTTTCTTTCAACAGTACTTTCTATCATTTTTTATTTTATAGAAGAGGTGATAGCAGCATTCTACACTGGGCATTGATCCAGAGGGTCAGCTGAAGACACCAGGACAGGCAGGAGAACAGTCCGTTAAGGTCAGACACTTTATGGACAACCTCACTCCTCATCCCTCCACCCCCAGTCTGCCAGTTCCCTCCTTGGCCACCTGGGACTTGCATCACATCTCCTCAAATCAGACTTCACCACTGAGCTCTGCAGGTGGATGGTGCAGCTCCTGTACACCAGCTCCCACCCGCTCTCCTTGGAGACCTGGCTGCACACAGGCACTGAAAGGTTTCTGTTCAATGCCAACAAATAAACACAACACAGTTTAATAGAGTAAAACACTTTCCTCAACTCTATGTCTAAGCTGGATCTGATGAGGTCCACCTTCCACAAGGGACATCCACACAAGAACTGTTTTAGATAGAGTTAGGAAAGGGTAGATATAAACACAATTATGGTGTTGACTAACATGTTAATTAGAGCTCTGAAGAATGGGGCAAATTTGTAACTCCCTGAAGCTCAAACCAGAAACCAGACAGTTGAGAGGCCACTGAATGACCAAAGAGGAAGCCGAGGAGAAAACCTGAGAGTGCTGGGAAGGGTGTGTGTCCAGACAGTCTGCTGGAAAGTTTTCCTTGGACATGGACCTTTAATCAGGAGAGCTGGCAACTCCTGAATGATGAGGGAGATGAAATAATAGATTGTTGGTAATAGAAGTACAGGGGAAGACCAATATTTGTTCTCTTCCCCTTAGTACGCTTCCTGGTAATTCACTTTTTGACATTTTTTTTTAATATGTAAAAAAGTAATTTGTAAAAAGCTTGTCTGTGCAGCTGAAGATATGTGTGTCTTGTATCCATTTCTATTTCTGGAAAAGACTTTCCTTTTTGAAGAAAAGAAAAGCCCCCAAAGACTTTATGTTGACATCTTTCTTTGCTTTGAGACTTCGTCTTCAGTTCTTATTTCAATTTTCATTCACATCAGCTGGCATCCAATGGTCCTACAGGCATTAAGCCAAAATCATTTTGTGTCTTGCATAGCGCCCCATGCCCTCTAAACCTTCACTGCCCAGGACTCCTCACACTTTGCCCAGAGCGAGTCACACTGAGGTGTTGGCTGTTCACTGGTTGAGATGTTGGTTTAGATGGTCACCTACAGCACAGCTGGATTCATGTCCCATAATCGTCTGCTCTGACCAGTTAGAAACAGAGCCCAACATCACGATGGGATCATAAGACAAGTGAGGTTGAAGGGACCTCAGGAGTCTGCAGTCCAACCTGTCACAGACTGGGTCAGACCAAGGTGTTCAAGCCTTGATTCAATCAGAGATTGAAAACCTGCAAGGACAGAGGCTGCCCAGCCTCTCTGGGTGACCTGAGACAGCACTTGGCTGAGCTCCTAGGGCCTCACAGTTGCCTTCAAAGGGCCGAATGTAATTTTCGGACTGTATAAATGTAAATACTAATATGTGGCCCCTGGTGAAAATCAATTTGACACCCCTGTTCTAGGGAAAACAGTTTTCCTTATGTCCTGGCTGAATGTCACCTCTTTCACCTTCCACCCGTTGTTTTTTGTCCTTCTGCCATGCACTACAGTGAAGAACCTGGCTCTGCATTCTCCATCACCTCCTCGTTGGCACTGGCAGGCTGCGATGAGGTCCCTGTCAGCCTTCCCTTCCCTGGGCTGGACAAGCCCGGCTCCCTCAGCCTCTCCTCACAGGCAAAGTGCTCCAGTCCCTGGCTGGCCTGAGGCCCTTTGCTCAACACACTCCAGCTTGTCAGTATCTTTCCTGAATTGGGACCTGAGATTTGGATGGAGAATTCCAGAGGATCCCTTCCCTCGATCTCCTGGCCATGCTCCTGGTGGCACAGCCCAGGGTGCTCCTGGCCTCCCTTGCACCAGGGCTCACGCTGCCTCTTGTCCAGCTCCTTGCCCACCCCGACATTTCCCACAGCTGCTCCCAGCCAGGCAGCCCCAGCCTGTGCCATTGCCGTGTGAGTCTCCTGCAGGGGCAGACACTGGTGTTTGTCCTGCTGAGGTTTCCCGAGGTTCCTGCCAAGATGTGTTTTCATCCTCCTTGAACCCCTTCATCAAGCACAGAGGCCTGGGAGTGTCTTTCAGTACAGACCCAGGCACAGAAGACGTTGAGTCTCTCAGCACCAGCATCACTCTCTGCTGGCAGCAGCCCCACATTTCCCTTGTTCAGCCTTGGTCTCTAACGCAGCTGTTGAAGCTCGTGGTTTGCTCTTGAATTTTCTTTCAGCCACCAACTCCAGGTGAGTCTCCGAAAGCCATCCCTGCTCAACAAAAGCGATGCACATGAACTCCTTGCCTGTACCTGTTCTTGCTGTCACCCCTGGCAGCTGCTTTGTGGCCCCTGTCTGCACCTTGTGCTGTGACAGCCCAGCCCTGCTGCCCCACAGATGGTCCCACAGACCCACGGTGCAGGCTCAGCACAGGACAGGGTGCATTCAGGGTGGGGAATGGTCTCCCAGTGTGATGCCCACATCAGTTCTTGGTGCTTTGTTCCCCCATTGCTCTCCTGTTGTGCATCCTCTCCAAGCTGCTGGAGAGGCCGTGTCAGCTGTGGGGTCACAGACAGCCCTGCCCCAGGCTCTGCCAGGGTCCAGGCCAGGAGAGAGGCTGGGCAGGGCTGGCCATTCCCTGAGACAGGCCCTGAGCCCAGCAGGAGGTTGTAATGGGCCAGTCCATCACAATGCCCTTGATGCAGCTTCCCCAGGGTGTCCAGTAAACCTGGGCACAGCCCAGACCCTGCTCTGCTGGTCCTGCAGGTCTCTGGCAGAAGCCTGGCTGTGAGAAGACACTGCTGTGTGCCCAGCCCTGCACATACACGCTGTTCAGCTGTACACTGGTGTTTTCATCTGCAGGACACTTTTGTAGGCATATGCTTGAGAGAAATGTTGTAAGAAGATATAAACCATCAGGTACTACCTTGAAGAGATCACATTTCTTTATGAAAAGACTGATTTAGAGACCAGTTGTGTCACAGATGTGCCCGTTGCCTGTCCCCGCCTGCAGTCATAGTGACCAAGCTGCCAGAGCACTCAGGCCTTGCACCAACACAAGGCATCAGAAGGAGAGTGTTGAAGAGGAAAGAGAGAACAGCTCTGGAAGACCAAGCACTGGTGCTCCCTGTCGGTGTTGCCATGTGAAGGCTCTTTACCCTTCCACCCGTGCACACAGGAACTGTCCCTGCAGGTCCAAAAAGGCTGTGAAGGAAGGATGTCAGCAGAAAAAAGTTAACTAAAGGGCCCTTTATTTTGCTTAAACACAGAGAGTAGGGTTCCTCATTGACACAGCCACTCGGTGAGAAAAGCAGGCAATGCATTACAAAAGGAATTACAACATTATCACAATAAAAAACCACAACTGGACACAAAAAATACTGCAGAGAGGAAGAACGTGCAATGAGTTGGACTACAACTTATATGTAGAAGAAGATAGAGACAGTTTATATCTTCAGAAGAAATGCAGTCGTCTGTTTTGACACAGCATCCTTGAGCTCCTGGTTCCTCATGCTATAGATCAAGGGGTTTACTGCTGGAGGCACCACCGAGTACAGAACTGCCACCAGCAGGTCCAGGGATGGGGAGGAAATAGAGGGCGGCTTCAGGTAGGCAAATGTGCCAGTGATGAAAAACAGGGAGACCACGGCCAGGTGAGGGAGACACGTGGAAAAGGCTTTGTGCCGTCCCTGCTCAGAGGGGATCCTCAGCACAGCCCTGAAGATCTGCACATAGGACAGTATGATGAATAGAAAACACCCAAATGTTACTACTACACTAACCACAAGAAGCCTGACTTCCCTGAGGTAGGCCCATGAGCAGGAGAGCTTTAGGATTGAAGGGATTTCACAGAAGAACTGGTCCACAGCATTGCCCTTGCAGAGTGGTAGTGAAAATGTATTGGCTGTGTGCAGCAGAGCGGTGAGAAACCCACTGGCCCAGGCAGCTGCTGCCATGTGGACACAAGCTCTGCTGCCCAGGAGGGTCCTGTAGTGCAGGGGTTTGCAGATGGCAATGTAGCGGTCATAGGCCATGATGGTGAGAAGATATAACTCTACTATAGCACATAAAAAGAAAAAAAATACCTGTGCAGCACATCCTGTGTAGGAGATGGCCCTGGTGTCCCAGAGGGAATTGGCCATGGAGTTGGGAACAGTGGTTGAGATGAAGCCCAGGACAAGGAGGGCGAGGTTGAGGAAGAAGAAGTACATGGGGGTGTGGAGGTGCTGGTCACAGGCTATGGTGGTGATGATGAGGCCGTTGCCCAGGAGGGCAGCCAGGTAGATGCCCAGGAAGAGCCAGAAGTGCACGAGCTGCAGCTCCCGTGTGTCTGCGAATGGCAAGAGGAGGAACTGGTTGATGGAGCTGCTGTTGGACATTTGCTGCCTCTGGGCATGCGGGCTCTGTTTAAAAAAGAAAAAAACAGCTTAAAATTAGGACAGACTCCAGTAACCAAAGCCACTCAATTTTTTGAAAAATTGCCCCAATTTAAGTGCATTTCCTTTCTCTGGTCTGTGCTGGCTGAGTGTGCTGTGAGGAGCAGAACCTCTGCCCGTGTGCTGCCAAGCATCCAGCCCTGCTCTGCTGCAGTGGGGACACAGGAGCTGGGTTGTGACAGCTCTGACGTTCACAGCGAATGTCAAATATTATCCACTGTTAATGGAAAAGTTCATGACTCTCAAGAGCTTGGACTGCAGAGGAAAGGTTTAGCATGTCTTCATAATAACTTTTTCTGTGCTTTTTATTTTCCACCCTCACATCTGGTGACTCATGGTTTTAGGAGTAGAATTCCTAATTTTTATGAGTGAAAATGTGAATAGTCTTGAGAGAGAACAGTGAAAAATTCTGAGCTTCCAGTGACTTAGTGCAGAGTCAGAAAAGCAGCAGTGTCCATCAGGACTTTACTCAACTACCCTGTGCTTTCACTGACGAAGACCCTTCTGGGAAGGAGGGGTCCTCTAAGAAACCCACATGAAACCCAGTAAACCCATTAAAACTTCACATATAAAGACAAAAAGAAGGGTAACTGTCACAGGTGACTCCCTTCTGAAGGGAGCAGAGACTGCGCCATGGGGTGAAGGGCACAACCAACCACACTTGAAGTGTTTCTACACTAACGTCTGCAGCATGAGGAACAAGTAAGATGAACTAGAAGCCTTGACCCGGTCCCAGGGATATGATATAATTGGCATTAATGAAACCTGGTGAGATGAATCCTGTGATCGGTGCACCATGATGGATGCTACAGGCTATTCAGAAGAGATAGGCAGGGCAGGAGAGGTGGGGGGCAACACCGCATGTAGCTGAGAGGCTGGAGTGCATGGAGCTGGCAGTTGGTGATGGCAAAGTTGAGAGCTTCTGAGTAAGGACTGAGGGTCAGACAAATAAAGTGCATGCTGTCCTGGGTGTCACTAAAGGCCACCCAGCCAGGATGGTGACACTAATGACTTATTCTTTAAGGAACTAAGTGAAGCCTCTGAGTCATCTGCCCTTATCCTTATGGGGGAATTCAACTTGCCAGATGTCAACTGGGAATATCACACAGCTGGCACCAACAGGTCCAGAAGATTCCTAAAGCATCTGGATAATAACTTCTTGGTGCAGGTACTAAGGGAACCGACCAGGAAACATCAGTGACGACTGGTGACTCCCTTGGCCGCAGCGACCACGGAGCAGCCAGGTTCAAAATCTTTGCTAACGGGAGGAAAACTGCCAGCAAGACCTTAACAGTAGATATGAGGAGAGCAGACTTCAGGCTGCTCAGAAAACTACGTAGTAAGATTCCCTGGGAAGAAGCTTTTGAAGGTGTTGGGGTCCATCAGTGTTGGTCACTTTTTAAGTACTGCCTGCTAAGAGCACAGGACCAGGCAATTCCAAAATGCCGAAAATATGTCAGGCAAGGCAAAAAGCCAGCCTGATTGAGCAGGGATCTTCTTGAAATACAGCGAAAAAATAAATTACATGGTCAGTGGAAGCAAGGTCACACAATGTGGGAGGACTACAGAGATGCTGCTCACCACTGCAGGGAGGAAATGTGTGCTGCCAAAGCTCAATTAGAATTGAAGCTGGCCAGTACTGTGAAGGACAATAAAAAAAGGCATTTTAATATATGCTAATGGTGAAAAGCAAACTAGAAGTAACATTGGCCCATTACTTGATGAGTATGTTCACCATATTAACAAGGAGATAGACAAAGCTGAGACATTTAATGTCAACACCACAGTCATTGGTCCCGATCAGCACAGGTTTATGAAGGGAAAGTAATGCTTGACCAACTTAATTTCTTTCTATGACAAGGTTACCCATCTAGTTGACCAAGGGAAACCTGTCAATGTGATCTTTTGGGATTTCAGCAAAGCCTTTGATAGTGTCTCTCACAGTCTCCTCCTGGACAAGGTGTCCAGCACACAGCTGAGTAAACACACAATACAGCAGGTGTGCAATTGGCTGACGGGCCGGGCTCAAAGGGTTCTAGTAAATGGGGTCATGTCGGACTGGTGACCAGTTACTAGCGGGTTCTGCAGGGATCCATCCCAGGGCCAGCACTCTTCAATGTCTTTATAAATGGCTTAGACTCATGACTTGTGGGAATACTAAGTAAGTTCATAAATGACACAAAACTGGGGGGAGCTGTCAACACTCTGGAGGGCAGAGAGGCCCTGCAGAGGGATCTGGACAAATTGGAGAACTGGACAATCACCAACTGCATGAAATTCAACAAGGGCAAGTGCCGGATTTTGCACCTGGGACATGGCAACCCTGGCTGTACATACAGACTGGGGGACAAGATGCTGGAGAGCAGCTCCATGGAGAGGGATCTGGGGGCTCTGGTGGACGGCAAGTTGGACATGAGCCACCTGTGTGCCCAGGCAGCCAAGAGGGAAGCAAAGCACTGATGGCTGCCAAGGAGGGGATTGTCCTGCTCCACTCTGCACTGGTGTGGCCTCACCTGGAGCACTGTGTGCAGTTCTGCGCACCACAGGATAAAAAGGATATGAAGCTACTACAAAAGAGGGCCATGAAGTTGGTGAAGGGTTTGGAGGGAAGCGGCTGAAGTGTTCAGCCTGAAGAAGAGGACACTGGCAGCTACTTCTTCCTCAAAGGGGAGGAGGAAGGGCAGGCACTGAGCTATTTTCTCTGGCGACTAATGATTGGACCTGAAGGAATGGCAGGAAGATGTGCCAGGAAGGTTTAGGTTGGACGTGAGGAAAAGGTTCTTCACCCAGAGGGTGCTGGACACTGAACAGTCTCCCCAGGGAGGTGTCACGGCCCTAACCTGACAGTGTTCAAGAGACTGGATAACGTCCTCAGACACGTGGTGTGAACTGTGGGGTGTCCTGTGCAGGGACAGGAGTTGAACTCGATGATCTTTGTGGGTCCTTCCAGCTCAGGACATTCTATGATTTTAAGATTGTCCTGGGGCAGCTTCCACAGGGTGCCCAACACACAGGGGCACAAACCAGACCCTGCTCTGCTGGTCCTTCAGGTCTCTGGCAGGAGGCCTGGCAGTGAGAGGACACTGCTGTGTGTCCCAACCCTGCATACTCACACTATTAGATCTTCACTGATATTTATATCTGTGGGTCAATTTATTTGGCATGTTCTTGAGGAAAACTTTGGCAGAAGACCTAAACCTTCAGGCACTGCACTGAGGAGATCAGCTGTCTCTATGGAAATGCTGTTCTGGAGGCCAGCTCTGTCACACAAGTGCCCATTGCCTGTCCCTGCCTGCAGTCATAGGGCTGACACGCAGCAGGACATTGACCAAGCTGCCAGAGCACTCAGGTCTTACACCAATACAAGGGATTAGAAGGAGAGTGTGGGAGTGGAAAGAGAATAGCCCTTAAGACCAAGCATTGGTGCTCCTTGGCAGTGCTGACATGCTGGACTCTTTTCCCCTCCTCTCATGCACACAGGAACTGTGGCTGTAAAAAAAAAAAAAAAAAACTAAAAAAAAAACCTTAGAGGAAGCATCATAGCATTAAAAAAAAAAAAAAAAAATCTTGAACTTATTTCAATACACAGAGAGCACCTCTCCTCATTTCTGCAGCCATTCAGTCAGAAAATAAAAGCGGAAAGTGAGTAACAAATGGGATGATAACATTATTACAATTAAAAGAACAAAAACTACTACAACAAAAAAAGGCTGGGTCTGCAATGATTTACACTACAACTGTTATGCAGAAGATGATGGACAGTTTAAAGCTTCAGAAAAAAGATCCAGTCATCACTTTCCACAGGGCATCCTTGAGCTCCTGGTTCCTCATGCTGTAGATTAGGGGGTTCACTGCTGGAGGAACTACTGAGTACAGAACTGTCACCACCAGGTCCAGGGATGGGGAGGAGAAGAAGAAGGGCTTCAGGTAGGCAAACACAGCAGTGCTGGTGAACACAAAGACCACAGCCAGGTGAGGGAGGCAGGTGGAAAAGGCTTTGTGCCACCCCTGCTCAGAGGGGATCCTCAGCACAGCCCTGAAGATCTGCACATAGGACACCACAATGAACACAACAAATCCAAATTCTAGGAAAAAAACTAAACACACTAAGTCAAACTTCTCTGAAGCAAGAACGTGAGCAGGAGAGCTTAAGGACTGAGGGGATTTCACAGAAGAACTGGTCCAGAGCATTGCCCTTGCACAGTGGCAGTGAAAATGTATTGGCTGTGTGCAGCAGAGCATTGAGAAACCCACTGGCCCAGGCAACTGCTGCCATGTGGACACAAGCT
The DNA here is from genome assembly GCF_963082525.1 of Nesoenas mayeri. NCBI lineage: Eukaryota > Metazoa > Chordata > Aves > Columbiformes > Columbidae > Nesoenas > Nesoenas mayeri. The sequence goes on along the minus strand of NC_137545.1, from coordinate 3,491,992 downwards.
CTGCTGCCCAGGAGGGTCCCGTAGTGCAGGGGTTTGCAGATGGCAACGTAGCAGTCGCAGGACATGACAGTGAGAAGAAAAAACTCTGCTGTAGCACAGAAAAAGAAAAAAAAAATACCTGTATAGTATTGGATGTCAGAAACACTCAGCATTTCTGCTGCACTCAGGGAGAACAGAGCAGGTCCTGAGAGGCAGGAGCATGGTCTGTGACCTAGTGCAGAATGAGGGGAGCTGGTCTGTCCCCCTGTCTTGCTCCAGCTGCCCTGGGCTGGCACCTTTCTGAGATGGAGGCTGATCACACTCCCATGTTACCCTGAAAAGCCACCAGGCACTGCTGAGAGCAGAGGAATCCACCTCAGACCATAACAAGCCTCACCCTTTCCTAATATCTCAGTATCCTACGTGTAGCCCACGACACACATGGCTCATCTCACAAACCCAACAGCATTTTCTCTGTCGTAGCATTTCGGTGCTTCTCCATGGGGGTTTCAGATGACACGAAGATGCTGTAGGACAGGTTTGCATCCTGGAGGGAAGCTCACGGCTTGGAAGGAAACTTCAAGGACAGAGCCAAGTGTTCTAATAATGACATTTGATTAAGGGAGACTCAGCCCATTTCTCAGCCCCAGAGACTGCATTGCTCACAGACCCATAGATCAGAGGAAAGCTGGGACACATGTTCCCATGGACACACCTGCAGGAAAGGACCCACAAGATCAGGCTGTGACTCTGCAGCTGAAACTGCCATCCCCAGAGAGCCTGACAGCAAGAACAGGATCACAGCAACAGAACACAGAGCAGTGGAACAAGAAGGAAAATGCAGTGAGGCTGGGTGTGCGAGAGGCCAGGGCAGAGGCAGCCGGGCATTCAGACAGCATCACCCTTCCCCAGCTGTGCAGCCACCTCCCAGACACCAACCTTGCTGGGCAGCTGCTCTCAGCCCCTGTGCTCTGCAGAGGAACTGGAGCTCTGGCTGCACAGGAGCTGGTTCATGCCTTGGAGCCCCCGGCCCTGAGGGCAGAGGCTTTGCTGGGGGGGAGAGGGGGCGAGGGGGCTGCTCAGAGGCAGGATCTGCACTGCAGGGGAGCATATCACAGTATCACAGTATGTTTGGGATTGGAAGGGACCTCAAAAGATCATCCAGTCCAATCCCCCTGCTGGAGCAGGAACGCCCAGGTGAGGTCGCACAGGAACATGTCCAGGCGGGTTTTGAATGTCTGCAGGGAAGGAGACTCCACAACCCTCCTGGGCAGCCTGTTCCAGTGCTCTGTCACCCTCACTGAGAAGAAGTTTTTTCTCAAATTTAAGTAGAACCTCTTGTGTTGCAGCTTGATCCCATTACCCCTTGTCCTATCATTGTTTGCCACCGAGAAGAGCCTGGCTCCATCCTCGTGGCACTCACCCTTTATACATTTATAAGCATTAATAAGGTCACCTCTCAGTCTCCTCTTCTCCAAACTAAAGAGACACAGCTCCCTCAGCCTTTCTTCATAAGGGAAATGCTCCACTCCCTTAATCATCTTTGTTGCCCATATAGAGTTTTCTATGTTTTCCATGCAACAACATTTCTGGTTTTGGTTTCTTCTCCTTCCCAGATCACATCCCTGATTCCTGGAGATTTTCCTCCTGGGAGGTGTTTCCCTGTACCATGTCTTTTCCCTCTCAGTGCTCGCTGACCCCATCCCAACCTCTTGGCACTCACCCTGGCCCTACAGAAATCTGCCTGTTTGCAGGGCACTGCCTGGCAGCATCTTCCTGTTTGCAGGCCTGAAAACTGGATGGGTCAGCTTAAGCATAACGGGTGCAGCAAAGTTGATGCTGGTTCTGCATAGGCAGAGGAGAGGCTGAAGGCATGTCAGGGTTCACTTGAAAGACCTACTGACCACTCAGTTGCAGTTGATGAGTCTTAAGCATTTGTTTAAAATTAAGAGCTTCCTTTCTATTTCTCTCCACCCATTCCCCAGGAGTAGGAGAGTCTGAAAACACAGACTCAGGGAAGTTCCTAATCTTTATAGTACTCCTTGTCTTAATCTTCTCCTTGAAACCTCCTGTTGCAAATATTCTGCACCTGAGCTGGAAGTGTGAGCTTCTCCCCACAGCACTGTGGGGATCTCCCTGGGCAGGCTGAGTGCTGACCCTGGAAGGCGGCAGAGTCCCTGTCCCGGCACAGCCCTGGGGTGCAGGGACCCTGCTCTGCAGCACAGCCCTGGGGTGCAGGGACCCTGCTCTGCAGCACAGCCCTGGGCACCCCTGGGTGCTCACCCTGCAATCACCCTCAGCAGAAGATGCCATCATGCCTGTCCCTGTGAGAGGGCAGCAGGGAAGCCCTGCTCTGGAGCACGTTCTTCTCTTCAACAGAAATACTGTGAGAGAACCTGACAGATCCTGTAAACTGGGGGATGCACCAGCTTTAGGAGATCCCTCCAGGAACCACATCTGCATTTTCTTGCAGCCAGAGACTTACCGTGTTAGAATCGTGAAGTAATTTTTCTCAGTGAGCCCTCGGCAACGTACCACCCTACATTGCCTTTAACCTCTCTCTGCCTGGCTCCTCTCCCCTCCCTGCTGCATGTGCAGAGGAGCTGCTCCTGGGCAGAGCTGTCTCTCTGCAGCGCTGCCGCTTCCATGAGCTCCCTCTGTGCCAGGAGCCCAGCCCAGCTCAGCTCTTTGGAGCTATTGTGGCTGGTGGTCAGGTAAGGATGTTCGGAAATCTTTTCAGCTGCTGAAGCCTCCAGATGCCTGTTCATTGTTTAAGGTTTATAAATACCCTATTACCCATAAATGAGAAGAATTTGTTATTGGTTATGAATTTGTCTTACGAAGTTTGGGGACATTCTGTGCAGTAGTATCTAAATGCTAAAAGCTAGGTCCTGCTTTCAAATAACCGTAGCCATTTGCTGTCTACAGTAACTACACATTCATATGAACTTACTGTAATATTTTTGTATCATGAAGAAAAACGTGGGTACCTAGATTAGGAGTCTCCACCTGCAAAGGTGCACATTTGGAATCAGCACATGCTGGAAGTAAGCTGTTTCAGAAAGAGCCACAGGGCCTTTAGAGCTTGGAAGCTGTTGAAAATCTTTGGAAAAACGGGAAGCAAAGAGCATGTTTCTCTGGCTGCAGTGCAGCGCGGGCAGGTAAAAGGCTGAGAGCCGCAGTTTGAATCCAGCTCCCTAGAGAAGGCTAGGAGTCCCTGCTGAGGCTTCTTAAAGGTTCTGTGAGGCTGGGCTCCTGCCCCAGATTTGAGTTGGCCCTGACCCTGTGCAGGCCAGGAAGAGAAGTGAGGGAAATGCACTCAGGACACAGAGAAACGTTTACCAATTATTATGTTCTTTTCAAAAATTTTGAGGTATTATTAATCTCTTGATGTAAAATGAAAATTCAAGCGAAGATTTACCTAGAATTAGCAGTTTATCAAGGCTACCTTATTAGAATTTTATAACATGCATTTAAATTGTACTTCCTTTTCCCTATAAGCATTCTCATTGAAAAAGGAAGCATAGTTAAGTGAACAAGATGGGGTGCATTTCATCTGTAGCCATCAATATAATCCAAGTAGAATGTTTCCTATTTAGTTAACAATTACAGGGCATTAAGAGACATAATGCATGTTCACAGAATGTCAGGGGTTGAAGGGCCCTGGAAAGCTCATCCAGTGCAATCCCCCCATGGAGCAGGAACACCCAGATGAGGTTACACAGGAAGGTATCCAGGCGGGCTGGAATGTCTGCAGAGAAGGAGACTCCACAACCCCCCTGGGCAGCCTGTTTCAGGCTCTGCCACCCTCACTGAGAAGCAGTTTCTTCTTAAATTTAAGTGGAATCTCTTGTGTTCCAGTTTGCACCCATTGCCCCTTGTCCTGTCACCGGTTGTCACCCAGAAGAGCCTGGCTCCATCCTCCTGACACTCACCCTTTCCATATTGATCCCCATGAATGAGTCCCCCCTCAGTGTCCTCTTGTCCAGCTCCAGAGCCCCAGCTCCCTCAGCCTTTCCTCACACGGGAGATGCTCCACTCCCTTCAGCATCTTGGTGGCTGCGCTGGACTCTCTCCAGCAGTTCCCTGTCCTGCTGGAACTGAGGGGCCACAACTGGACACAATATCCCAGATGTTCCATGATTTGGATAACTCAGATTGAAACTGCTGGTTTGATTGTATTTCTTCCTTTATTGTTTTTACCTGTGGGTTTCAGAGGAACGCTCTTCAAGCAGTATCTCCTGCCACCATGGAGGTGTTGATGCGTGTTCTGGCCGACTGTGACAGCTGGGATGACAGGAGCCCCGAGGAGGTGAGCAGGAAGGCAGAGCTGACTCTGCAGTGCCTGACAGAAGTTGTCCATATCCTCCTGACCAGCAGTTCTGACCAGCGGCAAGTGGAGACAAGCACAATATTGGAGAACTATTTCAAGTTGCTTAATTCAGACCATTCAGCTTTACCTAATCCCAGGCGATGCAGGCAGTGGGAAAGCAGGTTCATAGCACTGCAGATCCAAATGCTGAGTAAGTACTCAATTGTGCAGTTCCTTTAAATATCTCTTGATAACTCTGAAGCAAGCAATGATTGAACCGTGATAGTAGTATGACTGAATGTTCCACTAAAAACATTGACTTGGAGAAGCAATTGAAATATTTTGCATATGTCGTCATTGACATTACTTCAGATCTATTCTTATTTAATCATTCACTACAAAAAACAACACAAGAAACCATATTGAATTGCTACCATTTAACCAGGGCATCAAGGTTCACAGACTGCCCATCTCAATTTAAAAAAAAGCAAAGCAACCCAAAAAAACAACAACTTTTGCCAGGCAATAGCTATTACTGATCAGCACCTTAGTAATGGCAGAATAAGATGGGTCTGTACTGAAAGGCCCATGTGGTGGCTGTTTTGTGATTGTTCGCCTTTAAATGGCATTGTTGTAAACATTGGCCAAAGGTGATGGTCTGAAACACTTGGGTTTAAGTCATTGGATAAGGATTTGGGATTTGGATTTTTTCCACTTTGTTCCCAATGGGTAATAGAAATAAAGGTATTTCTTTTCACAAACTTCCAAGAAAACTGAGGAATAGTACCCAGGCAATGAAGAATGCTTACAATATAAGGCTGCTGTAGAATGCACAGTAATGGCTTGATGAGAAAGCGAGCATTTGTGTTTTCAATAAAAGGCCTGCTGCTTATGGAGTCACAAATGGCGGTAACTCCAAACAGAGCCCCAAAGCAATCCAAGATATTTGGCAGCTCAATTTTTCTGTAGGTATAGTAGGTAACGTGATAATTTTTACAGCATCAAAACATTTAGCTTTAGGCCTAGCACTCTGTGCTTCAAATACACACATCATTCTTTATCAAAGAATTCACAGCACAGTTCGTGATACATTTTTTTTTCTTCATATTTATTATGTAACGTGCAGAAAAAAATGCTTGATGGATTTGGGAAGTGTTTTGTCTTTGATGCCAGTTCTGTTTTAATTTTATAGATACCATCACAGCCATGTTAGACTGCACAGATAGGCCTGTTCTGCAGGCAATTTTCCTTAACAGTAACTGCTTTGAGCATCTCATTCGACTGTTGCAGAACTGCAAGGTAAATTTTCCCTTATCAGCAAATTTTTAACAAAATCTATCCTCTGGTATTGCAGATATATTCATTACCTTTGTGTCTTCTGTCTGAATTAGATGCAATTTTATAGTGTCTACATACTAGAAGTAAAACTTTGGATCAATTAGTGCCACTAGTGCCATGAAAGTTCTGAAAGATCCAAGTTACTTTAAAATCTTTTTGTCGTTATTGTTGTTGTTATGAGGGTTATTTTGTGTGTGTGGTTTTGTTTGGTTGGTTTTGGTTTTAACGTCTGTCACTGGATTGCTAGGGAGTCCCAGGTGCTGCCAGGTGGAGGCGTGAATTCTAATTTCAGAGGGATATTGTTCTATTTTAAAAAAAGACCTTGCCGATGTGCCTTTAAGCGTTTCAAAATATTTGGGTCTTGTGTAGCTGACATAAAACATGAGCTCAAGCTGTTACAAATGTTCTTCAATTGTTCTTCTCTATAGGATTAGTGTTTACATAGAGGTTGTGTTTTCATCTCAGTCCCAGATAGTCATATTAGAATATGCAAGCTATAGTGTCTTTCAGTAATTGCTTCATAGATGTCATTTTTCCCTGTGCAAAAGGACGTAGCTGTGATGTAACTCTGTGGAATATTTGATTTCTCTTTTTGTGATATGTTGGTCACATAGCTCTTTTGAGCTCTTCTAATGCTAGGTAATTTAATGGTAGCTACAGTATGCAATTTGATTCAAATCCATTTAGATTTTGGATTAGAACATAGTGCAGTGATAAATTAGAAATAAATGTGCTTGGCTTATGTCTTAGCTGTAGTTATAATCAGTGGCAGGATGCCAACTGACTTGAAGTGTTTTGAATACTGTATGTGGTTTTTAATCTTCTCATGAAAATACATTGCTTGACCTTTCCATTCTCCTCTGTTTAGAAGTCTGTGCCTATTTTTGTACTGACCTTGTACTCCGTAAGAAATGTATTTTTTAGTTTCTTCCTAAATTATCAAGCAGTGCGATGTTTACCTATTTATGGAGACTCTGTGTTCCTGCTCTCATATGAACAAGTGGTGGAATTTAAGAAAGCAGGAACAGCTACGCTATTTTTGCAGCTTGCTCCTTTATTTTTATTCTGCCTATGTACACTCTTCTAAGGGTTTTTTCCGGTGATAGTTTCACATATTACTGTGATTGGACATCAGTGCTGCCAGTTTGCTACATAGTGGGTTTTTTTAACCTTTTCCAGTCAAAATATCCCCAAAGATGAGAAGTGTGGAGAGGGTGAAGGCTGGGAAGTCGTGTGTCTTTTCCAATATACTTGTATCTGCATTCTTTTTCAAAGCCAAATAGGGAAGATGAATTTAGCTGTGCAATTAGGATTTCTCCTTATTAGCTGGGGGTAGAGACCCTCTTTCTAGATCTTTTTCTTTACCTATGAAACTTTTGCTACTGGATTCACCAGCAAGCAGTGTAAAGTGCAGTTCTGCAGCTCCACAGTCAGCAAGAAGAGTCCAGATACAGATCTGGAACTCAGGAAGCTGATGGCTCTGCAGCAAATGTGACGTGCAAGAAACTTCCACGGAAAGGAGGGGGTGACAAAAATCCATACTGCTATATCTGCTATAGAAATCCCAGAGAACTTGGGGTATTTGGGGCCATACTTGTAGTCATACTTCCTAGTTCTTTGCATCTTTTTTTTCTTTCATATTTGCTGTTTTTAAGGCTTATGAGCAAACTGTATTCCCTTAATTATGCTCTAGGGTTAGAGATCTGCACAACAGCCTTTTGAAACTGCTCGGTTAAGTTTTGATGATCTGAATGTTGCTTTTTCCTGCAACATCCAAAAGAGGGACGGTACTTTGGAGGTACCAGGAGGTGCTTATCATATACTGAGGGTCATTTAATAAGCTGCTTTGTTGGGCCTGAATCTTTTCTCATCGCCTAAACTCTGTTAAAGGTCAAACTTTGATCAAAGCACAATGACCTCTAGCAATATGCCTGGTTAAAAAAAATATTCTTTTCTGAACAGCTTTAAAATAGAAGAATTAAAACCATCTGGGCATTGTAATACAAGTTTATGCATCCATTTTACATGTGTTATCAGAATTGAAGTAACCCATGTGAATTTTTTTTTCATGTGTCTGTGTCTGCTTCCCTTTGTTCTTATTTCTGATTGTTAATGTTATAATCCTCTGAGGCATGTTATTGTTATTCTGCCATATTAGGTGCCCTTGACCGTGAAGTACCTTTCAAAATGACTTGTGTTTCTAACTATGTGCTTTCACACCTATGTAAGTCCAAGTAGTATCTTGAGTGTTGTTCTTCTGTTTCTTGTGATTTATGGAAGTTGATTTCTCAGGTTGTTCCTCGTCAGAGAGACTGTCTAGCACATAATGGAACAAAATGTATGAGGAAAAAGAAGTATTGTTCCTTTTTTTTAACTATTCAGCAAAAATACAGATTAATGGAGGATTGTGTCTCACCGGTGTGAGAATTCTTCTTTTCGGTGTGTATGTGAAATACAAGTCCAAGGCAGCCTCCACAGGTTTGGCTGCGGGTAGCTGTTTAATGCAATTATATCCATTATTTTTGTCTCTGTTTCTAACAGCTGTTTTTAAATGCTAACAATAAAGTGGCAGACAAGAGTGAGAAAGACCTTGCCAACAAATTACTGACAGAAATGAATGAGGACCAGGTACCTACCTAACCTGTCTTTTGCTCCAGTTGAACTCAAGATACAATCACAGGAGAACTGATTCTTGTGCTTCACCTTAACCATCTTCTTTAAGCCTTCTGCAGCAAGATGAACTTGTGTTGCTGCATGCATCAGTATTTCCTGTCTCTGGAAAATAATTCTTCTGAATAACAGATTGAAATCAACCTCAGTTTTGTTCATCTGCTTCAAATTGCAGATATTTGCAATAGCTTGAGCCTCAGTTATGCTTTTATTAAGGAAAAGGTGAAGTACATAAATGGAATCCAAATGAATTCTATCAACCTGGTGGTGATTTTTTTCCCCCTCCCTTTCCTCTTTTTTTGCTTCTTTGTCTCAGCACTGTGGTGGTTTGGATTCTGGGGCCTTGTTTGTGAATCTCAATGGTTGTATTTGATGTCCTGATTCTTTGCTTGTCATCAAGAACAGATGTTCACAGAACAATGGACAGGCTGAATCAGGGAGGTAGGAATAGCCTGTTGCTTTAATTTTCCCCAAATATCGTGGAAAGTTTCAAGTGCAAATTGTTGTTGTATTAATTTTATAGTAGAATGATTTGTTCTAATTAAAAATGTAAAGAAATGCTAAACACAAGGTATAGTAATCTACAAATTGTGATTCTAACGAATAGCTTTGGCTTTTTTAGAAACGCAGGGTGACACTCTAGCCACATGTAAATGTTCCTTCACATCTAACACGGTCTTCAATTCTTGATACTTCGTTTTCAAAATATGTCTGATACGCATATATTTCAGAGATGATGAAACAGATTTTGTTTGCCCAGTTTGGCTAATTAGGTTTACTGATGGATGTGAAACAGTGCTCTGACATTTTTGTCCTTAAAACCACCATGAAAATATCAATATGAACAAGAATGATAGAAAAAACCCTCAAAAGATAAGTTAAATTGGAAAAAGAGATCGTAGTCAATGCGATGAGGGCAGGGGTGAGGCAGCCCCCTTGCTGTGCTGGTGTGACTTCTCTCTTCTAATTTGTGTGTGTGCACTGCACTGGTGTGTAGGGACTCGGAAGGAAAAGACGATGCTTTATTTGAGCTGGCGGTGCCTGGTTGTCCAGCAGCACACACACACACATGCTGCAAGGGGTTTCCTAGTTTGTTTTCCTCCCTCCCTCTTGAGGTTGTCCATTAGCCGCATGAGGAAAACTTGTTTGTCCGTAAGAATATTTGAAGAGTGATGTGTGTTGTAAATGCCTCTCTTCTCTCAAAGTGTGTGCCTAGTTGTCTATTGTTATGTACTCCTGTGTAGACCTTGGGCTTATGAAATCTTGACTGCTGGGAAGATGATTTTGGAAGCATGTTAGCGAGCTCTTGGTTTCCCTCCTGGCAGGAGGGCACCGTATAGATTTTGGAGCTGAACTCTCTTTGTGCATTTGTATATAACTTCTGTACCTGCTGCTTTCAGGTGTTTCAGGGCCACCTGGACCGCTTGGCAGTGTCAACCATTCAAGCCCTCACTGCAGTCATGCACAAGTCTCCAGCTGCTAAGGTAACAGTATCTATGAGAGGTCTGCTTGCAGGAGGCTTCTTGATCTTGTTCCCAGTTAGTGTTTTTATCACCGTATCTTGATGAACCTTGCTAATGAAGGTGTGCGGATTATGGTCATACGTTCCTGCCAAATTGGAATAGCTGATTAACATCCCTTATCCCTTTATTTGTGTCCAAAGACTGGACCCATCTTTCTATCAGAACTAGAAGGTCAGAGCGTTAATGGCAGTTGGAACCTGTGTAAAGGAATTCCATGGTTACTTGCCCCACGAACCGGTGGGGTAGAATTAGCTTTTAGGAAAACTTCCTTAGAACACTTTCTAATTTTTGAAGTGTTTAGAATGGGTAGTTTTTAATCAAGCTGGTCTAGGAAAACCTTTCACTCAAAAATTAATGTCTGAATACTTCTAATTCTCAATGTAATCATTTCATGGTGTAGTTTGCATGAGAAAAATAAAGCTGTTAGTATTTTGTGATAGAATTAACGTTTTGCTTATACCAAAGGAATTATGTTATAGGTAATTATTAAAATATAACTTTGATCTTTTACTTGTTTATCTGCATGCTGCAGTGAGATCCTTCTCATCTGCGGCATGCTGGCCATCACAAAGTGGACATGATCAAAAAGAGACTGCTAGCCTGTAAACGTCTTTCTTGCATTCTAATTATTTTGTATCTAGTATTGTATTAAATTAGAACCTGCTGCAGTAGATGAGCAATTTGTGTCCGTTTTATTTGTTAGTGAGACTGGGATTTTTATCCTCAGGAGGTCTTCAAGGAGAGGATCGGTTATGCACACATATATGAGGTACTAAAGTCGCTGGGTCAGCCCTCACGAGAATTGCTGGAAGAACTCATGAATATGGTGAGACGTGCTTGCTTTGAATGCTAAAATGCTTACATCTTTTCAAGCTTTCGTCCTCTGGCTCTATTTTATTGTATTTCATGTCTGAGTTCTCTGCTGGTTTTCAGGCTGTTGAAGGTGACCACATGGCTGTTGGGATGCTTGGCATTAGTAACGTCCAGCCCTTATTGCTGCTTATCCAGTGGCTTCCAGAACTAGAATCACACGACCTGCAGATTTTCATCTCAAATTGGTTGAGGCTAATCTGCTGTATTAACAGACAGAGTCGCGCCACGTGTGTCAATGCGAACATGGTCATCCGGATCATTGAGACGCTAAATTCCCACTCAGCGCTCCATTGTACTTGTGCAGAGAACTTGATTGCCCTTCTGGGCTCTTTGGGGAGCCAGTCAATGGGCTCAGAAGAACTGCTTCAACTCATATGGCTCCTGAGGACTGAGGAACCAAAACAAGCTCACCCGTACGTTGTTCCAACCATGCGAGCCATTCTGGCGATGGCGCGGAAGCAGGGCATGGCCAGTGCCTTGCAGTACTTCAACCTGAACCACAGCATGGCCGGAATTGCTGTTCCATCAATTCATAAGTGGCTAGGCTCTGCGTTTTCTTTCAACGCTTGGCTCTGCCTTGACCAGGACCGGGTGGACCCCAGCATGACCAGCAAAAGTGGCAAGAGGAAGCAACTCTATAGGTATAGTTACTATAACTGCTTGAACAGCACGAATCTGGGTCAGCTCTTCCCTGTGGCATATGGTTCCCTATGACATGTGGTACTCCTGTTTATCTTCATAGAATGCGATATGTGGCGCTTGGTTTGTGAAGAGGAGCAGTGTCATCTGTCACCAGAGCAAGGCTGTGTTACAGAAACAAGCTTGTAGTTTCTCAGTTTGTAATGTTTCTTTGTCTACGGTTTCAACTCCAAATTGTATTAAGGTTCATAGCTCAACCAAAAAAAACCCAAAAGAGCTAAAAAACCCACACTCCAAAAGAGAGCAGCCTTCCCATTGTGTCCTGTAAAGGTAATGAAGTGCGTTTCCTATATTAGAGTGCAACAAAAGGACACTCTCATTTGCTTAAGTAGCAGTCATTGACACAGATGGTTCTCAGTATAATTTCTCTTTCTAGGTACTAGCCTTCAGCAGCAAACAAAATGCAGAAGGGGAGAATACCAGCTGAAGAGTCTTTTGCTCCCTTCAGTCCATTTTACTGCACAGCAGTTTCAAGGGAAATGTTGAAGAATGCAATTCTAGTCGTAACAGAATTGGTATTTTCAAACCCCCTGTGTCTTAGAGTGTTACTTCTGCTTATCAGTAACCACAGAGGCAGGTGGAGACCCCTTGGATTTGCATGGCTGCCCTGTGTGTTTGGGTAGCAGAGTCCCACTGCAGTTCTGAAGTAGACTGTAGTTCTAGAAAATTGCAGTGGAATTGCCCTGCAAAGTAAAAAAGCTGTGATTGGATTTCCATGCGATGCTATTATACCAATAGCTGACTGCTTTTCTGTCATTTTATGTACAGTTTTGAAGACATCATTCTAGTTTTGGGAATCTAGAACAGTAGTGCATTGAAATGAATAATAATTTTAAAAGGAAATGTTTAAATATTCCAGTTTCAGCTTGAAATGCTAAACACAGAACTAAATCTAAATCATTAAAATTTGATCTAGCTGGTATGCTTTACAGTGTTTCACTGTAAGATAGCTTATATCTGTTGAGGTTGCCTGTAATATTCACGTGCTCTGTGTGTGTATGTGTGCTTTTTATTGATAGATGCAGATATTTGATAGTGCAGTAGTTAAAGCACCCACTTGGAATACTGGTGCCTAAGGATGTGTAGCAGGTTTTGATAGCTGTTCAAAATTTATATATAGTTTTTCGTACTCAAGTGCTTAAAAATTGGAAGGTTTCTCAATATTGGCAGCTCTACCAGGGGCTGTCAGACACAATTTCGCTGATAGAAAACAGCAGAGGTTGCAGGCCAGTCTGTTTATTACAATATTGTAGCTTCCGGAGTGTGCAGCGGGCAGGACTTTGCAGCAGAACCAGCTTGAGCTGTGTGGGTCAAACTGAAGCATTATTTACTGGGACCAGGGTTATGTTCTCAAGTAAAAGATGGATGCTACAAGCTGCTCTGTGAGCTTTGTGGATCACCTTTTAGCCTGCATGTCCTGTGCCTTGGGGTCCCTCCTATGAGGCACTTCTTCATCTTGTTTTGTCTGGAATAATAGTAGGAGCCAGTCAAGTAGTAGATATTGGACCAGTGACAACGACTCAAGTTGGTTTGCTCCTTACTGAATGTACTGTTAGGTGATTTCCAGTAGTTTTGATGAAGTAAGTACTTGATTGTGTGTTTTGTTGTCTTTTTCTTTAGCTTTTTCACAGGAAGTGGCATGGGGTTTGAAGCATTTATTACATGCTCTGGGGTACTGGTGGTTGCAGTTTGCACAAAGAGGGAATATGCAACAGTGATGCTGCCTGACCATTGTTTTTTTGACTCTCTCTGGGTAAGATTTGATACTGAAAAACTCTTTGTTCGGGATAGTGCTGATAGCTCAGAAGTCAAAGTCCTTTTTTTTGTTGTTTTACAAATGGTCTATTTTATTGTATGTAAATAATTCATTGCATAAGAACAGGCCTAATATCTAATAATGCAAGCAATTTCCATGTAGTTTAGTGATTGATTGAGCTAAGTTATGGCTATGTTATTAGGTATTTGTTATTGATAAGCTGGTGACAGCATTGTGCTTAGAGATCTTTTTAACATGCAGAATTCTTTTATATTAAATTATAACAAGCATAGGTGGCTGCGGTGCTATGTAATTTGATAAAATGTGCTCCTTTGTTTCTTCCTTGCCTTTTTCTACTCCCATACTTAAGCACTAATGTGAAAGAGCTGTATCTCTCTCCCTTCAAAAACCTGTTTGCATGTAAACTACTTTAAAATGGAAGCAGCTGACAGGTGGTCTTATCTTGTTGTTGTTTTGGATTTATTCTCTTAAGTGATTTCCTCACCAGATTAGTAGAGCTGAAGTTGAATAGTATCATACAGTCATCTCACTGCTTTTTAATAATGACCTCCTTACTTTATGTTGCTTAACCAGCACAACGTAACTATTGTTCACATGCCTGGCAAGAGGCCCTTTGGTCAGAGCCTCGTGTACATCTACGTCAACGGGCAGCAGAAGGTCTCTGCCCCACTTCGATTCCCTGCCATGAATGAAGTAAGTTCAGCTTCTGAATCATACCCTGTCCCGACGCGCTCTCGTGGAACACTGAGAACATAGTTGGCTTTTTTCATTTTGGAAATTGTGTAAGAGCTTAAGATAGCTTAGCCTACTGCTAATAAACTGCCGTTCAACTTTGGACAGTGTCCAGGGTATCAATTTGGAATATAACCGTTCATTGTTGCTTGTTTAGTCATCTCAGTTTAAAAGTGAAATAACAGATTACCATGATTAGATTGTGGGGTTTTCCCCAACATAGTTACCTGAGAATACTGACATAATTTATGATGGGTAATCGTACCAAACCACACATCTGCCCTCAGGACTGATGTGACCGTACTTAATGAGGAATATTCCCTGTTGTTTTCAACAGTAATGGTTTTTTACTTGTATTTTCTGTATGTTCCCTTAATAGCCTAATCTCATGCCTGCTTTGTTAGCTGGATAAGCAGTTTACACACAGTTAATCTAACCATTTGAACGTGTCCTCATTTAGCCTAAAAAAAGAAAAAACAGCAAAGTATATGTCCAGTTTAGTTTTCTTTATAAGCATTGTCCATTCTTTTTTGTGGAACAAATACCATTTAACCTGGGCTACAACGCTGAATATTCTCTGTCTTTTTTAAGTTCCAATTTGGTATTTGTTAAATGTGTTGACCAAACACTTAAATCGGACATAATCGTAGCAAAATCAGTATAACACTTAAAAAATGAGTGTAAATGTAATTTCCATTGCAAGATAAAACTCTGGATTTTGGCCCATCTTTAGAATAAGCACTGTAAACACCAAGGTCGCTAAAACCATGGCAGGTAAGGTTTATTTAGTTAGATTTACTTTGTCGACTGCAGCAAAAAAAAAAAAGAGGTTAGGTTTACAGTATGTGTTTTGTTTTCTTTCTTCCATGTGTGACTTTCCAGTCTTTCACGTCTTGCTGCATTGGTTCTGCTGGCCAAAGAACAACTACTCCTCCTCCATCTCAGATACCAGATCCACCTTTTTCCTCCCCTGTGCTGCCCCATCGGACGTCGCTCGGGGGCATCCTCTCTGCTGGGAGTTGGGGCGGGATGCTTGGAAAACCAGAGCTCATCACCAAGATGATCTCAGCAGGGACTCAGGACAGTGAATGGGGATGTCCAACATCTTTGGAGGGCCACCTTGGGTCAGTGATCATCTTTCATGAAGCACTGCAGCCTCCTCAGGTGAAAGCGTTGTATTTAGCAGGTGAGTGGTGATTGTACTGGTTTTTGTGGAATGAAAGGGATGAGTTATGGAGAAGACCCCGTGGAGCTTAGCTCTACATAGACACATAAAGAAGTTACAATCCAGAAGAATTGCAGAGCTGGCCTGAGTGAGAGCACTTGATAACAAATAAGCTTAAAATGGAATGATAAATATTTTATTACTTTTATTTAAAGTGTTATGTTTGCAATAAGCTCATCTATCTGTCATATGCACAGATCTGCAAAAATATAAACATGAGGTAGTATTTTCATTTTTAAGTTCTTAATTTTTGCTACTGTTTGCCCACACTTGAGTTTGCCATTGAGACTCTTTAAAGTATTGCCCTTGTTTTGATAGGCTACTTACAGGTGACGTACGCTTGGGGATTTTTCCATAAGAATTAATTGATAATTAAGAGGTTATTTTTAAGAAACATTCTGATAAGCTCTGTTTTGTAGTTCAAGGTGTTAAGGTATTAAATTTCATAATGACTTGAGGTTGTTAGAGATTAGCATGAAAACACTTCCATCATTTAAAGGAAATATTTTGCATTACTAAACAAAAGCTCTCTTGAAGGTTACTAATTTTCTGAACATTTGGGCTTGATGACAGAGATTGGTGACAAATACGAGGTAGATATTTGTAAAGAGAGAAATATTAGATCTGTTTGAATGTAAAAAAACCAAATCCTTTGTATAGTTTAGGTATGGTTTAGAATATCCTATGTGTTGCAACGAAGCATAGTAGTATAAAATCTGTGAATTAATGAACTGCATTGATATCCAGTGTATTCTTAAATATATATGTTATAAAGATATACTTGATGTATCATTTTAGATGTATATATATATTTATATTTTAATAGGTCCAAACTGTTTAACTCCATGGAAGTCTCAAGAGGCTGAAGTAGCAGATCTCCCCAGTAAGGTTCTTCTTCATTATACACCAAAGGTATGAAATAATACATAGCTTCTCTGTGATTTCACAGCGTGCAGTAATCTCAGAATATGTTCTAGATGGTCTCTTTATTTTTTTTGCTGTTGCTGTTTCGTAGAACAGGTGAGCATACCATCTTTACACTGTGCTTATTTTGGGAAGATAAAGAGCAATAAGAGCTTGCTTAAACTGTAGTCTTTAGCAGAGATAAAAGATTTTTCTCTTGTTTGGCAAAAGAACAGAATTGTCTTGTACAATTGTGAATGTCAAATCTAAGATAACATATATGATGTTTCAGCCTCTTCATTTGTTTAACAGGCCTGCAGAAACCAAATTTGTCTTGACCTGTCTGCAAATCTTTTCCGTGGAAGACTAACTGGAAACAAAGTAGTAAACTGGGACATCAAGGTAAATGCATACTGAAGAAGCAGAACCTGATGTAAATACGGCAGTGGAAGTTGTGTATGTTCAGCTAACTTTTGGAATGCTGGAAGTTATTATCATACTGCAAATGACACTTAGCAGACACAGCATGTTTTTTGTAATGGGCATGAATGGGTTAATCCTGTAGCTGGAGTAGTATTACACTTATTGAGAACTTACAAGTCCTACTGCTCTTAATGTCACAGGTAATGCATTAAGTTATATTGGTAGCTGACTATTCTTCATAACCTATTCAATGCATGTTGCATATTGAAAGCATTTCATCATCTCTAGGGAATTCTGTCATGGTTTTCTTACAGTCTTAAACTCTGAATTAGATTAAGGTTAATGGGGTTAAGTTAACACTTGGGACTTTCTGCTATGTTAGACATATAAAAAATATTATAGAATTACAGATGACAAGGTCTGGAGTTAAAATAGTACAAGAATCTAGCATTTTTTAAAGAGAGAAGTTAATGTAGTTATCTTATTTACTTCTGGTTTTGGGTTGGCACAGTCCAAAAGCCTCATTTCAGAGAAAACAACAAATATTCACTGAAGTGTTGGACCTTATTCTGTCTCTGCTGTACACTAAGTGACCAATACTTTTTCCTTACTATTGGATACATTGGGATATCTGATTCTTACAAGCTATGCAAATCATCTTTGTTTAACTTTTGCTAGCAGTTGTAATCACAGCAATACTGTTATATTAGTATGGGAGCTTAAGAATTAACATTTTCTGGCTAAACCTGCTTGTAGTTTCCTGCTCAAACACTCCGTTATAGCAAAACTGTCTTATATCTTAATTTTTGTTTTCTTAACCAACACATAAGGTCCTAACGTCCTTCTGATAAAGCAGTTAATTTCATAGTCTCATGCCACTGACGGTATTATATGTCCATTGGATGTCTTCTGTGTAAAACAGCAAATAGCCTCTACTTGCTACTTCATGGAGAAGAGGAGGAAACCATGAAACGCACTCCAGCTTAATAAATACCACCATGTACCTGTTTGGTTATTTGTTCCCTGATCACTAGCACATATGAATGTAAAAATCAGTCAGGCTTGCTCTGTGCAGGAGGAAATCAAGTTATGTGCAGCATCAGAGTTTGATCCAGAAACAGTGACACAAGTAAGGATTTATTTATTTTAAATTTAGGTAGAATACATCCACTTTTGTTTTATAGGCAGAATCTTCGATTAAGGGCTCTTAGCTTTAAGAAAAAATAAAATCCAAAGTCTGAGTGTAGAAAACTTGTCACTAGAATACCACTTTCTTTTTTCTTTAAGGAAAAATGTATGTACAAATAAATAATCTACTCTACTAGCAAACTCATTACTGAGGAAATATTGTTGGACCTACACTGTGCATATGCTGATTTATGGAGATTAATGTTAAGAAAATTCAGACTCTTGCTAGTTGATTTTGCCATGATACAAACAGTTTGAAAAGACTGAAGTTTGTTCTCTTCGCTCAGTAGTGGGAAGAGGGGTGGATGCGGAGTCCTTGTGTCTCTAGCTGTATGTTGTGAATACAGGTTTTAGGAGAATCATTCATTAACAAACATGGTGGGGTTTAGCACCCTCTTGAGGAGAAAACCCTGAGGTTCCTTCTATTTGGAGGAAATTTCTTTTACATAGTTTTGGGGGTTTCATTTTTGCTGATGTTTTCCCTCCTTTTTCCTCTTGATTTAGGATATGATCAACTGTATTGGTGGAATAAACGTGCTGTTTCCACTGCTGGAGCAGATCAGTTTTCTTGGTGCGCCGATACCTGAGAAGCCTGAAGGGGAAACTCTCCCTCCAGAACTACTTACTCCTGTAGAGGGAGACTGGGTGGTGATGCCATCCACAAAGGCGTCAGGTGGGCAAGTACAGCTGAACTGAAAGGATTTTTAAGATTGATTTAAGGAGTCTTTCTGTGAGTGGCAGAAAGCTGTTTGATTACGTGCTGGCTTTTTTAGTATGCAAAGCTGAAAGGCTCTTTCTGTTCCTGGGTATCTGACATGGATGCTGAATACTAGGAGTTCAGCACTATGTAAAATTAACTTATTAGCATATTTCAAATATAGTTATGTTTAATAGCATATTTTTCCTTTTCATAGTTTACTATTACATTAGTGTAAAAGTGTGCGGGTTTAAAATTGCTGTTCTGAAAAGTTTGTTCTGATTATTTTGAGAAATGATGTTTGATGCAAAGCCTACTGATATCAATAATAAGAGCTTTCCTACAACTCAAGCACTGGGTCCAAAAGCCACACAAAGACTTAGCAGCATCAGCACAGTACTGTTTAGCCATTAGCCAACCTTTTATGTTCTTAGGAAAACGCTCAGACACCTACCTCTTCCACACGCTGTCAGATTTTAGTATTATATTTTTTAGAAAATGAAAAGGAAGCTTTAAGAATAGATTCTTTAAAGCTGTCCTAATATTAAGAATGAACTTTCATCTCAACAGAAACCACTGGGAAATCAGACCTTGCAAGGAAAACACACATTTTTTTGTTTCAAATATTAGATGATGAAGTAAAGTAAATAAAATATTTTTGTCTGTCTGTCTCATGGCTAGAAAGTGTCACTTTGCAACTCCAGAGGGAGAATAACTGCAGCATACGTAAAATGTTGTAACTGAAAGAGAAGTTTGTCTGTAACCTACGGCCAGATGGATAAAGCAACTAAAGTCAGGACTGGGGTCACTTTATTCTGGAGCGGCATGGAATGTCTGTGACTCTGCACTGGAAAAATGTAAATACAACCTACAGCTAGGGAATGAACAGAAAAAGAGTTGAAACATTCAGGAAATAGTGAGGAATACAAACTCTTGATTTTACTTCTTCCCCTCTACTTTTATGCAGTGGTCCAACAATAAACCATGAGGCTTTGGCTACTGTTCTGTTTTGCAGAAGCTCGCCTGGAGGAGAATGTTGTTGCAACTTTCATCTTGATGATAAAACACTTTATTCAGAGACACCATGTCAATCAAGAAAATCTCATCCACTCCCATGGAGTTGCCACCCTAGGAGCCTTGTTACAGAAGGTGAGCACGTTTGAATCACAGAATCACAGAATGTCAGGGGTTGGAAGGGACCTGGAAAGCTCATCCAGTCTAATCTCCCCGCTGGAGCAGGAACACCCAGATGAGGTTACATAGGAAGGTGTCTAGGCAGGTTGGAATGTCTCCAGAGTAGGAGACTCCACAACCTCCCTGGGCAGCCTGTTCTAGTGTTCTGTTACCCTCACTGAGAAGAAGTTTCTTCTCAAATTTAAGGGGAACCTCCTGTGTTCCAGTTTGAACCCATTACCCCTTGTCCTACTATTGGTTGTCACCCAGAGGAGCCTGGCTCCATCCTCCTGACACTCACCCTTTTTATATTTGTAAACATTAATAAGGTCACCCCTCAGTGTCCTCTTGTCCAGCTCCAGAGCCCCATCTCCCTCAGCCTTTCCTCACATGGGAGATGCTCCACTCCCTTCAACATCTTGGTGGCTGCGCTGGACTCTCTCCAGCAGTTCCCTGTCCTGCTGGAACTGAGGGGCCACAACTGGACACAAGATTCCAGGTGTGGTCTCTCCAGGGCAGAGCAGAGGGGCAGGAGAACCTCTCTGACCTACTGACCACGCCCTTCTAACCCACCCCAGGTACCATTGGCTTCCTGGCCACAAGGGCCCAGTGCTGGCTCATGGTCATCCTGCTGTCCCCAGGATTATACTGGAACCTGGGGTTGTTCCTGCCCAGATTCAAGACTCTACACTTGCCCTTGTTATATATCATTAAATTTTTCCCCGCCCAACTCTCCAGCCTGTCCAGGTCTCTGATGGCAGCACAGCCTCTGGCCTGTCAGCCACTACTCCAGCTTGGTGTCATCAGCAAACTTGCTGACAGTCACTCTATTCCCTCATCCAAATAATTGATGAATATATTGAATAATACAGGCCCCAGCACTGCCCCTGAGGCACTGCACTGGATACAGGCCTCAACTGGACTCTGCCCCATTGACCACGACTCTCTGGCTTCTTCCCTTCAGCCAGTTCACATTCCACCTCACTCCCCGCTCATCCAGACCGCACTCCCTCAGTTTAGCTGTGAGGATGCTGTGGGAGACTGTGTCAAATGCCTCAAGTCAAGGTAGATCACGTCCACTGCTCTGCCATCATCCATCCATCTTGTTATGTCCTCATAAAAGTCACTGTGGTTGGTCAAGCACGACTTCCCCTTGGTGAAGCCATGTTTGAGACACATCCTTTAGAAATGGAAGTTAGGGATGAGGTCCTGATTTCTTAGAAAAGTTCTTAGTTTGGCCAGGATGCGAGGGTCTTCAAAGGTCCCCTTAGTACCTACTTTTCTTTCTCATGTTTCTGAAAACAGAGAGACATGAGAAGCTGGTGTTTTGTCTTTTTTTTATGTTCTCCTTTTTTGGTTATAGATACTCTGTATGATTCTTCAGACTACCTTGGGTTTGTGTTTATTGTATTGCTTTAATGGAAGAAGACATTGCTGTAGAAGACAAAGAATCCCAAAATTTGGCTTGAAAAAACATGAAGTTTGTTAGGAGATTGAATGCTAACAGCTGCTGTTATTTTGAAAGGTGCCAAGCAACTTAATGGATGTGAATGTACTGATGGCTGTGCAGTTGCTGATAGAACAAGTTTCAGTAGAAAAGAACATGCAGCTTTTGCAGCAGATGTATCAACACTTGCTTTTTGACTTCAGTATCTGGAACAGCGGGGACTTCCCCTTCAGAATTGGTGAGCTCTGCAACTTGGGCAACTGTGCAAAGACACAGTACCCTTCACGTCACATAAACCTTTATCTGGGTTCTAATAGAAAACTTTATATTGTAGGGCATATACAGTATCTTTCTACCATTATCAAAGACAGTAGAAGAGTCTTCAGGAAGAAATATGATGTGCAGTTTCTTCTAGACACACTCAGGATTTATTATGGGTATGAATTTCACCTCTTCTTAACTCCTCCTTATTTTATATTATTTTATGTGGCTGTTGTTTGTTTATGTTTGTTTGTTTGGGGGTTATTTTTGTTTGGCTTGGGTTTTGTTGTTTTTTTTTTTGGGGGGGGGGGGCAGGAGGGGGGTTGTTTTGGGTTTTGTTTTTTGTTTGTTTTTCCCCAACATCCCAGTGAGCAAATTAATAAATAAAACTGCAGGTTGACTTTTGATCGTTGATTTAACTTTCAAAATTCAGGGGTTTTTTTTAAATTTTTCCATTTAATTTCCTACTTTTCCATGACCTTAATTTTTATGATAGGCTTGTATAAAATTTAGATCAATGACACTAAAAACACTTGGAAAGGTTGTTAACAAGTCCTTCAACAAATATAACAAGTCATCAGCAAATTTGGTGATGACACCAAGTTGGGAGGGAGTGTGGAGCTGCTGGAAGGCAGGAGGCTCTGCAGAGGGATCTGGATAGGCTGGAAAAATGGGCTGGTTCCAATGGGCTGAAGTTCAACAAGGCCAAGTGTCGGGTGCTGCACTTTGGCCACAACAACCCCCTGCAGCGCTCCAGGCTGGGCACAGAGTGGCTGGAGAGCAGTCAGGCAGAAAGGGACCTGGGGGGACTAGTGGACAGGAAGCTCAACAGGAGCCATCAGTGTGCCCAGGTGGCCAAGAAGGCCAATGGTGTCCTGTCCTGTATCCAAACCGGCGTGGTCAGCAGGACAAGGGCAGTGATCCTTCCCCTGTGCTCTGCACTGGGGAGGCCACACTGAAGTATTGTGGTCAGTTCTGGGCCCCTCAGGTCAGGAAAGAGATTGAAGTGCTGGAGCGGGTCCAGAGAAGAGCAACAAGACTGGGGAAGGGACCTGAACACAAGCCCTATGGGGAGAGGCTGAGGGAGCTGGGCTTGTTTAGTCTGGAGAAGAGGAGGCTTAGAGCTGAGCTCAGCACTCTCTAGAACTACCTGAAGGGAAGTTCTAGCCAGGTGGGGATTGGTCTCTTCTCCCAGGCAGTCAGCAATAGGACAAGGGGGCATGGGCTTCAACTCTGCCAGGGGAAATTGAGGCTGGAGATGAGAAAGCAATTCTGTGCAGAGAGAGTGGTCAGGCATTGGAATGGCTGCCCAGGGAGGTGCTGGACTCACCAGCTCTGGAGGTTTGTAAACTGAGATTGGACATGGCACTTAGTGCCCTGACCTAGTCAATGGACTGGAGTTGGACCAAGGGTTGGACTTGATGATCTCTGAGGTCTTTTCCAACCCAGTTGATTCTGTGATTCAATCTTGTAATTTTATCAACAATGCAAATTAAGTCATAGATCATTATCATTATGAAAAGAGAGGGTGTTTATCATTTTAAGCTATTTTGGTTTTTTATAGCCTTGTAGAATTTGAAGTAGGACTTTTTTAGGAATTCAAAATTTTAGCTTTCAGTCTTAGTGATTTCTGTCTGTATCTGTATGAATGTAGTTGTGTCATTGAGGAAGATTGGCTAGAGACCTTGCTCTTTGCTTTAGAGGGTTGGGGTGGGAGGGACCTGAAATCCTGACCTGTATCCAGATCAGTCCAAGTCTACATTTCTGGGCCTTGGTAAGTCATGACTTACCTTGCAGACTTGGTAAGTCTGATCTACTATTTCTTATTACTGTTCGGTTGCCTTACTTCAGTAGAAATTGGTGACCTGTGCCATGATATATAGGTAGGTGAAAAAGTACAAAATTACAAAACTAGCACAACGAAATTACTGTTAATGAGGCATGAAGAACTTCCTTTGCTTTTCCTGTCTGTCATGTGTAGCAGTGGCTGTAAAGACAGTGATTTGGCTCCTGATGACCTGAGAACAATACGGATGTCCCTCTATGGACTGATCAGGTATTTCCTGAGCAAAGGTGGAACACATGAAGAAATACAGAGCATCATAGGATACATAGCTGCCACCACTGAAGAGGAGCAGGTATCCAATATGGTCTATGTTAGTTGTTTAAACTGTACGCATTTTGGTTTTGTTGTTTGGTGTTTAGAAACCTTGTGTCTAGTGTGCTTAAAAGAGGGGGGAAAGTGTTATTAACACAAGCAAAGTGTTATTTGATGCTGAGGCAGGTTATAGGAGCACACTCAAAAGCTGACGGTGCTCTGCAAATGGCCATACTTTCCAGGTTATTTTTTTTTCCCTGAAGGGGGCAGAAAGAACATGATATGTAACACTGCCATTAGAAAAATTCTCTTAATTTACGAAACCAAATTAACTGGACTTCAACTCATCAGAAGTTGTAATGATGTCATTTCTATTTTGTAAATGCCAACTGAACTTGAACTCTAATTATAGTTTGATAAGGTGTCCTATATGGAGGAAAAAAAGGTATCCAAAAAATGTAATTTTAAATGGAGTAATATTGAGTAGACAAAATGTCTATTTTGTAACAAGCCAAAGGCAAAATTTCAAAGCCAATAAAACGTCCCCCAAATGGAGTATGCAGTCTGAATGAGCTGTGGATTAATGTAGTTGTCTTAATTTTATAGCTCTATGGAATTCTGAATGTTCTCTTCAGCCTACTTCATTCCAGCCCAGCCCCAGACCAGCTTTTTTTATTGCTCTTTGAACCAGGGAATGCTGATATTCTTTACGCTCTGTTATTGCACCAAAGATACTCTGACAGACTTATAGAACTTGTTTTCAAGGTAATGAATTGAATTGTATGTTCTTAAATCGATCAATCGAACATAAATTTGTGGTTTTGTCTGTAGTCTGACACTGCAGACGTGCATGCAATTGCAAAGATACTCATCCTCCACGTTTTCATTTTTTCTTTTCTGTTCTGTTAGCTATTCTGTTTACTGCCATAGTCACAATGGAATTAGTGTTCTCTTAAAGTATCGATACCTTTAAAAAAACAGTCCATGTTGCTTGAGTTAGCTTACAAAGTAAACTTAAAAACAGTGGACCAGCATGTTATATCATACATATGAAGGTAAAGAGGTCTGGAGGCTCCCTTGTGCTTATTTTGCATTTGTGTGTGCTTTTTCTTGCAGATTGTGGAAGAGATGCTAAAATGCACTAGAGTTTATGAACGTAGTAAGCACCGAATGAGACTCAGGGAGGTGGGGTACTCTGGACTGGGGCTCCTTCTGAATGAATCTGCGCTTACTGTTTCTCTTATTAAAAACCTTCTTAACCAAGTTCTGTATGCAGGTAATTGGCAAGTGTTGTGTCTACCATTAATAAACTCCTCCTGCTCAGAGGCAAACTTATTGATTTTGTTTGTTTGTGCTTTGCTTTGTTTTGTTTTCAAGGAAAACCAGAGCTGTTACTTTACAGAGCTTTTCTATTCAAGGTTCCCATTAGTCTCAGCTAATATTGTGTTAGTTCCCTGAAGTCTGTTCCCTTTACTACCCCTGAATGTAGCAGTGACCTCCAAGGCAATTTGTAATATTTAGCTGTCACATTCTCTTGCATGGTATAATTAGTGTTGTTTTTTCTTTCTGCCCTACAGATCCTGCTGTGAATTATAAAGATCTCCTAGCTGTAGTACATCTGGCTCATAGATCAGATATAAACATGAGAGTGGTCATCTGCAGAAAGGTTGGTAGTCTGTTTTAAACAGGAATACTGTCCTTTAAGCCCATAAGCTGTACGGAATCCCAGAATGTCAGGGGTTGGAAGGGCCCTGGAAAGCTCATCCAGTGCAATCCCCCCGTGGAGCAGGAACACCCAGCTGAGGTTACACAGGAAGGTGTCCAGGCGGGTTGGAATGTCTGCAGAGAAGGAGACTCCACAACCGCCCTGGGCAGCCTGGGCCAGGCTCTGCCACCCTCACCAGGAACAAGTTTCTTCTCAAATTCATGTGGAACCTCTTGTGTTCCAGTTTGTACCCATTACCCCTTGTCCTGTCACTGGTTGTCACCGAGAAGAGCCTGGCTCCATCCTCCTGACACTCACCCTTTGTGATATCTTAATTATTTGAGGCTTTATTTGTTGCTACTGCTTTCGTTAGCAATGATTTACCTTAAAAATGAAGCCCATCTGTCACTTAATGTTGAATTTTCTGTATCCCAGTCCTTTTAAGAACCAAAACACAAAGCAAAGCCTCTGTCATGATTCTCAAATAGCTGTATTTTCTACAAGTTAGAGATTGTAGACTCCTTGAGATACTGAGTTTTCTCAAAGGATGCGTAAGACCATGATCAAGGTTTTGGATTCTTAATATCTTTTTTCAAAATAATATATTATGATTCAAAAGAGTGGTTGTGGCTGCAGGGAAGAGATAGGGAAGAAGCAGCGACTTTTTCTAAACCAAGCTCTCTCTGACTTTTATTGCCGAAATTAGTAGTAGCGAATGTAGCTGTGAGGCACTATATTGTCTATTAAAGTTTCTCAAAGTGAAAAAAGTGAAATTATAATATACATTATCGGAAAGCTATTAATATTGCAGCTTTCTTACTTTTATCTATTGAGTAGTTCCTAATCAAGCGTATTTTCTGGTCTAGATTTCTTTTTTTGCAGACTAATGGCTGAATTAGGATTATTTGTTGGGATAGTTGGCTTTTGCTGGAATTGGTACAGAAGAGTGGCTGGAATATGAGGACTTAGCAATATGCTTTGGAAGCTTTTCTTCCCTGCTCCTGAGAAAGTTTTCTTTATCCCTTTTTTCTCATTAGAAATAGTATATTTGGAAAAAAAATTATTTTATGGCTTGTTTGCTTATTATTAACTGATTGTGGCTCTTTTACAAGAGCCTTAAAAAAGGCAAAAAGTTGTCGATTGTGAAATGTCTAATTGCAAAGCTAGAATGAATGCAGTGACCCACCAAAATTAATGTATACTCATGGGATATCTTCTGCTGTCCTCAGGTTTTGCACCTTTTGCATTCCCAGCTGGATGCAGCACAGCAGATTTCTCAGCAGTTGGGCTGGCAGGACACTTTGATTCGACTGTTCCTGAAAGAAAACTCAGTTGTCCAGATTGGCTTGAAAGAGACCAGGGCTGATTCCTCAAGGGAAGAGAAGAAAAAGCTTCCTGCTGAAGAGCTTCAGAAACATCAACCTGATAAGACAGAGGGAGACAAAACTGGCAGCTTCGCATGTGTTAATGGTCTGTTTGATCAGTGGAGTTTAGAAGACGCCAAATCCCTGGATGTCCCTGCTCATTTCTCTGTCATGCCACTGGAAGACGCGTCCACAGCGGAGATGTCTTTTAGGCTGGAGGAGTGGGAGGAATTGTGGCACAGCAATCCTTCACATTTGAGCTTAGATCTCTCCAGTGTTGACTCTTACGAACTGGCGGACGTTGCAAATCGGCTGACAGACAGCCAGCCCAGCACACCCTCACCCATAGAGAACACAAAGGCGTTCTCTGGGCAGCCCGACAAAGAGCTGGCTCTTTCAAATGATGTGGGCTTTGCCGCCGATCTTTCTTTATTTGAAAACCAAGGAGTAAGTAATGCACTCTCTATGTGGTTAATTTTTCCAAATGTCTGCAATTGCTGTTTATTTTTTTAATAATCTTCCTAATGCATAATTATTGTAGGGTTTTTTTCCCCCTCCTATCTTCCAACAGAAGAGCAAACAATGTAGCTATTTTATAGGGGTACTTCCTTTTGTAACATGTCTCCTTTTTATGGTTCTCTGGTTGGAATAGCTTTGATGTTAAAACAAAGAAAACTACAAACTCCCCCCTCCTTCTATATTTCAACATCCTTTACCTTCCAGAGGAGGCATAGAGCAGACTAAAGGTCAGGTTGAAATAATGATGTAGGAATCAAGTCAGTATGTATTACAACATACAAGCAAGCCATGGTCTCTTATCTTTGCATTTGCATGTATGTGGCCATTGGACTTTAGACTGCAGAGTTTTCAAAAACACCGAAGCATGCAAACGTAGACTATGATGAAGGAGAAAGGTTTTGGAGGTTGTCTAGACTAGAAGGGCTGTAAATATTTCTGTTCTTTTGTAGGGGGGTGATACTGAACTCATACAGTTACTTACCGACATCCTACTGTGTATAATGTGGAAAGGCACTGAAAAATCTGATGCTGCTGCTTGGATTGAGCGAGGGCAGGTGTTTTCTGCACTGACTAAACTGGAGATGTCTAATGAGTTGCTGCGACCTTCTGATGAAATAAAGCTCAAGTGAGTGTCCGGTTCAAGGATGGATTGTTTCATCTCTTTTGAGGGAAAACAGGGAAAGGGGCTTTAGTGAAGCAGGGAAGGGGCGGGTGTTTCACAACAAGATGTACTTTTCTTCACATACTGTCAGAAGTATATTCTGCTACCTATTTAGTAGTGTCACATGGTGATAAGGTTTTGAAAATGTATCGCTGGTTTCGTGAGCTTTTCGAAATCTCTTTTACCTCATTGACTTATCGAGATGATGACAGTTATGTCACTGCAGACTAAGATGCTCAATTAAATACTTAATTGGATATTTTTTAGGCCACTTACACTTAGAACGTATAATAATGACTTTGGGATTTTGTTTTCCATGCAGCTTGCTGGAGAAGATGTTAGAATGGTCAGTCACTGACAACAGAGATTCAAAAGCTCTCCCTGCACATGCTGAAAATGCCTTCATGCTCTTGCTAATTGTACAAGATTTCCTGCAGGCAGAAGGACTAGTTAATTCAAATTTATGGACAGAAAAGGTACAGTAACTACATAATGGAAGTACTGTATATGGGCTGAAATACTACTGAAAAAGTTGTCAGCTTGGATACTGCTGTTCCTTCTAGGCTTGTTTTTAAATGGTAGATACTACAGAGTGAGTGTCTGCAGTGGAATGGGTTAGACTGCCCCTTAAGGAGTAAAAAAGCGTGCATACTTACCACAGGGAATATAGTTAATTTTGCAAGTTAAATAGACCTCTAAGTGGTGGTACTCTTTATTGAAAATCCAGGTATTTTTCAGACTGGAGAGGTATTTAGAAAATGTAGGAGCTAATGAAACAGTGTCAGTTGTAGCCTAAGCAGATTTTACACTGTTTATCAGCAGGTATGATGCATTGTGTGTGTCCTGATTAAAAAAAACAGCCAAAACTCTGCTCTCAGTTGCAAGCTGAGAAATGTCACTTCTGGGCTTTGACCCCTATTGGAAGTTCAACATAAGGTTGTGCATATATATGCAAATAGCTCAATTTTCTAGATCAGAGTCAGAAACGTGAGATCTGTGGAAGAAAATTACTAATCAACGCAATAGGTAACGTAAAGGAGCTTTCTGCCACTGGCTCTTTCTCCTGCCTTTTAGATCCCCATCATTTGCCTCAACATTTGTGTCGTTTCTGGCAGTAGTCTTGTTTCCTTTGCTGAGTTGTCATTGCTTTTCCATTTTTCAGGGCTAAAGGGGAGAGGCATTGTATGGAGCCACCACCACTCTTTTACATTTCAGTAATTTATTAAGGAATGTATGAAGGTATAGTGGTTTTAAGCAAATACATCTGGATAGTGAAATGTGCCATTTACCTGCAAATACCTACCGTGGTGTAGAAATACTGAACAGAAAGGATTGCCTCCTATATTTTTTATATATTTTTAAAGACATTTATAGCTTGTTACACAGTTTCAGGTGTTTCACTAAATCAGATATTCATGAAGGAAGCCTTGTTTTCCTTCTCAAGGCACTCTGTGCATTGCTATTGCTGGTAAATTACTAGCATTACAGTCAAATAATTTAAAATACAAAGCAAGAGAATGAAGTCCTATCTATACTAAAGGCAGAAATTGCAAGTTGGTGTGAGATCTGTGCTATTTAGTAATAGTGTCTTTTCAGTTGTAGTAATCCTACTTGTGGAGCCTTTAGCTTTCCTAAGGAAATGACATTTACTGGACATCAATTATAGGCAAAAACATATGCATATATACCACATGTTGGTTTTGGCTTTATTCAGGGGAGACACTTAAGTTTACCGTATGGGGCTAGAGATATTTTTTTGTAGTCAGGAATTGTTTTGCAGTGCGGTGTTCTGGGATAATTTTCTGGATTTGGGTAAGTTAGAGCTGTGAACACAGCCTCTTCTTCAGCTAGTTGAAATGATTGTGTTTCCAGCTGGAGTAGCTGTTGTGAATTTTATTTCACGCCAGTCTGTTTTTACAATAGCTCTTGGAAGAACTGGTGACTCTCATGGACAGCCTGTCCGTCTGGTACTCTGCTGGCCCAGAGGCAAACAGGCTTTCACAGGTACAAGTCCGGTTGCTCCTTGGATTCATTGCACAAGATAACTTACAGGTTGGTGGCAAATTCCTACTAGTAGTGCTGTGTTTTAAGCGCGTGTTTGTTGTAACTGTTGTGGTTTATGGGTGTCGAGGTTTTGATTGTGGGGTGACAATAAAACCGTGGCAGATGTATTGTTAACCTCCTCTCCCCCACAACTTCTGTCTTCAGCTCCTCCCTCTCCTCCCTTCCCACTCAGCACAGGTGATTGGGAGGGAAAGAAGGAGGGAGAGAAGAGAGTTGGAAAAATTAAAGATGTTTTACTAATGCTACTAAGAAGAATAGAGAAAATAAAACAAAATGTACAAAACCAATCTTGAAAGTCCCGGCAACTGCAGAGCCGGCACCCGAAGTCCTGGACTGGACTCTGCAGCCAACCGGAGCTGGATTCAGTCTGTCACTAGGCCTCAGCTGGCAGGGACGACTCGCAAGGTCCTCTCCTAATGTTGGCCACAAGGAAAAGGGACAAGAGTCCTCGTGATCTCCCATTTTTATATGTAGTATCACGTGAATGGGATGTTATACTAAGTTGGTCCATTTTTGGTCACCTATTTCTCCTTGCCCCTCTCGTGAGATGTGCATCCATCCTTATCAGTGACCTTGCATACCGTTGTTATGTCTACCAAAATATGTATCTGGCTTTTCAGGAAAATGCAGCTAATGAGGAGGCTTTAGCTGACATCTAGTGAGTCTGATGGCAGTCCTTCCTCCTTGTACAGGGAAGATGTTTGCCTTAATTCTTACCATTTGCAAATTTACCCCACAGTCTTGCCGCTGTGCACCTTCTGAGCATGAGAACGAGGTAGAGGCCAAGCTGTTGGAAGCTGGGACTATGTAGGCACTACTAGTGGCAGTAAGATAGTGATTCTGATTGTGACTTTTTGTTTCTACCATAAAATACATCTATTTGTAGTTTGGGGTTTATGTATTTTAAGTGCACGTGAACCTGGACTGTTCTGCCAAATCAACATTTGGAGCAAAGTTAGCAGGGCTGTGCCTGGAATGAGCCCTGCAGAAAAGCCAGGCCTGTTAGTTTATGTTTGGGATTGTCTTAATGCAGCTGTTTGTGGTTGCAGTGGACTCAGGTTCGGTCTATTACAGGATGGATGAGTGGTCAGTGTCCATCTTTGATGGATGTGTGCCTTAGGCTTCCCAGGATGCAGCCAGAATATGTCCATATTCCTGTGCTGGAAATCACTATTTTGAGTATTGCATTCATTTTTTGTTGTTTTTCTGTGTAGGTCTGTGCTATGGCAGCAGCCAAACTAAACACACTTCTTCAGACCAAAGTAGTTGAGAGCCAGCCCAAAGCGTGCTACATCCTGGGGAAGCTGGAAGGCATCTTGAGTAGATCAATTGAAAAGAAGACAGAAACTTACTCATTTTTGATTCCCCTTGTTCGGACATTGGTATCCAAGATTTATGAACTTCTTTTCATGAACCTGCATCTCCCTTCATTGCCTCCTACCAATGGCAGCCCATCTTTCTTTGAGGATTTTCAAGAATACTGCAGCTCTGCTGAGTGGCAAGTGTATATTGGCAAATATGTAAGTAGTAGATTATTTTCCATCATTTTCCCTCTCTTTTTAGCCATGAAAGCAGAGAAACTCATTCAGAAATCACATTGTGCTTTTTGTTTTGCTGGAACCAGATTATTCCAAATATGAAGCAGTATGAAGAGAATTCATTCAGACATGATCACGAGCAGATGACACTTTATTGGAGGGATTGTTCTGAAGCATTTATGGTGAACATGCACAAGCGAGACCGGGAGAGAGGAGAAAGTAAGCTTAAATTTCAGGTAAGGTTTTGAGTGAGTGCAAGTATCTCTTAGAACTATCTTGGGAGTTGCCTTCTAAAAGATGGAGAAACTGAATTCCAGGATGCTCCAATTCAAGTGATTGCAGGCAGGTTGATTAGTTTAAGATGTTATGGGCAATGTGACTTGATACACTTGTAGGATTTTCTTTTAATTATGTTCTTTCTATTTAAGAGTCCTATCTGTAAGCAGAATTATTTAAGAACATGAGGCCTTTCTCATAGTGCAGCAACCTGGAATTATGCTCAGATATAAGCTGCATGTTCTTTTACGTTGGTTTGAATTATTAAAATATCTTATCCATTATGAGATGAGTCAGCGTGTGTGGTGTGTGTGTATGTTTTGTTTTGTGTGGGTTTTTTGTTTGGTTTGGTTTCGTTTTGTTTCATTTTTCTTTCGGTTTTTTTTGCTGTTGTTTTTGGTGGTAGTTGTTGTTTACCCTATTTCAATACAATGAAAGTGTTTAAAATACTGAACAGCTCCTATTTAACATTAAACTTTTGGAAAAACTGTTTCTCAACTGACTCAGTTTAGGCAGTAAAATTAAGCAGTAATTACAGCAAATATAGCTAAGTTACATTTCTCTTGTGTTCTCTTTGTCTACTTAATAAGGATCCTTATAGTAAATCCTCTTTTATTCAAGTAGCTAAAGGAAGGATAGAATGAGAGTCACATTCTAGAACAGGAGTTTACAGAAAAATCCTACCTGTTACAATAGGATTACCATAATGACCACTTTTCTGATGACGAAGAATTCTTTTCATATGGATTCAGAACTGATAATACTTTCTTCACATCTTAAAGTCAAAGTTTGATGCCATTTCTTCCAGCACTAAGCTTCTTAAAATTTTCCTTGTAAGCATTACCTTAAATTTTCAGAAATTTTTACCGCTTAGGCTTTGTTGTTCCTTCTTAATTGGTGAGAATTCTTGCAAGCCACAAAACTGTGTTTTCAAAGGTCAGAGTTATTTCAGTGCTAGATCTGTTTTTAATGGTCTTTCAGGAGCATTTTGTGGAACCGTTCGGCAGAAAAGCTCGACAGGAAAATCTGCGCTACAACAGTATGTTAAAGCAACTTCACGGTCAACACACAGCTACTCTGAGACAGTGGAGAGCAGCCCAGCTCTACCTCCTCTCTGAACGTGGCCCTTGGGCTGAGATGTAAGAAGTTTTTAAATCAAACTGTATATGATACTTAAAAGGAGTTTGCTCACATGACTAACTTAACTGTTTCATGTGAACCGTGGCAGATTGACTCCGATAACAATTCTTGAGACATAGAGTTAACATTCAGTGCATCTTTTATAACGTGTCCTGCATTTAGTTACCAAAATGCAAAGTTTCAAGCATAGTGCCGAGGTAGTTTTCTGGGTACTCTTGCCAAGTGACCAAAAAAATTAGTTATCAGTGAAGTGATTGCAAAAACTTTTTGAGACATCCTACAGATAGGTGGCTCTGTTGGAAAAGAGATAACAGACTTGTTAATAAAGACTTTGACTTATTATGCGTTAAGTTGATTTCAGTTTAAAATAATAATAATAGAAAATAAATACTCTTTGCAAAGTACTTTAGGTTCATCAGAACTGCAAGATTAAATATAAAATTAAAACACAGTTTATTGCTTTTCTGTTTTACAGTGTACAAGTGGATGACCAGTATTTTTCTAAATATGTACTGTTTCGTAACGAATTCACATAGGTCTTTACCTTCTTTTAACTGTTTTTATGGATATTCTTGTATTCCAAGGGAACAGCGTCCTATTCACTGGAAACTTTCAAATGTGGAAAATTTTTCACGTATGAAACTAAAACTGGTGCAGAATTACAACTTCAACTCTCATCAGGATGCTAGTCACCTGAGAGATAATTTAGGT
Organism: Nesoenas mayeri; assembly: GCF_963082525.1. NCBI lineage: Eukaryota > Metazoa > Chordata > Aves > Columbiformes > Columbidae > Nesoenas > Nesoenas mayeri. Next base: position 3,458,696 of record NC_137545.1, on the reverse strand, counting down.
AAAGTTGTATTTGTATTTGTATTTATTTCCTCTATAGTAAAATATGTGACATAAGAGTGGTATTTTCACCTGAAACACCATCTTCCTACTGAGCAGAATTAATTTCCCCTTGTTTATTCAAATGTGAGGTTTTGTGCCAAAAAGTTAAAGAAAGCCTTTGGTTTAAAATAAACAGTCACACAGCTTTCTTGCATAAGATTGTTTCAAGAAAAGGACACAATGAGATCAGAGTATGCAGACACTATTTCTTTACAACCTTTTAGAGCTTATAATTAAAATGTGTAGATATGAAGCACTTTGTTTCAGAAATATGCCAAACAGCAGAGTTAGGGGTGCAAACTGTTATTTAAGTTAGGTGTGTTGGATGTCAAGACTTGAGACAAAAAAAATAACTCTTTTAAACCCAAGTAAGCAAAAAATAAATGCAGTGTATTTCCATGAAATCTGCACACTTTAACCATGTTTGACAGAACACTGCAAAATATTTTGTTGGAAATGTCCGCATCAAAATTCAGTTTTCTAATGTGTTTGTGTCTTCCTGTTGTATTGTTACGATTTTATATGTATATCATGTAGTTCAGGGAGTATCTTTAGTGTTCTGCTTCTCCCCAAAGTATCTAAGAAGTCTCATTATTTTTTACTCAGTTAAAACCAACATCTGGGCAGGAACAACCCCAGGTTCCAGTATAAGTTGGGGAATGACCTATTAGAGAGCAGCGTAGGGGAAAGGGACCTGGGGGTCCTGGGGACAGCAGGGTGACCATGAGCCAGCACTGGGCCCTTGTGGCCAGGAAGCCAATGGGACCTGGGGTGGGTTAGAAGGGGGTGGTCAGTAGGTCAGAGAGGTTCTCCTGCCCCTCTGTTCTGCCCTGGGGAGACCACACCTGGAATCTTGTGTCCAGTTGTGGCCCCTCAGTTCCAGCAGGACAGGGAACTGCTGGAGAGAGTCCAGCGCAGCCACCAAGATGCTGAAGGGAGTGGAGCATCTCCCGTGTGAGGAAAGGCTGAGGGAGCTGGGGCTCTGGAGCTGGACAAGAGGAGACTGAGAGGGGATTCATTCATGGGGATCAATATGGAAAGGGTGAGTGTCAGGAGGATGGAGCCAGGCTCTTCTGGGTGACAACCAGTGACAGGACAAGGGGCAATGGGTGCAAACTGGAACACAAAAGGTTCCACTTGAATTTGAGAAGAAACTTCTTCTCAGTGATGGTGACAGAGCCTGGCCCAGGCTGCCCAGGGAGATTGTGGAGTCTCCTACTCTGGAAACATTCAAGCCTGCCTGGACACCTTCCTGTGTAACCTCATCTGGGTGTTCCTGCTCCATGAGGGGATTGCACTGGATGAGCTTTCCAGGGCCCTTCTGATCCCTGACATTCTGTGATTCTGTGTTTTGACAGCAGAAGATACACTCAGGAGTTCAGCTTTCCCAAAGTGTTGTAGCAAACATTTTGTTAGCTGCAATATCTGTTTCTGACAGGTGTGCACCAGACACAGCCTTCTAGTGACTCTCTGCTGCTGGAGGTGGTGAAGCAGGTGAAAGTGAGTGACTTGGAAGATGATGTTCTTGAACTACCAGAAGAAGACACTGCAGCCAGTTCCAATTTGTAAGTACAGCAGAATAGGACTGGGCATGTGATGTTGTGCGTGCATCTATGTGTGTCTGTGGTCTTGAAGTCCAGCAGAGAAGTGGTGCTTCTCTGAGTGATATTCATGTATTTTCTTGTACCATAAAGGTAATTAAACGCTTGTTTGTGGTGTGTCACGTCTGCAGACTTCTGGGTAACCATTTCTTCAAATACTTGTGAAGGTAACTTTAGTCACATGAACCAGGACTTAGCTGGTGGAAGTACCTTCATATAGTCTTTTATGTTGTACTTTTAATGCCATTCAAATGTAATTATTTTCTGAACTGTACTCTTACCAAGTACCCAAGCAACTGTGTAATCTTCCTAACACTTAGTGGTATTTTTATAGGGATGAGAAGGATGAGCAAAGTCAGAAAGAAAAGCTGATATTGTCTGAAGACTGTGAACTCATTACAGTAATTGATGTGATACCTGGCAGGCTGGAGATCACTACCCAGCACATCTATTTCTTTGACAGCAGCATTGAAAAAGAGGAAGGTGAGTGTGATCAGTGTCTCCTTCTGTTCAGTGCAGTTCAGCATTCTGTTTTCAGTAGGCTGAGTTGGATTTTTTTTGAGACTGAGTGTCAAACTAATTGTGAAGAGACAAGTTGTGCATTGGTACTTGAAATTAATATTGTACTTGGTGATCAGTAGCTGGCTGATCCCTTCAGAATCAAGAATCTGGAATTGTACTTGCTGAGCTGCTAAATGGATTCACCATTCTGAGTATTTCTTTAAAAAATTAACCTATTAAAAAAAATTAAGTTTGACTACAAAATGTCATTACCTCTAAATTTTTGGCACCTCCATGTTCTCCCTGACAAACGTTTCACTTTTACATTGATCAAAAAGTTGTAGTAAGTGATGATTAAAAGGTGTGTGAACATCAATCACGTATACTATTTCAGTGAACTTTAATAGAATATACATAGCTGAGTATGAAAACAGTGACCTGAAATGTTTGACAAATACTGGTAAAATTTTCAAAACCAGTATATCAAGTAGTTGACCTTTTGGGAATTCTAAACATAAAAGCCTCTATTCAAGCCTGTTTAAGAGACTGAAGGGGGTTGGTTCATATTTTTTATCAACAGAATACATTTATGAAGTGACCTTGATCAGAAAGCAAAAACAATTATACACTCCATCAGATATTCCCTGCTGTGCCTCTTTCTTTCAGTAGAACAATAGCTGAAGTTACATTTTCCTAGTAAGATGGTTAATCAAGCCGCACATAAAATTGAGCTTTTCTAGGGATAACTCTGGGGTGATTGGAAACGATCCTGTGTTATGTCTAAATGAAAAGTTTTTGATATAAGCCCAGTCAACTATCAAAATTGTCTTTCTAGGAGTAGGTTTTGATTTCAAATGGCACCTTTCTCAAATTCGAGAGATCCATTTGCGTCGGTACAACCTGAGGAGGTCAGCTTTGGAGATCTTCCTGACCGACCAAACCAACTATTTCCTCAACTTCAATAAGGAGGTAGGCAGTGGCATTGGCAGTGGTTCCTGGCGGCAGCGGCTCAGCTCGTAACTCCAAGAGGTCGCGCGCAAGGGGCGGAGCCTTGACGAGAATCCCGTTTTTTACAGCCTGATCAGATCTGACTGTGGGCATTCCAGGAGCTTCTCTGCACCCCCACCCTGGCTGTGGGTGCCCCTGAAGCCTCCAAACATCCCCCACACTGGCCGCAGGCGCCCAGCGGCTCCCTGGTGCCTCAGTGCTCCCTTCTCTTAATGACCCTGGCCGGGGGCTCTGGGGCCAAACAAAAGCAGCTGTTGGCCTCAAGCAGCAGAGAGAGGGAGATGTGTCTACTCCTTCCATATCAAAGGAGGGAGGGGGAGAGAGGGAGGCTTGCATTCTGCCACAGTCAGTCTATGAATAGCTCCTATAAAATGTTGTGGAGACTTGGGTTTGTGGGTTTTGTTTGTTCGTTTTTAGCAAATAAACCTTTGCAATAATTTTGTAGGAAAAACATTGGTATAATTTTATTTGAACAGCAGCAGTATTTCCTAGAAGACTTCTGTGGCAACAGTGATTTTTTACTGTGTAGCATCTACACAAAAGTGAAAAAATCTGCTTCATGTTATTTGTTGCCTTTGTATCCTGTAATTGAAGGATGTCATATCCATCCATGTCCAAATATTTTATGCAGCAAGAGATAGAAGTGTTTAAAGCATAATTGTATTCCGTTTATTTCACGTTTTAAGTAGCAGAGAAGTTGTTTACTTGTCAGCTTCAGTCTCTAGAATAATTGTTTTATTCATGCTACTTTCTAACAGGTACGCAACAAAGTATATAGTCGAATATTGTCACTGCGTTCTCCAAATATTTCTGGGACAAGATCTCCGCAGGAACTTTTTAAAGCTTCAGGTCTGATGCAGGTATGAGACTTCAGCACAAACGGTCTAAAGCATTCCTCTGCTTCCTGAAGGAGTCCTGGAACATCCTGGACTACTGATTTGGCTTTTTTCCCCCAGATGGTGACTGCCAATTTCTGTACCTTCGGTCTCGCCCCTGAACTTTCACATGCATATTCTTAGAACCACTGTGTTCCGTTGTGTACAGTCAGTGAGGTAAACGGATGGAGCAGCCTCTTGTGTTGATGAGATTGTGACAAGGGTTCCAACAAGAGTAGAAAACATGTAGCAGACCTGCTTCTATTTTCAGTCCATGATACTGAGTGCTCATTTTGGAACTTTTTTCACTACATGCATGGATAATTTTCCCTGCTACCTTTTCACGATGGGGCTTTCAATGAAACTCATGAAGATTAAGCAGGAAATATGATCTTAAGGGAATTAGTAACATTGGTATAAAAGGAAAATGTCAAAGTGTCTGTATTACCCTAAATATGGATACATTTTTAAATGTATAGATGTGTTTTTAATTTCCATCTCTTCATACCATTCTTGCAGTTGTGTGTCTTTCACTTGCCAGTGCTGTCCTCTGGCAGATAAACACTGCCACAACGTGTAATTGGCAATAGTGGTATCTTTCATGTAGTGACTTCCATTGTATCTTTTTCTGTTTTTCAGAAATGGGTGAATAGAGAAATATCCAACTTTGACTACCTTATTCAGCTGAACACAATGGCAGGACGAACTTACAATGACCTTGCTCAATATCCTGTGGTAATTAAAAAAGAATAATTTTTTTGTTTTTTTGCCAGTTGTATTTTTTCTATTTTGAAAGATGGATTTTTAATCTCAGTTTTATCTTTGACTCTTTTATAGTTCCCTTGGATTTTACGAGATTATACTTCAGAAGAACTGGACCTGAACAATCCTGCAGTCTTTAGAGATCTGTCCAAACCCATAGGGGTGGTAAATGAAAAGAATGCCAAGGCTGTGAAAGAGAAGTATGTACCAGAACACTCCATTCTATTTCTCTATCTTTTCTGAGCCTTCAGGCTAATAACATATTTCAAAAATAAAGTTGTGACAGTGAAAGTTTTAAAAACTAGTTTTATAACATCACAGGTGCATTTGCAAAGGTTACGATTTGTTGTTCCTACTGTATTCAGATGAGTTAGCTTAGATGGCACTGAAAGGACAAATTTTCAGTTGTTTCTGAGATGTGGAGATAAAAACACTAAAAGGCTGGAGAAACACTTAAAGACCCAGCAGCTTGCAGAGAGAATACTATGTCCCATGTCTGCTTCAAGATAAGGAATGCAAAATCATACTGTGAGTTGAGCTGCCTGTGCTGAGAGGTAACATCGAACCAGAGTCTGTGCTGCCTGCTCTTTTTTTCAAGCATAGATTATTATCTTTGAAATAAAATATAACTCAGTGACTTGCAGCAACTCCTCTGTAGGTAGGAATGACAAGTACTTACTTACACCTGCACATCTGTGTAGCAATCCTTCTTTTTTTGCTAGTGTGGGGAGTGAGTGTGCCGTCCGTCATACCACATTGCACCAGTCAGACAGCTTCCAAAACCAGCTTTCTTCAGAAAACTTGGAACGTGGAGAATTTTCTTTGAATGATTAGGCTCTGCCCTTGACTGTATTCAAATTGTAGTTAGTCGTACTGCTGGAGAACCAATTTCACTTACCAGCCTTGTGCCACTGAGCAATATATCAGCCAGATGGTGGCGGGGCACTGTACAGTGAGGTTACCTGTAGAAAAGTGTCAATTAAATCTCTTTTCTGCATCTCGACACAGTCACACACACAATCTTTTTATCTTTTTTTTTTTCTTAAATCTTGCAAGAAACTGTGACAAGTCCCTTCGATAATATCTGTACAGCTTAGTGATGCAGGGGGGATTGTCTGTTGCATTAAGTCATACTAAATCAGTCCTGTCTTGCCCTTTATGCAGTTTCTGACAGCTGATAGCAACTGCCTAGGGAAGAGTATAAGAACAGGTATGCAAAGGCTTCATCTGGTGTACATTTCTGTCTTTCAGAAGTCTTTTTCTTAGGGACTTTTGAAGTCAGAATTGAAGTCCTCATGTTTAACAAAACACAATGTATTTTTCTCTTATAGAATGCTGTGATCCACATGTCAATCAACTGTAGTGCTCAGTTGTGTTTATAAATCTTTATTGTGTTTTAGATATGAGAATTTCGAGGATCCCCTGGGGATGATTGACAAATTTCACTATGGGACACACTACTCAAATGCTGCTGGTGTCATGCATTACCTCATTCGAGTAGAACCTTTCACAACACTTCATATCCAGCTTCAAAGTGGCAGGTATACTGTGAGCAAATGAGCAGCACCCTCATTTTGCTTCATTACCAGTTTACTGAGGGAATGAACCAAGTCTAACCTGGGATTTCTGATCTGCAGGTTTGACTGTGCTGACAGGCAGTTCCACTCTATTCCTGCTACATGGCAGGCGCTCATGGACAACCCCAATGATGTCAAGGAACTTATCCCAGAGTTCTTCTACTTTCCAGAGTTCCTGGAGAATCAAAATGGTAAACTGACTACACCAAATATTCTCATAGAAAGCTGTTCTAGTGTTCTTCAGAGAAGAATTGTTACAACCATTTGTGAATGCTGTGGAACACTTCCTATGTAAACTTTATAGTGTGCTTGCAGAAATTACTTTAATCATCATGCTGGCTTCAGATTGTTTAATGAAGACATCAGTTGTGTTAAGCAACAGCCTCAATGTTGTTGATAAATTCGGACTAGGGACTTAAGGATGGCTAAAAATAGTGTTGTTTACCTAATGTAAAATACCAGAGATGATCATTTGGATGTTTGAAAAAAAAAAAAATTACAGCAGTTAATACTGATTAAATAATTAACAAAAGTTAATATAGGCTAATTAGTATTCTTTGTACTGGGTTCATTGGATGATAGAGTTTGGACATCTTCAAACATGTGAGATCTTTTATTTGCTCTAGGCAACCAACATATTTTCTGCTTGCTACAGTTACCTTCCAATGTAATGTTAAATCACCTGATTTTAGAGCCTTGTAAGGTTTCAGTGCCCACAAGGAAAAAAAAATGACTGATAATGCTGATTGCAAAGACAGCATCCTGCATTCTGATGTGAGACTCCTAGCCAGTTTTTAATTCACATTTATTGCATAGCGAACGGGTTTTCTACCTATTACACAATTTAAAAATGGATTTGTATGTGTGTTGCTGCTAATTTATTCTGCTAGCTACAGCCTACAAGAGTTCTAAGTTATAAAAATTGGAAACATCCAGGTCACACTTTCAAAAGTGATTTAAGCATTTAGAGTCGTTCTAGTGAAACCTGGTGGGATTTAAGACTTCTTGAAGCCTTGATACTACAACCATTGAAACCTGAAAGTAACTTCATTCTTATGAATAACCTCCTTGAAATGCTTTGGACTCTTAGTCCTGCTAAAAGAAAGCAAATGCAAATCTGTTTACAAGTAGCTGTGTAAATGATTAGTGCTACTTTGAAGGCTGAGACTTCAGCTTTGGAATAATTTAGGTACTTCGGACAATTGTTATCCTGTATTATTTAACTTTTTAAACATTCAGGCAGAGCTTGCCCTTGGTGGTAGCGTTGCTGGAAATGTACATTAAGAATTTTTCAATATCCTTCCCTTGTATTGAGATAGTAATGCTTTTTAATCTTTATTGAGGTGTCAAGATACTTGAAATATTTTGTAGTAACTCTTAAAATTCTCCAAATTCTTCCCTAGGTTTTAACTTAGGTCAGCTTCAAATATCCAAAGAGGTGGTAAATGATGTTGTTCTCCCCAAATGGGCTCACTCCCCAGAAGACTTCATTTATAAACACAGGAAGGCTCTGGTAAGATGGGGTTTATATGTGTGAAATAATGATAAAGCAGGTACACCTACACGTCGTCACTGTGGCTTAAGTGTGAACTACTGAGGCTACATTTGAACTAGAGTGGTGGTTGCGTTTGACATTACAAGTACCGTTAGAACTTTCAGTTAAAAGCGCTGTGTATGTCCATAAAATGCTCAAAAAAAAAGAAGGGAAGAGCTTGAAGATACGAATCATGTGGGAGTTTGCTGCCCTAAGAATGCACAATTAGGTGGGTTTAGGTGATAAGGCTTCCCTTGCTTTTTAAAGATTATGCTTTATGGTTCTCAAGAGCTAGCAGCTTGCCTTCCATTGCATAGTTGCATTTCGATAGTCTAGATGTGCTGCTGTGCTGGATTAATTTTCCCTCTTACTGGCGGTTACTACCCTTAACGCACATGGATATTCTTATACTTCTGCCCTATACATTGGTGTATACCTAGTTTTGGAATTAAATGTCTTTTGGAATTAAATCTCTTTCACAGAAAATAGTAAATATTTCAAGAAAGCAGCAGTTCTTATTCTTACAAGAGTATTTTTCTGTTCTAGGAATCTGAGTATGTTTCCGCTCATCTTCATGAATGGATAGATCTGATTTTTGGCTACAAGCAGAGGGGACCAGCTGCAGTGGAGGCACTCAATGTGTTCTATTATTGTACTTATGAAGGTACAAAGCAGTATGCTCTCTTGTCATTGTTGTCAGACTTGGGGATTTTCAGTCTTAGACAAAAACCACTTGATTTGTGAGCATGCCATATAGTAGCCTATGGTAAGGCAACAGAATTATAGATGAAGCATAACTTGCAGTTTATCATCAAACAGCTAGAATATTTGATTCAGAAGTTGCAAACCCGAAATTTTAATAAAGGTGGCTTTTCAAAGGGCGGCTGTTCCTGGCACTTGTATTTTGTTTCTTAAAGTGCTTGGGGGTTTTTGTTAGTTTCTCATTTGCTTGCTTAAAAGCATTTGTGGGAAGAGGTTTCTTGTGGTTTAGGAGACAAGGCAAGTTGGTCAAAAACAACAAATATTGAAGATAAATGATAGACTGTTAATTCCAAAGCTGAATTTTGAGTGGCTTTTATATGCAATGTGCTGCATGCATGATGTATATTAAATTTGTTTGATAAGAAAAAAGCCTTCAATTCTTGCACTTTTACAGATACACTTAAAATTTTACTTACTGAGTGGAGTTTTCAGATTATCTTTAACATGAAGGCATTGTTTGAAGGCTTTTCAGGAGTAAAATGTGATAACACTGCAATTAAATTAAGCTTCACAACATTTGTTGACCATTATCAGTTCTCAATAAGTTGTCTGGATCATGTTCTTTTTCCATTTTTCTACCCTTCATCATTCTGGTTGTGATCTAGGGGCTGTGGATTTGGATGCTTTAACAGATGAGAAAGAAAGGAAAGCTTTAGAAGGGATGATAAACAATTTTGGGCAAACTCCATGTCAGCTGTTAAAGGTAATGCTCTTTGTTCCCTCTCAGTGAGACCTTTGTGGTTAAATCCAACTGAGTAACAAAGGACTTTGGAAAAAGAATGAAAAGATGATGGTTTTTAGGAGAGTAGTTTGTAATTTTAGGAATTTTAAGTCTTTGCTACATTACCACTGCTAAAGGTCACACTGATGGAAATTTAACATACTGTTTTCGAAAAAAATTAATATACGTTACCAAGGGAAATTAGGTGCTCAAGAGTCTATTTTCCCATTGATTATCAAGAAGTTTCTGAGTATCATGTGACTTGAACAAATGAATAAATTTGTGTAACCTGATAATCCTTCAAATATTGTCTCCTAGGAGCCCCATCCACAGAGGCTGTCAGCAGAAGAGGTAGTGCAAAGACTGACTAAAAGTGACACCTCCACCCTGAATCTCTTTCAGCACCTCACTGAACTGAAGTCATTCTTCATCGAGGTAGATGTTACCTGAAATTTTGTAAAATCTGATTTGAAATTTCTGATGTGCTTGAAACAAAAGGTCACAACCTAGATGAAAATAAACATGCTTCCTATTTAAGAAAACGTTTTTAAAATGCAAATGTGTCTAAAATGAGCTCTGTCTTCTTAATTAGTTTCATCGAGGTTGAATCCCCTAAATTTGTATCTTCTGGCTGCTTCTGTGGGTGTTTTTTGAGTCTTAAGATGCTAAGAAAACCAAGAACATCACTGGCGGCACCTGAGGACTCCCTGAACTTGGGAGCTAAACTCCCTGATTTAGGACAGAGCCAGGGTTTCATTTCTGGTGTCTGCAACAAAGCATCCCTGCATGAACTGGATATGTGTGTTCCAGTGCCTTAGAGGACTCTACATGGCTGACGTTACTCCAGAGCCTTTGGGTTTTACTCTCCACAGATACCAGATTTGTCCTTTAGCTCTTACATGTAATCAAACCGAAACTGTGTCCTTTCTCTTAGGGAATCAGTGATGGTGTGCCCATCATCAAAGCTGTTGTCCCCGGGAATCAGGCACGTTCCTTTATTTCTCAGGGAAGCCCAGAGATCTTGGTGAGTTGCGTGTGTCAATACTATTCTTAGACTGCAGACAGTCAAATAGGTGTGTATGTTTCATACAACTTGTAGAGAAACACTTCTTAACTGTTCCTGTTCAAATGTGTTCCTTTAACCCATAGTGAATGTCAGCTATAAGTTAAACGTTTTTCTTCTGTAGAGAAACCAGGTTGATTTGTTGAATGGCATTTAAGAACTGATGAGACATGAGTGTCAGTTGTCGTGAGGTGTGGTGTAAGTTGCCCACTCAATCCACTTCCATAATAGCAATCAACTTCCTAATGCAGTGCAGCCCAGCTTGAAAAGGGCAGTTTTTCATGGCACCATTATGTTTATCATTACTTTCCGACCCATATATTAAACTATACTGTATGCCACATATACTTACTTCAAAGGCTGGCACTGTTGCTGAAATTAACTGTTGTGCTTACACTATGGCAGATGGCCAAATGATGAAAAGAGGAGAGTGGTTTTGTATTTACATCTGTATGTATGGTCTGCTTACAGGCCCTGTGCAATAATACCTTGGTTTTGCAGGAAAGAATATTATTTTCCAATATTCCTACTTTGTAGGTCAAATGTACTGTCCTGGCTTAGTGTGGTATGTGCATATATAATTTAGAATTTGGACACATCTAAAATTCTCATTTTATTTTTTCTAAATATCTAATGAAAATATCCTCGACTATTTACATTCCCTTCTTATTTCTCAGAAATAGAACTGTAGTACAATTTTTTTTAAAAATCATCTTCCTGTGGTAATTTGTTAACGTTTGATGACTGCTATTTCAAATAAGAGAAGCAGCAGCTGACTGAGTGTTTTGTATTTTACCTCCTTGCTACATGTTCCTTCTCCCTGCTTTCAACTTCTCTGGTGTATCTAGAACACACACTATTCTAATTTGGTAATATGCACCACATGTGCATTAACTCACCTCAGCTGGATGTTTTTTTTGATTTGTAGATGGAAATGTAGAAGGCCGCGCTGGATTTTATGCAAGCTCCATTGCCATCAAAGGCAAGCAGAAAATATACCTGTGGGTTTCACAGATTTTCCTTTCAAACTTTTTTAGATAACAGCAAGTCTGAACTGTGTTATTGGAACTCATGGTTGGCTGCCTTATGATAAAAATATCTCCAACTATTTTACATTCATCAGAGATACCACAGTGACAAATCCCAAGTAAGCATGTGATGAGGCGAGGTGCAGATGAATGCATCTACACTAATAAAACACAGTAATTGTTCAACAGTCAGTGGGTTATACTGTTTTCATTGGCTGAGTTTTCACATAAGAATGCATCTTCTGATGTTCAAGAATATTACCTCTAATCTGTAATACTATTCTAGTAAAGAGTTATTTAAGTAGTACTTCAAGGTTCTCCATTCTTAGATGTACTTCTAACTTTTAAAAATAAATACTCATCTTTGAATCTGAGATGGTCAGTCTTCATACTTCCTTACACTATAGTACAGGTATATGTGGTGGGTTTGCTTCTTCGCTTTTTAGAATATTCTTTTTTTTCTTTATTGTAACAATACTTAATAGGGACATAAGTTATTCATACAGGATCAAATTGCATGAAAGACTGAAAAGATCTAAGGTGAAATCTTGCTTCCACTTGCTGCTGGTAGTGAGAGTATTGCCCTGGATATCAGGGTGCCAGAATTCCACCAATTATTTTTTTAGATATAGCCTCCTCTATAGATGGAATTTCTTATTAATTTTTAAGGATATAGGAAGTGCAAAATACATTGGTCTGCACTAAAGCTACCCTTAACTGCTCATCATTTGCCTGCAGAACCCAGCGCAATGTGAGTGGTCCCTTTGCACCGGGGCTGGAGATCACCTCCAAGTTGTTTGCAGTGTCCCATGATGCAAAGCTGCTCTTTAGTGGAGGACACTGGGACAACAGCATCAGAGTGACATCTCTTACGAAAGGCAAGCTGGTTGGACAGCACCTCAGGCACATGGGTTAGTAATTGTTTATATCGTGAAATGAAAGGTTTTGCTTATTGTGTCTTGATGCTTGGTCTTCTTGGAAATAATTGTAGCCAGTGCACTCGAGCGGACAAGCCCAGCTGTTATAAAGGAATGGAAGCATAGGAACAGAAGAATATTTGAACCATGATTACACATAAATACTTCAGCATGACTTTTTAGTCATTGGAGTGATGGTTTAATGTCGTTTCAAAAGAAGGCTTGACTGCTGGTTTTAGGTAGCAAAGGTGGTTAAATCAGGTTGGTACACCTGTACAAGACTTCATTGTTTAATATAGTCTCATCAGCCCTTATCACAGTGAACTGACTGCAAATCAAGATACGTTGTTGGTCTGTTACATGCACATTGTCACTCTGTGGGAAGTTAGTTTTAAATATTTCTGTGATGATAACCTTGTGTTTTCTTTCCTTTATCTAGATATTGTGACCTGCTTGGCAATAGACTACTGTGGAATTCATTTAATTTCAGGCTCCAGAGACACTACCTGCATGATATGGCAAATAGTTCAGCAGGTAGGTTATTTAGGCATACTCTGAGAAGCAGTTTCTGAATGCTTTTTTGTGCTCCTCTGTCTTGCTGTGATGGTTTATTGATTTCCTTTCAGGTTGGCAGTGAAGACAGGCCACTAAAATTGATTAGCTTACTAATTTTACTACTCCCATTGTCTTCTGTATTTGAAATATTCACTATACGCATTAGTTACTTTACAGCTGAAGTACAGTATTTCAGAGGCACTCTTAAAGATATCATAGATTATTTTCAGGATAGGCAAATATTGTTCCCCGTTGTACAGATAGAAGAACAAAAAAGAGACAGTGCTTGAGACTTCCTAAATTTGTTAGAACAGTGTTTATAGTTGGGGATTTTTACATTTCTAGGCTGCTGTTCAGTGTACTACTTGCATTTTAGCGTATTGTTTCCACTGTTGAACGAGTACACTAGGAGTTAGCAAAGCCAACACTAGTCTGTGAACTGGGTTTATGCTGGCATTTCAGAATTCTTTAATATTGGTCTTGTGCTTTCACACAATGAAAGTGTTTGTGTGATGCATGTGTGTACTCACACACGAAACATGAGGCCATTTCCATTGTTAAGCATTTAAATGCTCATTTCTGATTGCTGCATTACAGGTAACATGAGTAGGATTAACTGCAGGGGGAGCTGTCATACTATGGACAGTACATTTTGTCACATCACCTTGTTATAATTGAACTAAAGTCAGCACATTAAACCAGTACAGTGGCGTGTAACTGCATGTCTTTTTGTGGAAGCCGTCCTTTTGGTGGGAACATTTAGAATTCTTCCAAGAAGTACTTTATACCAATAGTGTTTTGTCAAAAAGATGAGACCTTAGTGCTCACAACAGTATTTTTTTGATCTCAAGTGAGGATAAATGTTGAGCATTTTTTAGTTTATCTTAGTGTGAGTTAAATAAGTCATCCTTTGGAGATGATATTTGTTTAGAGTTGCTTTTTCTTAAGACTTCTAATGTATTTTCTTATTATTCTTTAATGGATATCTAAATATCTTGTATGTATTGTAAATTCTTCTTGTGAGAATTTTCCCTTGGTCTTTACAAAGTGGCAGCAATGGCTGCATGCTGTCACGTCCATTCTACTTGTCTGCTCTGCATTTTTTCCCAGCTCTGTATTTTGACACTTGTTCTGCATTCCTGCATTCTTCAGGCTCCCTGGCCTTGGTTGACTGCCAAATATCTATCACAGAAGTGACAATAAAGAGTCTCCTTGGAACTATTTACTAATACCCTCTCAGTAAGCACAGGTCTTGCCGTAGGACTGGTCTGAGGATGTCTGTATATGCTGGAACAAAAGTACTAAATGATTTTTTTACACCCTGCAGTCATGTGGGAAAATTACTGTTTTTAATGAACATTATTACAGTATTTCCTTTGTATATTGTACTACTGGTAGTCACTGAGAAAGAATATTAGCTCTTCCTTAGAAGATCGAACAGAGTTGCTGTAATTTTAAGGAAAATAACTTTCAACTTCTTTAAGCATGGCTGTGAACATAGTGCTTAAGTGCAATGTAAACTGTAAGAACTGAACAAGCCCAGATACACAAATAAGAAAAAGTGGGTAGATGAGTGGATCCTAACTCCTATTAGGATTGCTAACTGTGGTGTAACCTGGACATCTGAAGGGATATAAACAAGGCGACTAAAAAGCTCTGTCTTTCACATGTCCTTCGTTCATTCTTGTGATGTCAGTAAATAGCACTGCTGACATAAAAGGTAAAAAATTGGCATTGGAACAGGTGAGTTATGCCTTCGCTTTTGGTCTATGTCAAATATACATCTCCCACAACTGATAGTGAAGATACCAGAAATTTATTTTTTGTTTGTCCTTCAGCTGCAAGAGAATGTGTCATTGCACTTTTTGTTACTCTCAGGGAGGAGTGCCTGTAGGTCTAGCACCTAGGCCGTTACAGATCCTTTACGGGCATACTGATGAAGTTTCGAGTGTTGGCATCAGCACTGAGCTGGATATGGCAGTGTCAGGATCCAGGGTAAGCATTGTCATACTTTTCCCTTCTTTGCCTTTTCTTTGCTCAAACCATACAGCATGTTTGAAGTTGATGAAGAATAATATAAAAATGTGACTGTTTCATGATGTTTTCTTCAGCCTTGCACATCAAGATGCTATGCATCCTCTCCCTTGCTGCCTGCTTAAACTGGGCTGTCTCAAACTGCTCTGCACAGCATGGGCCTCAGATACCATGTTGTGTTATTCTGCACAGATGAGCTTTAATGAGTGTGGACTTATTTGGAGATCTTAAGCTTCTCATAGGAACAATTCTGTGATAATTTCATGCCTGCTTCCTTAACCTTGAAGGTTCTGTGCATCTTATTTGTGTTCCAGCAAGACCTGGACAGGCTGGAGAGTTGGGCAGGGAAAAATTTAATGAAATATAACAAGGGCAAGTGTAGAGTCTTGAATCTGGGCAGGAACAACCTCAGGTTCCAGTATAAGTTGGGGAATGACCTGTTGGAGAGCAACGTAGGGGAAAGGGACCTGAGAGTCCTGGGGACAGCAGGATGACCATGAGCCAGCACTGGGCCCTTGTGGCCAGGAAGCCAATGGTACCTGGGGTGGGTTAGAAGGGGGTGGTCAGTAGGTCAGAGAGGTTCTCCTGCCCCTCTGCTCTGCCCTGGGGAGACCACACCTGGAATCTTGTGTCCAGTTGTGGCCCCTCAGTTCCAGCAGGACAGGGAACTGCTGGAGAGAGTCCAGCGCAGCCACCAAGATGCTGCAGGGAGTGGAGCATCTCCCGTGTGAGGAAAGGCTGAGGGAGCTGGGGCTCTGGAGCTGGACAAGAGGAGACTGAGGGAGGACTCATTCATGGGGATCAATATGGAAAGGGGGAGTGTCAGGAGGATGGAGCCAGGCTCTTCTCGGTGACAATAAATGGTAGGACCTGGGTTAATGGGTACAAACTGGAACACAAGAGGTTCCACTTAAATTTGAGAAGAAACTTGTTCCTGGTGAGGGTGTCAGAGCCTGGCCCAGGCTGCCCAGGGGGGTTGTGGAGTCTCCTTCTCTGCAGACATTCCAACCTGCCTGGACACCTTCCTGTGTAACCTCATGTAAGTGTTCCTGCTCCATGGGGGGATTCAACTAGATGATCTTTTGAGGTCCCTTCTGATCCCTGACATTCTGTGATTCTGGGATTCTACCTTACTGTATGACTCTGGCAGGCTGCTGAACTCTATCCTGCACTTAATTCTTACTCATATATGTGACCTGTGAAACGGCTGATTTGCTGTCTGTCCTTCCCCTATTGCCCTATTTGCATTTATTTTTCATGTGCCTGTAGTACGTTGCCTTGAGGGGAAGGTTTCTTTGTGTAGCGTTCCTAATGCTCAGGAATCTCGATCTCCAGTTAAGGACTTAAGTGCTTTCATAATATTCCCTCTCTATTTAAATATTCTTTCTGTGTGTTGCGGTAACTTACCTGCTGAGTAACAACTTACCTAAATTTGACTGCAGGATGGAACTGTTATTGTCCACACTATTCGGAAAGGTCAGTACGTGAGGACTTTGCGACCACCTTGTGAGAGTTCTCTCCTGCTGACTGTTCACAATCTGGCTGTGTCCTGGGAAGGCCACATAGTAGTCCACACCAGCATAGAAGGAAAGACTACTCTTAAGGTACTTAGGTTCATGGCATACCTCTCTCTCTTTCTCTGAAGACATTAGTCATAAATGTTGTTAACTTTATCCTTCTTTTCTAAAGTAATAAGACTTTTTGAGCATCCTGTGTCTTTTTCCGTTTTTTTTTTTTTTTTTTTTTATTTTGCTAGTCTGTGTGAGTGAAATTGGATTAAAGCTTAAGTCATAGACACACTGTGCACCTGTAAGTTTCATTAAAATCTCCCAATACCTGCAAGGAAGATGCCCAAGCATGTCCCAATGAATCTTCGTGGGAGAGCTGCTTTGAAGTTGAAAACTGGGGGAAACAAGTTCCACTGTGCACAGAAACTAAAGTTTGCAAGGGGAGCAGTAGGTTTGGGGTGTAAGATGCCCAGTGACGACACTGAGGTTTTTTAGTTTTAGAGGGAGAGCTCTAAGGTTCACAGTGTAGCTTATTCTGTCCTTTGAGTAGCTGCGTAGTTGCTTTAATAAGGGTAGAGGTGTTAGGATTTCTATGAACATGGAAAATTTCTTGAAGACAAGTTTATTGGATGTAGGCATGCTAGCTGCTATGGGAAGATGGGGACAGAAGAGACCAAGGTATTGTCAGGCTGAAAGAACTTCAGGTGGTCACGTTAGCTATGTCTTTAATCCATCAGTAATTCATTGTCTTGTCCAGAAAATACTTCTAGATCTAGCTCTGTGGAAATATACCTATTTCCTCCTGCTTTTCAGTTTGGTTTGGGGGAGGGAGGGTGGCAGCGGGGCTGACGATAAGAGTGCTCTTTTCCTTTCTTCTTCCTTAATAAAAACCCTTATAAAATAGGGACATGTCCATTAAATCCATGAATGTTTTCAGAAAATTTGGAATTGATTAGATGGATAGGTAAGACGATACCATGTTACATCAACAGGTGATGAGAAATAACTTCAAAAATTTCCATACAGAACCTGGTGTACATACACATTGCGTATAGGCTCGGTAGTCCTGTATCATTCGACAAGGAAACTGTTGTCATCAGTATTATCTGTGGGTTATTACCCAAGTTAGCTCCTGTTAGTGAGCTAAAGACACAAATAATACAATCTTAAATGTCACAGAGAACTGACTGGATCCTTTTTGATCTTTTCAGGATAAGAATGCATTACATCTCTATTCTGTCAATGGAAAATATTTGGGTTCTGAGACTCTGAAGGAGGAAGTGTCAGATATGTGTGTGACTGGCGAGTATATAGTGATGGGCAGCTTACAGGGATTTCTTTCCATACGGGATCTCTACAGGTAGTGTACCACCATCAGCAGTTTATTATCGAGATGCAAATATAAAGATTTATTGAGAAATGGCTGTGTAACGTGGGCTTTGCTTGGTGCTGTAGGTGGTAACCATTGCTTTTTTCTGTATTCCTGAAAGAACTCTTCTATGGGGGAACGAAGATAAGGAGAAAAGAAAAATGGGAGGTTATACCAGGCATTTGTCCCAATTATGCACCTAGAACTGACAGAATTCGGGAAGAGCTGTGTCTGACATCTGCGAGCTGTGATTGTCCCCATGTCTGATTAGTCACTGGGAGCTCAGCAATTGCAAGATCACGTCTCATGTAGTTCTGCACTGAGTTTCAAACTCTCCTTACTGCTGCACTCTGTAGAGCTCCATTGCTCCTCAGAATGGGAGGGATCTTTGTCGTTTAGGCAGTTGTGGGGGTAATGTTACTGTTCTTCAGTGAAAATGTCTTAATTTACTGACACATCTATGCCTGTTCTTGTTATTTGAACTCCATTCTGGAGTATGACTAGGTCGTTCCGTAGCAGTTTACAATAATTGAAATAGCGAACTGGATATCGAGAAGCTGTGTTTTATAGTGCATCCCACAGACAACAATTTCAACTGCAGTGTGATTCTTTGCCATATGTGCAAACATATACGTGATGAGCTTTGTCTCTGTGGTTTTTGATCATTGCAGCCTGAGCCTGAGCATCTCCCCCTTAGCCATGCGACTGCCAATTCACTGCATTTCTGTCACCAAAGAGTACAGCCACATCCTTGTTGGCTTGGAGGACGGCAAGTTGATTATCGTTGGTGTTGGCAAGCCCGCAGAGGTAAAACCCACCATCAAGAACTTTTTCTACCGAACAGTGGGAAGCTCACTTATATCTGCTTTCCAGTTGAGCAAGAGGTCTCCTCTATGGCAGGGTAAATTTAAGAGCAAGTTTCAGTTTTCAGTGGGAAAAAAATAACTATTGAGACTGCTCTACTGAAATTTCTCATTAAGAATCAAAGGTTTATAGGGATCACAGATGGGAAGCTCAGCTGGACTAACTTGCAAACCTTATCACTCACATCTGAATAAGCAAAGTCATAGTAACTAACTTTTTCTGAACGTGATAGTGTTGTCAGCCACTTCTTGATGAAATAATTTTCCAGAAGAAAACTGGAAGCGAAAGAGAGCAAGCTACTTTATTTCTCCTGCTTTCTGTCAGATCTTTTGATACGCATTGATTGACACTGGGGAAAAAAATATTACTGCTTTCTGTTCAGAGTCTCTAATTACAGTGCACAAAGAATCACTTGTGTAGGTTTCCAATATGCTCTGTGCTCCATATGGTGAATATAAACTTGTTGGTACTGCATATGCAATATCAAATACAGAGCATCCATCTGTCAAATAGCTGTGCCCAGTTTTGCTTGTGCAGAACGATTTTGCTTTAAGTACTTCTTGTCATGATTTTCAAAGTACTTGTGTTAGTTTAAACCTGCTTCTCTTTATAACCCAATCTCCATTGTGCTGTGGTGTATTTATTTGAACATGTGATTACCACTTTTGCATGACCTTTAGTAAATGCCAGAAAAGTGTCTTAATTTAATTTCATATTTTAATTGTGAAAACAGAGCGACTTTATTTGCTGGTAGTTTAAAGTGTTTTAGCTAGGAGATACATGGTTTTATATTTGAACCAGGCTTCCCACAGTGTTAGCCTGACTTTGTTTGCAGCGGATGGGGAGGGAGGTTCCCACTGACCTGCAGCTGGACTTTGTCCTACTGCACAATTGACAGAGAGGTGCTTCTGATGGGGCTAAACTTACGTTTGTAATGACAGTTTTAATGTCACTGTCATTTCTCAGCATCCTGTTCCTTAGCAAAGATCTTTTGTAGGCTGAAATGTATGTATATCATTAGACCAGAGGCTTTTTTTCTTTCAGCTGTTAATCACATCTATTTTTCTAACTATGGAGAAAGTGTTGTTCCAAAGACTGGATTCCTTATATGAATTTTTTTTCAGGATAATCTGTTTATAATTCAGATGATCTGCAAGCTTAATATCTATGTGAATAGATTTTTTTTTTAAGGAACAACATTATGTCCCAGATTTTCTAGTTTTCTATAATGCCATCAGTCAATATATTTGAAAAGCATATGTATGTGGGGTATTTCTTTGAATTATTTGTAGTTTGGAAGGAATATATGAATTTCTAGAATTTTATCCTTATACAGAAGACAGTGTTGTAGTTCTGGCTTTTCGTGGTGATACTGATCCTTGGGATAAAGGGAGAGACCAACTTTATTGTGCATACGGTGAAATGCTGCTTGGTATTAAGATTGGCCTTTAGTGTTTCTGCATTGACAGTATCCAGTACGAAGTGAAGTACAACAAATGTCACTGTATTTTTAACAATGACGTGGCTGTTTGGGATGCTGCACGGTCTGGGAGATGCTCACCCGCCCGTGCCGATCCCTGTGCCTTTTCTAGCAGGCTGCTGCTGCAATGACACCGTTGTTGAGCAAGCTTAACTTGTAGTTCCGAGTGCCGGGAGCTGTTCTCAAAGCTGCGCTCTTCAGACATGCACCTTGTTTGTTGAACTGTGAGGGATTTCACCACCTAATTAGCTGCCAGGCTAATCGCTACTGGCCAATCTTAAGCCTTATATTTAAGAAAGAAATTAAAACAGTTTCTTACAAATTGTTGTCAGATGGCAAACCTACCAGATGCTGGATTTAACGTGGCCTCTGGTTGCTTGTTATCTGTCTATACTTTTGTATACTTACTCAATATGAATTACTTCTGGTTTAAATTTTACCCTGGGCACTTCACCCAGGATCTTTGGAAGACTGTATAAATCTGACACCAAGAGATAACCTTTCTCTCTTTCCTCCATTCTGCTGTCACTGCCTTGCATTTTGCTTATCTTTTCCTTTTCACTTCTAGCAATTTCTGTTTGAAATCTCTAAAATAAAACGTCCTTTCTTCTACTTTGCTTCTTTTTTGCTTCACATTCACCTCTTTTCCTTCCTATCAAAATAGCAATCGAAACACTGTTTCTAAGCCATTTGAAGTAGGATAAGTAACAAGTCTGCATTACTTGGTAATAACCCTTTAACCGTTCAAAACCAGAGAAGACTTTGATCAGTGTTTTGTCTGTTGTTTTTTGTCAGTCCCAAGAATCATCCCTAAGTGTAACTTTTGGTTTGTTTTCAAATAATTTTTGTTGGTCTAATTTTGTTTATGCAGTACATTGTAGTGCCTGCATTTCACCAGAATCAGTGTCTGAATTCCTTTTTAATTTATCCACCTTATCCCTTCCCCCTCCTTTTGTTTCTCTGAATTACTTTTAAACAGATGCGCTCAGGTCAGCTTTCCCAAAAGCTATGGGGATCAAGCAAACGGCTCAGCCAGATTTCATCAGGAGAGACTGAATATAACACTCAAGATTGCAAGTGATTGCTGCTACCTTCTCTTGTGGATTCCAGAAACATGTCTAATCTTTTGGTCACTTTAAATGTGTATCTCAACTTTCAGGGGCTTGATTCTTAAGTCTGTTGAAGATGAACCAATGGTAGAGGTACAGTAATAAGCATATGTACTCATGCAAGTTAGCTTGCTTGCATATTTTTCCTTAACGGTGTTGACTTGCTCACAGCACAATCCCTCTCTAAATGGCTGCTATAACTGTGTTTCAGGAAAAAAATGAAAGAAAATAAAACAAAAACAAAGACACCCAAACCTCCAAACCCAAGCTTGCTAATTGAATTTAAGATAAGTAGCATTTGATGGAAAGCTGCATAGGGTCAGATGTTCCTTGATCACAAAGAGGGTATTTGGCTTTGCTTTGACAGCATTGTAATTCCCCAGCAGTAAATTAAAATTCTGGCAGTTGCAGTGGTCAGATTCAGAATTGAGATAGGTGACATTACAACCTTTTCAATATGTTTTTAGCCCAATGAACAATGTATTGCAATTTGTTCCTGTAAATGGCTATTGCTATCTTTTTTGTAGCTCCAGTCTTAGGCTGTTCTGCAAGGAACACCTGTGTTGCACTACTTGATTATCAGAAATTGGTTAAAGCACAGACATGAATAACTTCAAAGGAGTTGAAGGTGGTAAAGGAGCTAAAGGAGGTAGGAAATACTTGCTGCTGAAAATTATTTATATTGTTAACTAGACTAAGAAATACATCAAGAAATACCGTAATATATGTAATATCTTGAAAAATACAGAGAAATAATCAGTATCTATATTGGTCAAAGATCAATCTGCTTCATTAGTAAGGCAACTCGTACCAACAAAAGATGAATTTCCACTGCAAAATCATTTTGACAGCATTGCAGCACAATTTAGTTAAATGGCACCTTTTTGTTTCTTGGCCTGATGTTCAGCAAACTAGTTGTTAGCCATATATTTTTTTTCTGTAAAACAAAGCAGGGCAACAGATAACGTATCCATTTTCAAGATGTGTTTAAGACATGGGAAAAGAAAATATCAGATCCTTATGTGCGCTATATCCAACAAAATAGCTATGGATTTTATGCTGTATTTTGGAGAAGCCATTACTGGTGGGTTTTTTGGTTTAGCAATACATCGTGATAGAAGGGTGTGTATTTCCTTGTAGTTCTGACATTTTTATAATGTTGATTACAATGATAAACCCCATACTGTTAGAAAACCCTAGTACTGAGGGAAAAATAGGAATTTTTGGATCGGCGTACGAAAGTATGTGTGCATATGTATAGATGTGTGTATGTTTGTGTGTATATATGTATATACATGTATGTATGTCTATCAAAAGGAGAAAATATCATGGGGTAAGGGGCATATAGATATAAGACAAAACTATAAGTGATTGTTGGCTAGTATGTTCCCTTTTGGCTATTGCTTTCTTCCCCCACCATCACTTTTCTTGTCATTTTTATTTATTTATGGAAATGAATGTGTGTTGTATCTCCTATAAATGTTACCAGATACTCCCTGTGTCTGGGGAGCTGTTGAACTACCTGAGGAACTCCATAGGGTATAATCTCATTTCATTAACTTTTAGCACAATATTTATTAACTTTGTAGAAATAGTAATACCTCCTTACCCAGCAAAAGGAGAACCTTCACAAGTTCTGTTAGTCTCATTCAAACTGTTTTCTTCTCCTCAATTTCTTTACTGGAAAAAAGAAATCCCTCTTAATGACTGATTACTGTGCTGTGTAAAGAAAGTTGCGTTGCTGCTTCTTAACTTTTCTAAATGAGATAATAAATCAGACTAGTGAGCAAGTGGGGTCTATGCATAGTTGCAATATTCTGATTAATCACTGTGAGAGACTGGATTGTCTGGAAAGTTAGGAGAAAATAAGAATTATTTCTCTGAGTCACTTGACAAGAGAGCATTAAGTTTCAAGAAATAGAGTGGTGTGGTTATTTTGAGGCTCGATGTACGTAAAAAAGCCCACATCCCCTATTTTCAAATAAGCTATAGAGAAGTGAAAAATACTATTTTTAATCAATTACCTATCCAGTAAGAATACTAAGGATACTATGAAAGTATTAAGTGTGTATATGAGAATGTGACGTATGTCTGTCCATTTTGATTTCATGAAGAAAGAATTTCAGGGAAGCTCTTTCGGGAGCAGTTGAGAAGAATTTCAGTTCAGCTCTGAGACTTTCCTGTATTATGGGAAGCTGAAAACAACTCATTTGGGGCATTGAGTTGGTGGCTTTTATAAGAATGCATATATGTTCTGTTTAAACGCATAGATGAGTTTAAGTGTTTACTTGCAGGGGAAGGGGGCAGGAAAGGATGATGTTTCAGGCTGGTAGAATCAAGTGGAAAAACTGAGGAGACAGGTTTGGTGAGAGCATCAGGGTTTTTTTGTGACTTGCACAGAGAGGGTTTGAAAACGTCCTACAGTGGTTTAGGTATGTTTATACAACAGTTGAATTAATGTTGTTAGTAGTTTAATGTTAAAGAATACTGAATACACTCTGTCAGTTTAAGTAAAATATCATGTAGTTGCAATAATTGGGGATGAAAGAGTTAATGGTGAAGAGCTTTGACATTTGAATACTGTCATTTTAGTGCATCACAAGCATTAGGTGGTCTTCACCAATATCTGGGATGGGTTTGAATGTGGAGAGTTCTCAGGCTCAGATTTGAGCCTGGTTTGTGCTCTGCACGAAGCAGCGGAACGAAGAGGGGACGGGTGAGCTCGGAGCTGCCTCGTGCTCTACGCACAACAGTGACAGCCATCGCCTTTTGATGTGTTATCTGGTCCTCGAGGATGGGAGGTGCACACCAGCTCTTGCCAGAGCCTCTCTGGAAAGACCCTTGTAGGTCTGAAGGTCTGCACTTTGCTTTTATCTAAACCCAGCTCTAATTGAAAGATATAGGTGGTCAATGTGAGCGTCAGCTGGTGTGTTGTTTCTTTTGGTTTTAACGTATTTGTGTAAGTCTTTTTAAAAGTAGAAAGTGATTTTTTCTGATCAGCTGTTCACGTTGGTTGAATTGCAGTCTGTTGTGCAGTGCACTGTGAATTAGTGAACTGACTTTCATAATTCTTTGATTTCCTCAAGTCAGTAAAACTTAGGATTACATTTTGTTTTTCATGTAGGACTGGTGAAATAAGATTTTCCTTTGCTTTTGAAACAAGATTTATTTAATTGTAAAAATTAAAGCTGTGAGATGAGAGCATTCTGATTGGGAATTCAGAATAAAATAGTCTGAAGCGACAGTTGTTTCCTAACACTACACTTGTCAAGATCTTCTTGGTGGTATCTTCTTTCTTTTACTTTTTGGAACAACCCTAATGATATTTATAAAAGCTGAAGATATGCTTACATTCAAAGCTGAGCAAGTAGGAGTGTAAATATGGATATCTAAAAGAAACTGCAAACTGACTCTTTTCATAGCTGCACATAGATGAGAACAAGTAGCTTGCAGCATTGAGTCACTTCTCCCTAGCACAGTTCTGAACTTGCATACCAAAGGATGACATTTAGAAGACATCTCTCCTTTATTTCAAGTAAAATGTTTGTTAAATTTCTCTTTATCAATTCACTTGTAATTCTTGGTAGTATTTTAGTTGTCTTTTCATCTATAGTGAAGAATCTTATCTAGTCTGTGCAGTTTTTCTACTATAGGAGCATTCAGAAAGCAGAATATTTGCTGTTCAAGTTAGCATCGGACTTAAGCAAATTATCCTATATCAATTTACTTGTTATCTAATACTCACTAATAGGATATCTAAAAACCAGCTTTTCTATTATCCATGTACTTTACCAACACCAACAAAAAAATAATATTCCCAATTTTAAACTAACTGCACTTCTCTTCATGGTTAATACTCATTGTGGAAATCAGGTTTTAGGAAGCCTGTTTTGTTTTAAAAAGAAAAGAAGAAAAGGCACTAACACACACACATTACAGTTGCTTTGCTAATCTGCAGCATTGATATAAAGAAACATTTTTCCCGCTGTTATACCTTAGATCACGAATGTTATCACAAAAGAGGTTTATCAAAGTCTTTACAGGCTTTAAATAGTCTAGTCAATTGGCGGCTTCATAAGGATCCTCTTTAAAGTTGTATTTCTGTGTCCTTTAAGTGCAAAGAACTGAGTTTCTGCACTGTAAAAATTCTATATGGAACTGATAACAGTCCTACATCAGTCTGCTTTAAGGTAGTCTGCAGGAATTATGAATTTATTTGTAATGCACAATAATTAGGTAGGTCTTTTAACTCGTGCCCTAATCAATGGGAGCTGTAATGCTCACTTCCCTACACCATGGCCCCCTCCTCCGTGTTTCCTCTGTCTTTCCCAATCTCAGTTAACAAAATCATTACAAAATACATGCACAGCAGCCAGATGCTTCACCGAACTTTTACTGTGTATCTGTATTTAGTTGAAAATGTGTATCTCTATAGGAATTATGGTATGGTAGGGAGCTTTAGAGCTAGGGAGGGCAGTAGAGTAGATGTCAGCCCTTCTGTTCCTGCATTGAGTCTGTGTAGACACATGCTCTGTGTTGTCACCTGAAGGGACTCCTCTGTTCCGCCGCTAGTGGCCCCTTGATAGCTAGCTTAGATGCTGAGGCTACGTGCTGTGAATACTTTATTTCCTGTCAAGGAATCTATTTGAAAAAACAACATATGAACGCATATCCTAATGTGAACCTAAGGCCTGATATATTAAATATTGTTAGATGAAAGCACAACATAGGGTTATATTTAATTGGGTGGAAATTCAAGCATGTGCTTCAGTGCTTTCTAGAATGAGCTTTTCATGCTTTTTGGTTTAAAAGACTGTGTCAGTTCCAGCTGTAAAGACACTTGTTAGCGGTCTCCTTTGGCAGAAATAGTTTTTGCGCAGTCATATGCATCTGGGTTCACTGTACACCAACGTTAGACTCAACTGAAGCATTGGGAAGATGTCTTCCCTTCCATCCCAAGGAGCCACATTCTCCTTCTTATTACTGATTGCCATTGTTAGCACAGACTGTCATAGGAAGCAAGGGTTTTCTGAAAAGCTACGGTTTAAAATAGCCATCAGATGCCTGAATGCAGAAACACCTCCGAAGGCAGCACAGCATGTTGTGCAGAGCCTGAGCCGAGTGCTGCTCATCTTACGGCAGGCTTGAACACCCCAGGTGTGAGGAACTGCTTGTAGCGTTAATTCAAAGGTACCCTTTGGTTTCAATTCACCTTTTCACTGTGCATCTGTGGAAGAAAACTGGTGTGTGTTTCTTTTAGTTACCATTTACCCAAATAGCACACATAAAATAGATGTTGCGCTGCTTTTCTTCAGGAGAGCGTTCCTCCAGTGGTGTATTCTTTTTATTTTCATCTGCTGGGCTGGGAAGTTTGGCAGGAGCTTAGGTCTGTGATTATACTCAGCACAAACACAGTTTTAAAACATGTCTTCTGTCCCAGAAGCATGATTGTCAGTAAAGATTATGGTTTAAAGCTGCTAAGGTGTTTTGAGATTGAAATATAAAACATCCAGCCATATATATCAGAGATCTAACTGAATTTACAGGCCACTTGTTTATTTAGCTTCCTGTCTCAGTCAGTATTTTCCTCTTGGGTGAGCCATATTTTTTGCCTTGAAGTAGTAACTTTTCAACATAAACTTAGTGTTGCACCTGACAGTGCTGCTTTAGTCATATGTAGCTGTGAGCTATTGCTTGAAGAAAGCTACGAGGGGAAAAAAATCATTAAGGAAAACTTGCGATACGTGTTCCGATTCAACTCTTCACAGAAGCAGCTTAATCTAAGATTAGAGAAACGCTGCTCATTAAGATTTGCGTCCCTTCAGTCAGTGTTTTGGTGGAAGCCGTGATGCTGCTCAGCTTGCTTGATGGATTTTTACTAAAGCTAATGAGAGAGTGGAAACAAAGGCCTTACAGCAGCGGTTAACCATATTTTCTGATAACTCTTACAGATTGTGCAATTATAAATGGATTTTTAAATGCCAAAAAATGCCTTTTTTAAGAGTTAGGTAGTGGGGAGTGTTGTAAATATCTACTTTCAAAATGAGCCTTCAGGCACTGTAATGAACTTGCTGACAGTCTTCTGTGCAATATCTTTTTCCCTTCTGGGTGCTTTAAGAGTATACTATATGTCTTATTTTGTTTCGATCAGTATGTTTTAAGAGTGTGTATATTGGCTAACGATGGATTTTCTTTCTGTACAGCATGGTGGAAGATGTTTCAAAATTTTGCACTTTTCTAGGATTTGCAAGTTTGTAACCTGACAATTTTTAACATGCACACTTTTGTACATAATTAGTATTGTATCTATTTAACATGAGTCTGAAGCAAATAAAAGCAATTGAATGCATAACTTCTCCCTTTATTAACAGCCCCAAAATGAAACCAATGGTGTGGAGTACACTAAAGGAACAATTATTTCATTTGGCAGGTAAAGCTGGGCAGCAGGAAGAGCTGACTTGCTATCCAGTCTTGGTTGTGTTGAAATAACTTTCTTCTGGTGGGGAAGTAATCAAAGTGGATACATGGATGTACAGACACTTTCAGACTAAGAATAGCTATGATTACTCAAGTATTGCAATAAAATTTGACTTTTTGCTGGTAGAGGTGTCCAAGACATGCGTTAGGTTGGGGAGAAGAGCCCACTAATGCATATTTATCTTTATTTATGAAGATAAGGTTCTCCACCCACCCTGGAACTAGAAGCATCTCTCTGCTTCCTCCTCATTGCATTCCCATAAAGTGACTTTTGCTGCAGAATATGCAAGGCTACAGATTCTGGAGATTACTGTCAATCAGGAGGAAACTGAAATCTGTTCCAGGCTCATGTTCAGTTGGTTTCTTACCCCTGTAAATGAGACAAAACATGTTGTGAGCTTTAACAGGAGCTAGGACAACTGTGCTTCCATCTGTTATGAGGGATAGAACAAAGCATCCTTATTCAGAACAAGCAGAGTTTTGACTCTCTTCCTTGCCTGCGTCATGGGAAAGACATATTAGATTTCTTGGTAAACGTTCATATGACTAAAGACATGAGTTCCCGTGTTCTAGAGTTGAACACGTTAGGGCCAAACTGGCATTCCTCTGGCCTTCAAAAAGAGAATGGGAAAGGGAAACAAGGGATTAATTTCTGATGTGAGGAACAGGCAGCGTGGACAAGGAGTCTAACAGAAGTCTCTCTTCCTATCTATCTGAAGGAGGATATCCATTTCAATTCAAATGAAGCACTTACCTCAAAAACAGACGTGCTCCTGTCACTCCTTGCAAGGTGGCTTTGTCTCCTTTCACTAGCAGCATCGCACCTTCCCGCAAGCCCTAATGTAGGTGTAAGCATTTAATGTTATTTTCAAGCTATTTGAAAGGCTAGAATGCTTGTCACAAGCAGTCTTAGTGCAGCTCACCATGACTACCAACAAGACTTTCTCACTCATTTATTGTTTTCAAAGCTGCTTTTCTTGCTTATTTTTCCCTTTTAAAGAAGGACAAACCATTAAGGAGAAAAAGAAAATGTGTTTTTCCAAGTGTTGAGCATTGATAATGATCATGGCTGAAGACATTGTGACAAAACTAGTTCAGCCAGAAGACACATTCAGAGCAGGGGGAACTGTGATCTACACATCGATGATGAGCTAAGGAGCCACAGATCAGGCCGGTTGACCGACCAGAGATGGAGGATGTGCTGGGGGGCACATAGCCCCATCTCGTTATATGTCCAGCTTGGCAAAAAAAGGCGAAAAGTTGAGACCCTTTAACATGGCCCAGGGCTTGTTGAAGCTTGTTCATCTTTTGCAATCACCACTTCCCCCTGATTTCTGCATGACACAAAAGGAGCAAGCCGTAGACCCTCAGTGTGGCCCAGGACTTGTCCAGACTTGTCCCTCTTTCACAATCACCACTTTCCCCCCCCACTCCCCCCAAGACTTTCCTCTACTCTGGGAGCTATACAAAGCTCACCTAAACCAGCACGGTTTGGGGAATACCAGCTCGGCCTTGCCAAGGGAATACCAGTCTACCAGTCTCAGTGAAGGGAATACCAGCTTGGCCTCACCAATACCAGCACGCTGAGGACCCTCACTCTGAACCAGACATCGGAGGACGCTGTGCTCCTGACCCCAGCATCCTCGCCGCGGAACACCAAGGCTACACATCATCGTACAAGTCCTGTCATCCACACTGTGGGGCCGTAGGAGACTGGATCCCTCACTCTTTTCTTTCTTCCTTTCTCTCTGCTCTTTCCTTCTCTCCTTTTTTCTATACCCCCATTTCTTTGTCTCTCCTTCAGTACTCTCTTTCTCCCTTTCCCTTTTGAACATATAAGGATAACACCATCTTTAAGCTCTGCTGTTGATCTTTGGTTAAGTTTCATATTATAGCTACTGATGGTTGCCAGCATATCGCTTGCAGTAGGATTTTCGCTATTAACGTGTTGATAAGTTCTGTTATACTTTTTCCAAGTCACCATTCGCTGTAACCAATATTCCAACAAGAACTTTTACTAAAACTCACAATTGAATTGGACCCTGGAGGTGATTGTCTGTCATTCACTTCACATAACCGCACAGAATTAACCCAGAGTTAACTCACACCTGTTCTCATCTGTTGAGTCAGGGCGCGTGTCACGTCTAGAGTTAACTCATCCCTCATCCCATCTGTTGGGACGGGACAGTTATTATTTCTTTTTTTTACACCAGTTACAGGGTGTTTCAGAACGACAGACCCCAAAACACCTTGTGTTGTGATTTCAGATTGGGTCCATCTTTTTGAAACACCCTGAACTTGTGCTGCCGCCATTCTTAGATGCACTTTGGGCCAAGCACCAGCCAGCTGGGTTTGTTAGAGCACAAACTTTATACTCCAAGCTGAAGCACAGGGACAGGAAACGCAGAGGTCTCACTTCCCCAGACAGATGTACTGTAATTACTACTGAATGAGCAAATTCAGAACCTACAGAGAATGAAACATCATGTAAAGTTAAGAATATCTGCAAAAAGATTCAGGGGAGGTATCTTACAATCTGCATGCACATCACCCCCAACATACACCATATGACTGGCCAGTGACTGGAAAGATCAGAGCTGCCTAAAATGTGTTTGGCAACAGGACTCCACACATATAATCAGCAGAATGCATTTCATGTGTTCTAACACATCTTCTGCAAGTAAGCAAAACCCAAGGTTGAAGCTCTTAGCTTTCCATGCCCCAGTTCTGTAAGGCTTCTCAGGCAGGGGAATCTCCACTGCAAGCTAGCAAGAATGCATTTAAAATATTTACTGTGCTACAGCTATGAACTTCCTGACTGGGAACTACTACTCACCAGAACTGGAGGGGTGTTTGGTTCTTCGTGATACTGGCGAATTCTTTCCTCTCTTGTCTCCTGCAATGAGTGTAGATTAGCTGCCCAGGCAGTAAGGTAGGACTTGGAGCCCTCCAAGTAGCATGACACGAAGCAATTTCCTAACATTAAACAAATCAGGCACTTGCCCTCAAGCAGAATGCTTTCGTTAGACTAATGTATTGAAGGTAGTGGCAGGATTTACTTTAATAGATACATATTTTACCCTTCTTCACTAGCAGCAATTGCTGTAGATTGATCAAACAGAACTAACACAATCCCTAGCCTGAAAAGCCTTAAATTTTACTTCCACTCAATTCATCCAGCTCTATTTTTTTTTAATGCTATCTCTTCATGATCACTCTCAGAACAAGAGCACTGAGGACAGTGGTGGAAGCAAACACCTGTGATGCCACCTTCGTGAAAGAGGGTAGTGACCCATGGATTTCCACTGATTACATATCTGCCTGTTTTGTCCTCAAGTAGGTAACGCACTGAAGAATTTCCTGCTGTGAACAGCTCTGCCGTGTTTTCTGAGGGTTTGCTGCTGAACTGAGCAACAGTAGTTAAATCAAACCAGAAGGATTTGTTGGTAAGGAAACACAGGAACACAGCAGGGACTTGGTACAGCATAGAGCTTCTAGCCTCCTCCGGGAGAAACAGCGAAAGCCTTTTATAGGGAAAAGACTGCCTGCTCATCTAGTGACAAGCCAAGATAATTAAATGAGTACCTATAACTTAATCTAAATTCTAGAAGCACACCCTGATCCTCCATCTCTTTAGTGTCCCCTAATTCTTAATACTTCCTCTACCCAAGAAGAAATTTGATTATAAGCATTTGGCCTGTTAAAAGACACACCATAGAAACTCTTCCCTAAGGAATTAGCTCCTGGCAGGCTCCTCAATAATCGGCTCCTCCATAGAGTGGAGATGTCAGTCTTTGTACTTGATGGTTCAAGTGTTTTTCTTTCAGCCACACCAGCACACCCGCGTGCTCAGTGATGGACATGACAGGGGGTGCTCTCTGCAGGGACACTGGCGCCTGAGTATTTTCTCACACAACAGGTTTGCATGCAATCTCAAGACCTCCCTGTTCTGATGGGTCCTTCAGATATTTAAGCCTCTTAATGTACGTTTAAGTTATGTCTTCTGAAGCAGCAGGTAAGACAGACTATGGTAGAACTTTCCAGATACACTATGCGTTGCACCTTAACATTTCAAATTTCTCTCTCCCGGCCCTGTCCCAAGTTCCACACCAGGTATGAAGCAACAGTATTTCAGACACTGCAAAGTATCGGTGAGAAACACTCTGTTCCACCTCACTAATACTGTTGCCAACTCCTCTTCCCACTCACAGGAAAGCTTTAGGGAGGAGTAAAATGTTACTGCCTCACTGGCATTGCCCCACTCACATTTCCAGCTGCTCTAGAGAGCAGCTGTTAGAGTTATATAGCTTTGTAAGGCCTCACAAATTCGGACTGTTGTTACACCGCTGCACCCTGGTTACTGCATTAGCTCTGGCATGATTTACTTACACCCATGTGAGTGCTCTTCACATCTGGGTCCAGGTAGTGGGGGTTAATATTAAAAGGCACTAAGCCTAGGGCCTGCAGGGAAGGTGGATAAACAATTGGCATGTCATTGGTAGTATTGATGCTGATCGTAGCAACGTTGGTTCCTGCACTGGATCCCACATAAGGAATCCCATCCTGGAAGACAAAAGCAATGATTAGTATGCAGTATCGCAACTAGGAATTACGTTTTATAGCATCCATCAATCTCAGAGACTCAGTGATCAGATCAGATTTAGTACTTCTAGCTCACTTCACTGCTGACTTCATAAGTGAAAAGCAGACAAACAAGAATTCAGCTTTCTGAAGTGGGCAATAGTTTGTATATGTCGTGATTGCTGGAGAATTAGCTATTGAATGTCCTGCACTTGCAGCTCTGTGACCCCATCACAAGAGGGAACTTATAAGGTAGTCAGTGCATATATTAGACTTTGCTATTAAGAGAGGAGAAACTTGTCTACATTGCAGTTAGAGGAAATATCTGAACTAGCTTTTAACTACCTTCTGAGGAGACTGGGCCACCTGAAGCTGAGTACAATGTTGCCACGGCATCAACTTACCGGCACTATGACCGCTTTAGGTATTACTATTATGTACGTAGCACTATGTACATAGTAGTATGTACTATGCTGTACCTGGAAGGATTCCACACAAACATACAAGCGTATGGATAATGCTAAACAATTTGTAAGAATAAGCTACCTGGAGAGAACTGGTGTGAATATAACCAAATACCTATCTAGATTTCACTGGGGGCCCAACATTTTATGGTTTTTCTGCCCACAACAGGCACTGAGCTTCTGTATATTAAGACAGCCTGGCTAACCTTTCTTCTTGGCAGCTGGCCTTTTCAGATACTGCACTTGCATAAATGGGCCTGAAGTCATTTGCTATTCCACAGTGCTAGAGGAACACTTTGCTTCTGTTCTCCGCCATGGACGGCATCTTTTTGCTGTGCCTTATGAGATTCACCAGCCAGAACGGGGCTGCTGACCAGAAGGGCTCAATGGCACTCGTACCTCTCAATTCCAGGTCCAAGAGGTACTCAAGGTAATTACACCACTTTCAACATCAACAGGGTGTTGTCTAGAAGGCAGGTATGGATCCAGCTTTATTGCTGGTTTATTAGCAGACAACCTGCAACTTGAACACATCTGTATCTATTAACAAGATACAAAGTGGATATCTCAAGCTGAAAACCAGAGTTTCTGGACATAGATTAAATTCTTCGTTAGTATTTAAAGTTGATGGGCTTCCTTCTAAGGTGCTGTGCAGCATTGTTGATCCTAAGATTCTACAGTTCCACATGTGGGAAACTGCTCTAGACAGACAGATTGCTGACCTTCTTTTCAGGCTTCAAGGATTAATGACAGCCTTATTTGGCCACAGATTTCAGTTCGTCAGGCTGCATGAGATGGCTCAATATTTGAAGTATATTAAAAATAAATATGTGGAATCAACTCGGATTTGTCTGAACAAGAGCTTGTACATGAGATCCTGCCTTTCAGACTTGGCCCAAACCCTGTAGTTTTTACCTCAAGAACTCTTTTCCTGATCTCCTGTATCAGGCTGTGGTCATACAGAGCTTTCAGGAGACCGAATGTGTTCCCACCTCCTGCAGAAAGGGAGTCCAGCTTATTTAACATGCTTTCACCAACAGTTTTAATTGAAGCCTTTACAAACCAGGCAGACCCAGTGATTTCTATGCTCTGTTCAGGCTATTATCCTGGTCTGAGCAGCACTAAAACCAGAAGCTTCAGACAAATGGTCACTGAGCAGGCCATGGGCTCGTGCCCTGAGTTGTCCTTGGAACACCAACGCTGGCTGTTTGGCAGCAGATACTGTTCTAATACGAGGAGCGTGGCATTGGGACTCTGCTCAGTTTAAGCACAGTGGCCCTGCATCTTCCAGACTTCATAAGGCTCATACAGCTGCTATGACCATGTTTTAAACCCTGAAGTACTGTTCAAATTAATAACTTGAAACTTACTGGAGATGAAGTTCCATTGATAAATTTCTCCTGCTTCCCTCCCCACCACTAAATTCAGGGCCTTACTGTTCCCAATTCAAGCACTGTTTTCTGTAGTTTCTAGTAATCAATAGGCCCAGCTTTTTCATTGTTGTCTCTACAGTGCCAGCTCTGAGCAGGACTAATCCAGTGCCCTTTATAAACCCTCATCAGGGAGCAAAAAGTAAAACTTACCAATAAATATTGCTTCAGATTTTCTTACAGCTTCCACTGGATCACAGGATTCATGAATGTTGTCCAGCCCATAACCTTAAATGAAAAAGTATTCACTTTTGCCACTCCAGCTTGGAAGAAGAATGTGGTATGTTCAGACCCCTTCTGCCTTCTCTCCATACCCCACTCAAGACAAAAGTCTCACCAGACAACCAGGGAAACTTTGGAGAACTCTACACCACAAAATTGTATATGTCCTATGTTAGTGCAGGGCTTATGAAGCAAACCTTTGCTTTATGGATACACATGCTCAGTGTCTAAGAGCAGAGCACTTCGCTCAGCAGGTGCCACCTGAGGCACAAAGTCCCCCTGAGCATTCCCGGCTCACTAGAAAATGAGAAGGAAAAAGCTGTCAGTGTTCAGCTTCATTCTGAGTCTGTGATGTGCCATCATTGGCCTAGCATTACTACAAATATCTGATCTTTGTAATTTGTTTTTTGGTAACAGTTAAAATGTCTGGCTTTGACAGATTTGCCTCGCTGGGGTTCACTAAGTGCGGGAAGTACCAGGAGAGCCAAAAGTACATGTGACATCTGATAGCAGCAACCTCTGCAAGATAAGGAGCAAGGTGTGCTGCCCAAGGAAGTGAGTACTGCTTATTACTACAGTAACAGGTCCAAAGTTATCCTGAAAGGTGATAGATATTAGACGGAGATGTTGCTGCAGGCTGCTCTGAAAAGATCTTTGCTCGAAGCAAAGCTCAGTTGCTGTTCATCATGGAAATATCTGGCTGGTTGAAATGCATTATAGTCTTCACTTAACCCCAGTAGCTGCATGGCTTGAGCAGAGGTGTAAGATGCATGGGAAGAAACATTCCCTTATGTGACTAAGGAGGATAAAAAGATGCCACTTAGTATTCAGGAACCAAAACTTCCCCCCTGAAGTAGTTACAAAGTGTTTGCAACAAGATTTTTTCCGGAGGCCTCTAAAGCATGGACTTCTAGGCACAAGTCAGCAACCAGCTCCGTGCCGCAGTCCCTCCAGTTACAGCAGAGCCGGCCAAACCCCTCTTCCCCTCTCTGCAGCACCACCCCCGTTCGGAGCCCAGGAAAACGGACTGTGGCAGCGTTGATGCCCAGGGGCGTTCACCACCTCGGCTCCTCTTACAGGAGCGGCTGGCGAGGCCGGTCCCGGGCACGGCCGGAGCGCGACACGGCTGCCCCCGGCACGGCCGGAGCCCGACACGGCCGCTCCCTCGGCAAAGGCGCCGTTTCCGCGCCAGCTGCCCGCGGGACTCTGCGCCGGGGCGCTCCAGCCTTACCCAGGCTTTCAAACTGCTCCCTGGCGGTCCGGGCGTAGGCATCTCGGTCGTGCAGGGCGTAGGGAACGAACAGCACCCGCTTCACCTTCCTGGGAGAAGAGAGGGGAGAGAGCGCTTAGCGCAGCGGGGGAGGGCCCGGGCAGGGTCCCGCAGCCCCTCCGCAGCGCTTACTCGCCCAGGAAGCTCTTGATGTGCTGCTGGCAGTGTCCCAGGTACCCCCCTCCGTGCAGGGTGGAGTCGGACACCAGCAGCATGCGCCGCGGGCCCCCCATGCCGGCCCGGCCCGCTCCTTCCTGCCCCGCCGCGGTGGGGCCGGGCCGGCGCCCCCGAGAGCGCTTGTTGCGCAGGGCGTTCCCGGCCGCAGGCTGCGGCACACCGCGTGTTCTGCGCGCCCCGCTGAATCCCGCTTACAAAGGCGTTGTCTGCACACCTTGGAGTTTTGCACGTATGCTGCTGTCCAGGGCAAAATCCGGGTGTAAGATCTACATCACAAACCTGAACGTTAAAATTTTTACGCAGGGATCTTTCAACTAGGTCTATAATCGTGGTTTAGCCAGTGAGACCAGGCACACACAATTGATTTGCTTCAGGAGCCTTAGTAGGTTTGAGGCCTGAAGATGTGGCTTATCCAGCTTTTGTTTAATGTTTATAAGTTATGCAGCAGTATTGAT
Source organism: Nesoenas mayeri (assembly GCF_963082525.1). Taxonomy (NCBI): domain Eukaryota; kingdom Metazoa; phylum Chordata; class Aves; order Columbiformes; family Columbidae; genus Nesoenas; species Nesoenas mayeri. The sequence continues at coordinate 3,422,313 of NC_137545.1, read as the reverse complement.
GTGGAAAATCCAGCTCTCCTGCTGGAGAGCTTAATCTTAAAATCTTAAATTCAAGGAGATTGATCCGTTTCCTTTCCCTCTCTAGGCATCTAGGCAAGCATCAGTTATCCCTGGGCTGGCTCCAACTGATGAAAAGTAAGTGCTTTCTGTCTTCGTATCGATCAAGTTCAGCATTGGCAGAGGATGCTGCTCATGACCAGACACCCTCTTTGTGTTCCTCAGGGATGGCAACTTGCCAGACATCATTGCCAGCAGCAGTTTTCATGAGTTCCTGGTGAACCTTCATGAAAAATATGGCCCACTGGTCTCTTTCTGGTTTGGAAGGCGTCTTGTTGTCAGCCTTGGCTCCACTGATCTCCTGAAACAACATATCAACCCCAACCGGTTGTGTAAGTGTTCTTTGCTTTGTTTTTGAGTCCATTTGTTCCTCCTGGCCTTGCTTGGCATCCTATGTCAAAGGAAGCTGGGGCTTCATTCAAAGTAGAAAGAAAATGAGACTTAGTTTGTAGCTGTCATGGTGGGTCAGGTATGTCTTTGGTCCTTCTTATTGGAATTGGGCATCAGTGACCAAGAGTTGCTGCTGTCCAATGGCCATCAAGAAATTAGCATGCTTGTGTCTTTTACCATCTCCCTACAAGCAAATGTTGATGGAAAACGTAATGCTCATTAGTAACTTGAAACTGCAAGGTGAAGATCCTGGAGCCATTTGGCAAACATTTTAAAACCAGCTTGAAATACAATCTAAGAGAAGGAACTTTGCTAAATTAAGTCTGAAAACAGCTGTGCTAGATTGTGATAGCTCACTGGTGTGGTTCAGTATGGAGGTTTTTAAAGTAGTATTTGAAGTGCTTTAACTTCTGTTTTTCTTTGGTGTGTGGAACTTTGTGCTGAAAGCTTCAAATGATCTTCCAGACTTGGAAGTGATCAGTGGTGCTGGTAGCTGAGTTCGCCATCTTAGTCCTGGGAGGGTATTTGAATTTATGGTGTAAGCCTCTTAGGTGGGTGCTTTTCTTCCTAAGGTGATGCCAGGCAATAAGTTAACTCAGTTGACGTTTGGCTTTAACCTCTTGTTTTTCCAGTTTTCATCCTATAAGGTTGAATAAGGTGCTGGTTGCACAGCTCTGACCTGACACTGCAAGCTGTCTATAGGCACAGGCACATATCGCAGCATCGCTTTGTGCTGGGGTCATGACGGGTAAGCTTTTTGTGCAATTGCATGATGGACTCAAAGAAAACGGTGACAATCTGGGGAAGGTGTGGGAGTTAGTAAACATCAGCAAGACATAGTAGATAGCAATGACACTCCAGAAGGTGGAAACCCACTCTGAAGGAGCTGAATGCACTTGTGTGTCTTTGGGAAATTGAGCAGACAGTCACTTTCTCCACACTCAGAGAAGTGGTGACAAGCACTTGAGCAGGGAAGTTCTCAGAAATGTACTGAATTTTGGAGTACCCAAATACTGGAAAAAAACCCTAAATACAGTGCCTGGACTTAAAATACAGGTAATGAAGTGACCCAGGCAGCTACAGACTAGCCTGGCATCCTGCTGTGCCCAAGGGCTAAATAGGTTTGTTAAGGATGGGGGTAAATAGGAAATGCATGCTGTACTCCTTTGATAATTGGACTTCCAGACAAGGAAAGTGATAGAACTGTGTTTCTGTCAGAATTTCAGTTCAGAATTTGCTTGGACACCGCTTGGATTATCACTGAAGGTGGAGGCAAAGGGATATGAAAAGTGAAAGTGGGAGCAAGGCTGGATTGTGTTGAGAAAGCGAAAGGCTGGGTTGGGGAGGTTAAATACTCCCAGTTAGGGTGGCAGCCTGTCCTGATGGCATCACACTGGGACCCCTTGCCAGCGCAGGGAAGCAGAGTGTCAGAGCAAGGAGACGCGTACCCCTGGGGCTGGGGCAGCAGCAACAGGAAGGGGAGGAACAAGATCTGGATTGATGGCCTGCAGGATGACATGGCCACGGAAAAAAAGAAAAGAGTGCATGTATTTTCTGTAGAGAGAGGAAAGGATGATGAAACATGAGCCAGACCTGGAATCCTGTGTATGGCTCTGGCCCCCACACTCAGCATGATTTTGAATAAAGAAAGTGCAAAGGCAGGCTGCTAGCCTTGAAGTTGGACTAATTGCATTCACAGTTATTAATAGGTTCCTAGTGCCAGGAGACTATTTTTCCTTATGTTAAGGCAGTGTTTGAAGTTGGTACCTTTTCGTGGCCTCTTAGAGCTTTGTTGAGATTAGTTTGCAAGGAGAATTCAAAGAAAGTAAAACTTTGCTGCTGGGACTGGCAGTTCCTGTGAGATGTTCCGGGGAAGCAGGACTGCGAAGGGTGTGGGTGTAAAAAGGGTGGACTAGCTCAGGATTGCCAGGACCAGTGTGTTCAGAGACCCACTTGGAAAACTCCCATGAGCTGATGTCACCTTTTGGGTTGGGACAGTGAACCTGATGCACATTGAATGCTGGAGATGGAGCTATGGGTCCTGGCCCATAGGTTTTGAGCAGGACCACTTTAAGGACTGCTTTATTGCTGTTCTGTGTGCATTTGTTCTCTGCAGGTTCAGAGGTCCTTTCCATTTGTGATACTCAGTTCTGCTTGGCATTTGTTTCGACTGTCTAGAGTTAGATCTTTTCCCCACATTCACTTACAATGATGTCTAAGACAACATTCTGAGGCTCATGGGATGAGGGAGATTTCCTTGTAAGTGGAAGGAACATTTGAAATTTTTGTATGCTTCACTGAGAGGACTGAAAATGTAGCCTTAAGATGTTTTCAAGACAAGGACAAAGGAAGAAGTCCGTGAAAGTCCAAGCTCCTTTCAGGCAGTTCAGAGCTCAGAAGGTCTCCCCTCAGCTCCTGTTCTCCAGCTGAACCCCCAGGTCCCTCAGCCGCTCCCATCACACTTGTGCTCCAGCTTGGTGAGGACAAGTCCTAGGTGGCCGGTGAGGGAACAGGTGGGACTGGGAAGGGTGAGAGGATAAGTCATCCATACAATGTCCAGCCTCACTGGACTGTTCTCCTGCCTGTCCAGATGTCTCCATGAGACCCCCTGGATCAATACCCATTGTAGAATGCTGCTATCACTTCTTATATACACTGAAAAATGATAGAAAACAACTTGGAAAGAAAAACCCCTCCTTTATGAAATCGTGTCTGAAATCTTCACCATGAAGTATCTGACGGAAAGCTCTCCCAGGAGTTGTCCGAGTGCTGAGGACTGTCTCTCAGCCGTTCCTCCCAGCAGAGCTGTTCCAGCCTGGGATCCTCCCTGTGGCTCCTCTGGCCGCTCCCGCTGTCCCGCCAGCCCCGCCGGTTCCCGAGGGAGCGCTCCAGTTTCTTGCCCGGTGTCCCGGCAGCAGCGTCCCGGCCCCACAGGGACCCAGCGCGGGGCTGGGGCGGGCACAGGAACCGGCAGCAGCAGGTGAGGCCGTGCATGGTAGTCCCCTCTGCTCTCCTTCCCTGGGGGCTGCCCTGCAGTTATTGACATAAAGAACAACTTGGTGGTCTAAATAAAAGAGGTTGCTGTGAGCTAACAGGAGAAAACAAAAAGGGGAGCCCAGAGAAAGGGGAGGAGAAAGGACACAGACAGGGAGAGGGAGGTGGGGGAGTCAAAGAAGAATCAGAAGTGTTTTCCCTTAGAAGCAGAAAGGAAAAAAGGAAGGAAACGTTAAGAATAGAACCCCCAGCGCCATCCCCAGCTCCGGCTGCACAGCGGCGCCCAGAGAGCCGGTGCAGCCACTGCCTGGGGAGGAGGCGACTCTGCAGCCTCCAGCTGTGGTGTCACCAGCTCCCATCGCCCCCGGGGACACGCTGCCCTGCGAAGGCTGGCGAGGCCGCCCCGCTCCAGGGACTGGCGCAGCCACCCGCCGTCCTGAGCAAGGAGGCAGCAGCCAGTTCTCCATCCTCTGCAGGGATGGGAGCAAGAGCGGGGGCCTGGCCCTGCACCCTGACCCAGAGGGAGGGCAGAGCCCTGAGGCTGACGGGCTCTCCCCGCCCACCTCCTGCTTAGCAAGGTATCAGCATCAGTCCTGCACTCCCCAACACAAGGCCCGGCTCCAGAGGCACGAGGCACCTACTGAAGTCTCTGGGCAGAAGCTCAGACTCACCTATGTGTCGGAAAGCGCCAGCTTCTTGGCCGGTGGTGGTGACATGGTGCTGCTGGGCTGTGGAGCAGCACTGGCCGACAAGAAGGCTTTCAGCTTTGCCAGCACCAGGCTGGCAGGAGCCCTGCTGCGAGGGTCCCTTCCCGGTGTCCCGGTGTTCTCCCCGCTGCCCCACGGCTCCTGGCCGGGCATGGGCTGCGGCAGCCTGGGGGAGGCGGGCAGGGGCCCGGGCTCCCAGCAGCGCTTCCGGGGAACCTGCGCTTTGGCCCCACTGGTGTGACTGGGGCCGCAAAATCCTGGAGCCGCTCTGGGTGCGGGTGGCGGCTGCGAGGAGAGCGGCTTCTTGGGCCTCTGGGCTGCGTCACCGGGAAACGCTGCAGCCGCGTGTGTGGCTTTCCGGGCCAGCTTGGGTGACAGTGACCCAGAAGGCAGCTTGACACGGCCAGGCAGACTGGAGGCAGCTTTGGAAACGGGACCCTCTGAGCTCTTCCCGGAGTTGGGGATCCTGGGGAAGGCAGAGAAGGGCATGTGTTAACTGCCAGTGTCTGAGCGACTGCAACACTCTTGTCGTAGCTGCGAGAACCAGGAGCCAGAAGCTCCGAGGAAGTGAGGAGCTCTTGAGCTGCAGCAAAACCACTACAAGGGGCTGGAGCTCTCCCTGCCACCCTCCCCCGAGCCAGCACACGCACGTGGGCGCTGGGGCTGCCTGGGCCAAGCTCCTTCCCACACCCAGGCACGTGCCCCCAGCCCTGTCCCACATGCTGAGCAAGGGCAGAGGGGCCGGGGACACAGGGCACGCTCACCTGAGGTAGAACAGCACATACGCCTTCTGGTTAAGGACCACCTTGATGTTACTGGGGCGGACCACGTTGTCATTCATTTGGTACCACTGCCCGTCGCTGGCCTGCGGAGGGAGAGAGAACGGGGTCGGGCTGTGTCCAGGGACGCTCCTGGCCTGAGGAGGAGCAGGAACAGGCCCATTGGCAGAGCTCTGCTCCCCAAAACTCCCAAGCGGCCCCGGGCAAGTGAGGGGACTCTGCGAGAGCAGAACTGCACTCTTCCTGTGATGGAGCACAGCCCGTACCCCCCAGTGCTCCACACCACGCACGTCTGCTGAGCACCCTCCTATCTGCGCATGACACGGACCCTCGAGCACCCGCCGGCCCCCAGCACAGAGAGGTGCCAAGAGAGCGCCCTGGGCTCACCTTCACGTAGCAGTAGTAGTGTCCTGCGTGGCTGCTGTACCCCGAGTGCACCAGCACCGCGTAGAGCCCGTACATGACCGGATCCCCGCTGGTCTGGGACATGTACGGGCGGATGTTCAGGAGCTCAGGGTAGCCCACGTCCTGCGGAGAAATGATGTCTCAGAAGCCTGCACAGCAGACGGCAAGAGCGGCTCAGCTGTTCTGCGAGTCCCGTCTCGCGAGGGATGGGCAACCCGCTCTCCACAGGCAGAGCCCACGGTGAGGAAGATGCCGGGATGAGCCAAACTCCCACCGCAGCACACAGCTGGGGAAGGGCTGCAGGACTGCGGTAGAGCTCGCACCGCGCACAGAACCACCTCCCACCCTGCTCGGGGCAGCAGGGCCTCGGGACAGGACACAGCCCCGCTCTGGGTGCCGAGCACTCACCTTTGTGATCTTGCCTCCAGTGAAGTCGGCAAAACGCTTCAGAGCAAGCGTGAGAACATTGGGCGCTCGGTGGATGGTGAAGCGTTTGGTTGCCGACACTTTCTTCTTGCATCTGCACAGGGAGAGCTTGAGCTATTCATGCTGTTCTACCACCCAGGTGCTTGTCAGCCCTGGCCAAGCCACAAACCCCCCGGAAATGACCCTGCTGGGAGCGGGTACCGCTCCAGGGCACCTGCTCACGGCCAGGTCTGCTGGCTCAGGTCTCCGTCTCAAGAGGAGGGAGATGAGGAGTGACAGGCTTCAGCACAGGCTTCACAGCCACGTACCTCACGGTTTAGCGGTGGAGCAGGTAGAGAAGCCCTCCTGTACTGCAGCTGCCCTCCTGCTTCCCACCAGCACACCCGCGGCCCCTTCTTGCCCCAGCCCCGCACACTCACCTGTCACACAGGTAGGCGTTCTCTCCGCCCAGCAGGTCTGGCTTCACAAACAGCTCCAGTGCCTGCTCTACGTTTGCGGCTTGCTGCCAGGACAGAGGAGAGGTCAGGGCCAGGCAGAGGAGGCAGCGCAACAACAGAAGCTGATTCCCTCTTGCCTGCACCGTGCCTGACGCTGGCAGGTTAAACAGCGTCGAGCAGTAGCGGTGCAGCTGCAGGAACATCCCCTGCAGAGCAGAGCGCCTCCCCGCCTGACCCTGCCCCGGTACCGTGATCTCCACCGGCAGGTCCAGACAGGGGTCAAAGGTGTCCGAGACTGCTTTGCACATCAAGCACTTCACTGCAAGAGAAAGAGCAGTGAGCACCCCCTGGCACAACACGGCACCGCCACCCCCAGCACAACGCAGGCAGCTGCTGTGTTCCCCCTCTCCGCGTTTGGGCTCTGGGATGGCAGCACCAGCATTCGCAGCCTCTACGTGCTGGGACAACAAGTGCTGCTGGACAGCTGGCAACGTGGGTTCCTTTGCTGGTGGCAATGAGCTGGGCACCCGCAGCCAGCAGCTTCGTGACCCACAGATACCAAAAGACTGACCAGCTGCAGCTCTGCATAATTTGCACATGCTTAGTGACTTTCCCAAGTTACTGCAAGGCTCTCGGGGAAACAGCAGCCCTGAGAGTCACAGGCCCAGGCCCTGGCAGCCAGCACTCACCACGGGACCGCAGGTGACCGCCAAAGATCTGGTGGATCAGGGTGGTGGCTTGGGTCTGGCGATCCAACCTAGAGACGGCAGCTCGGATCACACAGCGCCCGGCCCAAGAGCCGCCCCCACGGGCCAGCGCTGTGTCCTCAGGATCCAAACCCAGCGCAGTCACAGGATTTGGGGACAGAACCGCAGCTGTGCTGGAGTGGAGGCGTCAGGAGAAGGCAGACAGCAGCCCAGCAGACAAGGGGACCAGCAGACAAGGGCAGTGACGGCCACCAGAGGCCCCACGTACTCTGTGCAGTCGGGCAGGCAGGCCTTCTGCATGGCATCGATGGTGAAACGGAGGAACTCGTGCGCGTCCTCTTGCCTGCCCCAGCGGATGTGCGGGGCGATCTCTGCAGGAGAGGGAGGGATCAGCCGCAGCACGCGCTGTCACAGAGGCAGGTCCTCCCGCCCTCCCTCGGTGCAGGGACTGCGGGGTTTGAGCTCCCTTGGCCCAAACCAGACGTCAGACTCATGTCGGCCATGGGGGACGCCCCACAAGGCCCATGAAGGCCCTGGCAGGCTCAGTGAGTTGTCTCAGAAGAACCTCTGCCAAGACCTGCCCTGGTCTCAAAGGTTCTGCTCCTGCAATAGTCTCTGCCCTCCCGCACGGCTACAGGAGGGGACGCGAGGACAGCCATCCTTACTCTTGAGGTGTCGGACAAAGGACACTGGCTTTATCACGCTGCCGCTGTTCGCGAACGCCTGCGTGACGTGGTTCTGCATGACGCATGTCATGCAGAAGCCGCTTTGGTGACCTGGAGTGGGAGAGGAGAAGACAGAACGTTGAGGACAAACCCATCTTAGTCCTGGCTGTGTGCAGCACAGACAAAGCCTCTCAGACGCAGGGTGCAGAGCTCGGAACACTGCTACGGCCAGGAAAAGTGGATGCTCCCGTATGCAGGAATGTCCTCTCCATGGAGAAACGGGCAGGAGGGAGCAGAGAAGGCACATGTCGGCAGCCGCACAGCCCCCGGCACAGCCGTGCGCAGGGTGCTGAGCGCAGCCCCGGGACAGGCGGGCGCTCCCCTCCCCACTCACAGGTGCGGCTGTGCTCCTTGGACAGCAGGTAGTTGGCGAGCGGTGGCGTGTAGGTGAGGCACTGCAGGGTAGCGTTGAGGAAACAGGTGTTTCCCAGGTTGAGCAGCCCGGCGCCGATGGGCTGGACACGCTGCCACTGCATGGCGAGGCGCCCTGCAGGGAACAGCCCCTTCTGGGGCACAGGGACGCCGTCCCCGTGGCGCCCCGGGGTCCGGTCGCTGCCTGCGGGGAGAGAGAGGCGGGTGAGCCGCGGGCTGCGCAGCACAGGGAGAGCCCCCGGCCCTCTGCACCCACCCTGCTGGCCCTGCTGTCCCTCCTCAGCGCCGCGAGGGTGCTCGGCGGGCTCGGTGCGGGGGCTGAGCAGCAGGTACTTGGCCCGCAGCAGCTCCGGCTGGCCGGAGAAGCCGTGGCTGGCGGGCTGGAACTCGATCTTGTGCCGCAACACCTTCTTGGCCGAGGTGCTCAGCAGCCGGCCCAGCGCCCCGGCCTTGCCTATGTCCCGCCGCACATTCAGCAGCACCCTCGGCTTCGCCGTGCCCGCCATGGCGTGTCACCGAACGTGCCACCGCCTCAAGGTCGCGCCGGTCTCTCGGTGTCTCCCTCTGCGCCACCACACGCGCTTCCCGCGCCTCCTCCTCAAGTCCCGCCCTTCGCTGCGGTCGCTCCGCTCGGCTCGGCCCACTGACTCCTCCCCTCGCCCTCGCCGTGCGCTCCGCTCCGCGTCCAGAACGGGACTGAGCTGCGCCTGCGCGTCCCGGCAACGCCAGGGGTGGAACCTGCCGGGGGCGGGGCTTGTTGTGACGCCATCGCGCTCCGGCCACGCCCCAGAACCCCTAAATGGTCCCACGCTGTAGTTCCAGTGCAGGGAACCTGGACACAGTGGTGGGTTTGGCCAACAAAAGCCTCTGCAAGTCTTACAAGGCCAAGACGCAAGGTGTGCACTGGAGGCAGAGCAAACCTGGTGTTATACTTTAAGATTCTGTTCTCCAGACACTTTTCCCAATCATTTAACTTATACAGCAGCCAACACTGATTTCAATATTTAACAAGATCTTCCTTCCTCATAATTCTGAGTGGTTTCCTATATTTTAAAACACCTCCCAATACCGATTTCTTAGGAACACAAATGAGAACAATCATTCCTGACCCCATCTTGTAAGTCAAAACCTTGAGAAAAGGGAGGGAGGGGGGGAAGCACAGGGCTGCTTGCAGCGCAAGTGGGAAAAGTGGAGAGAAGGTTTGTTACGGTGTACTTATACCACAAAGAAACAATTCTAACAACAGCTATAAAACAATTAACTCACATTCCTGACAAGCTGCTTGATTTTCAGAGAGGGTGTCCCGGTTTTGTTAAAACAAGTTTCTCTTTCAGTGAATTTTTCCTGTCAGCTAAAGCCTTCATATTAACTGCATTTTCCTGGAGAACCAGACACATGTTTTGGTAAACCTAGCAATGGAATGTAAACTTATTGATAAGCATGGATGGACATCTCGCGAGAGGGGCGACGAGAAACAAGTGACCAAGAAACTGACCAACTGTGTATAACATTCCATTCATGTGAATACTTCATATAAAATGGGAGATCACGAGGATCTCGTCCCTTTTTTCTCTTGTTCTTATGGCCGACATTAGGAGAGGACCTTGCTAGTCGTCCCTGCGAACTGAGGCCTAGTGAGAGACTGAATCCAGCTCTGGTTGGCTGTGCAGTCTAATCCAGGACTTTGGGTGCCGGCTCTGCAGTTGCTGAGACTTTCAAGATTGGTTTTGTATATTTTGTATTATTTTCTCTATTCTTATTAGTAGCATTAGTAAAACATCTTTAATTTTTTCCAACTCTCTCCTCTCTGTTCTTCTTTTCCTCCCAATCGCCTCTCCTTAGTGGAAAGGGGGGAGAGGGAGGGACAAAAGGAGGAAGTGGGGCGTGGGAAGAGGGGGTTAACAATACATCTGCCAGGGTTTTATTGTCAGCCCACAATCTTAACCCTCGACAGATAATTGGCGCCCAACGTGGGGCTCGAGAAAGGGGTAAATCTGGAGATTTTTGGCTTTTCTACTGCTCTGACGTACCTTTCAATTTTCTTGGCACGGTGTCAACTCATAGAGTTGTGATACTCGCACGCCTGTTTGCTTTGGATATTATTTAGTTGTGTTAAGGCAAAGTGAATTCCACTGATTTAATGATGTTATGGCATAAGTTGTATCAGTTATTTTCTACATTGTGCTCACTGATTCCATATCTGTGTTGGGCCTTCTTTTTAAATCGAAGTATTCATTATATAACAACAAGGAACTGGACAATGGTCATGATGATACTGTGTGGTTTGTCACTGGTTTATTTTGTTATACTGCAGCCGCTAATGAATTTCTACTCGCTTCTACTTTACCTTGAAAAGCCTCCAGGAGAGATTAAAGAGCAGTACGGCTCTATGTTTACTAATTGGTCAAGTGAATCTTTCGAAAGCCTGACTAACAATACTTCTGTTTTTTTGCTAGGACAGTTCGCAAATGTTTTAGAGAGCTTTGAATATCCTTGGAGTTTTGATAGAACTGTGATGGTGTTATCTGGTTTGCTGAATGTGTGTCAGTTTGTGCTTCTGTTAAGAGAAATGGCGTTTAACAGGAGGTTTGCGTCTCTTTTTTGTCCTGAGATTTGAGATGCGTCTTCGGAAGCTTTAGCAAAAAGCACTCCTGGCCGCTCGAGAAAGAGCAAAACAGCGAAAGCTGCCGCTGCAGCCACTGCCCCCCCAACGGCGCCTTCGCAGGCTGAAGCTACAGCTCCTCCGCAGAGTTCCTCTGCCAAGGTCGCTTCTGATAACATTAATTCTGCAGCCTCAAAGGCAGCCCCCCCTTCTTCACACACTGGGCACTGTTGCTGCTGTAACCATAGTAATCACAGTGACAGTCATTCAGACTCTGGAAATGAATCAAATGATGGTAAACCCATATCAGCATCAGTTACTGGTTGTAAGAAAGTCACTAGAAAGACCACCCGTGCAGCAGATGATGGCACAGGGCCAACATCAACCCAAGGGGCACCATTAGGACAGGGAGGAGATGAAGTGAGCACCACTCGGTCCTTTTCTCCAGGTGAGCTGAGAGATCTGTGAAAAGACTTTAGTCGTCGTGAAGGCGAGAATATTTTAACCTGGCTGCTCCGATGCTGGGACAATGGGGCAGAAACAATTGAATTGGAAGCTGGTGAAGCCAGGCAGCTGGGATCTCTGTCAAGAGATTCCACCATTGATAAGGCAATTTCAAGAGAGTCTAATGCCACTACTCTCTGGACCCGACTCCTGGCAGCTATGAAAGTAAGATTTCCCTACAAGGAAGATTGTATATCCAAGTTAGGGAAATGGAATACGATGGCCAAAGGTATTCAGTTCCTGAGAGAATTAGCTGTGCGAGAGATCATCTATTTTGGACCAAACAGCCAAGAGGGAACAGACCCAGATAGAATCAATTGTTCACGACCTCTGTGGCGCAGATTTGTACAAAGTGCATCACCTGCATATGCTAAGTCATTGGCAGGAATGCTCTGGTCATCTAGAGGTGGACAAGATATTACTGAAGTGATTGAGCAGCTCCGTGAGTTTGAGGACAGCCTTGCTGGTTCTCTACGGGCTTGTGTCTCTGCTGTGGAGAAACTGTGTGAAAAATCTGATGACCGGTTTGAAAAGCTATTGCAAGAAATCAAAGAACTCAGAGAAGACACGTACCATTCACGACCTGCACAAACCTATGTTTCAGCTATTAGGAAAAGGCGTTTCCAGTCTCGAGAGAGAGGACACAGGCAGCCCACAAAAAGAGGTTCACTGTGGTTCTTCCTACATGAGCAGGGAGAAAACATGAGTAAGTGGCATGGAAGACCTACCTCAGAACTTCAAGAACGAGTACGTGAGAACAAAGGAAAAACTCCTAGGAAGGTGGCTGCTCCAGCTTACAAAAGGAGCAGAAGAGATTCTGATGCTCTTGAAGGAACCTCTAATTCACACCCAGAGACTGTGCAAACCAGAAATTAGAGGTGCCCTGCCTCCAACCAGGTGGAGGAAAGGGATAACAGAGTTTATTGGACTGCACAAATACAATGGCCTGGTACAACACACCCGCAGGAGTACAAAGCTTTAGTGGACACTGGTGCACAGTGCACAATACTTCCTTCTAATTATAAAGGAACGCAATCCATCAATATTGTTGGAGTGACTGGGGGATCCCAGGAACTGACTGTTGTAGAGGCTGAAATGAGCCTACCTGGAAAAAACTGGCAAAAGCATCCCATTGTGACTGGTCCAGATGCTCCATGCATCCTTGGCATAGACTACCTCAGGAGAGGGTATTTTAAGGACCTCAAAGGGTATAGGTGGGCATTTGTTATAGCAGCTGTGGACACTGAGAAAACTGAACAGCTGTCTGATTTGCCTGGTCTTTCAGATGATCCTTCTGTTGTAGGACTGCTGATGGTTGACGATCAGCAGGTGCCAATTGCTACCACGACGGTGCATCGCCGGCAATATCGCACCAATCGAGACTCTTTGATTCCTATCCAAAAGTTGATCCGTCAATTGGAAAGCCAGGGTGTGATCAGTAAGACTCGCTCACCTTTTAACAGCCCAATCTGGCCAGTGCGTAAGTCTAGTGATGAGTGGAGACTAACCATGGACTATCGTGGCCTGAATGAAGTTACACCACCACTGAGTGCTGCTGTGCCTGACATGCTAGAACTGTAATTTGAACTGGAGTCAAAGGCAGCTAAGTGGTATGCTACAATTGACATTGCTAATGCATTTTTCTCTGTTCCTGTAGCAGCAGAGTGCAGGCCGCAGTTTGCTTTCACCTGGAGAGGCATCCAGTACACGTGGAATCGCTTGCCTCAGGGGTGGAAACACAGTCCTGCCATCTGCCATGGACTGATCCAGACCACGCTGGAGCAAGGTAAAGCTCCAGAACACTTGCAGTATCTTGATGACATTATCGTATGGGGCAACACAGCGAAAGAAGTCTTCGAGAAAGGTGAGAGAATAATTCAGATTCTTTTGGATGCTGGTTTTGCCATAAAACGAAGCAAGGTCAAGGGACCTGCACGAAAGATCCAGTTTTTAGGAATAAAATGGCAAGATGGCCATCGTCAGATCCCAATGGATGTGATCAACAAAATTGCTGCAATGTCTCCACCTACTAATAAAAAGGAGACACAGACTTTCTTGGGCGTTGTAGGTTTTTGGAGAATGCATATTCCTGACTACAGCCAGATTGTGAGCCCTCTCTATCGAGTGACTTGAAAAAAGAACCAATTTGAGTGGGGCCCTGAACAACGACAAACCTTTGAACAAATTAAGCGTGAGATAACTCATGCGGTGGCCCTTGGACCAGTTCGGACTGGACTAGATGTTAAAAATGTGCTCTACACCGCAGCCGGAGATAATGGACTTACCTGGAGCCTCTGGCAGAAATCACCAGGAGAAACCCGAGGTCGACCCTTAGGTTTTTGGAGTCGAGGATACAAAGGATCTGAGGCCAACTATACTCCAACTGAAAAAGAGATACTAGCAGCATACGAAGGAGTTCGAGCTGCTTCAGAAGCGATCGGTACTGAAGCACAGCTCCTCCTGGCACCTCGACTGCTGGTGCTGAGCTGGATGTTCAAAGGGACGGTTCCCTCTCCACATCACGCAACCGAAGTTACGTGGAGTAAATGGATTGCATTGATCACGCAACGAGCTCGAATTGGAAGTCCCAATCGCCCAGGGATCTTAGAAGTGATTACAGACTGGCCAGAAAGCAAAGACTTTGGGATGACTCCAGATGAGGAGGAAGTAAAACGTGCTGAAGAAGCACCACTGTATAATACTCTTTCAGAGACTGATAAGCAGTATGCACTGTTCACAGATGGATCCTGCCATCTTGTAGGAAAACATCGAAGGTGGAAAGCTGCTGTGTGGGGTCCCACACGACAAGTCACAGAAGCCACTGAAGGACAAGGTGAGTCTAGCCAGTTTGCAGAAGTGAAAGCCATCCAGCTGGCTTTGGACATTGCTGAACGAGAGAAGTGGCCAATACTTTATCTCTATACTGACTCATGGATGGTAGCAAATGCCTTGTGGGGGTGGCTACAGCAATGGAAGAAAAGCAAATGGCAGCGCAGAGGTAAACCCATTTGGGCTGCCACACTGTGGCAAGACATTGCTGCTCGGCTAGAGAGCCTGCCTGTGAAAGTTCGTCATGTAGATGCTCATGTGCCTAAAAGTCGAGCCACCGAGGAACATCTAAACAACCAACAAGCAGATCAAGCTGCTAAGATTAAAGTATCTGAGGTGGACTTGGACTGGCAACATAAAGGTGAACTTTTCCTAGCCCGGTGGGCCCATGATGCTTCAGGGCATCAAGGTAGAGATGCAACATATAAATGGGCTCGCGATCGAGGGGTGGATTTAACTACAGACACTATTTCACAGGTTATTCATGAATGTGAAACTTGCGCCGAAATCAAACAAGCAAAACGGTTAAAGCCTGTATGGTATGGGGGGCGATGGTTGAAGTATAAGTATGGAGAAGCTTGGCAGATTGATTATATTACACTTCCACAAACACGTCAAGGTAAGCGTTATGTACTTACAATGGTGGAAGCAACCACTGGATGGTTGGAAACATATGCTATACCTCATGCTATAGCCTGAAATACTATCTTGGGCCTTGAAAAGCAAATCCTTTGGCGACACGGTACGCCAGAAAGAATTGAATCAGACAATGGTACTCATTTCAAAAACAGTCTTATAGACAACTGGGCCAAAGAACATGGTATTGAGTGGGTATATCATATTCCATATCATGCACCAGCCTCTGGGAAAATTGAAAGGTACAATGGTTTGCTAAAAACTACACTAAAGGCACTTGGTGGTGGAACCTTTAAAAACTGGGATTCACATTTAGCAAAAGCCACTTGGTTGGTCAACACCAGGGGATCAACCAATCGAGCCGGGCCTGCCCAATCAGAAATTCTACGGACTGTAGAAGGAGATAAAGTCCCTGTAGTACACATGAAAAATATGTTAGGAAAGGCAGTCTGGGTTACTCCTGCCTCAGGCAAAGGCAAGCCCATTCGTGGGATTGTTTTTGCCCAGGGATCTGGCAGCAACTGGTGGGTGATGCTTAAGGATGGAGAAGTTCGGTGTGTACCTCAAGGGGATTTGAGTTTAGGTGAAAATATGCAATACTGAACTGCATGATGTGAATTGCCGTACTAACAGTATTTAATAAGTGTCTTCCAGATCAAGACAGTGATGATGAAACCAGAGCTAGCTTCTTCGAGTGGCGCCTGACAACTTCTTCGAAGTTGATGTCTTTAACCCACAAACAGTGGTCATGAGATGCACTTGTACCATTTTTTCCTGCCCTGGAAGACTGTTGTGACAACATGAACTTAATGAACTTTTCAAAGGATGGTCCACTAATTAAGACTAATTACTCCTGTGTATATATGTACATATGTGTATGTATATATATATATAGTAGTAGTGATTAATTAGATTGTGTTGATAGATTGTATTGATAAGGTTTAAGTATTCAGTGAATGGCATATTATAAGGGGTGGAATGTCCTGGTTTTGTTACAAACAAGTTTCTCTTTCAGTGAATTTTGCCTGTCAGCTAAAGCCTTCATATTAACTGCATTTTCCTGGAGAACCAGACACATGTTTTGGTAAACCTAGCAATGGAATGCAAACTTATTGATAAGCATGGATGGACATCTCGCGAGAGGGACGACGAGAAACAACTGATCAACTATGTATAACATTCCATTCACGTGAATACTTCATATAAAATGGGAGATCACGAGGATCTCGCTCTCTTTTTCCCTATGGCCGACATTAGGAGAGGACCTTGCTAGTCATCCCTGCGAACTGAGGCCTAGTGAGAGACTGAATCCAGCTCTGGTTGGCTGTGCAGTCTAATCCAGGACTTTGGGTGCCGGCTCTGCAGTTGCTGAGACTTTCAAGATTGGTTTTGTATATTTTGTATTATTTTCTCTATTCTTATTAGTAGCATTAGTAAAACATCTTTAATTTTTTCCAACTCTCTTCTCTCTCTTCTTCTTTTCCTCCCAATCGCCTCTCCTTAGTGGAAAGGGGAGAGGGAAGGGCAAAAGGGGGAAGGGGTTGGGGAAGAGGGGGTTAACAATACATCTGCCAGGGTTTTATTGTCACCCTGCAATCTTAACCCTCGACACTCACAAAATAGCTGCCTGGCTGGCCTAAAACCCTGGTTCCCCAGGGTTTGCTGGGCTGTGTGGTCCCTTCCCCAGCCTGCTGTGACCAGAGGGTCATCCTTTTCTGTGCCAAAAAGTAATGTTGCGAATACAAGAAGTAAGAAAACTGAATTCAGTTTGTAAAGGATTGAATTTTCTGGGCCCAGTCTTATATTGATTTCTTCCCCAGCGTGTACCTGGGCAGTCTATTTCCTGACAACCTCCGAAGATGTTCAGCAGAATCTGTACAAGGAGATGGATGGCGTTCTGGGGAAGGGACCAATTACACATGAGAAAATGGAGCAGCTCAGGTGGATCCTATGGAAGGAACTGCGGAGGAAGGTTGTGTGGGGACAGGGGCTTCATGTACTGGACCTGGTGCCCAGCCTACACTGGGACAGGATAAGGCATCCCAGAGCTACTCTGTTCTTTTTTTCTGGAAGTGATCAAACCACAGCATGACTTGCAGCACAGACAGAACGTGCCGTAGGGCTCCAGACATGGGGACCAAGCTGCTGTCTTCAGGGTGTCTATAAGAAACCCTTTAGGTTCATTGGCAGAGCACAGAATCAGTGCCCAGGCTGCCAGGCCAAAATTTTTTTGCTTCTTGTTTTGTTTGGTTTCTCTCCTGGTTTTCCGAAAGTTATCAGTCATTTTGATGGTTGGATTCATTTTAGACATATCTAGAGAGAAAGCATGGAGTAATCTTCTTTCAAAAGGGCCACAGAACTAGGATGATGGCTGGTCAACAGTGTGCCTTTATTTTTCATGCATCTGTTGGTGCAACTGGGTACGTTTTGTATTGGGACTAATGTCAGAGTTTCAGTAAGGGAGTATTGAGTGTGTGGGTTTCTTGCCCCGTCTTGTATGGGTGAGAGGTTCAGGATAAGGACTGGTGTGTTTATGCTTTTAAGCAGAGTCAGTTTGGTTTAAAATCAGAAAAAAAGTGTGGCGAAGAGAGATTTCAGTAGCCTTCCCTAAAAGCTGATAATGAGATTCAATGCTTCTTGTGAAGATGCTGGGATTCTTGACCAGAAAAAAGACAATGAAGTGCCTCCGTGTGGCTTGAGAGAACTCCAGGAGCAGACTGTGGCCCCAATGCAGCAGGTGCCACCACAAGGACATGGACAAACTTCTCTCTGGGAGGGTTAAACTGACCAAGTCTTATGGTTGCAAGTACTGTCAGCAAGTCCTGTGTGATACAGTGCGAACGGCAAAGCTCACTCCCATTGTTGCACAGCTGCAGGAGCTGGAGGGAAGAGTCGACCAACATACCATCCCCAAAGAGGTAGGGCAGTACTGGGAGCACCAGAGCACGTTCCTTTCCTGGAGGGGAATTTGCCGTTTCCTCTTCTTCCTGCAGGGTGGTGAGGCAGGAAGACCATTTCTTCTGACGCTGTTGAACCCGAGCAGCTGCTCTGGCATCTCAAAGTACAGCTTAGCTCGAACTTCGCCCTGTAGTTCCTCTGTGGCAGAGGCTCTGGGAATTCATGGTCTCTTCCTGAGCAGATTTGCTTCCAGTTCTGGGTCCACTGGGGGCGAATAATCTTTTGAAGGGGCTTACAGGTTCAGTTGTGCATAACAGAGCATGATTTCAGGCCTGATCGTATCACCCAAATACTTGCTCTCACTGGGATTGATCTTCATACTTGGCCCTCCCTCCTTGCCATTGTTCGCTCTACCCATGCTCTTTTGTTTTGTTTTCATTACATTCTTTGAGACAGACTTCTACCCATTTGCAAAAATATCAGGACAAGACAATAGAAACCCTGGCTGTGGATGGTGACTCCAGCACTGCCCTGGGCAGCCTGTTCCAATGCCCCACAGCCCTTTGGGGAAGAAATTGTTCCTAAATCCAACCTCAACCTCCCCTGGCGCAACTTGAGGCCGTTTCCTCTGCTCCTAGTGCTTGTTCCTGGGGAGCAGAGCCCGACCCCCCTGGCTCCAAGCTCCTTTCAGGCAGTTCAGAGCTCAGAAGGTCTCCCCTCAGCTCCTGTTCTCCAGCTGAACCCCCAGGTCCCTCAGTCGCTCCCATCACACTTGTGCTCCAGCTTGGTGAGGCCAAGTCCCAGGTGGCCGGTGAGGGAACAGGTGGGACTGGGAAGGGTGAGAGGATAAGTCATCCATACAATGTCCAGCCTCACTGGACTGTTCTCCTGCCTGTCCAGATGTCTCCATGAGACCCCCTGGATCAATACCCATTGTAGAATGCTGCTATCACTTCTTGTATACACTGAAAAATGATAGAAAACAACTTGGAAAGAAAAACCCCTCCTTTATGAAATCGTGTCTGAAATCTTCACCATGCAGATTCTGACGGAAAGCTCTCCCAGGAGTTGTCCGAGTGCTGAGGACTCTCTCTCAGTCATTCCTCCCAGCAGAGCTGTTCCAGCCTCGGATCCGCCCTGTGGCTTCTCTGGCGCTCCCGCTGTCCCGCCAGCCCCGCCGGTTCCCAAGGGAGCGCTCCAGTTTCTTGCCCGGTGTCCCGGCAGCAGCGTCCCGGCCCCACAGGGACCCAGCGCGGGGCTGGGGCGGGCACAGGAACCGGCAGCAGCAGGTGAGGACGTGCATGGTGGTCCCCTCTGCTCTCCTTCCCCGGGGGCTGCCCTGCAGTTATTGACATAAAGAA
This sequence comes from Nesoenas mayeri, assembly GCF_963082525.1. NCBI lineage: Eukaryota > Metazoa > Chordata > Aves > Columbiformes > Columbidae > Nesoenas > Nesoenas mayeri. Next base: position 3,403,484 of record NC_137545.1, on the reverse strand, counting down.
CAACTTGGTGGTCTAAATAAAAGAGGTTGCTGTGAGCTAAGAGGAGAAAACAAAAAGGGGAGCCCAGAGAAAGGGGAGGGGAAAGGACACAGACAGGGAGAGGGAAGTGGGGGAGTCAAAGAAGAATCAGAAGTGTTTTCCCTTAGAAGCAGAAAGGAAAAAAGGAAGGAAACGTTAAGAACAGAACCGCCAGCGCCATCCCCAGCCCCGGCTGCACAGCGGCGCCCAGAGAGCCGGTGCAGCCGCTGCCTGGGGAGGAGGTGACGCTGCAGCCTCCAGCTGTGGTGTCACCAGCTCCCATCGCCCCCGGGGACACGCTGCCCTGCGAAGGCTGGCGAGGCCGCCCCGCTCCAGGGACTGGCGCAGCCACCCACCGTCCTGAGCAAGGAGGCAGCAGCCAGTTCTCCATCCTCTGCAGGGATGGGAGCAAGAGCGGGGGCCTGACCCGCACCCCGACCCAGAGGGAGGGCAGAGCCCTGAGGCTGACGGGCTCTCCCCGCCCACCTCCTGCTTAGCAAGGTACCAGCATCAGTCCTGCACTCCCCAACACAAGCCCCGGCTCCGGAGGCACGAGGCACCTACTGAAGTCTCTGGGCAGAAGCTCAGACTCACCTATGTGTCGGAAAGCGCCAGCTTCTTGGCCGGTGGTGGTGACATGGTGCTGCTGGGCTGCGGAGCAGCACTGGCCGACAAGAAGGCCTTCAGCTTTGCCAGCACCAGGCTGGCAGGAGCCCTGCTGCGAGGGTCCCTTCCCGGTGTCCCGGTGTTCTCCCCGCTGCCCCACGGCTCCTGGCCGGGCATGGGCTCCGGCAGCCTGAGGGAGGCGGGCAGGGGCCCGGGCTCCCAGCAGCGCTTCCGGGGAACCTGCGCTTTGGCCCCACTGGTGTGACTGGGGCCGCAAAACCCTGGAGCCGCTCTGGGCGTGGGTGGCGGCTGCGAGGAGCGCGGCTTCTTGGGCCTCTGGGCTGCGTCACCGGGAAATGCTGCAGCCGCGTGTGTGGCTTTCCGGGCCAGCTTGGGTGACGGTGACCCAGAAGGCAGCTTGACACGGCCAGGCAGGCTGGAGGCAGCTTTGGAAACGGGACCCTCTGAGCTCTTCCCGGAGTTGGGGATCCTGGGGAAGGCAGAGAAGGGCACGTGTTAACTGCCAGTGTCTGAGCGACTGCAACACTCTTGTCGTAGCTGCGAGAACCAGGAGCCAGAAGCTCCGAGGAAGTGAGGAGCTCTTGAGCTGCAGCAAAACCACTATAAGGGGCTGGAGCTCTCCCTGCCACCCTCCCCCGAGCCAGTACACTCACGTGGGCGCTGGGGCTGCCTGGGCCAAGCTCCTTCCCACACCCATGCACGTGCCCCCAGCCCTGTCCCACATGCTGAGCAAGGGCAGAGGGGCCGGGGACACAGGGCACGCTCACCTGAGGTAGAACAGCACATACGCCTTCTGGTTAAGGACCACCTTGATGTTACTGGGGCGGACCACGTTGTCATTCATTTGGTACCACTGCCCGTCGCTGGCCTGCGGAGGGAGAGAGAACGGGGTCGGGCTGTGTCCAGGGACGCTCCTGGCCTGAGGAGGAGCAGGAACAGGCCCATTGGCAGAGCTCTGCTCCCCAAAACTCCCAAGCGGCCCCGGGCAAGTGAGGGGACTCTGCGAGAGCAGAACTGCACTCTTCCTGTGACGGAGCACAGCCCGTACCCCCCAGTGCTCCACACCACGCACGTCTGCTGAGCACCCTCCTGTCTGCTCATTACACGGACCCTCGAGCACCCGCCGGCCCCCAGCACAGAGAGGTGCCAAGAGAGCGCCCTGGGCTCACCTTCACGTAGCAGTAGTAGTGTCCTGCGTGGCTGCTGTACCCCGAGTGCACCAGCACCGCGTAGAGCCCGTACATGACCGGATCCCCGCTGGTCTGGGACATGTACGGGCGGATGTTCAGGAGCTCAGGGTAGCCCACGTCCTGCGGAGAGAGGATGTCTCAGGAGCCTGCACAGCAGATGGCAAGAGCGGCTCAGCTGTCCTACGAGTCCCGTCTCGTGAGGGAGGGGGAACCCACTCTCCACAGGCAGAGCCCACGGTGAGGAAGATGCCGGGATGAGCCAAACTCCCACCGCAGCGCACAGCTGGGGAAGGGCTGCAGGACTGCGGTAGAGCTCGCACCGCGCACAGAACCACCTCCCACCCTGCTCGGGGCAGCAGGGCCTCGGGACAGGACACAGCCCTGCTCTGGGTTGCCGAGCACTCACCTTTGTGATCTTGCCTCCAGTGAAGTCGGCAAAACGCTTCAGAGTAAGTGTGAGAACATTGGGCACTTGGTGGATGGTGAAGCGTTTGGTTGCCAACACTTTCTTCTTGCATCTGCACAGGGAGAGCTTGAGCTATTCATGCTGTTCCACCACCCAGGTGCTTGTCAGCCCTGGCCAAGCCACAAACCCCCCGGAAATGACCCTGCTGGGAGAGGGTACCGCTCCAGGGCACCTGCTCACGGCCAGGTCTGCTGGCTCAGGTCCCCGTCTCAAGAGGAGGGAGATGAGGAGTGACAGGCTTCATCGCAGGCTTCACAGCCACGTACCTCACGGTTTAGCGGTGGAGCAGGTAGAGAAGCCCTCCTGTACTGCAGCTGCCCTCCTGCTTCCCACCAGCACACCCGTGGCCCCTTCTTGCCCCAGCCCCGCACACTCACCTGTCACACAGGTAGGCGTTCTCTCCGCCCAGCAGGTCTGGCTTCACAAACAGCTCCAGGGCCTGCTCTACGTTTGCGGCTTGCTGCCAGGACAGAGGAGAGGTCAGGGCCAGGCAGAGGAGGCAGCGCAACAACAGAAGCTGATTCCCTCTTGCCTGCACCGTGCCTGACGCTGGCAGGTTAAACAGCGTCGAGCAGTAGCGGTGCAGCTGCAGGAACATCCCCTGCAGAGCAGAGCGCCTCCCCGCCTGACCCTGCCCCGGTACCGTGATCTCCACCGGCAGGTCCAGACAGGGGTCAAAGGTGTCCGAGACTGCTTTGCACATCGAGCACTTCACTGCAAGAGAAAGAGCAGTGAGCACCCCCTGGCACAACACGGCACCGCCACCCCCAGCACAGCGCAGGCAGCTGCCGTGTTCCCCCTCTCCGCGTTTGGGCTCTGGGATGGCAGCACCAGCATTCGCAGCCTCTACGTGCTGGGACAACAAGTGCTGCTGGACAGCTGGCAACGTGGGTTCCTTTGCTGGTGGCAATGAGCTGGGCACCCGCAGCCAGCAGCTTTGTGACCCACAGATACCAAAAGACTGACCAGCTGCAGCTCTGCATAATTTGCACATGCTTAGTGACTTTCCCAAGTTACTGCAAGGCTCTCGGGGAAACAGCAGCCCTGAGAGTCACAGGCCCAGGCCCTGGCAGCCAGCACTCACCACGGGACCGCAGGTGACCGCCAAAGATCTGGTGGATCAGGGTGGTGGCTTGGGTCTGGCGATCCAACCTAGAGACGGCAGCTCGGATCACACAGCGCCCGGCCCAAGAGCCGCCCCCACGGGCCAGCGCTGTGTCCTCAGGATCCAAACCCAGCGCAGTCACAGGATTTGGGGACAGAACCGCAGCTGTGCTGGGGCGGAGGCGTCAGGAGAAGGCAGACAGCAGCCCAGCAGACAAGGGGACCAGCAGACAAGGGCAGTGACGGCCACCAGAGGCCCCACGTACTCTGTGCAGTCGGGCAGGCAGGCCTTCTGCATGGCATCGATGGTGAAACGGAGGAACTCGTGCGCGTCCTCTTGCCTGCCCCAGCGGATGTGCGGGGCGATCTCTGCAGGAGAGGGAGGGATCAGCCGCAGCACGCGCTGCAACAGAGGCAGGTCCTCCCGCCCTCCCTCGGGGCAGGGACTGCGGGGTGTGAGCTCCCTTGGCCCAAACCAGACTTCAGACTCATGTCGGCCATGGGGGAAGCCCAACAAGGCCCATGAAGGCCCTGGCAGGCTCAGTGAGTTGTCTCAGAAGAACCTCTGCCAAGACCTGCCCTGGTCTCAAAGGTTCTGCTCCTGCAATAGTTTCTGCCCTCCCGCACGGCTACAGGAGGGGACGCGAGTGCAGCCATCCTTACTCTTGAGGTGTCGGACAAAGGACACTGGCTTTATCACGCTGCCGCTGTTCGCGAACGCCTGCGTGACGTGGTTCTGCATGACGCATGTCATGCAGAAGCCGCTTTGGTGACCTGGAGTGGGAGAGGAGAAGACAGAACGTTGAGGACAAACCCATCTTAGTCCTGGCTGTGTGCAGCACAGACAAAGCCTCTCAGACGCAGGGTGCAGAGCTCGGAACACTGCTACAGCCATGAAAAGTGGATGCTCCCGTATGCAGGAATGTCCTCTCCATGGAGAAACGGGCAGGAGGGAGCAGAGAAGGCGCATCCCGGCAGCCGCACAGCCCCCGGCACAGCCGTGCGCAGGGTGCTGAGCGCAGCCCCGGGACAGGCGGGCGCTCCCCTCCCCACTCACAGGTGCGGCTGTGCTCCTTGGACAGCAGGTAGTTGGCGAGCGGTGGCGTGTAGGTGAGTCACTGCAGGGTGGCGTTGAGGAAACAGGTGTTTCCCAGGTTGAGCAGCCCGGCGCCGATGCGCTGGACATGCTGCCACTGCATGGCGAGGCGCCCTGCAGGGAACAGCCCCTTCTGGGGCACAGGGACGCCGTCCCCGTGGCGCCCCGGGGTCCGGTCGCTGCCTGCGGGGAGAGAGAGGCGGGTGAGCCGCGGTATGCGCAGCGCAAGGAGAGCCCCCGGCCCTCTGCACCCACCCTGCTGGCCCGGCTGTCCCTCCTCAGCGCTGCGGGGGTGCTCGGCGGGCTCGGTGCGGGGGCTGAGCAGCAGGTACTTGGCCCGCAGCAGCTCCGGCTGGCTGGAGAAGCCGTGGCTGGCGGGCTGGAACTCGATCTTGTGCCGCAGCACCTTCTTGGCCGAGGTGCTCAGCAGCCGGCCCAGCGCCCCGGCCTCGCCTATGTCCCGCCGCACATTCAGCAGCTCCCTCTGCTTCGCCGTGCCCGCCATGGTGTATCACCGCACGTGCCACCGCCTCAAGGTCGCGCCGGTCTCTCGGCGTCTCCCTCTGCGCCACCACACGCGCTTCCCGCGCCTTCTCCTCAAGTCCCGCCCTTCGCTGCGGTCGCTCGCGCTCGGCTCGGCCCACGGACTCCTCCCCTCGCCCTCGCCGTGCGCTCCGCTCCGCGTCCAGAACAGGACTGAGCTGCGCCTGCGCGTCCCGGCAACGCCAGGGACGGAACCTGCCGGGGGCGGGGCTTGTTGTGACGCCATCGTGCTCCGGCCACGCCCCAGAACCCCTAAATGGTCACACACTGTAGTTCCAGTGCAGGGAACCTGGACACAGTGGTGGGTTTGGCCAACAAAAGCCTCTGCAAGTCTTACGAGGCCAAGACGCAAGGTCTAGTCCAGTCCGAACTGGTCCAAGGGCCACTGCATGAGTTATCTCACGCTTAATTTGTTCAAAGGCTTGTCGTTGTTCAGGGCCCCACTCAAATTGGTTCTTTTTTCGAGTCACTCGATAGAGAGGGCTCACAATCTGGCTGTAGTCAGGAATATGCATTCTCCAAAAACCTACAACGCCCAAGAAAGTCTGTGTCCCCTTTTTATTAGTAGGTGGAGACATTGCAGCAATTTTGTTGACCACATCCATTGGAATGTGACGACGGCCATCTTGCCATTTTATTCCTAAGAACTGGATCTCTCGTGCAGGTCCCTTGACCTTGCTTCGTTTTATGGCAAAACCAACATCCAAAAGAATCTGAATTATTCTCTCACCTTTCTCGAAGACTTCTTTCGCTGTGTTGCCCCATACGATGATGTCATCAATATACTGCAAGTGTTCTGGAGCTTTACCTTGCTCCAGCGTGGTCTGGATCAGTCCATGGCAGATGGTAGGACTGTGTTTCCACCCCTGGGGCAAGCGATTCCACGTGTACTGGCACCTGCTGATCGTCAACCATCAGCAGTCCTACAACAGAAGGATCATCTGAAAGACCAGGCAAATCAGACAGCTGTTCAATTTTCTCAGTGTCCACAGCTGCTATACCAAATCCCCACCTATACCCTTTTGAGTCCTTAAAATACCCTCTCTTGAGGTAGTCTATGCCAAGGATGCACGGAGCATCTGGACCAGTCACAATGGGATGCTTTTGCCAGTTTTTTCCAGTTAGGCTCATTTCAGCCTCTACAACAGTCAGTTCCTGGGATCCCCCAGTTACTCCAACAATACTGATGGATTGCGTTCCTTTATAATTACTGAAGGCTTGTCCTTTGTTTGGTGTTTTCTATTTTCTTAATAATTATCTTTATAGTTGTTAGTTTTTATTATTTTCCGACATAGATGTTTGAATCCATCATACTTCTCTTGACGTATGAACCTACTCTGTCTAACTGATATAAAAGTATGCCTCTCATTGGGCAGAGCTGACACTCTCATAGCATCTCTGAAATAAAATGGACTCACTCATTGGTGTGTGCTGACTATGAAGATCGTGAGCGGTCGGTGAGGTAGATACCCAGGGCTTTCTGAGCTCTGACAGTGCAGAAGAAATTCTCCAGGGTGGTAACCTGGAGCTTTCTGGAGAGCTATAGGGACAGGCTGTACCTGGGGTAAGTGGTGACTGAAGCCTCCCTAAGTGAGAGATCATCCAAGGTAGAGTCACCCAAATGGGAAATGCTAAATACTGGTACTTGCAAGGAAAATAAACCATCCACAGACCAAAAGAGAACAGCACCTTTGCAGCCAACACATCAACCACAGAACACACCCCCCCTATGGACAACACAACCATCCCCATCTGGTTCCTTTCTCAGGCTGATCTGATGTGAAAGTCGTGAATGGTCTGTTGATCCTCTGCAGCACTTATCCACATTCTCTGCAGCGTGGGCCTGAATTTTGGGTCTGCCCAGGTGTCCTATCCACTCTTGGAGATGTTACCCACTTGGCAACTCCAGCCTTGGGTGTCTCCCCACCCTGGTGTCCTTCTCTTCCAGCCAGCCCCCCTTGCAGCTGGCCAGCAAAGCACAGACATACAGTCACACACACACTAATGAGCTCACAGAGCAAATAGCCAGAAGCAGTGTTTAATAAGGGGGCAGGACACACCATGTGATCAGGCCTAGGGTTCGGACAGATCAGCACTGAGTAACCCCTTCCCGGCTGCAGCTGACCCCTTGCATCCCTCCCCACGCACAGGCTTCTTCCTACCAGCTCAGCTGGGTTCCTCCCTGTCTGTGCCCCAGGCCCCTCCCCAATTAACAACTGTCACCAATTACTTTTTCCCCATTGGTCTCAGGTTTGTTCCATTTGTACCACCACTTGGTAGTTGGGATGCCATCGTCAAGGTCATCTGGGCCTTCAATGGCATCTCTGAGGGGTTCCCCTGGCACTGTGCCCTTGCAAGACTCGATGACCCAGAAGCTCCCCAGTGCTTCCCTCCAGGTCTCCCTGTACTTTGGCCTCTTCTCATGTCTCTGCTCTTCAGCTACTGGTGAGACCAAACTGGGACAAGTCCCTTCTCTCATGTTCTCTTTCCCATCCCAGTTCCTCACGTTATGTCCCATGTGCTTCCATGTGATGTTCGGGTGTCTTCACCCCAGAACAGGGCCTGCCCAGGGGCTCAGTTATGTGTCTCCAGTCTTCACAGCTGGTGTTGTTGATGACGTCATGATGCCAGCCTGCTCCTGGCCAACCACAGCACCGTCATGAGGTGACCTCCCCTCCCCTCCCCTCCCCTCCCCTCCCCTCCCCTCCCCTCCCCTCCCCTCCCCTCCCCTCCCCCTGTTCCACCACCTCTTCAGGAAGGTGTCACCTGCTTCTAGAGTGCCTTGTACCTCCTGTTCAGCGAGGGAAGAGGCCCAGTTACCTCAGCCTCTCCACACAGCTCATGTGCTTCACGCCTCTAACTCCATCATGACAGACTCCTCTGGACCTTCTCCAGTTTCTGCATCCTCCTTTCTAAATGGGAAACCCACTGGCCCACATGGCATCCATCACAACTCCCATCCCTTCTCCGCAGGACACTCCTCAGCTGGTCGGGTCTCAACCTGTCTTGGTGCGTGAGGTTATTCTGCCCCAGTGCAGACCTTGTCCCCTTCACCTTGTAAAACTGCCGTAGGTTTCTGTTGGCCCAATCCACAAGTGTGACAATGTCCATCAAGACTGAAACTCCAACACATCAGCATTTGAAGTTTGTAGGCCAGTGCCTCTGACATGATAACAGTGTTGAGGATTGCAGGAAAATACAGCTGAAGAAATACATCTGTGTTTAATGGAGTTGCTACCCAATGTGGAAAACACCACAGAAACTATCTCAGAAATACTGTAAGAGAATACAAAACAAGAAATGCATGACCAAGGGGGTAGAATGTTCTTTTTCCAGGGTATTACAATACTCACAGAAAAGATCTTGGGTAGGAGGAAATAAAAACAGAAGCAAAGGCTGTGTTCAGGGAGAACCAGAGAGCTTTCCCTGATTTGGAAACATGAAGGGGAAGGAAGGAAAGAAGGAAGGAAGAGGAAGGAATGAAGGAAGGAAGGAAGGAAGGAAGGAAGGAAGGAAGGAAGGAAGGAAGGAGGTGTCTTGACAAACCTCCTGCTCAAAGCAGAGTCAGACCAGATTTCTCAGGGCTTTATCCAACCATATCTTGGTCACTCTCTGGGACAGAGCTGGTGCTCACTCCCTGGGAAACAGCTCCCAGTGCTTGACTGGGATTCCAGCGCGTGGACAGCTCGTGAACATAGATAATATCCAATTAGTGAATGCATGCTTGGAGTGTGGACGCATGATCAGAGAATAGTTGCATATATAAGGAGGCTTGTTTCTGTAATAAAGGGCTTTGAGTGATTCACATTGAATCGGAGTGCTGAGTCCTTTATCGTTCCAACACAAGAGAGCTTTGCTTTTCCTTCTGTCATGGTTTAACAAGAGCTGGAAACAAATCCCCACACAGCTGCTCACTCACTTCCCCCTGGTGGGATGAGGGAGAGTATCAGAAGAGTAAAAGTGAGAAAACTCATGGCTTGAGATAAAGACAGTTTAATAAGTAAAGCAAAAGCTGTGCATGAAAGCAAAGCAAAAGCTGTGCATGCAAGCAAAGCAAAACATGGAATTCAGTCACTGCTTCCCATTGGCCAGTAGGTGTTCAGCTCTCTCCAGGAAAGCCAGTTATTTGAGAAGACAAACACCATAACTCCAAACATCCCCACCTTCATTCTTCTTTCCCCAGCTTTATATTCTCAGCATGATGTCATATTGTACGGAATATCACTTTGGTCAGTTGGGGTCAGCTGTGCCAGCTGTGTATCCCCCTTGCTTTTTGTGCACTCCCCACCTTCTCATATTTATACTATTCCATGCACATATGCACGTGTAACTTTCCGTGCTCAATATAAGCACGTGTAAAATTAATCTTCACAGAATCGCGGGTGTATTTTCCTTCTGTGCACATTTGCACGTGTACTTTCCATGCTTAATACAAGCATGTGTACTTTCTGTGCACATTTGCACATATAACTTCGTCTGCTCAATACGAGCACGTGTATAAATTAATCCTCGCAGAATCGCGGGTGTATTTTCCTTCCGTGCATATTTGCACATGTAACTTTCCGTGCACATTTGCACGCGTACTTTCCGTGCTTAATACAAGCACGTGTACTTTCCGTGCACATTTGCACGTGTAACTTTCTGTGCTCAATACGAGCACGTGTATAAATTATTTCCGCGCACAATCGCGAGTGTATTTTCCTCCCGTGCTTCCACATAAGCACGTGTAATATTCCATGCACATTTGCACGTGTAAGTAAATTAACTCTCGCAGGATTGCGAGTGTATTATAAATTTACCCTCGCAGAATCGCGAGTGTACACTTCCCGTACTCACTACGAGTACGTGTATCTCTTTAAAGATAATCCCACACCGTGTTTAGGCAAGTGTGTACTTCTCCGGGACTCAGGGATGGCTCCGGTATTGTTTTGGTGAAGCCACGTGCATGCACACTGTGGACCGCCTGTTGTATTAGTTGCTGCCCCTTAATAATTTTCCTCAACTGATATCCAAACCTTTATTTAAGTCACTTTGGAGTGCTAAAACCCTGTTTCTCACCGGTTTAATAAAAGTTGTTTTGGACCCTGTTGTCCCTTAAACTAACCTCGGGGTACCTCTGTGACACCCACTCCCTAAAACACCACTGCATGCCCTGTCCTGAGCCCAGGGAGAGCCCCAGCACAGCAACGTGCTTATAGGAGCAGCGGATGAGGCCTACCCAAGTGTTGGGCCTTTTGTTCAAAATACAAGTTTTTCAGGGCAGGTTTTTTCTGGAGTTTTTTCTTTATTTTGACCCCCATGCCCCCCACTGCCCCCTGGTGACACCCAGTAGCAGGTGATATCAGTATTGGCCTAAAACACCGAGATGTTGGCAGCAGTGGGTTTACCTGAGCTCTTGTCCACACTCTTCTGGATGTAGTTCATGGGGATCCTGTCATAGCAAATAACACGGGAGAAGGTGTAGCCACATTGCCATTGGCTGGCTGGCACCTCCAAGAGGCTGTAGACGATGTAGGCCTCTCCCCAGCTTTGAGGCTACGCTTCTGGGTGCCAGCAGGACGTCCCCGTGGGTCCAGGTCACCAAGATGTCCACCAGGTGGAAACTGGCCACCAAGCAGGTCAAGGTCACCGATTCTTGACGGGCCAACTGCTCAAATGACGACAGGAATGAGATATTTATAAACATTTATGAGATCCCCTCTCAGCTTTTCCTCTCCAGGTGAACAGCCCCAGCTCTCTCAATCTCTCATCAGAAAGATGCTCCAGACCCCTCAGCATCTTTGTGTCCCTCTACTGGACTCCCTCCAATAATTCCTTGTCCTTCTTAAACTGCGGGGCCCAGAACTAGACCCAGTAACTCCAGATGTGGCCTCACCAGGGCAGAGCAGAGGGGCAGGATTCACCTCCCTTGACCTGCTAGTCACACTCTTCTTAACGCACCCCAGGTACCACTGGCCTTCTTGGCCACAAGGGCACATTGCTGACTTGTGGTCAACCTGTTGTCCACCAGAACTCCCAAGTCCTTCTCTGCAGAGCTGCCTTCCAGCAGTTCCACCCCAACCTGTACTGGTGCCTGGGGTTATTCCCGCCCAGATGCAGGACCTTACATTTGCCCTCATTGAACTACTCAGTCATTTGTCCCAACCCAGGTCGAGGATGGAGAGATTGAGGAGGAAGAAGTACATGGGGGTGTGGAGGTGCTGGTCACAGGCTATGGTGGTGATGATGAGGCCGTTGCCCAGCAGGGCAGCCAGGTAGATGCCCAGGAAGAGCCAGAAGTGCAAGAGCTGCAGCTCCCATGTGTCTGTGAATGTCAGGAGGAGGAACTGGGTGATGGAGCTATTGTTGGGTATTTCCTTTGCATGTGAAGGTGGGGACATGTCGTAGGAGGAAAAGACAGTGACAAGTTAGGGGAGACTTCTCTTAGCAAAATAAACATGCCATTTCTCATGAAAAACCCCCTCCTTGAATGAGGGATGTTTCAGCTCGTTCTCCATTTCTACCAACCGACAAACACGGTTCATCACAGCTTAAAATGCAGCTTGGGCACCTAGTTTCCATGAACACACCCCTGGGACAAAACGCCCTGTGTTGGTGCCAGAACTAAAATGGACCCAATTTCCCACCCCAACCCCAGAGAGCAAGAGCACCAGGGACAGGTGGAGAAACAGGGAAGGACACTGCAGTGCTCCTGGAAAATAAAGCAAGGACAGAAAGGAAGATGGGCATGCTGTGAAACCTTCTCTTTACCTGGCTGTGCTGCTGCCACTCACATGGCACAAGTTCTTTTGGCCCCATTATTGCGTACCACATTCCAGGAATCCTTCACGTGGAGGTCCAGACACTGAGGTGGAGACTCTTGACCTGGACCCCATGGCTTTGGGGCAGAGGCACTGCTGGGGAGGAGCAGAGGCCAGGGGGTTGCACTGGGAATGTGTCTGCACTGCAGGGGATGGCAGGGGGCTTCCGAAATCCCCACCCCAGCATTTCTGGTAGCAGCTTCCTCTCCCTGCCCATGTCTCTCCTGCCTGGAGCTCTCCCTGTCTGCAGCTGTGTCTCTGTCCCTGAGTCTGTTCCCTGTCAGTGTCACGGACCCCATCCCACCCACTGTGTGCTCAGCTCTGTCCTGCAGACCCTTCCCAGTGGCACCTCTGTGTGTGCAGGGGCTCAGGAGCAGCTCAGACAAATCCTAGCAAGAATTGTGGTCTCAGTGACTTCTCCAGGGCAATGAAATAAATCCCCGTGCACAGCTGGTCCCTGGGCTCCTTTTCCAGCAGCACCTGCAGAGCACAGCTGGGATTGGACCCAGCAGCTGCCCGCACCCAGTGTCACCAGCCCCTGACCCTGCCCAAGCATTGTCCTCACATTGTGCCAGTGCCGGGGGCCTCGATCCCTTCCCCAGAGTCACTGGGTATCCCCTCACCTTGATATTCTCTGCCAGCTTGTTTCCTCCTGGCAGCCAGGGAGCAGAGAGACAAACAGGGAGTGTGAGATGGGGAACACACACCCAGCAGCACCACAGCATGGGGGGTGCAGTGCCATGTGAAGACCTGGGAGAAGAATCTCTGCCCAGCCAGCACCCTCCAACAGCCTCGCAGCAAAGCCCCTGTCAGCAGATGCCGGCACAGCTGCCTTTGAAATGGCTGTGGTTACCTTTTCTGCACCGCTGAGAAAGGCCATGACGAAGTCCGTGTATCCTCTTAGTAATTCATTCACTGGTAACAAATCAGCATCTAATAAAGGAGGAGAGCAGGGAGGACTGCAGAGAGGGTCTGGTGGTAGGAAGAGCAGAGGAAGGAGCTCTGCCCTCCGTCCAGCCCAGTGCCTGCTCCCCAGGCACAGTCTTCCTGTGCGTGTCAGGGCTGGAAGGTGCCCGGCAGATGGGCTGCGATGCTGGAGCCAGGCAGGACAGGGAAACCCCCAGTGCAGCGGGTGAGGAACTCGCTTCAGACAGGCAGAAAAGGTCCCTGTCCCACAGCAAGGCTGCCTCCTGCCCACCCAGCTGCCTCTCGCTGCCCATTCCCTGGAGCAGGAGCTGGGTCCCCCCTCCCTGCAGAGGCTGTGCTGGGGCCGGCTCCCAGCTTGGAGCAGCCCTGGACTTCAGGCAGCATCATGCCCACCACCTGTGGGAACCCCCTGCCAGCGTGTGGGCAAACGTGATCTTGGTGTCGAGAAGGGTGCGCTCACTGGTCCCCACAGTGCCCAGGCAATCAGGGACCCTCACTCACCCATCTGTGGTGGCTGGACCACATCCACCTGGTTGGGCTGCGGTGGAGCACTGACCTCCTGGGGAGCCCTAACCTTCTCCTGCAGGGCCACCCTGGGACAGCTAGGGGTGTTTCCTGCTGGACCTTCCCAGGGCAGCCTGGAGGCTCTCTCCGCCATTTTCAGGAAGGTGGAAGCTCTGGTGAAATGCCTTGACACTGCGGGTCTGCCAGTAGCAGCGGGGAAAGATATGAGCTGCACTCATGTGCTCCTCGCCAGAGAGAGATGTGAGCTGCGCTCAGGAGCAACTTGCCACAAGTCTGCCAGGGGCAGCAGGGGGTCTGCCAGGGGCAGCTAGAGTTAGGCTGTGGTTGGACTCAATGATCTTAAGTGTCTCTTCCAACAAAAACGATTCTATGAATCTGTGAAAGACGTGGGCTACGCTTGGGGCTCTCACCAGCTCTGTGCTCGTGCCCTGTCCCATCACTGTCCTGCTGGACAGTGCGGGCTGGGGCTGCAGCTGTGCTGAGCACATGCAGGGCAGGGCAGGTTGTCCCCTTGGAAGGCTCAGAGTCAGCTCAACCCTGGGCACCCGGGTGCTAAATTTGAATCCCAGTTTCTAAAAGTTCCACCACCCATTGCTCTAAGCACAGTCTTTAACAGTCCATTGCACAGCTCAGTTTTCCCGGAGGCTGGTGCATGATGGGGCATGTGACAGACCCACTCACTGCCATGCTCCTTGGGCCAGGTGTCTATGAGGATGTTCTGGAAATGAGTCCCGTTGTCTGGCTCGGTTCTGTCTGGGCTGCTGTGTCACCACAGGACTTGCTTTTCGAGGCCCAGGACAGTGTTGCGGGCAGTGCCGTGAGGCACGGCGTATGTTTCCAGTCATCCAGTGGTGGCTCCACCATTGTAAGCACAGAGCTCTTGCCGTGGCGGGTTTGTGGCAGTGTGATATAGTCAATTTGCCAGACCTCCCCATATTTACACTTCAGTCATCACCCTAGACACCACACAAGCTTTGACCACTTGGCTTGCTTGATTGTAGCGCATATTTCACAATGGTGAATAACCTGTGCAACAGTCTCCATGGTCGAGTCAACCCCTTGATCACGAGCCCGTCCACATGTTGCATTCCTTCCTCGATAACCTGAGGCATCATGGGCCCAAAACGTCATAAATAAATCACCTTCATCTTGCCAGTGCAAATCTACCTCAGCCACTTTAATCTCGGCAGCTTGATCCCACCAATGCCTCTGTCTGTCTCTGTGTTTGTGTGGCAGGTGTTACATCAGAAGCACTGTTCCAGCCAGGTCACTGCATCTCTTTCTCTTCTCCCTCTGCTGTCATCATGGCTGTACCAGCTGTCCGCTGTGCTTTCTGACCTCATGGACCCTCTTGTCCTGCGTCACTTCTGCTGCTAAATCCTGTTCCTGCAAGAGAAGTGACGACCAGTCAGCGTCCCCTCTGTGGCATCTGGACCTTCCAGAGCTGGACAGCTGGTGGAAACTGTTCCCATCAGCCAAGGCTCTGTGTGAAGTCTTCTCCTGGCACAGGAACAGCTCTGGCCGTGCCTGGTGAGCACCGTGCTGCCCCAAGGAGAACAGCAACACTGGCAGTGACTCCTGGGCAATGTCCAGCTGGGCAGAGATGATTTGAGGGCAGGTGGGCAGCAGACCCTGAGGCTGTGCCGGGGGTGGCCACATCTGGCTCCTCCCAGCAGGATTTTGGAAAGCCCTTTCCAAGCTGTGAGCACCCCGACAAGGGTATGGGGCAGGAACAGCCCCACCCCTGGGGCCCCAGCCCCCAGCTGGCCTCTGTCTGCAGACTGTGACAACTCCCAAACAGGCTCTGCCTCTTGTCTCGTCTGACTCAGTGAGGTGAGAGCAGAGTTAACGTTTCAATAAGCTGTGCAGTAACTCGGAATAATGACAATTACTGGAGGCATTCAATTAAATCACAAATTTACTAAAAATTACAGCAAATAGTGGCTTGGCAAAAGTTTGTAACTATATCATAAAACTTAGCAAGACGTCAACAACAAAGTTGTTATCCTGGGTGGTAAGGGACGTTTTGACAGGCAAGTTTGCAATGATGTGGCTTGGGTGCACAATTAGATATTTCTGACGTTGGACAGTAATGCTTCTATTTTGGTCGCTTATCTTATGTAGTTTTAGGATGTTCTTTGGCATTTCATCATGTTTCAGATGTCAGACCAGGGTCAATTAACACACTGCCCAAAGTACTTTTGCTCTGAACCAGCTCGTAAAAGCAGCATGCTTGCATTCGTTAGACCTTTCCCTTGGGATACATGCTGAGAGATGCAGACAAGTGTCTGCAGGAGAAATTGGTGATTTGTGGATTAGAGCCTTTGTTCCAGTCCCACGAGAACATCTAACACCAGCAAAGCCTGCACAAACCTGGAAACACCAGCACAATGTGGGAACACAGGCACAACCTGGAAACATAGGAATGATCTGCAAACACAGGAACAATGTGGAAACACAGGAACAACCTGGGAACACAGGCACAACCTGGAAACATGGGAACAACCTGCAAACACAGGAACAACCTGGAAACACAGGAACAACGTGGAAACACAAGAACAACCTGGAAACACAGGAACAACCTGGAAACATAGGCACAACCTGGAAACACCGAAACAACCTCGGAACACAGGCATGAGCTGGAAATACAGGAACAACATCGAAACACAGGAACAACGTGAAAACACAGGCATGAGCTGGAAACACAGGAACAACCTGGAAACACAGAAACAACCTGGAAACACAGGAACAACCTCGGAACACAGGCATGAGCTGGAAATATAGGAACAACGTGGAAACACAGGCACGAGCTGGAAACACAGGCACAAGCTAGAACCACAGGCACAAACTGGAAACACAGGCCGCAGAAGCCCGAGACATGAGTGTGGAGAGCTGCCTGGAGCAGGAGGAGGGTGCTCAGTGCCCACAGGCTTCTGCTGGTGGCCACAGGGCAGGGGTGGCCATCGGACAGGGCAGCACTCACAGACCAAGGCAAGAGCAAAGTCTGGGTCCAAGCTCAAGACGTTTGAGAACATCCGCTGCCTCAGGCACCTCTGAGGTAGAGACATCTCACCTGAGGTTGAAGTGCCTGTGGCTTCCATGTTTCAGTTTTAAACTCCAGAGCTTAATAGGAAATATTTAAACATGTTTATATATAATATGTATTTAAGACCTGGAGGAATTCAGGTGATCAGGGAAAAAGAAGAATTACAAATTGGAAAAGGATTCCTGAAGGTTGCCTTTGCAAAGAAAGGGCAAAAGCCACTCAAGCCTGGATGAAGGGGGAAACTGTTCAGAGCCCAGACCAACACATCCAGATGCTGAAGGCTGTTGCCCTTCCCTGCAGTAGCTGAGCTGCGTGGAAAAGCCTATTCCAAACAGACAAGGAAAGAAGGGCACAAGGACTCTGTCCTGGGCAAAGCAGCTCTGCTCCACTCCCCTCCACTCAGCCCAGGCTGCTCTGCTCAGCTGCGTGTTTGCTCTGATGTGAAGAAGAAATTCCAATTGTAACTGCTCGGCGGTGGTAATTTGTGACCAGGGAAGCTCTGCTTCTCCACCTTTTAGCAGCAGCAACTGAAGCTCCTCAGCTCTCCTCATGGAGGACGAGAAGGGGTCAAGCAGGCTGGAAGCAGGAATGGCAGAGGCAGAAGGGCTCCGTGTCAGGGAGGGAGGTTTCCCTGGCTGGCAAAGTGAGAAGCTCAGCAGTTCTCCTGGTCCTGTAGCTGTGCTGCAATGTGGGGGAGCTAATGACACCTTTGGCCAGCAGAGCTGGCACTGGAGCATGGACTTTACCCTGGGCCAAGGCGCCCCATGCTGCTGCCCAGCAGATCAGCGCTGGTGCCGGTCTCTGAAGAACAGCCATGAGCAGGTTAAAGCTTCTTGTGGGTAACAATTGGAGACAAGTCAACAAAGGAAACCATGTGGATGGTGTCTGTGACAGGCTGCCTGGTCAGGGTGAGACTAGTGATGAAACCTCTTACTCCAGCTGCAGGAAGCATTGTGCTTGCGGGCTCTTGTCCTGCTGGGGGACTTCAACCACCTGCCACCTGCTGGAAAAGTAGCATGGCGAGCTGTCAGCAATCCAGGAGCATCCTGGAGTGCATGGAGGATAAGTTCTTAAGCCAGGGAACAGCCCTGGGGGATGAAAGATTGGCCATGAGCCGGCAATGTGCGCTTGCAGCCCAGAAGGCCCATTGTATCTTGGGCTGCACCTTGGGCGATGAGGTCACAGAGCTGTGCTGTGTCACGTCCTGATGTGCAGCGCTGTGCCGTGGCACCATTCCGGCAGTGCTGGCAGCGGCGGCGGCAGCAGCAGCAGCGGCGGCGGCAGCAGCAGCAGCAGCAGTGCTGGCAGCAGCAGTGGTGGCATTGCTGGCAGCAGCAGTGGTGGCAGTGGCTGAAACGTTGGTGGCAGCACCAGCAACAGGAGCAGCAGTGCCATGGTCCAGGTGCAGGGGGCCGTAGCCCCCACTCTCCTGTTTTTCCTCCTCCTGGTGGCCCTGCAAGTCCAGGACATCGGGGCTGCTCCGTGGCAAAGACGGGGATTAGGTAGGGGGCAGCAACGGCCAGCACCCAGCCCTGGCAGCACCTGGGGGTGACAGTGGGGCTGGGCTGTGGTGGGGCAGGGCTGGGAGAACATGGGGCCGGGCTGGGCCAGGTGAGCCGTGGCAGCTCCGTGGGCAGTGGGAGGCAGAGGCCCTGCAGAGAGGTCCCGGGGGCTGCAGCTGCTGTGGGGGCATTTTCCAGCTGAAAGGTGGGGCCGGGAGCAACGCTGCCAGGAGAGACACTGTCCCTAGAGCTGTCCCTGTGCCACCCTGCCCTGGGGCAGCTTCCCCCAGCCCGCATGTTGTGGCCGGAGCGGCACTGCAGGGCCAACAAGAGCCCGTGGGAGCACTTCATCCCCGGGCTGGTCACGGCTGTGCTCGGGGCTGTGGCTCTGACGCTTCCCAGCTGGATCCTGCCTTTCAGCCCCGGGATGTCTGTCCTTGGGACATGTCTGCTTAGGAAAACAGGAGCACTCCTGCTCTTGCCCTGCAGTGCTCTCCTTGGGGAACCCAGGTCCTCATGGGACACACAGCCTGGGGAATAGAGAGGGCAGCGCTGGTGAAGCCTCTCACTGCTCAGCGGGTTCTTCTCCATGAGGTGTGGGAATGATCGGTTTTTTCCTCCAGTGCTTTTGTGGGGGCTTCTTCTGTGCACAGTAGAAATCTCCCAGTAGGAAATCCCTGAGGGGTCATTGATTGTCCTTGAAGGGTATTGCACATGGCCTGGAAACAGTATTTTGAGAGCTGCCAGGTGCCAGCAAATGTGTCACCCCAGCTCCTCCACAGCTTTGGAAGCCTCCACCCACATCTGGGTGCCATGCCATTACCTGACCCCCCCTCCAGTCACTGCAGATCACTGAGAAAGAAGTAGATGACAGATCTAATGGAAATGTGCTTGATTACAGCTGCGCCTGTGGCCGATGGTCACTCGACTTCCCAGCCGGATCTTGTCTGGGAGCCTCAGGGCAATGCCCCAGGTCTGTCGCTTGAATGAGTGAGCATTCAGGTTTTACTATTCTGTTCATATGAAATTTAACTTAATATTTTCTTGGCCTATGCTCAGATGTGTGGAAGAGCAGAGAGGGAATGGGTGAAGCCTAGTGATGTGCCCCAGGGCACTCTGCCTTGCAAAGCTCTTTCCCAGCCTCTCTGACCCTGCACTGTTTCCAGTGCTGGCTGCAAAGCCAGTGGGCTTGTTGGGCTTGAGTTGAGACCTGGCGTGGGCTCCAGGGAGTCCTTTCTGCCAGCAGCTCCATGCCCAGTTTGCTTTAGATCAGCATGGTGCAGGCACCTGGTAACCTCACAGCGCTCCAGAGTGGAAGGCGGAGCCAATGGAGCAATGCCATGGAGCGATCCCGTGCTTGAACTGAATCCACTGCTTTTCAGATCTAAAGAAGTGCACTGAAATATTTCATGGGAGCTTCTCTGTTCTGTCTGTTTGCAGACATGGCTGGACGTGATGTGTATCCAGCTCCCGGGCTGGGTTCCAGGGCTGAAACTTGGGGTCATCGCATGGGTACGTCATGGCTTTTTACTTCCTTTGATAGCTGCCAGCTCAAAGCCGGAAGGGGGGTGAGACATCTCTTGCGAGTGTGAGAATACGGACCTGCATTGTGCCGTGTCCTTATACTATCCCCTGATACGTTCTGCTATTCAGTTACGGTGGTGTGTATTGATGCCATAAAGTCAACAAAAAGACTCTTTAACACAGTTTTAAAGTGTTAAAAAGCAGCACTTTCATTATAGTGTGCCGGACACTTAGATGATTGTTCCTTTAATCCAGCGTGCACGTGATTCGCATTTCTTGGTATTTATTACAAATATCTGTTGCATATTCATTTGTTTCTACCACTTAGTTAATGCGTTAAATGTAAGTTATTTCCATAACCCTTCACAGCTGGTGTCCACCCGCGGTGTTGGCTACTTGACCTGATTTCTTGAGCATGCACATTGTCATTTTGTGCTGCTACTCAGCAAAAGTCATGTAGCTCTTTCTCCATTGAGTGGAACTTTCCACTTTCCCGGCTTGCAAGCCAAGGACATCCCGCTTTGCCTCATGCCCAGTCTCTATAGAGCTGTTGTTTCTCTGTTAGGTTTCTCTTACATTATGCCTGGTCTTGCTACATTATGCCTTGGGGTTTCTAAAAGATTTTTGTTCCTCTTACCAGTATCACAATGTATGATGGAAACTCGTGGTGGGTGTTCAGTTGCAGGTGTGGGTACAGGGACGGCTTTTCCAGCTCCTCAGCTGGATCCTGTGCCACAGCTCACCTGGCATCGCAGGGATGAGCAGTCTGCTTTGACAGGCTAAGCTCTCGTTTTCAGGGCTTTATTTGTGAGGAATTTACCTTTACACTTTCTGTTAAGGTCCCCAAAGAGCAAAGTATAAGGCAGAAATAGGAAAATCTTCCCAGCGCTCATCAGAAGTCCTAGCGGAAATCCTGACGGAATTGGACAAAGCGGAACATGGTGTGTATATATCGCTCCTAAGCAGAAGATTTGGGAAGCTGAGCTTAGGTGCACGCCTGGACAAGCTGTAGCCTACACGGCAGGAAGGGATTGATCAGAGCAGACTTTTCCTGGGCTGCAGGCCCGGCCTGGCCAGGAGCAGAGCAGCCCCAGCTCCCCGGCCTGGTCCAGCCTGGCTGTTCTCCTTGATGTCTGAGGACTCTCAGTGACACCCTGGGGACAGGGACAGGACAGGCCGGACACCCAGCTTGAGGCCAGACACCAGACTTCAAGGCAGCTAAGAATGAAGGGCTCTGAATTCAGACCCAGGCGGTTCAGCTCTCCCTTTCTAGTTGCCTCTTAGATAACCTGGTGGTAGTTTTCCTCTTTTGGGGGACAGTGGGCTCCTAACTGCCACTTGTGAAAGTGCCCAGAATACAATTGCAGAGCTTGCAGTTCAGTCCACCTTGTGTGTCTGTCACCCTTCCCATGGGATGGAGTTGGCGTGATGGGAAGTGCTGCTCACAAGGGCTCTTTCCCTGGCTGAACTGGCTGCAGCACCTTCCTGTCCTCTGGGAAGGAAGTCATTTACCATCATCTTGCAGTTTGCCAAAAGCTCACTGGGTGGAATAAGATCACATGCAATCTCCTAGTCCCTCAGCAGGTCAGGATTTGCTGTCTACTGCTAAACTGGAAAGTTTTTCTCCATGAATGACACATTGTTTGGACTACTGACTGGATGCACCCTCAAATGTCCAGGCTTTGTTTCTAAGTGTTACTAATGTATTCTGAGAAGTATTGCCATCTGAAGATATTGTGTCTCTGATGAGAAATGGTTGCTTCTAATTAAAACAACCCAATTCCTTTCTAAAGAGCTGGACCATGAGACTGTGGAGAAGGAGGCATTTCAGAAAGGAGGCGGCCATGCAGTGCCAGTCTCTGAGGAAAAACCGCGGGCAATTCAATCACCAGGCACGGCAGGTAATTGCTGTCCTTCAGTCACCCAGTGTCATAAACCAACGTAACTCTGACAATTTGGGAATGAGCCCATCTGAACCACGCTCAGCAGATGATGGGGAACACGACTCTTATCGAAGGTACCTCCCGCAATCCCTGCATCCCAGAGCTTGCCGTGAGTCCCCCCAGGCACAATAGAGGGGGATCCCTCCTGTCAGCCGAGGTCCAAAGGGATGTGCTGAGAGATTGAGCGTGGGTTAGAGGGAACCTGCACCATCCTCCCGCATCCTCTGCGCCTGAGCCATGCTGAGAAAGGCTTTACCTTTCTTTGATTCTTGGCAGTGCTGTCCAGCCCCAGGGAAGCCTGAAACACCGAGATATAGGAATTTTTTCAAAAGATTCCAGGCACTGAGCAGCCTTGCAGGGAGCCATAAGTGGGAGACAAGTCCTGAAGGCTGAGGGCATGCAAGCGGTGCAAAGCTGGAGCAAAGGCAAAGAGGGAGAGCGAGGTTCGGGTGCCCCCTGAGAGGGCCCAACTCTGTCCTCCTGGGCTGTGGGTCCCCTGGGGAGGGAGAGCTGGGCGTGGCATTCCCTGACACAGGGATGGTTTTTGTCTGTCTCGCTCAAAGGGACAGCTGGTCAAACAGCTGCGCTCCCCCACCTGCTCTCCCTCTGCCTCGCGAGGTCTGTCCAGTGGGACCACTTGTCCCAAAGGGTCAGAGGAGCCTCCATGCAACAGCACTGGTGAGCCTTGGTTTCCAAGGGAAAGGTGGGCAAGCACAAAAGAAATCGTGTGCAAATGGGAAGAATCACCAAGAAGGGGGAACAAAGCCGGCACTCTGGGAAAACTGGATTATGGCCATCCCAGAGTGTAAGCAAAGCTGAGAGGAGAAAGAGAGACTCCAGAGTGCATCAGTTTGCATCAGCTTTGGGAATTTCATTTGCTTCTTCTGAAACCAAGGAACCGTTGCAGCCCCAGTATGTTCACTGGTTCAGACATGCTGACAAAGTGAGAAAGCATTTCCTGGCAACGTCAGACGCCTGTGAGATTACCCATAGTGTACGGGCACACTAACATATGGAATTGTTCCTCCAGGTCGGGATGGCAACAGAAAAATTGTGGAACGTTACGTTTCCCCGACGTACTGTGGAGAAGGCTTCCTGGTGATCTTCCTCTGTGTGCTGTTTGGGGTGATAGTGTGTTGTGTGTTCTGGTTCTGGATCAGGAGACAAAAGTGAGTTGTTGGGGTTGCTGTTGCCCAGCTTCTATATGAGATGGCTACTGTTAGCCATGAAGCATTTAGAGGTAGGGTATTCTGAAGTGCCGAGTCAGTTACTGGCCAAACTCCACTGAGAGTTCGGCTGAAAGATGTTTTAATTGGCCTCTCAGTTCCTGGGCACTCTGTCCTGAAACCTGTTCTTACTGTTGCAAGCGTTAGTTACAACTGACTCTGCCTCAACAAGAGCAGCCCCGCAGCCAGACGTAGGCAGAGCAAGGTCAGGAGCAAAAGCGAAGGATGACATTGCCATGGCAAGTGAGAAGCGCAATAGAGACATCTGCCTACCAGACAACCCACCAGCAGAAATCGCCCTGTTGGGTGCTGCTGTAAATCCCAGATGTTCACCTCAGCCGAGGTGTCCCAGCAGCTCTGGCCGCAGCTCCCCCGTGCAGCGAGTGCCCGCACCCCACAGTGCCCAGCGCCGCCCCGCGGCCTCACACCCACTGGCACCGCGGCCACGGCGGGGCCTCAGCAGCCTCTTCTCTCCGCAGGCGCCGTAACCAGGAGCCATCGCCTGTGCCTGGAAAACTGGGGGAGCAATAAATACAGATCAGCAGCACAACTGTCTGGGTCGTAATGGCAGCAAACGCAGGAATTCACCAATTCTGGACCAAGCTTCATATCGGGGCATGCAGGGAGGTGGGCGCCTGCGGTGCCGGCAGCCAGGGAACTGGGCATGGGGCTGAGGGAGCCCAGCTTCCCTGCCGGGACCAGCCTGCCAAATTCTGAGCCACAGAGGAACAGACGGGACTCATTAACAGGTCATCACCCCCAGCTCTGCCCCCCGTGCCAGCTCGCTCTGGGGTGCACAGGACGGGGGGGATGTGTACGGCAATACCAGCCCCAGCCCCTCTGCTGTCCGCACACCATAAGGCAAAGCCGTGGATAAAGCACAGAGTGGCACAAAGCTGATATCAGACATCTGTTCTGGTTGTGGCTGCGATGCAGTTAATTTTCTGCCCAGCAGCCCATGTGGTGCCGAGTGTTGGATTTGTGACCAAACGTGTCGCAGCTGCGAAAGCTGTTTGTGTTCGACTGCGTGGGCAGGAGACGGACCCAGCGGGCGGTGCCTGGGGCCGGGTGCTGAGCTGGGCTGTCCCTCGGGCACTGACAGCTGGAAGGCTCGTGGAAAAGGAAGGTATTTTAAGGAGCATGTAAGGAACGTTTAACGAAGATCCGTTCTTTTTACATAACTGAGGACCTGGTGCCTGACCCCAGCAGGGGGGAAGGACCGAGAGACATCGGACTGTGAAACCTTAATATAAAACACAGTCTCTTCCCGGAATATGTAGTGAGACGTGTATACAAACCGACACCTGTATTGACAAGTTAATTTAGGGGGAACTGTAGCCAAAGTACCAGGAATCCATATCTTAAATGGATTGATAAGGGGAAGGGTATTGTGTGCGTTGGGATAGTCTGTAAACCCTGCACTACCAACCAACGGGGAACATGGGAGGGAAACTGCGGCCGGGATTTTGGGGGATACAAGCAGGGGCTTTTCGCCCTGTTATGTGTGCCGACCTTTAGGTAGAACACCCGCTCTTGCAAAATCGTTATTAAAACGTGCTTTGCCGAGAGATCCTGCCTGGGCCTGTTATATTTGCAAAATAATCGTTTCCTACAAGCAGAAACACAGCCTCCTCATGTTTTCCTCAGCATCTGCTCCAAACTGAGATTCAGTGGGAACCAGGAGGATCCGTCTGAATCCAAGTAGCAAGACAGAGACACCAATGAGAGACGCCCCTTTGCGCAGACGGGGCTGAACTTTGTTCAGCTCTACGGGGCTGTAAGAAAACGACTTGCAGAAGTGCTGCAAGGCTGCTCCAGCCCCGGAGTGACAGCAGGGCCGCTCTGGTCCCTTCAGCGGGATGTGCTCTGGGGACAGAGCAGCGAGGGGACCGGGCAGGAGCAGCCGGGCCGAGGGGAGAGCCCAACGCTGGGCTCTGGGGACACTTGTAGTCAGGCGTTGCAGCAGACACCCCCGTTGCTATGGAAGCGGGGGCTTTCCGAGGCCGGCCCTGCGCGGCGCAGCCCCTGTCGCTATGGTAACGGGTCCTTCACCGAGGGCGGCGCGCTGTATGCGGGCTGTCGGGCTGAGCGCCGGGCGGGAGTTCGGCACGGCCGGGGGTGCCGGGCGGTTCCCCGGTTCCCGGGAGGCAGCGGGAGCCGTTGCGGTGCCGGGATCAGCTCTCGGCCCCTGGATTCTCCGAGCGCGGTGCCGGGGCGGGTCAGGAGGAGCTGGGCTGGGAGCAGAGGAGCCCCCGGGGGAGCCGGGGCGGGTCCGCTGCACCCACACTGTCCCGGGGGAGCGGGTCGGGGGGCCAGTCCCGGGGCCAGCAAGGCCCCAGTCGGGGCAGCGCTGGGCGGCAGCAGAGGGGTCAGGGAGCGGCTGCAGAGCCCCGAGCTCCGCGTCCTGTTCCAAACCCTCAAACACTGGAACGTTGTGTTTTGAAAGGAATTGAACCCCATGTTGTCTCTGCCCCAAATCCCCTTTATTCAGGTGCATGAGTCACTGACGTGTTTTGGGTCAGTGAGAAACCTGGTTTTGGAGAAGCCCGTATAACCCCCAGGTGTGTCCATCCCAGCTGTGGTGCCGGTCAGTGGGATGCCCGGTGCCAGCCCACCGTGCCAGCCCAGCTCCTGGGACGTAGTTCCACACGCAGTTACGCGTGTGCACACACACACACATACACACACGCACCGACACAGGCGCACATACCGGAACACATACACACTCACGTACACACTCACACATGTCTACACACACACGCATGTTCACACACACCCACACGTCTATACAGACGCAGCCACACACGTCTGCACACACCCAGACATGTATGCACACGCGTGTCTACACAGGCACACACGAACATACATGCTCACATACATGGACACGTGTGCGCACACACACACCTGTGCACACCTTCTCATAGAATCATAGAATCCCAGGCTGGAAGGGACAAGGATGAACTGGTCCAAACTTTCCTGGCATAAGCCCGGTCTGGATGAGCTGCCCCAGTGCCCCATCCAGCTGAATCTTTAAAGTGTCCAATTTTGGGGAATTCACCAGTTCCCTGGGGAGATTATTCCAATGGCTGATGGCTCCCATGGTGAAAAATTTCCTTGTTGTGTCCAGTCAGGATCTCCCCAGGAGAAGCTTGTACCCTGTTCCAGGGTCTTGCCAACCTCATAGTAAAAAATGTTCTTTTATCAAGTGCATTGGTATTCTCTGGCGAGACAGGACTCTGATGGTACAGGACCAGGATGTCACCAATGGGTGACTGAGATTGCTTAACGAACCACTGTCAAAGATATTAGCAAAAGTGGTTTTAATATGATGTTGTAAAAGTGTGACTTAACCAAGTTCAATGGCAAGTTCACTCTATTGCTGTACGGCACAATCATTTGAACGGTGATTGAAAACTCCTGAGGCACAGATCAAAGTACCAGGACACTCTTCTGCTCTTTCCTCAGGCTTTAACAGCATCTTGCAGCATGGACGGCCCGGGTGGGTGTAAGAGTCGGTCTGAAGATGGAACAGTATTTGCCTGAAACATCGTCATCAGAGACTGGGAGAACTGAGGGCCTGACAGAAAGAACAGATGGACAGTGACTTGGAGAGAGGCCTGAGGAGAAGAATTGTGTTGCACAGGTCTCTCTGACCTGGGGGCTACCGGTAACAATAGCTGCTGTATGGACTTCACCTGCTGCCTCAACCAAGTTTGTCCCCACCTCCTAAAAGGGATTGTTATACAGGTCTCTCCAACCTGGGGACAATAGCTGCCGCCCAGAAGATGGATTCTCACCTGCTGCCTCAGTCACACCTGCCCCCGCCTCCTCCTTGAAACAAAGGCCAACGAAGAAGAGCATGCACAGAAGCTCGCCAGGGATCTTGAGGTGACCCAGTGCACCAGAGAGAGACCCTTGAATGCAAGGCGACGCAGGCACAGATGGATCCTGGCAAGCTAAGCGGGGACTTTTCGGGCCTGCACAGTTAAGCCTGGATTGTGAAACAAAGGCGGAGATTAGCCTTGAACAATGGGAGCAAGGGGGAGTGAAGAAGCCAGGATGCTGGTGGCCTTTTTTTCACCTGGGCACACACTGGCTCATGTTCAGCCACTGTCACCAACACCCCCAGGTCCTTTTCCTCCAGGCACTTTCCAGCTGTTCTTCCCCAGCCTGGAGCGTTCATGGGGTTGTTGTGACCCAAATGCAGGACTCGGCACTTGGCCTTGTTGAACCTCAGACAGTTGGACTCAGCCCATTGATCCAGCCGGTCCAGATCCCTTTTAGAGCCTTCCTACCATCCAGCAGATCAACGCTCACACCCAGCGTGGTGTCATCTGCAAACATACTGAGGGTGCGCTTGATCCCCTCATGCAGATCATTGATAAAGAGACTAAACAGAACTGGCCCAAATAATGAGCCCTGGAGACCCCA
Organism: Nesoenas mayeri; assembly: GCF_963082525.1. Lineage (NCBI taxonomy): Eukaryota > Metazoa > Chordata > Aves > Columbiformes > Columbidae > Nesoenas > Nesoenas mayeri. The sequence continues at coordinate 3,376,516 of NC_137545.1, read as the reverse complement.
CTCATCACCGGCCATCAACTGGGTTTTTCTCCATTCACCACAACTCTTCGGGCCTGGCCCTCCAGCCAGTTCTTTATGAATCGCAGATACACCATCCAGGCCATTAGCTGCAGCTTCTCCAGGAGATGCTGTGGGATACGGTGCCAAAGGCTTTACTGAAGTCCAAGTACACAACACCCACAGCCTTTCCCTCATGCACAAGATGGGGGACCTTGTCATAGGAGGAGATCAGGCTGGTCAGGAGCACCTGCCTTTCATAAACCTGTGCTGACTGGGCCTGATGGCTTGGTTGTCCTGTGTGTGCCATGTGACGTCACTCAGGATGTTCTGTTCACTGACCTTCTCTGGCACCGAGGGCACCGAGCCTGTAATTCCCTGGATCCTCCTTCTGACACTTCTTGTAGACAGGCATCACATTCGCCAACTGCCAGTCACCTGGGACCTCCCCGGTTAGCCAGGGTTGCTGATACACAATTGATACTCCCTGCTGATACTCCCTGCTCTGCTGGTCCTGCAGGTCTCTGGCAGAAGCCTGGCTGTGAGAAGACACTGCTGTGTGCCCAGCCCTGCACATACACGCTGTTCAGCTGTACACTGGTGTTTTCATCTGCAGGACACTTTTGTAGGCATATGCTTGAGAGAAATGTTGTAAGAAGATATAAACCATCAGGTACTACCTTGAAGAGATCACATTTCTTTATGAAAAGACTGATTTAGAGACCAATTGTGTCACAGATGTGCCCGTTGCCTGTCCCCGCCTGCAGTCATAGTGACCAAGCTGCCAGAGCACTCAGGCCTTGCACCAACACAAGGGATCAGAAGGAGAGTGTTGAAGAGGAAAGAGAACAGCTCTGGAAGACCAAGCACTGGTGCTCCCTGTCGGTGTTGCCGTGTGAAGACTCTTTACCCTTCCACCCGTGCACACAGGAACTGTCCCTGCAGGTCCAAAAAGGCTGTGAAGGAAGGATGTCAGCAGAAAAAAGTTAACTAAAGGGCCCTTTATTTTGCTTAAACACAGAGAGTAGGGTTCCTCATTGACACAGCCACTGGGTGAGAAAAGCAGGCAATGCATTACAAAAGGAATTACAACATTATCACAATAAAAAACCACAACTGGACACAAAAAATACTGCAGAGAGGAAGAACGTGCAATGAGTTGGACTACAGCTTATATGTAGAAGAAGATAGAGACAGTTTATATCTTCAGAAGAAATGCAGTCGTTTGTTTTGACACAGCATCCTTGAGCTCCTGGTTCCTCATGCTGTAGATCAAGGGGTTTACTGCTGGAGGCACCACCGAGTACAGAACTGCCACCAGCAGGTCCAGGGATGGGGAGGAAATAGAGGGCGGCTTCAGGTAGGCAAATGTGCCAGTGATGAAAAACAGGGAGACCACGGCCAGGTGAGGGAGACACGTGGAAAAGGCTTTGTGCCGTCCCTGCTCAGAGGGGATCCTCAGCACAGCCCTGAAGATCTGCACATAGGACAGTATGATGAAAACAAAACACCCAAATGTTACTACTACACTAACCACAAGAAGCCTGACTTCCCTGAGGTAGGCCCATGAGCAGGAGAGCTTTAGGATTGAAGGGATTTCACAGAAGAACTGGTCCACAGCATTGCCCTTGCAGAGTGTAGTGAAAATGTATTGGCTGTGTGCAGCAGAGCAGTGAGAAACCCACTGGCCCAGGCAGCTGCTGCCATGTGGACACAAGCTCTGCTGCCCAGGAGGGTCCTGTAGTGCAGGGGTTTGCAGATGGCAATGTAGCGGTCATAGGCCATGATGGTGAGAAGATATAGCTCTACTATAGCACATAAAAAGAAAAAAAAAAAACCTGTGCAGCACATCCTGTGTAGGAGATGGCCCTGGTGTCCCAGAGGGAATTGGCCATGGAGTTGGGAACAGTGGTTGAGATGAAGCCCAGGTCAAGGAGGGCGAGGTTGAGGAGGAAGAAGTACATGGGGGTGTGGAGGTGCTGGTCACAGGCTATGGTGGTGATGATGAGGCCGTTGCCCAGGAGGGCAGCCAGGTAGATGCCCAGGAAGAGCCAGAAGTGCAAGAGCTGCAGCTCCCGTGTGTCTGCGAATGGCAAGAGGAGGAACCGGTTGATGGAGCTACTGTTGGACATTTGCTGCCTCTGAGCATGCGGGCTCTGTTTAAAAAAGAAAAAAACAGCTTAAAATTAGGACAGACTCCAGTAACCAAAGCCACTCAATTTTTTGAAAAATTGCCCCAATTTAAGTGCATTTCCTTTCTCTGGTCTGTGCTGGCTGAGTGTGCTGTGAGGAGCAGAACCTCTGCCCGTGTGCTGCCAAGCATCCAGCCCTGCTCTGCTGCAGTGGGGACACAGGAGCTGGGTTGTGACAGCTCTGACATTCACAGCAAATGTCAAATATTATCCACTGTTAATGGAAAAGTTCATGACTCTCAAGAGCTTGGACTGCAGAGGAAAGGTTTAGCATATCTTCATAATAACTTTTTCTGTGCTTTTTATTTTCCACCCTCACATCTGGTGACTCATGGTTTTAGGGGTAGAATTCCTAATTTTTATGAGTGAAAATGTGAATAGTCTTGAGAGAGAACAGTGAAAAATTCTGAGCTTCCAGTGACTTAGTGCAGAGTCAGAAAAGCAGCAGTGTCCATCAGGACTTTACTCAACTACCCTGTGCTTTCACTGACGAAGACCCTTCTGGGAAGGAGGGGTCCTCTAAGAAACCCACATGAAACCTAGCAAACCCATTAAAACTTCACATATAAAGAGAAAAAGAAGGGTATCTGTCACAGGTGACTCCCTTCTGAAGGGAGCAGAGACTGCGCCATGGGGTGAAGGGCACAACCAACCCCACTTGAAGTGTTTCTACACTAACGTCTGCAGCATGAGGAACAAGTAAGATGAACTAGAAGCCTTGACCCGGTCCCAGGGATATGATATAATTGGCATTAATGAAACCTGGTGGTGTGAATCCTGTGATTGGTGCACCATAATGGATGCTATAGGCTATTCAGAAGAGATAGGCAGGGCAGGAGAGGTGGGGGGCAACACTGCATGTAGCTGAGAGGCTGGAGTGCATGGAACTGGCAGTTGGTGATGGCAAAGTTGATGGCTTCTGGGTAAGGACTGAGGGTCAGACAAATAAAGTGCATGCTGTCGTGGGTGTCACTAAAGGCCACCCAGCCAGGATGGTGACACTAATGACTTATTCTTTAAGGAACTAAGTGAAGCCTCTGAGTCATCTGCCCTTATCCTTATGGGGGACTTCAGCTTGCCAGATGTCAACTGGGAATATCACACAGCTGGCACCAACAGGTCCAGAAGATTCCTAAAGCATCTGGATAATAACTTCTTGGTGCAGGTACTAAGGGAACCGACCAGGAAACATCAGTGGCGACTGGTGGCTCCCTTGGCCGCAGCGACCATGGAGCAGCCAGGTTCAAAATCTTTGCTAACGGGAGGAAAACTGCCAGCAAGACCTTAACAGTAGATATGAGGAGGGCAGACTTCAGGCTGCTCAGAAAACTACGTAGTAAGATTCCCTGGGAAGAAGCTTTTGAAGGTGTTGGGGTCCATCAGTGTTGGTCACTTTTTAAGTACTGCCTGCTAAGAGCACAGGACCAGGCAATTCCAAAATGCCGAAAATATGTCAGGCAAGGCAAAAAGCCAGCCTGATTGAGCAGGGATCTTCTTCTGGAAATACAGCGAAAAAATAAATTACATGGTCAGTGGAAGCAAGGTCACACAATGTGGGAGGACTACAGAGATGCTGCTCACCACTGCAGGGGGGAAATGTGTGCTGCCAAAGCTCAATTAGAATTGAAGCTGGCCAGTACTGTGAAGGACAATAAAAAAGGCATTTTAATATATGCTAATGGTGAAAAGCAAACTAGAAGTAACATTGGCCCATTACTTGATGAGTGTGTTCACCATATTAACAAGGAGATAGACAAAGCTGAGACATTTAATGTTTCCTTTGCCTCGGCCTTCAACACCAAAGGTGGGCTTGGGGGCCCACATAACTCTGGGCTACAAAACCATGTCTGAGAGAATGATAAACTCCCAATCAATCTGAAACTTGTATGGGATTTGCTACTCCAGTTAGATCCCTACAAATCGATGGGGACTGATGGGATTCATCCAAGGTTGCCTGAAGAGCTGGCTGACATCATAGCGACAGCTCTCTCTGTGATTTTTCAATGCTCCTGGGAATCTGGAGAGGTCCCAGTTGACTGAAAGCTGACAAACATTGTCCTGATCTACAAGAAGGGCAACAGGGATGACTGCGGCAACTATAGACCTGTCAGCCTCACTTCTGTTCCTCACAAAATTATGGAGAAGATTGTTCTGGGAGTTACTGAAAAACACCTGAACAACACCACAGTCATTGGTCCCGATCAGCACAGGTTTATGGAGGGAAAGTAATGCTTGACCAACTTAATTTCTTTCTATGACAAGGTTACCCATCTAGTTGACCAAGGGAAACCTGTCAATGTGATCTTCTGGGATTTCAGCAAAGCCTTTGATAGTGTCTCTCACAGTCTCCTCCTGGACAAGGTGTCCAGCACACAGCTGAGTAAACACACAATACAGCAGGTGTGCAATTGGCTGACGGGCCGGGCTCAAAGGGTTCTAGTAAATGGGGTCATGTCGGACTGGTGACCAGTTACTAGCGGGTTCTGCAGGGATCCATCCCAGGGCCAGCACTCTTCAATGTCTTTATAAATGGCTTAGACTCATGACTTGTGGGAATACTAAGTAAGTTCATAAATGACACAAAACTGGGGGGAGCTGTCAACACTCTGGAGGGCAGAGAGGCCCTGCAGAGGGATCTGAACAAATTGGAGAACTGGGCAATCACTAACTGCATGAAATTCAACAAGGGCAAGTGCCGGATTTTGCACCTGGGACATGGCAACCCTGGCTGTACATACAGACTGAGGGACAAGATGCTGGAGAGCAGCTCCATGGAGAGGGATCTGGGGGCTCTGGTGGACGGCAAGTTGGACATGAGCCACCTGTGTGCCCAGGCAGCCAAGAGGGAAGCAAAGCACTGATGGCTGCCAAGGAGGGGATTGTCCTGCTCCACTCTGCACTGGTGTGGCCTCACCTGGAGCACTGTGTGCAGTTCTGCGCACCACAGGATAAAAAGGATATGAAGCTACTACAAAAGAGGGCCATGAAGTTGGTGAAGGGTTTGGAGGGAAGCGGCTGAAGTGTTCAGCCTGAAGAAGAGGAAACTGGCGGCTACCTCTTCCTCAAAGGGGAGGAGGAAGGGCAGGCACTGAGCTATTTTCTCTGGCGTCTAATGATTGGACCTGAAGGAATGGCAGGAAGATGTGCCAGGAAGGTTTAGGTTGGACGTGAGGAAAAGGTTCTTCACCCAGAGGGTGCTGGACACTGAACAGTCTCCCCAGGGAGGTGTCATGGCCCTAACCTGACAGTGTTCAAGAGACTGGACAACGTCCTCAGACACATGGTGTGAACTGTGGGGTGTCCTGTGCAGGGACAGGAGTTGAACTCGATGATCTTTGTGGGTCCTTCCAGCTCAGGACATTCTATGATTTTAAGATTGTCCTGGGGCAGCTTCCACAGGGTGCCCAACACACAGGGGCACAAACCAGACCCTGCTCTGCTGGTCCTTCAGGTCTCTGGCAGGAGGCCTGGCAGTGAGAGGACACTGCTGTGTGTCCCAACCCTGCATACTCACACTATTAGATCTTCACTGATATTTATATCTGTGGGTCAATTTATTTGGCATGTTCTTGAGGAAAACTTTGGCAGAAGACCTAAACCTTCAGGCACTGCACTGAGGAGATCAGCTGTCTCTATGGAAATTCTGTTCTGGAGGCCAGCTCTGTCACACAAGTGCCCATTGCCTGTCCCTGCCTGCAGTCACAGGGCTGACACGCAGCAGGACATTGACCAAGCTGCCAGAGCACTCAGGTCTTACACCAATACAAGGGATTAGAAGGAGAGTGTGGGAGTGGAAAGAGAATAGCCCTTAAGACCAAGCATTGGTGCTCCTTGGCAGTGCTGACATGCTGGACTCTTTTCCCCTCCTCTCATGCACACAGGAACTGTGGCTGTAAAAAAAAAAAAAAAAAACTAAAAAAAAAACCTTAGAGGAAGCATCATAGCATTAAAAAAAAAAAAAAAAAATCTTGAACTTATTTCAATACACAGAGAGCACCTCTCCTCATTTCTGCAGCCATTCAGTCAGAAAATAAAAGCGGAAAGTGAGTAACAAATGGGATGATAACATTATTACAATTAAAAGAACAAAAACTACTACAACAAAAAAAGGCTGGATCTGCAATGATTTACACTACAACTGTTATGCAGAAGATGATGAACAGTTTAAAGCTTCAGAAAAAAGATCCAGTCATCACTTTCCACAGGGCATCCTTGAGCTCCTGGTTCCTCATGCTGTAGATTAGGAGGTTCACTGCTGGAGGAACTACTGAGTACAGAACTGTCACCACCAGGTCCAGGGATGGGGAGGAGAAGAAGAAGGGCTTCAGGTAGGCAAACACAGCAGTGCTGGTGAACACAAAGACCACAGCCAGGTGAGGGAGGCAGGTGGAAAAGGCTTTGTGCCACCCCTGCTCAGAGGGGATCCTCAGCACAGCCCTGAAGATCTGCACATAGGACACCACAATGAACACAACAAATCCAAATTCTAGGAAAAAAACTAAACACACTAAGTCAAACTTCTCTGAAGCAAGAATGTGAGCAGGAGAGCTTAAGGACTGAGGGGATTTCACAGAAGAACTGGTCCAGAGCATTGCCCTTGCACAGTGGCAGTGAAAATGTATTGGCTGTGTGCAGCAGAGCATTGAGAAACCCACTGGCCCAGGCAACTGCTGCCATGTGGACACAAGCTCTGCTGCCCAGGAGGGTCCCGTAGTGCAGGGGTTTGCAGATGGCAACGTAGCAGTCGCAGGACATGACAGTGAGAAGAAAAAACTCTGCTGTAGCACAGAAAAAGAAAAAAAAAATACCTGTATAGTATTGGATGTCAGAAACACTCAGCATTTCTGCTGCACTCAGGGAGAACAGAGCAGGTCCTGAGAGGCAGGAGCATGGTCTGTGACCTAGTGCAGAATGAGGGGAGCTGGTCTGTCCCCCTGTCTTGCTCCAGCTGCCCTGGGCTGGCACCTTTCTGAGATGGAGGCTGATCACACTCCCATGTTACCCTGAAAAGCCACCAGGCACTGCTGAGAGCAGAGGAATCCACCTCAGACCATAACAAGCCTCACCCTTTCCTAATATCTCAGTATCCTACGTGTAGCCCACGACACACGTGGCTCATCTCACAAACCCAACAGCATTTTCTCTGTCGTAGCATTTCGGTGCTTCTCCATGGGGGTTTCAGATGACACGAAGATGCTGTAGGACAGGTTTGCATCCTGGAGGGAAGCTCACGGCTTGGAAGGAAACTTCAAGGACAGAGCCAAGTGTTCTAATAATGACATTTGATTAAGGGAGACTCAGCCCATTTCTCAGCCCCAGAGACTGCATTGCTCACAGACCCATAGATCAGAGGAAAGCTGGGACACATGTTCCCATGGACACACCTGCAGGAAAGGACCCACAAGATCAGGCTGTGACTCTGCAGCTGAAACTGCCATCCCCAGAGAGCCTGACAGCAAGAACAGGATCACAGCAACAGAACACAGAGCAGTGGAACAAGAAGGAAAATGCAGTGAGGCTGGGTGTGCGAGAGGCCAGGGCAGAGGCAGCCGGGCATTCAGACAGCATCACCCTTCCCCAGCTGTGCAGCCACCTCCCAGACACCAACCTTGCTGGGCAGCTGCTCTCAGCCCCTGTGCTCTGCAGAGGAACTGGAGCTCTGGCTGCACAGGAGCTGGTTCATGCCTTGGAGCCCCCGGCCCTGAGGGCAGAGGCTTTGCTGGGGGGGAGAGGGGGCGAGGGGGCTGCTCAGAGGCAGGATCTGCACTGCAGGGGAGCATATCACAGTATCACAGTATGTTTGGGATTGGAAGGGACCTCAAAAGATCATCCAGTCCAATCCCCCTGCTGGAGCAGGAACGCCCAGGTGAGGTCGCACAGGAACATGTCCAGGCGGGTTTTGAATGTCTGCAGGGAAGGAGACTCCACAACCCTCCTGGGCAGCCTGTTCCAGTGCTCTGTCACCCTCACTGAGAAGAAGTTTTTTCTCAAATTTAAGTAGAACCTCTTGTGTTGCAGCTTGATCCCATTACCCCTTGTCCTATCATTGTTTGCCACCGAGAAGAGCCTGGCTCCATCCTCGTGGCACTCACCCTTTATACATTTATAAGCATTAATAAGGTCACCTCTCAGTCTCCTCTTCTCCAAACTAAAGAGACACAGCTCCCTCAGCCTTTCTTCAGAAGGGAAATGCTCCACTCCCTTAATCATCTTTGTTGCCCATATAGAGTTTTCTATGTTTTCCATGCAACAACATTTCTGGTTTTGGTTTCTTCTCCTTCCCAGATCACATCCCTGATTCCTGGAGATTTTCCTCCTGGGAGGTGTTTCCCTGTACCATGTCTTTTCCCTCTCAGTGCTCGCTGACCCCATCCCAACCTCTTGGCACTCACCCTGGCCCTACAGAAATCTGCCTGTTTGCAGGGCACTGCCTGGCAGCATCTTCCTGTTTGCAGGCCTGAAAACTGGATGGGTCAGCTTAAGCATAACGGGTGCAGCAAAGTTGATGCTGGTTCTGCATAGGCAGAGGAGAGGCTGAAGGCATGTCAGGGTTCACTTGAAAGACCTACTGACCACTCAGTTGCAGTTGATGAGTCTTAAGCATTTGTTTAAAATTAAGAGCTTCCTTTCTATTTCTCTCCACCCATTCCCCAGGAGTAGGAGAGTCTGAAAACACAGACTCAGGGAAGTTCCTAATCTTTATAGTACTCCTTGTCTTAATCTTCTCCTTGAAACCTCCTGTTGCAAATATTCTGCACCTGAGCTGGAAGTGTGAGCTTCTCCCCACAGCACTGTGGGGATCTCCCTGGGCAGGCTGAGTGCTGACCCTGGAAGGCGGCAGAGTCCCTGTCCCGGCACAGCCCTGGGGTGCAGGGACCCTGCTCTGCAGCACAGCCCTGGGGTGCAGGGACCCTGCTCTGCAGCACAGCCCTGGGCACCCCTGGGTGCTCACCCTGCAATCACCCTCAGCAGAAGATGCCATCATGCCTGTCCCTGTGAGAGGGCAGCAGGGAAGCCCTGCTCTGGAGCACGTTCTTCTCTTCAACAGAAATACTGTGAGAGAACCTGACAGATCCTGTAAACTGGGGGATGCACCAGCTTTAGGAGATCCCTCCAGGAACCACATCTGCATTTTCCTGCAGCCAGACTTACTATCTTAGAACCGTGAAGAAATTTTTCTCAGTGAGCCCTCGGCAACCTACCACCCTACATTGCCTTTAACCTCTCTCTGCCTGGCTCCTCTCCCCTCCCTGCTGCATGTGCAGAGGAGCTGCTCCTGGGCAGAGCTGTCTCTCTGCAGCGCTGCCGCTTCCATGAGCTCCCTCTGTGCCAGGAGCCCAGCCCAGCTCAGCTCTTTGGAGCTATTGTGGCTGGTGGTCAGGTAAGGATGTTCTGAAATCTTTTCAGCTGCTGAAGCCTCCAGATGCCTGTTCATTGTTTAAGGTTTATAAATACCCTATTACCCATAAATGAGAAGAATTTGTTATTGGTTATGAATTTGTCTTACGAAGTTTGGGGACATTCTGTGCAGTAGTATCTAAATGCTAAAAGCTAGGTCCTGCTTTCAAATAACCGTAGCCATTTGCTGTCTACAGTAACTACACATTCATATGAACTTACTGTAATATTTTTGTATCATGAAGAAAAACGTGGGTACCTAGATTAGGAGTCTCCACCTGCAAAGGTGCACATTTGGAATCAGCACATGCTGGAAGTAAGCTGTTTCAGAAAGAGCCACAGGGCCTTTAGAGCTTGGAAGCTGTTGAAAATCTTTGGAAAAACGGGAAGCAAAGAGCATGTTTCTCTGGCTGCAGTGCAGCGCGGGCAGGTAAAAGGCTGAGAGCCGCAGTTTGAATCCAGCTCCCTAGAGAAGGCCGGGAGTCCCTGCTGAGGCTTCTTAAAGGTTCTGTGAGGCTGGGCTCCTGCCCCAGATTTGAGTTGGCCCTGACCCTGTGCAGGCCAGGAAGAGAAGTGAGGGAAATGCACTCGGGACACAGAGAAACGTTTACCAATTATTATGTTCTTTTCAAAAATTTTGAGGTATTATTAATCTCTTGATGTAAAATGAAAATTCAAGCGAAGATTTACCTAGAATTAGCAGTTTATCAAGGCTACCTTATTAGAATTTTATAACATGCATTTAAATTGTACTTCCTTTTCCCTATAAGCATTCTCATTGAAAAAGGAAGCATAGTTAAGTGAACAAGATGGGGTGCATTTCATCTGTAGCCATCAATATAATCCAAGTAGAATGTTTCCTATTTAGTTAACAATTACAGGGCATTAAGAGACATAATGCATGTTCACAGAATGTCAGGGGTTGAAGGGCCCTGGAAAGCTCATCCAGTGCAATCCCCCCATGGAGCAGGAACACCCAGATGAGGTTACACAGGAAGGTATCCAGGCGGGCTGGAATGTCTGCAGAGAAGGAGACTCCACAACCCCCCTGGGCAGCCTGTTTCAGGCTCTGCCACCCTCACTGAGAAGTAGTTTCTTCTTAAATTTAAGTGGAATCTCTTGTGTTCCAGTTTGCACCCATTGCCCCTTGTCCTGTCACCGGTTGTCACCCAGAAGAGCCTGGCTCCATCCTCCTGACACTGCCCCTTTCCATATTGATCCCCAGGAATGAGTCCCCCCTCAGTGTCTTCTTGTCCAGCTCCAGAGCCCCAGCTCCCTCAGCCTTTCCTCACACGGGAGATGCTCCACTCCCTTCAGCATCTTGGTGGCTGCGCTGGACTCTCTCCAGCAGTTCCCTGTCCTGCTGGAACTGAGGGGCCACAACTGGTCACAATATCCCAGATGTTCCATGATTTGGATAACTCAGATTGAAACTGCTGGTTTGATTGTATTTCTTCCTTTATTGTTTTTACCTGTGGGTTTCAGAGGAACGCTCTTCAAGCAGTATCTCCTGCCACCATGGAGGTGTTGATGCGTGTTCTGGCCGACTGTGACAGCTGGGATGACAGGAGCCCCGAGGAGGTGAGCAGGAAGGCAGAGCTGACTCTGCAGTGCCTGACAGAAGTTGTCCATATCCTCCTGACCAGCAGTTCTGACCAGCGGCAAGTGGAGACAAGCACAATATTGGAGAACTATTTCAAGTTGCTTAATTCAGACCATTCAGCTTTACCTAATCCCAGGCGATGCAGGCAGTGGGAAAGCAGGTTCATAGCACTGCAGATCCAAATGCTGAGTAAGTACTCAATTGTGCAGTTCCTTTAAATATCTCTTGATAACTCTGAAGCAAGCAATGATTGAACCGTGATAGTAGTATGACTGAATGTTCCACTAAAAACATTGACTTGGAGAAGCAATTGAAATATTTTGCATATGTCGTCATTGACATCAGATCTATTCTTATTTAATCATTCACTACAAAAAACAATGCAAGAAACCATATTGAATTGCTACCATTTAACCAGGGCATCAAGGTTCACAGACTGCCCATCTCAATTTAAAAAAAAGCAAAGCAACCCAAAAAAACAACAACTTTTGCCAGGCAATAGCTATTACTGATCAGCACCTTAGTAACAGCAGAATAAGATGGGTCTGTACTGAAAGGCCCATGTGGTGGCTGTTTTGTGATTGTTCGCCTTTAAATGGCATTGTTGTAAACATTGGCCAAAGGTGATGGTCTGAAACACTTGGGTTTAAGTCATTGGATAAGGATTTGGGATTTGGATTTTTTCCACTTTGTTCCCAATGGGTAATAGAAATAAAGGTATTTCTTTTCACAAACTTCCAAGAAAACTGAGGAATAGTACCCAGGCAATGAAGAATGCTTACAATATAAGGCTGCTGTAGAATGCACAGTAATGGCTTGATGAGAAAGCGAGCATTTGTGTTTTAAATAAAAGGCCTGCTGCTTATGTACTCACAAATGGCAGTAACTCTAAACAGAGCCCCAAAGCAATCCAAGATATTTGGCAGCTCAATTTTTCTGTAGGTATAGTAGGTAACGTGATAATTTTTACAGCATCAAAACGTTTAGCTTTAGGCCTAGCACTCTGTGCTTAAAATACCGATCATTCTTTATCAAAGAATTCACAGCACAGTTCGTTATACTTTTTTTTTTTTCTTCATATTTATTATGTAATGTGCAGAAAAAATGCTTGATGGATTTGGAAAGTGTTTTGTCTTTGATGCCAGTTCTGTTTTAATTTTATAGATACCATCACAGCCATGTTAGACTGCACAGATAGGCCTGTTCTGCAGGCGATTTTCCTTAACAGTAACTGCTTTGAGCATCTCATTCGACTGTTGCAGAACTGCAAGGTAAATTTTCCCTTATCAGCAAATTTTTAACAAAATCTATCCTGTAGTATTGCAGATATATTCATTACCTTTGTGTCTTCTGTCTGAATTAGGTGCAATTTTATAGTGTCTACATACTAGAAGTAAAACTTTGGATCAGTTAGCGCCACTCATGCCATGAAAGTTCTGAAAGATCCAAGTTACTTTAAAATCTTTTTGTCGTTATTGTTGTTGTTATGAGGGTTATTTTGTGTGTGTGGTTTTGTTTGGTTGGTTTTGGTTTTAACGTTCTGTCACTGGATTGCTAGGGAGTCCCAGGTGCTGCCAGGTGGAGGCGTGAATTCTAATTTCAGTGGGATATTGTTCTATTTTAAAAAAAAAACCTTGTCGATGTGCCTTTAAGCGTTTCAGAATATTTGGGTCTTGTGTAGCTGACATAAAACATGAGCTCAAGCTGTTACAAATGTTCTTCAATTGTTCTTCTCCGTAGGATTAGTGTTTACATAGATGTTGTGTTTTCATCTCAGTCCCAGATGGTCATATTAGAATATGCAAGCTATAGTGTCTTCCAGTAATTGCTTCATAGATGTCATTTTTCCCTGTGCAAAAGGATGTAGCTGTGATGTAACTCTGTGGAATATTTTATTTCTCTTTTTGTGATATGTTGGTCACATAGCTCTTTTGAGCTCTTTTAATGCTAGATAATTTAATGGTAGCTACAGTATGCAATTTGATTCAAATCCATTTAGATTTTGGATTAGAACATAGTGCAGTGATATATTAGAAATAAATGTGCTTGGATTATGTCTTAGCTGTAGTTATAATCAGTGGCAGAATGCCAACTGACTTGAAGTGTTTTGAATACTGTATGTGGTTTTTAATCTTCTCGTGAAAATACATTGCTTGACCTTTCCATTCTCCTCTGTTTAGAAGTCTGTGCCTATTTTTGTACTGACCTTGTACTCCGTAAGAAATGTATTTTTTAGTTTCTTCCTAAATTATCAAGCAGTGCGATGTTTACCTATTTATGGAGACTCTGTGTTCCTGCTCTCATATGAACAAGTGGTGGAATTTAAGAAAGCAGGAACAGCTACGCTATTTTTGCAGCTTGCTCCTTTATTTTTATTCTGCCTATGTACACTCTTCTAAGGGTTTTTCCGGTGATAGTTTCACATATTACTGTGATTGGACATCAGTGCTGCCAGTTTGCTACATAGTGGGTTTTTTTAACCTTTTCCAGTCAAAATATCCCCAAAGATGAGAAGTGTGGAGAGGGTGAAGGCTGGGAAGTTGTGTGTCTTTTCCAATATACTTGTATCTGCATTCTTTTTCAAAGCCAAATAGGGAAGATGAATTTAGCTGTGCAATTAGGATTTCTCCTTATTAGCTGGGGGTAGAGACCCTCTTTCTAGATCTTTTTCTTTACTTATGAAACTTTTGCTACTGGATTTACCAGCAAGCAGTGTAAAGTGCAGTTCTGCAGCTCCACAGTCAGCAAGAAGAGTCCAGATATGGATCTGGAACTCAGGAAGCTGATGGATCTGCAGCAAATGTGACGTGCAAGAAACTTCTATGGAAAGGAGGGGGTGACGAAAATCCATACCGCTATATCTGCTATAGAAATCCCAGAGAACTTGGGGTATTTGGGGCCATACTTGTAGTCATACTTCCTAGTTCTTTGCATCTTTTTTTTTTTCTTTCATATTTGCTGTTTTTAAGGCTTATGAGCAAACTGTATTCCCTTAATTATGCTCTAGGGTTAGAGATCTGCACAACAGCCTTTTGAAACTGCTCGGTTAAGTTTTGATGATCTGAATGTTGCTTTTTCCTGCAACATCCAAAAGAGGGACGGTACTTTGGAGGTACCAGGAGGTGCTTATCATATACTGAGGGTCATTTAATAAGCTGCTTTGTTGGGCCTGAATCTTTTCTCATCGCCTAAACTCTCTTAAAGGTCAAACTTTGATCAAAGCACAATGACCTCTAGCAATATGCCTGGTTAAAAAAAAATATTCTTTTCTGAACAGCTTTAAAATAGAAGAATTAAAACCATCTGGGCATTGTAATACAAGTTTATGCATCCATTTTACATGTGTTATCAGAATTGAAGTAACCCATGTGAATTTTTTTTTCATGTGTCTGTGTCTGCTTCCCTTTGTTCTTATTTCTGATTGTTAATGTTATAATCCTCTGAGGCATGTTATTGTTATTCTGCCATATTAGGTGCCCTTGACCGTGAAGTACCTTTCAAAATGACTTGTGTGTCTAACTATGTGCTTTCACACCTATGTAAGTCCAAGTAGTATCTTGAGTGTTGTTCTTCTGTTTCTTGTGATTTATGGAAGTTGATTTCTCAGGTTGTTCCTCGTCAGAGAGACTGTCTAGCACATAATGGAACAAAATGTATGAGGAAAAAGAATTATTGTTCTTTTTTTTTAACTATTCAGCAAAAATGCAGATTAATGGAGGATTGTGTCTCACCGGTGTGAGAATTCTTCTTTTCGGTGTGTATGTGAAATACAAGTCCAAGGCAGCCTCCACAGGTTTGGCTGCGGGTAACTGTTTAATGCAATTATATGCATTATTTTTGTCTCTGTTTCTAACAGCTGTTTTTAAATGCTAACAATAAAGTGGCAGACAAGAGTGAGAAAGACCTTGCCAACAAATTACTGACAGAAATGAATGAGGACCAGGTACCTACCTAACCTGTCTTTTGCTCCAGTTGAACTCAAGATACAATCACAGGAGAACTGATTCTTGTGCTTCACCTTAACCATCTTCTTTAAGCCTTCTGCAGCAAGATGAACTTGTGTTGCTGCATGCATCAGTATTTCCTGTCTCTGGAAAATAATTCTTCTGAATAACAGATTGAAATCAACCTCAGTTTTGTTCATCTGCTTCAAATTGCAGATATTTGCAATAGCTTGAGCCTCAGTTATGCTTTTATTAAGGAAAAGGTGAAGTACATAAATGGAATCCAAATGAATTCTATCAACCTGGTGGTGATTTTTTTCCCCCTCCCTTTCCTCTTTTTTTGCTTCTTTGTCTCAGCACTGTGGTGGTTTGGATTCTGGGGCCTTGTTTGTGAATCTCAATGGTTGTATTTGATGTCCTGATTCTTTGCTTGTCATCAAGAACAGATGTTCACAGAACAATGGACAGGCTGAATCAGGGAGGTAGGAATAGCCTGTTGCTTTAATTTTCCCCAGATATTGTGGAAAGTTTCAAGTGCAAATTGTTGTTGTATTAATTTTATAGTAGAATGATTTGTTCTAATTAAAAATGTAAAGAAATGCTAAATACAAGGTATAGTAATCTACAAATTGTGATTCTAACGAATAGCTTTGGCTTTTTTAGAAACGCAGGGTGACACTCTAGCCACATGTAAATGTTTCTTCACATCTAACACGGTCTTCAATTCTTGATACTTTGTTTTCAAAATATGTCTGATACGCATATATTTCAGAGATGATGAAACAGATTTTGTTTGCCCAGTTTTGCTAATTAGGTGTACTGATGGATGTGAAACAGTGCTCTGACATTTTTGTCCTTAAAACCACCATGAAAATATCAATGTGAACAAGAATGATAGAAAAAACCCTCAAAAGATAAGTTAAATTGGAAAAAGAGATCGTGGTCAATGCGATGAGGGCAGGGGTGAGGCAGCCCCCTTGCTGTGCTGGTGTGCCTTCTCTCTTCTAATTTGTGTGTGCGCTGCACTGGTGTGTAGGGACTCGGAAGGAAAAGACGACGCTTTATTTGAGCTGGCGGTGCCTGGTTGTCCAGCAGCACACACACACACATGCTGCAAGGGGTTTCCTAGTTTGTTTTCCTCCCTCCCTCTTGAGGTTGTCCATTAGCCGCATGAGGAAAACTTGTTTGTCCGTAAGAATATTTGAAGAGTGATGTGTGTTGTAAATGCCTCTCTCATCTCGAAGTGTGTGCCTAGTTGTCTATTGTTATGTACTTCTGTGTAGACCTTGGGCTTATAAAATCTTGACTACTGGGAAGATGATTTTGGAAGCATGTTAGCGAGCTCTTGGTTTCCCTCCTGGCAGGAGGGCACCGTATAGATTTTGGAGCTGAACTCTCTTTGTGCATTTGTATATAACTTCTGTCCCTGCTGCTTTCAGGTGTTTCAGGGCCACCTGGACCGCTTGGCAGTGTCAACCATTCAAGCCCTCACTGCAGTCATGCACAAGTCTCCAGCTGCTAAGGTAACAGTATCTATGAGAGGTCTGCTTGCAGGAGGCTTCTTGATCTTGTTCCCAGTTAGTGTTTTTATCACCGTATCTTGATGAACCTTGCTAATGAAGGTGTGCGGATTATGGTCATACGTTCCTGCCAGATTGGAATAGCTGATTAACATCCCTTATCCCTTTATTTGTGTCCAAAGGCTGGACATTGACCCATCTTTCTATCAGAACTAGAAGGTCAGAGCGTTAATGGCAGTTGGAACCTGTGTAAAGGAATTTCATGGTTACTTGCCCCAAGAACCTGTGGGGTAGAATTAGCTTTTAGGAAAACTTCCTTAGAACACTTTCTAATTTTTGAAGTGTTTAGAATGGGTAGTTTTTAATCAAGCTGGTCTAGGAAAACCTTTCACTCAAAAATTAATGTCTGAATACTTCTAATTCTCAATGTAATCATTTCATGGTGTAGTTTACATGAGAAAAATAAAGCTGTTAGTATTTTGTGATAGAATTAACATTTTGCTTATACCAAAGGAATTATGTTATAGGTAATTATTAAAATATAACTTTGATCTTTTACTTGTTTATCTGCATGCTGCAGTGAGATCCTTCTCATCTGTGGCATGCTGGCCATCACAAAGTGGACATGATCAAAAAGAGACTGCTAGCCTGTAAACGTCTTTCTTGCATTCTAATTATTTTGTATCTAGTATTGTATTAAATTAGAACCTGCTGCAGTAGATGAGCAATTTGTGTCCGTTTTATTTGTTAGTGAGACTGGGATTTTTATCCTCAGGAGGTCTTCAAGGAGAGGATTGGTTATGCACACATATATGAGGTACTAAAGTCGCTGGGTCAGCCCTCGCGAGAATTGCTGGAAGAACTCATGATTATGGTGAGATATGCTTGCTTTGAATGCTAAAACGCTTACATCTTTTCAAGCTTTCGTCCTCTGGCTCTATTTTATTGTATTTCATGTCTGAGTTCTCTGCTGGTTTTCAGGCTGTTGAAGGTGACCACATGGCTGTTGGGATGCTTGGCATTAGTAACGTCCAGCCCTTATTGCTGCTTATCCAGTGGCTTCCAGAACTAGAGTCACACGACCTGCAGATTTTCATCTCAAATTGGTTGAGGCTAATCTGCTGTATTAACAGACAGAGTCGCGCCACGTGTGTCAATGCGAACATGGTCATCCGGATCATTGAGACGCTAAATTCCCACTCAGCGCTCCATTGTACTTGCGCAGAGAACTTGATTGCCCTTCTGGGCTCTTTGGGGAGCCAGTCAATGGGCTCAAAGAACTGCTTCAACTCATACGGCTCCTGAGGACTGAGGAACCAAAACAAGCTCACCCGTACGTTGTTCCAACCATGCGAGCCATTCTGGCGATGGCGCGGAAGCAGGGCATGGCCAGTGCCTTGCAGTACTTCAACCTGAACCACAGCATGGCCGGAATTGCTGTTCCATCAATTCATAAGTGGCCAGGCTCTGCGTTTTCTTTCAACGCTTGGCTCTGCCTTGACCAGGACCGGGTGGACCTCAGCATGACCAGCAAAAGTGGCAAGAGGAAGCAACTCTATAGGTATAGTTACTATAACTGCTTGAACAGCACAAATCTGGGTCAGCTCTTCCCTGTGGCATATGGTTCCCTATGACATGTGGTACTCCTGTTTATCTTCATAGAATGCGATATGTGGCGCTTGGTTTGTGAAAAGGAGCAGTGTCATCTGTCACCAGAGCAAGGCTGTGTTACAGAAACAAGCTTGTAGTTTCTCAGTTTGTAATGTTTCTTTGTCTACGGTTTCAACTCCAAATTGTATTAAGGTTCATAGCTCAACCAAAAAAAACCCAAAAGAGCTAAAAAACCCACACTCCAAAAGAGAGCAGCCTTCCCATTGTGTCCTGTGAAGGTAATGAAGTGCGTTTCCTATATTAGAGTGCAACAAAAGGACACCCTCATTTGCTTAAGTAGCAGTCATTGACACAGATGGTTCTCAGTATAATTTCTCTTTCTAGGTACTAGCCTTCAGCAGCAAACAAAATGCAGAAGGGGAGAATACCAGCTGAAGAGTCTTTTGCTCCCTTCAGTCCATTTTACTGCACAGCAGTTTCAAGGGAAATGTTGAAGAATGCAATTCTAGTCGTAACAGAATTGGTATTTTCAAACCCCCTGTGTCTTAGAGTGTTACTTCTGCTTATCAGTAACCACAGAGGCAGGTGGAGACCCCTTGGATTTGCATGGCTGCCCTGTGTGTTTGGGTAGCAGAGTCCCACTGCAGTTCTGAAGTAGACTGTAGTTCTAGAAAATTGCAGTGGAATTGCCCTGCAAAGTAAAAAAGCTGTGATTGGATTTCCATGCGATGCTATTATACCAATAGCTGACTGCTTTTCTGTCATTTTATGTACAGTTTTGAAGACATCATTCTAGTTTTGGGAATCTAGAACAGTAGTGCATTGAAATGAATAATAATTTTAAAAGGAAATGTTTAAATATTCCAGTTTCAGCTTGAAATGCTAAACACAGAACTAAATCTAAATAATTAAAATTTGATCTAGCTGGTATGCTTTACAGTGTTTAACTGTAAGATAGCTTATATCTGTTGAGGTTGCCTGTAATATTCACGTGCTCTGTGTGTGTATGTGTGCTTTTTATTGATAGATGCAGATATTTGATAGTGCAGTAGTTAAAGCACCCACTTGGAATACTGGTGCCTAAGGATGTGTAGCAGGTTTTGATAGCTGTTCAAAATTTATATATAGTTTTTCATACTCAAGTGCTTAAAAATTGGAAGGTTTCTCAATATTGGCAGCTCTACCAGGGGCTGTCAGACACAATTTCGCTGATAGAAAACAGCAGAGGTTGCAGGCCAGTCTGTTTATTACAATATTGTAGCTTCCAGAGTCTGCAGCGGGCAGGACTTTGCAGCAGAACCAGCTTGAGCTGTGTGGGTCAAACTGAAGCATTATTTGCTGGGACCAGGGTTATGTTCTCAAGTAAAAGATGGATGCTACAAGCTGCTCTGTGAGCTTTGTGGATCACCTTTTAGCCTGCATGTCCTGTGCCTTGGGGTCCCTCCTATGAGGCACTTCTTCATCTTGTTTTGTCTGGAATAATAGTAGGAGCCAGTCAAGTAGTAGATATTGGACCAGTGACAACGACTCAAGTTGGTTTGCTCCTTACTGAATGTACTGTTAGGTGATTTCCAGTAGTTTTGATGAAGTAAGTACTTGATTGTGTGTTTTGTTGTCTTTTTCTTTAGCTTTTTCACAGGAAGTGGCATGGGGTTTGAAGCATTTATTACATGCTCTGGGGTACTGGTAGTTGCAGTTTGCACAAAGAGGGAATATGCAACAGTGATGCTGCCTGACCATTGTTTTTTTGACTCTCTCTGGGTAAGATTTGATACTGAAAAACTCTTTGTTCGGGATAGTGCTGATAGCTCAGAAGTCAAAGTCCTTTTTTTTGTTGTTTTACAAATGGTCTATTTTATTGTATGTAAATAATTCATTGCATAAGAACAGGCCTAATATCTAATAATGCAAGCAATTTCCATGTAGTTTAGTGATTGATTGAGCTAAGTTATGGCTATGTTATTAGGTATTTGTTATTGATAAGCTGGTGACAGCATTGTGCTTAGAGATCTTTTTAACATGCAGAATTCTTTTATATTAAATTATAACAAGCATAGGTGGCTGCGGTGCTATGTAATTTGATAAAATGTGCTCCTTTGTTTCTTCCTTGCCTTTTTCTACTCCCATACTTAAGCACTAATGTGAAAGAGCTGTATCTCTCTCCCTTCAAAAACCTGTTTGCATGTAAACTACTTTAAAATGGAAGCAGCTGACAGGTGGTCTTATCTTGTTGTTGTTTTGGATTTATTCTCTTAAGTGATTTCCTCACCAGATTAGTAGAGCTGAAGTTGAATAGTATCATACAGTCATCTCACTGCTTTTTAATAATGACCTCCTTACTTTATGTTGCTTAACCAGCACAACGTAACTATTGTTCACATGCCTGGCAAGAGGCCCTTTGGTCAGAGCCTCGTGTACATCTACGTCAACGGGCAGCAGAAGGTCTCTGCCCCACTTCGATTCCCTGCCATGAATGAAGTAAGTTCAGCTTCTGAATCATACCCTGTCCCGACGCGCTCTCGTGGAACACTGAGAACATAGTTGGCTTTTTTCATTTTGGAAATTGTGTAAGAGCTTAAGATAGCTTAGCCTACTGCTAATAAACTGCCGTTCAACTTTGGACAGTGTCCAGGGTATCAATTTGGAATATAACCGTTCATTGTTGCTTGTTTAGTCATCTCAGTTTAAAAGTGAAATAACAGATTACCATGATTAGATTGTGGGGTTTTCCCCAACATAGTTACCTGAGA
Organism: Nesoenas mayeri; assembly: GCF_963082525.1. Classification (NCBI taxonomy): domain Eukaryota; kingdom Metazoa; phylum Chordata; class Aves; order Columbiformes; family Columbidae; genus Nesoenas; species Nesoenas mayeri. The sequence continues at coordinate 3,355,501 of NC_137545.1, read as the reverse complement.
ATACTGACATAATTTATGATGGGTAATCGTACCAAACCACACATCTGCCCTCAGGACTGATGTGACCGTACTTAATGAGGAATATTCCCTGTTGTTTTCAACAGTAATGGTTTTTTACTTGTATTTTCTGTATGTTCCCTTAATAGCCTAATCTCATGCCTGCTTTGTTAGCTGGATAAGCAGTTTACACACAGTTAATCTAACCATTTGAACGTGTCCTCATTTAGCCTAAAAAAAGAAAAAACAGCAAAGTATATGTCCAGTTTAGTTTTCTTTATAAGCATTGTCCATTCTTTTTTGTGGAACAAATACCATTTAACCTGGGCTACAACGCTGAATATTCTCTGTCTTTTTTAAGTTCCAATTTGGTATTTGTTAAATGTGTTGACCAAACACTTAAATCGGACATAATCGTAGCAAAATCAGTATAACACTTAAAAAATGAGTGTAAATGTAATTTCCATTGCAAGATAAAACTCTGGATTTTGGCCCATCTTTAGAATAAGCACTGTAAACACCAAGGTCGCTAAAACCATGGCAGGTAAGGTTTATTTAGTTAGATTTACTTTGTCGACTGCAGCAAAAAAAAAAAAGAGGTTAGGTTTACAGTATGTGTTTTGTTTTCTTTCTTCCATGTGTGACTTTCCAGTCTTTCACGTCTTGCTGCATTGGTTCTGCTGGCCAAAGAACAACTACTCCTCCTCCATCTCAGATACCAGATCCACCTTTTTCCTCCCCTGTGCTGCCCCATCGGACGTCGCTCGGGGGCATCCTCTCTGCTGGGAGTTGGGGCGGGATGCTTGGAAAACCAGAGCTCATCACCAAGATGATCTCAGCAGGGACTCAGGACAGTGAATGGGGATGTCCAACATCTTTGGAGGGCCACCTTGGGTCAGTGATCATCTTTCATGAAGCACTGCAGCCTCCTCAGGTGAAAGCGTTGTATTTAGCAGGTGAGTGGTGATTGTACTGGTTTTTGTGGAATGAAAGGGATGAGTTATGGAGAAGACCCCGTGGAGCTTAGCTCTACATAGACACATAAAGAAGTTACAATCCAGAAGAATTGCAGAGCTGGCCTGAGTGAGAGCACTTGATAACAAATAAGCTTAAAATGGAATGATAAATATTTTATTACTTTTATTTAAAGTGTTATGTTTGCAATAAGCTCATCTATCTGTCATATGCACAGATCTGCAAAAATATAAACATGAGGTAGTATTTTCATTTTTAAGTTCTTAATTTTTGCTACTGTTTGCCCACACTTGAGTTTGCCATTGAGACTCTTTAAAGTATTGCCCTTGTTTTGATAGGCTACTTACAGGTGACGTATGCTTGGGGATTTTTCCATAAGAATTAATTGATAATTAAGAGGTTATTTTTAAGAAACATTCTGATAAGCTCTGTTTTGTAGTTCAAGGTGTTAAGGTATTAAATTTCATAATGACTTGAGGTTGTTAGAGATTAGCATGAAAACACTTCCATCATTTAAAGGAAATATTTTGCATTACTAAACAAAAGCTCTCTTGAAGGTTACTAATTTTCTGAACATTTGGGCTTGATGACAGAGATTGGTGACAAATACGAGGTAGATATTTGTAAAGAGAGAAATATTAGATCTGTTTGAATGTAAAAAAACCAAATCCTTTGTATAGTTAGGTATGGTTTAGAATATCCTATGTGTTGCAACGAAGCATAGTAGTATAAAATCTGTGAATTAATGAACTGCATTGATATCCAGTGTATTCTTAAATATATATGTTATAAAGATATACTTGATGTATCATTTTAGATGTATATATATATTTATATTTTAATAGGTCCAAACTGTTTAACTCCATGGAAGTCTCAAGAGGCTGAAGTAGCAGATCTCCCCAGTAAGGTTCTTCTTCATTATACACCAAAGGTATGAAATAATACATAGCTTCTCTGTGATTTCACAGCGTGCAGTAATCTCAGAATATGTTCTAGATGGTCTCTTTATTTTTTTTGCTGTTGCTGTTTCGTAGAACAGGTGAGCATACCATCTTTACACTGTGCTTATTTTGGGAAGATAAAGAGCAATAAGAGCTTGCTTAAACTGTAGTCTTTAGCAGAGATAAAAGATTTTTCTCTTGTTTGGCAAAAGAACAGAATTGTCTTGTACAATTGTGAATGTCAAATCTAAGATAACATATATGATGTTTCAGCCTCTTCATTTGTTTAACAGGCCTGCAGAAACCAAATTTGTCTTGACCTGTCTGCAAATCTTTTCCGTGGAAGACTAACTGGAAACAAAGTAGTAAACTGGGACATCAAGGTAAATGCATACTGAAGAAGCAGAACCTGATGTAAATACGGCAGTGGAAGTTGTGTATGTTCAGCTAACTTTTGGAATGCTGGAAGTTATTATCATACTGCAAATGACACTTAGCAGACACAGCATGTTTTTTGTAATGGGCATGAATGGGTTAATCCTGTAGCTGGAGTAGTATTACGCTTATTGAGAACTTACAAGTCCTACTGCTCTTAATGTCACAGGTAATGCATTAAGTTATATTGGTAGCTGACTATTCTTCATAACCTATTCAATGCATGTTGCATATTGAAAGCATTTCATCATCTCTAGGGAATTCTGTCATGGTTTTCTTACAGTCTTAAACTCTGAATTAGATTAAGGTTAGTGGGGTTAAGTTAACACTTGGGACTTTCTGCTATGTTAGACATATAAAAAATATTATAGAATTACAGATGACAAGGTCTGGAGTTAAAATAGTACAAGAATCTAGCATTTTTTAAAGAGAGAAGTTAATGTAGTTATCTTATTTACTTCTGGTTTTGGGTTGGCACAGTCCAAAAGCCTCATTTCAGAGAAAACAACAAATATTCACTGAAGTGTTGGACCTTATTCTGTCTCTGCTGTACACTAATTGACCAATACTTTTTCCTTACTATTGGATACATTGGGATATCTGATTCTTACAAGCTATGCAAATCATCTTTGTTTAACTTTTGCTAGCAGTTGTAATCACAGCAATACTGTTATATTAGTATGGGAGCTTAAGAATTAACATTTTCTGGCTAAACCTGCTTGTAGTTTCCTGCTCAAACACTCCGTTATAGCAAAACTGTCCTATATCTTGATTTTTGTTTTCTTAACCAACACATAAGGTCCTTACGTCCTTCTGATAAAGCAGTTAATTTCATGCCACTGACGGTATTATATGTCCATTGGATGTCTTCTGTGTAAAACAGCAAATAGCCTCTACTTGCTACTTCATGGAGAAGAGGAGGAAACCATGAAATGCACTCCAGCTTAATAAATACCACCATGTACCTGTTTGGTTATTTGTTCCCTGATCACTAGCACATATGAATGTAAAAATCAGTCAGGCTTGCTCTGTGCAGGAGGAAATCAAGTTATGTGCAGCATCAGAGTTTGATCCAGAAACAGTGACACAAGTAAGGATTTATTTATTTTAAATTTAGGTAGAATACATCCACTTTTGTTTTATAGGCAGAATCTTCGATTAAGGGCTCTTAGCTTTAAGAAAAAATAAAATCCAAAGTCTGAGTGTAGAAAACTTGTCACTAGAATACCACTTTCTTTTTTCTTTAAGGAAAAATGTATGTACAAATAAATAATCTACTCTACTAGCAAACTCATTACTGAGGAAATATTGTTGGACCTACACTGTGCATATGCTGATTTATGGAGATTAATGTTAAGAAAATTCAGACTCCTGCTAGTTGATTTTGCCATGATACAAACAGTTTGAAAAGACTGAAGTTTGTTCTCTTCGCTCAGTAGTGGGAAGAGGGGTGGATGCGGAGTGCTTGTATCTCTAGCTCTATGTTGTGAATACAGGTTTTAGGAGAATCATTCATTAACAAACATGGTGGGGTTTAGCACCCTCTTGAGGAGAAAACCCTGAGGTTCCTTTTATTTGGAGGAAATTTCTTTTACATAGTTTTGGGGGTTTCATTTTTGCTGATGTTTTCCCTCCTTTTTCCTCTTGATTTAGGATATGATCAACTGTATTGGTGGAATAAACGTGCTGTTTCCACTGCTGGAGCAGATCAGTTTTCTTGGTGCGCCGATACCTGAGAAGCCTGAAGGGGAAACTCTCCCTCCAGAACTACTTACTCCTGTAGAGGGAGACTGGGTGGTGATGCCATCCACAAAGGCGTCAGGTGGACAAGTACAGCTGAACTGAAAGGATTTTTAAGATTGATTTAAGGAGTCTTTCTGTGAGTGGCAGAAAGCTGTTTGATTACGTGCTGGCTTTTTTAGTATGCAAAGCTGAAAGGCTCTTTCTGTTCCTGGGTATCTGACATGGATGCTGAATACTAGGAGTTCAGCACTATGTAAAATTAACTTATTAGCATATTTCAAATATAGTTATGTTTAATAGCATATTTTTCCTTTTCATAGTTTACTATTACATTAGTGTAAAAGTGTGCGGGTTTAAAATTGCTGTTCTGAAAAGTTTGTTCTGATTATTTTGAGAAATGATGTTTGATGCAAAGCCTACTGATATCAATAATAAGAGCTTTCCTACAACTCAAGCACTGGGTCCAAAAGCCACACAAAGACTTAGCAGCATCAGCACAGTACTGTTTAGCCATTAGCCAACCTTTTATGTTCTTAGGAAAACGCTCAGACACCTACCTCTTCCACACGCTGTCAGATTTTAGTATTATATTTTTTAGAAAATGAAAAGGAAGCTTTAAGAATAGATTCTTTAAAGCTGTCCTAATATTAAGAATGAACTTTCATCTCAACAGAAACCACTGGGAAATCAGACCTTGCAAGGAAAACACACATTTTTTTGTTTCAAATATTAGATGATGAAGTAAAGTAAATAAAATATTTTTGTCTGTCTGTCTCATGGCTAGAAAGTGTCACTTTGCAACTCCAGAGGGAGAATAACTGCAGCATACGTAAAATGTTGTAACTGAAAGAGAAGTTTGTCTGTAACCTCCGGCCAGATGGATAAAGCAACTAAAGTCAGGACTGGGGTCACTTTATTCTGGAGCGGCATGGAATGTCTGTGACTCTGCCCTGGAAAAATGTAAATACAACCTACAGCTAGGGAATGAACAGAAAAAGAGTTGAAACATTCAGGAAATAGTGAGGAATACAAACTCTTGATTTTACTTTTTCCCCTCTACTTTTATGCAGTGGTCCAACAATAAACCATGAGGCTTTGGCTACTGTTCTGTTTTGCAGAAGCTCGCCTGGAGGAGAATGTTGTTGCAACTTTCATCTTGATGATAAAACACTTTATTCAGAGACACCATGTCAATCAAGAAAATCTCATCCACTCCCATGGAGTTGCCACCCTAGGAGCCTTGTTACAGAAGGTGAGCACGTTTGAATCACAGAATCACAGAATGTCAGAGGTTGGAAGGGACCTCGAAAGCTCATCCAGTCTAATCTCCCCACCGGAGCAGGAACACCCAGATGAGGTTACACAGGAAGGTGTCCAGGCGGGTTGCAATGTCTCCAGAATAGGAGACTCCACAACCTCCCTGGGCATCCTGGGAGTGTTCTGTTGGATCCTGGTAACAGTGTTCTGTTACCCTCACCAAGAAGAAGTTTCTTCTCAAATTCAAGTGGAACCTCCTGTGTTCCAGTTTGAACCCATTACCCCTTGTCCTACTATTGGTTGTCACCGAGAAGAGCCTGGCTCCATCCTCCTGACACTCACCCTTTATATATTTGTAAACATTAATAAGGTCACCCCTCAGTCTCCTCTTGTCCAGCTCCAGAGCCCCATCTCCCTCAGCCTTTCCTCACACGGGAGATGCTCCACTCCCTTCAGCATCTTGGTGGCTGCGCTGGACTCTCTCCAGCAGTTTCCTGTCCTGCTGGAACTGAGGGGCCACAACTGGACACAATATTCCAGATGTGGTCTCCCCAGGGCAGAGCAGAGGGGCAGGAGAACCTCTCTGACCTACTGACCACCCCCTTCTAACCCACCCCAGGTACCATTGGCCTTCCTGGCCACAAGGGCCCAGTGCTGGCTCATGGTCATCCTGCTGTCCCCAGGATTATACTGGAACCTGGGGTTGTTCCTGCCCAGATTCAAGACTCTACACTTTCCCTTGTTATATATCATTAAATTTTTCCCCGCCCAACTCTCCAGCCTGTCCAGGTCTCTGATGGCAGCACAACCTCTGGCGTGTCAGCCACTGCTCCCAGCTTGGTGTCATCAGCAAACTTGCTGACATTCACTCTATTCCCTCATCCAAATAATTGATGAATATATTGAATAATACAGGCCCCAGCACTGCCCCTGAGGCACTGCACTGGATACAGGCCTCAACTGGACTCTGCCCCATTGACCACGACTCTCTGGCTTCTTCCCTTCAGCCAGTTCACAGTCACCTCACTACCCGCTCATCCAGACCGCACTCCCTCAGTTTAGCTGTGAGGATGCTGTGGGAGACTGTGTCAAATGCCTCAAGTCAAGATAGATCACGTCCACTGCTCTGCCATCATCCATCCATCTTGTTATGTCCTCATAAAAGTCACTGAGGTTGGTCAAGCACGACTTCCCCTTGGTGAAGCCATGTTTGAGACACATCCTTTAGAAATGGAAGTTAGGGATGAGGTCCTGATTTCTTGGAAAAGTTCTTAGTTTGGCCAGGATGCGAGGGTCTTCAAAGGTCCCCTTAGTACCTACTTTTCTTTCTCATGTTTCTGAAAACAGAGAGACATGAGAAGCTGGTGTTTTGTCTTTTTTTTATGTTCTCCTTTTTTGGTTATAGATACTCTGTATGATTCTTCAGACTACCCTGGGTTTGTGTTTATTGTATTGCTTTAATGGAAGAAGACATTGCTGTAGAAGACAAAGAATCCCAAAATTTGGCTTGAAAAAACATGAAGTTTGTTAGGAGATTGAATGCTAACAGCTGCTGTTATTTTGAAAGGTGCCAAGCAACTTAATGGATGTGAATGTACTGATGGCTGTGCAGTTGCTGATAGAACAAGTTTCAGTAGAAAAGAACATGCAGCTTTTGCAGCAGATGTATCAACACTTGCTTTTTGACTTCAGTATCTGGAACAGCGGGGACTTCCCCTTCAGAATTGGTGAGCTCTGCAACTTGGGCAACTGTGCAAAGACACAGTACCCTTCACGTCACATAAACCTTTATCTGGGTTCTAATAGAAAACTTTATATTGCAGGGCATATACAGTATCTTTCTACCATTATCAAAGACAGTAGAAGAGTCTTCAGGAAGAAATATGGTGTGCAGTTTCTTCTAGATACACTCAGGATTTATTATGGGTATGAGTTTCACCTCTTCTTAACTCCTCCTTATTTTATATTATTTTATGTGGCTGTTGTTTGTTTATATTTGTTTGTTTGGGGGTTATTTTTGTTTGGTTTGGGTTTTGTTGTTTTTTTGGGGGGGGCAGGAGGGGGGTTGTTTTGGGTTTTGTTTTTTGTTTGTTTTTCCCCAACATCCCAGTGAGCAAATTAATAAATAAAACTGCAGGTTGACTTTTGATTGTTGATTTAACTTTCAAAATTCAGGGGTTTTTTTAAATTTTTCCACTTAATTTCCTACTTTTCCATGACCTTAATTTTTATGATAGGCTTATATAAAATTTAGGTCAATGACACTAAAAACACTTGGAAAGGTTGTTAACAAGTCCTTCAACAAATATAACAAGTCATCAGCAAATTTGGTGATGACACCAAGTTGGGAGGGAGTGTGGAGCTGCTAGAAGGCAGGAGGCTCTGCAGAGGGATCTGGATAGGCTGGAAAAATGGGCTGGTTCCAATGGGCTGAAGTTCAACAAGGCCAAGTGTCGGGTGCTGCACTTTGGCCACAACAACCCCCTGCAGCGCTCCAGGCTGGGCACAGAGTGGCTGGAGAGCAGTCAGGCAGAAAGGGACCTGGGGGGACTAGTGGACAGGAAGCTCAACAGGAGCCATCAGTGTGCCCAGGTGGCCAAGAAGGCCAATGGTGTCCTGTCCTGTATCCAAACCAGCGTGGTCAGCAGGACAAGGGCAGTGATCCTTCCCCTGTGCTCTGCACTGGGGAGGCCATACTGGAGTATTGTGGTCAGTTCTGGGCCCCTCAGGTCAGGAAAGAGATTGAAGTGCTGGAGCGGGTCCAGAGAAGAGCAACAAGACTGGGGAAGGGACTTGAACACAAGCCCTATGGGGAGAGGCTGAGGGAGCTGGGCTTGTTTAGTCTGGAGAAGAGGAGGCTCAGAGCTGAGCTCAGCACTCTCTAGAACTGCCTGAAGGGCAGTTCTAGCCAGGTGGGGATTGGTCTCTTCTCCCAGGCAGTCAGCAATAGGACAAGGGGCCATGGGCTTCAACTCTGCCAGGGGAAATTGAGGCTGGAGATTAGAAAGCAATTCTGTGCAGAGAGAGCGGTCAGGCACTGGAATGGCTGCCCAGGGAGGTGCTGGACTCACCGGCCCTGGAGGTTTGTAAACTGAGATTGGACATGGCACTTAGTGCCCTGATCTAGTCAATGGACTGGAGTTGGACCAAGGGTTGGACTTGATGATCTCTGAGGTCTTTTCCAACCCAGTCAATTCTGTGATTCAATCTTGTAATTTTATCAACAATGCAAATTAAGTCATAGATCATTATCATTATGAAAAGAGAGGGTGTTTATCATTTTAAGCTATTTTGGTTTTTTATAGCCTTGTAGAATTTGAAGTAGGACGTTTTTAGGAATTCAAAATTTTAGCTTTCAGTCTTGGTGATTTCTGTCTGTATCTGTATGAATGTAGTTATGTCATTGAGGAAGACTGGCTAGAGACCTTGCTCTTTGCTTTAGAGGGTTGGGGTGGGAGGGACCTGAAATCCTGACCTGTATCCAGATCAGTCCAAGTCTACATTTCTGGGCCTTATAGACTTGGTAAGTTTGATCTAGTATTTCTTATTACTTTTCGGTTGCCTTACTTCAGTAGAAATTGGTGACCTGTGCCATGATATATAGGTAGGTGAAAAAGTACAAAATTACAAAACTAGCACAACGAAATTACTGTTAATGAGGCATGAAGAACTTCCTTTGCTTTTCCTGCCTGTCATGTGTAGCAGTGGCTGTAAAGACAGTGATTTGGCTCCTGATGACCTGAGAACAATACGGACGTCCCTCTATGGACTGATCAGGTATTTCCTGAGCAAAGGTTGAACACATGAAGAAATACAGAGCATCATAGGATACATAGCTGCCACCACTGAAGAGGAGCAGGTATCCAATATGGTCTATGTTAGTTGTTTAAACTGTACGCATTTTGGTTTTGTTGTTTGGTGTTTAGAAATCTTGTGTCTAGTGTGCTTAAAAGAGGGGGGAAAGTGTTATTAACACAAGCAAAGTGTTATTTGATGCTGAGGCAGGTTACAGGAGCACACTCAAAAGCTGACGGTGCTCTGCAGATGGCCATACTTTCCAGGTTATTTTTTTTCCCTGAAGGGGGCAGAAAGAACATGATATGTAACACTGCCATTAGAAAAATTCTCTTAATTTACAAAACCAAATTAACTGGACTTCAACTCATCAGAAGTTGTAATGATGTCATTTCTATTTTGTAAATGCCAACTGAACTTGACCTCTAATTACAGTTTGATAAGGTGTCCTATATGGAGGAAAAAAAGGTATCCAAAAAATGTAATTTTAAATGGAGTAATATTGAGTAGACAAAATGTCTATTTTGTAACAAGCCAAAGGCAAAATTTCAAAGCCAATAAAACGTCCCCCAAATGGAGTATGCAGTCTGAATGAGCTGTGGATTAATGTAGTTGTCTTAATTTTATAGCTCTATGGAATTCTGGATGTTCTCTTCAGCCTACTTCATTCCAGCCCAGCCCCAGACCAGCTTTTTTTATTGCTCTTTGAACCAGGGAATGCTGATATTCTTTACGCTCTGTTATTGCACCGAAGATACTCTGACAGACTTAGAGAACTTGTTTTCAAGGTAATGAATTGAATTGTATGTTCTTAAATCGATCAATCGAACATAAATTTGTGGTTTTGTCTGTAGTCTGACACTGCAGACGTGCATGCAATTGCAAAGACACTCATCCTCCATGTTTTCATTTTTCTTTTCTGTTCTGTTAGCTATTCTGTTTACTGCCATAGTCACAATGGAATTAGTGTTCTCTTAAAGTATCGATACCTTTGAAATAACAGTCCATGTTGCTTGAGTTAGCTTACAAAGTAAACTTAAAAACAGTGGACCAGCATGTTATATCATACATATGAAGGTAAAGAGGTCTGGAGGCTCCCTTGTGCTTATTTTGCATTTGTGTGTGCTTTTTCTTGCAGATTGTGGAAGAGATGCTAAAATGCACTAAAGTTTATGAACGTAGTAAGCACAGAATGAGACTCAGGGAGGTGGGGTACTCTGGACTGGGGCTCCTTCTGAATGAATCTGCGCTTACTGTTTCTCTTATTAAAAACCTTCTTAACCAAGTTCTGTATGCAGGTAATTGGCAAGTGTTGTGTCTACCATTAATAAACTCCTCCTGCTCAGAGGCAAACTTATTGATTTTGTTTGTTTGTGCTTTGCTTTGTTTTGTTTTCAAGGAAAACCAGAGCTGTTACTTTACAGAGCTTTTCTATTCAAGGTTCCCATTAGTCTCAGCTAATATTGTGTTAGTTCCCTGAAGCTTGTTCCCTTTACTACCCCTGAATGTAGCAGTGACCTCCAAGGCAATTTGTAATATTTAGCTGTCATATTCTCTTGCATGATATAATTTGTGTTGTTTTTTCTTTCTGCCCTACAGATCCTGCTGTGAATTATAAAGATCTCCTAGCTGTAGTACATCTGGCTCATAGATCAGATATAAACATGAGAGTGGTCATCTGCAGAAAGGTTGGTAGTCTGCTTTAAACAGGAATACTGTCCTTTAAGCCCATAAGCTGTACGGAATCCCAGAATGTCAGGGGTTGGAAGGGCCCTGGAAAGCTCATCCAGTGCAATCTCCCCATGGAGCAGGAACACCCAGCTGAGGTTACACAGGAAGGTGTCCAGGCGGGTTGGAATGTCTGCAGAGAAGGAGACTCCACAACCGCCCTGGGCAGCCTGGGCCAGGCTCTGCCACCCTCACCAGGAACAAGTTTCTTCTCAAATTCATGTGGAACCTCTTGTGTTCCAGTTTGTACCCATTACCCCTTGTCCTGTCACTGGTTGTCACCGAGAAGAGCCTGGCTCCATCCTCCTGACACTCACCCTTTGTGATATCTTAATTATTTGAGGCTTTATTTGTTGCTACTGCTTTCGTTAGCAATGATTTACCTTAAAAATGAAGCCCATCTGTCACTTAATGTTGAATTTTCTGTATCCCAGTCCTTTTAAGAACCAAAACACAAAGCAAAGCCTCTGTCATGATTCTCAAATGGCTGTATTTTCTACAAGTTAGAGATTGTAGACTCCTTGAGATACTTAGTTTTCTCAAAGGATGCGTAAGACCATGATCAAAGTTTTGTATTCTTAATATCTTTTTTCGAAATAATGTATTATGATTCAAAAGAGTGGTTGTGGCTGCAGGGAAGAGATAGGGAAGAAGCAGTGACTTTTTCTAAACCAAGCTCTCTCTGACTTTTATTGCCGAAATTAGTAGTAGCGAATGTAGCTGTGAGGCACTATATTGTCTATTAAGGTTTCTCAAAGTGAAAAAAGTGAAATTATAATATACATTATCAGAAAGCTATTAATATTGCAGCTTTCTTACTTTTATCTATTGAGTAGTTCCTAATCAAGCGTATTTTCTGGTCTAGATTTCTTTTTTTGCAGACTAATGGCTGAATTAGGATTATGTGTTGGGATAGTTGGCTTTTGCTGGATTTGGTACAGAAGAGTGGCTGGAATATGAGGACTTAGCAATATGCTTTGGAAGCTTTTCTTCTCTGCTCCTGAGAAATTTTTCTTTATCCCTTGTTTTTTCCAAATATACTATTTCTAATGAGAAAAAAATATTTTATGGCTTGTTTGCTTATTATTAACTGATTGTGGCTCTTTTACAAGAGCCTTAAAAAAGGCAAAAAGTTGTCGATTGTAAAATGTCTAATTGCAAAGCTAGAATGAATGCAGTGACCCACCAAAATTAATGTATACTCATGGGATATCTTCTGCTGTCCTCAGGTTTTGCACCTTTTGCATTCCCAGCTGGATGCAGCACAGCAGATTTCTCAGCAGTTGGGCTGGCAGGACACTTTGATTCGACTGTTCTTGAAAGAAAACTCAGTTGTCCAGATTGGCTTGAAAGAGACCAGGGCTGATTCCTCAAGGGAAGAGAAGAAAAAGCTTCCTGCTGAAGAGCTTCAGAAACATCAACCTGATAAGACAGAGGGAGACAAAACTGGCAGCTTCGCATGTGTTAATGGTCTGTTTGATCAGTGGAGTTTAGAAGACGCCAAATCCCTGGATGTCCCTGCTCATTTCTCTGTCATGCCACTGGAAGACGCGTCCACAGCGGAGATGTCTTTTAGGCTGGAGGAGCGGGAGGAATTGTGGCACAGCAATCCTTCACATTTGAGCTTAGATCTCTCCAGTGTTGACTCTTACGAACTGGCGGACGTTGCAAATCGGCTGACAGACAGCCAGCCCAGCACACCCTCACCCATAGAGAACACAAAGGCGTTCTCTGGGCAGCCCGACAAAGAGCTGGCTCTTTCAAATGATGTGGGCTTTGCCGCCGATCTTTCTTTATTTGAAAACCAAGGAGTAAGTAATGCACTCTCTATGTGGTTAATTTTTCCAAATGTCTGCAATTGCTGTTTATTTTTTTAATAATCTTCCTAATGCATAATTATTGTAGGGTTTTTTTCCCCCTCCTATCTTCCAACAGAAGAGCAAACAATGTAGCTATTTTATAGGGGTACTTCCTTTTGTAACATGTCTCCTTTTTATGGTTCTCTGGTTGGAATAGCTTTGATGTTAAAACAAAGAAAACTACAAACTCCCCCCTCCTTCTATATTTCAACATCCTTTACCTTCCAGAGGAGGCATAGAGCAGACTAAAGGTCAGGTTGAAATAATGATGTAGGAATCAAGTCAGTATGTATTACAACATACAAGCAAGCCATGGTCCCTTATCTTTGCATTTGCATGTATGTGGCCATTGGACTTTAGACTGCAGAGTTTTCAAAAACACCGAAGCATGCAAACGTAGACTATGATGAAGGAGAAAGGTTTTGGAGGTTGTCTAGACTAGAAGGGCTGTAAATATTTCTGTTCTTTTGTAGGGGGGTGATACTGAACTCATACAGTTACTTACCGACATCCTACTGTGTATAATGTGGAATGGCATTGAAAAATCTGATGCTGCTGCTTGGATTGAGCGAGGGCAGGTGTTTTCTGCACTGACCAAACTGGGGATGTCTAATGAGTTGCTGCGACCTTCTGATGAAATAAAACTCAAGTGAGTGTCCAGTTCAAGGATGGATTGTTTCGTCTCTTTTGAGGGAAAACAGGGAAAGGGGCTTTAGTGAAGCAGGGAAGGGGCGGGTGTTTCACAACAAGATGTACTTTTCTTCACATACTGTCAGAAGTATATTCTGCTACCTATTCAGTAGTGTCACATGGTGATAAGGTTTTGAAAATGTATCGCTGGTTTCGTGAGCTGTTCGAAATCTCTTTTACCTCATTGACTTATTGAGAAGATGACAGTTATGTCACTGCAGACTAAGATGCTCTATTAAATACTTAATTGGATATTTTTTAGGCCACTTACACTTAGAACGTATAATAATGACTTTGGGATTTTGTTTTCCATGCAGCTTGCTGGAGAAGATGTTAGAATGGTCAGTCACTGACAACAGAGATTCAAAGGCTCTCCCTGCACATGCTGAAAATGCCTTCATGCTCTTGCTAATTGTACAAGATTTCCTGCAGGCAGAAGGACTAGTTAATTCAAATTTATGGACAGAAAAGGTACAGTAACTACATAATGGAAGTACTGTATATGGGCTGAAATACTGTTGAAAAAGTTGTCAGCTTGGATACTGCTGTTCCTTCTAGGCTTGTTTTTAAATGGTAGATACTACAGAGTGAGTGTCTGCAGTGGAATGGGTTAGCTTGCCCCTTAAGGAGTAAAAAAGCGTGAATACTTACCACAGGGAATATAGTTAATTTTGCAAATTAAATAGGCCTCTAAGTGGTGGTACTCTTTCTTGAAAATCCAGGTATTTTTCAGACTGGAGAGGTATTTAGAAAATGTAGGAGCTAATGAAACAGTGTCAGTTGTAGCCTAAGCAGATTTTGCACCGTTTATCAGCAGGTATGATGCATTGTGTGTGTCCTGATTAAAAAAACCAGCCAAAACTCTGCTCTCAGTTGCAAGCTGAGAAATGTCACTTCTGGGCTTTGACCCCTATTGGAAGTTCAACATAAGGTTGTGCATATATATGTAAATAGCTCAATTTTCTAGATCAGAGTCAGAAACGTGAGATCTGTGGAAGAAAATTATAATCAACGCAATAGGTAATGTAAAGGAGCTTTCTGCCATCTGGCTATTTCTCCTGCCTTTTAGATCCCCATCATTTGCCTCAACATTTGTGTCGTTTCTGGCAGTAGTCTTGTTTCCTTTGCTGAGTTGTCATTGCTTTTCCATTTTCCAAGGCTAAAGGGGAGAGGCATTGTATGGAGCCACCATTATTTCATGATAAATCCTGAAAGAATCAGGGTTTTTAAGGCTATTCTTTTTGGAAAAAAAAAAAAGTGTGATATTGAGAGTCGTCAACACAGTAATTCCTAAACTGTTATCCAAAATGCCTGCTTATAAGTAAACATAGCTTGATCTCAAAGCTTTTAATCATTTGGTTTTTAAAAGTCTCTTCTTGGTAGAAGTTTTGCCTTCTGTTGTGATCTGGCTTTGTGAAATCTAATGAGAAACGAGATCTGAACTTCGGAGTAATGAGAGCTGTGCTTGTTGCCAAGTCTGAGTTGAAAATAACACTACTTTCATAAATTATCTTCCCCTGTGCCTGGGGAGAATTTAATAGACTGTAATGTTCTAAGCAGGGCAACCTTCAGTCTGCCACAGAAGCATTCCTGTGCTTCTGGGGCTTAACTAAAGAACTCTTTTACATTTCAGTAATTTATTAGGGAATGTATGAAGGTATAGTGGTTTTAAGCAAATACATCTGGATAGTGAAATGTGCCATTTACCTGCAAATACCTACCCTGGTGTAGAAATACTGAATAGAAAGGATTGCCTCCTATATTTTTTATATATTTTTAAAGGCATTTATAGCTTGTTACACAGTTTCAGGTGTTTCACTAAATCAGATATTTGTGAAGGAAGCCTTGTTTTCCTTCTCAAGGCACTCTGTGCATTGCTATTGCTGGTAAATTACTAGCATTACAGTCAAATAATTTAAAATACAAAGCAAAAGAATGAAGTCCTATCTATACTAAAGGCAGAAATTGCAAGTTGGTGTGAGATCTGTGCTATTTAGTAATAGTGTCTTTTCCGTTGTAGTAATCCTACTTGTGGAGTCTTTAGCTTTCCTAAGGAAATGACATTTACTGGACATCAATTATAGGCAAAAACATATGCATATATACCACATGTTGGTTTTGGCTTTATTCAGGGGAGACACTTAAGTTTACCGTATGGGGCTAGAGAGATTTTTTTGTAGTCAGGAGTTGTTTTGCAGTGCGGTGTTCTGGGATAATTTTCTGGATTTGGGTAAGTTAGAGCTGTGAACACAGCCTCTTCTTCAGCTAGTTGAAATGATTGTGTTTCCAGCTGGAGTAGCTGTTGTGAATTTTATTTCACGCCAGTCTGTTTTTACAATAGCTCTTGGAAGAACTGGTGACTCTCATGGACAGCCTGTCCGTCTGGTACTCTGCTGGCCCAGAGGCAAAGAGGCTTTCACAGGTACAAGTCCGGTTGCTCCTTGGATTCATTGCACAAGATAACTTACAGGTTGGTGGCAAATTCCTACTAGTAGTGCTGTGTTTTAAGCGCTTGCTGTTGTAACTGTTGTGGTTTATGGGTGTCGAGGTTTTGATTGTGGGGTGACAATAAAACCGTGGCAGATGTATTGTTAACCTCCTCTCCCCCACAACTTCTGCCTTCAGCTCCTCCCTCTCCTCCCTTCCCACTCAGCACAGGCGATTGGGAGGGAAAGAAGGAGGGAGAGAAGAGAGTTGGAAAAATTAAAATTGTGTTACTAATGCTACTAATAAGAATAGAGAAAATAAAACAAAATGTACAAAACCAATCTTGAAAGTCCCAGCAAATGCAGAGCCGGCACCCGAAGTCCTGGACTGGACTCTGCAGCCAACCGGAGCTGGATTCAGTCTGTCACTGGCCTCAGTTCGCAGGGACGACTCGCAAGGTCCTCTCCTAATGTCGGCCACAAGGAAAAGGGACAAGAGTCCTCGTGATCTCCCATTTTTATATGTAGTATCACGTGAATGGGATGTTATACTAAGTTGGTCCATTTTTGGTCACCTATTTCTCCTTGCCCCTCTCGTGAGATGTGCATCCATCCTTATCAGTGACCTTGCATACCGTTGCTATGTCTACCAAAATATGTACCTGGCTTTTCAGGAAAATGCAGCTAATAAGAAGGCTTTAGCTGACATCTAGTGAGTCTGATGGCAGTCCTTCCTCCTTGTGCAGGGAAGATGTTTGCCTTAATTCTTACCATTTGCAAATTTACCCCGCAGTCTTGCCAATGTGCACCTTCCGAGCATGAGAACGAGGTAGAGGCCAAGCTGCTGGGACTATGTAGGCACTACTAGTGGCAGTAAGATAGTGATTCTGATTGTGACTTTTTGTTTCTACCATAAAATACATCTATTTGTAGTTTGGGGTTTATGTATTTTAAGTGCACGTGAACCTGGACTGTTCTGCCAAATCAACATTTGGAGCAAAGTTAGCAGGGCGGTGCCTGGAATGAGCCCTGCAGAAAAGCCAGGCCTGTTAGTTTATGTTTGGGATTGTCTTAATGCAGCTGTTTGTGGTTGCAGTGGACTCAGGTTCGGTCTATTACAGGATGGATGAGTGGTCAGTGTCCATCTTTGATGGATGTGTGTCTTAGGCTTCCCAGGATGCAGCCAGAATATGTCCATATTCCTGTGCTGGAAATCACTATTTTGAGTATTGCATTCATTTTTTGTTGTTTTTCTGTGTAGGTCTGTGCTATGGCAGCAGCCAAACTAAACACACTTCTTCAGACCAAAGTAGTTGAGAGCCAGCCCGAAGCGTGCTGCATCCTGGGGAAGCTGGAAGGCATCTTGAGTAGATCAATTGAAAAGAAGACAGAAACTTACTCATTTTTGATTCCCCTTGTTCGGACATTGGTATCCAAGATTTATGAACTTCTTTTCATGAACCTGCATCTCCCTTCATTGCCTCCTACCAATGGCAGCCCATCTTTCTTTGAGGATTTTCAAGAATACTGCAGCTCTGCTGAGTGGCAAGTGTATATTGGCAAATATGTAAGTAGTAGATTATTTTCCATCATTTTCCCTCTCTTTTTAGCCGTGAAAGCAGAGAAACTCATTCAGAAATCACATTGTGCTTTTTGTTTTGCTGGAACCAGATTATTCCAAATATGAAGCAGTATGAAGAGAATTCATTCAGACATGATCACGAGCAGATGACACTTTATTGGAGGGATTGTTCTGAAGCATTTATGGTGAACATGCACAAGCGAGACCGGGAGAGAGGAGAAAGTAAGCTTAAATTTCAGGTAAGGTTTTGAGTGAGTGCAAGTTTCTCTTAGAACTGTCTTGGGAGTTGCCTTCTAAAAGATGGAGAAACTGAATTCCAGGATGCTCCAATTCAAGTGATTGCAGGCAGGTTGATTAGTTTAAGATGTTATGGGCAATGTGACTTGATGCACTTGTAGGATTTTCTTTTAATTATGTTCTTTCTATTTAAGAGTCCTATCTGTAAGCAGAATTATTTAAGAACATGAGGCCTTTCTCATAGTGCAGCAACCTGGAATTATGCTCAGATATAAGCTGCATGTTCTTTTACTTTGCTTTGAATTATTAAAATATCTTATCCATTATGAGATGAGTCAGCGTGTGTAGTGTGTGTATGTTCTGTTTTGTGTGGGTTTTGTGTTTGGTTTGGTTTCGTTTTGTTTCATTTTTGTTTGGGTTTTTTTGTTGTTTTTGGTGGTGGTTGTTGTTTACCCTATTTCAATACAATGAAAGTGTTTAAAATACTTAACAGCTCCTATTTAACATTAAACTTTTGGAAAAACTATTTCTCAACTGACTCAGTTTAGGCAGTAGAATTAAGCAGTAATTACAGCAAATATAGCTAAGTTACATTTCTCTTGTGTTCTCTTTGTCTACTTAATAAGGATCCTTATAGTAAATCCTCTTTTATTCAAGTAGCTAAAGGAAGGATAGAATGAGAGTCACATTCTAGAACAGGAGTTTACAGAAAAATCCTACCTGTTACAATAGGATTACCATACTGACCACTTTTCTGATGACGAAGAATTCTTTTCATCTGGATTCAGAATGGATAATACTTTCTTCACATCTTAAAGTCAAAGTTTGGTGCCATTTCTTCCAGCATTAAGCTTCTTAAAATTTTCCTTGTAAGCATTACCTTAAATTTTCAGAAATTTTTACCGCTTAGGCTTTGTTGTTCCTTCTTAATTGGTGAGAATTCTTGCAAGCCACAAAACTGTGTTTTCAAAGGTCAGAGTTATTTCAGTGCTAGATCTGTTTTTAATGGTCTTTCAGGAGCATTTTGTGGAACCGTTCGGCAGAAAAGCTCGACAGGAAAATCTGCGCTACAACAGTATGTTAAAGCAACTTCACGGTCAACACACAGCTACTCTGAGACAGTGGAGAGCAGCCCAGCTCTACCTCCTCTCTGAACGTGGCCCTTGGGCTGAGATGTAAGAAGTTTTTAAATCAAACTGTATATGATACTTAAAAGGAGTTTGCTCACATGACTAACTTAACTGTTTCATGTGAACTGTGGCCGATTGACTCCGATAACAATTCTTGAGACGTAAAGTTAACATTCAGTGCATCTTTTATAACGTGTCCTGCATTTAGTTACCAAAATGCAAAGTTTCAAGCATAGTGCCGAGGTAGTTTTCTGGGTACTCTTGCCAAGTGACCAAAAAAATTAGTTATCAGTGAAGTGATTGCAAAAACTTTTTGAGACATCCTACAGATAGGTGGCTCTGTTGGAAAAGAGATAACAGACTTGTTAAGAAAGACTTTGAGATATTATGCGTTAAGTTGGTTTCAGTTTAAAATAATAATAATAGAAAATAAATACTGTTTGCAAAGTACTTTAGGTTCATCAGAACTGCAAGATTAAATATGAAATTAAAACGCAGTTTATTGCTTTTCTGTTTTACAGTGTACAAGTGGATGACCAGTATTTTTCTAAATATGTGCTGTTTCGTAACAAATTCACATAGGTCTTTACCTTCTTTTAACTGTTTTTATGGATATTCTTGTATTCCAAGGGAACAGCGTCCTATTCACTGGAAACTTTCAAATGTGGAAAATTTTTCACGTATGAAACTAAAACTGGTGCAGAATTACAACTTCAACTCTCATCAGGATGCTAGTGACCTGAGAGATAATTTAGGTAAAGTTGGATTGTATTTGCTATTTCACTTGGGATTCTTCAGTCTTTACTGAAGAAAGATACACACTTTACTCTTTGTATTTAAGAATTGTATTTAAATACTCTTTGTATTTGTTTCCTCTATAGTAAAATATGTGACGTAAGAGTGGTACTTTCACCTGAAACACCATCTTTCTACTGAGCAGAATTAATTCCCCCTTGTTTATTCAAATGTGAGTTTTTGTGCCAAAAAGTTAAAGAAATCCTTTGGTTTAAAATAAACAGTCACACAGCTTTCTTGCATAAGATTGTTTCAAGAAAAGGACACAATGAGATCAGAGTATGCAGGCACTATTTCTTTACAACCTTTTAGAGCTTATAATTAAAATGTGTAGATATGAAGCACTTTGTTTCAGAAATATGCCAAACAGCAGAGTTAGGGGTGCAAACTGTTATTTAAGTTAGGTGTGTTGGATGTCAAGACTTGAGACAAAAAAAAATAACTCTTTTAAACCCAAGTAAGCAAAAAATAAATGCAGTGTATTTCCATGAAATCTACACACTTTAACCATGTTTGACAGAACACTGCAAAATATTTTGTTGGAAATGTCCACATCAAAATTCAGTTTTCTAATGTGTTTGTGTCTTCCTGTTGTACTGTTACGATTTGACATGTATATCATGTAGTTCAGGGAGTATCTTTAGTGTTCTGTTTCTCCCAAAAGTATCTAAGAAGTCTCGTTATTTTTTACTCAGTTAAAACCAACATCTGGGCAGGAACAACCCCAGGTTCCAGAGTAAGTTGGGGAATGACCTATTAGAGAGCAGCGTAGGGGCAAGGGACCTGGCGGTCCTGGGGACAACAGGGTGACCATGAGCCAGCACTGGGCCCTTGTGGCCAGGAAGCCAATTGTACCTGGGGTAGGTTAGAAGGGGGTGGTCAGTAGGTCAGAGAGGTTCTCCTGCCCCTCTGCTCTGCCCTGGGGAGACCACGCCTGGAATCTTGTGTCCAGTTGTGGCCCCTCAGTTCCAGCAGGACAGGGAACTGCTGGAGAGAGTCCAGCGCAGCCACCAAGATGCTGAAGGGAGTGGAGCATCTCCCATGTGAGGAGAGGCTGAGGGAGCTGGGGCTCTGGAGCTGGACAAGAGGACACTGAGGGGGGACTCATTCCTGGGGATCAATATGGAAAGGGTGAGTGTCAGGAGGATGGAGCCAGGCTCTTCTGGTGACAACCAGTGACAGGACAAGGGGCAATGGGTGCAAACTGGAACACAAGAGGTTCCACTTGAATTTGAGAAGAAACTTCTTCTCAGTGATGGTGACAGAGCCTGAAACAGGCTGCCCAGGGAGGCTGTGGAGTCTCCTACTCTGGAAACATTCAAGCCTGCCTGGACACCTTCCTGTGTAACCTCATCTGGGTGTTCCTGCTCCATGGGGGGATTGCACTGGATGAGCTTTCGAGGTCCCTTCTGATCCCTGACATTCTGTGATTCTGTGTTTTGACAGCAGAAGATACACTCAGGAGTTCAGCTTTCCCAAAGAGTTGTAGCAAACATTTTGTGAGCTGCAATATCTGTTTCTGACAGGTGTGCACAGACACAGCCTTCTAGTGACTCTCTGCTGCTGGAGGTGGTGAAGCAGGTGAAAGTGAGTGACTTGGAAGATGATGTTCTTGAACTACCAGAAGAAGACACTGCAGCCAGTTCCAATTTGTAAGTACAGCAGAATAGAACTGGGCATGTGATGTTGTGCGTACATCTATGTGTGTCTGTGCTCTTGAAGTGCAGCAGAGAAGTGGTGCTTCTCTGAGTGATACTCATGTATTTTCTTGTACCATAAAGGTAATTAAACGCTTGTTTGTGGTGTGTCACGCCTGCAGACTTCTGGGTAGCCATTTCTTCAAATACTTGTGAAGGTAACTTTAGTCACATGAACCAGGACTTAGCTCTGCTCTGGGCCGGATAATTTAAGCACCCAGCAATTAAATAAGGGAAATGCAGTCTCATGTTTTTGTACTTCAGGGGAGGTCAAATCCATTGTGCCCGAGACTGAAATATCAAGCCTGAAGAGTGCTGCTATGAAATGGTGTTTTGTAGTCTAGTCTGGAACATGCAAGACTGCTGATGGAAGTACCTTCGTATAGTCTTTTATGTTGTACTTTTAATGCCATTCAAATGTAATTATTTTCTGAACTGTACTCTTACCAAGTACCCAAGCAACTGTGTAATCTTCCTAACACTTAGTGGTATTTTTATAGGGATGAGAAGGATGAGCAAAGTCAGAAAGAAAAGCTGATATTGTCTGAAGACTGTGAACTCATTACAGTAATTGATGTGATACCTGGCAGGCTGGAGATCACTACCCAGCACATCTATTTCTTTGACAGCAGCATTGAAAAAGAGGAAGGTGAGTGTGATCAGTGTCTCCTTCTGTTCAGTGCAGTTCAGCATTCTGTTTTCAGTAGGCTGAGCTGGATTTTTTTTGAGACTGAGTGTCAAACTAATTGTGAAGAGACAAGTTGTGCATTGGTACTTGAAATTAATATTGTACTTGGTGATCAGTAGCTGGCTGATCCCTTCAGAATCAAGAATCTGGAATTGTACTTGCTGAGCTGCTAAATGGATTCACCATTCTGAGTATTTCTTTAAAAAATTAACCTATTAAAAAAAATTAAGTTTGACTACAAAATGTCAATACCTCTAAATTTTTGGCACCTCCATGTTCTCCCTGACAAACGTTTCACTTTTACATTGATCAAAAAGTTGTAGTAAGTGATGATTAAAAGGTATGTGAACATCAATCATGTATACTATTTCAGTGAACTTTAATAGAATATACATAGCTGAGTATGAAAACAGTGACCTGAAATGTTTGACAAATACTGGTAAAATTTTCAAAACCAGTGTATCAAGTAGTTGACCTTTTGAGAATTCTAAACATAAAAGCCTCTATTCAAGCCTGTTTAAGAGACTGAAGGGGGTTGGTTCATATTTTTTATCAACAGAATACATTTATGAAGTGACCTTGATCAGAAAGCAAAAACAATTATACACTCCATCAGATATTCCCTGCTGTGCCTCTTTCTTTCAGTAGAACAATAGCTGAAGTTACATTTTCCTAGTAAGATGGTTAATCAAGCCGCACATAAAATTGAGCTTTTCTAGGGATAACTCTGGTGTGATTGGAAATGATCCTGCGTTATGTCTAAATGAAAAGTTTTTGATATAAGCCCAGTCAACTATCAAAATTGTCTTTCTAGGAGTAGGTTTTGATTTCAAATGGCACCTTTCTCAAATTCGAGAGATCCATTTGCGTCGGTACAACCTGAGGAGGTCAGCTTTGGAGATCTTCCTGACCGACCAAACCAACTATTTCCTCAACTTCAATAAGGAGGTAGGCAGTGGCATTGGCAGTGGTTCCTGGCGGCAGCGGCTCAGCTCGTAACTCCAAGAGGTCGCGCGCAAGGGGCGGAGCCTCGACGAGAATCCCGTTTTTTACAGCCTGATCAGATCTGACTGTGGGCATTCCAGGAGCTTCTCTGCACCCCCACCCTGGCTGTGGGTGCCCCTGAAGCCTCCAAACATCCCCCACACTGGCCGCAGGTGCCCAGCGGCTCCCTGGTGCCTTGGCACTCCCTTCTCTTAATGACCCTGGCCGGGGGCTCTGGGGCCAAACAAAAGCAGCTGTTGGCCTCAAGCAGCAGAGAGAGGGAGATGTGTCTACTCCTTCCATATCAAAGGAGGGAGGCGGGGAGAGGGGGGCTTGCATTCTGCCACAGTCAGTCTATGAATAGCTCCTATAAAATGTTGTGGAGACTTGGGTTTGTGGGTTTTGTTTGTTCGTTTTTAGCAAATAAACCTTTGCAATAATTTTGTAGGAAAAACATAGGTATAATTTTATTTGAAGAGCAGCAGTATTTCCTAGAAGACTTCTGTGGCAACAGTGATTTTTTACTGTGTAGCATCTACACAAAAGTGAAAAAATCTGCTTCATGTTATTTGTTGCCTTTGTATCCTGTAATTGAAGGATGTCATGTCCATCCATGTCCAAATGTTTATGCAGCAAGAGATAGAAGTGTTTAAAGCATAATTGTATTCCATTTATTTCACATTTTAAGTAGCAGAGAAGCTGTTTACTTGTCAGCTTCAGTCTCTAGAATAATTGTTTTATTCATGCTGCTTTCTAACAGGTACGCAACAAAGTATATAGTCGAATATTGTCACTGCGTTCTCCAAATATTTCTGGGACAAGATCTCCGCAGGAACTTTTTAAAGCTTCAGGTCTGATGCAGGTATGAGACTTCAGCACAAACAGTCTAAAGCATTCCTCTGCTTCCTGAAGGAGTCCTGGAACATCCTGGACTACTGATTTGGCTTTTTTCCCCCAGTGTTTAGATGGCGACTGCCAATTTCTGTACCTTCGGTCTCGCCCCTGAACTTTCACATGCATATTCTTAGAACCACTGTGTTCTGTCGTGTACAGTCAGTGAGGTAAACGGATGGAGCAGCCTCTTGTGTTGATGAGATTGTGGCAAGGGTTCCAACAAGAGTAGAAAACATGTAGCAGACCTGCTTCTATTTTCAGTCCATGATACTGAGTGCCCATTTTGGAACATTTTTCACTACATGCATGGATAATGTTCCCTGCTACCTTTTCATGATGGGACTTTCAATGAAACTCATGAAGATTAAGCAGGAAATATGATCTTAAGGGAATTAGTGACATTGGTATAAAAGGAAAATGTCAAAGTGTCTGTATTACCCTAAATATGGATACATTTTTAAATGTAGTAGATGTGTTCTTAATTTCCATCTCTTCATACCATTCTTGCAGTTGTGTGTCTTTCACTTGCCAGTGCTGTCCTCTGGCAGATAAACACTGCCACAACATGTAATTTGCAATAGTGGTATCTTTCATGTAGTGACTTCCATTGTATCTTTTTCTGTTTTTCAGAAATGGGTGAATAGAGAAATATCCAACTTTGACTACCTTATTCAGCTGAACACAATGGCAGGATGAACTTACAATGACCTTGCTCAATATCCTGTGGTAATTAAAAAAGAATATTTTTTTTGGTTTTTGCCAGTTGTATTTTTTCTGTTTTGAAAGATGGATATTTAATCTCAGTTTTATCTTTGACTCTTTTATAGTTCCCTTGGATTTTACGAGATTATACTTCAGAAGAACTGGACCTGAACAATCCTGCAGTCTTTAGAGATCTGTCCAAACCCATAGGGGTGGTAAATGAAAAGAATGCCAAGGCTGTGAAAGAGAAGTATGTACCAGAACACTCCGTTCTATTTCTCTATCTTTTCTGAGCCTTCAGGCTAATAACACATTTCAAAAATAAAGTTGTGACAGTGAAAGTTTTAAAAACTAGTTTTATAACATCACAGGTGCATTTGCAAAGGTTACGATTTGTTGTTCCTACTGTATTCAGATGAGTTAGCTTAGATGGCACTGAAAGGACAAATTTTCAATTGTTTCTGAGATGTGGAGATAAAAACACTGAAAGGCTGGAGAAACACTTAAAGACCCAGCAGCTTGCAGAGAGAATACTATGTCCCATGTCTGCTTCAAGATAAGGAATGCAAAATCATACTGTGAGTTGAGCTGCCTGTGCTGAGAGGTAACATTGAACCAGTCTGTGCTTCCTGCTCTTTTTTTTCAAGCATAGATTATTATCTTTGAAATAAAATATAACTCAGTGACTTACAGCAACTCCTCTGTAGGTAGGAATGACAAGTACTTACTTACACCCGCACATCTGTGTAGCAATCCTTCTTTTTTTGCTAGTGTGGGGAGTGAGTGTGCCGTCCGTCATACCACATTGCACCAGTCAGACAGCTTCCAAAACCAGCTTTCTTCAGAAAACTTGGAACATGGAGAATTTTCTTTGAATGATTAGGCTCTGCCCTTGACTGTATTGAAATTGTAGTTAGTCGTACTGCTGGAGAACCAATTTCTCTTACCAGCCTTGTGCCACTGAGCAATATATCAGCCAGATGGTGGCGGGGCACTGTACAGTGAGGTTGCCTGTAGAAAAGTGTCAATTAAATCTCTTTTCTGCATCTCGACACAGTCACACACACAATCTTTTTATCTTTTTTTTTTTTTTTTCTTAAATCTTGCAAGAAACTGTGACAAGTCCCTTCAATAATATCCGTACAGCTTAGTGATGTAGGGGGGGTTGTCTGTTGCATTAAGTCATACTAAATCAGTCCTGTCTTGCCCTTCATGCAGTTTCTGACAGCTGATAGCAACTGCCTAGGGAAGAGTATAAGAACAAGTATGCAAAGGCTTCATCTGGTGTACATTTCTGTCTTTCAGAAGTCTTTTTCTTAGGGACTTTTGAAGTCAGAATTGAAGTCCTCATGTTTAACAAAACACAATATATTCTTCTCTTATAGAATGCTGTGATCCACATGTCAATCAACTGTAGTGCTCAGTTGTGTTTATAAATCTTTATTGTGTTTTAGATATGAGAATTTCGAGGATCCCCTGGGGATGATTGACAAATTTCACTATGGGACACACTACTCAAATGCTGCTGGTGTCATGCATTACCTCATTCGAGTAGAATCTTTCACAACACTTCATATCCAGCTTCAAAGTGGCAGGTATACTGTGAGCAAATGAGCAGCACCCTCATTTTGCTTCATTACCAGTTTACTGAGGGAATGAACCAAGTCTAACCTGGGATTTCTGATCTGCAGGTTTGACTGTGCTGACAGGCAGTTCCACTCTATTCCTGCTACATGGCAGGCGCTCATGGACAACCCCAATGATGTCAAGGAACTTATCCCAGAGTTCTTCTACTTTCCAGAATTCCTGGAGAATCAAAATGGTAAACTGACTACGCCAAATATTCTCATAGAAAGCTGTTCTAGTGTTCTTCAGAGAAGAATTGTTACAACCATTTGTGAATGCTGTGGAACACTTCCTATGTAAACTTTATATTGTGCTTGTAGAAATTACTTTAATCATCATGCTGGCTTCAGATTGTTTGTTGTTTTGTTAAGCAACAGCCTCAATGTTGCTGATAAATTCAGACTAGGGACTTAAGGATGGCTAAAAATAGTGTTGTTTACCTAATGTAAAATACCAGAGATGATCATTTGGATGTTTGAAAAAGAAAAAAATTACAGAAGTTAATGCTGATTAAATAATTAGCAAAAGTTAATATAGGCTAATTAGTATTCTTTGTACTGGGTTCATTGGATGATAGAGTTTGGACATCTTCAAACATGTGAGATCTTTTATTTGCTCTAGGCAACCAACATATTTTCTGCTTGCTACAGTTACCTTCCAATGTACTGTTAAATCACCTGATTTTACAGCCTTGTAAGGTTTCAGTGCCCACAAGGAAAAAAAAATGACTGATAATGCTGATTGCAAAGACAGCATCCTGCATTCTGATGTGAGACTCCTAGCCAGTTTTTAATTCACATTTATTGCATAGCGAACGGGTTTTCTACCTATTACACAATTTAAAAATGGATTTGTATGTGTGTTGCTGCTAATTTATTCTGCTAGCTACAGTCTACAAGAGTTCTAAGTTATAAAAATTGGAAACATCCAGGTCATACTTTCAAAAGTGATTTAAGCATTTAGAGTCGTTCTAGTGAAACCTGGTGGGATTTAAGACTTCTTGAAGCCTTGATACTACAACCATTGAAACCTGAAAGTAACTTCAGTCTTATGAATAACCTCCTTGAAATGCTTTGGACTCTTAGTCCTGCTAAAAGAAAGCAAATGCAAATCTGTTTACTGGTAGCTGTGTAAATGATTAGTGCTACTTTGAAGGTTGAGACTTCAGCTTTGGAATAATTTAGGTACTTCGGACAATTGTTATCCTATATTATTTAACTTTTTAAACATTCAGGCAGAACTTGCCCTTGGTGGTAGCGTTGCTGGAAATATACATTAAGAATTTTTCAATATCCTTCCCTTGTATTGAGATAGTAATGCTTTTCAATCTTTATTGAGGTATCAAGATACTTGAAATATTTTGTAGTAACTCTTAAAATTCTCCAAATTCTTCCCTAGGTTTTAACTTAGGTCAGCTTCAAATATCCAAAGAGGTGGTAAATGATGTTGTTCTCCCCAAATGGGCTCACTCCCCAGAAGACTTCATTTATAAACACAGGAAGGCTCTGGTAAGATGGGGTTTATATGTGTGAAATAATGATAAAGCAGGTACACCTACACATCGTCACTGTGGCTTAAGTGTGAACTACTGAGGCTACATTTGAACTAGAGTGGTGGTTGCGTTTGACATTACAAGTACCGTTAGAACTTTCAGTTAAAAGCGCTGTGTATGTCCATAATATGCTCAAAAAAAAAGAAGGGAAGAGCTTGAAGATAGGAATCATGTGGGAGTTTGCTGCCCTAAGACATAGAATGCAGACTTAGGTGGGTTTAGGTGATAAGGCTTCCCTTGCTTTTTAAAGAGTATGCTTTATGGTTCTCAAGAGCTAGCAGCTTACCTTCCATTGCATAGTTGCATTTCGATAGTCTAGATGTGCTGCTGTGCTGGATTAATTTTCCCTCTTACTGGCGGTTACTACCCTTAATGCACATGGATATTCTTATACTTCTGCCCTATACATTGGTGTATACCTAGTTTTGGAATTAAATATCTTTTGGAATTAAATCTCTTTCACAGAAAATAGTAAATATTTCAAGAAAGCAGCAGTTCTTATTCTTACAAGAGTATTTTTCTTTTCTAGGAATCTGAGTATGTTTCCGCTCATCTTCATGAATGGATAGATCTGATTTTTGGCTACAAGCAGAGGGGACCAGCTGCAGTGGAGGCACTCAATGTGTTCTATTATTGTACTTATGAAGGTACAAAGCAGTATGCTCTCTTGTCATTGTTGTCAGACTTGGGGATTTTCAGTCTTAGACAAAAACCACTTGATTTGTGAGCATGCCATAGAGTAGCCTATGGTAAGGCAACAGAATTATAGATGAAGCATAACTTGCAGAATTTTGAGTGGCTTTTATACGCAATGTGCTGCATGCATGATGTATATTAAATTTATTTGATAAGAAAAAAGCCTTCAATTCTTGCACTTTTACAGATACACTTAGAATTCCACTTACTGAGTGGAGTTTTCAGATTATCTTTAACATGAAGGCATTGTTTGAAGGCTTTTCAGGAGTAAAATGTGATAACACTGCAATTAAATTAAGCTTCACAACATTTGTTGACCATTATCAGTTCTCAATAAGTTGTCTGGATCATGTTCTTTTTCCATTTTTCTACCCTTCATCATTCTGGTTGTGATCTAGGGGCTGTGGATTTGGATGCTTTAACAGATGAGAAAGAAAGGAAAGCTTTAGAAGGGATGATAAACAATTTTGGGCAAACTCCATGTCAGCTGTTAAAGGTAATGCTCTTTGTTCCCTCTCAGTGAGACCTTTGTGGTTAAATCCAACTGAGTAACAAAGGACTTTGGAAAAAGAATGAAAAGATGATGGTTTCTAAGAGCATAGTTTGTAATTTTAGGAATTTTAAGTCTTTGCTACATTACCACTGCTAAAGGTCACACTGATGGAAATTTAACATACCGTTTTCGAAAAAAAATAATATACGTTACCAAGGGAAATTAGGTGCTCAAGAGTCTATTTTCCCATTGATTATCAAGAAGTTTCTGAGTATCATGTGACTTGAACAAATGAATAAATTTGTGCAACCTGCTAATCCTTCAAATATTGTCTCCTAGGAGCCCCATCCACAGAGGCTGTCAGCAGAAGAGGTAGTGCAAAGACTGACTAAAAGTGACACCTCCACCCTGAATCTCTTTCAGCACCTCACTGAACTGAAGTCATTCTTCATCGAGGTAGATGTTACCTGAAATTTTGTAAAATCTGATCTGAAATTTCTGACGTGCTTGAAACAAAAGGTCACAACCTAGATGAAAATAAACATGCTTCCTATTTAAGAAAACGTTTTTAAAATGCAAATGTGTCTAAAATGAGCTCTGTCTTCTTAATTAGTTTCATCGAGGTTGAATCCCCTAAATTTGTATCTTCTGGCTGCTTGTGTGGGTGTTTTTTGAGTCTTAAGATGCTAAGAAAACCAAGAACATCACTGGCGGCACCTGAGGGCTCCCTGAACTTGGGAGCTAAACTCCCTGATTTAGGACAGAGCCAGGGTTTCATTTCTGGTGTCTGCAACAAAGCATCCCTGCATGAACTGGATATGTGTGTTCCAGTGCCTTAGAGGACTCTACATGGCTGACGTTACTCCAGAGCCTTTGGGTTTTACTCTCCACAGATACCAGATTTGTCCTTTAGCTCTTACATATAATCAAACCGAAACTGTGTCCTTTCTCTTAGGGAATCAGTGATGGTGTGCCCATCATCAAAGCTGTTGTCCCCAGGAATCAGGCACGTTCCTTTATTTCTCAGGGAAGCCCAGAGATCTTGGTGAGTTGCATGTGTTAATACTATTCTTAGACTGCAGACAGTCAAATAGGTGTGTATGTTTCATACAACTTGTAGAGAAACACTTCTTAACTGTTCCTGTTCAAATGTGTTCCTTTAACCCATAGTGAATGTCAGCTATAAGTTAAACATTTTTCTTCTGTAGAGAAACCAGGTTGATTTGTTGAATGGCATTTAAGAACTGATGAGACATGAGTGTCAGTTGTCGTGAGGTGTGGTGTAAGTTGCCCACTCAATCCACTTCCATAATAGCAATCAACTTCCTAATACAGTGCAGCCCAGCTTGAAAAGGGCAGTTTTTCATGGCACCATTATGTTTATCATTACTTTCCGACCCATATATTAAACTATACTGTATGCCACATATACTTACTTCAAAGGCTGGCACTGTTGCTGAAATTAACTTTTGTGCTTACACTATGGCAGATGGCCAAATGATGGAAAGAGGAGTGTGGTTTTGTATTTACATCTGTATGTATGGTCTGCTTACAGGCCCTGTGCAATAATACCTTGGTTTTGCAGGAAAGAATATTATTTTCCAATATTCCTACTTTGTAGGTCAAATGTACTGTCCTGGCTTAGTGTGGTATGTGCATATATAATTTAGAATTTGGACACGTCTACAATTCTCATTTTATTTTTTCTAAATATCTAATGAAAATATCCCCGACTATTTACATTCCCTTCTTATTTCTCAGAAATAGAACTGTAGTACAATTTTTTTAAAAAATCATCTTCCTGTGGTAATATGTTAACGTTTAATGACTGCTATTTCAAATAAGAGAAGCAGCACATGACTTGGTGTTTTGTATTTTACTCCTTGCTACATGTTCCTTCTCCCTGCTTTCAACTTCTCTGGTGTATCTAGAACACACATTATTCTAATTTGGTAATATGCACCACATGTGCATTAACTCACCTCAGCTGGACGTTTTTTTTGATTTGTAGATGGAAGTGTAGAAGGCCATGCTGGATTTTAAGCAAGCTCCATTGCCATCAAAGGCAAGCAGAAAATATACCTGTGGGTTTCACAGATTTTCCTTTCAAACTTTTTTAGGTAACAGCAAGTCTGAACTGTGTTATTGGAACTCATGGTTGGCTGCCTTATGATAAAAATATCTCCAACTATTTTACATTCATCAGAGATACCACAGTGACAAATCCCAAGTAAGCATGTGATGAGGCGAGGTGCGGATGAATGCATCTACACTAATAAAACACAGTAATTATTCAACAGTCAGTGGGTTATACTGTTTTCATTGGCTGAGTTTTCACATAAGAATGCATCTTCTGATGTTCAAGAATATTACCTCTAATCTGTAATACTGTTCTAGTAAAGAGTTATTTAAGTAGTACTTCAAGGTTCTCCATTCTTAGATGTACTTCTAACTTTTAAAAATAAATACTCATCTTTGAATCTGAGATGGTCAGTCTTCATACTTCCTTACACTATAGTGCAGGTATATGTGGTGGGTTTGCTTCTTCGCTTTTTAGAATATTCTTTTTTTTCTTTATTGTAACAATACTTAGTAGGGACATGAGTTATTCATACAGGATCAAATTGCATGAAAGACGGAAAAGATCTAAGGTGAAATCTTGCTTCCACTTGCTGCTGGTAGTGAGAGTATTGCCCTGGATATCAGGGTGCCAGAATTCCCCCAATTATTTTTTTAGATATAGCCTCCTCTACAGATGGAATTTCTTATTTATTTTTAAGGATATAGGAAGTGCAAAATACATTGGTCTGAACTAAAGCTGCCCTTAACTGCTCATCATTTGCCTGCAGAACCCAGCGCAATGTGAGTGGTCCCTTTGCACCGGGGCTGGAGATCACCTCCAAGTTGTTTGCAGTGTCCCATGATGCAAAGCTGCTCTTTAGTGGAGGACACTGGGACAACAGCATCAGAGTGACATCTCTTACGAAAGGCAAGCTGGTTGGACAGCACCTCAGGCACATGGGTTAGTAATTGTTTATATCGTGAAATGAAAGGTTTTGCTTATTGTGTCTTGATGTTTGGTCTTCTTGGAAATAATTGTAGCCAATGCACTCGAACGGACAAGCCCAGCTGTTATAAAGGAATGGAAGCGTAGGAACAGAAGAATATTTGAACCACGATTATACATAAATACTTCAGCATGACTTTTTAGTCATTGGAGTGATGGTTTAATGTCGTTTCAAAAGAAGGCTTGACTGCTGGTTTTAGGTAGCAAAGGTGGTTAAATCAGGTTGGTACACCTGTACAAGACTTTGTTGTTTAATATAGTCTCATCAGCCCTTATCACAGTGAACTGACTGCAAATCAGGATACGTTGTTGGTCTGTTACATGCACATTGTCACTCTGTGGGAAGTTAGTTTTAAATATTTCTGTGATGATAACCTTGTGTTTTCTTTCCTTTATCTAGATATTGTGACCTGCTTGGCAATAGACTACTGTGGAATTCATTTAATTTCAGGCTCCAGAGACACTACCTGCATGATATGGCAAATAGTTCAGCAGGTAGGTTATTTAGGCATACTCTGAGAAGCAGTTTCTGAATGCTTTTTTGTGCTCCTCTGTCTTGCTGTGATGGTTTATTGATTTCCTTTCAGGTTGGCAGGGAAGACAGGCCACTAAAATTGATTAGCTTACTAATTTTACTACTTCCATTGTCTTCTGTATTTGAAATATTCACTATACGCATTAGTTACTTTACAGCTGAAGTACAGTATTTCAGAGGCACTCTTAAAGATGTCATAGATTATTTTCAGGATAGGCAAATATTGTTCCCCGTTGTACAGATAGAAGAACAAAAAAGAGACAGTGCTTGAGACTTCCTAAATTTGTTAGAACAGTGTTTATAGTTGGGGATTTTTACATTTCCAGGCTGCTGTTCAGTGTACTACTTGCATTTTAGTGTATTGTTTCCACTGTTGAACGAGTACACTAGGAGTTAGCAAAGCCAACACTAGTCTGTGAACTGGATTTATGCTGGCATTTCAGAATTCTTTAATATTGGTCTTGTGCTTTCACACAATGAAAGTGTTTGTGTGATGCATGTGTGTACTCACACACGAAACGTGAGGCCGTTTCCATTGTTAAGCATTTAAATCCTCATTTCTGATTGCTGCATTACAGGTAACATGAGTAGGATTAACTGCAGGGGGAGCTGTCATATTATGGACAGCACATTTTGTCACATCACCTTGTTATAATTGAACTAAAGTCAGCACATTAAACCTGTACAGTGGCGTGTAACTGCATGTCTTTTTGTGGAAGCCGTCTTTTTGGTGGGAACATTTAGAATTCTTTCAAGAAGTACTTTGTACTAATAGTATTTGGTCAAAAAGATGAGACCTTAGTGCTCACAACAGTATTTTTTTTGTCTCAAGTGAGGATAAATGTTGAGCATTTTTTAGTTTATCTTGGTGTGAGTTAAGTAAGTCATCCTTTGGAGATGATATTTGGTTAGAGTTGCTTTTTCTTAAGACTTCTCATGTATTTTTTTTATTATTCTTTAATGGATATCTAAATATCTTGTATGTATTGTAAATTCTTCTTGTGAGAATTTTCCCTTGGTCTTTACAAAGTGGCAGCAATGACTGCATGCTGTCACGTCCATTCTACTTGTCTGCTCTGCATTTTTTCCCATCTCTGTATTTTGACACTTGTTCTGCATTCCTGCATTCTTCAGGCTCCCTGGCCTTGGTTGACTGCCAAATATCTATCACAGAAGTGACAATGAAGAGTCTCCTTGGAACTATTTACTAATACCCTCTCACTAAGCACAGGTCTTGCCGTAGGACTGGTCTGAGGATGTCTGTATATGCTGGAACAAAAGTACTAAATGATTTTTTTACACCCTGCAGTCATGTGGGAAAATTACTGTTTTCAATGAACATTATTACAGTATTTCCTTTGTATATTGTACTACTGGTAGTCACTGAGAAAGAATATTTGCTCTTCCTTAGAAGATCAAACAGAGTTGCTGTAATTTTAAGGAAAATAACTTTCAACTTCTTTAAGCATGGCTGTGAACATAGTGCTTAAGTGCAATGTAAACTGTAAGAACTGAACAAGCCCAGATACACAAATAAGAAAAAGTGGGTAGATGAGTGGATCCTAACTCCTATTAGGATTGCTAACTGTGGTGTAACCTGGACATCTGAAGGGATATAAACAAGGCAGCTAAAAAGCTCTGTCTTTCACATGTCCTTCGTTCATTCTTGTGATGTCAGTAAATAGCACTGCTGACATAAAAGGTAAAAAATTGGCATTGGAACAGATGAGTTATGCCTTCGCTTTTGGTCTATGTCAAATATACATCTCCCACAACTGATAGTGAAGATACCAGAAATTTATTTTTTGTTTGTCCTTCAGCTGCAAGAGAATGTGTCATTGCACTTTTTGTTACTCTCAGGGAGGAGTGCCTGTAGGTCTAGCACCTAGGCCGTTACAGATCCTTTACGGGCATACTGATGAAGTTTCGAGTGTTGGCATCAGCACTGAGCTGGATATGGCAGTGTCAGGATCCAGGGTAAGCATTGTCATACTTTTCCTTTCTTTGCCTTTTCTTTACTCAAACCATACAGCATGTTTGAAGTTGATGAAGAATAATATAAAAATGTGACTGTTTCATGATGTTTTCTTCAGCCTTGCACATCAAGATGCTATGCATCCTCTCCCTTGCTGCCTGCTTAAACTGGGCTGTCTCAAACTGCTCTGCACAGCATGGGCCTCAGATACCATGTTGTGTTATTCTGCACAGATGAGCTTTAATGAGTGTGGACTTATTTGGAGATCTTAAGCTTCTCATAGGAACAATTCTGTGATAGTTTCATGCCTGCTTCCTTAACCTTGAAGGTTCTGTGCAGCTTATTTGTGTTCCAGCAAGACCTGGACAGGCTGGAGAGTTGGGCAGGGAAAAATTTAATGAAATATAACAAGGGCAAGTGTAGAGTCTTGAATCTGGGCAGGAACAACCCCAGGTTCCAGTATAAGTTGGGGAATGACCTGTTGGAGAGCAGTGTAGGGGAAAGGGACCTGGGGGTCCTGTGGACAGCAGGGTGACCATGAGCCAGCACTGGGCCCTTGTGGCCAGGAAGCCAATGGGACCTGGGGTGGGTTAGAAGGGGGTGGTCAGTAGGTCAGAGAGGTTCTCCTGCCCCTCTGCTCTGCCCTGGGGAGACCACACCTGGAATCTTGTGTCCAGTTGTGGCCCCTCAGTTCCAGCAGGACAGGGAACTGCTGGAGAGAGTCCAGCGCAGCCACCAAGATGCTGAAGGGAGTGGAGCATCTCCCGTGTGAGGAAAGGCTGAGGGAGCTGGGGCTCTGGAGCTGGACAAGAGGACACTGAGGGGGGACTCATTCCTGGGGATCAATATGGAAAGGGGGAGTGTCAGGAGGATGGAGCCAGGCTCTTCTCAGTGACAACAAATGGTAGGACAAGG
Organism: Nesoenas mayeri; assembly: GCF_963082525.1. Lineage (NCBI taxonomy): Eukaryota > Metazoa > Chordata > Aves > Columbiformes > Columbidae > Nesoenas > Nesoenas mayeri. Next base: position 3,320,087 of record NC_137545.1, on the reverse strand, counting down.
GTTAATGGGTACAAACTGGAACACAAGAGGTTGCACTTAAATTTGAGAAGAAACTTGTTCCTGGCGAGGGTGTCAGAGCCTGGCCCAGGCTGCCCAGGGGGGTTGTGGAGTCTCCTTCTCTGCAGACATTCCAACCTGCCTGGACACCTTCCTGTGTAATCTCATGTAAGTGTTCCTGCTCCGGCGGGGGGATTCAACTAGATGATCTTTTGAGGTCCCTTCTGATCCCTGACATTCTGTGATTCTGGGATTCTACCTTACTGTATGACTCTGGCAGGCTGCTGAACTCTATCCTGCACTTAATTCTTACTCATATATGTGACCTGTGAAACGGCTGATTTGCTGTCTGTCCTTCCCCTATTGCCCTATTTGCATTTATTTTTCATGTGCCTGTAGTACGTTGCCTTGAGGGGAAGGTTTCTTTGTGTAGTGTTCCTAATGCTCAGGAATCTCGATCTCCAGTTAAGGATTTAAGTGCTTTCATAATATTCCCTCTCTATTTAAATATTCTTTCTGTGTGTTGCGGTAACTTACCTGCTGAGTAACAACTTACCTAAATTTGACTGCAGGATGAAACTGTTATTGTCCACACTATTCGGAAAGGTCAGTACGTGAGGACTTTGCGACCACCTTGTGAGAGTTCTCTCCTGCTGACTGTTCCCAATCTGGCTGTGTCCTGGGAAGGCCACATAGTAGTCCACACCAGCATAGAAGGAAAGACTACTCTTAAGGTACTTAGGTTCATGGCATACCTCTCTCTCTTTCTCTGAAGACATTAGTCATAAATGTTGTTAACTTTATCCTTCTTTTCTAAAGTAATAAGACTTTTTGAGCATCCTGTGTCTTTTTCCATATATATATTTTTTTTTTATTTTGCTAGTCTGTGTGAATGAAATTGGATTAAAGCTTAAGTCACAGACACACTGTGCACCTGTAAGTTTCATTAAAATCTCCCAATACCTGCAAGGAAGATGCCCAAGCATGTCCCAATGAATCTTCGTGGGAGAGCTGCTTTGAAGTTGAAAACTGGGGGAAACAAGTTCCACTGTGCACAGAAACTGAAGTTTGCAAGGGGAGCAGTAGGTTCGGGGTGTAAGATGCCCAGTGACGACACTGAGGTTTTTTAATTTTAAAGGGAGAGCTCTAAGGTTCACAGTGTAGCTTATTCTGTCCTTTGAGTAGCTGCATAGTTGCTTTAATAAGGGTAGAGGTGTTAGGATTTCTATGAACATGGAAAATTTCTTGAAGACAAGTTTATTGGATGTAGGCATGCTAGCTGCTATGGGAAGATGGGGACAGAAGAGACCAAGGTATTGTCAGGCTGAAAGAACTTCAGGTGGTCACGTTAGCTATGTCTTTAATCCATCAGTAATTCATTGCCTTGTCCAGAAAATACTTCTAGATCTAGCTCTGGGGAAATATACCTATTTCCTCCTGCTTTTCAGTTTGGGTTGGGGGAGGGAGAGTGGCAGCGGGGCTGACAATAAGAGTGCTCTTTTCCTTTCTTCTTCCTTAATAAAAACCCTTATAAAATAGGGACATGTCCATTAAATCCATGAATGTTTTCAGAAAATTTGGAATTGATTAGATGGATAGGTAAGACGATACCATGTTACATCAACAGGTGATGAGAAATAACTTCAAAAATTTCCATACAGAACCTGGTGTACATACACATTGCGTATAGGCTCGGTAGTCCTGTATCATTCGACAAGGAAACTGTTTTCATCAGTAGTATCTGTGGGTTATTACCCAAGTTAGCTCCTGTTAGTGAGCTAAAGACACAAATAATACAATCTTAAATGTCACAGAGAACTGACTGGATCCTTTTTGATCTTTTCAGGATAAGAATGCATTACATCTCTATTCTGTCAATGGAAAATATTTGGGTTCTGAGACTCTGAAGGAGGAAGTGTCAGATATGTGTGTGACTGGCGAGTATATAGTGATGGGCAGCTTACAGGGATTTCTTTCCATACGGGATCTCTACAGGTAGTGTACCACCATCAGCAGTTTATTATCGAGATGCAAATATAAAGATTTATTGAGAAATGGCTATGTAACGTGGGCTTTGCTTGGTGCTGTAGGTGGTAACCATTGCTTTTTTCTGTATTCCTGAAAGAACTCTTCTATGGGGGAACGAAGATAAGGAGAAAAGAAAAATGGGAGGTTATACCAGGCATTTGTCCCAATTATACACCTAGAACTGACAGAATTCGGGAAGAGCTGTGTCTGACATCTGCGAGCTGTGATTGTCCCCATGTCTGATTAGTCACTGGGAGCTCAGCAATTGCAGGATCACGTCTCATGTAGTTCTGCACTGAGTTTCAAACTCTCCTTACTGCTGCACTCTGTAGAGCTCCATTGCTCCTCAGAATGGGAGGGATCTTTGTCGTTTAGGCAGTTGTGGGGGTAATGTTACTGTTCTTCAGTGAAAATGTCTTAATTTACTGACACATCTATGCCTGTTCTTGTTATTTGAACTCCATTCTGGAGTATGACTAGGTCGTTCCGTAGCAGTTTACAATAATTGAAATAGCGAACTGGATATCGAGAAGCTGTGTTTTATAGTGCATCCCACAGACAACAATTTCAACTGCAGTGTGATTCTTTGCCATATGTGCAAACACATACGTGATGAGCTTTGTCTCTGTGGTTTTTGATCATTGCAGCCTGAGCCTGAGCATCTCCCCCTTAGCCATGCGACTGCCAATTCACTGCATTTCTGTCACCAAAGAGTACAGCCACATCCTTGTTGGCTTGGAGGACGGCAAGTTGATTATCGTTGGTGTTGGCAAGCCCGCAGAGGTAAAACCCACCATCAAGAACTTTTTCTACCGAACAGTGGGAAGCTCACTTATATCTGCTTTCCAGTTGAGCAAGAGGTCTCCTCTATGGCAGGGTAAATTTAAGAGCAAGTTTCAGTTTTCAGTGGGAAAAAAATAACTATTGAGACTGCTCTACTGAAATTTCTCATTAAGAATCAAAGGTTTATAGGGATCATAGATGGGAAGCTCAGCTGGACTAACTTGCAAACCTTATCACTCACATCTGAATAAGCAAAGTCATAGTAGCTAACTTTTTCTGAACGTGATAGTGTTGTCAGTCACTTCTTGATGAAATAATTTTCCAGAAGAAAACTGAAGCGAAAGAGAGCAAGCTACTTTATTTCTCATGCTTTCTGTCAGATCTTTTGATACGCATTGATTGACACTGGGGAAAAAAATATTACTGCTTTCTGTTCAGAGTCTCTAATTACAGTGCACAAAGAATCACTTGTGTAGGTTTCCAATATGCTCTGTGCTCCATATGGTGAATAGAAACTTGTTGGTACTGCTTATGCAATATCAAATACAGAGCATCCATCTGTCAAATAGCTGTGCCCAGTTTTGCTTGTGCAGAACGATTTTGCTTTAAGTACTTCTTGTCATGATTTTCAAAGTACTTGGGTTAGTTTAAACCTGCTTCTCTTTATAACCCAATCTCCATTGTGCTGCGGTGTATTTATTTGAACATGTGATTACCACTTTTGCATGACCTTTAGTAAATGCCAGAAAAGTGTCTTAATTTAATTTTATATTTTAATTGTGAAAACAGAGCGACTTTATTTGCTGGTAGTTTAAAGTGTTTTAGCTAGGAGATACATGGTTTTATATTTGAACCAGGCTTCCCACAGTGTTAGCCTGACTTTGCAGCGGATGGGGAGGGAGGTTCCCACTGACCTGCAGCTGGACTTTGTCCTACTGCACAATTGACAGAGAGGTGCTTCTGATGGGGTTAAACATACGTTTGTAATGACAGTTTTAATGTCACTGTCATTTCTCAGCATCCTGTTCCTTAGCAAAGATCTTTTGTAGGCTGAAATGTATGTATATCATTAGACCGAAGGCTTTTTTTCTTTCAGCTGTTAATCATATCTATTTTTCTAACTATGGAGAAAGTGTTGTTCCAAAGACTGGATTCCTTATATGAATTTTTTTTCAGGATAATCTGTTTATAATTCAGATGATCTGCAAGCTTAATATCTATGTGAATAGATTTTTTTTTTAAGGAACAACATTATGTCCCAGATTTTCTAGTTTTCTATAATGCCATCAGTCAATATATTTGAAAAGCATATGTATGTGAGGTATTTCTTTGAATTATTTGTAGTTTGGAAGGAATATATGAATTTCTAGAATTTTATCCTTATACAGAAGACAGTGTTGTAGTTCTGGCTTTTTGTGGTGATACTGATCCTTGGGATAAAGGGAGAGACCAACTTTATTGTGCATACGGTGAAATGCTGCTTGGTATTAAGATTGGCCTTTAGTGTTTCTGCATTGACAGTATCCAGTACGAAGTGAAGTACAACAAATGTCACTGTATTTTTAACAATGACGTGGCTGTTTGGGATGCTGCACGGTCTGGGGGATGCTCACCCGCCCGTGCCGATCCCTGTGCCTTTTCTAGCAGGCTGCTGCTGCAATGACACCGTTGTTGAGCAAGCTTAACTTGTAGTTCCGAGTGCTGGGAGCTGTTCTCAAAGCTGCGCTCTTCAGACACGCACCTTGTTTGTTGAACTGTGAGGGATTTCACAACCTAATTAGCTGCCAGGCTAATCGCTACTGGCCAATCTTAAGCCTTATATTTAAGAAAGAAATTAAAACAGTTTCTTACAAATTGTTGTCAGATGGCAAACCTACCAGATGCTGGATTTAACGTGGCCTCTGGTTGCTTGTTATCTGTCTATACTTCTGTATACTTACTCAATATGAATTACTTCTGGTTTAAATTTTACTCTGGGCACTTCACCCAGGATCTTTGGAAGACTGTATAAATCTGACACCAGGAGATAACCTTTCTCTCTTTCCTCCATTCTGCTGTCACTGCCTTGCATTTTGCTTATCTTTTCCTTTTCACTTCTAGCAATTTCTGTTTGAAATCTCTAAAATAAAACGTCCTTTCTTCTACTTTGCTTCTTTTTTGCTTCACATTCACCTCTTTTCCTTCCTATCAAAATAGCAATCGAAACACTGTTTCTAAGCCATTTGAAGTAGGATAAGTAACAAGTCTGCATTACTTGGTAATAACCCTTTAACCGTTCAAAATCAGAGAAGACTCTGATCAGTGTTTTGTCTGTTGTTTTTTGTCAGTCCCAAGAATCATCCCTAAGTGTAACCTTTAGTTTGTTTTCAAATAATTTTTGTTAGTCTAATTTTGTTTATGCAGTACATTGTAGTGCCTGCATTTCACCAGAATCAGTGTCTAAATTCCTTTTTAATTTATCCACCTTATCCCTTCCACCTCCTTTTGTTTCTCTGAATTACTTTTAAACAGATGCGCTCAGGTCAGCTTTCCCGAAAGCTGTGGGGATAAAGCAAACGGCTCAGCCAGATTTCATCAGGAGAGACTGAATATAACACTCAAGATTGCAAGTGATTGCTGCTACCTTCTCTTGTGGATTCCAGAAACATGTCTAATCTTTTGGTCACTTTAAATGTGTATCTCAACTTTCAGGGGCTTGATTCTTAAATCTGTTGAAGATGAACCAATGGTAGAGGTACAGTAATAAGCATATGTACTCATGCAAGTTAGCTTGCTTGCATATTTTTCCTTAACGGTGTTGACTTGCTCACAGCACAATCCCTCTCTAAATGGCTGCTATAACTGTGTTTCAGGAACAAAATGAAAGAAAATAAAACAAAAACAAAGACACCCAAACCTCCAAACCCAAGCTTGCTAATTGAATTTAAGATAAGTAGCATTTGATGTAAAGCTGCATAGGGTCAGATGTTCCTTGATCACAAAGAGGGTATTTGGCTTTGCTTTGACAGCATTGTAATTCCCCAGCAGTAAATTAAAATTCTGGCAGTTGCAGTGGTCAGATTCAGAATTGAGATAGGTGACATTACAACCTTTTCAATATGTTTTTAGCCCAATGAACAATGTATTGCAATTTGTTCCTGTAAATGGCTATTGCTATCTTTTTTGTAGCTCCAGTCTTAGGCTGTTCTGCAAGGAACACCTGTGTTGCACTGCTTAATTATCAGAAATTGGTTAAAGCACAGACATGAATAACTTCAAAGGAGTTGAAGGTGGTAAAGGAGCTAAAGGAGGTAGGAAATACTTGCTGCTGAAAATTATTTATATTGTTAACTAGACTAAGAAATACATCAAGAAATACCGTAATATATGTAATATCTTGAAAAATACAGAGAAATAATCAGTATCTATATTGGTCAAAGATCAATCTGCTTCATTAGTAAGGCAACTCGTACCAACAAAAGATGAATTTCCACTGCAAAATCATTTTGACAGCACTGCAGCACAATTTAGTTAAATGGCACCTTTTTGTTTCTTGGCCTGATGTTCAGCAAACTAGTTGTTAGCCATATATTTTTTTTCTGTAAAACAAAGCAGGGCAACAGATAACGTATCCATTTTCAAGATGTGTTTAAGACTGAGAGAAAAATAGGAATTTTTGGATCGGCGTACGAAAGTATGTGTGCATGTGTATAGATGTGTGTATGTTTGTGTGTATATATGTATATACATGTATGAATGTCTATCAAAAGGAGAAAATATCATGGGGTAAAGGGCATATAGATGTAAGACAAAACTATAAGTGATTGTTGGCTAGTATGTTCCCTTTTGGCTATTGCTTTCTTCCCCCACCATCACTTTTCTTGTCATTTTTATTTATTTATGGAAATGAATGTGTGTTATATCTCCTATAAATGTTACCAGATACTCCCTGTCTCTGGGGAGCTGTTGAACTACCTGAGGAACTCCATAGGGTATAATCTCATTTCATTAACTTTTAGCACAATATTTATTAACTTTGTAGAAATAGTAATACCTCCTTACCCAGCAAAAAGAGAAACCTTCACAAGTTCTGTTAGTCTCATTCAAACTGTTTTCTTCTCCTCAATTTCTTTACTGGAAAAAAGAAATCCCTCTTAATGACTGATTACTGTGCTGTGTAAAGAAAGTTGCGTTGCTGCTTCTTAACTTTTCTAAATGAGATAATAAATCAGACTAGTGAGCAAGTGGGGTCTATGCATAGTTGCAATATTCTGATTAATCACTGTGAGAGACTGGATTGTCTGGAAAGTTAGGAGAAAATAAGAATTATTTCTCTGAGTCACTTGACAAGAGAGCATTAAGTTTCAAGAAATAGAGTGGTGTGGTTATTTTGAGGCTCGATGTACGTAAAAAAGCCCACATCCCCTATTTTCAAATAAGCTATAGAGAAGTGAAAAATACTATTTTTAATCAATTACCTATCCAGTAAGAATACTAAGGATACTATGAAAGTATTAAGTGTGTATATGAGAATGTGACGTATGTCTGTCCATTTTGATTTCATGAAGAAAGAATTTCAGGGAAGCTCTTTCGGGAGCAGTTGAGAAGAATTTCAGTTCAGCTCTGAGACTTTCCTGTATTATGGGAAGCTGAAAACAACTCATTTGGGGCATTGAGTTGGTGACTTTTATAAGAATGCATATATGTTCTGTTTAAACGCATAGATGAGTTTAAGTGTTTACTTGCAGGGGAAGGGGGCAGGAAAGGATGATGTTTCAGGCTGGTAGAATCAAGTGGAAAAACTGAGGAGACAGGTTTGGTGAGAGCATCAGGGTTTTTTTGTGACTTGCACAGAGAGGGTTTGAAAACGTCCTACAGTGGTTTAGGTATGTTTATACAACAGTTGAATTAATGTCGTTAGTAGTTTAATGTTAAAGAATACGGAATACACTCTGTCAGTTTAAGTAAAATATCATGTAGTTGCAATAATTGGGGATGAAAGAGTTAATGGTGAAGAGCTTTGACATTTGAATACCGTCATTTTAGTGCATCACAAGCATTAGGTGGTCTTCACCAATATCTGGGATGGGTTTGAATGTGGAGAGTTCTCAGGCTCAGACTTGAGCCTGGTTTGCGCTCTGCACGAAGCAGCGGAACGAAGAGGGGACGGGTGAGCTCGGAGCTGCCTCGTGCTCTACGCACAACAGTGACAGCCATCGCCTTTTGATGTGTTATCTGGTCCTTGAGGATGGGAGGTGCACACCAGCTCTTGCCAGAGCCTTGCTGGAAAGACCCCTGTAGGTCTGAAGGTCTGCACTTTGCTTTTACCTAAACCCAGCTCTAATTGAAAGATATAGGTGGTCAATGTGAGCGTCAGCTGGTGTGTTGTTTCTTTTGGTTTTAACGTATTTGTGTAAGTCTTTTTAAAAGTAGAAAGTGATTTTTTCTGATCAGCTGTTCACGTTGGTTGAATTGCAGTCTGTTGTGCAGTGCACTGTGAATTAGTGAACTGACTTTCATAATTCTTTGGTTTCCTCAAGTCAGTAAAACTTAGGATCACATTTTGTTTTTCATGTAGGATTGGTGAAATAAGATTTTCCTTTGCTTTTGAAACAAGATTTATTTAATTGTAAAAATTAAAGCTGTGAGATGAGAGCATTCTGATTGGGAATTCAGAATAAAATAGTCTGAAGCGACAGTTGTTTCCTAACACTACACTTGTCAAGATCTTCTTGGTGGTATCTTCTTTCTTTTACTTTTTGGAACAACCCTAATGATATTTATAAAAGCTGAAGATATGCTTACATTCAAAGCTGAGCAAGTAGGAGTGTAAATATGGATATCTAAAAGAAACTGCAAACTGACTCTTTTCATAGCTGCATATAGATGAGAACAAGTAGCTTGCAGCATTGAGTCACTTCTCCCTAGCACAGTTCTGAACTTGCACGCCAAAGGATGATATTTAGAAGACATCTCTCCTTTATTTCAAGTAAAATGTTTGTTAAATTTCTCTTTATCAATTCACTTGTAATTCTTGGTAGTATTTTGGTTGTCTTTTCATCTATAGTGAAGAATCTTATCCAGTCTGTGCAGTTTTTCTACTATAGGAGCATTCAGAAAGCAGAATATTTGCTGTTCAAGTTTGCATCTGACTTAAGCGAATTATCCTATATCAATTTACTTGTTATCTAATACTCACTAATAGGATATCTAAAAGCCAGCTTTTCTATTATCCATGTACTTTACCAACACCAACAAAAAAATAATATTCCCAATCTTAAACTAACTGCACTTCTCTTCATGGTTAATACACATTGTGGAAATCAGGTTTTAGGAAGCCTGTTTTGTTTTAAAAAGAAAAGAAGAAAAGGCACTAACACACACAGATTACAGTTGCTTTGCTAATCTGCAACATTGACATAAAGAAACATTTTTCCCGCTGTTATACCTTAGATCATGAATGTTATCACAAAAGAGGTTTATCAAAGTCTTTATAGGCTTTAAATAGTCTAGTCAATTGGCTGCTTCATAAGGATCTTCTTTAAAGTTGTATTTCTGTGTCCTTTAAGTGCAAAGAACTGAGTTTCTGCACTGTAAAAATTCTATATGGAACTGATAACAGTCTTACATCAGTCTACTTTAAGGTAGTCTGCAGGAATTATGAATTTATTTGTAATGCACAATAATTAGGTAGGTCTTTTAACTCGTGCCCTAATCAATGGGAGCTGTAAGGCTCACTTCCCTACACCATGGCCCCCTCCTCCGTGTTTCCTCTGTCTTTCCCAATCTCGGTTAACAAAATCATTACAAAATACATGCACAGCAGCCAGATGCTTCACCGAACTTTTACTGTGTATCTGTATTTAGTTGAAAATGTGTATCTCTATAGGAATTATGGTATGGTAGGGAGCTTTAGAGCTAGGGAGGGCAGTAGAGTAGATGTCAGCCCTTCTGTTCCTGCATTGAGTCTGTGTAGACACATGCTCTGTGTTGTCACCTGAAGGGACTCCTCTGTTCCGCCGCTAGTGGCCCCTTGATAGCCAGCTTAGATGCTGAGGCTACGTGCTGTGAATACTTTATTTCCTGTCAAGGAATCTATTTGAAAAAACAACATATGAACGCATATCCTAATGTGAACCTAAGGCCTGATATATTAAATATTGTTAGATGAAAGCACAACATAGGGTTATATTTAATTGGGTGGAAATTCAAGCATGTGCTTCAGTGCTTTCTAGAATGAGCTTTTCATGCTTTTTGGTTTAAAAGACTGTGTCAGTTCCAGCTGTAAAGACACTTGTTAGCGGTCTCCTTTGGCGGAAATAGTTTTTGCGCAGTCATATGCATCTGGGTTCACTGTACACCAACGTTAGACTCAACTGAAGCATTGGGAAGATGTCTTTCCTTCCATCCCAAGGAGCCACATTCTCCTTCTTATTACTGATTGCCATTGTTAGCACATACTGTCATAGGAAGCAAGGGTTTTCTGAAAAGCTACAGTTTAAAATAGCCATCAGATGCCTGAATGCAGAAACACCTCCGAAGGCAGCACAGCATGTTGTGCAGAGCCTGAGCCGAGTGCTGCTCATCTTACGGCAGGCTTGAACACCCCAGGTGTGAGGAACTGCTTGTAGCGTTAATTCAAAGGTACCCTTTGGTTTCAATTCACCTTTTCACTGTGCATCTGTGGAAGAAAACTGGTGTGTGTTTCTTTTAGTTACCATTTACCCAAATAGCACACATAAAATAGATGTTGCGCTGCTTTTCTTCAGGAGAGCGTTCCTCCAGTTGTGTGTTCTTTTTATTTTCATCTGCTGGGCTGGGAAGTTTGGCAGGAGCTTAGGTCTGTGATTATACTCAGCACAAACACAGTTTTAAAACATGTCTTCTGTCCCAGAAGCATGATTGTCAGTAAAGATTATGGTTTAAAGCTGCTAAGGTGTTTTGAGATTGAAATATAAAACATCCAGCCATATATATCAGAGACCTAACTGAATTTACAGGCCACTTGTTTATTTAGCTTCCTGTCTCAGTCAGTATTTTCCTCTTGGGTGAGCCATATTTTTTCCCTTGAAGTAGTAACTTTTCAACATAAACTTAGTGTTGCACCTGACAGTGCTGCTTTAGTCATATGTAGCTGTGAGCTATTGCTTGAAGAAAGCTACGAGGGGAAAAAAATCATCAAGGAAAACTTGCGATACGTGTTCCGATTCAACTCTTCACAGAAGCAGCTTAATCTAAGATTAGAGAAACACTGCTCATTAAGATTTGCGTCCCTTCAGTCTGTTTTGGTGGAAGCCGTGATGCTGCTCAGCTTGCTTGATGGATTTTTACTAAAGCTAATGAGAGAGTGGAAACAAAGGCCTTACAGCAGCGGTTAACCATATTTTCTGATAACTCTTACAGATTGTGCAATTATAAATGGATTTTTAAATGCCAAAAAATGCCTTTTTTAAGAGTTAAATGTTAGGTAGTGGGGAGTGTTGTAAATATCTACTTTCAAAATGAGCCTTCAGGCACTGTAATGAACTTGCTGACAGTCTTCTGTGCAATATCGTTTTCCCTTCTAGGTGCTTTAAGAGTATACTATATGTCTTATTTTGTTTCGATCAGTATGTTTTAAGAGTGTGTATATTGGCTAACGATGGATTTTCTTTCTGTACAGCATGGTGGAAGATGTTTCAAAATTTTGCACTTTTCTAGGATTTGCAAGTTTGTAACCTGACAATTTTTAACATGCACACTTTTGTACATAATTAGTATTGTATCTATTTAACATGAGTCTGAAGCAAATAAAAGCAATTCAATGCATAACTTCTCCCTTTATTAACAGCCCCAAAATGAAACCAATGGTGTGGAGTACACTAAAGGAACAATTATTTCATTTGGCAGGTAAAGCTGGGCAGCAGGAAGAGCTGACTTGCTATCCAGTCTTGGTTGTGTTGAAATAACTTTCTTCTGGTGGGGAAGTAATCAAAGTGGATACATGGATGTACAGACACTTTCAGACTAAGAATAGCTATGATTACTCAAGTATTGCAATAAAATTTGACTTTTTGCTGGTAGAGGTGTCCAAGACATGCGTTAGGTTGGGGAGAAGAGCCCACTAATGCATATTTATCTTTATTTATGAAGATAAGGTTCTCCACCCACCCTGGAACTAGAAGCATCTCTCTGCTTCCTCCTCATTGCATTCCCATAAAGTGACTTTTGCTGCAGAATATGCAAGGCTACAGATTCTGGAGATTACTGTCAATCAGGAGGAAACTGAAATCTGTTCCAGGCTCATGTTCAGTTGGTTTCTTACCCCTGTAAATGAGACAAAACATGTTGTGAGCTTTAACAGGAGCTAGGACAACTGTGCTTCCATCTGTTATGAGGGATAGAACAAAGCATCCTTATTCAGAACATGCAGAGTTTTGACTCTCTTCCTTGCCTGCGTCATGGGAAAGACATATTAGATTTCTTGGTAAACGTTCATATGACTAAAGACATGAGTTCCCGTGTTCTAGAGTTGAACACGTTAGGGCCAAACTGGCATTCCTCTGGCCTTCAAAAAGAGAATGGGAAAGGGAAACAAGGGATTAATTTCTGATGTGAGGAACAGGCAGCGTGGACAAGGAGTCTAACAGAAGTCTCTCTTCCTATCTATCTGAAGGAGGATATCCATTTCAATTCAAATGAAGCACTTACCTCAAAAACAGACGTGCTCCTGTCACTCCTTGCAAGGTGGCTTTGTCTCCTTCCACTAGCAGCATCGCACCTTCCCGCAAGCCCTAATGTAGGTGTAAGCATTTAATGTTATTTTCAAGCTATTTGTAAGGCTAGAATGCTTGTCACAAGCAGTCTTAGTGCAGCTCACCATGACTACCAACAAGACTTTCTCACTCATTTATTTCTAACAAAGTTGCCAAGACAAATTTAGGTGAGTTATCTTGTTTTAGAAGCTGCTTTTCTTGCTTATTTTTCCCTTTTAAAGAAGGACAAACCATTAAGGAGAAAAAGAAAATGTGTTTTTCCAGTTGTTGAGCATTGATAAGGATCATGGCTGAAAACATTGTGACAAAACTAGTTCAGCCAGAAGACACATTCAGAGCAGGGGGAACTGTGATCTACACATCAATGACGAGCTAAGGAGCCACAGATCAGGCCAGTTGACCGACCAGAGATGGAGGATGTGCTGGGGGGCACATAGCCCCATCTCGTTATATGTCCAGCCTGGCAAAAAAAGGCAAAAAGTTGAGACCCTTTAACATGGCCCAGGGCTTGTTGAAGCTTGTTCATCTTTTGCAATCACCACTTCCCTCTGATTTCTGCATGACACAAAAGGGGCAAGCCGTAGACCCTCAGTGTGGCCCAGGACTTGTCCAGACTTGTCCCTCTTTCACAATCACCACTTCCCGCCCCCCTGCAAGACTTTCCTCTACTCTGGGAGCTATACAAAGCTCACCTAAACCAGCACGGTTTGGGGAATACCAGCTCGGCCTTGCCAAGGGAATACCAGTCTACCAGTCTCAGCGAAGGGAATACCAGCTTGGCCTCACCAATACCAGCACGCTGAGGACCCTCACTCTGAACCAGACATCGGAGGACGCTGTGCTCCTGACCCCAGCATCCTCGCCGTGGAACACCAAGGCTACACATCATCGTACAAGTCCTGTCATCCACACTGTGGGGCCGTAAGAGACTGGATCCCTCACTCTTTTCTTTCTTCCTTTCTCTCTGCTCTTTCCTTCTCTCCTTTTTTCTATACCCCCATTTCTTTGTCTCTCCTTCAGTACTCCCTTTCTCCCTTTCCCTTTTGAACATATAAGGATAACACCATCTTTAAGCTCTGCTGTTGATCTTTGGTTAAATTTCATATTATAGCTACTGATGGTTGCCAGCATATCGCTTGCAGTAGGATTTTCGCTATTAACGTGTTGATAAGTTCTGTTATACTTTTTCCAAGTCACCATTCGCTGTAACCAATATTCCAACAAGAACTTTTACTAAAACTCACAATTGAATTGGACCTTGGAGGTGATTGTCTGTCATTCACTTCACATAACCGCACAGAATTAACCCAGAGTTAACTCACACCTGTTCTCATCTGTTGAGTCAGGGCACGTGTCACGTCTAGAGTTAACTCATCCATCATCCCATCTGTTGGGACGGGACAGTTATTATTTCTTTTTTTTACACTAGTTACAGGGTGTTTCAGAACGACAGACCCCAAAACACCTTGTGTTGTGATTTCAGATTGGGTCCATCTTTTTGAAACACCCTGAACTTGTGCTGCCACCATTCTTAGATGCACTTTGGGCCAAGCACCAGCCAGCTGGGTTTGTTAGAGCACAAACTTTATACTCCAAGCTGAAGCACAGGGACAGGAAACGCAGAGGTCCCACTTCCCCAGACAGATGTACTGTAATTACTACTGAATGAGCAAATTCAGAACCTACAGAGAATGAAACATCATGTAAAGTTAAGAATATCTGCAAAAAGATTCAGGGGAGGTATCTTACAATCTGCATGCACATCACCCCCAACATACACCTTATGACTGGCCACTGACTGGAAAGATCAGAGCTGCCTAAAATGTGTTTGGCAACAGGACTCCACACATTTAATCAGCAGAATGCATTTCATTTGTTCTAACACATCTTCTGCAAGTAAGCAAAACCCAAGGTTGAAGCTCTTAGCTTTCCATGCCCCAGTTCTGTAAGGTTTGTCAGGCAGGGAAATCTCCACTGCAAGCTAGCAAGAATGCATTTAAAATATTTATTGTGCTACAGCTATGAACTTCCTGACTGGGAACTACTACTCACCAGAACTGGAGGGGTGTTTGGTTCTTCGTGACACTGGCGAATTCTTTCCTCTCTTGTCTCCTGCAATGAGTGTAGATTAGCTGCCCAGGCAGTAAGGTAGGACTTGGAGCCCTCCAAGTAGCATGACACGAAGCAATTTCCTAACATTAAACAAATCAGGCACTTGCCCTCAAGCAGAATGCTTTCGTTAGACTAATGTATTGAAGGTAGTGGCAGGATTTACTTTAATAGATACATATTTTACCCTTCTTCACTAGCAGCAATTGCTGTAGATTGATCAAACAGAACTAACACAATCCCTAGCCTGAAAAGCCTTAAATTTTACTTCCACTCAATTCATCCAGCTCTATTTTTTTTTAATGCTATCTCTTCATGATCACTCTCAGAACAAGAGCACTGAGGACAGTGGTGGAAGCAAACACCTGTGATGCCACCTTCGTGAAAGAGGGTAGTGACCCATGGATTTCCACTGATTACATATCTGCCTGTTTTGTCCTCAAGTAGGTAACGCACTGAAGAATTTCCTGCTGTGAACAGCTCTGCCGTGTTTTCTGAGGGTTTGCTGCTGAACTGAGCAACAGTAGTTAAATCAAACCAGAAGGATTTGTTGGTAAGGAAACACAGGAACACAGCAGGGACTTGGTACAGCATAGAGCTTCTAGCCTCCTCCGGCAGAAACAGCGAAAGCCTTTTATAGGGAAAAGACTGCCTGCTCATCTAGTGACAAGCCAAGATAATTAAATGAGTACCTATAACTTAATCTAAATTCTAGAAGCACACCCTGATCCTCCATCTCTTTAGTGTCCCCTAATTCTTAATACTTCCTCTACCCAAGAAGAAATTTGATTATAAGCATTTGGCCTGTTAAAAGACACACCATAGGAACTCTTCCCTAAGGAATTAGCTCCTGGCAGGCTCCTCAATAATCGGCTCCTCCATAGAGTGGAGATGTCAGTCTTTGTACTTGATGGTTCAAGTGTTTTTCTTTCAGCCACACCAGCACACCCGCGTGCTCAGTGATGGACATGACAGGGGGTGCTCTCTGCAGGGACACTGGCGCCTGAGTATTTTCTCACACAACAGGTTTGCATGCAATCTCAAGACCTCCCTGTTCTGATGGGTCCTTCAGATATTTAAGCCTCTTAATGTACGTTTAAGTTATGTCTTCTGAAGCAGCAGGTAAGACAGACTATGGTAGAACTTTCCAGATACACTATGCGTTGCACCTTAACATTTCAAATTTCTCTCTCCCGGCCCTGTCCCAAGTTCCACACCAGGTATGAAGCAACAGTATTTCAGACATTGCAAAGTATCGGTGAGAAACACTCTGTTCCACCTCACTAATACTGTTGCCAACTCCTCTTCCCACTCACAGGAAAGCTTTAGGGAGGAGTAAAATGTTACTGCCTCACTGGCATTGCCCCACTCACATTTCCAGCTGCTCTAGAGAGCAGCTGTTAGAGTTATATAGCTTTGTAAGGCCTCACAAATTCGGACTGTTGTTACACCGCTGCACCCTGGTTACTGCATTAGCTCTGGCATGATTTACTTACACCCATGTGAGTGCTCTTCACATCTGGGTCCAGGTAGTGGGCGTTAATATTAAAAGGCACTAAGCCTAGGGCCTGCAGGGAAGGTGGATAAACAATTGGCATGTCATTGGTAGTATTGATGCTGATCGTAGCAACGTTGGTTCCTGCACTGGATCCCACGTAAGGAATCCCATCCTGGAAGACAAAAGCAATGATTAGTATGCAGTATTGCAACTAGGAATTACGTTTTATAGCATCCATCAATCTCAGAGACTCAGCGATCAGATCAGATTTAGTACTTCTAGCTCAGTTCACTGCTGACTTCATAAGTGAAAAGCAGACAAACAAGAATTCAGCTTTCTGAAGTGTGCAATAGTTTGTATATGTCGTGATTGCTGGAGAATTAGCTATTGAATGTCCTGCACTTGCAGCTCTGTGACCCCATCACAAGAGAGAACTTATAAGGTAGTCAGTGCATATATTAGACTTTGCTATTAAGAGAGGAGAAACTTGTCTACATTGCAGTTAGAGGAAATATCTGAACTAGCTTTTAACTACCTTCTGAGGAGACTGGGCCACCTGAAGCTGAGTACAATGTTGCCACGGCATCAACTTACCGGCACTATGACCGCTGTAGGTATTACTATTATGTACGTAGCACTATGTACATAGTAGTATGTACTATGCTGTACCTGGAAGGATTCCACACAAACATACAAGTGTATGGATAATGCTAAACAATTTGTAAGAATAAGCTACCTGGAGAGAACTGGTGTGAATATAACCAAATACCTATCTAGATTTCACTGGGGGCCCAACATTTTATGGTGTTTCTGCCCACAACAGGCACTGAGCTTCTGTATATTAAGACAGCCTGGCTAACCTTTCTTCTTGGCAGCTGGCCTTTTCAGATACTGCACTTGCATAAATCGGCCTGAAGTCATGTGCTGTTCCACAGTGCTAGAGGAACACTTTGCTTCTGTTCTCCGCCATGGACGGCATCTTTTTGCTGTGCCTTATGAGATTCACCAGCCAGAATGGGGCTGCTGACCAGAAGGGCTCAATGGCACTCGTACCTCTCAATTCCAGGTCCAAGAGGTACTCAAGGTAATTACACCACTTTCAACATCAACAGGGCGTTGTCTAGAAGGCAGGTATGGATCCAGCTTTATTGCTGGTTTATTAGCAGACAACCTGCAACTTGAACACATCTGTATCTATTAACAAGATACAAAGTGGATATCTCAAGCTGAAAACCAGTGTTTCTGGACATAGATTAAATTCTTCGTTAGTATTTAAAGTTGATGGGCTTCCTTCTAAGGTGCTGTGCAGCATTGTTGATCCTAAGGTTCTACAGTTCCACATGTGGGAAACTGCTCTAGACAGACAGATTGCTGACCTTCTTTTCAGGCTTCAAGGATTAATGACAGCCTTATTTGGCCACAGATTTCAGTTCGTCAGGCTGCATGAGATGGCTCAATATTTGAAGTATATTAAAAATAAATATGTGGAATCAACTCGGATTTGTCTGAACAAGAGCTTGTACATGAGATCCTGCCTTTCAGACTTGGCCCAAACCCTGTAGTTTTTACCTCAAGAACTCTTTTCCTGATCTCCTGTATCAGGCTGTGGTCATACAGAGCTTTCAGGAGACGGAATGTGTTCCCACCTCCTGCAGAAAGGGAGTCCAGCTTATTTAACATGCTTTCACCAACAGTTTTAATTGAAGCCTTTACAAACCAGGCAGACCCAGTGATTTCTATGCTCTGTTCAGGCTATTATCCTGATCTGAGCAGCACTAAAACCAGAAGCTTCAGACAAATGGTCACTGAGCAGGCCATGGGCTCATGCCCTGAGTTGTCCTTGGAACACCAACGCTGGCTGTTTGGCAGCAGATACTGTTCTAATACGAGGAGCGTGGCATTGGGACTCTGCTCAGTTTAAGCACAGTGGCCCTGCATCTTCCAGACTTCATAAGGCTCATACAGCTGCTATGATCATGTTATAAACCCTGAAGTACTGTTCAAATTAATAACTTGAAACTTACTGGAGATGAAGTTCCATCGATAAATTTCTCCTGCTTCCCTCCCCACCACTAAATTCAGGGTCTTACTGTTCCCAATTCAAGCACTGTTTTCTGTAGTTGCTAGTAATCACTAGGCCCAGCTTTTTCATTGTTGTCTCTACAGTGCCAGCTCTGAGCAGGACTAATCCAGTGCCCTTTATAAACCCTCATCAGGGAGCAAAAAGTAAAACTTACCAATAAATATTGCTTCAGATGTTCTTACAGCTTCCACTGGATCACAGGATTCATGAATGCTGCCCAGCCCATAACCTTAAATGAAAAAGTATTCACTTTTGCCACTCCAGCTTGGAAGAAGAATGTGGTATGGTCAGACCCCTTCTGCCTTCTCTCCATACCCCACTCAAGACAAAAGTCTCACCAGACAACCAGGGAAACTTTGGAGAACTCTACACCACAAAACTGTATATGTCCTATGTTAGTGCAGGGCTTATGAAGCAAACCTTTGCTTTATGGATACACATGCTCAGTGTCTAAGAGCAGAGCACTTCACTCAGCAGGTGCCACCTGAGGCACAAAGTCCCCCTGAGCATTCCCGGCTCACTAGAAAATGAGAAGGAAAAAGCTGTCAGTGTTCAGCTTGATTCTGAGTCTGTGATGTGCCATCATTGGTCTAGCATTACTACAAATATCTGATCTTTGTAATTTGTTTTTTGGTAACAGTTAAAATGTCTGGCTTTGACAGATTTGCCTTGCTGGGGTTCACTAAGTGCGGGAAGTACCAGGAGAGCCAAAAGTACATGTGACATCTGATAGCAGCAACCTCTGCAAGATAAGGAGCAAGGTGTGCTGCCCAAGGAAGTGAGTACTGCTTATTACTACAGTAACAGGTCCAAAGTTATCCTGAAAGGTGATAGATATTAGACGGAGATGTTGCTGCAGGCTGCTCTGAAAAGATCTTTGCTCGAAGCAAAGCTCAGTTGCTGTTCATCATGGAAATATCTGGCTGGTTGAAATGCATTATAGTCTTCACTTAACCCCAGTAGCTGCACGGCTTGAGCAGAGGTTTAAGATGCATGGGAAGAAACATTCCCTTACGTGACTAAGGAGGATAAAAAGATGCCACTTAGTATTCAGGAACCAAAATTTCCCCCCTGAAGTAGTTACAAAGTGTTTGCAACAAGATTTCTTCCGGAGGCCTCTAAAGCATGGACTTCTAGGCACAAGTCAGCAACCAGCTCCGTGCTGCAGTCCCTCCAGTTACAGCAGAGCCGGCCAAACCCCTCTTCCCCTCTCTGCAGCACCACCCCCGTTCGGAGCCCAGGAAAACGGACTGTGGCAGCGTTGATGCCCAGGGGCGTTCACCACCTCGGCTCCTCTTACAGGAGCGGCTGGCGAGGCCGGTCCCGGGCACGGCCGGAGCGCGACACGGCTGCCCCCGGCACGGCCGGAGCCCGACACGGCCGCTCCCTCGGCAAAGGCGCCGTTTCCGCGTCAGCTGCCCACGGGACTCTGCGCCGGGGCGCTCCAGCCTTACCCAGGCTTTCAAACTGCTCCCTGGTGGTCCGGGCGTAGGCATCTCGGTCGTGCAGGGCGTAGGGAACGAACAGCACCTGCTTCACCTTCCTGGGAGAAGAGAGGGGAGAGAGCGCTTAGCGCACCGGGGGAGGGCCCGGGCAAAATCCAGGTGTAAGATCTACATCACAAACCTGAACGTTAAAATTTTTACGCAGGGATCTTTCAACTAGGTCTATAATCATGGTTTAGCCAGTGAGACCAGGCACACACAATTGATTTGCTTCAGGAGCCTTAGTAGGTTTGAGGCCTGAAGACGTGGCTTATCCAGCTTTTGTTTAATGTTTATAAGTTATGCAGCAGTATTGATGTGGAAAATCCAGCTCTCCTGCTGGAGAGCTTAATCTTAAAATCTTAAATTCAAGGAGGTTGATCCATTTCCTTACCCTCTCTAGGCATCTAGGCAAGCATCAGTTATCCCTGGGCTGGCTCCAGCTGATGAAAAGTAAGTGCTTTCTGTCTTCGTATCGATCAAGTTCAGCATTGGCAGAGGATGCTGCTCATGACCAGACACCCTCTTTGTGTTCCTCAGGGATGGCAACTTGCCAGACATCATTGCCAGCAGCAGTTTTCATGAGTTCCTGGTGAACCTTCATGAAAAATACGGCCCACTGGTCTCTTTCTGGTTTGGAAGGCGTCTTGTTGTCAGCCTTGGCTCCATTGATCTCCTGAAACAACATATCAACCCCAACCGGTTGTGTAAGTGTTCTTTGCTTTGTTTTTGAGTCCATTTGTTCCTTCTGGCCTTGCTTGGCATCCTATGTCAAAGGAAGCTGGGGCTTCATTCAAAGTAGAAAGAAAATGAGACTTAGTTTGTAGCTGTCATGGTGGGTCAGGTATGTCTTTGGTCCTTCTTATTGGAACTGAGCGTCAGTGACCAAGAGTTGCTGCTGTCCAATGGCCATCAAGAAATTAGCATGCTTGTGTCTTTTACCATCTCCCTACAAGCAAATGTTGATGGAAAACGTAATGCTCATTAGTAACTTGAAACTGCAAGGTGAAGATCCTGGAGCCATTTGGCAAACATTTTAAAACCAGCTTGAAATACAATCTAAGAGAAGGAACTTTGCTAAATTAAGTCTGAAAACAGCTGTGCTAGATTGTGATAGCTCACTGGTGTGGTTCAGTATGGAGGTTTTTAAAGTAGTATTTGAAGTGCTTTAACTTCTGTTTTTCTTTGGTGTGTGGAACTTTGTGCTGAAAGCTTCAAATGATCTTCCAGACTTGGAAGTGATCAGTGGTGCTGGTAGCTGAGTTCGCCATCTTAGTCCTGGGAGGGTATTTGAATTTATGGTGTAAGCCTCTTAGGTGGGTGCTTTTCTTCCTAAGGTGATGCTAGACAATAAGTTAACTCAGTTGACGTTTGGCTTTAACCTCTTGTTTTTCCAGTTTTCATCCTATAAGGTTGAATAAGGTGCTGGTTGCACAGCTCTGACCTGACACTGCAAGCTGTCTATAGGCACAGGCACATATCTCAGCATCGCTTTGTGCTGGGGTCATGACGGGTAAGCTTTTTGTGCAATTGCATGATGGACTCAAAGAAAACGATGACAATCTAGGGAAGGTGTAGGAGTTAGCAAAGATCAGCAAGACACAGTAGATAGCAATGACACTCCAGAAGGTGGAAACCCACTCTGAAGGAGCTGAATGCACTTGTGTGTCTTTGGGAAATTGAGCAGACAGTCACTTTCTCCACACTCAGAGAAGTGGTGACAAGCACTTGAGCAGGGAAGTTCTCAGAAATGTACTGAATTTTGGAGTACTCAAATACTGGAAAAAAAAACTAAATACAGTGCCTGGACTTAAAATACAGGTAATGAAGTGACCCAGGCAGCTACAGACTAGCCTGGCATCCTGCTGTGCCCAAGGGCTAAATAGGTTTGTTAAGGATGGGGGTAAATAGGAAATGCATGCTGTACTCCTTTGATAATTGGACTTCTAGACAAGGAAAGAGATAGAATTGTGTTTCTGTCAGAGTTTCAGTTCAGAATTTGCTTGGACACCGCTTGAATTATCACTGAAGGTGGAGGCAAAGGGATATGAAAAGTGAAAGTGGGAGCAAGGCTGGATTGTGTTGAGAAAGCGAAAGGCTGGGTTGGGGAGGTTAAATACTCCCAGTTAGGTTGACAGCCTGTCCTGATGGCATCACACTGGGACCCCTTGCCAGCGCAGGGAAGCAGAGTGTCAGAGCAAGGAGACGCGTACCCCTGGGGCTGGGGCAGCAGCAACAGGAAGGGGAGGAACAAGATCTGGATTGATGGCCTGCAGGATGACATGGCCACGGAAAAAAAGAAAAGAGTGCATGTATTTTCTGTAGAGAGAGGAAAGGATGATGAAACATGAGCCAGACCTGGGATCCTGTGTGTGGCTCTGGCCCCCGCACTCAGCATGATTTTGAATAAAGAAAGTGCAAAGGCAGGCTGCTAGCCTTGAAGTTGGACTAATTGCATTCACAGTTATTAATAGGTTCCTAGTGCCAGGAGACTATTTTTCCTTATGTTAAGGCAGTGTTTGAAGTTGGTACCTTTTCGTGGCCTCTTAGGGCTTTGTTGAGATTAGTTTGCAAGCAGAATTCAAAGGAAGTAAAACTTTGCTGCTGGGACTGGCAGTTCCTGTGAGATGTTCCGGGTAAGCAGGACTGCGAAGGGTGTGGGTGTAAAAAGGGTGGACTAGCTCAGGATTGCCAGGACCAGTGTGTTCAGAGACCCACTTGGAAAACTCCCATGAGCTGATGTCACCTTTTGGGTTGGGACAATAAACCTGATGCACATCAAGTGCTGGAGATGGAGCTATGGGTCCTGGCCTGTTTGAGCAGGACCGCTTTAAGGACTGCTTTATTGCTGTTCTGTGTGCATTTGTTCTCTGCAGGTTCAGAGGTCCTTTCCATTTGTGATACTCAGTTCTGCTTGGCATTTGTTTCGACTGTCTAGAGTTAGATCTTTTCCTCACATTCACTTACAATGATGTCCAGGACAACACTCTGAGGCTCATGGAATGAGGGAGATTTCCTTGTAAGTGGAAGGAACATTTGAAATTTTTGTATGCTTCACTGAGAGGACTGAAAATGTAGCCTTAAGATGTTTTCAAGACAAGGACAAAGGAAGAAGTCTGTGAAAGCTGACGCAGGACAGAGCTCTATCTCTGAGAGACCGTTTGTGCCTTGTGGAGTCCCCGTGGAGAAACAGCCATTTCCCAAATGCTGGGAGGCAGGGCCAGCCCTCAGCAAAGGGCAGCCTGGGCTCCGCAGTCCTGAGCGCACAGCACAGGGTGGGTCAGTGGCATGGCGCTGTCATTTTGCACCAGAGACAGGGGAGACAAAAACAGCCCGTGCTTGATCCAGCAGTTTTCTTTCATCTGCACCAGGAGAATTTTGCAGTTTGTGCAGGTGGTGGTGCTAAGCATCCTCTGGCCTCTCCAAATGCATCTGCTTGCCAGATTTGCCGTGTGGGCTTCACCACCAACCATGTGTCTTTCTGGCTACCCCAGCACTGTACCTCGCTCTGCCAGGAACAGTTAGCGGGCCATTGTGGCACGAATAGCAGCAGCAGCCCATCCGTGGCAAAGCAGCTCGGAGGAGGAATTGGCAGCAGCAGCTCGAGTCACGTAACAGCCTGCTCCACGTGGAGAGCCACCGGTACCATCTGCTCTGCCGAAAGACACACACACATACTCCTTGTCATTCAAAGTGGGAAAGAGGGTGAGATGCAGAGCTTAAAAACATTGGAAGGGAAATGATATGAGAGAAAAGTATTTAGGAAAGTTTACCACATTCATGGCCTCATTAGCTACCTCCATGTCATTAGGCAGTAAGACCTGTGCAGGTGGGAATTGTCTCGTATGTTTGTCTGGTAGCGCAATGAGGCCCTGATCTCTGCTGGGAATCCTAAATACAGCCACAACTGGTAAAGTCATATGTGTCTAGCTCAGCCTTGATGTTTTCTGATGCCTCAGAGGTTTCATTTTCCATCTGGGAGAAATAACAAACTCTTATAAAATATCCCTCTTGAAAACCCCCTGATTGCTGCTTCTAAGTAGTTCCTTAAAGATTCTGCCAGTTTTGCAAGACCCACAGAAAAGTTTAGAGAAAGGGAAAAGCATATGCCATTCTTTATTGCATAGTTTTGCCTTGACATCTAATGTACCTTAGCAACTTTATTAAGTAAAGGCCCCTGGTGGTGAAATTCAGAGTTAAAAATCTAACTGAAGTGAGCTGTGGATATGAAGGAAGGAGGATGTGTGTTTTTATCTAGTTTCTACACCATTGCAAGCGTCTGTGCAGAAGGAAGATGGGAAGCAAGGCAATTAGAAGTACAAAGTATTCTGTAGCTTTGTGGGGCACTGTTTTCTGTCTGAGCTCTGCTGGAGGCAGCCCTCGACTGAGAAAGGTGGGTGTTAGTTTGGGAAGAGCTCATCAGCAGGGAACTCGGCAAATGCAAGAGAAATCATGCAGGAGCAGTAGGGTGTCAGCTGAGGTTTGCTGGGCCGTGAAGCAAGGTGAGGAGCACACAGAGCAACCTTTGGCCCAGTCTCTGATGGGAGCTGATCTGTGTTGAGCACACAGCCATGGTCAGGGCAGGAGAGCGCACCAGGTGTCAAGAGGGAATGTGCTAGAGGGGCTGCAGGTCAGGCTGGAGGAGGAGGGAGAGGAGCACAGCACGCTCACTGGTGTCACCACGTCAGTGACACCACCAGCTGGGATCTGGAAAGCTGGAAACAAGCTTCTGAGGTGTTACTGCTAAAGAGTTCCTTGGCAGAGCCAACAGGCCCCCTCTGCAGGGGTTGCTGATCACAGGATGGTGCTCTGCCCGAGAAGAGACCTTATAGGAGGTCCCAGCCCACTGAGCAAGAGAAGATGTACAGCCCAAAGAGGTGCACAAGTAACAGTGCCTGATTAAAGAGGTAACTGTTTTCATCACCTCTGTGTGGTGTGACTGCCTGACTTTTGAATGGCGTTTCCTTTTTTGCTTTCAGCGGATCCTTTTGAGACAATGCTGAAGTCCCTCTTGAGGTACCAGTCCAGCCTGAATGCGGATACAGGAGAGAGCCACATGAGGAGAAAGCTGTGTGAAAATGGCGTCAACAAGGCCTTGCAAAGTAACTTTGCTCTCATCCAGAAAGTGCGTAACTGCCTTTGTACAGCAGAGAAGCCCTGTGTGGCTCACAGGGAAATGTTTAGTGAGAATGATCACTAGGATAAAGGAGCTGTGTTCAAATTAGTGCTGGAACTATAAGCATCTGAGACAGCAAACAGTCTCTGCCCATTCAAGCAGGGTGTGAATATTTGGTTTCTCTTAGCTCCAGTGGGTTACGGGGAAGGCTCAGCTTGATGGCTTTTTATGCCAAGATACCAGATGCAGTTAAACATACTGGAGCATCTGGATTCTAGATTTATTTCCCAGGACAGGAGCGGGGAGCAAGGAACCAGCTCTTGGGATCACAAACAGGTGAAGAACTGTTCTGTTGACTCAGTCCAGCAGCCAGAATTTGATCTGTGTCTTCTCAGTCGGGAGCTACTAGCATTAAAGGTTGTAAGGCTTCTGTTGTGATAGAGGGAGCAGGAGAGGAGGACAGGGCTACCTTGTTGGGGGGAAACCTTGGGAAGACGCACAAGATTTGAGGCTAAAATGTTACTGTTTGTAAGTTAATGGAAGGAAACCCTGGAAAGAGTGTAGCTTCATGTCATAGCCATGAAAATGTGATCTGCCCTAGCAACTGGGTGGGAATGTCTCCAGGGTAGGTTTGGTAAATAGGCTGCTGATATTACTGCCAACTAATGGTTCCTTCCCTCTCCAGCTGTCAGAAGAGTTGCTAGCCAAATGGCTGTCTGTGCCTGAGGCGCAACACGTGCCCCTCTGCCAGCACATGCTGGGCTTTGCCATGAAGGCTGTCACACAGACAGCTATGGGCAGCAGCTTTGAAGATGACCGGGAAGTTATCCGATTCCGCAGGCACCACGATGTAGTAAGTGTCACAAAGAGCCAGGAAATCTCCTATTATCTTTTCCTACGCCAGCAGCACACGGCTTGTGTCTGTGTACAGTTTAGTACAAGCTACTGCTGAGACTTGAACATTAAGTTAACATTAAGAGCCTGAGGGCTCTGCCTCAGTTATCCCAAGCTGAAACTGTCAGAAGGATCCTACTGCTCATCCTGCTGTCATTAGTCTAAGACATTTCTAGAGGATCTATGGGGATCAGGAGCCCAGATCCAATGGCAATTGAAAGGTGTTTGGTACATAAGTGAGTTAAACTCTGTTGGGAATGCTAATGGCACTTCCACTTTTCAAAGATCTTCTGAAGGCTCTGGGACATTGTGGAGACAGGAAAATCAGAGAAGGTCCCAAGCTGTGTCCTCATCTGGGGATGTTAAATCTGCTGGTGATAAGGTAGGAAAGAAATAGTTAATCTCCCATTAAAGAATCCCATGCTTTTTTTCCTACAGTTGTAATTACAGTTGTTTCATTTCAATTCAGTTTCAGCTATCATAATATCTGGAATGAGACAGGCTGTCCTAGAGAGGAGACCAGTCTTGTAGTCACGGGAAGTCTTCATTTGATTTGGTGTTTTCGTATTACTGAACAGGGGAAGAATAGAAGGGTCTCAGCTTGCGGTGAGTGATGATGCTCTTCTCCCTGTCCTTTCAGATCTGGTCAGAGATTGGGAAAGGTTTCTTGGATGGGTCTCTTTACAAAAACATGACCAGGAAGAAGCTTTACAAAGATGGTAGGTACCTCCCAAAATCGGGGTCTTCCTTCCACTCTGATTGATACTGATTTTCAAGCCTGTTATGGCAGTGCTTTTATTTCTTATATATTTCACGGTAAGTTACTTTATTTCTCAGTTGTCCTGTCTTTTTTGTCATGAATAGTTAAAGCCTTTCAGTATTGATTGAGAAGATGTTAAAAGCAGTTTGTATCCAGAACTAAGGATTTGCTTGTTAGTCCTCCAAACCCAGTGTTTCCATCTTTTTGTTGTTAGTTCTTTGGGTTTCAGAACCTGAGCACAACTACTGTCCCATTAAAATGGGCTTTTCTCATGGGCACTTGTTCAGGCCTGTTGCTGAGTTGTAGCAGTATGATGCATTAGGACACAATTTCACAAACTCCAGGTAGTGCAGGTTGGTGTTTAGGTGTTGCTGATTTCAGCTCATCGAGTACGTGTCTCAGTTATACCTGTAAGGCTGGCTTTTTATAGGCAACCTGTCTTGCTTGGTTCCTTCCTTTTCAACTAAATTGGAGATATTGCCTTCCAAATTGACAGCAACATGTAACAGAGGCTGCTTCTGTAAGTGAGCCCAGCAGGGCCAGCTGGTCTGAAAATCTGCTTGGGGAGATGGATTTGCTTCTCTGCAGCACTCAGAATGACCAGGTTTTAAAATAAACATGTTTTTTTGCTTCCAAAGCTCTGATGGAGATGGAATCCACCTTAAGGAAAGTTACAAAGGAGCGCCGAGGGAGATCATTCAACAGACACGTCTTTATAGACACCTTGCTGCAGAGGAGCCTGAGCGACCAGCTGGTGTGTGCAGCTAAGTCATTACACACCAATGGACTTGCTCATTACATTGTAGCCTTTGATTAATTTAAGCTTTTGCATCTTAGATCAGATTCCTTACTAAAGCAGAGTTTCTGGTTCTTTTTCCGTCCCCACAATGTTTAATTGCATTAGGCTTCGGTAGCTTCCTTGCCACCGCTTCATTGCTATTTTTATAAGCCAGAAGTATGTTAGCACTATGCATGGCTCATGTCATCCCAGTGCAAGGTCTGTGGAGAGTTCACTCCGTGTCTTCTAGATGTATTTCCTGCTCTCTGCACTAAAGGGATTTCATGCGCTTGAATGGAGAATGTGCCGCTTCTTTTTTATCTTTACAGTCTCATGAGCTTCATTCTCTGAAGTAGATTTTATTTCCTAGATTCTGGAAGATACCATGATTTTCTCCTTGGCAGGATGCATAATCACTGCTAACTGTAAGTACAGATTGTAAGTAACTTTCCATCCTCAGATTCAGCTGTCTGAAGCTCTGTGTGATGACATGAGGCTTGTTCTAGGCTAACAAAAATTATAGTCATCATTCTGTTTCTCCTGAGCTACAGATGTGTAGGACACGCTAATTTTACAGCGGACTCTTGACACAGCCTCACAGCTAGTGATTTGAAACTAAGCTGTGTTTGACAACCTTCCCAGTCTTTTGGTGAACCTTAGATTTTCTTCCCATTGTTTTTCGCTTGCACTCTCAACTCAGCCAAGTGATGCTAAATTTCATGAAAAAGCACCAAAAGATGTCAGCTACAAAGATTGTGTTGTAAAATAGGCTCTGGCACATGGGAAGGAAATTAGAGCAGAGTGCTGGAATTTGACTGGCTGCTTTGAATTTCTGGAGGATAGGAGTGCTCCATGTATGGAAGGCTTTCAAATAAGCTACTTTGTGATTTGTGCAAAGATTATGGAAAAAAAAAAATATGGATATAAATAAGCTGGAGCTGTGTAAAATCTTCTATGATGGGGGATGGTTATCAGGCCCTGTATCTCAGCCAGTGGGCTGGAACTCCAAAGAAAACCTCCTAGGTGCAGCTGGGTGTTAAAGATTGTGGCAAGTAAATTGGGCAAATATGATAATGCTCCTCCCAGAGAATATCTTCTCCAATTTTAAGGGGCTCGACTCCTCAGGGATTCCAGATAGTTCTAATGAATAGACAGGTTGGAGTGGTAGGAACATTTACTTGTAGCTTTAGGAAAACTGTATCCTACACAGTTATTTCTTATGCAAGGTTTCTGTTTCACTCCGCTATTGAAAATATCTCTTGAATAGCTCACAAAATAGCTGTAGATGTGAGGGAGACAAGTGCTGGCCAGCCTGCTGCAGGGAGCTCTGCTGCTCTTCTTGCTCCCAGTCAGGAGCCCCAGACGTTGGCTGTCTGGAGTACCCACCTCAGATGTGCTGGGGAAGCCCCCTAAATAAGGGAATTTTCTGATGCTTTGGACAAACCAGCCTTTCATTGGCGTGGCTGGCCTAAAACCCTGGTTCCCCAGGGTTTGCTGGGCTGTGTGGTCCCTTCCCCAGCCTGCTGTGACCAGAGGGTCATCCTTTTCTGTGCCAAAAAGTAATGTTGCAAATACAAGAAGTAAGAAAACTGAATTCAGTTTGTAAAGGATTGAATTTTCTGGGCCCAGTCTTATATTGATTTCTTCCCCAGCGTGTACCTGGGCAGTCTATTTCCTGACAACCTCCGAAGATGTTCAGCAGAATCTGTACAAGGAGATGGACGGCGTTCTGGGGAAGGGACCAATTACACATGAGAAAATCGAGCAGCTCAGGTGGGTCCTATGGAAGGAACTGCGGAGGAAGGTTGTGTGGGGACAGGGGCTTCATGTACTGGACCTGGTGCCCAGCCTACACTGGGACAGGATAAGGCATCCCAGAGCTACTCTGTTCTTTTTTCTGGAAGTGATCAAACCACAGCATGACTTGCAGCACAGACAGAACGTGCCGTAGGGCTCCAGACATGGGGACCAAGCTGCTGTCTTCAGGGTGTCTATAAGAAACCCTTTAGGTTCATTGGCAGAGCACAGAATCAGTGCCCAGGCTGCCAGGCCAAAATTTTTTTGCTTCTTGTTTTGTTTGGTTTCTCTCCTGGTTTTCCGAAAGTTATTTTAATGGTTGGATTCATTTTAGACATACCTAGAGAGAAAGCATGGAGTAATCTTCTTTCAAAAGGGCCACAGAACTAGGATGATGGCTGGTCAACAGTGTGCCTTTATTTTTCATGCATCTGTTGGTGCAACGGGGTACGTTTTGTATTTGGACCAATGTCAGAGTTTCAGTAAGGGAGTATTGAGTGTGTGGGATTCTTGCCCCGTCTTGTATGGGTGAGAGGTTCAGGATAAGGACTGGTGTGTTTATGCTTTTAAGCAGAGTCAGTTTGGTTTAAAATCAGAAAAAAAGTGTGGCGAAGAGATATTTCAGTAGCCTTCCCTAAAAGCTGATAATGAGATTCAATGCTTCTTGCGAAGATGCTGGGATTCTTGGCCAGAAAAAAGACAATGAAGTGCCTCGGTGTGGCTTGAGAGAACTCCAGGAGCAGACTGTGGCCCCAATGCAGCAGGTGCCACCACAAGGACATGGACAAACTTCTCTCTGGGAGGGTTAAACTGACCAAGTCTTATGGTTGCAGGTACTGTCGGCAAGTCCTGTGTGAGACAGTGCGAACGGCACAGCTCACTCCCATTGCTGCACAGCTGCAGGAGCTGGAGGGAAGAGTCGACCAACATACCATCCCCAAAGAGGTAGGGCAGTACTGGGAGCACCAGAGCACGTTCCTTTCCTGGAGGGGAATTTGCCGTTTCCTCTTCTTCCTGCAGGGTGGTGAGGCACTAAGACCATTTCTTCTGACGCTGTTGAACCCGAGCAGCTGCTCTGGCATCTCAAAGTACAGCTTAGCTCGAACTTCGCCCTGTAGTTCCTCTGTGGCAGAGGCTCTGGGAATTCATGGTCTCTTCCTGAGCAGATTTGCTTCCAGTTCTGGGTCCACCGAGGGTGAATTGTCTTTTGAAGGGGCTTACGGGTTCAGTTGTGCATAACAGAGCATGATTTCAGGCCTGATCGTATCACCCAAATACTTGCTCTCACTGGGATTCATCTTCATACTTGGCCCTCCCTCCTTGCCATTGTTCGCTCTACCCATGCTCTTTTGTTTTGTTTTCATTACATTCTTTGAGACAGACTTCTACGCATCTGGAAAAATATCAGGACAAGACAGTAGAAACCCTGGCTGTGACCTTTAGGCACTATTACAATGCAAAGATAGAGGTGCGATAGAATCATTTTGGTTGAAAAACACCTCTACGATCATGGAGTCCAACCGTTCCCCACCCCCGGAACTGGCCCGTGTCCTGAGACCCTCATCTCAGGTCTGTCCAACTCTCCAGGGATGGTGACTCCAGCACTGCCCTGGGCAGCCTGTTCCAATGCCCCACAGCCCTTTGGGGAAGAAACTGTTCCTAAATCCAACCTCAACCTCCCCTGGCGCAACTTGAGGCCATTTCCTCTGCTCCTGGTGCTTGTTCCTGGGGAGCAGAGCCCGACCCCCCTGGCTCCAAGCTCCTTTCAGGCAGTTCAGAGCTCAGAAGGTCTCCCCTCAGCTCCTGTTCTCCAGCTGAACCCCCAGGTCCCTCAGCCGCTCCCATCACACTTGTGCTCCAGCTTGGTGAGGCCAAGTCCCAGGTGGCCGGTGAGGGAACAGGTGGGACTGGGAAGGGTGAGAGGATAAGTCATCCATACAATGTCCGGCCTCACTGGACTGCTCTCCTGCCTGTCCAGATGTCTCCATGAGACCCCCTGGATCAATACCCATTGTAGAATGCTGCTATCACTTCTTGTATACACTGAAAAATGATAGAAAACAACTTGGAAAGAAAAACCCCTCTTTTATGAAATCATGTTTGAAATCTTCACCATGAAGTATCTGATGGAAAGCTCTCCCAGGAGTTGTCCGAGTGCTGAGGACTCTCTCTCAGCCGTTCCTCCCAGCAGAGCTGTTCCAGCCTCGGATCCTCCCTGTGGCTCCTCTGGCCGCTCCCGCTGTCCTGCCAGCCCCGCCGGTTCCCGAGGGAGCGCTCCAGTTTCTTGCCCGGTGTCCCGGCGGCAGCGCCCCGGCCCCACAGGGACCCAGCGCGGGGCTGGGGCGGGCACAGGAACCGGCAGCAGCAGGTGAGGACGTGCATGGTGGTCCCCTCTGCTCTCCTTCCCTGGGGGCTGCCCTGCAGTTATTGACATAAAGAACAACTTGGTGTCTAAATAAAAGAGGTTGCTGTGAGCTAAGAGGATAAAAAACAAAAAGGGGAGCCCAGAGAAAGGGGAGGAGAAAGGACACAGACAGGGAGAGGGAAGTGGGGGAGTCAAAGAAGAATCAAGTGTTTTCCCTTAGAAGCAGAAAGGAAAAAAGGAAGGAAACGTTAAGAACAGAACCCCCAGCGCTGTCCCCAGCCCTGGCTGCACAGCGGCGCCCAGAGAGCCGGTGCAGCCGCTGCCCTGGGAGGAGGCGACGCTGCAGCCTCCAGCTGTGGTGTCACCAGCTCCCATCGCCTCCGGGACACGCTGCCCTGCGAAGGCTGGCGAGGCCGCCCCTCTCCAGGGACTGGCGCAGCCACCCGCCGTCCTGAGCAAGGAGGCAGCAGCCAGTTCTCCAGCCTCTGCAGGGATGGGAGCAGAGCGGGGGCCTGACCCGCACCCCGACTCAGAGGGAGGGCAGAGCCCTGGGGCTGACGGGCTCTCCCCGCCCGCCTCCTGCTTAGCAAGGTACCACCATCAGTCTTGCACTCCCCAACACAAGCCCCGGCTCCGGAGGCACGAGGCACCTACTGAAGTCTCTGGGCAGAAGCTCGGACTCACCTATGTGTTGGAAAGCGCCAGCTTCTTGGCCGGTGGTGGTGACATGGTGCTGCTGGGCTGCGGAGCAGCACTGGCCGACAAGAAGACCTTCAGCTTTGCCAGCACCAGGCTGGCAGGAGCCCTGCTGCGAGGGTCCCTTCCCGGTGTCCCGGTGTTCTCCCCGCTGCCCCACGGCTCCTGGCCGGGCATGGGCTCCGTCAGCCTGGGGGAGGCGGGCAGGGGCCCGGGCTCCCAGCAGCGCTTCCGAGGAACTTGCGCTTTGGCCCCACTGGTGTGACTGGGGCCGCAAAATCCTGGAGCCGCTCTGGGCGCGGGTGGCGGCTGCGAGGAGAGCGGCTTCTTGGGCCTCTGGGCTGCGTCACCGGGAAACGCTGCAACCGCGTGTGTGGCTTTCCGGGCCAGCTTGGGTGACGGTGACCCAGAAGGCAGCTTGACACGGCCAGGCAGGCTGGAGGCAGCTTTGGAAACGGGACCCTCTGAGCTCTTCCCGGGGTTGGGGATCCTGGGGAAGGCAGAGAAGGGCACGTGTTAACTGCCAGTGTCTGAGCGACTGCAACACTCTTGTCGTAGCTGCGAGAACCAGGAGCCAGAAGCTCCGAGGAAGTGAGGAGCTCTTGAGCTACAGCAAAACCACTACAAGGGGCTGGAGCTCTCCCTGCCACCCTCCCCCGAGCCAGCACACGCACGTGGGCGCTGGGGCTGCCTGGGCCAAGCTCCTTCCCACACCCATGCACGTGCCCCCAGCCCTGTCCCACATGCTGAGCAAGGGCAGAGGGGCCGGGGACACAGGGCACGCTCACCTGAGGTAGAACAGCACATACGCCTTCTGGTTAAGGACCACCTTGATGTTACTGGGGCGGACCACGTTGTCATTCATTTGGTACCACTGCCCGTCGCTGGCCTACAGAGGGAGAGAGAACGGGGTCGGGCTGTGTCCAGGGACGCTCCTGGCCTGAGGAGGAGCAGGAACAGGCCTATTGGCAGAGCTCTGCTCCCCAAAACCCCAAGCGGCCCCGGGCAAGTGAGGGGACTCTGCGAGAGCAGAACTCCACTCTTCCTGTGACGGAGCACAGCCCGTACCCCGCAGTGCTCCACACCACGCACGTCTGCTGAGCACCCTCCTGTCTGCGCATTACATGGACCCTCGAGCACCCGCCAGCCCCCAGCACAGAGAGGTGCTAAGAGAGCGCCCTGGGCTCACCTTCACGTAGCAGTAGTAGTGTCCTGCGTGGCTGCTGTACCCCGAGTGCACCAGCACCGCGTAGAGCCCGTACATGACCGGATCCCCGCTGCTCTGGGACATGTACGGGCGGATGTTCAGGAGCTCAGGGTAGCCCACGTCCTGCGGAGAGAGGATGTCTCAGGAGCCTGCACAGCAGATGGCAAGAGCGGCTCAGCTGTCCTGCGAGTCCCGTCGCGCGAGGGAGGGGGAACACGCTCTCCACAGGCAGAGCCCACGGTGAGGAAGACATCAGGATGAGCCAAACTCCCACCGCAGCGCACAGCTGGGGAAGGGCTGCAGGACTGCGGGAGAGCTCGCACCGCGCACAGAACCACCTCCCACCCTGCTCGGGGCAGCAGGGCCTCGGGACAGGACACAGCCCCGCTCTGGGTTGCCGAGCACTCACCTTTGTGATCTTGCCTCCAGTGAAGTCGGCAAAACGCTTCAGAGCAAGCGTGAGAACATTGGGTGCTCGGTGGATGGTGAAGCGTTTGGTTGCCGACACTTTCTTCTTGCATCTGCACAGGGAGAGCTTGAGCTATTCATGCTGTTCCATGACCCAGGTGCTTCTCAGACCTGGCCAAGCCACAAACCCCCCGGAAATGACCCTGCTGGGAGCGGGTACCGCTCCAGGGCACCTGCTCACGGCCAGGTCTGCTGGCTCAGGTCCCCGTCTCAAGAGGAGGGAGATGACGAGTGACAGGCTTCATCGCAGGCTTCACAGCCACGAACCTCACGGTTTAACGGTGGAGCAGGTCGAGAAGCCCTCCTGTACTGCAGCTGCCCTCCTGCTTCCCACCAGCACAGTCGCGGCCCCTTCCCGCCCCAGCCCCGCACACTCACCTGTCACACCGGTAGGCGTTCTCTCCGCCCAGCAGGTCTGGCTTCACAAACAGCTCCAGTGCCTGCTCTACGTTTGCGGCTTGCTGCCAGGACAGAGGAGAGGTCAGGGCCAGGCAGAGGAGGCAGCGCAACAACAGAAGCTGATTCCCTCTTGCCTGCACCGTGCCTGACACGGGCAGGTTAAACAGCCTCGAGCAGTAGCGGTGCAGCTGCAGGAACATCCCCTGCAGAGCAGAGCGCCTCCCCGCCTGACCCTGCCCCGGTACCGTGATCTCCACCGGCAGGTCCAGACAGGGGTCAAAGGTGTCCGACACTGCTTTGCACATCAAGCACTTCACTGCAAGAGAAAGAGCAGTGAGCACCCCCTGGCACAACACGGCACCGCCACCCCCAGCACAGCGCAGGCAGCTGCCGTGTTCCCCCTCTCCGCGTTTGGGCTCTGGGATGGCAGCACCAGCATTTGCAGCCTCTACGTGCTGGGACAACAAGTGCTGCTGGACAGCTGGCAACGTGGGTTCCTTTGCTGGTGGCAATGAGCTGGGCACCCACAGCCAGCAGCTTCGTGACCCACAGATACCAAAAGACTGACCAGCTGCAGCTCTGCATAATTTGCACATGCTTAGTGACTTTCCCAAGTTACTGCAAGGCTCTCGGGGAAACAGCAGCCCTGAGAGTCACAGGCCCAGGCCCTGGCAGCCAGCACTCACCATGGGACCGCAGGTGACCGCCAAAGATCTGGTGGATCAGGGTGGTGGCTTGGGTCTGGCGATCCAACCTAGAGACGGCAGCTCGGATCACACAGCGCCCGGCCCAAGAGCCGCCCCCAAGGGCCAGCGCTGTGTCCTCAGGATCCAAACCCAGCGCAGTCACAGGATTTGGGGACAGAACCGCAGCTGTGCTGGGGTGGAGGCGTCAGGAGAAGGCAGACAGCAGCCCAGCAGACAAGGGGACCAGCAGACAAGGGCAGTGACGGCCACCAGAGGCCCCACGTACTCTGTGCAGTCAGGCAGGCAGGCCTTCTGCATGGCATCGATGGTGAAACGGAGGAACTCGTGCGCGTCCTCTTGCCTGCCCCAGCGGATGTGCGGGGCGATCTCTGCAGGAGAGGGAGGGATCAGCCGCAGCACGCGCTGCAACAGAGGCAGGTCCTCCCGCCCTCCCTCGGGGCAGGGACTGCGGGGTTTGAGCTCCCTTGGTCCAAACCAGACTTCAGACTCATGTCGGCCACGGGGGAAGCCCAACAAGGCCCATGAAGGCCCTGGCAGGCTCAGTGAGTTGTCTCAGAAGAACCTCTGCCAAGACCTGCCCTGGTCTCAAAGGTTCTGCTCCTGCAATAGTCTCTGCCCTCCCGCACGGCTACAGGAGGAGACGCGAGGGCAGCCATCCTTACTCTTGAGGTGTCGGACAAAGGACACTGGCTTTATCACGCTGCCGCTGTTCACGAACGCCTGCGTGACGTGGTTCTGCATGACGCATGTCATGCAGAAGCCGCTTTGGTGACCTGGAGTGGGAGAGGAGAAGACAAAACGTTGAGGACAAACCCATCTTAGTCCTGGCTGTGTGCAGCACAGACAAAGCCTCTCAGACGCAGGGTGAAGAGCTCGGAACACTGCTACGGCCATGAAAAGTGGATGCTCCCGTATGCAGGAATGTCCTCTCCACGGAGAAACGGGCAGGAGGGAGCAGAGAAGGCGCATCCCGGCAGCCGCACAGCCCCCGGCACAGCCGTGCGCAGGGTGCTGAGCGCAGCCCCGGGACAGGCGGGCGCTCCCCTCCCCACTCACAGATGCGGCTGTGCTCCTTGGACAGCAGGTAGTTGGCGAGCGGTGGCGTGTAGGTGAGGCACTGCAGGGTGGCGTTGAGGAAACAGGTGTTTCCCAGGTTGAGCAGCCCGGCGCCGATTCGCTGGACACGCTGCCACTGCATGGCGAGGCGCCCTGCAGGGAACAGCCCCTTCTGGGGCGCAGGGACGCCGTCCCCGTGGCGCCCCGGGGTCCGGTCGCTGCCTGCAGGGAGAGAGAGGCGGGTGAGCCGCGGGCTGCGCAGCGCAGGGAGAGCCCCCGGCCCTCTGCACCCACCCTGCTGGCCCGGCTGTCCCTCCTCAGCGCCGCGGGGGTGCTCGGCGGGCTCGGTGCGGGGGCTGAGCAGCAGGTACTTGGCCCGCAGCAGCTCCGGCTGGCTGGAGAAGCCGTGGCTGGCGGGCTGGAACTTGATCTTGTGCCGCAGCACCTTCTTGGCCGAGGTGCTCAGCACCCGGCCCAGCGCCCCGGCCTCGCCTATGTCCCGCCGCGCATTCAGCAGCTCCCTCTGCTTCGCCGTGCCCGCCATGGCGTGTCACCGCACGTGCCACCGCCTCAAGGTCGCGCCGGTCTCTCAGTGTCTCCCTCTGCGCCACCACACGCGCTTCCCGCGCCTCCTCCTCAAGTCCCGCCCTTCGCTGCGGTCGCTCGCGCTCGGCTCGGCCCACGGACTCCTCCCCTCGCCCTCGCCGTGCGCTCCGCTCCGCGTCCAGAACGGGACTGAGCTGCGCCTGCGCGTCCCCGGCAACGCCAGGGGCGGAACCTGCCGGGGGCGGGGCTTGTTGTGACGCCATCGTGCTCCGGCCACGCCCCAGAACCCCTAAATGGTCACACACTGTAGTTCCAGTGCAGGGAACCTGGACACAGTGGTGGGTTTGGCCAACAAAAGCCTCTGCAAGTCTTACGAGGCCAAGACGCAAGGTCTAGTCCAGTCCGAACTGGTCCAAGGGCCACTGCATGAGTTATCTCACGCTTAATTTGTTCAAAGGCTTGTCGTTGTTCAGGGCCCCACTCAAATTGGTTCTTTTTTCGAGTCACTCGATAGAGAGGGCTCACAATCTGGCTGTAGTCAGGAATATGCATTCTCCAAAAACCTACAACGCCCAAGAAAGTCTGTGTCCCCTTTTTATTAGTAGGTGGAGACATTGCAGCAATTTTGTTGACCACATCCATTGGGATCTGACGACGGCCATCTTGCCATTTTATTCCTAAGAACTGGATCTCTCGTGCAGGTCCCTTGACCTTGCTTCGTTTTATGGCAAAACCAGCATCCAAAAGAATCTGAATTATTCTCTCACCTTTCTCGAAGACTTCTTTCGCTGTGTTGCCCCATACGATGATGTCATCAATATACTGCAAGTGTTCTGGAGCTTTACCTTGCTCCAGCGTGGTCTGGATCAGTCCATGGCAGATGGTAGGACTGTGTTTCCACCCCTGGGGCAAGCGATTCCACGTGTACTGGCACCTGCTGATCGTCAACCATCAGCAGTCCTACGACAGAAGGATCATCTGAAAGACCAGGCAAATCAGACAGCTGTTCAATTTTCTCAGTGTCCACAGCTGCTATACCAAATCCCCACCTATACCCTTTTGGGTCCTTAAAATACCCTCTCTTGAGGTAGTCTATGCCAAGGATGCACGGAGCATCTGGACCAGTCACAATGGGATGCTTTTGCCAGTTTTTTCCAGTTAGGCTCATTTCAGCCTCTACAACAGTCAGTTCCTGGGATCCCCCAGTTACTCTAACAATACTGATGGATTGCGTTCCTTTATAATTAGAAGGAATTATTGTGCACTGTGCACCAGTGTCCACTAAAGCTTTGTACTCCTGGGGGTGTGTTGTACCAGGCCATCGTATTTGTACAGTCCAATAAACTCTGTTATCCCTTTCCTCCACCTGGTTGGAGGCAGGGCACCTCTAATTTCTGGTTTGCACAGTCTCTGGGTGTGAATTAGAGGTTCCTTCAAGAGCATCAGAATCTCTTCTGCTCCTTTTGTAAGCTGGAGCAGCCACCTTCCTAGGAGTTTTTCCTTTGTTCTCACGTACTCGTTCTTGAAGTTCTGAGGTAGGTCTTCCATGCCACTTATTCATGTTTTCTCCCTGCTCATGTAGGAAGAACCACAGTGAACCTCTTTTTGTGGGCTGCCTGTGTCCTCTCTCTCGAGATTGGAAACGCCTTTTCCTAACAGCTGAAACATAGGTTTGTGCAGGTCGTGAATGGTACGTGTCTTCTCTGAGTTCTTTGATTTCTTGCAATAGCTTTTCAAACCAGTCATCAGATTTTTCACACAGTTTCTCCACAGCAGAGACACAAGCCCGTAGAGAACCAGCAAGGCTGTCCTCAAACTCACGGAGCTGCTCAATCACTTCAGTAATATCTTGTACACCTCTAGATGACCAGAGCTTTCCTGCCAATGACTTAGCATATGCAGGTGATGCACTTTGTACAAATCTGCGCCACAGAGGTTGTGAACAATTGATTCTATCTGGGTCTGTTCCCTCTTGGCTGTTTGGTCCAAAATAGATGATCTCTCGCACAGCTAATTCTCTCAGGAACTGAATACCTTTCTTCATAGTATTCCATTTCCCTAACTTGGATATACAATCTTCCTTGTAGGGAAATCTTACTTTCATAGCTGCCAGGAGTCGGGTCCAGAGAGTAGTGGCATTAGACTCTCTTGAAATTGCCCTATCAATGGTGGAATCTCTTGACAGAGATCCCAGCTGCCTGGCTTCACCACCTTCCAATTCAATTGTTTCTGCCCCATTGTCCCAGCATCGGAGCAGCCAGGTTAAAATATTCTTGCCTTCACGATGACTAAAGCCTTTT
The DNA here is from genome assembly GCF_963082525.1 of Nesoenas mayeri. Taxonomy (NCBI): domain Eukaryota; kingdom Metazoa; phylum Chordata; class Aves; order Columbiformes; family Columbidae; genus Nesoenas; species Nesoenas mayeri. The sequence continues at coordinate 3,281,282 of NC_137545.1, read as the reverse complement.
CGCAGATCTCTCAGCTCACCTGGAGAAAAGGTCACTTCATCTCCTCTCTGTCCTAATGGTGCCCCTTGGGTTGACGTTGGCCCTGTGGCATCATCTGCTGCACGGGTAGTCTTTCTAGTGACTTTCTTACAACCAGCAACTGATGCTGATATGGGTTTACCATCATTTGATTCATTTCCAGAGTCTGAATGACTGTCACTGTGATCGCTATGGTTACAGCGGCAACAGTGCCCAGTGTGTGAAGAAGGGGGGGCTGCCTTTAAGGCTGCAGAATTAATGTTATCAGAAGCGACCTTGGCAGAGGAACTCTGCGGAGGAGCTGTAGCTTCAGCCTGCGAAGGTACTGTTGTGGGGGCAGTGGCTGCAGCGGCAGCTTTCGCTGTTTTGCTCTTTCTCGAGCGGCCAGGAGTGCTTTTTGCTAAAGCTTCCGAAGACGCATCACAAATCTCAGGACTAAAAAGAGACGCAAACCTCCTGTTAAACGCCATTTCTCTTAACAGAAGCACAAACTGACACACATTCAGCAAACCAGATAACACCATCACAGTTCTATCAAAACTCCAAGGATATTCAAAGCTCTCTAAAACATTTGCGAACTGTCCTAGCGAAAAAACAAAAGTATTGTTAGTCAGCCTTTCTGAAGGTTCGCTTGACCAATTAGCAAACACAGAGCCGTACTGCTCTTTAATCTCTCCTGGAGACTTTTCAAGGTAAAGCAGAAGTGAGTAGAAATTCATTAGCGGCTGCAGTATAACGAAATAAACCAGTGACAAACCACACAGTATCATCATGAGCATTGTCCAGTTCCTTGTTGTTATATAATGAATACTTCGATTTAAAAAGAAGGCCCAATACAGATATGGAATCAGTGAGCACAATGCAGAAAATAACTGGTACAACTTAAGCCATAACATCTTTAAATCAATGTAATTCACTTTGCCTTAATACCACTAAATAATGTCCAAAGCAAACAGACGCGCGAGTATCACAACTCTATGAGTTGACACCGTGCCAAGAAAATTGAAAGGTACGTCAGAGCAGTAGAAAAGCCAAAAATCTCCAGATTTACCCCTTTCTCGAGCCCCACGTTGGGTGCCAATTATCTGTCGAGGGTTAAGATTGCGGGGTGACAATAAAACCCTGGCAGATGTATTGTTAACCCCCTCTTCCCCCCCACTTCCCCCTTTTGCCCCTCCCTCCCCCCCTTTCCACTAAGGAGAGGCGATTGGGAGGAAAAGAAGAACAGAGAGAAGAGAGTTGGAAAAAATTAAAGATGTTTTACTAATGCTACTAATAAGAATAGAGAAAATAATACAAAATATACAAAACCAATCTTGAAAGTCTCAGCAACTGCAGAGCCGGCACCCAAAGTCCTGGATTAGACTGCACAGCCAACCAGAGCTGGATTCAGTCTCTCACTAGGCCTCAGTTCGCAGGGACGACTAGCAAGGTCCTCTCCTAATGTCGGCCATAAGAACAAGAGAAAAAAGGGACGAGATCCTCGTGATCTCCCATTTTATATGAAGTATTCACGTGAATGGAATGTTATACACAGTTGGTCAGTTGTTTCTCGTCGCCCCTCTCGCGAGATGTCCATCCATGCTTATCAATAAGTTTGCATTCCATTGCTAGGTTTTACCAAAACATGTGTCTGGTTCTCTAGGAAAATGCAGTTAATATGAAGGCTTTAGCTGACAGGCAAAATTCACTGAAAGAGAAACTTGTTTTTAACAATACCAGGACAACGCAGTAAACACATTTTCAGTACCCCTCTGCAAGGGCAATACTGTGGAGCAGTTCTTCTGTGAAATCCCCCAGATCCTCAAGCTCTCCTGCTCACTCTCCTATCTCAGGGAAGCTGGGTTTGTCATGTTTAATGCTTCTGTATTTTTGTGGTGTTTTCTATTCATCATACTGTCCTATGTGCAGATCTTCAGGGCTGTGCTGAGGATCCCCTCTGAGCAGGGACGGCACAAAGCCTTTTCCATGTGCCTCCCTCACCTGGCCGTGGTCTCCCTGTTTACCAGTACAGGTTCCTTTGCCTACCTGAAGCCCCCTTCCATCTCCTCTCCTTCCCTGGACCTGCTGGTGGCAGTTCTGTACTCAGTGGTGCCTCCAGCAGTGAACCCCTTGATCTACAGCATGAGGAACCAGGAGCTCAAGGGGTCTATCAGGAAAGTTCTTGCAGATGTGGTTCTCAGTGGTAGTAAATTTTCCATCACTCTTCACGGATGACTCCCACAGTGCCCCACTGAAGGCTTGTCCTTTGTTTGGTGTTTTCTATTTTCTTAATAATTATCTTTATAGTTGTTAGTTTTTATTATTTTCCGACATAGATGTTTGAATCCATCATACTTCTCTTGACGTATGAACCTACTCTGTCTAACTGATATAAAAGTATGCCTCTCATTGGGCAGAGCTGACACTCTCATAGCATCTCTGAAATAAAATGGACTCACTCATTGGTGTGTGCTGACTATGAAGATCGTGAGCGGTCGGTGAGGTAGATACCCAGGGCTTTCTGAGCTCTGACAGTGCAGAAGAAATTCTCCAGGGTGGTAACCTGGAGCTTTCTGGAGAGCTATAGGGACAGGCTGTACCTGGGGTAAGTGGTGACTGAAGCCTCCCTAAGTGAGAGATCATCCAAGGTAGAGTCACCCAAATGGGAAATGCTAAATACTGGTACTTGCAAGGAAAATAAACCATCCACAGACCAAAAGAGAACAGCACCTTTGCAGCCAACACATCAACCACAGAACACACCCCCCCTATGGACAACACAACCATCCCCATCTGGTTCCTTTCTCAGGCTGATCTGATGTGAAAGTCGTGAATGGTCTGTTGATCCTCTGCAGCACTTATCCACATTCTCTGCAGCGTGGGCCTGAATTTTGGGTCTGCCCAGGTGTCCTATCCACTCTTGGAGATGTTACCCACTTGGCAACTCCAGCCTTGGGTGTCTCCCCACCCTGGTGTCCTTCTCTTCCAGCCAGCCCCCCTTGCAGCTGGCCAGCAAAGCACAGACATACAGTCACACACACACTAATGAGCTCACAGAGCAAATAGCCAGAAGCAGTGTTTAATAAGGGGGCAGGACACACCATGTGATCAGGCCTAGGGTTCGGACAGATCAGCACTGAGTAACCCCTTCCCGGCTGCAGCTGACCCCTTGCATCCCTCCCCACGCACAGGCTTCTTCCTACCAGCTCAGCTGGGTTCCTCCCTGTCTGTGCCCCAGGCCCCTCCCCAATTAACAACTGTCACCAATTACTTTTTCCCCATTGGTCTCAGGTTTGTTCCATTTGTACCACCACTTGGTAGTTGGGATGCCATCGTCAAGGTCATCTGGGCCTTCAATGGCATCTCTGAGGGGTTCCCCTGGCACTGTGCCCTTGCAAGACTCGATGACCCAGAAGCTCCCCAGTGCTTCCCTCCAGGTCTCCCTGTACTTTGGCCTCTTCTCATGTCTCTGCTCTTCAGCTACTGGTGAGACCAAACTGGGACAAGTCCCTTCTCTCATGTTCTCTTTCCCATCCCAGTTCCTCACGTTATGTCCCATGTGCTTCCATGTGATGTTCAGGTGTCTTCACCCCAGAACAGGGCCTGCCCAGGGGCTCAGTTATGTGTCTCCAGTCTTCACAGCTGGTGTTGTTGATGACGTCATGATGCCAGCCTGCTCCTGGCCAACCACAGCACCGTCATGAGGTGACCTCCCCTCCCCTCCCCTCCCCTCCCCTCCCCTCCCCTCCCCTCCCCTCCCCTCCCCTCCCCCTGTTCCACCACCTCTTCAGGAAGGTGTCACCTGCTTCTAGAGTGCCTTGTACCTCCTGTTCAGCGAGGGAAGAGGCCCAGTTACCTCAGCCTCTCCACACAGCTCATGTGCTTCACGCCTCTAACTCCATCATGACAGACTCCTCTGGACCTTCTCCAGTTTCTGCATCCTCCTTTCTAAATGGGAAACCCACTGGCCCACATGGCATCCATCACAACTCCCATCCCTTCTCCGTAGGACACTCCTCAGCTGGTCGGGTCTCAACCTGTCTCGGTGCGTGAGGTTATTCTGCCCCAGTGCAGACCTTGTCCCCTTCACCTTGTAAAACTGCCGTAGGTTTCTGTTGGCCCAATCCACAAGTGTGACAATGTCCATCAAGACTGAAACTCCAACACATCAGCATTTGAAGTTTGTGGGCCAGTGCCTCTGACATGATAACAGTGTTGAGGATTGCAGGAAAATACAGCTGAAGAAATACATCTGTGTTTAATGGAGTTGCTACCCAATGTGGAAAACACCACAGAAACTATCTCAGAAATACTGTAAGAGAATACAAAACAAGAAATGCATGACCAAGGGGGTAGAATGTTCTTTTTCCAGGGTATTACAATACTCACAGAAAAGATCTTGGGTAGGAGGAAATAAAAACAGAAGCAAAGGCTGTGTTCAGGGAGAACCAGAGAGCTTTCCCTGATTTGGAAACATGAAGGGGAAGGAAGGAAGGAAGGAAGGAAGGAAGGAAGGAAGGAAGGAAGGAAGGAAGGAAGGAAGGAAGGAAGGAAGGAAGGAAGGAAGGAAGTGTCTTGACAAACCTCCTGCTCAAAGCAGAGTCAGACCAGATTTCTCAGGGCTTTATCCAACCATATCTTGGTCACTCTCTGGGACAGAGCTGGTGCTCACTCCCTGGGAAACAGCTCCCAGTGCTTGACTGTCCTCACGTTGAAAAAGTTTCTCCCTCTGTGTAGCCCGATCCTTGTTCCAGCCCAATACCTCTCATCCTCGTGTCTTGGATCACAGACATGACCCTGGCTCAGTCTCCCTGGGCAAAGGCCATGCTGCTGCATGTTCCCTAAAGATCTTACCTTCTCTGGGCTGGGCAAGCGCAGCTCCCTCAGCCTCTCCTCACAGGCAAAGTGCTCCAGTCCCTCATCCTGGGGGCTCTTTGTTCAACCCACTCCAGCTTGCTGACATCTTTCCTGTGTTGGGATCTGAAATTTGGATGCAGTGACATGGGCAATCGCCTCCCTCAGCCTCTGGGTCACACAGTCCAGGTGCTCCTGGCCTCCCTTGCACCAGGGCTCATGCTGCCTCCTGTCCAGCTCCCTTCCCACTCAGACCTTTCCCACAGGGCTGATCCCACAGCAGACTCAGCCTGTGCCATTGCCGGGTGAGTCCCCTGCAGGGACAGACAGTGGTGCTTGTCCTGCTGCATTTCCTGAAGTTTCTGCCAATTTGTTCTCTCCTGCTTCTTGAAGCCTTTCCCTGAGCACAGAGGTCTGGAGACCATGTCAGTAAAGACACAGACACAGAGGCCTTGAGTCCCTCGGTGCAACCTGTGTCTGCTGTTACTAAATTCCCTTCCTCATTCATCAGCAGCCCTGCGTTTTCCTTGTTCAGCCTTGGTTTCTAGTGCAGCAATCAATTCTTTTTGCTCTTAGTTTTCCTTGTAACTACCAAGTCCAAGAGTGTGGATGCGTTTCTGTTAGATGGAGATTTGTTGTTGAACCAGCCAGGCTCAAAGGAATTACAAGGTCACCTCGAAAAGCTGAAAACAGGACCTGCTGTGGGAGAGAAGCAGTTCCACAATAACAAGGCCTCAAAAGATGTAAATCAATGGACCTATCAGCAGTAAGATTCCAGCGCGTGGACAGCTCGTGAACATAGATGATATCCAATTAGTGAATGCATGCTTGGAGTGTGGACGCATGATCAGAGAATAGTTGCATATATAAGGAGGCTTGTTTCTGTAATAAAGGGCTTTGAGTGATTCACATTGAATTGGAGTGCTGAGTCCTTTATCGTTCCAACACAAGAGAGCTTTGCTTTTCCTTCTGTCATGGTTTAACAACAGCTGGAAACAAATCCCCACACAGCTGCTCACTCACTTCCCCCTGGTGGGATGAGGGAGAGTATCAGAAGAGTAAAAGTGAGAAAACTCATGGCTTGAGATAAAGACAGTTTAATAAGTAAAGCAAAAGCTGTGCATGAAAGCAAAGCAAAAGCTGTGCATGCAAGCAAAGCAAAACATGGAATTCAGTCACTGCTTCCCATTGGCCAGTAGGTGTTCAGCTCTCTCCAGGAAAGCCAGTTATTTGAGAAGACAAACACCATAACTCCAAACATCCCCACCTTCATTCTTCTTTCCCCAGCTTTATATTCTCAGCATGATGTCATATTGTACGGAATATCCCTTTGGTCAGTTGGGGTCAGCTGTGCCAGCTGTGTATCCCCCTTGCTTTTTGTGCACTCCCCACCTTCTCATATTTATACTATTCCATGCACATATGCACGTGTAACTTTCCGTGCTCAATATAAGCACGTGTAAAATTAATCTTCACAGAATCGCGGGTGTATTTTCCTTCTGTGCACATTTGCACGTGTACTTTCCATGCTTAATACAAGCACATGTACTTTCCGTGCACATTTGCACGTATAACTTTCTCTGCTCAATACGAGCACGTGTATAAATTAATCCTCGCAGAATCGCGGGTGTATTTTCCTTCCGTGCACATTTGCACATGTAACTTTCCGTGCACATTTGCACGCGTACTTTCCGTGCTTAATACAAGCACGTGTACTTTCCGTGCACATTTGCACGTGTAACTTTCTGTGCTCAATACGAGCACGTGTATAAATTATTTCCGCGCACAATCGCGAGTGTATTTTCCTCCCGTGCTTCCACATAAGCACGTGTAATATTCCATGCATATTTGCACGTGTAAGTAAATTAACCCTCGCAGGATTGCGAGTGTATTATAAATTTACCCTCGCAGAATCGCGAGTGTACACTTCCCGTACTCACTACAAGTACGTGTATCTCTTTAAAGATAATCCCACACCGTGTTTAGGCAAGTGTGTACTTCTCCGGGACTCAGGGATGGCTCCGGTATTGTTTTGGTGAAGCCACGTGCATGCACACTGTGGACCGCCTGTTGTATTAGTTGCTGCCCCTTAATAATTTTCCTCAACTGATATCCAAACCTTTATTTAAGTCACTTTGGAGTGCTAAAACCCTGTTTCTCACCGGTTTAATAAAAGTTGTTTTGGACCCTGTTGTCCCTTAAACTAACCTCGGGGTACCTCTGTGACACCCACTCCCTAAAACATCACTGCATGCCCTGTCCTGAGCCCAGGGAGAGCCCCAGCACAGCAACGTGCTTATAGGAGCAGCGGATGAGGCCTACCCAAGTGTTGGGCCTTTTGTTCAAAATACAAGTTTTTCAGGGCAGGTTTTTTCTGGAGTTTTTTCTTTATTTTGACCCCCATGCCCCCCACTGCCCCCTGGTGACACCCAGTAGCAGGTGATATCAGTATTGGCCTAAAACACCGAGATGTTGGCAGCAGTGGGTTTACCTGAGCTCTTGTCCACACTCTTCTGGATGTAGTTCATGGGGATCCCGTCATAGCAAATAACACGGGAGAAGGTGTAGCCACATTGCCATTGGCTGGCTGGCACCTCCAAGAGGCTGTAGACGGTGTAGGCCTCTCCCCAGCTTTGAGGCTACACTTTTGGGTGCCAGCAGGACGTCCCCGTGGGTCCAGGTCACCAAGATGTCCACCAGGTGGAAACTGGCCACCAAGCAGGTCAAGGTCACCGATTCTTGACGGGCCAACTGCTCAAACGACGGCAGGATTGAGATATTTATAAACATATATGAGATCCCCTCTCAGCTTTTCCTCTCCAGGTGAACAGCCCCAGCTCTCTCAGTCTCTCACCAGAAAGATGCTCCAGACCCCTCAGCATTTTTGTGTCCCTCTACTGGACTCCCTCCAATAATTCCTTGTCCTTCTTAAACTGCGGGGCCCAGAACTAGACCCAGTAACTCCAGATGTGGCCTCACCAGGGCAGAGCAGAGGGGCAGGATTCACCTCCCTTGACCTGCTAGTCACACTCTTCTTAACGCACCCCAGGTACCACTGGCCTTCTTGGCCACAAGGGCACATTGCTGACTTGTGGTCAACCTGTTGTCCACCAGAACTCCCAAGTCCTTCTCTGCAGAGCTGCCTTCCAGCAGTTCCACCCCAACCTGTACTGGTGCCTGGGGTTATTCCCGCCCAGATGCAGGACCTTACATTTGCCCTCATTGAACTACTCAGTCATTTGTCCCAACCCAGGTTGAGGATGGAGAGATTGAGGAGGAAGAAGTACATGGGGGTGTGGAGGTGCTGGTCACAAGCTATGGTGGTGATGATGAGGCCGTTGCCCAGCAGGGCAGCCAGGTAGATGCCCAGGAAGAGCCAGAAGTGCAAGAGCTGCAGCTCCCGTGTGTCTGTGAATGTCAGGAGGAGGAACTGGGTGATGGAGCTATTGTTGGGTATTTCCTTTGCATGTGAAGGTGGGGACATGTCGTAGGAGGAAAAGACAGTGACAAGTTAGGGGAGACTTCTCTTAGCAAAATAAACATGCCATTTCTCATGAAAAACCCCCTCCTTGAATGAGGGATGTTTCAGCTCGTTCTCCATTTCTACCAACCGACAAACACGGTTCATCACAGCTTAAAATGCAGCTTGGGCACCTAGTTTCCATGAACACACCCCTGGGACAAAACGCCCTGTGTTGGTGCCAGAACTAAAATGGACCCAATTTCCCACCCCAACCCCAGAGAGCAAGAGCACCAGGGACAGGTGGAGAAACAGGGAAGGACACTGCAGTGCTCCTGGAAAATAAAGCAAGGACAGAAAGGAAGATGGGCATGCTGTGAAACCTTCTCTTTACCTGGCTGTGCTGCTGCCACTCACATGGCACAAGTTCTTTTGGCCCCATTATTGCGTACCACATTCCAGGAATCCTTCACGTGGAGGTCCAGACACTGAGGTGGAGACTCTTGACCTGGACCCCATGGCTTTGGGGCAGAGGCACTGCTGGGGAGGAGCAGAGGCCAGGGGGTTGCACTGGGAATGTGTCTGCACTGCAGGGGATGGCAGGGGGCTTCCGGAATCTCCTCCCCAGCATTTCTGGTAGCAGCTTCCTCTCCCTGCCCATGTCTCTCCTGCCTGGAGCTCTCCCTGTCTGCAGCTGTGTCTCTGTCCCTGAGTCTGTTCCCTGTCAGTGTCACGGACCCCATCCCACCCACTGTGTGCTCAGCTCTGTCCTGCAGACCCTTCCCAGTGGCACCTCTGTGTGTGCAGGGGCTCAGGAGCAGCTCAGACAAATCCTAGCAAGAATTGTGGTCTCAGTGACTTCTCCAGGGCAATGAAATAAATCCCCATGCACAGCTGGTCCCTGGGCTCCTTTTCCAGCAGCACCTGCAGAGCACAGCTGGGACTGGACCCAGCAGCTGCCCGCACCCAGTGTCACCAGCCCATGACCCTGCCCAAGCATTGTCCTCACACGGTGCCGGTGCCGGGGGCCTCGATCCCTTCCCCAGAGTCACTGGGTATCCCCTCACCTTGATATTCTCTGCCAGCTTGTTTCCTCCTGGCAGCCAGGGAGCAGAGAGACAAACAGGGAGTGTGAGATGGGGAACACACACCCAGCAGCACCACAGCATGGGGGGTGCAGTGCCATGTGAAGACCTGGGAGAAGAATCTCTGCCCAGCCAGCACCCTCCAACAGCCTCGCAGCAAAGCCCCTGTCAGCAGATGCCGGCACAGCTGCCTTTGAAATGGCTGTGGTTACCTTTTCTGCACCGCTGAGAAAGGCCATGACGAAGTCCGTGTATCCTCTTAGTAATTCATTCACTGGTAACAAATCAGCATCTAATAAAGGAGGAGAGCAGGGAGGACTGCAGAGAGGGTCTGGTGGTAGGAAGAGCAGAGGAAGGAGCTCTGCCCTCCGTCCAGCCCAGTGCCTGCTCCCCAGGCACAGTCTTCCTATGCGTGTCAGGGCTGGTAGGTGCCCGGCAGATGGGCTGCGATGCTGGAGCCAGGCAGGACAGGGAAACCCCCAGTGCAGCGGGTGAGGAACTCGCTTCAGACAGGCAGAAAAGGTCCCTGTCCCACAGCAAGGCTGCCTCCTGCCCACCCAGCTGCCTCTCGCTGCCCATTCCCTGGAGCAGGAGCTGGGTCCCCCCTCCCTGTAGAGGCTGTGCTGGGGCCGGCTCCCAGCTTGGAGCAGCCCTGGACTTCAGGCAGCATCATGCCCACCACCTGTGGGAACCCCCTGCCAGCGTGTGGGCAAACGTGATCTTGGTGTCGAGAAGGGTGCGCTCACTGGTCCCCACAGTGCCCAGGCAATCAGGGCCCCTCACTCACCCATCTGTGGTGGCTGGACCACATCCACCTGGTTGGGCTGCGGTGGAGCACTGACCTCCTGGGGAGCCCTAACCTTCTCCTGCAGGGCCACCCTGGGACAGCTAGGGTTGTTTCCTGCTGGACCTTCCCAGGGCAGCCTGGAGGCTCTCTCCGCCATTTTCAGGAAGGTGGAAGCTCTGGTGAAATGCCTTGACACTGCGGGTCTGCCAGTAGCAGCGGGGAAAGATATGAGCTGCACTCATGTGCTCCTCGCCAGAGAGAGATGTGAGCTGCGCTCAGGAGCAACTTGCCACAAGTCTGCCAGGGGCAGCAGGGGGTCTGCCAGGGGCAGCTAGAGTTAGGCTGTGGTTGGACTCAATGATCTTAAGTGTCTCTTCCAACAAAAACGATTCTATGAATCTGTGAAAGACGTGGGCTACGCTTGGGGCTCTCACCAGCTCTGTGCTCGTGCCCTGTCCCATCACTGTCCTGCTGGACAGTGCGGGCTGGGGCTGCAGCTGTGCTGAGCACATGCAGGGCAGGGCAGGTTGTCCCCTTGGAAGGCTCAGAGTCAGCTCAACCCTGGGTACCCGGGTGCTAAATTTGAATCCCAGTTTCTAAAAGTTCCACCACCCATTGCTCTAAGCACAGTCTTTAACAGTCCATTGCACAGCTCAGTTTTCCCGGAGGCTGGTGCATGATGGGGCATGTGACAGACCCACTCACTGCCATGCTCCTTGGGCCAGGTGTCTATGAGGATGTTCTGGAAATGAGTCCCGTTGTCTGGCTCGGTTCTGTCTGGGCTGCTGTGTCACCACAGGACTTGCTTTTCAAGGCCCAGGACAGTGTTGCGGGCAGTGCCGTGAGGCACGGCGTATGTTTCCAGTCATCCAGTGGTGGCTCCACCATTGTAAGCACAGAGTTCTTGCCGTGGCGGGTTTGTGGCAGTGTGATATAGTCAATTTGCCAGACCTCCCCATATTTACACTTCAGTCATCACCCTAGACACCACACAAGCTTTGACCACTTGGCTTGCTTGATTGTAGCGCATATTTCACAATGGTGAATAACCTGTGCAACAGCCTCCATGGTCGAGTCAACCCCTTGATCACGAGCCCGTCCACATGTTGCATTCCTTCCTCGATAACCTGAGGCATCATGGGCCCAAAACGTCATAAATAAATCACCTTCATCTTGCCAGTGCAAATCTACCTCAGCCACTTTAATCTCGGCAGCTTGATCCCACCAATGCCTCTGTCTGTCTCTGTGTTTGTGTGGCAGGTGTTACATCAGAAGCACTGTTCCAGCCAAGTCACTGCATCTCTTTCTCTTCTCCCTCTGCTGTCATCATGGCTGTACCAGCTGTCCGCTGTGCTTTCTGACCTCATGGACCCTCTTGTCCTGCGTCACTTCTGCTGCTAAATCCTGTTCCTGCAAGAGAAGTGACGACCAGTCAGCGTCCCCTCTGTGGCATCTGGACCTTCCAGAGCTGGACAGCTGGTGGAAACTGTCCCCATCAGCCAAGGCTCTGTGTGAAGTCTTCTCCTGGCACAGGAACAGCTCTGGCCGTGCCTGGTGAGCACCGTGCTGCCCCAAGGAGAACAGCAACACTGGCAGTGACTCCTGGGCAATGTCCAGCTGGGCAGAGATGATTTGAGGGCAGGTGGGCAGCAGACCCTGAGGCTGTGCCGGGGGTGGCCACATCTGGCTCCTCCCAGCAGGATTTTGGAAAGCCCTTTCCAAGCTGTGAGCACCCCGACAAGGGTATGGGGCAGGAACAGCCCCACCCCTGGGGCCCCAGCCCCCAGCTGGCCTCTGTCTGCAGACTGTGACAACTCCCAAACAGGCTCTGCCTCTTGTCCCGTCTGACTCAGTGAGGTGAGAGCAGAGTTAATGGTTCAATAAGCTGTGCAGTAACTCGGAATAATGACAATTACTGGAGGCATTCAATTAAATCACAAATTTACTAAAAATTACAGCAAATAGTGGCTTGGCAAAAGTTTGTAACTATATCATAAAACTTAGCAAGACGTCAACAACAAAGTTGTTATCCTGGGTGGTAAGGGACGTTTTGACAGGCAAGTTTGCAATGATGTGGCTTGGGTGCACAATTAGATATTTCTGACGTTGGACAGTAATGCTTCTATTTTGGTCGCTTATCTTATGTAGTTTTAGGATGTTCTTTGGCATTTCATCATGTTTCAGATGTCAGACCAGGGTCAATTAACACACTGCCCAAAGTACTTTTGCTCTGAACCAGCTCGTAAAAGCAGCATGCTTGCATTCGTTAGACCTTTCCCTTGGGATACATGCTGAGAGATGCAGACAAGTGTCTGCAGGAGAAATTGGTGATTTGTTGATTAGAGCCTTTGTTCCAGTCCCACGAGAACATCTAACACCAGCAAAGCCTGCACAAACCTGGAAACAGCAGCATAATGTGGGAACACAGGCACAACCTGGAAACATAGGAATGATCTGCAAACACAGGAACAATGTGGAAACACAGGAACAACCTGGGAACACAGGCACAACCTGGAAACATGGGAACAACCTGCAAACACAGGAACAACCTGGAAACACAGGAACAACGTGGAAACACAAGAACAACCTGGAAACACAGGAACAACCTGGAAACATAGGCACAACCTGGAAACACCGAAACAACCTCGGAACACAGGCATGAGCTGGAAATACAGGAACAACATCGAAACACAGGAACAACGTGAAAACACAGGCATGAGCTGGAAACACAGGAACAACCTGGAAACACAGAAACAACCTGGAAACACAAGAACAACCTCGGAACACAGGCATGAGCTGGAAATATAGGAACAACGTGGAAACACAGGCACGAGCTGGAAACACAGGCACAAGCTAGAACCACAGGCACAAACTGGAAACACAGGCCGCAGAAGCCCGAGACATGAGTGTGGAGAGCTGCCTGGAGCAGGAGGAGGGTGCTCAGTGCCCACAGGCTTCTGCTGGTGGCCACAGGGCAGGGGTGGCCATCGGACAGGGCAGCACTCACAGACCAAGGCAAGAGCAAAGTCTGGGTCCAAGCTCAAGACGTTTGAGAACATCCGCTGCCTCAGGCACCTCTGAGGTAGAGACATCTCACCTGAGGTTGAAGTGCCTGTGGCTTCCATGTTTCAGTTTTAAACTCCAGAGCTTAATAGGAAATATTTAAACATGTTTATATATAATATGTATTTAAGACCTGGAGGAATTCAGGTGATCAGGGAAAAAGAAGAATTACAAATTGGAAAAGGATTCCTGAAGGTTGCCTTTGCAAAGAAAGGGCAAAAGCCACTCAAGCCTGGATGAAGGGGGAAACTGTTCAGAGCCCAGACCAACACATCCAGATGCTGAAGGCTGTTGCCCTTCCCTGCAGTAGCTGAGCTGCGTGGAAAAGCCTATTCCAAACAGACAAGGAAAGAAGGGCACAAGGACTCTGTCCTGGGCAAAGCAGCTCTGCTCCACTCCCCTCCACTCAGCCCAGGCTGCTCTGCTCAGCTGCATGTTTGCTCTGATGTGAAGAAGAAATTCCAATTGTAACTGCTCGGCGGTGGTAATTTGTGACCAGGGAAGCTCTGCTTCTCCACCTTTTAGCAGCAGCAACTGAAGCTCCTCAGCTCTCCTCATGGAGGACGAGAAGGGGTCAAGCAGGCTGGAAGCAGGAATGGCAGAGGCAGAAGGGCTCCGTGTCAGGGAGGGAGGTTTCCCTGGCTGGCAAAGTGAGAAGCTCAGCAGTTCTCCTGGTCCTGTAGCTGCGCTGCAATGTTGGGGAGCTAATGACACCTTTGGCCAGCAGAGCTGGCACTGGAGCATGGACTTTACCCCGGGCCAAGGCGCCCCATGCTGCTGCCCAGCAGATCAGCGCTGGTGCCGGTCTCTGAAGAACAGCCACGAGCAGGTTAAAGCTTCTTGTGGGTAACAATTGGAGACAAGTCAACAAAGGAAACCATGTGGATGGTGTCTGTGACAGGCTGCCTGGTCAGGGTGAGACTAGTGATGAAACCTCTTACTCCAGCTGCAGGAGGCATTGTGCTTGCGGACTCTTGTCCTGCTGGGGGACTTCAACCACCTGCCACCTGCTGGAAAAGTAGCATGGCGAGCTGTCGGCAATCCAGGAGCATCCTGGAGTGCATGGAGGTTAAGTTCTTAAGCCAGGGAACAGCCCTGGGGGATGAAAGATTGGCCATGAGCCGGCAATGTGCGCTTGCAGCCCAGAAGGCCCATTGTATCTTGGGCTGCACCTTGGGCTATAAGGTCACAGAGCTGTGCTGTGTCACGTCCTGATGTGCAGCGCTGTGCCGTGGCACCATTCCAGCAGTGCTGGCAGCGGCGGCGGCAGCAGCAGCAGCGGCGGCGGCAGCAGCAGCAGCAGCAGTGCTGGCAGCAGCAGTGGTGGCATTGCTGGCAGCAGCGGTGGTGGCAGTGGCTGAAACGTTGGTGGCAGCACCAGCAACAGGAGCAGCAGTGCCATGGTCCAGGTGCAGGGGGCCGTAGCCCCCACTCTCCTGTTTTTCCTCCTCCTGGTGGCCCTGCAAGTCCAGGACATCGGGGCTGCTCCGTGGCAAAGACGGGGATTAGGTAGGGGGCAGCAAGGGCCAGCACCCAACCCTGGCAGCACCTGGGGGTGACAGTGGGGCTGGGCTGTGGTGGGGCAGGGCTGGGAGAACATGGGGCCGGGCTGGGCCAGGTGAGCCGTGGCAGCTCTATGGGCAGTGGGAGGCAGAGGCCCTGCAGAGAGGTCCAGGGGGCTGCAGCTGCTGTGGGGGCATTTTCCAGCTGAAAGGTGGGGCCGGGAGCAACGCTGCCAGGAGAGACACTGTCCCTAGAGCTGTCCCTGTGCCACCCTGCCCTGGGGCAGCGTCCCCCAGCCCGCATGTTGTGGCCGGAGCGGCACTGCAGGGCCAACAAGAGCCCGTGGGAGCACTTCATCCCCAGGCTGGTCACGGCTGTGCTCGGGGCTGTGGCTCTGACGCTTCCCAGCTGGATCCTGCCTTTCAGCCCCGGGATGTCTGTCCTTGGGACATGTCTGCTTAGGAAAACAGGAGCACTCCTGCTCTTGCCCTGCAGTGCTCTCCTTGGGGAACCCAGGTCCTCATGGGACGCACAGCCTGGGGAACAGAGGGGGCAGCGCTGGTGAAGCCTCTCACTGCTCAGCGGGTTCTTCTCCATGAGATGTGGGAATGATCGTTTTTTTCCTCCAGTGCTTTTGTGGGGGCTTCTTCTGTGCACAGTAGAAATCTCCCAGTAGGAAATCCCTGAAGGGTCATTGATTGTCCTTGAAGGGTATTGCACATGGCCTGGAAACAGTATTTTGAGAGCTGCCAGGTGCCAGCAAATGTGTCACCCCAGCTCCTCCACAGCTTTGGAAGCCTCCACCCACATCTGGGTGCCATGCCATTACCTGACCCCCCCTCCAGTCACTGCAGATCACTGAGAAAGAAGTAGATGACAAGATCTAATGGAAATGTGCTTGATTACAGCTGCGCCTATGGCCGATGGTCACCCGACTTCCCAGCTGGATCTTGTCTGGGAGCCTCAGGGCAATGCCCCAGGTCTGTCGCTTGAATGAGTGAGCATTCAGGTTTTACTATTCTGTTCATATGAAATTTAACTTAATATTTTCTTGTCCTATGCTCAGATGTGTGGAAGAGCAGAGAGGGAATGGGTGAAGCCTAGTGATGTGCCCCAGGGCACTCTGCCTTGCAAAGCTCTTTCTCAGCCTCTCTGACCCTGCACTGTTTCCAGTGCTGGCTGCAAAGCCAGTGGGCTTGTTGGGCTTGAGTTGAGACCTGGCGTGGGCTCCAGGGAGTCCTTTCTGCCAGCAGCTCCGTGCCCAGTTTGCTTTAGATCAGCATGGTGCAGGCACCTGGTAACCTCACAGCGCTCCAGAGTGGAAGGCGGACACCAATGCCATGGAGCAATCCCATGCTTGAACTGAATCCACTGCTTTTCAGATCTAAAGAAGTGCACTGAAATATTTCATGGGAGCTTCTCTGTTCTGTCTGTTTGCAGACATGGCTGGACGTGATGTGTATCCAGCTCCCGGGCTGGGTTCCAGGGCTGAAACTTGGGGTCATCGCATGGGTACGTCATGGCTTTTTACTTCCTTTGATAGCTGCCAGCTCAAAGCTGGAAGGGGGGTGAGACATCTCTTGCGAGTGTGAGAATACGGACCTGCATTGTGCCGTGTCCTTATACTATCCCCTGATACGTTCCGCTATTCAGTTACGGTGGTGTGTGTTGATGCCATAAAGTCAACAAAAAGACTCTTTAACACAGTTTTAAAGTGTTAAAAAGCAGCACTTTCATTATAGTGTGCTGGACACTCAGACAATTGCTCCTTTAATCCAGCATGCACGTGATTCGCATTCCTTGGTATTTATTACAAATATCTGTTGCATATTCATTTGTTTCTACCGCTTAGTTAATGCGTTAAACGTAAGTTATTTCCATAACCTGCCCTCTGCCGGAATTCCATCTTTGGTATTCCAGAGTCTGCATCAGGGGTCTCTAGTGGTCCCGGGTGTCTTCACAGCTGGTGTCCACCCGCGATGTTGGCTACTTGACCTGATTTCTTGAGCATGCACATTGTCATTTTGTGCTGCTACTCAGCAAAAGTCATGTAGCTCTTTCTCCATTGAGTGGAACTTTCCACTTTCCCGGCTTGCAAGCCAAGGACATCCCGCTTTGCCTCATGCCCAGTCTCTATAGAGCTGTTGTTTCTCTGTTAGGTTTCTCTTACATTATGCCTGGTCTTGCTACATTATGCCTTGGGGTTTCTAAAAGATTTTTGTTCCTCTTACTAGTATCACAATGTATGATGGAAACTCGTGGTGGGTGTTCAGTTGCAGGTGTGGGTACAGGGACGGCTTTTCCAGCTCCTCAGCTGGATCCTGTGCCACAGCTCACCTGGCATCGCAGGGATGAGCAGTCTGCTTTGACAGGCTAAGCTCTCGTTTTCAGGGCTTTATTTGTGAGGAATTTACCTTTACACTTTCTGTTAAGGTCCCCAAAGAGCAAAGTATAAGGCAGAAATAGGAAAATCTTCCCGGCGCTCATCAGAAGTCCTAGCGGAAATCCTGACGGAATTGGACAAAGCGGAACATGGTGTGTATATATCGCTCCTAAGCAGAAGATTTGGGAAGCTGAGCTTAGGTGCACGCCTGGACAAGCTGTAGCCTACACGGCAGGAAGGGATTGATCAGAGCAGACTTTTCCTGGGCTGCAGGCCCGGCCTGGCCAGGAGCAGAGCAGCCCCAGCTCCCCGGCCTGGTCCAGCCTGGCTGTTCTCCTTGATGTCTGAGGACTCTCAGTGACACCCTGGGGACAGGGACAGGACAGGCTGGACACCCAGCTTGAGGCCAGACACCAGACTTCAAGGCAATTAAGAATGAAGGGCTCTGAATTCAGACCCAGGCGGTTCAGCTCTCCCTTTCTAGTTGTGTCTTAGATAACCTGGTGGTAGTTTTCCTCTTTTGGGGGACAGTGGGCTCCTAACTGCCACTTGTGAAAGTGCCCAGAATACAATTGCGGAGCTTGCAGTTCAGTCCACCCTGTGTGTCTGTCACCCTTCCCATGGGATGGAGTTGGCGTGATGGGAAGTGCTGCTCACAAGGGCTCTTTCCCTGGCTGAACTGGCTGCAGCACCTTCCTGTCCTCTGGGAAGGAAGTCATTTACCATCATCTTGCAGTTTGCCAAAAGCTCACTGGGTGGAATAAGATCACATGCAATCTCCTAGTCCCTCAGCAGGTCAGGATTTGCTGTCTACTGCTAAACTGGAAAGTTTTTCTCCATGAATGACATATTGTTTGGACTACTGACTGGATGCACCCTCAAATGTCCAGGCTTTGTTTCTAAGTGTTACTAATGTATTCTGAGAAGTATTGCCATCTGAAGATATTGTGTCTCTGATGAGAAATGGTTGCTTCTAATTAAAACAACCCAATTCCTTTCTAAAGAGCTGGACCATGAGACTGTGGAGAAGGAGGCATTTCAGAAAGGAGGCGGCCATGCAGTGCCAGTCTCTGAGGAAAAACCGCGGGCAATTCAATCACCAGGCACGGCAGGTAATTGCTGTCCTTCAGTCACCCAGTGTCATAAACCAACGTAACTCTGACAATTTGGGAATGAGCCCATCTGAACCACGCTCAGCAGATGATGGGGAACATGACTCTTATCGAAGGTACCTCCCGCAATCCCTGCATCCCAGAGCTTGCCGTGAGTCCACCCAGGCACAATAGAGGGGGATCCCTCCTGTCAGCTGAGGTCCAAAGGGATGTGCTGAGATCGAGCGTGGGTTAGAGGGAACCTGCACCATCCTCCTGCATCCTCTGCACTTGAGCCATGCTGAGAAAGGCTTTACCTTTCTTTGATTCTTGGCAGTGCTGTCCAGCCCCAGGGAAGCCTGAAACACCGAGATATAGGAATTTTTTCAAAAGATTCCAGGCACTGAGCAGCCTTGCAGGGAGCCATAAGTGGGAGACAAGTCCTGAAGGCTGGGGGCATGCAAGCGGTGCAAAGCTGGAGCAAAGGCAAAGAGGGAGAGCGAGGTTCGGGTGCCCCCTGAGAGGGCCCAACCCTGTCCTCCTGGGCTGTGGGTCCCCTGGGGAGGGAGAGCTGGGCGTGGCATTCCCTGACACAGGGATGGTTTTTGTCTGTCTCGCTCAAAGGGACAGCTGGTCAAACAGCTGCGCTCCCCCACCTGCTCTCCCTCTGCCTCGCGAGGTCTGTCCAGTGGGACCACTTGTCCCAAAGGGTCAGAGGAGCCTCCGTGCAACAGCACTGGTGAGCCTTGGTTTCCAAGGGAAAGGTGGGCGAGCACAAAAGAAATCGTGTGCAAATGGGAAGAATCACCAAGAAGGGGGAACAAAGCCGGCACTCTGGGAAAACTGGATTATGGCCATCCCAGAGTGTAAGCAAAGCTGAGAGGAGAAAGAGAGACTCCAGAGT
Organism: Nesoenas mayeri; assembly: GCF_963082525.1. NCBI lineage: Eukaryota > Metazoa > Chordata > Aves > Columbiformes > Columbidae > Nesoenas > Nesoenas mayeri. The sequence continues at coordinate 3,262,152 of NC_137545.1, read as the reverse complement.
GCATCAGTTTGCATCAGCTTTGGGAATTTCATTTGCTTCTTCTGAAACCAAGGAACCGTTGCAGCCCCAGTATGTTCACTGGTTCAGACATGCTGACAAAGTGAGAAAGCACATTTCCTGGCAATGTCAGACGCCTGTGAGATTACCCATAGTGTACGGGCACACTAACATATGGAATTGTTCCTCCAGGTCGGGATGGCAACAGAAAAATTGTGGAACGTTACGTTTCCCCGACGTACTGTGGAGAAGGCTTCCTGGTGATCTTCCTCTGTGTGCTGTTTGGGGTGATAGTGTGTTGTGTGTTCTGGTTCTGGATCAGGAGACAAAAGTGAGTTGTTGGGGTTGCTGTTGCCCAGCTTCTATATGAGATGGCTACTGTTAGCCATGAAGCATTTAGAGGTACGGTATTCTAAAGTGCCGAGTCAGTTACTGGCCAAACTCCACTGAGAGTTCGGCTGAAAGATGTTTTAACTGGCCTCTCAGTTCCTGGGCACTCTGTCCTGAAACCTGTTCTTACTGTTGCAAGCGTTAGTTACAACTGACTCTGCCTCAACAAGAGCAGCCCCGCAGCCAGACGTAGGCAGAGCAAGGTCAGGAGCAAAAGCGAAGGATGACATTGCCATGGCAAGTGAGAAGCGCAATAGAGACATCTGCCTACCAGACAACCCACCAGCAGAAATCGCCCTGTTGGGTGCTGCTGTAAATCCCAGATGTTCACCTCAGCCGAGGTGTCCCAGCAGCTCTGGCCGCAGCTCCGTGCAGCGAGTGCCCGCACCCCACAGTGCCCAGCGCCGCCCCGCAGCATCGCACCCACTGGCACCGCGGCCACGGCGGGGCCTCAGCAGCCTCTTCTCTCCGCAGGCGCCGTAACCAGGAGCCATCGCCTGTGCCTGGAAAACTGGGGGAGCAATAAATACAGATCAGCAGCACAACTGTCTGGGTCGTAATGGCAGCAAACGCAGGAATTCACCGATTCTGGACCAAACTTCATATCGGGGCACGCAGGGAGGTGGGCGCCTGCGGTGCCGGCAGCCAGAGAGCTGGGCATGGGGCTGAGGGAGCCCAGCTTCCCTGCCGGGACCAGCCTGCCAAATTCTGAGCCACAGAGGAACAGACGGGACTCATTAACAGGTCATCACCCCCAGCTCTGCCCCCCGTGCCAGCTCGCTCTGGGGTGCACAGGACAGGGGGGATGTGTACGGCAATACCAGCCCCAGCCCCTCTGCTGTCCGCACACCATAAGGCAAAGCCGTGGATAAAGCACAGAGTGGCACAAAGCTGATATCAGACATCTGTTCTGGTTGTGGCTGCGATGCAGTTAATTTTCTGCCCAGCAGCCCATGTGGTGCCGAGTGTTGGATTTGTGACCAAACGTGTCGCAGCTGCGAAAGCTGTTTGTGTTCGACTGCGTGGGCAGGAGACGGACCCAGCGGGCGGTGCCTGGGGCCGGGTGCTGAGCTGGGCTGTCCCTCGGGCACTGACAGCTGGAAGGCTCGTGGAAAAGGAACGTATTTTAAGGAGCATGTAAGGAACGTTTAACGAAGACCCGTTGTTTTTACATAACTGAGGACCTGGTGCCTGACCCCAGCAGGGGGGAAGGACCGAGAGACATCGGACTGTGAAACCTTAATATAAAACACAGTCTCTTCCCGGAATATGTAGTGTCACGTGTATACAAACCGACACCTGTATTGACAAGTTAATTTAGGGGGAACTGTAGCCAAAGTACCAGGAATCCATATCTTAAATGGATTGATAAGGGGAAGGGTATTGTGTGCGTTGGGATAGTCTGTAAACCCTGCACTACCAACCAATGGGGAACAGGGCAGGGAAACTGCGGCCGGGATTTTGGGGGATACAAGCAGGGGCTTTTCGCCCTGTTATGTGTGCCGACCTTTAGGTAGAACACCCGCTCTTGCAAAATCGTTATTAAAACGTGCTTTGCCGAGAGATCCTGCCTGGGCCTGTTATATTTGCAAAATAATCGTTTCCTACAAGCAGAAACACAGCCTCCTCATGTTTTCCTCAGCATCTGCTCCAAACTGAGATTCAGTGGGAACCAGGAGGATCCGTCTGAATCCAAGTAGCAAGACAGAGACACCAATGAGAGACGCCCCTTTGCGCAGACGGGGCTGAACTTTGTTCAGCTCTACGGGGCTGTAAGAAAACGACTTGCAGAAGTGCTGCAAGGCTGCTCCAGCCCCGGAGTGACAGCAGGGCCGCTCTGGTCCCTTCAGCGGGATGTGCTCTGGGGACAGAGCAGCGAGGGGACCGGGCAGGAGCAGCCGGGCCGAGGGGAGAGCCCAACGCTGGGCTCTGGGGACACTTGTAGTCAGGCGTTGCAGCAGACACCCCCGTTGCTATGGAAGCGGGGGCTTTCCGAGGCCGGCCCTGCGCGGCGCAGCCCCTGTCGCTATGGTAACGGGTCCTTCACCGAGGGCGGCGCGCTGTATGCGGGCTGTCGGGCTGAGCGCCGGGCGGGAGTTCGGCACGGCCGGGGGTGCCGGGCGGTTCCCCGGTTCCCGGGAGGCAGCGGGAGCCGTTGCGGTGCCGGGATCAGCTCTCGGCCCCTGGATTCTCCGAGCGCGGTGCCGGGGCGGGTCAGGAGGAGCTGGGCTGGGAGCAGAGGAGCCCCCGGGGGAGCCGGGGCGGGTCCGCTGCACCCACACTGTCCCGGGGGAGCGGGTCGGGGGGCCGGTCCCGGGGCCAGCAAGGCCCCAGTCGGGGCAGCGCTGGGCGGCAGCAGAGGGGTCAGGGAGCGGCTGCAGAGCCCCGAGCTCCGCGTCCTGTTCCAAACCCTCAAACACTGGAACGTTGTGTTTTGAAAGGAATTGAACCCCATGTTGTCTCTACCCCAAATCCCCTTTATTCAGGTGCATGAGTCACTGACGTGTTTTGGGTCAGTGAGAAACCTGGTTTTGGAGAAGCCCGTATAACCCCCAGGTGTGTCCATCCCAGCTGTGGTGCCGGTCAGTGGGTTGCCCGGTGCCAGCCCACCGTGCCAGCCCAGCTCCTGGGACGTAGTTCCACACGCAGTTACGCGTGTGCACACACACACACATACACACACGCACCGACACAGGCGCACATGCCGGAACACATACACACTCACGTACACACTCACACATGTCTACACACACACGCATGTTCACACACACCCACACGTCTATACAGACGCAGCCACACACGTCTGCACACACCCAGACATGTATGCACACGCGTGTCTACACAGGCACACACGAACATACATGCTCACATACATGGACACGTGTGCGCACACACACACCTGTGCACACCTTCTCATAGAATCATAGAATCCCAGGCTAGAAGGGACAAGGATGAACTGGTCCAAACTTTCCTGGCATAAGCCCGGTCTGGATGAGCTGCCCCAGTGCCCCATCCAGCTGAATCTTTAAAGTGTCCAATTTTGGGGAATTCACCAGTTCCCTGGGGAGATTATTCCAATGGCTGATGGCTCCCATGGTGAAAAATTTCCTTGTTGTGTCCAGTCAGGATCTCCCCAGGAGAAGCTTGTACCCTGTTCCAGGGTCTTGCCAACCTCATAGTAAAAAATGTTCTTTTATCAAGTGCATTGGTATTCTCTGGCGAGACAGGACTCTGATGGTACAGGACCAGGATGTCACCAATGGGTGACTGAGATTGCTTAACGAACCACTGTCAAAGATATTAGCAAAAGTGGTTTTAATATGATGTTGTAAAAGTGTGACTTAACCAAGTTCAATGGCAAGTTCACTCTATTGCTGTACGGCACAATCATTTGAACGGTGATTGAAAACTCCTGAGGCACAGATCAAAGTACCAGGACACTCTTCTGCTCTTTCCTCAGGCTTTAACAGCATCTTGCAGCATGGACGGCCCGGGTGGATGTAAGAGTCAGTCTGAAGATGGAACAGTATTTGCCTGAAACATCGTCATCAGGGACTGGGAGAACTGAGGGCCTGACAGAAAGAACAGATGGACAGTGACTTGGAGAGAGGCCTGAGGAGAAGAATTGTGTTGCACAGGTCTCTCTGACCTGGGGGCTACCAGTAACAATAGCTGCTGTATGGACTTCACCTGCTGCCTCAACCAAGTTTGTCCCCACCTCCTAAAAGGGATTGTTATACAGGTCTCTCCAACCTAGGGACAATAGCTGCCGCCCAGAAGATGGATTCTCACCTGCTGCCTCAGTCACACCTGCCCCCGCCTCCTCCTTGAAACAAAGGCCAACGAAGAAGAGCATGCACAGAAGCTCGCCAGGGATCTTGAGGTGACCCAGTGCACCAGAGAGAGACCCTTGAATGCAAGGCGACGCAGGCACAGATGGATCCTGGCAAGCTAAGCGGGGACTTTTCGGGCCTGCACAGTTAAGCCTGGATTGTGAAACAAAGGCGGAGATTAGCCTTGAACAATGGGAGCAAGGGGGAGTGAAGAAGCCAGGATGCTGGTGGCCTTTTTTTCACCTGGGCACACACTGGCTCATGTTCAGCCACTGTCACCAACACCCCCAGGTCCTTTTCCTCCAGGCACTTTCCAGCTGTTCTTCCCCAGCCTGGAGCGTTCATGGGGTTGTTGTGACCCAAATGCAGGACTCGGCACTTGGCCTTGTTGAACCTCAGACAGTTGGACTCAGCCCATCGATCCAGCCGGTCCAGATCCCTTTTAGAGCCTTCCTACCATCCAGCAGATCAACGCTCACACCCAGCGTGGTGTCATCTGCAAACATACTGAGGGTGCGCTTGATCCCCTCATGCAGATCATTGATAAAGAGACTAAACAGAACTGGCCCAAATAATGAGCCCTGGAGACCCCACTCATCACCGGCCATCAACTGGGTTTTTCTCCATTCACCACAACTCTTCGGGCCTGGCCCTCCAGCCAGTTCTTTATGAATCGCAGATACACCATCCAGGCCATTAGCTGCAGCTTCTCCAGGAGATGCTGTGGGATACGGTGCCAAAGGCTTTACTGAAGTCCAAGTACACAACACCCACAGCCTTTCCCTCATGTACAAGATGGGGGACCTTGTCATAGGAGGAGATCAGGCTGGTCAGGAGCACCTGCCTTTCATAAACCTGTGCTGACTGGGCCTGATGGCTTGGTTGTCCTGTGTGTGCCATGTGACGTCACTCAGGATGTTCTGTTCACTGACCTTCTCTGGCACCGAGGGCACCGAGCCTGTAATTCCCTGGATCCTCCTTCTGACACTTCTTGTAGACAGGCATCACATTCTCCAACTGCCAGTCACCTGGGACCTCCCCGGTTAGCCAGGGTTGCTGATACACAATTGATACTCCCTGCTGATACTCCCTGCTCTGCTGGTCCTGCAGGTCTCTGGCAGAAGCCTGGCTGTGAGAAGACACTGCTGTGTGCCCAGCCCTGCACATACACGCTGTTCAGCTGTACACTGGTGTTTTCATCTGCAGGACACTTTTGTAGGCATATGCTTGAGAGAAATGTTGTAAGAAGATATAAACCATCAGGTACTACCTTGAAGAGATCACATTTCTTTATGAAAAGACTGATTTAGAGACCAATTGTGTCACAGATGTGCCCGTTGCCTGTCCCCGCCTGCAGTCATAGTGACCAAGCTGCCAGAGCACTCAGGCCTTGCACCAACACAAGGGATCAGAAGGAGAGTGTTGAAGAGGAAAGAGAGAACAGCTCTGGAAGACCAAGCACTGGTGCTCCCTGTCGGTGTTGCCGTGTGAAGGCTCTTTACCCTTCCACCCGTGCACACAGGAACTGTCCCTGCAGGTCCAAAAAGGCTGTGAAGGAAGGATGTCAGCAGAAAAAAGTTAACTAAAGGGCCCTTTATTTTGCTTAAACACAGAGAGTAGGGTTCCTCATTGACACAGCCACTGGGTGAGAAAAGCAGGCAATGCATTACAAAAGGAATTACAACATTATCACAATAAAAAACCACAACTGGACACAAAAAATACTGCAGTGAGGAAGAACGTGCAATGAGTTGGACTACAGCTTATATGTAGAAGAAGATAGAGACAGTTTATATCTTCAGAAGAAATGCAGTCGTTTGTTTTGACACAGCATCCTTGAGCTCCTGGTTCCTCATGCTGTAGATCAAGGGGTTTACTGCTGGAGGCACCACCGAGTACAGAACTGCCACCAGCAGGTCCAGGGATGGGGAGGAAATAGAGGGCGGCTTCAGGTAGGCAAATGTGCCAGTGATGAAAAACAGGGAGACCACGGCCAGGTGAGGGAGACACGTGGAAAAGGCTTTGTGCCGTCCCTGCTCAGAGGGGATCCTCAGCACAGCCCTGAAGATCTGCACATAGGACAGTATGATGAATAGAAAACACCCAAATGTTACTACTACACTAACCACAAGAAGCCTGACTTCCCTGAGGTAGGCCCATGAGCAGGAGAGCTTTAGGATTGAAGGGATTTCACAGAAGAACTGGTCCACAGCATTGCCCTTGCAGAGTGTAGTGAAAATGTATTGGCTGTGTGCAGCAGAGCAGTGAGAAACCCACTGGCCCAGGCAGCTGCTGCCATGTGGACACAAGCTCTGCTGCCCAGGAGGGTCCTGTAGTGCAGGGGTTTGCAGATGGCAATGTAGCGGTCATAGGCCATGATGGTGAGAAGATATAACTCTACTATAGCACATAAAAAGAAAAAAAATACCTGTGCAGCACATCCTGTGTAGGAGATGGCCCTGGTGTCCCAGAGGGAATTGGCCATGAAGTTGGGAACAGTGGTTGAGATGAAGCCCAGGTCAAGGAGGGCGAGGTTGAGGAGGAAGAAGTACATGGGGGTGTGGAGGTGCTGGTCACAGGCTATGGTGGTGATGATGAGGCCGTTGCCCAGGAGGGCAGCCAGGTAGATGCCCAGGAAGAGCCAGAAGTGCAAGAGCTGCAGCTCCCGTGTGTCTGCGAATGGCAAGAGGAGGAACCGGTTGATGGAGCTGCTGTTGGACATTTGCTGCCTCTGAGCATGCGGGCTCTGTTTAAAAAAGAAAAAAACAGCTTAAAATTAGGACAGACTCCAGTAACCAAAGCCACTCAATTTTTTGAAAAATTGCCCCAATTTAAGTGCATTTCCTTTCTCTGGTCTGTGCTGGCTGAGTGTGCTGTGAGGAGCAGAACCTCTGCCCGTGTGCTGCCAAGCATCCAGCCCTGCTCTGCTGCAGTGGGGACACAGGAGCTGGGTTGTGACAGCTCTGACATTCACAGCGAATGTCAAATATTATCCACTGTTAATGGAAAAGTTCATGACTCTCAAGAGCTTGGACTGCAGAGGAAAGGTTTAGCATGTCTTCATAATAACTTTTTCTGTGCTTTTTATTTTCCACCCTCACATCTGGTGACTCATGGTTTTAGGAGTAGAATTCCTAATTTTTATGAGTGAAAATGTGAATAGTCTTGAGAGAGAACAGTGAAAAATTCTGAGCTTCCAGTGACTTAGTGCAGAGTCAGAAAAGCAGCAGTGTCCATCAGGACTTTACTCAACTACCCTGTGCTTTCACTGACGAAGACCCTTCTGGGAAGGAGGGGTCCTCTAAGAAACCCACATGAAACCCAGCAAACCCATTAAAACTTCACATATAAAGAGAAAAAGAAGGGTATCTGTCACAGGTGACTCCCTTCTGAAGGGAGCAGAGACTGCGCCATGGGGTGAAGGGCACAACCAACCCCACTTGAAGTGTTTCTACACTAACGTCTGCAGCATGAGGAACAAGTAAGATGAACTAGAAGCCTTGACCCGGTCCCAGGGATATGATATAATTGGCATTAATGAAACCTGGTGGTATGAATCCTGTGATTGGTGCACCATGATGGATGCTACAGGCTATTCAGAAGAGATAGGCAGGGCAGGAGAGGTGGGGGGCAACACTGCATGTAGCTGAGAGGCTGGAGTGCATGGAACTGGCAGTTGGTGATGGCAAAGTTGAGAGCTTCTGAGTAAGGACTGAGGGTCAGACAAATAAAGTGCATGCTGTCCTGGGTGTCACTAAAGGCCACCCAGCCAGGATGGTGACACTAATGACTTATTCTTTAAGGAACTAAGTGAAGCCTCTGAGTCATCTGCCCTTATCCTTATGGGGGAATTCAACTTGCCAGATGTCAACTGGGAATATCACACAGCTGGCACCAACAGGTCCAGAAGATTCCTAAAGCATCTGGATAATAACTTCTTGGTGCAGGTACTAAGGGAACCGACCAGGAAACATCAGTGGCGACTGGTGGCTCCGTTGGCCGCAGCGACCACGGAGCAGCCAGGTTCAAAATCTTTGCTAACGGGAGGAAAACTGCCAGCAAGACCTTAACAGTAGATATGAGGAGAGCAGACTTCAGGCTGCTCAGAAAACTACGTAGTAAGATTCCCTGGGAAGAAGCTTTTGAAGGTGTTGGGGTCCATCAGTGTTGGTCACTTTTTAAGTACTGCCTGCTAAGAGCACAGGACCAGGCAATTCCAAAATGCCGAAAATATGTCAGGCAAGGCAAAAAGCCAGCCTGATTGAGCAGGGATCTTCTTCTGGAAATACAGCGAAAAAATAAATTACATGGTCAGTGGAAGCAAGGTCACACAATGTGGGAGGACTACAGAGATGCTGCTCACCACTGCAGGGGGGAAATGTGTGCTGCCAAAGCTCAATTAGAATTGAAGCTGGCCAGTACTGTGAAGGACAATAAAAAAGGCATTTTAATATATGCTAATGGTGAAAAGCAAACTAGAAGTAACATTGGCCCATTACTTGATGAGTATGTTCACCATATTAACAAGGATATAGACAAAGCTGAGACATTTAATGTTTCCTTTGCCTCGGCCTTCAATACCAAAGGTGGGCTTGGGGGCCCACATAACTCTGGGCTACAAAACCATGTCTGAGAGAATGATAAACTCCCAATCAATCTGAAACTTGTATGGGATTTGCTACTCCAGTTAGATCCCTACAAATCGATGGGGACTGATGGGATTCATCCAAGGTTGCCTGAAGAGCTGGCTGACATCATAGCGACAGCTCTCTCTGTGATTTTTCAATGCTCCTGGGAATCTGGAGAGGTCCCAGTTGACTGAAAGCTGACAAACATTGTCCTGATCTACAAGAAGGGCAACAGGGATGACTGCGGCAACTATAGACCTGTCAGCCTCACTTCTGTTCCTCACAAAATTATGGAGAAGATTGTTCTGGGAGTTACTGAAAAACACCTGAACAACACCACAGTCATTGGTCCCGATCAGCAAAGGTTTATGAAGGGAAAGTAATGCTTGACCAACTTAATTTCTTTCTATGACAAGGTTACCCATCTAGTTGACCAAGGGAAACCTGTCAATGTGATCTTCTGGGATTTCAGCAAAGCCTTTGATAGTGTCTCTCACAGTCTCCTCCTGGACAAGGTGTCCAGCACACAGCTGAGTAAACACACAATACAGCAGGTGTGCAATTGGCTGACGGGCCGGGCTCAAAGGGTTCTAGTAAATGGGGTCATGTCGGACTGGTGACCAGTTACTAGCGGGTTCTGCAGGGATCCATCCCAGGGCCAGCACTCTTCAATGTCTTTATAAATGGCTTAGACTCATGACTTGTGGGAATACTAAGTAAGTTCATAAATGACACAAAACTGGGGGGAGCTGTCAACACTCTGGAGGGCAGAGAGGCCCTGCAGAGGGATCTGGACAAATTGGAGAACTGGGCAATCACCAACTGCATGAAATTCAACAAGGGCAAGTGCCGGATTTTGCACCTGGGACATGGCAACCCTGGCTGTACATACAGACTGGGGGACAAGATGCTGGAGAGCAGCTCCATGGAGAGGGATCTGGGGGCTCTGGTGGACGGCAAGTTGGACATGAGCCACCAGTGTGCCCAGGCAGCCAAGAGGGAAGCAAAGCACTGATGGCTGCCAAGGAGGGGATTGTCCTGCTCCACTCTGCACTGGTGTGGCCTCACCTGGAGCACTGTGTGCAGTTCTGCGCACCACAGGATAAAAAGGATATTAAGCTACTACAAAAGAGGGCCATGAAGTTGGTGAAGGGTTTGGAGGGAAGCAGCTGAAGTGTTCAGCCTGAAGAAGAGGAAACTGGCGGCTACCTCTTCCTCAAAGGGGAGGAGGAAGGGCAGGCACTGAGCTATTTTCTCTGGCGACTAATGATTGGACCTGAAGGAATGGCAGGAAGATGTGCCAGGAAGGTTTAGGTTGGACGTGAGGAAAAGGTTCTTCACCCAGAGGGTGCTGGACACTGAACAGTCTCCCCAGGGAGGTGTCATGGCCCTAACCTGACAGTGTTCAAGAGACTGGACAATGTCCTCAGACACATGGTGTGAACTGTGGGGTGTCCTGTGCAGGGACAGGAATTGAACTCGATGATCTTTGTGGGTCCTTCCAGCTCAGGACATTCTATGATTTTAAGATTGTCCTGGGGCAGCTTCCACAGGGTGCCCAACACACAGGGGCACAAACCAGACCCTGCTCTGCTGGTCCTTCAGGTCTCTGGCAGGAGGCCTGGCAGTGAGAGGACACTGCTGTGTGTCCCAGCCCTGCATACTCACACTATTAGATCTTCACTGATATTTATATCTGTGGGTCAATTTATTTGGCATGTTCTTGAGGAAAACTTTGGCAGAAGACCTAAACCTTCAGGCACTGCACTGAGGAGATCAGCTGTCTCTATGGAAATTCTGTTCTGGAGGCCAGCTCTGTCACACAAGTGCCCATTGCCTGTCCCTGCCTGCAGTCACAGGGCTGACACGCATCAGGACATTGACCAAGCTGCCAGAGCACTCAGGTCTTACACCAATACAAGAGATTAGAAGGAGAGTGTGGGAGTGGAAAGAGAATAGCCCTTAAGACCAAGCATTGGTGCTCCTTGGCAGTGCTGACATGCTGGACTCTTTTCCCCTCCTCTCATGCACACAGGAACTGTGGCTGTAAAAAAAAAAAACAAAAAACAAAACCTTAGAGGAAGCATCATAGCATTAAAAAAAATAAAAATCTTGAACTTATTTCAATATACAGAGAGCACCTCTCCTCATTTCTGCAGCCATTCAGTCAGAAAATAAAAGCGGAAAGTGAGTAACAAATGGGATGATAACATTATTACAATTAAAAGAACAAAAACTACTACAACAAAAAAAGGCTGAGTCTGCAATGATTTACACTACAACTGTTATGCAGAAGATGATGGACAGTTTAAAGCTTCAGAAAAAAGATCCAGTCATCACTTTCCACAGGGCATCCTTGAGCTCCTGGTTCCTCATGCTGTAGATTAGGGGGTTCACTGCTGGAGGAACTACTGAGTACAGAACTGTCACCACCAGGTCCAGGGATGGGGAGGAGAAGAAGAAGGGCTTCAGGTAGGCAAACACAGCAGTGCTGGTGAACACAAAGACCACAGCCAGGTGAGGGAGGCAGGTGGAAAAGGCTTTGTGCCACCCCTGCTCAGAGGGGATCCTCAGCACAGCCCTGAAGATCTGCACATAGGACACCACAATGAACACAACAAATCCAAATTCTAGGAAAAAAACTAAACACACTAAGTCAAACTTCTCTGAAGCAAGAATGTGAGCAGGAGAGCTTAAGGACTGAGGGGATTTCACAGAAGAACTGGTCCACAGCATTGCCCTTGCACAGTGGCAGTGAAAATGTATTGGCTGTGTGCAGCAGAGCATTGAGAAACCCACTGGCCCAGGCAACTGCTGCCATGTGGACACAAGCTCTGCTGCCCAGGAGGGTCCCGTAGTGCAGGGGTTTGCAGATGGCAACGTAGCAGTCGCAGGACATGACAGTGAGAAGAAAAAACTCTGCTGTAGCACAGAAAAAGAAAAAAAAAATACCTGTATAGTATTGGATGTCAGAAACACTCAGCATTTCTGCTGCACTCAGGGAGAACAGAGCAGGTCCTGAGAGGCAGGAGCATGGTCTGTGACCTAGTGCAGAATGAGGGGAGCTGGTCTGTCCCCCTGTCTTGCTCCAGCTGCCCTGGGCTGGCACCTTTCTGAGATGGAGGCTGATCACACTCCCATGTTACCCTGAAAAGCCACCAGGCACTGCTGAGAGCAGAGGAATCCACCTCAGACCATAACAAGCCTCACCCTTTCCTAATATCTCAGTATCCTACGTATAGCACACAACACACATGGCTCATCTCACAAACCCAACAGCATTTTCTCTGTCGTAGCATCTCGGTGCTTCTCCATGGGGGTTTCAGATGACACGAAGATGCTGTAGGACAGGTTTGCATCCTGGAGGGAAGCTCACGGCTTGGAAGGAAACTTCAAGGACAGAGCCAAGTGTTCTAATAATGACATTTGATTAAGGGAGACTCAGCCCATTTCCCAGCCCCAGAGACTGCATTGCTCACAGACCCATAGATCAGAGGAAAGCTGGGACACATGTTCCCATGGACACACCTGCAGGAAAGGACCAACAAGATCAGGCTGTGACTCTGCAGCTGAAACTGCCATCCCCAGAGAGCCTGACAGCAAGAACAGGATCACAGCAACAGAACACAGAGCAGTGGAGCAAGAAGGAAAATGCGGTGAGGCTGGGTGTGCGAGAGGCCAGGGCAGAAGCAGCCGGGCACTCAGACAGCATCACCCTTCCTCAGCTGTGCAGCCACCTCCCAGACACCAACCTTGCTGGGCAGCTGCTCTCAGCCCCTGTGCTCTGCAGAGGATCTGGAGCTCTGGCTGCACAGGAGCTGGTTCGTGCCTTGGAGCCCCCGGCCCTGAGGGCAGAGGCTTTGCTGGGGGGGAGAGGGGGCGAGGGGGCTGCTCAGAGGCAGGATCTGCACTGCAGGGGAGCATATCACAGTATCACAGTATGTTTGGGATTGGAAGGGACCTCACAAGATCATCCAGTCCAATCCCCCTGCTGGAGCAGGAACGCCCAGGTGAGGTCGCACAGGAACATGTCCAGGCGGGTTTTGAATGTCTGCAGGGAAGGAGACTCCACAACCCTCCTGGGCAGCCTGTTCCAGTGCTCTGTCACCCTCACTGAGAAGAAGTTTTTTCTCAAATTTAAGTGGAACCTCTTGTGTTGCAGCTTGATCCCATTACCCCTTGTCCTATCATTGTTTGCCACCGAGAAGAGCCTGGCTCCATCCTCGTGGCACTCACCCTTTATACATTTATAAGCATTAATAAGGTCACCTCTCAGTCTCCTCTTCTCCAAACTAAGGAGACACAGCTCCCTCAGCCTTTCTTCATAAGGGAAATGCTCCACTCCCTTAATCATCTTTGTTGCCCATATGGAGTTTTCTGTGTTTTCCATGCAACAACATTTCTGGTCTTGGTTTCTTCTCCTTCCCAGATCACATCCCTGATTCCTGGAGATTTTCCTCCTGGGAGGTGTTTCCCTGTACCATGTCTTTTCCCTCTCAGTGCTCGCTGACCCCATCCCAACCTCTTGGCACTCACCCTGGCCCTACAGAAATCTGCCTGTTTGCAGGGCACTGCCTGGCAGCATCTTCCTGTTTGCAGGCCTGAAAACTGGATGGGTCAGCTTAAGCATAACGGGTGCAGCAAAGTTGATGCTGGTTCTGCATAGGCAGAGGAGAGGCTGAAGGCTTGTCAGGGTTCACTTGAAAGACCTACTGACCACTCAGTTGCAGTTGATGAGTCTTAAGCATTTGTTTAAAATTAAGAGCTTCCTTTCTATTTCTCTCCACCCATTCCCCAGGAGTAGGAGAGTCTGAAAACACAGACTCAGGGAAGTTCCTAATCTTTATAGTACTCCTTGTCTTAATCTTCTCCTTGAAACCTCCTGTTGCAAATATTCTGCACCTGAGCTGCAAGTGTGAGCTTCTCCCCACAGCACTGTGGGGATCTCCCTGGGCAGGCTGAGCGCTGACCCTGGAAGGCGGCAAAGTCCATGTCCCGGCACAGCCCTGGGGTGCAGGGACCCTGCTCTGCAGCACAGCCCTGGGCACCCCTGGGTGCTTACCCTGCAATCACCCTCAGCAGAAGATGCCATCATGCCCTGTCCCTGTGAGAGGGCAGCAGGGAAGCCCTGCTCTGGAGCACGTTCTTCTCTTCAACAGAAATACTGTGAGAGAACCTGACAGATCCTGTAAACTGGGGGATGCACCAGCTTTAGGAGATCCCTCCAGGAACCACATCTGCATTTTCCTGCAGCCAGAGACTTACCATGTTAGAACCGTGAAGAAATTTCTCTCAGTGAGCCCTCGGCAACCTACCACCCTACATTGCCTTTAACCTCTCTCTGCCTGGCTCCTCTCCCCTCCCTGCTGCATGTGCAGAGGAGCTGCTCCTGGGCAGAGCTGTCTCTCTGCAGCGCTGCCGCTTCCATGAGCTCCCTCTGTGCCAGGAGCCCAGCCCAGCTCAGCTCTTTGGAGCTATTGTGGCTGGTGGTCAGGTAAGGATGTTCGGAAATCTTTTCAGCTGCTGAAGCCTCCAGATGCCTGTTCATTGTTTAAGGTTTATAAATACCCTATTACCCATAAATGAGAAGAATTTGTTATTGGTTATGAATTTGTCTTACGAAGTTTGGGGACATTCTGTGCAGTAGTATCTAAATGCTAAAAGCTAGGTCCTGCTTTCAAATAACCGTAGCCATTTGCTGTCTACAGTAACTACACATTCATATGAACTTACTGTAATATTTTTGTATCATAAAGAAAAACGTGGATAACTAGATTAGGAGTCTCCACCTGCAAAGGTGCACATTTGGAATCAGCACATGCTGGAAGTAAGCTGTTTCAGAAAGAGCCACAGGGCCTTTAGAGCTTGGAAGCTGTTGAAAGTCTTTGGAAAAAAGGGAAGCAAAGAGCATGTTTCTCTGGCTGCAGTGCAGCGCGGGCAGGTAAAAGGCTGAGAGCCGCAGTTTGAATCCAGCTCCCTAGAGAAGGCCGGGAGTCCCTGCTGAGGCTTCTTAAAGGTTCTGTGAGGCTGGGCTCCTGCCCCAGATTTGAGTTGGCCCTGACCCTGTGCAGGCCAGGAAGAGAAGTGAGGGAAATGCACTCGGGACACAGAGAAATGTTTACCAATTATTATGTTCTTTTCAAAAATTTTGAAGTATTATTAATCTCTTGATGTAAAATGAAAATTCAAGCGAAGATTTACCTAGAATTAGCAGTTTATCAAGGCTACCTTATTAGAATTTTATAACATGCATTTAAATTGTACTTCCTTTTCCCTATAAGCATTCTCATTGAAAAAGGAAGCATAGTTAAGTGAACAAGATGGGGTGCATTTCTGTAGCCATCAATATAATCCAAGTAGAATGTTTCCTATTTAGTTAACAATTACAGGGCATTAAGAGACATAATGCATGTTCACAGAATGTCAGGGGTTGAAGGGCCCTGGAAAGCTCATCCAGTGCAATCCCCCCATGGAGCAGGAACACCCAGATGAGGTTACACAGGAAGGTGTCCAGGCGGGTTGGAATGTCTGCAGAGAAGGAGACTCCACAACCCCCCTGGGCAGCCTGTTTCAGGCTCTGCCACCCTCACTGAGAAGTAGTTTCTTCTTAAATTTAAGTGGAATCTCTTGTGTTCCAGTTTGCACCCATTGCCCTTTGTCCTGTCACCGGTTGTCACCAGAAGAGCCTGGCTCCATCTTCCTGACACTCCCCCTTCCATATTGATCCCCAGGAATGAGTCCCCCCTCAGTGTCCTCTTGTCCAGCTCCAGAGCCCCAGCTCCCTCAGCCTTTCCTCACACGGGAGATGCTCCACTCCCTGCAGCATCTTGGTGGCTGCGCTGGACTCTCTCCAGCAGTTCCCTGTCCTGCTGGAACTGAGGGGCCACAACTGGACACAATATCCCAGATGTTCCATGATTTGGATAACTCAGATTGAAACTGCTGGTTTGATTGTATTTCTTCCTTTATTGTTTTTACCTGTGGGTTTCAGAGGAACGCTCTTCAAGCAGTATCTCCTGCCACCATGGAGGTGTTGATGCGTGTTCTGGCCGACTGTGACAGCTGGGATGACAGGAGCCCCGAGGAGGTGAGCAGGAAGGCAGAGCTGACTCTGCAGTGCCTGACAGAAGTTGTCCATATCCTCCTGACCAGCAGTTCTGACCAGCGGCAAGTGGAGACAAGCACAATATTGGAGAACTATTTCCAGTTGCTTAATTCAGACCATTCAGCTTTACCTAATCCCAGGCGATGCAGGCAGTGGGAAAGCAGGTTCATAGCACTGCAGATCCAAATGCTGAGTAAGTACTCAATTGTGCAGTTCCTTTAAATATCTCTTGATAACTCTGAAGCAAGCAATGATTGAACTGTGATAATAGTATGACTGAATGTTCCACTAAAAACATTGACTTGGAGAAGCAATTGAAATATTTTGCATATGTCGTCATTGACATTACTTCAGATCTATTCTTATTTAATCATTCACTACAAAAAACAACACAAGAAGCCATATTGAATTGCTACCATTTAACCAGGGCATCAAGGTTCACAGACTGCCCATCTCAATTTAAAAAAAAGCAAAACAACCCAAGAAACCAACAACTTTTGCTAGGCAATAGCTATTACTGATCAGCACCTTAGTAATGGCAGAATAAGATGGGTCTGTACTGAAAGGCCCATGTGGTGGCTGTTTTGTGATTGTTCGCCTTTAAATGGCATTGTTGTAAACACTGGCCAAAGGTGATGGTCTGAAACACTTGGGTTTAAGTCATTGGATAAGGATTTGGGATTTGGATTTTTTCCACTTTGTTCACAATGGGTAATATAAATAAAGGTATTTCTTTTCACAAACTTCCAAGAAAACTGAGGAATAGTACCAAGGCAATGAAGAATGCTTACAATATAAGGCTGCTGTAGAATGCACAGTAATGGCTTGATGAGAAAGCGAGCATTTGTGTTTTAAATAAAAGGCCTGCTGCTTATGTACTCACAAGTGGCGGTAACAGAGCCCCAAAGCAATCCAAGATATTTGGCAGCTCAATTTTTCTCTAGGTATAGTAGGTAACGTGATAATTTTTACAGCATCAAAACGTTTAGCTTTAGGCCTAGCACTCTGTGCTTAAAATACACATCATTCTTTATCAAAGAATTCACAGCACAGTTTGTGATACATTTTTTTTTCTTCATATTTATTATGTAACGTGCAGAAAAAATGCTTGATGGATTTGGGAAGTGTTTTGTCTTTGATGCCAGTTCTGTTTTAATTTTATACATACCATCACAGACATGTTAGACTGCACAGATAGGCCTGTTCTGCAGGCGATTTTCCTTAACAGTAACTGCTTTGAGCATCTCATTCGACTGTTGCAGAACTGCAAGGTAAATTTTCCCTTATCAGCAAATTTTTAACAAAATCTATCATGTAGTATTGCAGATATATTCATTACCTTTGTGTCTTCTGTCTGAATTAGATGCAATTTTATAGTGTCTACATACTGGAAGTAAAACTTTGGATCAATTAGTGCCACTAGTGCCATGAAAGTTCTGAAAGATCCAAGTTACTTTAAAATCTTTTTGTCGTTATTGTTGTTGTTATGAGGGTTGTTTTGTGTGTGTGGTTTTGTTTGGTTGGTTTTGGTTTTAACGTTCTGTCACTGGATTGCTAGGGAGTCCCAGGTGCTGCCAGGTGGAGGTGTGAATTCTAATTTCAGAGGGATATTGTTCTATTTTAAAAAAAGACCTTGCCAATGTGCCTTTAAGCGTTTCAAAATATTTGGGTCTTGTGTAGCTGACATAAAACATGAGCTCAAGCTGTTACAAATGTTCTTCAATTGTTCTTCTCCGTAGGATTAGTGTTTACATAGATGTTGTGTTTTCATCTCAGTCCCAGATGGTCATATTAGAATATGCAAGCTATAGTGTCTTCCAGTAATTGCTTCATAGATGTCATTTTTCCCTGTGCAAAAGGACGTAGCTGTGATGTAACTCTGTGGAATATTTTATTTCTCTTTTTGTGATATGTTGGTCACATAGCTCTTTTGAGCTCTTCTAATGCTAGATAATTTAATGGTAGCTACAGTATGCAATTTGATTCAAATCCATTTAGATTTTGGATTAGAACATAGTGCAGTGATATATTAGAAATAAATGTGCTTGGATTATGTCTTAGCTGTAGTTATAATCAGTGGCAGAATGCCAACTGACTTGAAGTGTTTTGAATACTGTACGTGGTTTTTAATCTTCTCGTGAAAATACATTGCTTGACCTTTCCATTCTCCTCTGTTTAGAAGTCTGTGCCTATTTTTTTACTGACCTTGTACTCCGTAAGAAGTGTATTTTTTAGTTTCTTCCTAAATTATCAAGCAGTGCGATGTTTACCTATTTATGGAGACTCTGTGTTCCTGCTCTCATATGAACAAGTGGTGGAATTTAAGAAAGCAGGAACAGCTACGCTATTTTTGCAGCTTGCTCCTTTATTTTTATTCTGCCTATGTACACTCTTCTAAGGGTTTTTCCGGTGATAGTTTCACATATTACTGTGATTGGACATCAGTGCTGCCAGTTTGCTACATAGTGGGTTTTTTTAACCTTTTCCAGTCAAAATATCCCCAAAGATGAGAAGTGTGGAGAGGGTGAAGGCTGGGAAGTTGTGTGTCTTTTCCAATATACTTGTATCTGCATTCTTTTTCAAAGCCAAATAGGGAAGATGAATTTAGCTGTGCAATTAGGATTTCTCCTTATTAGCTGGGGGTAGAGACCCTCTTTCTAGATCTTTTTCTTTACTTATGAAACATTTACTACTGGATTCACCAGCAAGCAGTGTAAAGTGCAGTTCTGCAGCTCCACAGTCAGCAAGAAGAGTCCAGATATGGATCTAGAACTCAGAAAGCTGATGGATCTGCAGCAAATGTGACGTGCAAGAAACTTCCATGGAAAGGAGGGGGTGACGAAAATCCATACTGCTATATCTGCTATAGAAATCCCAGAGAACTTGGGGTATTTGGGGCCATACTTGTAGTCATACTTCCTAGTTCTTTGCATCTTTTTTTTCTTTCATATTTGCTGTTTTTAAGGCTTATGAGCAAACTGTATTCCCTTAATTATGCTCTAGGGTTAGAGATCTGCACAACAGCCTTTTGAAACTGCTCCGTTAAGTTTTGATGATCTGAATGTTGCTTTTTCCTGCAACATCCAAAAGAGGGATGGTACTTTGGAGGTACCAGGAGGTGCTTATGATATACTAAGGGTCATTTAATAAGCTGCTTTGTTGGGCCTGAATCTTTTCTCATCGCCTAAACTCTGTTAAAGGTCAAACTTTGATCAAAGCACAATGACCTCTAGCAATATGGCTGGTTAAAAAAAATATTCTTTTCTGAACAGCTTTAAAATAGAAGAATTAAAACCATCTGGGCATTGTAATACAAGTTTATGCATCCATTTTATATGTGTTATCAGAATTGAAGTAACCCATGTGAATTTTTTTTTCATGTGTCTGTGTCTGCTTCCCTTTGTTCTTATTTCTGATTGTTAATGTTATAATCCTCTGAGGCATGTTATTGTTGTTCTGCCATATTAGGTGCCCTTGACCGTGAAGTACCTTTCAAAATGACTTGTGTTTCTAACTATGTGCTTTCACACCTATGTAAGTCCAAGTAGTATCTTGAGTGTTGTTCTTCTGTTTCTTGTGATTTATGGAAGTTGATTTCTCAGGTTGTTCCTCGTCAGAGAGACTGTCTAGCACATAATGGAACAAAATGTATGAGGAAAAAGAAGTATTGTTCCTTTTTTTTAACTATTCAGCAAAAATACAGATTAATGGAGGATTGTGTCTCACCGGTGTGAGAATTCTTCTTTTCGGTGTGTATGTGAAATACAAGTCCAAGGCAGCCTCCACAGGTTTGGCTGCGGGTAACTGTTTAATGCAATTATATGCATTATTTTTGTCTCTGTTTCTAACAGCTGTTTTTAAATGCTAACAATAAAGTGGCAGACAAGAGTGAGAAAGACCTTGCCAACAAATTACTGACAGAAATGAATGAGGACCAGGTACCTACCTAACCTGTCTTTTGCTCCAGCTGAACTCAAGATACAATCACAGGAGAACTGATTCTTGTGCTTCACCTTAACCATCTTCTTTAAGCCTTCTGCAGCAAGATGAACTTGTGTTGCTGCATGCATCAGTATTTCCTGTCTCTGGAAAATAATTCTTCTGAATAACAGATTGAAATCAACCTCAGTTTTGTTCATCTGCTTCAAATTGCAGATATTTGCAATAGCTTGAGCCTCAGTTATGCTTTTATTAAGGAAAAGGTGAAGTACATAAATGGAATCCAAATGAATTCTATCAACCTGGTGGTGATTTTTTTCCCCCTCCCTTTCCTCTTTTTTTGCTTCTTTGTCTCAGCACTGTGGTGGTTTGGATTCTGGGGCCTTGTTTGTGAATCTCAATGGTTGTATTTGATGTCCTGATTCTTTGCTTGTCATCAAGAACAGATGTTCACAGAACAATGGACAGGCTGAATCAGGGAGGTAGGAATAGCCTGTTGCTTTAATTTTCCCCAAATATCGTGGAAAGTTTCAAGTGCAAATTGTTGTTGTATTAATTTTATAGTAGAATGATTTGTTCTAATTAAAAATGTAAAGAAATGCTAAATACAAGGTATAGTAATCTACAAACTGTGATTCGAAGGAATAGCTTTGGCTTTTTTAGAAACACAGGGTGACACTCTAGCCACATGTAAATGTTTCTTCACATCTAACACGGTCTTCAATTCTTGATACTTCGTTTTCAAAATATGTCTGATACGCATATATTTCAGAGATGATGAAACAGATTTTGTTTGCCCAGTTTGGCTAATTAGGTTTACTGATGGATGTGAAACAGTGCTCTGACATTTTTGTCCTTAAAACCACCATGAAAATATCAATGTGAACAAGAATGATAGAAAAAACCCTCAAAAGATAAGTTAAATTGGAAAAAGAGATCGTGGTCAATGCGATGAGGGCAGGGGTGAGGCAGCCCCCTTGCTGTGCTGGTGTGCCTTCTCTCTTCTAATTTGTGTGTGTGCGCTGCACTGGTGTATAGGGACTTGGAAGGAAAAGACGATGCTTTATTTGAGCTGGCGGTGCCTGGTTGTCCAGCAGCACACACACACACATGCTGCAAGGGGTTTCCTAGTTTGTTTTCCTCCCTCCCTCTTGAGGTTGTCCATTAGCCGCATGAGGAAAACTTGTTTGTCCGTAAGAATATTTGAAGAGTGATGTGTGTTGTAAATGCCTCTCTTCTCTCAAAGTGTGTGCCTAGTTGTCTATTGTTATGTACTCCTGTGTAGACCTTGGGCTTATCTTCCCAGCAGTCAAGATTTCATGATTTTGGAAGCATGTTAGCGAGCTCTTGGTTTCCCTCCTGGCAGGAGGGCACCGTATAGATTTTGGAGCTGAACTCTCTTTGTGCATTTGTATATAACTTCTGTACCTGCTGCTTTCAGGTGTTTCAGGGCCACCTGGACCGCTTGGCAGTGTCAACCATTCAAGCCCTCACTGCAGTCATGCACAAGTCTCCAGCTGCTAAGGTAACAGTATCTATGAGAGGTCTGCTTGCAGGAGGCTTCTTGATCTTGTTCCCAGTTAGTGTTTTTATCACCGTATCTTGATGAACCTTGCTAATGAGGGTGTGCGGATTATGGTCATATGTTCCTGCCAGATTGGAATAGCTGATTAACATCCCTTATCCCTTTATTTGTGTCCAAAGGCTGGACATTGACCCATCTTTCTATCAGAACTAGAAGGTCAGAGCGTTAATGGCAGTTGGAACCTGTGTAAAGGAATTCCATGGTTACTTGCCCCAAGAACGTGTGGGGTAGAATTAGCTTTTAGGAAAACTTCCTTAGAACACTTTCTAATGTTTGAAGTGTTTAGAATGGGTAGTTTTTAATCAAGCTGGTCTAGGAAAACCTTTCACTCAAAAATTAATGTCTGAATACTTCTAATTCTCAATGTAATCATTTCATGGTGTAGTTTACATGAGAAAAATAAAGCATTAGAAAAATAAAGCTTATAGTATTTTGTGATAGAATTAACATTTTGCTTATACCAAAGGAATTATGTTATAGGTAATTATTAAAATATAACTTTGATCTTTCATTTGTTTATCTGCATGCTGCGGTGAGGTCCTTCTCATCTGCAGCATGCTGGCCATCACAAAGTGGACATGATCAAAAAGAGACTGCTAGCCTGTAAACGTCTTTCTTGCATTCTAATTATTTTGTATCTAGTATTGTATTAAATTAGAACCTGCTGCAGTGGATGAGCAATTTGTGTCCGTTTTATTTGTTAGTGAGACTGGGATTTTTATCCTCAGGAGGTCTTCAAGGAGAGGATTGGTTATGCACACATATATGAGGTATTAAAGTCGCTGGGTCAGCCCTCTGGAGAATTGCTGGAAGAACTCATGAATATGGTGAGACATGCTTGCTTTGAATGCTAAAATGCTTACATCTTTTCAAGCTCTCGTCCTCTGGCTCTATTTTATTGTATTTCATGTCTGAGTTCTCTGCTGTTTTTCAGGCTGTTGAAGGCGACCACATGGCTGTTGGGATGCTTGGCATTAGTAACGTCCAGCCCTTATTGCTGCTTATCCAGTGGCTTCCAGAACTAGAGTCACACGACCTGCAGATTTTCATCTCAAATTGGTTGAGGCTAATCTGCTGTATTAACAGACAGAGTCGCGCCACGTGTGTCAATGCGAACATGGTCATCCGGATCATTGAGACGCTAAATTCCCACTCAGCGCTCCATTGTACTTGCGCAGAGAACTTGATTGCCCTTCTGGGCTCTTTGGGGAGCCAGTCAATGGGCTCAAAGAACTGCTTCAACTCATACGGCTCCTGAGGACTGAGGAACCAAAACAAGCTTACCCGTACGTTGTTCCAACCATGCGAGCCATTCTGGCGATGGCGCGGAAGCAGGGCATGGCCAGTGCCTTGCAGTACTTCAACCTGAACCACAGCATGGCCGGAATTGCTGTTCCATCAATTCATAAGTGGCCAGGCTCTGCGTTTTCTTTCAACGCTTGGCTCTGCCTTGACCAGGACCGGGTGGACCCCAGCATGACCAGCAAAAGTGGCAAGAGGAAGCAACTCTATAGGTATAGTTACTATAACTGCTTGAACAGCACAAATCTGGGTCAGCTCTTCCCTGTGGCATATGGTTCCCTATGACATGTGGTACTCCTGTTTATCTTCATAGAATGCGATATGTGGCGCTTGGTTTGTGAAGAGGAGCAGTGTCATCTGTCACCAGAGCAAGGCTGTGTTACAGAAACAAGCTTGTAGTTTCTCAGTTTGTAATGTTTCTTTGTCTACGGTTTCAACTCCAAATTGTATTAAGGTTCATAGCTCAACCAAAAAAAACCCAAAAGAGCTAAAAAACCCACACTCCAAAAGAGAGCAGCCTTCCCATTGTGTCCTGTAAAGGTAATGAAGTGCATTTCCTATATTAGAGTGCAACAAAAGGACACCCTCATTTGCTTAAGTAGCAGTCATTGACACAGATGGTTCTCAGTATAACTTCTCTTTCTAGGTACTAGCCTTCAGCAGCAAACAAAATGCAGAAGGGGAGAATACCAGCTGAAGAGTCTTTTGCTCCCTTCAGTCCATTTTACTGCACAGCAGTTTCAAGGGAAATGTTGAAGAATGCAATTCTAGTCGTAACAGAATTGGTATTTTCAAACCCCCTGTGTCTTAGAGTGTTACTTCTGCTTATCAGTAACCACAGAGGCAGGTGGAGACCCCTTGGATTTGCATGGCTGCCCTGTGTGTTTGGGTAGCAGAGTCCCACTGCAGTTCTGAAGTAGACTGTAGTTCTAGAAAATTGCAGTGGAATTGCCCTGCAAAGTAAAAAAGCTGTGATTGGATTTCCATGCGATGCTATTATACCAATAGCTGACTGCTTTTCTGTCATTTTATGTACAGTTTTGAAGACATCATTCTAGTTTTGGGAATCTAGAACAGTAGTGCATTGAAATGAATAATAATTTTAAAAGGAAATGTTTAAATATTCCAGTTTCAGCTTGAAATGCTAAACACAGAACTAAATCTAAATCATTAAAATTTGATCTAGCTGGTATGTTTTACAGTGTTTCACTGTAAGATAGCTTATATCTGTTGAGGTTGCCTGTAATATTCACGTGCTCTGTGTGTGTATGTGTGGTTTTTATTGATAGATGCAGATATTTGATAGTGCAGTAGTTAAAGCACCCACTTGGAATACTGGTGCCTAAGGATGTGTAGCAGGTTTTGATAGCTGTTCAAAATTTATATATAGTTTTTCATACTCAAGTGCTTAAAAATTGGAAGGTTTCTCAATATTGGCAGCTCTACCAGGGGCTGTCAGACACAATTTCGCTGATAGAAAACAGCAGAGGTTGCAGGCCAGTCTGTTTATTACAATATTGTAGCTTCCAGAGTCTGCAGCGGGCAGGACTTTGCAGCAGAACCAGCTTGAGCTGTGTGGGTCAAACTGAAGCATTATTTGCTGGGACCAGGGTTATGTTCTCAAGTAAAAGATGGATGCCACAAGCTGCTCTGCGAGCTTTGTGGATCACCTTTTAGCCTGCATGTCCTGTGCCTTGGGGTCCCTCCTATGAGGCACTTCTTCGTCTTGTTTTTTCTGGAAGAATAGTAGGAGCCAGTCAAGTAGTATATATTGGACCAGTGACAACGACTTAAGTTGGTTTGCTCCTTACTGAATGTACTATTAGGTGACTTCCAGTAGTTTTGATGAAGTAAGTACTTGATTGTGTGTTTTGTTGTCTTTTTCTTTAGCTTTTTCACAGGAAGTGGCATGGGATTTGAAGCATTTATTACATGCTCTGGGGTACTGGTGGTTGCAGTTTGCACAAAGAGGGAATATGCAACAGTGATGCTGCCTGACCATTGTTTTTTTGACTCTCTCTGGGTAAGATTTGATACTGAAAAACTCTTTGTTCAGGATAGTGCTGATAGCTCAGAAGTCAAAGTCCTTTTTTTTTCAGTTGTTTTACAAATGGTCTATTTTATTGTATTTAAATAATTCATTGCATAAGAACAGACCTAATATCTAGTAATGCAAGCAATTTCCATGTAGTTTAGTGATTGATTGAGCTAAGTTATGGCTATGTTATTAGGTATTTGTTATTGATAAGCTGGTGACAGCATTGTGCTTAGAGATCTTTTTAACATGCAGAATTCTTTTATATTAAATTATAACAAGCATAGGTGGCTGCGGTGCTATGTAATTTGATAAAATGTGCTCCTTTGTTTCTTCCTTGCCTTTTTCTACTCCCATACTTAAGCACTAATGTGAAAGAGCTGTATCTCTCTCCCTTCAAAAACCTGTTTGCATGTAAACTACTTTAAAATGGAAGCAGCTGACAGGTGGTCTTATCTTGTTGTTGTTTTGGATTTATTCTCTTAAGTGATTTCCTCACCAGATTAGTAGAGCTGAAGTTGAATAGTACCATACAGTCATCTCACTGCTTTTTAATAATGACCTCCTTACTTTATGTTGCTTAACCAGCACAACGTAACTATTGTTCACATGCCTGGCAAGAGGCCCTTTGGTCAGAGCCTCGTGTACATCTACGTCAACGGGCAGCAGAAGGTCTCTGCCCCACTTCGATTCCCTGCCATGAATGAAGTAAGTTCAGCTTCTGAATCATACCCTGTCCCGACGCGCTCTCGTGGAACACTGAGAACATAGTTGGCTTTTTTCATTTTGGAAATTGTATAAGAGCTTAAGATAGCTTAGCCTACTGCTAATAAACTACTGTTCAACTTTGGATAGTGTCCAGAGTATCAATTTGGAATATAACCATTCATTGTTGCTTGTTTAGTCATCTCAGTTTAAAAATGAAATAACAGATTACCATGGTTAGATTGTGGGGTTTTCCCCAACATAGTTACCTGAGAATACTGACATAATTTATGATGGGTAATCGTACCAAACCACACATCTGCCCTCAGGATTGATGTGACCGTACTTAATGAGGAATATTCCCTGTTGTTTTCAACAGTAATGGTTTTTTACTTGTATTTTCTGTATGTTCCCTTAATAGCCTAATCTCATGCCTCCTTTGTTAGCTGGATAAGCAGTTTACACACAGTTAATCTAACCATCTGAACGTGTCCTCAGTTAGCCTAAAAAAAGAAAAAAAAAGCAAAGTATATGTCCAGTTTAGTTTTCTTTATAAGCATTGTCCATTCTTTTTTGTGGAACAAATACCATTTAACCTGGGCTACAATGCTGAATATTCTCTGTCTTTTTAAAGTTCCAATTTGGTATTTGTTAAATGTGTTGACCAAACACTTAAATCGGACATAATCGTAGCAAAATCAGTATAACACTTTAAAAATGAGTGTAAATGTAATTTCCATTGCAAGATAAAACTCTGGATTTTGGCCCATCTTTAGAATAAGCACTGTAAACACCAAGGTAGCTAAAACCATGGCAAGTACGGTTTATTTAGTTAGATTTACTTTGTCGACTGTGGCAAAAAGAAAAAAGAGGTTAGATTTACAGTATGTGTTTTGTGTTCTTTCTTCCATGTGTGACTTTCCAGTCTTTCACGTCTTGCTGCATTGGTTCTGCTGGCCAAAGAACAACTACTCCTCCTCCATCTCAGATACCAGATCCACCTTTTTCCTCCCCTGTGCTGCCCCATCGGACGTCGCTCGGGGGCATCCTCTCTGCTGGGAGTTGGGGCGGGATGCTTGGAAAACCAGAGCTCATCACCAAGATGATCTCAGCAGGGACTCAGGACAGTGAATGGGGATGTCCAACATCTTTGGAGGGCCACCTTGGGTCAGTGATCATCTTTCATGAAGCACTGCAGCCTCCTCAGGTGAAAGCGTTGTATTTAGCAGGTGAGTGGTGATTGTACTGGTTTTTGTGGAATAAAAGGGATGAGTTATGGAGAAGACCCCGTGGAGCTTAGCTCTACATAGACACATAAAGAAGTTACAATCCAGAAGAATTGCAGAGCTGGTCTACTTGAGAGCACCTGATAACAATTAAACTTAAAATGGAATGATAAATATTTTGTTACTTTTATTTAAAGTGTTATGTTTGCAATAAGCTCATCTATCTGTCATATGCACAGACCTGCAAAAATATAAACATGAGGTAGTATTTTCATTTTTAAGTTCTTAATTTTTGCTACTGTTTGCCCACACTTGAGTTTGCCATTGAGACTCTTTAAAGTATTGCCCTTGTTTTGATAGGCTGCTTACAGGTGACGTACGCTTGGGGATTTTTCCATAAGAATTAATTGATAATTAAGGGGTTATTTTTAAGAAACATTCTGATAAGCTCTGTTTTGTAGTTCAAGGTGTTAAGGTATTAAATTTCATAATGACTTGGGGTTGTTAGAGATTAGCATGAAAACACTTCCATCATTTAAAGGAAATATTTTGCATTACTAAACAAAAGCTCTCTTGAAGGTTACTAATTTTCTGAACATTTGGGCTTGATGACAGAGATTGGTGACAAATACGAGGTAGATATTTGTAAAGAGAGAAATATTAGATCTGTTTGAATGTAAAAAAAAAATACCCTTTGTATAGTTTAGGTATGGTTTAGAATATCCTATGTGTTGCAACGAAGCATAGTAGTATAAAATCTGTGAATTATTGAACTGCATTGATATCCAGTGTATTCTTAAATATATATGTTATAAAGATATACTTGATGTATCGTTTTAGATGTATATATATATATTTATATTTTAATAGGTCCAAACTGTTTAACTCCATGGAAGTCTCAAGAGGCTGAAGTAGCAGATCTCCCCAGTAAGGTGCTTCTTCATTATACACCAAAGGTATGAAATAATACATAGCTTCTCTGTGATTTCACAGCGTGCAGTAATCTCAGAATATGTTCTAGATGGTCTCTTTATTTTTTTTGCTGTTGCTGTTTCATAGAACAGGTGAGCATACCATCTTTACACTGTGCTTATTTTGGGAAGATAAAGAGCAATAAGAGCTTGCTTAAACTGTAGTCTTTAGCAGAGATAAAAGATTTTTCTCTTGTTTGGCAAAACAACAGAATTGTCTTGTACAATTGTGAATATCAAATCTAAGATAACATATATGATGTTTCAGCCTCTTCATTTGTTTAACAGGCCTGCAGAAACCAAATTTGTCTTGACCTGTCTGCAAATCTTTTCCATGGAAGACTAACTGGAAACAAAGTAGTAAACTGGGACATCAAGGTAAATGCATACTGAAGAAGCAGAACCTGATGTAAATACGGCAGTGGAAGTTGTGTATGTTCAGCTAACTTTTGGAATGCTGGAAGTTATTATCATACTGCAAATGACATTTAGCAGACACAGCATGTTTTTTGTAATGGGCATGAATGGGTTAATCCTGTAGCTGGAGTAGTATTACACTTATTGAGAACTTACAAGTCCTACTGCTCTTAATGTCACAGGTAATGCATTAAGTTATATTGGTAGCTGACTATTCTTCATAACCTATTCAATGCATGTTGCATATTGAAAGCATTTCATCATCTCTAGGGAATTCTGTCATGGTTTTCTTACAGTCTTAAACTCTGAATTAGATGAAGATTAGTGGGGTTAAGTTAACACTTGGGACTTTCTGCTATGTTAGACATATAAAAAATATTATAGAATTACAGATGACAAGGTCTGGAGTTAAAATAGTACAAGAATCTAGCATTTTTTAAAGAGAGAAGTTAATGTAGTTATCTTATTTACTTCTGGTTTTGGGTTGGCACAGTCCAAAAGCCTCATTTCAGAGAAAACAACAAATATTCACTGAAGTGTTGGACCTTATTCTGTCTCTGCTGTACACTAATTGACCAATACTTTTTCCTTACTATTGGATACATTGGGATATCTGATTCTTACAAGCTATGCAAATCATCTTTGTTCAACTTTTGCTAGCAGTTGTAATCACAGCAATACTGTTATATTAGTATGGGAGCTTAAGAATTAACATTTTCTGGCTAAACCTGCTTGTAGTTTCCTGCTCAAACACTCCGTTATAGCAAAACTGTCCTATATCTTGATTTTTATTTTCTTAACCAACACATAAGGTCCTTATGTCCTTCTGATAAAGCAGTTAATTTCATAGTCTCATGCCACTGACGGTATTATATGTCCATTGGATGTCTTCTGTGTAAAACAGCAAATAGCCTCTACTTGCTACTTCATGGAGAAGAGGAGGAAACCATGAAACGCACTCCAGCTTAATAAATACCACCATGTACCTGTTTGCTTATTTGTTCCCTGATCACTAGCACGTATGAATGTAAAAATCAGTCAGGCTTGTTCTGTGCAGGAGGAAATCAAGTTATGTGCAGCATCAGAGTTTGATCCAGAAACAGTGACACAAGTAAGGATTTATTTATTTTAAATTTAGGTAGAATACATCCACTTTTGTTTTATAGGCAGAATCTTCGATTAAGGGCTCTTAGCTTTAAGAAAAAATGAAATCCAAAGTCTGAGTGTAGAAAACTTGTCACTAGAATACCACTTTCTTTTTTCTTTAAGGAAAAATGTATGTACAAATAAATAATCTACTCTACTAGCAAACTCATTACTGAGGAAATATTGTTGGACCTACACTGTGCATATGCTGATTTATGGAGATTAATGTTAAGAAAATTCAGACTCTTGCTAGTTGATTTTGCCATAATACAAACAGTTTGAAAAGACTGAAGTTTGTTCTCTTCGCTCAGTATTGGGAAGAGGGGTGGGTGTGGAGTGCTTGTGTCTCTAGCTGTATGTTGTGAATACAGGTTTTAGGAGAATCATTCATTAACAAACATGGTGGGGTTTAGCACCCTCTTGAGGAGAAAACCCTGAGGTTCCTTTTATTTGGAGGAAATTTCTTTTACATAGTTTTGGGGCTTTCATTTTTGCTGATGTTTTCCCTCCTTTTTCTCTTGATTTAGGATATGATCAACTGTATTGGTGGAATAAACGTGCTGTTTCCACTGCTGGAGCAGATCAGTTTTCTTGGTGCGCCGATACCTGAGAAGCCTGAAGGGGAAACTCTCCCTCCAGAACTACTTACTCCTGTAGAGGGAGACTGGGTGGTGATGCCATCCACAAAGGCGTCAGGTGGGCAAGTACAGCTGAACTGAAAGGATTTTTAAGATTGATTTAAGGAGTCTTTCTGTGAGTGGCAGAAAGCTGTTTGATTACGTGCTGGCTTTTTTAGTATGCAAAGCTGAAAGGCTCTTTCTGTTCCTGGGTATCTGACATGGATGCTGAATACTAGGAGTTCAGCACTATGTAAAATTAACTTATTAGCATATTTCAAATATAGTTATGTTTAATAGCATATTTTTCCTTTTCATAGTTTACTATTACATTAGTGTAAAAGTGTGCGGGTTTAAAATTGCTGTTCTGAAAAGTTTGTTCTGATTATTTTGAGAAATGATGTTTGATGCAAAGCCTACTGATATCAATAATAAGAGCTTTCCTACAACTCAAGCACTGGGTCCAAAAGCCACACAAAGACTTAGCAGCATCAGCACAGTACTGTTTAGCCATTAGCCAACCTTTTATGTTCTTAGGAAAACGCTCAGACACCTACCTCTTCCACACGCTGTCAGATTTTAGTATTATATTTTTTAGAAAATGAAAAGGAAGCTTTAAGAATAGATTCTTTAAAGCTGTCCTAATATTAAGAATGAACTTTCATCTCAACAGAAACCACTGGGAAATCAGACCTTGCAAGGAAAACACACATTTTTTTTGTTTCAAATATTAGATGATGAAGTAAAGTAAATAAAATATTATGTCTGTCATGGCTAGAAAGCATCACTTTGCAACTCCAGAGGGAGAATAACTGCAGCATACGTAAAATGTTGTAACTGAAAGAGAAGTTTGTCTGTAACCTCCGGCCAGATGGATAAAGCAACTAAAGTCAGGACTGGGGTGACTGAGGTCACTTTATTCTGGAGCAGCATGGAATGTCTGTGACTCTGCCCTGGAAAAATGTAAATACAACCTACAGCTAGGGAATGAACAGAAAAAGAGTTGAAACATTCAGGAAATAGTGAGGAATACAAACTCTTGATTTTACTTCTTCCCCTCTACTTTTATGCAGTGGTCCAACAATAAACCATGAGGCTTTGGCTACTGTTCTGTTTTGCAGAAGCTCGCCTGGAGGAGAATGTTGTTGCAACTTTCATCTTGATGATAAAACACTTTATTCAGAGACACCATGTCAATCAAGAAAATCTCATCCACTCCCATGGAGTTGCCACCCTAGGAGCCTTGTTACAGAAGGTGAGCACGTTTGAATCACAGAATCACAGAATGTCAGGGGTTGGAAGGGACCTCGAAAGCTCATCCAGTCTAATCTCCCCACCGGAGCAGGAACACCCAGATGAGGTTACACAGGAAGGTGTCCAGGCGGGTTGGAATGTCTCCAGAGTAGGAGACTCCACAACCTCCCTGGGCAGCCTGGGAATGTTCTGTTGGATCCTGGTAACAGTGTTCTGTTACCCTCACCAGGAAGAAGTTTCTTCTCAAATTCAAGTGGAAACTCCTGTGTTCCAGTTTGAACCCATTACCCCTTGTCCTACTATTGGTTGTCACCGAGAAGAGCCTGGCTCCATCCTCCTGACACTCACCCTTTATACATTTGTAAACATTAATAAGGTCACCCCTCAGTGTCCTCTTGTCCAGCTCCAGAGCCCCATCTCCCTCAGCCTTTCCTCACACGGGAGATGCTCCGCTCCCTTCAGCATCTTGGTGGCTGCGCTGGACTCTCTGCAGCAGTTCCCTGTCCTGCTGGAACTGAGGGGCCACAACTGGACACAATATTCCAGGTGTGGTCTCCCCAGGGCAGAGCAGAGGGGCAGGAGAACCTCTCTGACCTACTGACCACCCCCTTCTAACCCACCCCAGGTACCATTGGCCTTCCTGGCCACAAGGGCCCAGTGCTGGCTCATGGTCATCCTGCTGTCCCCAAGATTATACTGGAACCTGGGGTTGTTCCTGCCCAGATTCAAGACTCTACACTTTCCCTTGTTATATATCATTAAATTTTTCCCCGCCCAACTCTCCAGCCTGTCCAGGTCTCTGATGGCAGCACAGCCTCTGGCGTGTCAGCCACTGCTCCCAGCTTGGTGTCATCAGCAAACTTGCTGACAGTCACTCTATTCCCTCGTCCAAATAATTGATGAATATATTGAATAATACAGGCCCCAGCACTGCCCCTGAGGCACTGCACTGGATACAGGCCTCAACTGGACTCTGCCCCATTGACCACGACTCTCTGGCTTCTTCCCTTCAGCCATTTCACAGTCACCTTACTACCCGCTCATCCAGACCGCACTCCCTCAGTTTAGCTGTGAGGATGCTGTGGGAGACTGTGTCAAATGCCTCAAGTCAAGGTAGATCACGTCCACTGCTCTGCCATCATCCATCCATCTTGTTATGTCCTCATAAAAGTCACTGAGGTTGGTCAAGCACGACTTCCCCTTGGTGAAGCCATGTTTGAGAAACATCCTTTAGAAATGGAAGTTAGGGATGAGGTCCTGATTTCTTGGAAAAGTTCTTAGTTTGGCCAGGATGCGAGGGTCTTCAAAGGTCCCCTTAGTACCTACTTTTCTTTCTCATGTTTCTGAAAACAGAGAGACATGAGAAGCTAGTGTTTTGTCTTTTTTTTATGTTCTGCTTTTTTGGTTATAGATACTCTGTATGATTCTTCAGACTACACTGGGTTTGTGTTTATTGTATTGCTTTAATGGAAGAAGATTTTGCTGTAGAAGACAAAGAATCCCAAAATTTGGCTTGAAAAAACATGAAGTTTGTTAGGAGATTGAATGCTAACAGCTGCTGTTATTTTGAAAGGTGCCAAGCAACTTAATGGATGTGAATGTACTGATGGCTGTGCAGTTGCTGATAGAACAAGTTTCAGTAGAAAAGAACATGCAGCTTTTGCAGCAGATGTATCAACACTTGCTTTTTGACTTCAGTATCTGGAACAGCGGGGACTTCCCCTTCAGAATTGGTGAGCTCTGCAACTTGGGCAACTGTGCAAAGACACAGTACCCTTCACGTCACATAAACCTTTATCTGGGTTCGAACAGAAAACTTTATATTGTAGGGCATATACAGTATCTTTCTACCATTATCAAAGACAGTAGAAGAGTCTTCAGGAAGAAATATGATGTGCAGTTTCTTCTAGACACACTCAGGATTTATTACGGGTATGAGTTTCACCTCTTCTTAACTCCTCCTTATTTTATATTATTTTATGTGGCTGTTGTTTGTTTATGTTTGTTTGTTTGGGGGTTATTTTTGTTTGGTTTGGGTTTTGTTGGTTTTTTTGAGGGGGCAGGAGGGGGGTTGTTTTGGGTTTTGTTTTTTGTTTGTTTTTCCCCAACATCCCAGTGAGCAAATTAATAAATAAAACTGCAGGTTGACTTTTGATCGTTGATTTAACTTTCAAAATTCAGGGTTTTTTTTAAATTTCTCCACTTAATTTCCTACTTTTCCATGACCTTAATTTTTATGATAGGCTTATATAAAATTTAGGTCAATGACACTAAAAACACTTGGAAAGGTTGTTAACAAGTCCTTCAACAAATATAACAAGTCATCAGCAAATTTGGTGATGACACCAAGTTGAGAGGGAGTGTGGAGCTGCTGGAAGGCAGGAGGGTCTGCAGAGGGATCTGGATAGACTGGAAAAATGGGCTGGTTCCAATGGGCTGAAGTTCAACAAGGCCAAGTGCCGGGTGCTGCACTTTGGCCACAACAACCCCCTGCAGCGCTCCAGGCTGGGCACAGAGTGGCTGGAGAGCAGTCAGGCAGAAAGGGACCTGGGGGGACTAGTGGACAGGAAGCTCAACAGGAGCCATCAGTGTGCCCAGGTGGCCAAGAAGGCCAATGGTGTCCTGTCCTGTATCCAAACCAGCGTGGTCAGCAGGACAAGGGCAGTGATCCTTCCCCTGTGCTCTGCACTGGGGAGGCCATACTGGAGTATTGTGTTCAGTTCTGGGCCCCTCAGGTCAGGAAAGAGATTGAAGTGCTGGAGCGGGTCCAGAGAAGAGCAACAAGACTGGGGAAGGGACTTGAACACAAGCCCTATGGGGAGAGGCTGAGGGAGCCGGGCTTGTTTAGTCTGGAGAAGAGGAGGCTTAGAGCTGAGCTCAGCATGCTCTAGAACTACCTGAAGGGCAGTACTAGCCAGGTGGGGATTGGTCTCTTCTCCCAGGCAGTCAGCAATAGGACAAGGGGCCATGGGCTTCAACTCTGCCAGGGGAAATTGAGGCTGGAGATGAGAAAGCAATTCTGTGCAGAGAGAGTGGCCAGGCATTGGAATGGCTGCCCAGGGAGGTGCTGGACTCACCGGCCCTGGAGGTTTGTAAACTGAGATTGGACATGACACTTAGTGCCCTGATCTAGTCAATGGACTGGAGTTGGACCAAGAGTTGGACTGGATGATCTCTGAGATCTTTTCCAACCCAGTTGATTCTGTGATTCAATCTTGTAATTTTATCAACAATGCAAATTAAGTCATAGATCATTATCATTATGAAAAGAGAGGGTGTTTATCATTTTAAGCTATTTTGGTTTTTTATAGCCTTGTAGAATTTGAAGTAGGACTTTTTTAGGAATTCAAAATTTTAGCTTTCAGTCTTGGTGATTTCTGTCTGTATCTGTATGAATGTAGTTATGTCATTGAGGAAGACTGGCTAGAGACCTTGCTCTTTGCTTTAGAGGATTGGGGTGGGAGGGACCTGAAATCCTGACCTGTATCCAGATCAGTCCAAGTCTACATTTCTGGGCCTTATAGACTTGGTAATTCTGATCTACTATTTCTTATTACTGTTTGGTTGCCTTACTTCAGTAGAAATTGGTGACCTGTGCCATGATATATAGGTAGGTGAAAAATTACAAAATTACAAAACTAGCACAATGAAATTACTGTTAATGAGGCATGAAGAACTTCCTTTGCTTTTCCTGCCTGTCATGTGTAGCAGTGGCTGTAAAGACAGTGATTTGGCTCCTGATGACCTGAGAACAATACGGACGTCCCTCTATGGGCTGATCAGGTATTTCCTGAGCAAAGGTGGAACACATGAAGAAATACAGAGCATCATAGGATACATAGCTGCCACCACTGAAGAGGAGCAGGTATCCAATATGGTCTATGTTAGCTGTTTAAACTTTACGCATTTTGGTTTTGTTGTTTGGTGTTTAGAAACCTTGTGTCTAGTGTGCTTAAAAGAGGAGGGAAAGTGTTATTAACACAAGCAAAGTGTTATTTGATGCTGAGGCAGGTTATAGGAGCACACTCAAAAGCTGACGGTGCTCTGCAGATGGCCATACTTTCCAGGTTATTTTTTTTCCCTGAAGGGGGCAGAAAGAACATGATATGTAACACTGCCATTAGAAAAATTCTCTTAATTTACAAAACCAAATTAACTGGACTTCAACTCATCAGAAGTTGTAATGATGTCATTTCTATTTTGTAAATGCCAACTGAACTTGAACTCTAATTACAGTTTGATATAAGGTGTCCTATGTAGAGGAAAAAAAGGTATCCAAAAAATGTAATTTTAAATGGAGTAATATTGAGTAGACAAAATGTCTATTTTGTAACAAGCCAAAGGCAAAATTTCAAAGCCAATAAAACGTCCCCCAAATGGAGTATGCAGTCTGAATGAGCTGTGGATTAATGTAGTTGTCTTAATTTTATAGCTCTGTGGAATTCTGGATGTTCTCTTCAGCCTACTTCATTCCAGCCCAGCCCCAGACCAGCTTTTTTTATTGCTCTTTGAACCAGGGAATGCTGATATTCTTTACGCTCTGTTATTGCACCAAAGATACTCTGACAGACTTAGAGAACTTGTTTTCAAGGTAATGAATTGAATTGTATGTTCTTAAATTGATCAATCGAACCTAAATTTGTGGTTTTGTCTGTAGTCTGACACTGCAGACGTGCATGCAATTGCAAAGATACTCATCCTCCACGTTTTCATTTTTTCTTTTCTGTTCTGTTAGCTATTCTGTTTACTGCCATAGTCGCAATGGAATTAGCGTTCTCTTAAAGTATCGATACCT
Source organism: Nesoenas mayeri (assembly GCF_963082525.1). Taxonomy (NCBI): domain Eukaryota; kingdom Metazoa; phylum Chordata; class Aves; order Columbiformes; family Columbidae; genus Nesoenas; species Nesoenas mayeri. The sequence goes on along the minus strand of NC_137545.1, from coordinate 3,226,207 downwards.
TTAAAAAAACAGTCCATGTTGCTTGAATTAGCTTACAAAGTAAACTTAAAAACAGTGGACCAGCATGTTATATCATACATATGAAGCTGAAGAGGTCTGGATGCTCCCTTGTGCTTATTTTGCATTTGTGTGTGCTTTTTCTTGCAGATTGTGGAAGAGATGCTAAAATGCACTAAAGTTTATGAACGTAGTAAGCACCGAATGAGACTCAGGGAGGTGGGGTACTCTGGACTGGGGCTCCTTCTGAATGAATCTGCGCTTACTGTTTCTCTTATTAAAAACCTTCTTAACCAAGTTCTGTATGCAGGTAATTGGCAAGTGTTGTGTCTACCATTAATAAACTCCTCCTGCTCAGAGGCAAACTTATTGATTTTGTTTGTTTGTGCTTTGCTTTGTTTTGTTTTCAAGGAAAACCAGAGCTGTTACTTTACAGAGCTTTTCTATTCAAGGTTCCCATTAGTCTCAGCTAATATTGTGTTAGTTCCCTGAAGCTTGTTCCCTTTACTACCCCTGAATGTAGCAGTGACCTCCAAGGCAATTTGTAATATTTAGCTGTCACATTCTCTTGCATGATATAATTTGTGTTGTTTTTTCTTTCTGCCCTACAGATCCTGCTGTGAATTATAAAGATCTCCTAACTGTAGTACATCTGGCTCATAGATCAGATATAAACATGAGAGTGGTCATCTGCAGAAAGGTTGGTAGTCTGCTTTAAACAGGAATACTGTCCTTTAAGCCCATAAGCTGTACGGAATCCCAGAATGTCAGGGGTTGGAAGGGCCCTGGAAAGCTCATCCAGTGCAATCCCCCCATGGAGCAGGAACACCCAGCTGAGGTTACACAGGAAGGTGTCCAGGCGGGTTGGAATGTCTGCAGAGAAGGAGTCTCCACAACCCCCCTGGGCAGCCTGGGCCAGGCTCTGCCACCCTCACCAGGAACAAGTTTCTTCTCAAATTCAAGTGGAACCTCTTGTGTTCCAGTTTGTACCCATTACCCCTTGTCCTGTCACTGGTTGTCACCGAGAAGAGCCTGGCTCCATCCTCCTGACACTCACCCTTTGTGATATCTTAATTATTTGAGGCTTTATTTGTTGCTACTGCTTTCGTTAGCAACGATTTACCTTAAAAAAGAAGCCCATCTGTCACTTAATGTTGAATTTTCTGTATCCCAGTCCTTTTAAGAACCAAAACACAAAGCAAAGCCTCTGTCATGATTCTCAAATAGCTGTATTTTCTACAAGTTAGAGATTGTAGACTCCTTGAGATACTGAGTTTTCTCAAAGGATGCGTAAGACCATGATCAAAGTTTTGTATTCTTAATATCTTTTTTCGAAATAATATATTATGATTCAAAAGAGTGGTTGTGGCTGCAGGGAAGAGATAGGGAAGAAGCAGCGACTTTTTCTAAACCAAGCTCTCTCTGACTTTTATTGCCGAAATTAGTAGTAGCAAATGTAGCTGTGAGGCACTATATTGTCTATTAAGGTTTCTCAAAGTGAAAAAAGTGAAATTATCATTATTGGAAAGCTATTAATATTGCAGCTTTCTTACTTTTATCTATTGAGTAGTTCCTAATCAAGCGTATTTTCTGGTCTAGATTTCTTTTTTTGCAGACTAATGGCTGAATTAGGATTATTTGTTGGGATAGTTGGCTTTTGCTGGAATTGGTACAGAAGAGTGGCTGGAATATGAGGACTTAGCAATGTGCTTTGGAAGCTTTTCTTCCCTGCTCCTGAGAAATTTTTCTTTATCCCTTGTTTTTTCCAAATATACTCTTTCTAATGAGAAAAATTATTTTACGGCTTGTTTGCTTATTATTAACTGTTTGTGGCTCTTTTACAAGAGCCTTAAAAAAGGCAAAAAGTTGTCGATTGTAAAATGTCTAATTGCAAAGCTAGAATGAATGCAGTGACCCACCAAAATTAATGTATAATCATGGGATATCTTCTGCTGTCCTCAGGTTTTGCACCTTTTGCATTCCCAGCTGGATGCAGCACAGCAGATTTCTCAGCAGTTGAGCTGGCAGGACACTTTGATTCGACTGTTCCTGAAAGAAAACTCAGTTGTCCAGATTGGCTTGAAAGAGACCAGGGCTGATTCCTCAAGGGAAGAGGAAAAAAAGCTTCCTGCTGAAGAGCTTCAGAAACATCAACCTGATAAGACAGAGGGAGACAAAACTGGCAGCTTCGCATGTGTTAATGGTCTGTTTGATCAGTGGAGTTTAGAAGACGCCAAATCCCTGGATGTCCCTGCTCATTTCTCTGTCATGCCACTGGAAGACGCGTCCACAGCGGAGATGTCTTTTAGGCTGGAGGAGCGGGAGGAATTGTGGCACAGCAATCCTTCACATTTGAGCTTAGATCTCTCCAGTGTTGACTCTTACGAACTGGCGGACGTTGCAAATCGGCTGACAGACAGCCAGCCCAGCACACCCTCACCCATAGAGAACACAAAGGCGTTCTCTGGGCAGCCCGACAAAGAGCTGGCTCTTTCAAATGATGTGGGCTTTGCCGCCGATCTTTCTTTATTTGAAAACCAAGGAGTAAGTAATGCACTCTCTATGTGGTTAATTTTTCCAAATGTCTGCAATTACTGTTTATTTTTTTAATAATCTTCCTAATGCATAATTATTGTAGGGTTTTTTTCCCCCTCCTATCTTCCAACAGAAGAGCAAACAATGTAGCTATTTTATAGGGGTACTTCCTTTTGTAACATGTCTCCTTTTTATGGTTCTCTGGTTGGAATAGCTTTGATGTTAAAACAAAGAAAACTACAAACTCCCCCCTCCTTCTATATTTCAACATCCTTTACCTTCCAGAGGAGGCATAGAGCAGACTAAAGGTCAGGTTGAAATAATGATGTAGGAATCAAGTCAGTATGTATTACAACATACAAGCAAGCCATGGTCTCTTATCTTTGCATTTGCATGTATGTGGCCATTGGACTTTAGACTGCAGAGTTTTCAAAAACACCGAAGCATGCAAACGTAGACTATGATGAAGGAGAAAGGTTTTGGAGGTTGTCTAGACTAGAAGGGCTGTAAATATTTCTGTTCTTTTGTAGGGGGGTGATACTGAACTCATACAGTTACTTACCGACATCCTACTGTGTATAATGTGGAAAGGCATTGAAAAATCTGATGCTGCTGCTTGGATTGAGAGAGGGCAGGTGTTTTCTGCACTGACCAAACTGGGGATGTCTAATGAGTTGCTGCAACCTTCTGATGAAATAAAACTCAAGTGAGTGTCCGGTTCAAGGATGGATTGTTTCATCTCTTTTGAGGGAAAACAGGGAAAGGGGCTTTAGTGAAGCAGGGAAGGGGCGGTTGTTTCACAACAAGATGTACTTTTCTTCACATACTGTCAGAAGTATATTCTGCTACCTATTTAGTAGTGTCACATGGTGATAAGGTTTTGAAAATGTATCGCTGGTTTCGTGAGCTGTTCGAAATCTCTTTTACCTCATTAACTTATCGAGAAGATGACAGTTATGTCACTGCAGACTAAGATGCTCAATTAAATACTTAATTGGATTTTTTTTAGGCCACTTACACTTAGAACGTATAATAATGACTTTGGGATTTTGTTTTCCATGCAGCTTGCTGGAGAAGATGTTAGAATGGTCAGTCACTGACAACAGAGATTCAAAAGCTCTCCCTGCACATGCTGAAAATGCCTTCATGCTCTTGCTAATTGTACAAGACTTCCTGCAGGCAGAAGGACTAGTTAATTCAAATTTATGGACAGAAAAGGTACAGTAACTACATAATGGAAGTACTGTATATGGGCTGAAATAATACTGGGAAAGTTGTCAGCTTGGATACTGCTGTTCCTTCTAGGCTTGTTTTTAAATGGTAGATACTACAGAGTGAGTGTCTGCAGTGGAATGGGTTAGCTTGCCCCTTAAGGAGTAAAAAAGCGTGAATACTTACCACAGGGAATATAGTTAATTTTGCAAATTAAATAGGCCTCTAAGTGGTGGTACTCTTTATTGAAAATCCAGGTATTTTTCAGACTGGAGAGGTATTTAGAAAATGTAGGAGCTAATGAAACAGTGTCAGTTGTAGCCTAAGCAGATTTTGCACCGTTTATCAGCAGGTATGATGCATTGTGTGTATCCTGATTAAAAAAACCAGCCAAAACTCTGCTCTCAGTTGCAAGCTGAGAAATGTCACTTCTGGGCTTTGACCCCTATTGGAAGTTCAACATAAGGTTGTGCATATATATGCAAATAGCTCAGTTTTCTATATCAGAGTCAGAAACATGAGATCTGTGGAAGAAAATTATAATCAACGCAATAGGTAATGTAAAGGAGCTTTCTGCCATCTGGCTCTTTCTCCTGCCTTTTAGATCCCCATCATTTGCCTCAACATTTGTGTCGTTTCTGGCAGTAGTCTTGTTTCCTTTGCTGAGTTGTCATTGCTTTTCCATTTTTCAAGGCTAAAGGGGAGAGGCATTGTATGGAGCCACCACCACTCTTTTACATTTCAGTAATTTATTAGGGAATGCATGAAGGTATAGTGGTTTTAAGCAAATACATCTGGATAGTGAAATGTGCCATTTACCTGCAAATACCTACCCTGGTGTAGAAATACTGAATAGAAAGGATTGCCTCCTATATTTTTTTAAGGACATTTATAGCTTGTTACACAGTTTCAGGTGTTTCACTAAATCAGATATTCATGAAGGAAGCCTTGTTTTCCTTCTCAAGGCACTCTGTGCATTGCTATTGCTGGTAAATTACTAGCATTACAGTCAAATAATTTAAAATACAAAGCAAGAGAATGAAGTCCTATCTATACTAAAGGCAGAAATTGCAAGTTGGTGTGAGATCTGTGCTATTTAGTAATAGTGTCTTTTCAGTTGTAGTAATCCTACTTGTGGAGCCTTTAGCTTTCCTAAGGAAATGACATTTACTGGACATCAATTATAGGCAAAAACATATGCATATATACCACATGTTGGTTTTGGCTTTATTCAGGGGAGACACTTAAGTTTACCGTATGGGGCTAGAGATATTTTTTTGTAGTCAGGAATTGTTTTGCAGTGCGGTATTCTGGGATAATTTTCTGGATTTGGGTAAGTTAGAGCTGTGAACACAGCCTCTTCTTCAGCTAGTTGAAATGATTGTGTTTCCAGCTGGAGTAGCTGTTGTGAATTTTATTTCACGCCAATCTGTTTTTGCAATAGCTCTTGGAAGAATTGGTGACTCTCATGGACAGCCTGTCCGTCTGGTACTCTGCTGGCCCAGAGGCAAACAGGCTTTCACAGGTACAAGTCCGGTTGCTCCTTGGATTCATTGCACAAGATAACTTACAGGTTGGTGGCAAATTCCTACTAGTAGTGCTGTGTTTTAAGCGCGTGTTTGTTGTAACTGTTGTGGTTTATGGGTGTCGAGGTTTTGATTGCAGGGTGACAATAAAACCGTGGCAGATGTATTGTTAACCTCCTCTCCCCCACAACTTCTGCCTTCAGCTCCTCCCTCTCCTCCCTTCGCACTCAGCACAGGCGATTGGGAGGGAAAGAAGGAGGGAGAGAAGAGAGTTGGAAAAATTAAAGATGTTTTACTAATGCTACTAAGAAGAATAGAGAAAATAAAACAAAATGTACAAAACCAATCTTGAAAGTCCCGGCAACTGCAGAGCCGGCACCCGAAGTCCTGGACTGGACTCTGCAGCCAACCGGAGGTGGATTCAGTCTGTCACTGGCCTCAGCTGGCAGGGACGACTCGCAAGGTCCTCTCCTAATGTCGGCCACAAGGAAAAGGGACAAGAATCCTCGTGATCTCCCATTTTTATATGTAGTATCACGTGAATGGGATGTTATACTAAGTTGGTCCATTTTTGGTCACCTATTTCTCCTTGCCCCTCTCGTGAGATGTGCATCCATCCTTATCAGTGACCTTGCATACCGTTGTTATGTCTACCAAAACATGTATCTAGCTTTGCAGGAAAATGCAGCTAATAAGAAGGCTTTAGCTGACATCTAGTGAGTTTGATGGCAGTCCTTCCTCCTTGTGCAGGGAAGATGTTTGCCTTAATTCTTACCATTTGCAAATTTACCCCGCAGTCTTGCCAATGTGCACCTTCCGAGCATGAGAACGAGGTAGAGGCCAAGCTGTTGGAAGCTGGGACTATGTAGGCACTACTAGTGGCAGTAAGATAGTGATTCTGATTGTGACGTTTTGTTTCTACCATAAAATACATCTATTTGTAGTTTGGGGTTTATGTATTTTAAGTGCACGTGAACCTGGACTGTTCTGCCAAATCAACATTTGGAGCAAAGTTAGCAGGGCTGTGCCTGGAATGAGCCCTTCAGAAAAGCCAGGCCTGTTAGTTTATGTTTGGGCTTGTCTTAATGCAGCTGTTTGTGGTTGCAGTGGACTCAGGTTTGGTCTATTACTTATGGATAAGTGGTCAGTGTCCATATTTGATGGATGTGTGTCTTAGGCTTCCCAGGATGCAGCCAGAATATGTCCATATTCCTGTGCTGGAAATCACTATTTTGAGTATTGCATTCATTTTTTGTTGTTTTTCTGTGTAGGTCTGTGCTATGGCAGCAGCCAAACTAAACACACTTCTTCAGACCAAAGTAGTTGAGAGCCAGCCCGAAGCGTGCTGCATCCTGGGGAAGCTGGAAGGCATCTTGAGTAGATCAATTGAAAAGAAGACAGAAACTTACTCATTTTTGATTCCCCTTGTTCGGACATTGGTATCCAAGATTTATGAACTTCTTTTCATGAACCTGCATCTCCCTTCATTGCCTCCTACCAATGGCAGCCCATCTTTCTTTGAGGATTTTCAAGAATACTGCAGCTCTGCTGAGTGGCAAGTGTATATTGGCAAATATGTAAGTAGTAGATTATTTTCCATCATTTTCCCTCTCTTTTTAGCCGTGAAAGCAGAGAAACTCATTCAGAAATCACATTGTGCTTTTTGTTTTGCTGGAACCAGATTATTCCAAATATGAAGCAGTATGAAGAGAATTCATTCAGACATGATCACGAGCAGATGACACTTTATTGGAGGGATTGTTCTGAAGCATTTATGGTGAACATGCACAAGCGAGACCGGGAGAGAGGAGAAAGTAAGCTTAAATTTCAGGTAAGGTTTTGAGTGAGTGCAAGTTTCTCTTAGAACTGTCTTGGGAGTTGCCTTCTAAAAGATGGAGAAACTGAATTCCAGGATGCTCCAATTCAAGTGATTGCAGGCAGGTTGATTAGTTTAAGACGTTATGGGCAATGTGACTTGATATACTTGTAGGATTTTCTTTTAATTATGTTCTTTCTATTTAAGAGTCTTATCTGTAAGCAGAATTATTTAAAAACATGAGGCCTTTCTCATAGTGCAGCAACCTGGAATTATGCTCAGATATAAGCTGCATGTTCTTTTACTTTGGTTTGAATTATTAAAATCTCTTATCCATTATGAGATGAGTCAGCGTGTGTGGTGTGTGTGTATGTTTTGTTTTGTGTGGGTTTTTTGTTTGGTTTGGTTTCGTTTTGTTTCATTTTTGTTTGGGTTTTTTTGTTGTTGTTTTTGGTGGTGGTTGTTGTTTACCCTATTTCAATACAATGAAAGTGTTTAAAATACTGAACAGCTCCTATTTAACATGAAACTTTTGGAAAAACTGTTTCTCAACTGACTCAGTTTAGGCAGTAGAATTAAGCAGTAATTACAGCAAATATAGCTAAGTTACATTTCTCTTGTTTTCTCTTTGTCTACTGAATAAGGATCCTTATAGTAAGTCCTCTTTTATTCAAGTAGCTAAAGGAAGGATAGAATGAGAGTCACATTCTAGAACAGGAGTTTAAAGAAAAATCCTACCTGTTACAATAGGATTACCATACTGACCACTTTTCTGATGACGAAGAATTCTTTTCATCTGGATTCAGAATGGATAATACTTTCTTCACATCTTAAAGTCAAAGTTTGGTGCCTTTTCTTCCAGCACTAAGCTTCTTAAAATTTTCCTTGTAAGCATTACCTTAAATTTTCAGAAATTTTTACCTCTTAGGCTTTGTTGTTCCTTCTTAATTGGTGAGAATTCTTGCAAGCCACAAAACTGTGTTTTCAAAGGTCAGAGTTATTTCAGTGCTAGATCTGTTTTTAATGGTCTTTCAGGAGCATTTTGTGGAACCGTTCGGCAGAAAAGCTCGACAGGAAAATCTGCGCTACAACAGTATGTTAAAGCAACTTCACGGTCAACACACAGCTACTCTGAGACAGTGGAGAGCAGCCCAGCTCTACCTCCTCTCTGAACGTGGCCCTTGGGCTGAGATGTAAGAAGTTTTTAAATCAAACTGTATATGATACTTAAAAGGAGTTTGCTCACATGACTAACTTAACTGTTTCATGTGAACCGTGGCAGATTGACTCCGATAACAATTCTTGAGACGTAAAGTTAACATTCAGTGCATCTTTTATAACGTGTCCTGCATTTAGTTAGCAAAATGCAAAGTTTCAAGCATAGTGCCGAGGTAGTTTTCTGGGTACTCTTGCCAAGTGACCAAAAAAATTAGTTATCAGTGAAGTGATTGCAAAAACTTTTTGAGACATCCTACAGATAGGTGGCTCTGTTGGAAAAGAGATAACAGACTTGTTAATAAAGACTTTGAGGTATTATGCGTTAAGTTGATTTCAGTTTAAAATAATAATAATAGAAAATAAATACTGTTTGCAAAGTACTTTAGGTTCATCAGAACTGCAAGATGAAATATAAAATTAAAACGCAGTTTATTGCTTTTCTGTTTTACAGTGTACAAGTGGATGACCAGTATTTTTCTAAATATGTGCTGTTTCGTAACGAATTCACATAGGTCTTTACCTTCTTTTAACTGTTTTTATGGATATTCTTGTATTCCAAGGGAACAGCGTCCTATTCACTGGAAACTTTCAAATGTGGAAAATTTTTCACGTATGAAACTAAAACTGGTGCAGAATTACAACTTCAACTCTCATCAGGATGCTAGTGACCTGAGTGACCTCAGTCTTTACTGAAGAAAGATACACACTTTACTCTTTGTATTTAAGAATTGTATTTAAATACTCTTTGTATTTATTTCCTCTATAGTAAAATATGTGACATAAGAGTGGTACTTTCACCTGAAACACCATCTTCCTACTGAGCAGAATTAATTTCCCCTTGTTTATTCAAATGTGAGTTTTTGTGCCAAAAAGTTAAAGAAAGCCTTTGGTTTAAAATAAACAGTCACACAGCTTTCTTGCATAAGATTGTTTCAAGAAAAGGACACAATGAGATCAGAGTATGCATGCACTATTTCTTTACAACCTTTTAGAGCTTATAATTAAAATGTGTAGATATGAAGCACTTTGTTTCAGAAATATGCCAAACAGCAGAGTTAGGGGTGCAAACTGTTATTTAAGTTAGGTGTGTTGGATGTCAAGACTTGAGACAAAAAAAATAACTCTTTTAAACCCAAGTAAGCAAAAAATAAATGCAGTGTATTTCCATGAAATCTGCACACTTTAACCATGTTTGACAGAACACTGCAAAATATTTTGTTGGAAATGTCCACATCAAAATTCAGTTTTCTAATGTGTTTGTGTCTTCCTGTTGTACTGTTACGATTTGATATGTATATCATGTAGTTCAGGGAGTATCTTTAGTGTTCTGCTTCTCCCAAAAGTATCTAAGAAGTCTTGTTATTTTTTACTCAGTTAAAACCAACATCTGGGCAGGAACAACCCCAGGTTCCAGTATAAGTTGGGGAATGACCTATTAGAGAGCAGTGTAGGGGCAAGGGACCTGGCGGTCCTGGGGACAACAAGGTGACCATGAGCCAGCACTGGGCCCTTGTGGCCAGGAAGCCAATGGTACCTGGGGTGGGTTAGAAGGGGGTGGTCAGTAGGTCAGAGAGGTTCTCCTGCCCCTCTGCTCTGCCCTGGGGAGACCACGCCTGGAATCTTGTGTCCAGTTGTGGCCCCTCAGTTCCAGCAGGACAGGGAACTGCTGGAGAGAGTCCAGCGCAGCCACCAAGATGCTGCAGGGAGTGGAGCATCTCCTGTGTGAGGAAAGGCTGAGGGAGCTGGGGCTCTGGAGCTGGACAAGAGGAGACTGAGGGGGGACTCATTCATGGGGATCAATATGGAAAGGGTGAGTGTCAGGAGGATGGAGCCAGGCTCTTCTGGTGACAACCAGGGACAGGACAAGGGGCAGTGGGTGCAAACTGGAACACAGGAGGTTCCACTTAAATTTGAGAAGAAACTTCTTCTCAGTGATGGTGACAGAGCCTGAAACAGGCTGCCCAGGGAGATTGTGGAGTCTCCTACTCTGGAAACATTCAAGCCCGCCTGGACACCTTCCTGTGTAACCTCATCTGGGTGTTCCTGCTCCATGGGGGGATTGCACTGGATGAGCTTTCGAGGTCCCTTCCGATCCCTGACATTCTGGGATTCTGTGTTTTGACAGCAGAAGATACACTCAGGAGTTCAGCTTTCCCAAAGTGTTGTAGCAAACATTTTGTGAGCTGCAATATCTGTTTCTGACAGGTGTGCACCAGACACAGCCTTCTAGTGACTCTCTGCTGCTGGAGGTGGTGAAGCAGGTGAAAGTGAGTGACTTGGAAGATGATGTTCTTGAACTACCAGAAGAAGACACTGCAGCCAGTTCCAATTTGTAAGGACAGCAGAGTAGGACTGGGCATGTGATGTTGTGCGTGCATCTATGTGTGTCTGTGCTCTTGAAGTCCAGCAGAGAAGTGGTGCTTCTCTGAGTGATACTCATGTATTTTCTTGTACCATAAAGGTAATTAAACGCTTGTTTGTGGTGTGTCACGCCTGCAGACTTCTGGGTAGCCATTTCTTCAAATACTTGTGAAGGTAACTTTAGTCACATGAACCAGGACTTAGCGCTGCTCTGGGCCGGATAATTTAAGCACCCAGCAATTAAATAAGAAAGGGAAATGCAGCCTCATGTTTTTGTACTTCAGGGGAGGTCAAGTCCATTGTGCCCGATACTGAAATATCAAGCCTGAAGAGTGCTGCTATGAAATGGTGTTTTGTAGTCTAGTCTGGAACATGCAAGACTGCTGATGGAAGTACCTTCGTGTAGTCCTTTATGTTGTACTTTTAATGCCATTCAAATGTCATTATTTTCTGAACTGTACTCTTACCAAGTACCCAAGTAACTGCGTAATCTTCCTAACACTTAGTGGTATTTTTATAGGGATGAGAAGGATGAGCAAAGTCAGAAAGAAAAGCTGATATTGTCTGAAGACTGTGAACTCATTACAGTAATTAATGTGATACCTGGCAGGCTGGAGATCACTACCCAGCACATCTATTTCTTTGACAGCAGCATTGAAAAAGAGGAAGGTGAGTGTGATCAGTGTCTCTTTCTGTTCAGTGCAGTTCAGCATTCTGTTTTCAGTAGGCTGAGTTGGATTTTTTTTGAGACTGAGTGTCAAACTACTTGTGAAGAGACAAGTTGTGCATTGGTACTTGAAATTAATATTGTACTTGGTGATCAGTAGCTGGCTGATCCCTTCAGAATCAAGAATCTGGAATTGTACTTGCTGAGCTGCTAAATGGATTCACCATTCTGAGTATTTCTTTAAAAAATTAACCTATTAAAAAAAATTAATTTTGTCTACAAAATGTTATTACCTCTAAATTTTTGGCACCTCCATGTTCTCCCTGACAAATGTTTCACTTTTACATTGATCAAAAAGTTGTAGTAAGTGATGATTAAAAGGTATGTGAACATCAATCATATATACTATTTCAGTGAACTTTAATAGAATATACATAGCTGAGTATGAAAACAGTGACCTGAAATGTTTGACAAATACTGGTAAAATTTTCAAAACCAGTGTATCAAGTAGTTGACCTTTTGGGAATTCTAAACATAAAAGCCTCTATTCAAGCCTGTTTAAGAGACTGAAGGGGGTTGGTTCATATTTTTTATCAACAGAATACATTTATGAAGTGACCTTGATCAGAAAGCAAAAACAATTATACACTCCATCAGATATTCCCTGCTGCCTCTTTCTTTCAGTAGAACAATAGCTGAAGTTACATTTTCCTAGTAAGATGGTTAATCAAGCCGCACATGAAATTGAGCTTTTCTAGGGATAACTCTGGGGTGATTGGAAACGATCCTGCGTTATGTCTAAATGAAAAGTTTTTGATATAAGCCCAGTCAACAATTAAAATTGTCTTCCTAGGAGTAGGTTTTGATTTCAAATGGCACCTTTCTCAAATTCGAGAGATCCATTTGCGTCGGTACAACCTGAGGAGGTCAGCTTTGGAGATCTTCCTGACCGACCAAACCAACTATTTCCTCAACTTCAATAAGGAGGTAGGCAGTGGCATTGGCAGTGGTTCCTGGCGGCAGCGGCTCAGCTCGTAACTCCAAGAGGTCGCGCGCAAGGGGCGGAGCCTCGACGAGAATCCCGTTTTTTACAGCCTGATCAGATCTGACTGTGGGCATTCCAGAAGCTTCTCTGCACCCCCACCCTGGCTGTGGGTGCCCCTGAAGCCTCCAAACATCCCCCACACTGGCCGTGGGCGCCCAGCGGCTCCCTGGTGCCTTGGCACTCCCTTCTCTTAATGACCCTGGCCGGGGGCTCTGGGGCCAAACAAAAGCAGCTGTTGGCCTCAAGCAGCAGAGAGAGGGAGATGTGTCTACTCCTTCCATATCAAAGGAGGGAGGGGGAGAGAGGGGGGCTTGCATTCTGCCACAGTCAGTCCATGAATAGCTCCTATAAAATGTTGTGGACACTTGGGTTTGTGGGTTTTGTTTGTTCGTTTTTAGCAAATAATAATTTTGTAGGAAAAACATTGGTATAATTTTATTTGAACAGCAGCAGTATTTCCTAGAAGACTTCTGTGGCAACAGTGATTTTTTTACTGTGTAGCATCTACACATAAGTGAAAAAATCTGCTTCATGTTATTTGTTGCCTTTGTATCCTGTAATTGAAGGATGTCATGTCCATCCATGTCCAAATGTTTTATGCAGCAAGAGATAGAAGTGTTTAAAGCATAATTGTATTCCGTTTATTTCACGTTTTAAGTACCAGAGAAGTTGTTTACTTGTCAGCTTCAGTCTCTAGAATAATTGTTTTATTCATGCTACTTTCTAACAGGTACGCAACAAAGTATATAGTTGAATATTGTCACTGCGTTCTCCAAATATTTCTGGGACAAGATCTCTGCAGGAACTTTTTAAAGCTTCAGGTCTGATGCAGGTATGAGACTTCAGCACAAACGGTCTAAAGCATTCCTCTGCTTCCTGAAGGAGTCCTGGAACATCCTGGACTACTGATTTGGCTTTTTTCCCCCAGTGTTTAGATGGCGACTGCCAATTTCTGTACCTTCGGTCTCGCCCCTGAACTTTCACATGCATATTCTTAGAACCACTGTGTTCCGTTGTGTACAGTCAGTGAGGTAAACGGATGGAGCAGCCTCTTGTGTTGATGAGATTGTGACAAGGGTTCCAACAAGAGTAGAAAACATGTAGCAGACCTGCTTCTATTTTCAGTCCATGATACTGAGTGCCCATTTTGGAACATTTTTCACTATATGCATGGATAATTTTCCCTGCTACCTTTTCATGATGGAGCTTTCAATGAAACTCATGAAGATTAAGCAGGAAATATGATCTTAAGGGAATTAGTGACATTGGTATAAAAGGAAAATGTCAAAGGAAATGTCAATAATTGCTGCTGGTGTCATGCATTACCTCATTCGAGTAGAACCTTTTACAACACTTCATATCCAGCTTCAAAGTGTCTGTATTACCCTAAATATGGATACATTTTTAAATGTAGTAGATGTGTTTTTAATTTCCATCTCTTCATACCATTCTTGCAGTTGTGTGTCTTTCACTTGCCAGTGCTGTCCTCTGGCAGATAAACAATGCCACAACGTATAATTTGCAATAGTGGTATCTTTCATGTACTGACTTCCATTGTATCTTTTTCTGTTTTTCAGAAATGGGTGAATAGAGAAATATCCAACTTTGACTACCTTATTCAGCTGAAAACAATGGCAGGACGAACTTACAATGACCTTGCTCAATATCCTGTGGTAATTAAAAAAGAATAATTTTTTTGTTTTTTGCCAGTTGTATTTTTTCTATTTTGAAAGATGGATTTTTAATCTCAGTTTTGTCTTTGACTCTTTTATAGTTCCCTTGGATTTTACGAGATTATACTTCAGAAGAACTGGACCTGAACAATCCTGCAGTCTTTAGAGATCTGTCCAAACCCATAAGGGTGGTAAATGAAAAGAATGCCAAGGCTGTGAAAGAGAAGTATGTACCAGAACACTCCGTTCTATTTCTCTATCTTTTCTGAGCCTTCAGGCTAATAACATATTTCAAAAATAAAGTTGTGACAGTGAAAGTTTTAAAAACTAGTTTTATAACATCACAGGTGCATTTGCAAAGGTTACGATTTGTTGTTCCTACTGTATTCAGATGAGTTAGCTTAGATGGCACTGAAAGGACAAATTTTCAATTGTTTCTGAGATGTGGAGATAAAAACACTAAAAGGCTGGAGAAACACTTAAAGACCCAGCAGCTTGCAGAGAGAATACTATGTCCCATGTCTGCTTCAAGATAAGGAATGCAAAATCATACTGTGAGTTGAGCTGCCTGTGCTGAGAGGTAACATTGAACCAGAGTCTGTGCTTCCTGCTCTTTTTTTCAAGCATAGATTATTATCTTTGAAATAAAATATAACTCAGTGACTTGCAGCAACTCCTCTGTAGGTAGGAATGACAAGTACTTACTTACACCCGCACATCTGTGTAGCAATCCTTCTTTTTTTGCTAGTGTGGGGAGTGAGTGTGCCGTCCGTCATACCACATTGCACCAGTCAGACAGCTTCCAAAACCAGCTTTCTTCAGAAAACTTGGAACATGGAGAATTGTCGTTAAATGATTAGACTCTGCCCTTGACTGTATTGAAATTGTAGTTAGTCGTACTGCTGGAGAACCAATTTCTCTTACCAGCCTTGTGCCACTGAGCAATATATCAGCCAGATGGTGGCGGGGCACTGTACAGTGAGGTTGCCTGTAGAAAAGTGTCAATTAAATCTCTTTTCTGCATCTTGACACAGTCACACACACAATCTTTTTATCTTTTTTTTTTTTTTTTCTTAAATCTTGCAAGAAACTGTGACAAGTCCCTTCAATAATATCTGTACAGCTTAGTGATGTAGGGGGGCTTGTCTGTTGCATTAAGTCATACTAAATCAGTCCTGTCTTGCCCTTTATGCAGTTTCTGACAGCTGATAGCAACTGCCTAGGGAAGAGTATAAGAACAGGTATGCAAAGGCTTCATCTGGTGTACATTTCTGTCTTTCAGAAGTCTTTTTCTTAGGGACTTTTGAAGTCAGAATTGAAGTCCTCATGTTTAACAAAACACAATGTATTTTTCTCTTATAGAATGCTGTGATCCACATGTCAATCAACTGTAGTGCTCAGTTGTGTTTATAAATCTTTATTGTGTTTTAGATATGAGAATTTCGAGGATCCCCTGGGGATGATTGACAAATTTCACTATGGGACACACTACTCAAATGCTGCTGGTGTCATGCATTACCTCATTCGAGTAGAACCTTTCACAACACTTCATATCCAGCTTCAAAGTGGCAGGTATACTGTGAGCAAATGAGCAGCACCCTCATTTTGCTTCATTACCAGTTTACTGAGGGAATGAACCAAGTCTAACCTGGGATTTCTGATCTGCAGGTTTGACTGTGCTGACAGGCAGTTCCACTCTATTCCTGCTACATGGCAGGTGCTCATGGACAACCCCAATGATGTCAAGGAACTTATCCCAGAGTTCTTCTACTTTCCAGAGTTCCTGGAGAATCAAAATGGTAAACTGACTACGCCAAATATTCTCATAGAAAGCTGTTCTAGTGTTCTTCAGAGAAGAATTGTTACAACCATTTGTGAATGCTGTGGAACACTTCCTATGTAAACTTTATAGTGTGCTTGTAGAAATTACTTTAATCATCATGCTGGCTTCAGATTGTTTAATGAAGACATCAGTTGTGTTAAGCAACAGCCTCAATGTTGTTGATAAATTCAGACTAGGGACTTAAGGATGGCTAAAAATAGTGTTGTTTACCTAATGTAAAATACCAGAGATGATCATTTGGATGTTTGAAAAAGAAAAAAATTACAGCAGTTAATACTGATTAAATAATTAGCAAAAGTTAATATAGGCTAATTAGTATTCTTTTTACTAGGTTCATTGGATGATAGAGTTTGGACATCTTCAAACATGTGAGATCTTTTATTTGCTCTAGGCAACCAATGTATTTTCTGCTTGCTACAGTTACCTTCCAATGTAATGTTAAATCACCTGATTTTAGAGCCTTTTAAGGTTTCAGTGCCCACAAGGAAAAAAAAATGACTGATAATGCTGATTGCAAAGACAGCATCCTGCATTCTGATGTGAGACTCCTAGCCAGTTTTTAATTCACATTTGTTGCATAGCGAATGGGTTTTCTACCTATTACACAATTTAAAAATGGATTTGTATGTGTGTTGCTGCTAATTTATTCTGCTAGCTACAGTCTACAAGAGTTCTAAGTTATAAAAATTGGAAACATCCAGGTCACACTTTCAAAAGTGATTTAAGCATTTAGAGTCGTTTTAGTGAAACCTGGTGGGATTTAAGACTTCTTGAAGCCTTGATACTACAAGCATTGAAACCTGAAAGTAACTTCATTCTTATGAATAACCTCATTGAAATGCTTTGGACTCTTAGTCCTGCTAAAAGAAAGCAAATGCAAATCTGTTTACAGGTAGCTGTGTAAATGATTAATGCTACTTTGAAGGCTGAGAGTTCAGCTTTGGAATAATTTAGGTACTTCGGACAATTGTTATCCTGTATTATTTAACTTTTTAAACATTCAGGCAGAACTTGCCCTTGGTGGTAGCGTTGCTGGAAATATACATTATAAATTTTTCAATATCCTTCCCTTGTATTGAGATAGTAATGCTTTTCAATCTTTATTGAGGTATCAAGATACTTGAAATATTTTGTAGTAACTCTTAAAATTCTCCAAATTCTTCCCTAGGTTTTAACTTAGGTCAGCTTCAAATATCCAAAGAGGTGGTAAATGATGTTGTTCTCCCCAAATGGGCTCACTCCCCAGAAGACTTCATTTATAAACACAGGAAGGCTCTGGTAAGATGGGGTTTATATGTGTGAAATAATGATAAAGCAGGTACACCTCCACATCGTCACTATGGCTTAAGTGTGAACTACTGAGGCTACATTTGAACTAGAGTGGTGGTTGCGTTTGACATTACAAGGACCGTTAGAACTTTCAGTTAAAAGCGCTGTGTATGTCCATAAAATGCTCAAAAAAAAAGAAGGAAAGAGCTTGAAGATACGAACCATGTGGGAGTTTGCTGCCCTAAGAATGCACAAATAGGTGGGTTTAGGTGATAAGGCTTCCCTTGCTTTTTAAAGAGTATGCTTTATGGTTCTCAAGAGCTAGCAGCTTACCTTCCATTGCATAGTTGCATTTCGAGAGTCTAGATGTGCTGCTGTGCTGGATTAATTTTCCCTCTTACTGGCGGTTACTACCCTTAACGCACATGGATATTCTCATACTTCTGCCCTATACATTGGTGTATACCTAGTTTTGGAATTAAATATCTTTTGGAATTAAATCTCTTTCACAGAAAATAGTAAATATTTCAAGAAAGCAGCAGTTCTTATTCTTACAAGAGTATTTTTCTGTTCTAGGAATCTGAGTATGTTTCCGCTCATCTTCATGAATGGATAGATCTGATTTTTGGCTACAAGCAGAGGGGACCAGCTGCAGTGGAGGCACTCAATGTGTTCTATTATTGTACTTATGAAGGTACAAAGCAGCATGCTCTCTTGTCATTGTCGTCAGACTTGGGGATTTTCAGTCTTAGACAAAAACCACTTGATTTGTGAGCATGCCATATAGTAGCCTATGGTAAGGCAACAGAATTATAGATGAAGCATAACTTGCAGTTTATCGTCAAACTACCAGAATATTTGATTCAGAAGTTGCAAACCCGAAATTTTAATAAAGGTGGCTTTTCAAAGGGCGGCTGTTCCTGGCACTTGTATTTTGTTTCTTAAAGTGCTTGGGGGTTTTTGTTAGTTTCTCATTTGCTTGCTTAAAAGCATTTGTGGGAAGAGGTTTCTTGTGGTTTAGGAGACAAGGCAAGTTGGTTAAAACCAACAAATATTGAAGATAAATGATAGACTGTTAATTCCAAAGCTGAATTTTGAGTGGCTTTTATATGCAATGTGCTGCATGCGTGATGTATATTAAATTTGTTTGATAAGAAAAAAGCCTTCAATTCTTGCACTTTTACAGATACACTTAGAATTCCACTTACTGAGTGGAGTTTTCAAATTATCTTTAACATGAAGGCATTGTTTGAAGGCTTTTCAGGAGTAAAATGTGATAACACTGCAATTAAATTAAGCTTCACAACATTTATTGACTGTTATCAGTTCTCAATAAGTTGTCTGGATCATGTTCTTTTTCCATTTTTCTACCCTTCATCATTCTGGTTGTGATCTAGGGGCTGTGGATTTGGATGTTTTAACAGATGAGAAAGAAAGGAAAGCTTTAGAAGGGATGATAAACAATTTTGGGCAAACTCCATGTCAGCTGTTAAAGGTAATGCTCTTTGTTCCCTCTCAGTGAGACCTTTGTGGTTAAATCCAACCGAGTAACAAAGGACTTTGGAAAAAGAATGAAAAGATGATGGTTTCTAAGAGAATAGTTTGTAATTTTAGGTATTTTAAGTCTTTGCTACATTACCACTGCTAAAGGTCACACTGACGGAAATTTAACATACTGTTTTCGAAAGAAATTAATATACTTTACCAAGAGAAATTAGGTGCTCAAGAGTCTATTTTCCCATTGATTATCAAGAAGTTTCTGAGTATCATGTGACTTGAACAAATGAATAAATTTGTGCAACCTGCTAATCCTTCAAATATTGTCTCCTAGGAGCCCCATCCACAGAGGCTGTCAGCAGAAGAGGTAGTGCAAAGACTGACTAAAAGTGACACCTCCACCCTGAATCTCTTTCAGCACCTCACTGAACTGAAGTCATTCTTCATCGAGGTAGATGTTACCTGAAATTTTGTAAAATCTGATCTGAAATTTCTGACGTGCTTGAAACAAAAGGTCACAACCTAGATGAAAATAAACATGCTTCCTATTTAAGAAAACGTTTTTAAAATGCAAATGTGTCTAAAATGAGCTCTGTCTTCTTAATTAGTTTCATCGAGGTTGAATCCCCTAAATTTGTATCTTCTGGCTGCTTGTGTGGGTGTTTTTTGAGTCTTAAGATGCTAAGAAAACCAAGAACATCACTGGCGGCACCTGAGGACTCCCTGAACTTGGGAGCTAAACTCCCTGATTTAGGACAGAGCCAGGGTTTCATTTCTGGTGTCTGCAACAAAGCATCCCTGCATGAACTGGGTATGTGTGTTCCAGTGCCTTAGAGGACTCTACATGGCTGACGTTACTCCAGAGCCTTTGGGTTTTACTCTCCATAGATACCAGATTTGTCCTTTAGCTCTTACATATAATCAAACCGAAACTGTGTCCTTTCTCTTAGGGAATCAGTGATGGTGTGATGCATGTGTGTACTCACACACGAAACGTGAGGCCATTTCCATTGTTAAGCATTTAAATCCTCATTTCTGATTGCTGCATTACAGGTAACATGAGTAGGATTAACTGCAGAGGGAGCTGTCATATTATGGACAGCACATTTTGTCACATCACCTTGTTATAATTGAACTAAAGTCAGCACATTAAACCTGTACAGTGGCGTGTAACTGCATGTCTTTTTGTGGAAGCCGTCTTTTTGGTGGGAACATTTAGAATTCTTTCAAGAAGTACTTTGTACTAATAGTATTTGGTCAAAAAGATGAGACCTTAGTGCTCACAACAGTATTTTTTTTGTCTCAAGTGAGGATAAATGTTGAGCATTTTTTAGTTTATCTTGGTGTGAGTTAAGTAAGTCATCCTTTGGAGATGATATTTGGTTAGAGTTGCTTTTTCTTAAGACTTCTCATGTATTTTTTTTATTATTCTTTAATGGATATCTAAATATCTTGTATGTATTGTAAATTCTTCTTGTGAGAATTTTCCCTTGGTCTTTACAAAGTGGCAGCAATGACTGCATGCTGTCACGTCCATTCTACTTGTCTGCTCTGCATTTTTTCCCATCTCTGTATTTTGACACTTGTTCTGCATTCCTGCATTCTTCAGGCTCCCTGGCCTTGGTTGACTGCCAAATATCTATCACAGAAGTGACAATAAAGAGTCTCCTTGGAACTATTTACTAATACCCTCTCACTAAGCACAGGTCTTGCCGTAGGACTGGTCTGAGGATGTCTGTATATGCTGGAACAAAAGTACTAAATGATTTTTTTACACCCTGCAGTCATGTGGGAAAATTACTGTTTTCAATGAACATTATTACAGTATTTCCTTTGTATATTGTACTACTGGTAGTCACTGAGAAAGAATATTTGCTCTTCCTTAGAAGATCAAACAGAGTTGCTGTAATTTTAAGGAAAATAACTTTCAACTTCTTTAAGCATGGCTGTGAACATAGTACTTAAGTGCAATGTAAACTGTAAGAACTGAACAAGCCCAGATACACAGATGAAGAAAAAGTGGGTAGATGAGTGGATCCTAACTCCTATTAGGATTGCTAACTGTGGTGTAACCTGGACATCTGAAGGGATATAAACAAGGCAGCTAAAAAGCTCTGTCTTTCACATGTCCTGCGTTCATTCTTGTGATGTCAGTAAATAGCACTGCTGACATAAAAGGTAAAAAATTG
Source organism: Nesoenas mayeri (assembly GCF_963082525.1). Taxonomy (NCBI): domain Eukaryota; kingdom Metazoa; phylum Chordata; class Aves; order Columbiformes; family Columbidae; genus Nesoenas; species Nesoenas mayeri. The sequence goes on along the minus strand of NC_137545.1, from coordinate 3,205,359 downwards.
GCATTGGAACAGATGAGTTATGCCTTCGCTTTTGGTCTATGTCAAATATACATCTCCCACAACTGATAGTGAAGATACCAGAAATTTATTTTTTGTTTGTCCTTCAGCTGCAAGAGAATGTGTCATTGCACTTTTTGTTACTCTCAGGGAGGAGTGCCTGTAGGTCTAGCACCTAGGCCGTTACAGATCCTTTACGGGCATACTGATGAAGTTTCGAGTGTTGGCATCAGCACTGAGCTGGATATGGCAGTGTCAGGATCCAGGGTAAGCATTGTCATACTTTTCCTTTCTTTGCCTTTTCTTTACTCAAACCATACAGCATGTTTGAAGTTGATGAAGAATAATATAAAAATGTGACTGTTTCATGATGTTTTCTTCAGCCTTGCACATCAAGATGCTATGCATCCTCTCCCTTGCTGCCTGCTTAAACTGGGCTGTCTCAAACTGCTCTGCACAGCATGGGCCTCAGATACCATGTTGTGTTATTCTGCACAGATGAGCTTTAATGAGTGTGGACTTACATGGAGATCTTAAGCTTCTCATAGGAAAAATTGTGTGATAGTTCATGCCTGCTTCCTTAACCTTGAAGGTTCTGTGCAGCTAATTTGTGTTCCAGCAAGACCTGGACAGGCTGGAGAGTTGGGCAGGGAAAAATTTAATGAAATATCACAAGGGCAAGTGTAGAGTCTTGAATCTGGGCAGGAACAACCCCAGGTTCCAGTATAAGTTGGGGAATGACCTGTTGGAGAGCAGCGTAGGGGAAAGGGACCTGGGGGTCCTGGGGACAGCAGAGTGACCATGAGCCAGCACTGGGCCCTTGTGGCCAGGAAGCCAATGGTACCTGGGGTGGTTTAGAAGGGGGTGGTCAGTAGGTCAGAGAGGTTCTCCTGCCCCTCTGCTCTGCCCTGGGGAGACCACGCCTGGAATCTTGTGTCCAGTTGTGGCCCCTCAGTTCCAGCAGGACAGGGAACTGCTGGAGAGAGTCCAGCGCAGCCACCAAGATGCTGAAGGGAGTGGAACATCTCCCGTGTGAGGAAAGGCTGAGGGAGCTGGGGCTCTGGAGCTGGACAAGAGGAGACTGAGGGGGGACTCATTCATGGGGATCAATATGGAAAGGGGGAGTGTCAGGAGGATGGAGCCAGGCTCTTCTCGGTGACAACAAATGGTAGGACAAGGGTTAATGGGTACAAACTGGAACACAAGAGGTTCCACTTAAATTTGAGAAGAAACTTGTTCCTGGCGAGGGTGGCAGAGCCTGGCCCAGGCTGCCCAGGGGGGTTGTGGAGCCTCCTTCTCTGCAGACATTCCAACCCGCCTGGACACCTTCCTGTGTAACCTCATGTAAGTGTTCCTGCTCCGGCGGGGGGATTCAACTAGATGATCTTTTGAGGTCCCTTCTGATCCCTGACGTTCTGTGATTCTGGGATTCTACCTTACTGTATGACTCTGGCAGGCTGCTGAACTCTATCCTGCACTTAATTCTTACTCATATATGTGACCCGTGAAACGGCTGATTTGCTGTCTGTCCTTCCCCTATTGCCCTATTTGCATTTATTTTTCATGTGCCTGTAGTACGTTGCCTTGAGGGGAAGGTTTCTTTGTGTAGCGTTCCTAATGCTCAGGAATCTCGATCTCCAGTTAAGGATTTAAGTGCTTTCATAATATTTCCTCTCTATTTAAATATTCTTTCTGTGTGTTGCGGTAACTTACCTGCTGAGTAACAACTTACCTAAATTTGACTGCAGGATGGAACTGTTATTGTCCACACTATTCGGAAAGGTCAGTATGTGAGGACTTTGCGACCACCTTGTGAGAGTTCTCTCCTGCTGACTGTTCCCAATCTGGCTGTGTCCTGGGAAGGCCACATAGTAGTCCACACCAGCATAGAAGGAAAGACTACTCTTAAGGTACTTAGGTTCATGGAATACCTCTCTCTCTTTCTCTGAAGACATTAGTCATAAATGTTGTTAACTTTATCCTTCTTTTCTAAAGTAATAAGACTTTTTGAGCATCCTGTGTCTTTTCCCATATTTTTTTTTTATTTTGCTAGTCTGTGTGAGTGAAATTGGATTAAAGCTTAAGTCATAGACACACTGTGCACCTGTAAGTTTCATTAAAATCTCCCAATACCTGCAAGGAAGATGCCCAAGCATGTCCCAATGAATCTTCGTGGGAGAGCTGCTTTGAAGTTGAAAACTGGGGGAAACAAGTTCCACTGTGCACAGAAACTAAAGTTTGCAAGGGGAGCAGTAGGTTCGGGGTGTAAGATGCCCAGTGAGGACACTGAGGTTTTTTAATTTTAAAGGGAGAGCTCTAAGGTTCACAGTGTAGCTTATTCTGTCCATTGAGTAGCTGCATAGTTGCTTTAATAAGGGTAGAGGTGTTAGGATTTCTATGAACATGGAAAATTTCTTGAAGACAAGTTTATTGGATGTAGGCATGCTAGCTGCTATGGGAAGATGGGGACAGAAGAGACCAAGGTATTGTCAGGCTGAAAGAACTTCAGGTGGTCACGTTAGCTATGTCTTTAATCCATCAGTAATTCATTGCCTTGTCCAGGAAATACTTCTAGATCTAGCTCTGGGGAAATATACCTATTTCCTCCTGCTTTTCAGTTTGGGTTGGGGGAGGGAGGGTGGCAGCGGGGCTGACAATAAGAGTGCTCTTTTCCTTTCTTCTTCCTTAATAAAAACCCTTATAAAATAGGGACATGTCCATTAAATCCATGAATGTTTTCAGAAAATTTGGAATTGATTAGATGGATAGGTAAGACGATACCTTGTTACATCAACAGGTGATGAGAAATAACTTCAAAAATTTCCATACAGAACCTGGTGTACATACACATTGCGTATAGGCTCGGTAGTCCTGTATCATTCGACAAGGAAACTGTTTTCATCAGTAGTATCTGTGGGTTATTACCCAAGTTAGCTCCTGTTAGTGAGCTAAAGACACAAATAATACAATCTTAAATGTCACAGAGAACTGACTGGATCCTTTTTGATCTTTTCAGGATAAGAATGCATTACATCTCTATTCTGTCAATGGAAAATATTTGGGTTCTGAGACTCTGAAGGAGGAAGTGTCAGATATGTGTGTGACTGGCGAGTATATAGTGATGGGCAGCTTACAGGGATTTCTTTCCATACGGGATCTCTACAGGTAGTGTACCACCATCAGCAGTTTATTATCGAGATGCAAATATAAAGATTTATTGAGAAATGGCTGTGTAACGTGGGCTTTGCTTGGTGCTGTAGGTGGTAACCATTGCTTTTTTCTGTATTCCTGAAAGAACTCTTCTATGGGGAAACAAAGATAAGGAGAAAAGAAAAATGGGAGGTTATACCAGGCATTTGTCCCAATTATGCACCTAGAACTGACAGAATTCGGGAAGAGCTGTGTCTGACATCTGCGAGCTGTGATTGTCCCCATGTCTGATTAGTCACTGGGAGTTCAGCAATTGCAGGATCACGTCTCATGTGGTTCTGCACTGAGTTTCAAACTCTCCTTACTGCTGCACTCTGTAGAGCTCCATTGCTCCTCAGAATGGGAGGGATCTTTGTCGTTTAGGCAGTTGTGGGGGTAATGTTACTGTTCTTCAGTGAAAATGTCTTAATTTACTGACACATCTATGCCTGTTCTTGTTATTTGAACTCCATTCTGGAGTATGACTAGGTCGTTCCGTAGCAGTTTACAATAATTGAAATAGCGAACTGGATATCGAGAAGCTGTGTTTTATAGTGCATCCCACAGACAACAATTTCAACTGCAGTGTGATTCTTTGCCATATGTGCAAACACATACGTGATGAGCTTTGTCTCTGTGGTTTTTGATCATTGCAGCCTGAGCCTGAGCATCTCCCCCTTAGCCATGCGACTGCCAATTCACTGCATTTCTGTCACCAAAGAGTACAGCCACATCCTTGTTGGCTTGGAGGACGGCAAGTTGATTATCGTTGGTGTTGGCAAGCCCGCAGAGGTAAAACCCACCATCAAGAACTTTTTCTACCGAACAGTGGGAAGCTCACTTATATCTGCTTTCCAGTTGAGCAAGAGGTCTCCTCTATGGCAGGGTAAATTTAAGAGCAAGTTTCAGTTTTCAGTGGGAAAAAAATAACTATTGAGACTGCTCTACTGAAATTTCTCATTAAGAATCAAAGGTTTATAGGGATCACAGATGGGAAGCTCAGCTGGACTAACTTGCAAACCTTATCACTCGCATCTGAATAAGCAAAGTCATAGTAGCTAACTTTTTCTGAACGTGATAGTGTTGTCAGTCACTTCTTGATGAAATAATTTTCCAGAAGAAAACTGAAGCGAAAGAGAGCAAGCTACTTTATTTCTCATGCTTTCTGTCAGATCTTTTGATACGCATTGATTGACACTGGGGAAAAAAATATTACTGCTTTCTGTTCAGAGTCTCTAATTACAGTGCACAAAGAATCACTTGTGTAGGTTTCCAATATGCTCTGTGCTCCACATGGTGAATAGAAACTTGTTGGTACTGCGTATGCAATATCAAATACAGAGCATCCATCTGTCAAATAGCTGTGCCCAGTTTTGCTTGTGCAGAACGATTTTGCTTTAAGTACTTCTTGTCATGATTTTCAAAGTACTTGTGTTAGTTTAAACCTGCTTCTCTTTATAACCCAATCTCCATTGTCCTGCAGTGTATTTATTTGAACATGTGATTACCACTTTTGCATGACCTTTAGTAAATACCAGAAAAGTGTCTTAATTTAATTTTATATTTTAATTGTGAAAACAGAGCGACTTTATTTGCTGGTAGTTTAAAGTGTTTTAGCTAGGAGATACATGGTTTTATATTTGAACCAGGCTTCCCACAGTGTTAGCCTGACTTTGTTTGCAGCGGATGGGGAGGGAGGTTCCCACTGACCTGCAGCTGGACTTTGTCCTACTGCACAATTGACAGAGAGGTGCTTCTGATGGCATTAAACATACGTTTGTAATGACAGTTTTAATGTCACTGTCATTTCTCAGCATCCTGTTCCTTAGCAAAGATCTTTTGTAGGCTGAAATGTATGTATATCATTAGACCAGAGGCTTTTTTTCTTTCAGCTGTTAATCACATCTATTTTTCTAACTATGGAGAAAGTGTTGTTCCAAAGACTGGATTCCTTATATGAATTTTTTTTTTTCAGGATAATCTGTTTATAATTCAGATGATCTGCAAGCTTAATATCTATGTGAATAGATTTTTTTTTTTAAGGAACAACATTATGTCCCAGATTTTCTAGTTTTCTATAATGCCATCAATCAATATATTTGAAAAGCATATGTATGTGAGGTATTTCTTTGAATTATTTGTAGTTTGGAAGGAATATATGAATTTCTAGAATTTTATCCTTATACAGAAGACAGTGTTGTAGTTCTGGCTTTTTGTGGTGATACTGATCCTTGGGATAAAGGGAGAGACCAACTTTATTGTGCATACGGTGAAATGCTGCTTGGTATTAAGATTGGCCTTTAGTGTTTCTGCATTGACAGTATCCAGTACGAAGTGAAGTACAACAAATGTCACTGTATTTTTAACAATGACGTGGCTGTTTGGGATGCTGCACGGTCTGGGGGATGCTCACCCGCCCGTGCCGATCCCTGTGCCTTTTCTAGCAGGCTGCTGCTGCAATGACACCGTTGTTGAGCAAGCTTAACTTGTAGTTCCGAGTGCTGGGAGCTGTTCTCAAAGCTGCGCTCTTCAGACACGCACCTTGTTTGTTGAACTGTGAGGGATTTCACCACCTAATTAGCTGCCAGGCTAATCGCTACTGGCCAATCTTAAGCCTTATATTTAAGAAAGAAATTAAAACAGTTTCTTACAAATTGTTGTCAGATGGCAAACCTACCAGATGCTGGATTTAACGTGGCCTCTGGTTGCTTGTTATCTGTCTATACTTCTGTATACTTACTCAATATGAATTACTTCTGGTTTAAATTTTACTCTGGGCACTTCACCCAGGATCTTTGGAAGACTGTATAAATCTGACACCAGGAGATAACCTTTCTCTCTTTCCTCCATTCTGCTGTCACTGCCTTGCATTTTGCTTATCTTTTCCTTTTCACTTCTAGCAATTTCTGTTTGAAATCTCTAAAATAAAACGTCCTTTCTTCTACTTTGGTTCTTTTTTGCTTCACATTCACCTCTTTTCCTTCCTATCAAAATAGCAATCGAAACACTGTTTCTAAGCCATTTGAAGTAGGATAAGTAACAAGTCTGCATTACTTGGTAATAACCCTTTAACCGTTCAAAACCAGAGAAGACTGTGATCAGTGTTTTGTCTGTTGTTTTTTGTCAGTCCCAAGAATCATCCCTAAGTGTAACTTTTGGTTTGTTTTCAAATAATTTTTGTTGGTCTAATTTTGTTTATGCAGTACATTGTAGTGCCTGCATTTCACCAGAATCAGTGTCTGAATTCCTTTTTAATTTATCCACCTTATCCCTTCCCCCTCCTTTTGTTTCTCTGAATTACTTTTAAACAGATGCGCTCAGGTCAGCTTTCCCGAAAGCTGTGGGGATAAAGCAAACGGCTCAGCCAGATTTCATCAGGAGAGACTGAATATAACACTCAAGATTGCAAGTGATTGCTGCTACCTTCTCTTGTGGATTCCAGAAACATGTCTAATCTTTTGGTCACTTTAAATGTGTATCTCAACTTTCAGGGGCTTGATTCTTAAATCTGTTGAAGATGAACCAATGGTAGAGGTACAGTAATAAGCATATGTACTCATGCAAGTTAGCTTGCTTGCATATTTTTCCTTAACGGTGTTGACTTGCTCACAGCACAATCCCTCTCTAAATGGCTGCTATAACTGTGTTTCAGGAACAAAATGAAAGAAAATAAAACAAAAACAAAGACACCCAAACCTCCAAACCCAAGCTTGCTAATTGAATTTAAGATAAGTAGCATTTGATGGAAAGCTGCATAGGGTCAGATGTTCCGTGATCACAAAGAGGGTATTTGGCTTTGCTTTGACAGCATTGTAATTCCCCAGCAGTAAATTAAAATTCTGGCAGTTGCAGTGGTCAGATTCAGAATTGAGATAGGTGACATTACAACCTTCTCAATATGTTTTTAGCCCAATGAACAATTTATTGCAATTTGTTCCTGTAAATGGCTATTGCTATCTTTTTTGTAGCTCCAGTCTTAGGCTGTTCTGCAAGGAACACCTGTGTTGCACTACTTGATTATCAGAAATTGGTTAAAGCACAGACATGAATAACTTCAAAGGAGTTGAAGGTGGTAAAGGAGCTAAAGGAGGTAGGAAATACTTGCTGCTGAAAATTATTTATATTGTTAACTAGACTAAGAAATACACCAAGAAATACCGTAATATATGTAATATCTTGAAAAATACAGAGAAATAATCAGTATCTATATTGGTCAAAGATCAATCTGCTTCATTAGTAAGGCAACTCGGACCAACAAAAGATGAATTTCCACTGCAAAATCATTTTGACAGCATTGCAGCACCATTTAGTTAAATGGCACCTTTTTGTTTCTTGGCCTGATGTTCAGCAAACTAGTTGTTAGCCATGTATTTTTTTCTGTAAAACAAAGCAGGGCAACAGATAACATATCCATTTTCAAGATGTGTTTAAGACATGGGAAAAGAAAATATCAGATCCTTATGTGCGCTATATCCAACAAAATAGCTATGGATTTTATGCTGTATTTTGGAGAAGCCATTACTGGTGGGTTTTTTGGTTTAGCAATACATCGTGATAGAAGAGTGTGTATTTCCTTGTCGTTCTGACATTTTTATAATGTTGATTACAATGATAAACCCCATACTGTTAGAAAACCCTAGTACTGAGGGAAAAATAGGAATTTTTGGATCGTCGTACGAAAGTATGTGTGCATGTGTATAGATGTGTGTATGTTTGTGTGTATATATGTATATACATGTATGTATGTCTATCAAAAGGAGAAAATATCATGGGGTAAGGGGCATATAGATATAAGACAAAACTATAAGTGATTGTTGGCTAGTATGTGTCCTTTTGGCTATTGCTTTCTTCCCCCACCATCACTTTTCTTGTCATTTTTATTTATTTATTGAAATGAATGTGTGTTGTATCTCCTATAAATGTTACCAGATACTCCCTGTGTCTGGGGAGCTGTTGAACTACCTGAGGAACTCCATAGGGTATAATCTCATTTCATTAACTTTTAGCACAATATTTATTAACTTTGTAGAAATAGTAATACCTCCTTACCCAGCAAAAGGAGAACCTTCACAAGTTCTGTTAGTCTCATTCAAACTGTTTTCTTCTCCTCAATTTCTTTACTGGAAAAAAGAAATCCCTCTTAATGACTGATTACTGTGCTGTGTAAAGAAAGTTGCGTTGCTGCTTCTTAACTTTTCTAAATGAGATAATAAATCAGACTAGTGAGCAAGTGGGGTCTATGCATAGTTGCAATATTCTGATTAATCACTGTGAGAGACTGGATTGTCTGGAAAGTTAGGAGAAAATAAGAATTATTTCTCTGAGTCACTTGACAAGAGAGCATTAAGTTTCAAGAAATAGAGTGGTGTGGTTATTTTGAGGCTCGATGTACGTAAAAAAGCCCACATCCCCTATTTTCAAATAAGCTATAGAGAAGTGAAAAATACTATTTTTAATCAATTACCTATCCAGTAAGAATACTAAGGATACTATGAAAGTATTAAGTGTGTATATGAGAATGTGACGTATGTCTGTCCATTTTGATTTCATGAAGAAAGAATTTCAGGGAAGCTGTTTCGAGAGCAGTTGAGAAGAATTTCAGTTCAGCTCTGAGATTTTCCTGTATTATGGGAAGCTGAAAACAACTCATTTGGGGCATTGAGTTGGTGGCTTTTATAAGAATGCATATATGTTCTGTTTAAACGCATAGATGAGTTTAAGTGTTTACGTGCAGGGGAAGGGGGCAGGAAATGATGATGTTTCAGGCTGGTAGAATCAAGTGGAAAAACTGAGGAGACAGGTTTAGTGAGAGCATCAGGGTTTTTTTGTGACTTGCACAGAGAGGGTTTGAAAACGTCCTACAGTGGTTTAGGTATGTTTATACAACAGTTGAATTAATGTTGTTAGTAGTTTCATGTTAAAGAATACTGAATACACTCTGTCAGTTTAAGTAAAATATCATGTAGTTGCAATAATTGGGGATGAAAGAGTTAATGGTAAAGAGCTTTGACATTTGAATACCGTCATTTTAGTGCATCACAAGCATTAGGTGGTCTTCACCAATATCTGCGATGGGTTTGAATGTGGAGAGTTCTCAGGCTCAGACTTGAGCCTGGTTTGCGCTCTGCACGAAGCAGCGGAACGAAGAGGGGACGGGTGAGCTCGGAGCTGCCTCGTGCTCTACGCACAACAGTGACAGCCATCGCCTTTTGATGTGTTATCTGGTCCTCGAGGATGGGAGGTGCACACCAGCTCTTGCCAGAGCCTCTCTGGAAAGACCCCCCCTGTAGGTCTGAAGGTCTGCACTTTGCTTTTATCTAAACCCAGCTCTAATTGAAAGATATAGGTGGTCAATGTGAGCGTCAGCTGGTGTGTTGTTTCTTTTGGTTTTAACGTATTTATGTAAGTCTTTTTAAAAGTAGAAGGTGATTTTTTCTGATCAGCTGTTCACGTTGGTTGAATTGCAGTCTGTTGTGCAGTGCACTGTGAATTAGTGAACTGACTTTCATAATTCTTTGGTTTCCTCAAGTCAGTAAAACTTAGGATCACATTTTGTTTTTCATGTAGGATTGGTGAAATAAGATTTTCCTTTGCTTTTGAAACAAGATTTATTTAATTGTAAAAATTAAAGCTGTGAGATGAGAGCATTCTGATTGGGAATTCAGAATAAAATAGTCTGAAGCGACAGTTGTTTCCTAACACTACACTTGTCAAGATCTTCTTGGTGGTATCTTCTTTCTTTTACTTTTTGGAACAACCCTAATGATATTTATAAAAGCTGAAGATATGCTTACATTCAAAGCTGAGCAAGTAGGAGTGTAAATATGGATATCTAAAAGAAACTGCAAACTGACTCTTTTCATAGCTGCATATAGATGAGAACAAGTAGCTTGCAGCATTGAGTCACTTCTCCCTAGCACAGTTCTGAACTTGCACGCCAAAGGATGATATTTAGAAGACATCTCTCCTTTATTTCAAGTAAAATGTTTGTTAAATTTCTCTTTATCAATTCACTTGTAATTCTGGGTAGTATTTTAGTTGTCTTTTCATCTATAGTGAAGAATCTTATCTAGTCTGTGCAGTTTTTCTACTATAGGAGCATTCAGAAAGCAGAATATTTGCTGTTCAAGTTAGCATCTGACTTAAGCGAATTATGCTATATCAATTTACTTGTTATCTAATACTCACTAATAGGATATCTAAAAACCAGCTTTTCTATTATCCATGTACTTTACCAACAGCAACAAAAAAATAATATTCCCAATCTTAAACTAACTGCACTTCTCTTCATGGTTAATACACATTGTGGAAATCAGGTTTTAGGAAGCCTGTTTTGTTTTAAAAAGAAAAGAAGAAAAGGCACTAACACACACAGATTACAGTTGCTTTGCTAATCTGCAACATTGACATAAAGAAACATTTTTCCCGCTGTTATACCTTAGATCACGAATGTTATCACAAAAGAGGTTTATCAAAGTCTTTACAGGCTTTAAATAGTCTAGTCAATTGGCTGCTTCATAAGGATCCTCTTTAAAGTTGTATTTCTGTGTCCTTTAAGTGCAAAGAACTGAGTTTCTGCACTGTAAAAATTCTATATGGAACTGATAACAGTCCTACATCAGTCTGCTTTAAGGTAGTCTGCAGGAATTATGAATTTATTTGTAATGCACAATAATTAGGTAGGTCTTTTAACTCGTGCCCTAATCAATGGGAGCTGTAAGGCTCACTTCCCTACACCATGGCCCCCTCCTCCGTGTTTCCTCTGTCTTTCCCAATCTCGGTTAACAAAATCATTACAAAATACATGCACAGCAGCCAGATGCTTCACCGAACTTTTACTGTGTATCTGTATTTAGTTGAAAATGTGTATCTCTATAGGAATTATGGTATGGTAGGGAGCTTTAGAGCTAGGGAGGGCAGTAGAATAGATGTCAGCCCTTCTGTTCCTGCATTGAGTCTGTGTAGACACATGCTCTGTGTTGTCACCTGAAGGGACTCCTCTGTTCCGCCGCTAGTGGCCCCTTGATAGCTAGCTTAGATGCTGAGGCTACGTGCTGTGAATACTTTATTTCCTGTCAAGGAATCTATTTGAAAAAACAACATATGAACGCATATCCTAATGTGAACCTAAGGCCTGATATATTAAATATTGTTAGATGAAAGCACAACATAGGGTTATATTTAATTGGGTGGAAATTCAAGCATGTGCTTCAGTGCTTTCTAGAATGAGCTTTTCATGCTTTTTGGTTTAAAAGACTGTGTCAGTTCCAGCTGTAAAGACACTTGTTAGCGGTCTCCTTTGGCAGAAATAGTTTTTACGCAGTCATATGCATCTGGGTTCACTGTACACCAACGTTAGACTCAACTGAAGCATTGGGAAGATGTCTTTCCTTCCATCCCAAGGAGCCACATTCTCCTTCTTATTACTAATTGCCATTGTTAGCACATACTGTCATAGGAAGCAAGGGTTTTCTGAAAAGCTACAGTTTAAAATAGCCATCAGATGCCTGAATGCAGAAACACCTCCGAAGGCAGCACAGCATGTTGTGCAGAGCCTGAGCCGAGTGCTACTCATCTTACGGCAGGCTTGAACACCCCAGGTGTGAGGAACTGCTTGTAGCGTTAATTCAAAGGTACCCTTTGGTTTCAATTCAACTTTTCACTGTGCATCTGTGGAAGAAAACTGGTGTGTGTTTCTTTTAGTTACCATTTACCCAAATAGCACACATAAAATAGATGTTGCGCTGCTTTTCTTCAGGAGAGCGTTCCTCCAGTTGTGTATTCTTTTTATTTTCATCTGCTGGGCTGGGAAGTTTGGCAGGAGGTTAGGTCTGTGATTATACTCAGCACAGACACAATTTTAAAACATGTCTTCTGTCCCAGAAGCATGATTGTCAGTAAAGATTATGGTTTAAAGCTGCTAAGGTGTTTTGAGATTGAAATATAAAACATCCAGCCATATATATCAGAGATCTAACTGAATTTACAGGCCACTTGTTTATTTAGCTTCCTGTCTCAGTCAGTATTTCCTTCTTGGGTGAGCCATATTTTTTCCCTTGAAGTAGTAACTTTTCAACATAAACTTAGTGTTGCACCTGACAGTGCTGCTTTAGTCATATGTAGCTGTGAGCTATTGCTTGAAGAAAGCCGTGAGGGGAAAAAAATCATCAAGGAAAACTTGCGATACGTGTTCCGATTCAACTCTTCACAGAAGCAGCTTAATCTAAGATTAGAGAAACACTGCTCATTAAGATTTGCGTCCCTTCAGTCTGTTTTGGTGGAAGCCGTGATGCTGCTCAGCTTGCTTGATGGATTTTTACTAAAGCTAATGAGAGAGTGGAAACAAAGGCCTTACAGCAGCGGTTAACCATATTTTCTGATAACTCTTACAGATTGTGCAATTATAAATGGATTTTTAAATGCCAAAAAATGCCTTTTTTAAGAGTTAAATGTTAGGTAGTGGGGAGTGTTGTAAATATCTACTTTCAAAATGAGCCTTCAGGCACTGTAATGAACTTGCTGACAGTCTTCTGTGCAATATCTTTTTCCCTTCTGGGTGCTTTAAGAGTATACTATATGTCTTATTTTGTTTCGATCAGTATGTTTTAAGAGTGTGTATATTGGCTAACGATGGATTTTCTTTCTGTACAGCATGGTGGAAGATGTTTCAAAATTTTGCACTTTTCTAGGATTTGCAAGTTTGTAACCTGACAATTTTTAACATGCACACTTTTGTACATAATTAGTATTGTATCTATTTAACATGAGTCTGAAGCAAATAAAAGCAATTCAATGCATAACTTCTCCCTTTATTAACAGCCCCAAAATGAAACCAATGGTGTGGAGTACACTAAAGGAACAATTATTTCATTTGGCAGGTAAAGCTGGGCAGCAGGAAGAGCTGACTTGCTATCCAGTCTTGGTTGTGTTGAAATAACTTTCTTCTGGTGGGGAAGTAATCAAAGTGGATACATGGATGTACAGACACTTTCAGACTAAGAATAGCTATGATTACTCAAGTATTGCAATAACATTTGACTTTTTGCTGGTAGAGGTGTCCAAGACATGAGTTAGGTTGGGGAGAAGAGCCCACTAATGCATATTTATCTTTATTTATGAAAGTTAAGGTTCTCCACCCACCCTGGAACTAGAAGCATCTCTCTGCTTCCTCCTCATTGCATTCCCATAAAGTGACTTTTGCTGCAGAATATGCAAGGCTACAGATTCTGGAGATTACTGTCAATCAGGAGGAAACTGAAATCTGTTCCAGGCTCATGTTCAGTTGGTTTCTTACCCCTGTAAACGAGACAAAACATGTTGTGAGCTTTAACAGGAGCTAGGACAACTGTGCTTCCATCTGTTACGAGGGATAGAACAAAGCATCCTTATTCAGAACATGCAGAGTTTTGACTCTCTTCCTTGCCTGCGTCATGGGAAAGACATATTAGATTTCTTGGTAAACGTTCATATGACTAAAGACATGAGTTCCCGTGTTCTAGAGTTGAACACGTTAGGGCCAAACTGGCATTCCTCTGGCCTTCAAAAAGAGAATGGGAAAGGGAAACAAGGGATTAATTTCTGATGTGAGGAACAGGCAGCGTGGACAAGGAGTCTAACAGAAGTCTCTCTTCCTATCTATCTGAAGGAGGATATCCATTTCAATTCAAATGAAGCACTTACCTCAAAAACAGACGTGCTCCTGTCACTCCTTGCAAGGTGGCTTTGTCTCCTTCCACTAGCAGCATCGCACCTTCCCGCAAGCCCTAATGTAGGTGTAAGCATTTAATGTTATTTTCAAGCTATTTGTAAGGCTAGAATGCTTGTCACAAGCAGTCTTAGTGCAGCTCACCATGACTACCAACAAGACTTTCTCACTCATGTATTTCTAACAAAGTTGCCAAGACAAATTTAGGTGAGTTATCTTGTTTTAGAAGCTGCTTTTCTTGCTTATTTTTCCCTTTTAAAGAAGGACAAACCATTAAGGAGAAAAAGAAAATGTGTTTTTCCAGTTGTTGAGCATTGATAAGGATCATGGCTGAAAACATTGTGACAAAACTAGTTCAGCCAGAAGACACATTCAGAGCAGAGGGAACTGTGATCTACACATCAATGACGAGCTAAGGAGCCACAGATCAGGCCAGTTGACCGACCAGAGATGGAGGATGTGCTGGGGGGCACATAGCCCCATCTCGTTATATGTCCAGCTTGGCAAAAAAAGGCAAAAAGTTGAGACCCTTTAACATGGCCCAGGGCTTGTTGAAGCTTGTTCATCTTTTGCAATCACCACTTCCCCCTGATTTCTGCATGACACAAAAGGGGCAAGCCGTAGACCCTCAGTGTGGCCCAGGACTTGTCCAGACTTGTCCCTCTTTCACAATCACCACTTCCCCCCGCAAGACTTTCCTCTACTCTGGGAGCTATACAAAGCTCACTAAACCAGCATGGTTTGGGGAATACCAGCTCGGCCTTGCCAAGGGAATACCAGTCTACCAGTCTCAGCGAAGGGAATACCAGCTTGGCCTCACCAATACCAGCACGCTGAGGACCCTCACTCCGAACCAGACATCGGAGGATGCTGTGCTCCTGACCCCAGCATCCTCGCCGTGGAACACCAAGGCTGCACATCATCGTACAAGTCCTGTCATCCACACTGTGGGGCCGTAAGAGACTGGATCCCTCACTCTTTTCTTTCTTCCTTTCTCTCTGCTCTTTCCTTCTCTCCTTTTTTCTATACCCCCATTTCTTTGTCTCTCCTTCAGTACTCTCTTTCTCCCTTTCCCTTTTGAACATATAAGGATAACACCATCTTTAAGCTCTGCTGTTGATTTTTGGTTAAATTTCATATTATAGCTACTGATGGTTGCCAGCATATCACTTGCAGTAGGATTTTCGCTATTAATGCGTTGATAAGTTCTGTTATACTTTTTCCAAGTCACCATTCGCTGTAACCAGTATTCCAACAAGAACTTTTACTAAAACTCACAACTGAATTGGACCCTGGAGGTGATTGTCTGTCATTCACATAACCGCACAGAATTAACCCAGAGTTAACTCACACCTGTTCTCATCTGTTGAGTCAGGGCACGTGTCACGTCTAGAGTTAACTCATCCCTCATCCCATCTGTTGGGACGGGACAGTTATTATTTCTTTTTTTTACACCAGTTACAGGGTGTTTCAGAACGACAGACCCCAAAACACCTTGTGTTGTGATTTCAGATTGGGTCCATCTTTTTGAAACACCCTGAACTTGTGCTGCCGCCATTCTTAGATGCACTTTGGGCCAAGCACCAGCCAGCTGGGTTTGTTAGAGCACAAACTTTATACTCCAAGCTGAAGCAGAGGTCCCACTTCCCCAGACAGATGTACTGTAATTACTACTGAATGAGCAAATTCAGAACCTACAGAGAATGAAACATCATGTAAAGTTAAGAATATCTGCAAAAAGATTCAGGGGAGGTATCTTACAATCTGCATGCACATCACCCCCAACATACACCATATGACTGGCCAGTGACTGGAAAGATCAGAGCTGCCTAAAATGTGTTTGGCAACAGGACTTCACACATGTAATCAGCAGAATGCATTTCATTTGTTCTAACACATCTTCTGCAAGTAAGCAAAACCCAAGGTTGAAGCTCTTAGCTTTCCATGCCCCAGTTCTGTAAGGCTTGTCAGGCAGGGAAATCTCCACTGCAAGCTAGCAAGAATGCATTTAAAATATTTACTGTGCTACAGCTATGAACTTCCTGACTGAGAACTACTACTCACCAGAACTGGAGGGGTGTTTGGTTCTTCGTGACACTGGCGAATTCTTTCCTCTCTTGTCTCCTGCAATGAGTGTAGATTAGCTGCCCAGGCAGTAAGGTAGGTCTTGGAGCTCTCCAAGTAGCATGACACAAAGCAATTTCATAACATTAAACAAATCAGGCACTTGCCTTCAAGCAGAATGCTTTCGTTAGACTAATGTATTGAAGGTAGTGGCAGGATTTACTTTAATAGATACATATTTTACCCTTCTTCACTAGCAGCAATTGCTGTAGATTGATCAAACAGAACTAACACAATCCCTAGCCTGAAAAGCCTTAAATTTTACTTCCACTCAATTCATCCAGCTCTATTTTTAATGCTATCTCTTCATGATCACTCTCAGAACAAGAGCACTGAGGACAGTGGTGGAAGCAAACACCTGTGATGCCACCTTCGTGAAAGAGGGTAGTGACCCATGGATTTCCACTGATTACATATCTGCCTGTTTTGTCCTCAAGTAGGTAACGCACTGAAGAATTTCCTGCTGTGAACAGCTCTGCCGTGTTTTCTGAGGGTTTGCTGCTGAACTGAGCAACAGTAGTTAAATCAAACCAGAAGGATTTGTTGGTAAGGAAACACAGGAACACAGCAGGGACTTGGTACAGCATAGAGCTTCTAGCCTCCTCCGGGAGAAACAGCAAAAGCCTTTTATAGGGAAAAGACTGCCTGCTCATCTAGTGACAAGCTAAGATAATTAAATGAGTACCTATAACTTAATCTAAATTCTAGAAGCACACCCTGATCCTCCATCTCTTTAGTGTCCCCTAATTCTTAATACTTCCTCTACCCAAGAAGAAATTTGATTATAAGCATTTGGCCTGTTAAAAGACACACCATAGAAACTCTTCCCTAAGGAATTAGCTCCTGGCAGGCTCCTCAATAATCGGCTCCTCCATAGAGTGGAGATGTCAGTCTTTGTACTTGATGGTTCAAGTGTTTTTCTTTCAGCCACACCAGCACACCCGCGTGCTCAGTGATGGACATGACAGGGGGTGCTCTCTGCAGGGACACTGGCGCCTGAGTATTTTCTCACACAACAGGTTTGCATGCAATCTCAAGATCTCCCTGTTCTGATGGGTCCTTCAGATATTTAAGCCTCTTAATGTATGTTTAAGTTATGTCTTCTGAAGCAGCAGGTAAGACAGACTATGGCAGAACTTTCCAGATACACTATGCGTTGCACCTTAACATTTCAAATTTCTCTCTCCCGGCCCTGCCCCAAATTCCACACCAGGTATGAAGCAACAGTATTTCAGACATTGCAAAGTATCGGTGAGAAACACTCTGTTCCACCTCACTAATACTGTTGCCAACTCCTCTTCCCACTCACAGGAAAGCTTTAGGGAGGAGTAAAATGTTACTGCCTCACTGGCATTGCCCCACTCACATTTCCAGCTGCTCTAGAGAGCAGCTGTTAGAGTTATATAGCTTTGTAAGGCCTCACAAATTCGGACTGTTGTTACACCGCTGCACCCTGGTTACTGCATTAGCTCTGGCATGATTTACTTACACCCATGTGAGTGCTCTTCACATCTGGGTCCAGGTAGTGGGGGTTAATATTAAAAGGCACTAAGCCTAGGGCCTGCAGGGAAGGTGGATAAACAATTGGCATGTCATTGGTAGTATTGATGCTGATCGTAGCAACGTTGGTTCCTGCACTGGATCCCATGTAAGGAGTCCCATCCTGGAAGACAAAAGCAATGATTAGTATGCAGTATTGCAACTAGGAATTACGTTTTATAGCATCCATCAATCTCAGAGACTCAGCGATCAGATCAGATTTAGTACTTCTAGCTCAGTTCACTGCTGACTTCATAAGTGAAAAGCAGACAAACAAGAATTCAGCTTTCTGAAGTGTGCAATAGTTTGTATATGTCGTGATTGCTGGAGAATTAGCTATTGAATGTCCTGCACTTGCAGCTCTGTGACCCCATCACAAGAGAGAACTTATAAGGTAGTCAGTGCATATATTAGACTTTGCTATTAAGAGAGGAGAAACTTGTCTACATTGCAGTTAGAGGAAATATCTGAACTAGCTTTTAACTACCTTCTGAGGAGACTGGGCCACCTGAAGCTGAGTACAATGTTGCCACGGCATCAACTTACCGGCACTATGACCGCTGTAGGTATTACTATTATGTACGTAGCACTATGTACATAGTAGTATGTACTATGCTGTACCTGGAAGGATTCCACACAAACATACAAGCGTATGGATAATGCTAAACAATTTGTAAGAATAAGCTACCTGGAGAGAACTGGTGTGAATATAACCAAATACCTATCTAGATTTCACTGGGAGCCCAACATTTTATGGTTTTTCTGCCCACAACAGGCACTGAGCTTCTGTATATTAAGACAGCCTGGCTAACCTTTCTTCTTGGCAGCTGGCCTTTTCAGATACTGCACTTGCATAAATCGGCCTGAAGTCATGTGCTGTTCCACAGTGCTAGAGGAACACTTTGCTTCTGTTCTCCGCCATGGACGGCATCTTTTTGCTGTGCCTTATGAGATTCACCAGCCAGAACGGGGCTGCTGACCAGAAGGGCTCAATGGCACTCGTACCTCTCAATTCCAGGTCCAAGAGGTACTCAAGGTAATTACACCACTTTCAACATCAACAGGGTGTTGTCTAGAAGGCAGGTATGGATCCAGCTTTATTGCTGGTTTATTAGCAGACAACCTGCAACTTGAACACATCTGTATCTATTAACAAGATACAAAGTGGATATCTCAAGCTGAAAACCAGAGTTTCTGGACATAGATTAAATTCTTCGTTAGTATTTAAAGTTGATGGGCTTCCTTCTGAGGTGCTGTGCAGCATTGTTGATCCTAAGGTTCTACAGTTCCACATGTGGGAAACTGCTCTAGACAGACAGATTGCTGACCTTCTTTTCAGGCTTCAAGGATTAATGACAGCCTTATTTGGCCACAGATTTCAGTTCGTCAGGCTGCATGAGATGGCTCAATATTTGAAGTATATTAAAAATAAATATGTGGAATCAACTCGGATTTGTCTGAACAAGAGCTTGTACATGAGATCCTGCCTTTCAGACTTGGCCCAAACCCTGTAGTTTTTACCTCAAGAACTCTTTTCCTGATCTCCTGTATCAGGCTGTGGTCATACAGAGCTTTCAGGAGACCGAATGTGTTCCCACCTCCTGCAGAAAGGGAGTCCAGCTTATTTAACATGCTTTCACCAACAGTTTTAATTGAAGCCTTTACAAACCAGGCAGACCCAGTGATTTCTATGCTCTGTTCAGGCTATTATCCTGATCTGAGCAGCACTAAAACCAGAAGCTTCAGAAAAATGGTCACTGAGCAGGCCATGGGCTCATGCCCTGAGTTGTCCTTGGAACACCAACGCTGGCTGTTTGGCAGCAGATACGGTTCTAATACGAGGAGCGTGGCATTGGGACTCTGCTCAGTTTAAGCACAGTGGCCCTGCATCTTCCAGACTTCATAAGGCTCATATAGCTGCTATGATCATGTTTTAAACCCTCAAGTACTGTTCAAATTAATAACTTGAAACTTACTGGAGATGAAGTTCCATTGATAAATTTCTCCTGCTTCCCTCCCCACCACTAAATTCAGGGTCTTACTGTTCCCAATTAAAGCACTGTTTTCTGTAGTTTCTAGTAATCACTAGGCCCAGCTTTTTCATTGTTGTCTCTACAGTGCCAGCTCTGAGCAGGACTAATCCAGTGCCCTTTATAAACCCTCATCAGGGAGCAAAAAGTAAAACTTACCAATAAATATTGCTTCAGATGTTCTTACAGCTTCCACTGGATCACAGGATTCATGAATGCTGCCCAGCCCATAACCTTAAATGAAAAAGTATTCACTTTTGCCACTCCAGCTTGGAAGAAGAATGTGGTATGGTCAGACCCCTTCTGCCTTCTCTCCATACCCCACTCAAGACAAAAGTCTCACCAGACAACCAGGGAAACTTTGGAGAACTCTACACCACAAAACTGTATATGTCCTATGTTAGTGCAGGGCTTATGAAGCAAACCTTTGCTTTATGGATACACATGCTCAGTGCCTAAGAGCAGAGCACTTCACTCAGCAGGTGCCACCTGAGGCACAAAGTCCCCCTGAGCATTCCCGGCTCACTAGAAAATGAGAAGGAAAAAGCTGTCAGTGTTCAGCTTGATTCTGAGTCTGTGATGTGCCATCATTGGTCTAGCATTACTACAAATATCTGATCTTTGTAATTTGTTTTTTGGTAACAGTTAAAATGTCTGGCTTTGACAGATTTGCCTTGCTGGGGTTCACTAAGTGCGGGAAGTACCAGGAGAGCCAAAAGTACATGTGACATCTGATAGCAGCAACCTCTGCAAGATAAGGAGCAAGGTGTGCTGCCCAAGGAAGTGAGTACTGCTTATTACTACAGTAACAGGTCCAAAGTTATCCTGAAAGGTGATAGATATTAGACGGAGATGTTGCTGCAGGCTGCTCTGAAAAGATCTTTGCTCGAAGCAAAGCTCAGTTGCTGTTCATCATGGAAATATCTGGCTGGTTGAAATGCATTATAGTCTTCACTTAACCCCAGTAGCTGCACGGCTTGAGCAGAGGTTTAAGATGCATGGGAAGAAACATTCCCTTACGTGACTAAGGAGGATAAAAAGATGCCACTTAGTATTCAGGAACCAAAACTTCCCCCCTGAAGTAGTTACAAAGTGTTTGCAACAAGATTTCTTCCGGAGGCCTCTAAAGCATGGACTTCTAGGCACAAGTCAGCAACCAGCTCCGTGCTGCAGTCCCTCCAGTTACAGCAGAGCCGGCCAAACCCCTCTTCCCCTCTCTGCAGCACCACCCCCGTTCGGAGCCCAGGAAAACGGACTGTGGCAGCGTTGATGCCCAGGGGCGTTCACCACCTCGGCTCCTCTTACAGGAGCGGCTGGCGAGGCCGGTCCCGGGCACGGCCGGAGCGCGACACGGCTGCCCCCGGCACGGCCGGAGCCCGACACGGCCGCTCCCTCGGCAAAGGCGCCGTTTCCGCGTCAGCTGCCCACGGGACTCTGCGCCGGGGCGCTCCAGCCTTACCCAGGCTTTCAAACTGCTCCCTGGTGGTCCGGGCGTAGGCATCTCGGTCGTGCAGGGCGTAGGGAACGAACAGCACCTGCTTCACCTTCCTGGGAGAAGAGAGGGGAGAGAGCGCTTAGCGCGACGGGGGAGGGCCCGGGCAAAATCCAGGTGTAAGATCTACATCACAAACCTGAACGTTAAAATTTTTACGCAGGGATCTTTCAACTAGGTCTATAATCATGGTTTAGCCAGTGAGACCAGGCACACACAATTGATTTGCTTCAGGAGCCTTAGTAGGTTTGAGGCCTGAAGACGTGGCTTATCCAGCTTTTGTTTAATGTTTATAAGTTATGCAGCAGTATTGATGTGGAAAATCCAGCTCTCCTGCTGGAGAGCTTAATCTTAAAATCTTAAATTCAAGGAGGTTGATCCGTTTCCTTACCCTCTCTAGGCATCTAGGCAAGCATCAGTTATCCCTGGGCTG
This sequence comes from Nesoenas mayeri, assembly GCF_963082525.1. Lineage (NCBI taxonomy): Eukaryota > Metazoa > Chordata > Aves > Columbiformes > Columbidae > Nesoenas > Nesoenas mayeri. The sequence goes on along the minus strand of NC_137545.1, from coordinate 3,183,850 downwards.
GCTCCAGCTGATGAAAAGTAAGTGCTTTCTGTCTTCGTATCGATCAAGTTCAGCATTGGCAGAGGATGCTGCTCATGACCAGACACCCTCTTTGTGTTCCTCAGGGATGGCAACTTGCCAGACATCATTGCCAGCAACAGTTTTCATGAGTTCCTGGTGAACCTTCATGAAAAATACGGCCCACTGGTCTCTTTCTGGTTTGGAAGGCGTCTTGTTGTCAGCCTTGGCTCCACTGATCTCCTGAAACAACATATCAACCCCAACCGGTTGTGTAAGTGTTCTTTGCTTTGTTTTTGAGTCCATTTGTTCCTCCTGGCCTTGCTTGGCATCCTATGTCAAAGGAAGCTGGGGCTTCATTCTAAGTAGAAAGAAAATGAGACTTAGTTTGTAGCTGTCATGGTGGGTCAGGTATGTCTTTGGTCCTTCTTATTGGAATTGAGCGTCAGTGACCAAGAGTTGCTGCTGTCCAATGGCCATCAAGAAATTAGCATGCTTGTGTCTTTTACCATCTCCCTACAACCAAATGTTGATGGAAAACGTAATGCTCATTAGTAACTTGAAACTGCAAGGTGAAGATCCTGCAGCCATTTGGCAAACATTTTAAAACCAGCTTGAAATACAATCTAAGAGAAGGAACTTTGCTAAATTAAGTCTGAAAACAGCTGTGCTAGATTGTGATAGCTCACTGGTGTGGTTCAGTATGGAGGTTTTTAAAGTAGTATTTGAAGTGCTTTAACTTCTGTTTTTCTTTGATGTGTGGAACTTTGTGCTGAAAGCTTCAAATGATCTTCCAGACTTGGAAGTGATCAGTGGTGCTGGTAGCTGAGTTCGCCATCTTAGTCCTGGGAGGGTATTTGAATTTATGGTGTAAGCCTCTTAGGTGGGTGCTTTTCTTCCTAAGGTGATGCCAGACAATAAGTTAACTCAGTTGACGTTTGGCTTTAACCTCTTGTTTTTCCAGTTTTCATCCTATAAGGTTGAATAAGGTGCTGGTTGCACAGCTCTGACCTGACACTGCAAGCTGTCTATAGGCACAGGCACATATCTCAGCATCGCTTTGTGCTGAGGTCATGACGGGTAAGCTTTTTGTGCAATTGCATGATGGACTCAAAGAAAACGGTGACAATCTGGGGAAGGTGTGGGAGTTAGCAAAGATCAGCAAGACACAGTAGATAGCAATGACACTCCAGAAGGTGGAAACCCACTCTGAAGGAGCTGAATGCACTTGTGTGTCTTTGGGAAATTGAGCAGACAGTCACTTTCTCCACACTCAGAGAAGTGGTGACAAGCACTTGAGCAGGGAAGTTCTCAGAAATGTACTGAATTTTGGAGTACCCAAATACTGGAAAAAAACCCTAAATACAGTGCCTGGACTTAAAATACAGGTAATGAAGTGACCCAGGCAGCTACAGACTAGCCTGGCATCCTGCTGTGCCCAAGGGCTAAATAGGTTTGTTAAGGATGGGGGTAAATAGGAAATGCATGCTGTACTCCTTTGATAATTGGACTTCTAGACAAGGAAAGAGATAGAATTGTGTTTCTGTCAGAGTTTCAGTTCAGAATTTGCTTGGACACTGCTTGGATTATCACTGAAGGTGGAGGCAAAGGGATATGAAAAGTGAAAGTGGGAGCAAGGCTGGATTGTGTTGAGAAAGCGAAAGGCTGGGTTGGGGAGGTTAAATACTCCCAGTTAGGTTGGCAGCCTGTCCTGATGGCATCACACTGGGACCCCTTGCCAGCACAGGGAAGCAGAGTGTCAGAGCAAGGAGACGCGTACCCCTGGGCTGGGGCAGCAGCAACAGGAAGGGGAGGAACAAGAGCTGGATTGATGGCCTGCAGGATGACATGGCCACGGAAAAAAAGAAAAGAGTGCATGTATTTTCTGTAGAGAGAGGAAAGGATGATGAAACATGAGCCAGACCTGGAATCCTGTGTATGGCTCTGGCCCCCGCACTCAGCATGATTTTGAATAAAGAAAGTGCAAAGGCAGGCTGCTAGCCTTGAAGTTGGACTAATTGCATTCACAGTTATTAATAGGTTCCTAGTGCCAGGAGACTATTTTTCCTTATGTTTAAGGCAGTGTTTGAAGTTGGTACCTTTTCGTGGCCTCTTAGGGCTTTGTTGAGATTAGTTTGCAAGGAGAATTCAAAGGAAGTAAAACTTTGCTGCTGGGACTGGCAGTTCCTGTGAGATGTTCCGGGTAAGCAGGACTGCGAAGGGTGTGGGTGTAAAAAGGGTGGACTAGCTCAGGATTGCCAGGACCAGTGTGTTCAGAGACCCACTTGGAAAACTCCCATGAGCTGATGTCACCTTTTGGGTTGGGACAATAAACCTGATGCACATCAAGTGCTGGAGATGGAGCTATGGGTCCTGGCTTGTTTGAGCAGGACCGCTTTAAGGACTGCTTTATTGCTGTTCTGTGTGCATTTGTTCTCTGCAGGTTCAGAGGTCCTTTCCATTTGTGATACTCAGTTCTGCTTGGCATTTGTTTCGACTGTCTAGAGTTAGATCTTTTCCCCACATTCACTTACAATGATGTCCAGGACAACACTCTGAGGCTCATGGAATGAGGGAGATTTCCTTGTAAGTGGAAGGAACATTTGAAATTTTTGTATGCTTCACTGAGAGGACTGAAAATGTAGCCTTAAGATGTTTTCAAGACAAGGACAAAGGAAGAAGTCTGTGAAAGCTGACGCAGGACAGAGCTCTATCTCTGAGAGACCGTTTGTGCCTTGTGGAGTCCCCGTGGAGAAACAGCCATTTCCCAAATGCTGCGAGGCAGGGCCAGCCCTCAGCAAAGGGCAGCCTGGGCTCCGCAGTCCTGAGCGCACAGCACAGGGTGGGTCAGTGGCATGGCTCTGTCATTTTGCACCAGAGACAGGGGAGACAAAAACAGCCCGTGCTTGATCCAGCAGTTTTCTTTCATCTGCACCAGGAGAATTTTGCAGTTTGTGCAGGTGGTGGTGCTAAGCATCCTCTGGCCTCTCCAAATGCATCTGCTTGCCAGATTTGCCGTGTGGGCTTCACCACCAACCATGTGTCTTTCTGGCTACCCCAGCACTGTACCTCGCTCTGCCAGGAACAGTTAGCGGGCCATTGTGGCACGAATAGCAGCAGCAGCCCATCCGTGGCAAAGCAGCTCGGAGGAGGAATTGGCAGCAGCAGCTAGAGTCACATAACAGCCTACTCCACGTGGAGAGCCACCGGTACCATCTGCTCTGCCGAAAGACACACACACATACTCCTTGTCATTCAAAGTGGGAAAGAGGGTGAGATGCAGAGCTTAAAAACATTGGAAGGGAAATGATATGAGAGAAAAGTATTTAGGAAAGTTTACCACATTCATGGCCTCATTAGCTACCTCCATGTCATTAGGCAGTAAGACCTGTGCAGGTGGGAATTGTCTCGTATGTTTGTCTGGTAGCGCAATGAGGCCCTGATCTCTGCTGAGAATCCTAAATACAGCCACAACTGGTAAAGTCATATGTGTCTAGCTCAGCCTTGATGTTTTCTGATGCCTCAGAGGTTTCATTTTCCATCTGGGAGAAATAACAAACTCTCATAAAATATCCCTCTTGAAAACCCCCTGATTGCTGCTTCTAAGTAGTTCCTTAAAGATTCTGCCAGTTTTGCAAGACCCACAGAAAAGTTTAGAGAAAGGGAAAAGCATAAGCCATTCTTTATTGCATAGTTTTGCCTTGACATCTAATGTACCTTAGCAACTTTATTAAGTAAAGGCCCCTGGTGGTGAAATTCAGAGTTAAAAATCTAACTGAAGTGAGCTGTGGATATGAAGGAAGGAGGATGTGTGTTTTTATCTAGTTTCTACACCATTGCAAGCGTCTGTGCAGAAGGAAGATGGGAAGTAAGGCAATTAGAAGTACAAAGTATTCTGTAGCTTTGTGGGGCACTGTTTTCTGTCTGAGCTCTGCTGGAGGCAGCCCTCGACTGAGAAAGGTGGGTGTTAGTTTGGGAAGAGCTCATCAGCAGGGAACTCGGCAAATGCAAGAGAAATCATGCAGGAGCAGTAGGGTGTCAGCTGAGGTTTGCTGGGCCGTGAAGCAAGGTGAGGAGCACACAGAGCAACCTTTGGCCCAGTCTCTGATGGGAGCTGATCTGTGTTGAGCACACAGCCATGGTCAGGGCAGGAGAGCGCACCAGGTGTCAAGAGGGAATGTGCTAGAGGGGCTGCAGGTCAGGCTGGAGGAGGAGGGAGAGGAGCACAGCACGCTTACTGGTGTCACCACGTCAGTGACACCACCAGCTGGGAACTGGAAAGCTGGAAACAAGCTTCTGAGGTGTTACTGCTAAAGAGTTCCTTGGCAGAGCCAACAGGCCTCCTCTGCAGGGGTTGCTGATCACAGGATGGTGCTCTGCCCGAGAAGAGACCTTATAGGAGGTCCCAGCCCACTGAGCAAGAGAAGATGTACAGCCCAAAGAGGTGCACAAGTAACAGTGCCTGATTAAAGAGGTAACTGTTTTCATCACCTCTGTGTGGTGTGACTGCCTGACTTTTGAATGGCGTTTCCTTTTTTGCTTTCAGCGGATCCTTTTGAGACAATGCTGAAGTCCCTCTTGAGGTACCAGTCCAGCCTGAATGCGGATACAGGAGAGAGCCACATGAGGAGAAAGCTGTATGAAAATGGCGTCAACAAGGCCTTGCAAAGTAACTTTGCTCTCATCCAGAAAGTGCGTAACTGCCTTTGTACAGCAGAGAAGCCCTGTGTGGCTCACAGGGGAACGTTTAGTGAGAATGATCACTAGGATAAAGGAGCTGTGTTCAAATTAGTGCTGGACCTATAAGCATCTGAGACAGCAAACAGTCTCTGCCCATTCAAGCAGGGTGTGAATATTTGGTTTCTCTTAGCTTCAGTGGGTTAGGGGGAAGGCTCAGCTTGATGGCTTTTTATGCCAAGATACCAGATGCAGTTAAACATACTGGAGCATCTGGATTCTAGATTTATTTCCCAGGACAGGAGTGGGGAGCAAGGAACCAGCTCTTGGGATCACAAACAGGTGAAGAACTGTTCTGTTGACTCAGTCCAGCAGCCAGAATTTGATCTGTGTCTTCTCAGTCGGGAGCTACGAGCATTAAAGGTTGTAAGGCTTCTGTTGTGATAGAGGGAGCAGGAGAGGAGGACAGGGCTACCTTGTTGGGGGGAAACCTTGGGAAGACGCACAAGATTTGAGGCTAAAATGTTACTGTTTGTAAGTTAATGGAAGGAAACCCTGGAAAGAGTGTAGCTTCATGTCATAGCCATGAAAATGTGATCTGCCCTAGCAACTGGGTGGGAATGTCTCCAGGGTAGGTTTGGTAAATAGGCTGCTGATATTACTGCCAACTAATGGTTCCTTCCCTCTCCAGCTGTCAGAAGAGTTGCTAGCCAAATGGCTGTCTGTGCCTGAGGCGCAACACGTGCCCCTCTGCCAGCACATGCTGGGCTTTGCCATGAAGGCTGTCACACAGACAGCTATGGGCAGCAGCTTTGAAGATGACCGGGAAGTTATCCGATTCCGCAGGCACCACGATGTAGTAAGTGTCACAAAGAGCCAGGAAATCTCCTATTATCTTTTCCTACGCCAGCAGCACACGGCTTGTGTCTGTGTACAGTTTAGTACAAGCTACTGCTGAGACTTGAACATTAAGTTAACATTAAGAGCCTGAGGGCTCTGCCTCAGTTATCCCAAGCTGAAACTGTCAGAAGGATCCTACTGCTCATCCTGCTGTCATTAGTCTAAGACATTTCTAGAGGATCTATGGGGATCAGGAGCCCAGATCCAATGGCAATTGAAAGGTGTTTGGTACATAAGTGAGTTAAACTCTGTTGGGAATGCTAATGGCACTTCCACTTTTCAAAGATCTTCTGAAGGCTCTGGGACATTGTGGAGACAGGAAAATCAGAGAAGGTCCCAAGCTGTGTCCTCATCTGGGGATGTTAAATCTGCTGGTGATAGGGTAGGAAAGAAATAGTTAATCTCCCATTAAAGAATCCCATGCTTTTTTTCCTACAGTTGTAATTACAGTTGTTTCATTTCAATTCAGTTTCAGCTATCATAATATCTGGAATGAGATAGGCTGTCCTAGAGAGGAGACCAGTCTTGTAGTCACGGGAAGTCTTCATTTGATTTGGTGTTTTCGTATTACTGAACAGGGGAAGAATAGAAGGGTCTCAGCTTGCGGTGAGTGATGATGCTCTTCTCCCTGTCCTTTCAGATCTGGTCAGAGATTGGGAAAGGTTTCTTGGATGGGTCTCTTTACAAAAACATGACCAGGAAGAAGCTTTACGAAGATGGTAGGTACCTCCCAAAATCAGGGTCTTCCTTCCACTCTGATTGATACTGATTTTCAAGCCTGTTATGGCAGTGCTTTTATTTCTTATATATTTCACGGTAAGTTACTTTATTTCTCAGTTGTCCTGTCTTTTTTGTCATGAATAGTTAAAGCCTTTCAGTATTGATTGAGAAGATGTTAAAAGCAGTTTGTATCCAGAACTAAGGATTTGCTTGTTAGTCCTCCAAACCCAGTGTTTCCATCTTTTTGTTGTTAGTTCTTTGGGTTTCAGAACCTGAGCACAACTACTGTCCCATTAAAATGGGCTTTTCTCATGGGCACTTGTTCAGGCCTGTTGCTGAGTTGTAGCAGTATGATGCATTAGGACACAATTTCACAAACTCCAGGTAGTGCAGGTTGGTGTTTAGGTGTTGCTGATTTCAGCTCATCGAGTACGTGTCTCAGTTATACCTGTAAGGCTGGCTTTTTATAGGCAACCTGTCTTGCTTGGTTCCTTCCTTTTCAACTAAATTGGAGATATTGCCTTCCAAATTGACAGCAACATGTAACAGAGGCTGCTTCTGTAAGTGAGCCCAGCAGGGCCAGCTGGTCTGAAAATCTGCTTGGGGAGATGGATTTGCTTCTCTGCAGCACTCAGAATGACCAGGTTTTAAAATAAACATGTTTTTTTGCTTCCAAAGCTCTGATGGAGATGGAATCCACCTTAAGGAAAGTTACAAAGGAGCGCCGAGGGAGATCATTCAACAGACACATCTTTATAGACACCTTGCTGCAGAGGAGCCTGAGCGACCAGCTGGTGTGTGCAGCTAAGTCATTACACACCAATGGACTTGCTCATTACATTGTAGCCTTTGATTAATTTAAGCTTTTGCATCTTAGATCAGATTCCTTACTAAAGCAGAGTTTCTGGTTCTTTTTCCGTCCCCACAATGTTTAATTGCATTAGGCTTCGGTAGCTTCCTTGCCACCGCTTCATTGCTATTTTTATAAGCCAGAAGTATGTTAGCACTATGCATGGCTCATGTCATCCCAGTGCAAGGTCTGTGGAGAGTTCACTCCATGTCTTCTAGATGTATTTCCTGCTCTCTGCACTAAAGGGATTTCATGCGCTTGAATGGAGAATGTGCCGCTTCTTTTTTATCTTTACAGTCTCATGAGCTTCATTCTCTGAAGTAGATTTTATTTCCTAGATTCTGGAAGATACCATGATTTTCTCCTTGGCAGGATGCATAATCACTGCTAACTGTAAGTACAGATTGTAAGTAACTTTCCATCCTCAGATTCAGCTGTCTGAAGCTCTGTGTGATGACATGAGGCTTGTTCTAGGCTAACAAAAATTATAGTCATCATTCTGTTTCTCCTGAGCTACAGATGTGTAGGACACGCTAATTTTACAGCGGACTCTTGACACAGCCTCACAGCTAGTGATTTGAAACTAAGCTGTGTTTGACAACCTTCCCAGTCTTTTGGTGAACCTTAGATTTTCTTCCCATTGTTTTTCACTTGCACTCTCAACTCAGCCAAGTGATGCTAAATTTCATGAAAAAGCACCAAAAGATGTCAGCTACAAAGATTGTGTTGTAAAATAGGCTCTGGCACATGGGAAGGAAATTAGAGCAGAGTGCTGGAATTTGACTGGCTGCTTTGAATTTCTGGAGGATAGGAGTGCTCCATGTATGGAAGGCTTTCAAATAAGCTACTTTGTGATTTGTGCAAAGATTATGGAAAAAAAAAAATATGGATATAAATAAGCTGGAGCTGTGTAAAATCTTCTATGATGGGGGATGGTTATCAGGCCCTGTATCTCAGCCAGTGGGCTGGAACTCCAAAGAAAACCTCCTAGGTGCAGCTGGGTGTTAAAGATTGTGGCAAGTAAATTGGGCAAATATGATAATGCTCCTCCCAGAGAATATCTTCTCCAATTTTAAGGGGCTCGACTCCTCAGGGATTCCAGATAGTTCTAATGAATAGACAGGTTGGAGTGGTAGGAACATTTACTTGTAGCTTTAGGAAAACTGTATCCTACACAGTTATTTCTTATGCAAGGTTTCTGTTTCACTCCGCTATTGAAAATATCTCTTGAATAGCTCACAAAATAGCTGTAGATGTGAGGGAGACAAGTGCTGGCCAGCCTGCTGCAGGGAGCTCTGCTGCTCTTCTTGCTCCCAGTCAGGAGCCCCAGACGTTGGCTGTCTGGAGTACCCACCTCAGATGTGCTGGGGAAGCCCCCTAAATAAGGGAATTTTCTGATGCTTTGGACAAACCAGCCTTTCATTGGCGTGGCTGGCCTAAAACCCTGGTTCCCCAGGGTTTGCTGGGCTGTGTGGTCCCTTCCCCAGCCTGCTGTGACCAGAGGGTCATCCTTTTCTGTGCCAAAAAGTAATGTTGCAAATACAAGAAGTAAGAAAACTGAATTCAGTTTGTAAAGGATTGAATTTTCTGGGCCCAGTCTTATATTGATTTCTTCCCCAGCGTGTACCTGGGCAGTCTATTTCCTGACAACCTCCGAAGATGTTCAGCAGAATCTGTACAAGGAGATGGACGACGTTCTGGGGAAGGGACCAATTACACATGAGAAAATCGAGCAGCTCAGGTGGGTCCTATGGAAGGAACTGCGGAGGAAGGTTGTGTGGGGACAGGGGCTTCATGTACTGGACCTGGTGCCCAGCCTACACTGGGGCAGGATAAGGCATCCCAGAGCTACTCTGTTCTTTTTTCTGGAAGTGATCAAACCACAGCATGACTTGCAGCACAGACAGAATGTGCCGTAGGGCTCCAGACATGGGGACCAAGCTGCTGTCTTCAGGGTGTCTATAAGAAACCCTTTAGGTTCATTGGCAGAGCACAGAATCAGTGCCCAGGCTGCCAGGCCAAAATTTTTTTGCTTCTTGTTTTGTTTGGTTTCTCTCCTGGTTTTCAGAAAGTTATTTTAATGGTTGGATTCATTTTAGACATACCTAGAGAGAAAGCATGGAGTAATCTTCTTTCAAAAGGGCCACAGAACTAGGATGATGGCTGGTCAACAGTGTGCCTTTATTTTTCATGCATCTGTTGGTGCAACGGGGTACGTTTTGTATTTGGACCAATGTCAGAGTTTCAGTAAGGGAGTATTGAGTGTGTGGGTTTCTTGCCCCGTCTTGTATGGGTGAGAGGTTCAGGATAAGGACTGGTGTGTTTATGCTTTTAAGCAGAGTCAGTTTGGTTTAAAATCAGAAAAAAAGTGTGGCGAAGAGAGATTTCAGTAGCCTTCCCTAAAAGCTGATAATGAGATTCAATGCTTCTTGCGAAGATGCTGGGATTCTTGGCCAGAAAAAAGACAATGAAGTGCCTCGGTGTGGCTTGAGAGAACTCCAGGAGCAGACTGTGGCCCAATGCAGCAGGTGCCACCACAAGGACATGGACAAACTTCTCTCTGGGAGGGTTAAACTGACCAAGTCTTATGGTTGCAGGTACTGTCGGCAAGTCCTATGTGAGACAGTGCGAACGGCAAAGCTCACTCCCATTGCTGCACAGCTGCAGGAGCTGGAGGGAAGAGTCGACCAACATACCATCTCCAAAGAGGTAGGGCAGTACTGGGAGCACCAGAGCATGTTCCTTTCCTGGAGGGGAATTTGCCGTTTCCTCTTCTTCCTGCAGGGTGGTGAGGCACTAAGACCATTTCTTCTGACGCTGTTGAACCCGAGCAGCTGCTCTGGCATCTCAAAGTACAGCTTAGCTCGAACTTCGCCCTGTAGTTCCTCTGTGGCAGAGGCTCTGGGAATTCATGGTCTCTTCCTGAGCAGATTTGCTTCCAGTTCTGGGTCCACCGGGGGTGAATTGTCTTTTGAAGGGGCTTACGGGTTCAGTTGTGCATAACAGAGCATGATTTCAGGCCTGATCGTATCACCCAAATACTTGCTATCACTGGTATTCATCTTCATACTTGGCCCTCCCTCCTTGCCATTGTTCGCTCTACCCATGCTCCTTTGCTTTGTTTTCATTACATTCTTTGAGACAGACTTCTACGCATCTGGAAAAATATCAGGACAAGACAGTAGAAACCCTGGCTGTGACCTTTAGGCACTATTACAATGCAAAGATAGAGGTGCGATAGAATCATTTTGGTTGAAAAACACCTCTACGATCATGGAGTCCAACCGTTCCCCACCCCCGGAACTGGCCCGTGTCCTGAGACCCTCATCTCAGGTCTGTCCAACCCTCCAGGGCTGGTGACTCCAGCACTGCCCTGGGCAGCCTGTTCCAATGCCCCACAGCCCTTTGGGGAAGAAATTGTTCCTAAATCCAACCTCAACCTCCCCTGGTGCAAGTTGAGGCCGTTTCCTCTGCTCCTGGCGCTTGTTCCTGGGGAGCAGAGCCCGACCCCCCTGGCTCCAAGCTCCTTTCAGGCAGTTCAGAGCTCAGAAGGTCTCCCCTCAGCTCCTGTTCTCCAGCTGAACCCCCAGGTCCCTCAGCCGCTCCCATCACACTTGTGCTCCAGCTTGGTGAGGCCAAGTCCCAGGTGGCCGGTGAGGGAACAGGTGGGACTGGGAAGGGTGAGAGGATAAGTCATCCATACAATGTCCAGCCTCACTGGACTGCTCTCCTGCCTGTCCAGATGTCTCCATGAGACCCCCTGGATCAATACCCATTGTAGAATGCTGCTATCACTTCTTGTATACACTGAAAAATGATAGAAAACAACTTGGAAAGAAAAACCCTTCTTTTATGAAATCATGTTTGAAATCTTCACCATGAAGTATCTGACGGAAAGCTCTCCCAGGAGTTGTCCGAGTGCTGAGGACTCTCTCTCAGCCGTTCCTCCCAGCAGAGCTGTTCCAGCCTCGGATCCTCCCTGTGGCTCCTCTGGCCGCTCCCGCTGTCCCGCCAGCCCCGCCGGTTCCCGAGGGAGCGCTCCAGTTTCTTGCCCGGTGTCCCGGCGGCAGCGCCCCGGCCCCACAGGGACCCAGCGCGGGGCTGGGGCGGGCACAGGAACCGGCAGCAGCAGGTGAGGACGTGCATGGTGGTCCCCTCTGCTGTCCTTCCCTGGGGGCTGCCCTGCAGTTATTGACATAAAGAACAACTTGGTGTCTAAATAAAAGAGGTTGCTGTGAGCTAAGAGGATAAAAAACAAAAAGGGGAGCCCAGAGAAAGGGGAGGAGAAAGGACACAGACAGGGAGAGGGAAGTGGGGGAGTCAAAGAAGAATCAAGTGTTTTCCCTTAGAAGCAGAAAGGAAAAAAGGAAGGAAACGTTAAGAAAAGAACCCCCAGCGCTGTCCCCAGCCCCGGCTGCACAGCGGCGCCCAGAGAGCCTGTGCAGCCGCTGCCTGGGGAGGAGGCGACTCTGCAGCCTCCAGCTGTGGTGTCACCAGCTCCCATCGCCTCCAGGACACGCTGCCCTGCGAAGGCTGGCGAGGCCGCCCCTCTCCAGGGACTGGTGCAGCCACCCGCCGTCCCGAGCAAGGAGGCAGCAGCCAGTTCTCCAGCCTCTGCAGGGATGGGAGCAGAGCGGGGGCCTGACCCGCACCCCGACCCAGAGGGAGGGCAGAGCCCTGGGGCTGACGGGCTCTCCCCGCCCGCCTCCTGCTTAGCAAGGTACCACTCCCCAACACAAGCCCCGGCTCCGGAGGCACGAGGCACCTACTGAAGTCTCTGGGCAGAAGCTCAGACTCACCTATGTGTTGGAAAGCGCCAGCTTCTTGGCCGGTGGTGGTGACATGGTGCTGCTGGGCTGCGGAGCAGTACTGGCCGACAAGAAGGCCTTCAGCTTTGCCAGCACCAGGCTGGCAGGAGCCCTGCTGCGAGGGTCCCTTCCCGGTGTCCCGGTGTTCTCCCCGCTGCCCCACGGCTCCTGGCCGGGCATGGGCTCCGGCAGCCTGGGGGAGGCGGGCAGGGGCCCGGGCTCCCAGCAGCGCTTCCGAGGAACCTGCGCTTTGGCCCCACTGGTGTGACTGGGGCCGCAAAATCCTGGAGCCGCTCTGGGCGCGGGTGGCGGCTGCGAGGAGCGCGGCTTCTTGGGCCTCTGGGCTGCATCACCGGGAAACGCTGCAGCTGTGTGTGTGGCTTTCCGGGCCAGCTTGGGTGACGGTGACCCAGAAGGCAGCTTGACACGGCCAGGCAGGCTGGAGGCAGCTTTGGAAACAGGACCCTCTGAGCTCTTCCCAGGGTTGGGGATCCTGGGGAAGGCAGAGAAGGGCACGTGTTAACTGCCAGTGTCTGAGCGACTGCAACACTCTTGTCGTAGCTGCGAGAACCAGGAGCCAGAAGCTCCGAGGAAGTGAGGAGCTCTTGAGCTGCAGCAAAACCACTACAAGGGGCTGGAGCTCTCCCTGCCACCCTCCCCCGAGCCAGCACACGCACGTGGGCGCTGGGGCTGACTGGGCCAAGCTCCTTCCCACACCCATGCACGTGCCCCCAGCCCTGTCCCACATGCTGAGCAAGGGCAGAGGGGCCGGGGACACAGGGCACGCTCACCTGAGGTAGAACAGCACATACGCCTTCTGGTTAAGGACCACCTTGATGTTACTGGGGCGGACCACGTTGTCATTCATTTGGTACCACTGCCCGTCGCTGGCCTGCGGATGGAGAGAGAACGGGGTCGGGCTGTGTCAGGGACGCTCCTGGCCTGAGGAGGAGCAGGAACAGGCCCATCGGCAGAGCTCTGCTCCCCAAAACCCCCAAGCGGCCCCGGGCAAGTGAGGGGACTCTGCGAGAGCAGAACTCCACTCTTCCTGTGACGGAGCACAGCCCGTACCTCCCAGTGCTCCACACCACGCACGTCTGCTGGGCACCCTCCTGTCTGCGCATTATACGGACCCTCGAGCACCCGCCGGCCCCCAGCACAGAGAGGTGCTAAGAGAGCGCCCTGGGCTCACCTTCACGTAGCAGTAGTAGTGTCCTGCGTGGCTGCTGTACCCCGAGTGCACCAGCACCGCGTAGAGCCCGTACATGACCGGATCCCCGCTGGTCTGGGACATGTACGGGCGGATGTTCAGGAGCTCAGGGTAGCCCACGTCCTGCGGAGAGAGGATGTCTCAGGAGCCTGCACAGCAGATGGCAAGAGCGGCTCAGCTGTCCTGCGAGTCCCGTCGCGCGAGGGAGGGGGAACCCGCTCTCCACAGGCAGAGCCCACGGTGAGGAAGATGCCGGGATGAGCCAAACTCCCACCGCAGCGCACAGCTGGGGAAGGGCTGCAGGACTGCGGTAGAGCTCGCACCGCGCACAGAACCACCTCCCACCCTGCTCGGGGCAGCAGGGCCTCGGGACAGGACACAGCCCCGCTCTGGGTTGCCGAGCACTCACCTTTGTGATCTTGCCTCCAGTGAAGTTGGCAAAACGCTTCAGAGCAAGCGTGAGAACATTGGGCGCTCGGTGGATGGTGAAGCGTTTGGTTGCCGACACTTTCTTCTTGCATCTGCACAGGGAGAGCTTGAGCTATTCATGCTGTTCCACCACCCAGGTGCTTGTCAGCCCTGGCCAAGCCACAAACCCCCCGGAAATGACCCTGCTGGGAGCGGGTACTGCTCCAGGGCACCTGCTCACGGCCAGGTCTGCTGGCTCAGGTCCCCGTCTCAAGAGGAGGGAGATGAGGAGTGACAGGCTTCATCGCAGGCTTCACAGCCACGAACCTCACGGTTTAACGGTGGAGCAGGTCGAGAAGCCCTCCTGTACTGCAGCTGCCCTCCTGCTTCCCACCAGCACAGTCGCGGCCCCTTCCCGCCCCAGCCCCGCACACTCACCTGTCACACAGGTAGGCATTCTCTCCGCCCAGCAGGTCTGGCTTCACAAACAGCTCCAGTGCCTGCTCTACGTTTGCGGCTTGCTGCCAGGACAGAGGAGAGGTCAGGGCCAGGCAGAGGAGGCAGCGCAACAACAGAAGCTGATTCCCTCTTGCCTGCACCGTGCCTGACACGGGCAGGTTAAACAGCGTCGAGCAGTAGCGGTGCAGCTGCAGGAACATCCCCTGCAGAGCAGAGCGCCTCCCCGCCTGACCCTGCCCCGGTACCGTGATCTCCACCGGCAGGTCCAGACAGGGGTCAAAGGTGTCCGACACTGCTTTGCACATCGAGCACTTCACTGCAAGAGAAAGAGCAGTGAGCACCCCCTGGCACAACGCGGCACCGCCACCCCCAGCACAGCGCAGGCAGCTGCCGTGTTCCCCCTCTCCGCGTTTGGGCTCTGGGATGGCAGCACCAGCATTCGCAGCCTCTACGTGCTGGGACAACAAGTGCTGCTGGACAGCTGGCAACGTGGGTTCCTTTGCTGGTGGCAATGAGCTGGGCACCCACAGCCAGCAGCTTCGTGACCCACAGATACCAAAAGACTGACCAGCTGCAGCTCTGCATAATTTGCACATGCTTAGTGACTTTCCCAAGTTACTGCAAGGCTCTTGGGGAAACAGCAGCCCTGAGAGTCACAGGCCCAGGCCCTGGCAGCCAGCACTCACCACGGGACCGCAGGTGATCGCCAAAGATCTGGTGGATCAGGGTGGTGGCTTGGGTCTGGCGATCCAACCTAGAGACGGCAGCTCGGATCACACAGCGCCCGGCCCAAGAGCCGCCCCCAAGGGCCAGCGCTGTGTCCTCAGGATCCAAACCCAGCGCAGTCACAGGATTTGGGGACAGAACCGCATCTGTGCTGGGGTGGAGGCGTCAGGAGAAGGCAGACAGCAGCCCAGCAGACAAGGGGACCAGCAGACAAGGGCAGTGACGGCCACCAGAGGCCCCACGTACTCTGTGCAGTCGGGCAGGCAGGCCTTCTGCATGGCATCGATGGTGAAACGGAGGAACTCGTGCGCGCCCTCTTGCCTGCCCCAGCGGATGTGCGGGGCGATCTCTGCAGGAGAGGGAGGGATCAGCCACAGCACGCGCTGCAACAGAGGCAGGTCCTCCCGCCCTCCCTCGGGGCAGGGACTGCGGGGTTTGAGCTCCCTTGGTCCAAACCAGACTTCAGACTCATGTCAGCCATGGGGGAAGCCCAACAAGGCCCATGAAGGCCCTGACAGGCTCAGTGAGTTGTCTCAGATGAATCTCTGCCAAGACCTGCCCTGGTCTCAAAGGTTCTGCTCCTGCAATAGTCTCTGCCCTCCCGCACGGCTACAGGAGGGGACGCGAGGGCAGCCATCCTTACTCTTGAGGTCTCGGACAAAGGACACTGGCTTTATCACGCTGCCGCTGTTCGCGAACGCCTGCGTGATGTGGTTCTGCATGACGCATGTCATGCAGAAGCCGCTTTGGTGACCTGGAGTGGGAGAGGAGAAGACAGAACGTTGAGGACAAACCCATCTTAGTCCTGGCTGTGTGCAGCACAGACAAAGCCTCTCAGACGCAGGGTGCAGAGCTCGGAACACTGCTACGGCCATGAAAAGTGGATGCTCCCGTATGCAGGAATGTCCTCTCCACGGAGAAACGGGCGGGAGGGAGCAGAGAAGGCACATCCCGGCAGCCGCACAGCCCCCGGCAGAGCCATGCACAGGGTGCTGAGCGCAGCCCCGGGACAGGCGGGCGCTCCCCTCCCCACTCACAGGTGCGGCTGTGCTCCTTGGACAGCAGGTAGTTGGCGAGCGGTGGCGTGTAGGTGAGTCACTGCAGGGTGGCGTTGAGGAAACAGGTGTTTCCCAGGTTGAGCAGCCCGGCGCCGATGCGCTGGACACGCTGCCACTGCATGGCGAGGCGCCCTGCAGGGAACAGCCCCTTCTGGGGCGCAGGGACGCCGTCCCCGTGGCGCCCCGGGGTCCGGTCGCTGCCTGCGGGGAGAGAGAGGCGGGTGAGCCGCGGGCTGCGCAGCACAGGGAGAGCCCCCGGCCCTCTGCACCCACCCTGCTGGCCCGGCTGTCCCTCCTCAGCGCCGCGGGGGTGCTCGGCGGGCTCGGTGCGGGGGCTGAGCAGCAGGTACTTGGCCCGCAGCAGCTCCGGCTGGCTGGAGAAGCCATGGCTGGCGGGCTGGAACTCTATCTTGTGCCGCAGCACCTTCTTGGCCGAGGTGCTCAGCAGCCGGCCCAGCACCCTGGCCTCACCTATGTCCTGCCGCACATTCAGCAGCGCCCTCGGCTTCGCCGTGCCCGCCATGGCGTGTCACCGCACGTGCCACCGCCTCAAGGTCGCGCCGGTCTCTCGGTGTCTCCCTCTGCGCCACCACACGCGCTTCCCGCGCCTCCTCCTCAAGTCCCGCCCTTCGCTGCGGTCGCTGGCACTCGGCTCGGCCCACGGACTCCTCCCCTCGCCCTCGCCGTGCGCTCCGCTCCGCGTCCAGAACAGGACTGAGCTGCGCCTGCGCGTCCCGGCAACGCCAGGGGCGGAACCTGCCGGGGGCGGGGCTTGTTGTGACGCCATCGTGTTCCGGCCACGCCCCAGAATCCCTAAATGGTCACACACTGTAGTTCCAGTGCAGGGAACCTGGACACAGTGGTGGGTTTGGCCAACAAAACCTCTGCAAGTCTTACAAGGCCAAGACACAAGGTGTGCACTGGGGACAGAGCAAACCTGGTGTCCCGGGACAGGCTGGGATGGGACCGGCTGAGCAGTCCTGAGGAGAAGGGTGTGGGAGTTATGATGGGTTTATGTATATTTACTAGAAGTCTATTTGTATTTTGTTATTTTATTAAACTGTGTGTCTCTCAACCTGAATTTCTCCCTTCACTTTCAATTCTTTCCCCTACTGGGAGGGGAAGGGGTAGGGGGTGAGTGATCAGCTGCCGTGGCTGTGTTGCCAGCTCGGGTTAAACCACAACACGGTTGAAAGTCCAGAGGAACATCTGTCATGGTGGGGTCAGGGGCACATGAGCTTTGTGGAGCAGCTCAGTCAATGGGGCCTCTTCAGTCTGCTGAAGGGGGGCACAGGGCACTGGAAAAGCAGCGAATCCTGCCTGGGGAGATGATGGGGGAGGCAAATCCTTCTGCAGTGGCGGCTGGTGGGACAGAGGCAGCAGCCACCAACACCCTCCAGGGAGCTTTGAACGGAGCATTAGGAAAAACTGAGCAGGTGGGTTGTGCTGCCCTGCAGCAGGACACCCGGGGACTCTCGGTGATCTCCGCCTTTGGAGGTTTTCAGCTCCCCAAAATGTCACCCAGCCTCATCCTGGGGTGGCTGATACCCTACCAGAGACTGCCCCATCGGTCCCTTTCCCAAAACCCTTTCCATGCTGTTGGAACAATAAAGGACTCAGCATTCCAAGTCAATGTGAATCACGCAAAGCCATTTATTACAGAAAAAAGCTTCCTTATATATGCAACTATTCTCCGATCATGAGTCCACGCTCCAAGCATGTATTCACTCATTGGATATCATCTATGTTCCCGAGCTGTCCACGTGCTGGAGTCCCACTGATGACAGGTCCGTTGATTTATGTCATGTTGAGGCCTTGTTATTGTAGAAATGCCTCTCTCCCAGAGCAGGTCCTGTTTTCAGCTTTTCCAAGTGGCCTTGAGATTCCTTTGGGCCTGACTAATTCAACAATAAATCTCCATCTAACAGAAACCCCTCCACAATTCTCCCTTTTTGTTCTTGAACCGGTCAGGCCCTTTTAACAGCACACTGAATCATCTTTGAAATACACTGCAACATAGAACACGTGATTAACAACATAATTACAATTACATATAACGCAGTTAAACCTTACTTAATAAGATCAAACAACTACCCACCCATTCCCAAACCTTCAAACCATTTGCCAAACCTTAATTCTACTATGACAGTCCTATTAATGTGCTGTATTGGTTTGTCTAAAGTACTATGAATAGATTCAGAATGATCAGACAAGTTAATACAACACATTCTCTGCAATTCTTCACAACCATGACCTAGAGTTAAAAGATCTATAACTGTGCGATTTTGTAGAGTAGCATGCCTAATACCATCAACATCTACTGTTAATTGAATTAGTATCTCAGAAGTTAGATTAACCTATTTAACAGATCAACAGCTTCACTTTGATATGTTTCCTAAAGCTTTACCAGCTGCTGGACTAGGGAGAAAGAGTGCAATAGATACTTATGGTAGGAATATCTCATAATTTTACCTCATTTTTGAGTTGACTGTCTAAGTGTAGTATCACCGTTTTGGCTTTTCTGCTGATTGTTCAAATTGCCATTCTCCACAGAAGGTACACCACCTGCTTGCTAATAGGCTTCTAGAGCGCCAGGTCTGTGAGCATCTATAACACTGAATTAGGATCCATTGTTTACATCTGAAACAGTCCTCACAACTTATCTCCCTCCTGTCCATCTGCATCCATTGAATCTTTGTTGTCTTTATTCAGCCATGGCTTAACCCACTTTGAGGGAATCCTCGGCCTGTAATGACACAAACATAACCTTTTCCCCAGGTTATCAATTGATGTGTCCTTTTCCATTGACCATTAACTAATGATTTGACCATAACTAATGAAGGTTCTTTCTGATTTAGCTTGGTTTGGTGTCATACTTGCAAAGTATTTCATCACATACAATGCTTTTGAAAATTGGTTTTGTGGTGTTTCCCCTACTTCTCCCCCTTTTTGTTTTTGTTTGTTCGTTTGTTTGTTTTTAAACAGACAAGTTTGGAATCAGATACTTGTGTTGGACCTTGACTACGTACTCAAAATCACAAATCAAATTTAGAGGTTCCTCCTTAAAAACTCTAAGTAATGTAAAGCTGTGCCAAGTTCTGCTAATTGGGTTGAACCTTCAAGAATTTTTACAGAATAATGCCAATTGTTATCTTCTCTCCAGACCACTACAGCTTTATGAGACTTCCCACAACCATCAGCAAAAACTGTGCAAGTATGTAGGATCAGACCAGATACACGTATGGTGTGTGACCTGATGTTAAAGACTTGCAGGTTCTGCAGCAATTTACATTTATGCATGCCAAAAGCTGTGCTGTTAAGAAAACAAGCAAGTACAATTTACAAGGACATAGATTGCAAAAAAAAAAAAAATAAAATTAAAATTAAATTTCACAAATAGTACATATATGACAAAAGGATCATGGTCTATTAAGACTTAAATTCATTCCCTACATTTTCTTGATCAGAGTAACAATCGGTATATCAGTCTGTTAGCAATCTCATCATACTGTCCCACAATAGCCACAGGTTGTTTCTATGCTGTAGCTATAAATAAACAATCTGCAAGTCCAATTGAATACAGTTAGCTTGTAAGATTGTCAGAAATTTATTAATCAAAGTCTCTAAGTCCATTTTGGTTGTCATATTTATTGGATATTGTTTTCCCTTACCGGATCAAAGTCCTGTTTCAGTTCTATCAGTGTAGTGTTTGCTTTATCGAAACATTGGCTGATAATACTGGTGGAAATACAGCATTCG
The DNA here is from genome assembly GCF_963082525.1 of Nesoenas mayeri. Classification (NCBI taxonomy): domain Eukaryota; kingdom Metazoa; phylum Chordata; class Aves; order Columbiformes; family Columbidae; genus Nesoenas; species Nesoenas mayeri. The sequence continues at coordinate 3,164,278 of NC_137545.1, read as the reverse complement.
AAATTTCCTTGGAGGTTTCTCACTTGTAGCAAGCAGATCTGCACCATCCAAGCAGCTTCTTGGAGGACAGGCAACTAAACAGAATTCTCAGAAAATGTTATTTGAGCTTACAATTTACATAATGAATCTTGACCCAAGAGAGGTATAGGACTTTCTGGCAAATACAAGAATTCATATGGTAAAACTTTGTTCCAAATTTGGCATTCCATTGGTCTCAGAAAATGGCCTTTCTTTCATTCTCTCCCATGACCTCAAAAACTAGCACGGCGAATTTACTAAGAAGTCTCTTACAAGTAGTTACCACAGAATAAGTCTCTTAAAAATTTTTGGTTTAATTTCCCAGTTTCATTAAAACTACGGATCTGCTGGGGATGCCTTTAAATTTCACTCTCAGGCTTCTCCATTCAGTATTACAACATCGCTGCAGAGTGGGGGAAGAAATACCCCCTTTTCAACGCCTTGAAAGCGGGCAATCAGGTTTTTCCATTTTTTTTTCTTTCTCTTCTTGCTGCAGTTCAGATGTACCAAGGTCACGCAGGTGGCGGAATCGCTGGTACGAAGTGGGAGGCTCTGGCAAACTCCTCAGTTACAATGAGCTGAGTTTATCTTGCAGCTTGACACAGGCCTGAAATTTAGATTCAAACTCTGCAACACAGGCGTGGGATATTTTGCTTTTTTGTTTTCCCATTTCATTCCAACCATAATACACTTTATATGCAATTCCAAGTAGCTCAGCAACAGTTACATTCCTTAGCTCCATTTACCTTTTACAATTTACAGATGTCAAAAAACAGCATATTAAACATCAATCCATCATTCCATTTTCCTAAATCCAAATCAGCTCATACTCTAGCAACTTTTAAATACAACCTCATCCAAGTTCACATTCATCATAGCATTTAGTTTTCTTTCCCACACCTCCAACTAGCACATAAATTAAATGCAAATCAAAGTTTAACAACTTAAATTAGTTTCTGGTCTCAAAATTAATAGATAACAATATGAGAAATAACTCTAATGTATAAGGATGCATCCTAAGGGGGAACAAGGTGGTATTTTAGCAGTGGAACCGGTTCCCATTTTGTAATTATCTCCCCAAACAAAATTCTTTTGGTACCAAATATATATATATATATATGCAAATTAAAATACTGAGCTCAGATATGAAAACCAAACACCAAGTTCAAATATGCAGACGGATCACACACTTATTCAAGATAATATCTCAATTTTAGCATTGTGCCTTTGAACCGCTTACTGCTCAGCCAGGTGGAAGTACCGCTGGGTCTCCCTGACAAAACAGGTCAGTGCGCGCTGGAGCCCTATTGGCACCCGCCCCCCTGCCACCGCAGCAAGCTGAACTGGGCAAGGCTTTTATTAGTGTCTCATCCGGTGTGCTACAACTGTTATCCCAAAATGAGGATTCTTTACGTGGTGTGCATACAAAAGAGCCAAATTTAGTACACCGAGATGAGACACAGCCTATCACAGAGTTGCGCAAGTCTGGATACCGGAATAAAGCTAGCATGCTAGAAATATAACAGCTACTACACAAAAAAATTTACCATCACATTCACACAGTTAAAGAACTAAATTACTCATGATCTTCTGTATTATCACAAAAGGCACATTTTGAGTCAACGGATTCTCATGATTTAACAGTCTGTGAATTTATTGTACCATATAACAAAGACCTACTAAAACTGCAACATGCTTAAACAGATACCCACAAAGAAAACAGGTTAATAAGGAAAGCATCTTGCAGACTTTAGGAAGTTTACTGTGACCTGTGTCTTATCAGTTAATTCTCTCTCAGCTTGTTGAAGTTCAAACCGTTCCACCTGTAGAACTGTCTGAAATGATTTAATGATCTCTTGTAGAGATTTATTTTGTCCTGCTCTTCTGGCCTTAAAACCAACATTATTTGCAAGAAAGCGTTATACTTCAAGATTCTGTTCTCCAGACACTTTTCCCAATCATTTACCTTATACAGCAGCCAATACTGATTTCAATATCTAACAAGATCTTCCTTCCTCATAATTCTGAGTGCTTTCCTATGTTTTAAAACACCTCCCAATACCAATTTCTTAGGAACACAAATGAGAACAATCATTCCTGACTCCATCTTGTAAGTAAAAACCTTGAGAAAAGGGAGGGAGGGGGGGAAGCACAGGGCTGCTTGCAGCGCGAGTGGGAAAAGTGGAGAGAAGGTTTGTTACGGTGTACTTATACCACAAAGAAACAATTCTAACAACAGCAGTAAAACAATTAACTCACATTCCTGAAAAGCTGCTTGATTTTCAGAGAGGGAATACAGAGAAGCACCTAATATGTACAATAAAACTTGCAGATAACACGTTGAGAGCAAACATTAGCATTCTCCACTGCTAATTTCAATGCTAGTGCTTCCTTAAGTTCTAAGTTTTCAATCTGCTTAATGATAGCCTCTTGAAGATGGTCAATAAATTGCATGTAATTCTCACTGGGACCCTGATTAATACTTGTAGATGATTTGGCTGCTTTGTCAGTTTCAGACAGCTCTATCATTTCTGACTGTTGGATTCACTCGCTAATAGCTGATCTGATCTTTCACACAGTTCTTTTGCCCAGTTCTTATTCGGTGACTCCTTCTGCTCTCTCGTGGAAGTTGGAGGGTTAAAAGGCGGTAAAGGCAGATATAAATTGGTAAAAGGACTGATAGTACACTTGTTTATGACTTTAGCATTCTCAGCTTTCACAGGTTCTTTGGGCAAGTTGTCTGACTCCAATTCTCTGGACTTGCTGTTCTCACTAGGGTTGGGCAATGGTACAGGAGCCCACCCGCTCAGCATTATTCCTCCTCCCGCCCCGGACTGATGAACTATCGGGTGTGCCGAAGGCACAGCAGGGGATGGAGTAGAGAAGGTATCAAGGACACGAACCGGGTAAACTTCACAGCAACTTTCAGGATTCTTATCAGGCTGCAACCCTACAAAAACTCCAGCAGCAGCAGCAGACTGTTCAGCCTTAAAATCTTTTAAGGTGGTAATTATAAGCTTCCAGGTAGCTGCTAATGATTTAGCTTCTTTGTCTCCATTGCTGACCTTATCCCATAATTTCTGCCCTATATCGTCCCAAAGTTCACGTTTAAAAGCCTTCTTGGTTTCTCCCAGGTAGCCATTAATTTTACACCAAATTAACAGTCTACATATGTTACTCTCTTCCTATTGAAGTCCTCTCACAGAGAGAATAAGCAGGAGGAGCTTAACTACGGCTTGTTCTTCAAAAAATACATTTTGCTCCATAACTTCATTCTTTCCTCCTCCTGCCTCCAGCCGCTCACCTTTTCCGGTGATCCGTCGACGAATTTATCCCTGGGGCATCCGTACGCCTCCCTCCAGTCTTCAGTCCAGCTGAACTGCCTCTGGCTGGGCCGCCCCAGGCTTTTTCCCCAATCGTAGTGAGACGCCATTCAGAGTATCACATCGGGGTCACCATTGGTTGGAACGATGAAGGACTCGGCATTCTGATTCAATGTGAATCAAGCAAACCATTTATTACAGAAACAAGCCTCCTTATATATGCAACTAATCTCTGATCACACGTCCACACTCCAAGCATGCATTCACTGACTGGATATCATCTATGCTCATGAGCTGTCCACGCGCTGGAGTCTCACTGATGATAGGTCTGTTGATTTATGTCACGTTGAGGCCTTGCTATTGTAGGAATGCCTCTCTCCCACAACAGGTCCTGTTTTCAGCTTTTTGACGTGGCCTTGAGATTCCTTTGGGCTTGACTAATTCAACAATAAATCTCCATCTAACAGAAATCCCTCCACACGCGGGTGCTGAGGGAGCTGGCTGAGTTCATTGCTGGACCACTCTCCATCATCTTTGCCAAGTCTTGGGAAATGGGAGAGGTGCTGGAGGACTGGAGGAAAGCAAATGTCACTCCAGTCTTCAAAAAGGGCAAGAAGGAGGACCTGGGTAACTATAGACCAGTCAGGCTCACCTCCATCCCTGGGCAACTGCTGGAATGACTCATCCTTGCTGCCATCTCAAGGCATATCAAGGATAAGAGGGTCATTAGAGGCAGTCAACATGGCTTCACCAAGGGGAAGTCGTGCTTGATCAAACTCATTGACTTTTATGCAGACATGACGAGGTGGATGGATGATGGCAGAGCGGTGGATGTGGTCTACCTTGATTTCAGTAAAGCATTTGACAGTCTCCCACAGCATCCTTACAGCTAAACTGAGGGAGTGCGGTTTGGACAACCGAGTAGTGAGGTGGACTGCGAACTGGCTGAAGGGAAGAAGCCAGAGAGTCGTGGTCAATGGGGCAGAGTCCAGTTGAGGCCTGTATCCAGTGCAGTGCCTCAGGGAGCAGTGCTGGGGCCTGTATTATTCAATATATCCACCAACGATTTGGACAAGGGAATGGAATGCCTGCCAGCAAGTTGCTGATGACACCAAGCTGGGAGGAGTGGCTGACACTGGAAGCTGTGCTGCCATCCAGAGACCTGGACAGGTTGGAGAGTTGGGCAGGGAAAAATTTAATGAAATATAACAAGGGAAGGTGTAGAGTATTGCATCTGGGTAGGAAGAGCCCCAGGTTCCAGTATAAGCTGGGGAATGACCTATTAGAGAGCAGCGTAGGGGAAAGGGACCTGGGGGTCCTGGGGACAGGAGGATGACCATGAGCCAGCACTGGGCCCTTGTGGCCAGGAAGGCCAATGGTACCTGGGGTGGGTTAGAAGGGTTGTGGTCAGTAGGTCAGAGAGGTTCTCCTGCCCCTCTGCTCTGCCCTGGGGAGACCACACCTGGAATCTTGTGTCCAGTTGTGGCCCCTCAGTTCCAGCAGGACAGGGAACTGCTGGAGAGAGTCCAGCGCAGCCACCAAGATGCTGAAGGGAGTGGAGCATCTCCCGTGTGAGGAAAGGCTGAGGGAGCTGGGGCTCTGGAGCTGGACAAGAGGAGACTGAGGGGGGACTCATTCATGGGGATCAATATGGAAAGGGGGAGTGTCAGGGGGATGGAGCCAGGCTCTTCTCGGTGACAACCAATGGTAGGACAAGGGGAAATGGGTTCAAACTGGAACACAAGAGGTTCCACTTTAATTTCAGAAGAAACTTCTTCATGGGAAGGGTAACAGAACACTGGCCCAGGCTGCCCAGGGGGGTTGTGGAGTCTCCTACTCTGGAGACATTCAGACCCACCTGGACACCTCATCTGGGTGTTTCTGCTCTGGCAGGGCGATTGGACTGGATGAGCTTTCGAGGTCCCTTCCAACCCCTGACATTCTGGGATTCTGTGATGCCAGAGGCTAACTATTGAAAAATTACACCTGCTTTGACAAGTAAGGACATGAAAAAGCTTCAGTTTTTCTCCTGAAGAACAAGGAGTTCTCTTACAGCATGGTCCTCTTTCTGTTATTAGCGACAGTGGCACTAATTCCAAAACATTCTTAAAAGCCGCTTTATTTTTCCTTGTGTCCAAAGCTCATCCCGCTCATCCCTGGGAAGGACTCCTGCCAATCTCTGCAAAGCACATCTCCCCAACCTTGTGTCATCCACAGGTGTCTGCTCAGCCCAGGACACTTCTGACACTTCTCCCCATCCCTCCAGCACACTGCCAGCTCTCAGGTTTGCAGCTGCATGGAGTCAGGCCGCTCCCTTCCAAGTCTTCTCTACAGAAGTCTTCTCTAGGTGCTGATTCCAACTATATCGCCTCATATGATGTGCGGCTCCACGCTCCTTCTGCAGAGCTCCATGGACGGGGCAGTCTTCCTCTGTCTTTCATGGTTATTCACCTTTGCTTGGCGGCTCATGGAGAGGCCGGCTGCCCCGGCCCTGGGGCCTTGGGCTGGGGGGGCTCTGGGGGCCATCCCCCAACATCCTGATCCTGCTCCAGCGGCAGCTCGATGCAACACGGACATCCACCCTGGCCCAGGGGACAGCATGGGGGGGTCACCAGAGAGCGCAGCCCGGGGACCTGTGGGCCGCACGGCCCAGGCCCGGCGGGGAGCGGAGCCGCCCCTGACCCATGCCGCCCCCGCCCCGGCCTCTCCAGGAGCCGCCGCTGCCCGTCCCGGGGCTGAAGGGCTGAGTGCAGCCGCTCCCTGACAGGCTGAGCCCTGCAGCAGCGCTGACCAATCCCAGCCCAGGGCTGCACCGCTGCCGGCGCTCATTGGCTGGCGCTGGGCCACGGGGCGGGCCGTGGGTGGGGTTTGGAGGATGGCGGCAGCGCCTGTTCTGCCGCCTCGAGGAACCCGGTACCGGCCCCGACGCTGCTGTGTCCGTGGGACAGGGCTGGAGCCCCCGCGGCCTCGCCAGGGCCCAGCACAGCCCTGGGGAGTGGGGCCGGGCAGTGGCCGGAGCTGGCCCGGGCACTCCTGAACAGGCATCCGGCTGCCCAACTTACTGTGACCCCCCGCGGTGCTTTTGGTGATCGAACCGGTGTCAGCGAGTCGTCAGTAATTAATTGCCTTTGGATTATTAGAATTAATATTAACTATCTCTCGGTGAGGTTCGATTATTTTATCAGTCTTTTGCGATGCTCTGCACTAGTGTTATTGTCATCCCACTCATCCATCGTCCCATATTGTTGATTATTTTCATTTATTGTCACCGTTTGTTTACTGCTCTAATGCTTTGTTCTCAATTGAGAGCGAAGTCTTAGTTAATTACTGTTAATCATGCGCGTGTTCCCTATGATGGTTCCGTTCCCCACCCAGAGCTCATTCTCAGGAAAGTAATTCATTGTTAACACGACCTCCTGTGGAATAATTACTGAGAGGGCAAATTACTGAAACTAAATACCAAGGATACACTTATTGAGAATAAAGCTATATCCACATCTTCAGAATATAAGGCAGCTGCCCAGAGGGGAAGAAATCTGCTCCCTATGCTTCCACCTACACGAAACAACACACATCAACCTTCAAAAAATGACATAAAACCTAAACTAACGAACCTAAATCAAGCTAAACCAACAAAGCTAAACCAAGCAACCTAAGACAACCTAAACTCAACTTCACCAATCTTCAACAACAGAAACCAACCAACTTGAAATGGGCTACAAACAGACACCCTACAAATCACCCATAAAGTAACTAATTCAGCATAAAACAACCAACCCAAAATTCACCTGTCAAACAACCAGCCTTAAAAAACACCCAAAACTAAGTAATATAAACCGAGCTAAAACAAACTTAAATGAGCATTCAAACAGGGTAGAAACATACAAGGTAGAAACACAAAAGCTGACGAAAAAGAATGTAGAAACAAAGAAGCTACAAACTGAGAAGCTACAAACAAAGAAGCTGGAAAAAAAAGGAAGACTTATAAAGAACCTAGAAAATGTGTTAAAAAAAGTCTCCAAAGTCAACCAACTCTAAACAACGAACCTCAAGCAGCCAACCAGCCTCAGATAACCTAAACCAAGTGACCTAAACCAACCCCAGACAAATAACCAACCTCAACCAAAACAGCCAGAACAAACCAACCTGAAAGAGCCACCACAAACCAACCAAACTAAACCAACAAACCCAAAACAACCTACGAATAACCTATAAACCATGTGAATGGCAAAGAAAGTGTCAGGGACATCCAGCAGCTGTGCCCAGCACCTGGCCACTAAGGGCAGGGACAGTCCCCTGGGCCTCATGGGCACAGAGACCCTTGGGGACAGCACCTCAAGGGCTCCTCCAAAGGGTGCTCCTGAATTACGCCTCTGCTGACGGGCCACCCAGAGACTCCAAGGGAAGGTAACAAGGTTGTACACATCTTGGCGGTATTCATTTCACTTGAGAACTTGCAGAGACACAAGCAGAGCCCCTTCCCCAGGTTATTAGATCAACAGATCCTGACCATTTGTTAGACACAGGCCTCTGAGTCAGAGAGGCTGGCTTCATGCCTCTGGAGAAGTGTCATGGATGAAGAAATTCCTTGACAAACATGGTTATCACAGATCAAATGCTCAATGCGCAGGAGGTTCCTGAGATGAACTGGAAATAACTTCTGAAGAGACATAGGTAACTTATTACTGCTGACAGAAAAATGATTGAATCTGCTTCTCCAGTGCCACTTTCATCCTCTGGTTCCTCATGCTGTAGATTACGGGGTTCACTGCTGGAGGCAACACTGAGTACAGAAAAGATACCACCAGGTCCAGGCTTGGGGAGGGGATGGAGGGGGGCTTCAGGTAGGAAAATATGGAAGTGCTGATAAACAGGGAGACCACGACCAGGTGAGGGAGACACGTGGAAAAGGCTTTGTGCTGTCCCTGCTCAGAAGGGATCCTCAGCACAGCCCTGAAGATCTGCACATAGGACAGTATGATGAATAGAAAACACCCAAATCCTAAAGAGACACTAACCACCAGAAGCCCAGCTTCCCTAAAATAGGTGTCTGAGCAGGAGAGCTTGAGGATCTGGGGGATTTCACAGAAGAACTGGTCCACAGCATTGCCCTTGCACAGGGGCAATGAAAATGTATTGACCGTGTGCAGCAGAGCATTGAGAAACCCACTGGCCCAGGCAGCTGCTGCCATGTGGACACAAACTCTGCTGCCCAGGAGGGTCCCGTAGTGCAGGGGTTTGCAGATGGCAACATAGCGGTCGTAGGACATGATGGTGAGAAGAGAAAGCTCTGCTCCAAAGAAGAAGACGACCATTAAAACTTGGGCAGTGCATTCTTGATAGGATATAGCTCTAGTGTCCCAGAGGGAATTGGCCATGGACTTGGGGACAGTGGTGGAGATGAAGCCCAGGTCGAGCATGGAGAGGCTGAGGAGGAAGAAGTACATGGGGGTGTGGAGGTGCTGGTCACAGGCTATGGTGGTGATGATGAGGCCGTTGCCCAAGAGGGCAGCCAGGTAGATGCCCAGGAAGAGCCAGAAGTGCAAGAGCTGCAGCTCCCGTGTGTCTGTGAACGCCAGGAGGAGGAACTGGGTGATGGAGCTGCTGTTAGACGTGCTGCCTCTGGGCATGAGGACGTCATAGGAGAAAAAGACAATGACAAGCTACAAAAGAATTCTCTGAGCAAAATCAAAGCCATTTCCCGTACAAGCCCCACTGTCACACACAGACACTTTTCTTTTTCCTGGAGACCGCCTTCAGCTTTGTAGCTGGAGCCCTGGTTGGTGCTTGATAAGCACCTTATGAAGAACTGGCCCTCTACCATGGGCTCCTGGTAAGTCAGCCTGACTCTAAAGAAGTGGGCAGGGGAGGTGGCCAGTCCTGGTGTTCAACCTTGTCAAGTGCAAACCACTGCTAATGCCAACAGGCCTGTCAGCATCTGCACTCCCAGTGATAAGATACGGGAATGGTAAGGGCAGTTTCAGAGTTCTAGGATTTTATAGCTTCCACCCAATTTCACCTTGAGAGGGTTCTTGCGTGTCAGAAACCCTTAGCGTTTCTGCTACACTGGGGGAGAACAGCATGAGTCCTGTGATGCAAGATGTTGTCTGTGGCTTAGTGCACAGTGAGATGAGCTGGTCTGTCCCTCTGTCTTGCTCCCAGCTGCCCTGGGCTGGCACCTTTCTGAGACGGAGGCTGATCACACTCCCATGTTGACCTGAAAAGCCACCAGGCACTGCTGAGAGCAGAGGGATCCACCTCGGACCATGACATGTCTCACCCTTTGCTAAGGTCTCAGCATCCCACATTTAGCCCAGAACACACATGGCTCATCTCACAAACCCAACAGCATTTTCTCTGTCGCAGTATCTCTGTGATTGTCCTTGGGGTTTCAGATAACACAAGGATTCTGTGGGACAGATTTTTATCCTGGAGAGAAGCTCACAGCTTGGAAGGATGCCTCAAGGAGACAGCCAAGAGTCCTAATGATGGCATTTGATTCAGGAATATTCAGCTCATTCCCTAGCCCCACAGACTGCATTGCCCACAGCCCCATAGATCAGAGGAAAGCTGGGACACGTGTGCCCATGGACACATCTGCAGGAAGGGACCCACAAGATCAGGCTGTGACTCTGCAGCTGAAACTCTCATCCCCAGAGAGCCTGACAGCAAGAACAGGATCACAGCAACAGGGACCCAGAGCAGGGGAGCAAGAAGGAAAATGCAGTGAGGGTGGGTGTGTGAGAGGCCAGGGCAGAGGCAGCCGGGCACTCAGACAGCGTCACCCTTCCCCAGCTGTGCAGCCACCTCCCAGACACCAACCTTGCCGGGCAGCTGCTCTCAGCCCCTGTGCTCTGCAGAGGAACTGGAGCTCTGGCTGCACAGGAGCTGGTTCATGCCTTGGAGCCCCCGGCCCTGAGGGCAGAGGCTTTGCTGTGGGGGAGAGGGGGCGAGGGGGCTGCTCAGATGAGGGCTCTCCACTGGAGGAGATCAAAGTGAGTTTTCAGAATTCTCCCTCCCTGTGGCGGACACTCCCTCGGGACACTTCTACAACATTTCTTGTTCTAGTTTCCTTTCCTTCCCATATCACAACCCTGCATTCTGGAGATTCCCCCCCTGGGAGATTTTTTCCTGTGTCCTGTTTTTTCCCTGTCAGTGCTCACAGACCCTATCCCACAGACTCTGCACTCACCCTGGCCCTACAGAAGCCTGCCTGTTTGCAGGGCACAGCCTGGGCACATACTCCTGTTTGCAGGTCAGAAAAAAGGACATGCCAGATGTTTTGCCCGATATGCAGCCAAGGTAATGCTGGTGTTTCCCACAGGCTGGGGACTGGCTGAAGACACATCAGGAGCCTCCTGGCAATCCTACTGATCACCCATAGTTACAGTTCAGGAGTCACAAGGACTTGTTTAAAATTAAGAACTCCTTTTCCATTTATGTGTTGCCATTTCCAAAGAGCAGGAAATCTAAAACACAGACTCAGGAAAGTTTCTTATATTGCTGTTAACACGTGTCTTGACCTCCTTTATGAAACCTACTGTTGGAAGTATTGTGGGAGTGAGCTGAAGCTCTGAGCAGCCTGGACCAACAAAATATCCCTCAACAGCAGAAGGACCCTTCTATGAAGGCATCACTTCTTACACCCACAGCTTCTCCCCACAGCACCGTGGGGATCTCCCCGGGCAGGCTGAGCGCTGACCCTGGCAGGCAGCAGAGTCCCTGCCCTAGCACAGCCCTGGAGTGCAGGGACGCTGCTCTGCAGGACAGCCCTGGGCACCCCTGGGTACACATTTACATTTACAACCCACAGCCATCCTTGGGAAAAGGCAGCATTCACATCTTGTCCCTCTGACAGTGCAGGAGGTGATCCCTGCTCTGCAGCACATCCTTTGCCTCTGCATCAGAGTATCTCTGGGAGTTGTACTTACATCTCTTGCAGGCTCTGCAATGTGACAGTTTTCAAAGATTCTACCATGATTTGCAAATGCAATGCCCTGCAGCCACAGACTCAATATCTGTGAAGATTTCTCTCCCAGTGAGCTCTCAGCATCCTCCCACCCCAAACTGCATTTCCCCTCTCTCTCTCTGGCTCCTCTGCCCTCGGTGCTGCAGGCAGAGCCCTCAGCCCTGCTGCGTGTGCAGAGGAGCTGCTCCTGGGCAGAGCTGTCTCTCGGCAGCGCTGCCGCTTCCATGAGCTCCCTCTGTGCCAGGAGCCCAGCCCAGCTCAGCAGCACAGGAGCAGCCCAAGGGGGCACTTTCTCTGTCCCCTCTGGGCTCCCTCCAGGTGTCCCTGGGGCTCCAGGGGCACATCCTTTGAAACAACCTGAAGTAATCAGTGATGTTTTTTCTCTCTCCTCTGCAGAGACACTTCTTTCCAGCATTGTATTCTTCGTATTAAAAAATAAATTGGCAAGAAAAGAATGTTTTCTTGTCTCATCATTAGACAGGACACCAGGCATGTTACAGCAAAGGATCTAATTTCTTCAAGCTGGGGGAGGAATATCTTCAGTTGAATGAATTTAGACATTTTATTCTGCTTTTATACTCCTAGGTCTAGAGAGACATTCAACAGTTTTTAAACCATGTCATGTCTGTGCTCTGAAACAAAACCTTTGCACACATGGGGTCTTGCACACTTGGTACCAGGTTTCCTTATGGTGAGTCAGAGCTGGGCTGGTGCCACAGCTGGGGTGGTTCAGCCCAAATGTGAAGGCAATGCCCTCAGCCAGAGACCTGACTGGATTTGCTGGAGCCATCAGTGTTGGAGACGGAGCTGTTACATGGATGGAATAAACTGCCAAGGTTGGGTGCTCAGAAGAGAACTCAGAACTCCAGTCTCTGCTGCACTGTAAGGCCTGATGCCCCATCCATAAGTACATATCTAAGAAGTTCAGATAAAGAGTGGTCTTTCAAAATTCAACCTTTTTGTTCCCAGGTGACATGGACATTTCTCATGTGCCTCTCCAGAGAGTGACAGAGGCTGGATCCCTTTTTCAGGAGAAACTATTTGCTGGAAAGACACAGCTACGGGATGACTCAACAAGGTTTTATTGCATTTACTTCAACATCATCAGATCTTATGTAGTTGGTGCTTTTCTGTGATAGCTCCTTCTGCGCAGGTGATCATTAAAAGACAACCATTTCATAAGAGATGGACACAAAGGCCCTGTCATGACCAAGAAAGCTCACCATGAGCTCTGGAGGGAGCGAGGAAGATTATAACCAAGCACCAGGAAGAACCAATAAGTTTAAGGCCTCTTCTGAAGAGGAAGAGGCCCTGAGCAGCCATGAATGTCCATGTGTAGGAGTGGGAGAGAGCGTCAGGCGATGTGAGGTAGAAAAGGGTGATGGCTGATTACTTTAGCAAATCTTTACAACCATGTCTGAGTCCACAAGTGGAATGTGGTTGATGTCTATGGGTGGAGAGGGAATAGGAGGAAGTGTTTTTGGAGGGTTATGGAAAGAAGGCAGGCTTCTCTTGGGCTAATCATACATGGTAGTGACATTAATATGCTGTGGGCATGACTATGCCTGGGAGATCGGGCATGGCTGCTGCTGGAGCTTGCAATGCTCAGTCATGGCCCATGAGCTGACCTTGCTCTGCTCCTCTCTCACAGTCCCTACACTTCAATGGTCCTCAGGAATCCTCCATGACACTGGAAGAGAAATGACCTTTCTGCAGCGTTGGCCCATTACTGGAGGACAAGAGTGAAAGGTTTGTGATACACATGGGAGTGCAGGAAGAGAGTGGTCTATGTGTGGCAGTAAATGTGTTAAAGGCAAGAAAAAGACCTGAAGACCATGTGCTGGTCATGCTAATGTGGAATAGACTGATTTTTGTGTGTGTGTGTGTTCTTGTTGTTGTTTGGTTGTTTTTTTTTGTTGTTGTTGTTGTTTTGGTTTTTGTTTTTTGTGTTTTTTTTTGTTTTTTGTTTGTTTGGTTGTTTTTTTGTTTTGTTTTGTTTTTTTTAATGTGTTTATTTTAGGACAGCAGAAGAAGGAACCTGTGCATTTCAGTTCTGGGGGATGGATCCAAATTGAGGATTCAAGCAAGTTTGGGACTGGGTATGCTTAGGTGATTGAGAACCATTGTCAGGTCTATGAAAGAAGCTGGGTGCTCACAGGCATTGCCAGATCCTCAGAAAAACAGAGCCTTGTGGTTAAAGCGACACTTGGCATCAAACCCACACCAAAACCACAGATACACTCACACTGACAACAGGCAGAGCCTTGCGAAACATTTGATTGAAAGGGTCTCCTTTGCCAGACCCTGGGGGTTAGGGCTTGGACTTTCTGATGAAAAACCACCATGAAGGGATGACATGGCATCAGAGCCACCTCTGCATCCATCGCCTTTACCACCTGTAACCAGTGCCTGAGTTTTTGCTTCACCAGCCTCCAGGGACAGGGACTGTTTGTTTCCTTCACAGCTGTGTCAGCGATGTCCCTTTGTGGGGCCCCAAACACCCTCAGAAACTTGAGTTTGCTTCTGCCTTTTAATTCATGGGAGGTTTGTTCGTTTTTTCAGTATCTGCAGTCGGGGTCATGGCAGCAGAGGGCTCATTAACATCCAAAATATCCTTACAAGCCAAGGCTCTCTGCTGCATTTTCCTAAAAGCTTCAAGTCTGGTGTGGATGATTAGGGAGTTTTCAGGAATAGCCAAATAGAGAGCATTTCCATAATAAATGGAAATGCAGCACGGACAGCACGTCAAGGGAGGCGATTCTGCCTCTCTGTTCCACTCTGGTGGGACTCCACCTGGAGTACGGCATCCAGCTCGGGGTCCTCAGCACAGGACAGACATGGACCTGTTGGAGAGGGGCCAGAGGAGGCCACAAAATTGATCAGAGGGATGCAACAGCTCTGCTGTGAGGGCAGGCTGAGAGAGTCGGGGTGTTCAGCCTGGAGAAGAGAAGGCTCTGGTGACACCTTATTGCAGCCTTTCTGTACTTAAAAAGGGTTAATAAGAAAGATGGGGACAGACTTTTTAGCAGGGCCTGCTGTGATAGGACAAGGGGTGGTGATTTTAAACTAAAGGAGGGAGATTCAGGCTGGGCATGAGGAAGAAATTTTTTCCACTGATGGTGGCAGAATGCTGGCCCAGGTTACCCAGAGAGGTGGTAGATGCCACATCCCTGGAGACATCCCAGGCCAGGCTGGATGGGGCTCTGAGCAACCTGAGCTGGGTGAAGATGTCCCTGCTCATGGCAGGGGCTGGACTAGATGGGCTCTGAAGGTCCCTTCCAACCTAAACCATTCTATGGTCCTATGGAAGCTGAAATGAACAGTAAGAACAGAAAAAAGGGACTAGAAAGAGGTGAAAAGAACTGGCAGCATTTAACAATTCTTGAATTTACTCAAATATAATAATTTTTAATTTTTTCAGTATAGTACATACAAGAGTTAACTAGGGAAATAAGAGACTTCCCTGTGTTCCACTGGATACTGACCCCTCCCTCAATAGAATGACTAATCCTTGAAGGGCCAGTTATATCTGATACAGGTGAGACGGGTGACTCTCAAAGAGTAAATGCAGATAGAGAAGATGCTAAAAGTATAACAAAACGAGGACAAACTAAACATTGAAGTTAAAGAAATCTGAGCTGAGAAAATGATGACTGTTAGTGCAGGCTGTCCCCAAAAAGTAGAAACAGGAGCCCTGAAATCATCATCTCCAGGTGGGTGAAAAAAAACAAAGAAAAAGAGGAAGAGTAGACATCTTTATAAACAATAAAGATGAGATGCCTTCAAGCACCAAAAATCTTACAAAAAGAGGAGTTATTCAGAAAGCTCCTAAAAATCTCCATTTATGACATCCCCCACCCCCTCAAGAAAAAAAAACCAACACAAACAAAACCAATCAAACAAAAAACCTCAAACCCAAACAACAACCAAAAACCCAACCAACCAACCAACCACTGAAAAGAAGCAGTTCAGACTTAAACAACGCATGAACATAACTTTTAATGATCTGGAGAGAAGTTGTCCCACCGATCTCAGAGAATTTTTGGTACCTCAGTGATACAACAGCCTGAAGTCAAGTCAGGGTTGTGGTTACAGTTAGTTCCTCGGCACGTAGAGGTAGTGGGAGAATTTTTATTTTGATTCATGTTCTGTCTAGTGGGAGGGTGCATTAGGGGTGGCTGTGACAGAAAGCATCTGGGAAGATTATTAAAAAGTTAAAGGTTGGAAAAAAAGGAAAGAAAACAGAATACAGATTATTATCACTGAAGACATTAATGATCAAGTGGGCTCTGGGATATTAGATGTGCCATCAGAGGTGAAGATTAAGCCAGATCAGCTGGAATGTAGGTGAAGTGACCTGGAAGCCAAGGCTGTGTGAGGGTCTCTGATGAGGACACGATGGGAGGACCTGGCTGCAGAGGGACCAGGGGAGTCCTTGCAGGTGCTGGAAAGGCTATGGGGTCTGAGGGGTGACTGGGAGACATGTTTCTCTGTGCATGTTTGTGTGTCTGGTGTGTGCACATATGGTTGAAAGACACTCCATGACATGGGTGTCTCTAGAACAAAGGAACCTGGGAAGAGCAAGAATCCAAGACAAGTTCCAGGATGGGCTGCATGTCTAAGGCCACACACAGTACATGTGTGTGTGAGTGAGGGGTCTGTACCACAGACAAGAGAGATTTGGAGCAACTGGAGAGAGTCCAGCAAAGGGCCATAAAGGGCATCTTGCATATGAGGAGAGGTTAAGAGACCTGGGGCTGTCTCAACAACCCTTCAGATCTGTCCCTGCTCTGGTGTGGGTGACTCCTCACAGTCCCTGCAGGGGTGTGCATGTTCTGACATGGACTTATCCAAAGGCAACCATCCCCTCAGCTGATGTAACTCCAGTGTGAACTGTTCCACAGGTCACTGTCCATTGGGATCCAATTCTCACTGGGGTTTTAGCAAGTTCCCTCGCTGCCCACAAACCTACTCTCTGGTGGGAGCAGAGTGGAAAAAAACCAGAAGAGCCAGTGAGGTGAGGTGTCCTTTGGGACTTGACACTTCCAGACAAGGAAGAACTGGTCAGAGATGTAACAGGCAGGGATGAGAAAGCAGAGTGCAGGATCCTGAGGCAGGCTTTGGCCTGCTGGGCAACCTGCCTCTAAGATTTCTATAGGATGCAGCCCTACAGAGAGGAGGGCTGCAGTGTGCTGTTTGATGGTCAAGGATCTCCTCTTCAACCTCCAGAATGCTCTACTCCCACATGCAGATTGTTAAGAAAAGGTGGCAGGAGAAAGGCATGGAAATGCTTGACAAAGGAGTAACTGAAAAGAGCTCTTTCCAAAATACAGCCGTGAAGAGGAAGCACAGAGAAGGCGGAAGCTGGCTGCCTTCTGGCCTCAATGGTTCTGTGCTGCTGTGCTGCAGACAGACATCTGCATGTGTGAGTTTGTCTGTGTGGGGGGGAAATGGGGAGATGAGGGGATCCTGGGGCCAGCTCCCGCACAGACAAAGGGTCTATGACCAGCCCCTGCAGGCATCCACATTTTCTGTGTGTCTATATATGCGTACATTTTCCACTAATATAGCCTTGCATACGAACAGCCCAACCTTCATTTATCCTTTCTCTGCTGACTCTGCTTTTGCTTGCTTTGTACCCTCCTTTGGTGTCTTGGAGATTGTGTTCATGGTAAATCCTGCCTGGGTTTGCAGAGACCTTCAACTCCTCATGTTGTTATCTTGTGAGACCACACCACAGTCAGGGTGAGCCACCTGCATGCAGATATTAACAGATGAGCAAATGGAGTTTGAATCCAGAGAGGCCTTGAGATACTCAGGGGTTTAGCCAACAGAAACCTCTCGAACTTTACAAGGATAATTGGCCAGTCTGGCTTCAAGAGGAATAAAAGACCTGCACATCAGGTCCAGCTGGGACCTGAGTCTGTGTGACTTTGAGTGCTGAGGAGTGACTCTGAGGAGAAGAGCCTGGGAACTATTGGAGATACCACAGAAGCCAGTGGTTTATGCTGACCATGAACAAGACCACCTGCATACGGGGCTGCATTACGTTGAGCATGTTCACCCAGAGGAGATATTATGTCTCTTCGCACAGCACTGGTCACTGGCAGGGACCCACACACCTGGGTTTGTCACAGTTATTGGCTCCTTATTTTGATGGAGATGAGAGCAGCTGGAGAGTGCCCAGAGGAGATCTGGAGTTTGGGGCCTTCAGCAGATGCCCTGTGTAGAGGGACTGAGAGACCTGGACTTATTTGGCTCTTCTTTCTCAGTGGCACAGAGGCTCAGGGCAGTATAGGAGTAGCCTGAGACTGCTTGAAGTGTAGTTTCAGAGATGATGGAGCTTTTTTCAAAATTGAGTAAGAAAAATTTGGAAAGAAAAAATGCCACAAAGTGCAGATGGGGTGGCTGAGATTTGACAAAAGGAGAAACAAATGCCACTCCAAGTGCAGTTTTGTGGTACAAGAGGCCACTTACAAAGAGTCTGGATTAGCCAAAGCTTTGCATTTCAATGAACATTCTGTTAGGATGGAGAGATATCGGTAAGGGTGGGAAGATGCTCAGGTGCAACCAAGGTTGGTAAGCAGGGTGGAGGTCAACACTGTATCGCATCCATGGTGGAGAAAGCTGGAGGCACTGGCGAGGCTGAAAGCCCCCAACACAGCCAAGGCCTTTGCCTCCTGGGCTGTGGCTGTTCTCTGAGCAGTTGATGTCTATGAGACACCACTATAGCACCAGTACTCCATTGCCTGCTCGTCACAACCTGTAAGCCTGGGAGATATTGTACCGTAGTTCTGCTCTTGGCATTGCACAGCCCCACATCCCACTGCCCCAGGAAGAGCCCTGAGCAATGTTTGAGGGACAAGATCTGCCTCCCCAGGGGCTGGTTACACAGCATCAGAGCCACTTTCCCATTGCCTTTGCCTACCTGTCCTCACTGTCACCAGTTTTCTGCCTTAACAAGCACACAAGCTTTGTCAGTGATATGTCCCTCAGTGGGGTCCATTAACACTACAAGAAACTTTGGAGTTTGCAACTTTGACTTCTTGAGAGGCTTCTTCAACTTCCTATCACTGTCTATAGTCTTGGAACCAAACACACCAGAGGGGACATTAAAGTGCCTTGGGCTGCTCCTGTGCTGTGAGCTGGGCTGGGCTCCTGGCACAGAGGGAGCTCATGGAAGCGGCAGCGCTGCAGAGAGACAGCTCTGCCCAGGAGCAGCTCCTCTGCACACCCAGCGGGGCTGAGGGCTCTGCCTGCAGCACTGAGGGCAGAGGAGCCAGGCAGAGAGAGGGTAGAGGCCAGCTGGGAGTTGAAGGATGATTGAGAGTTCACTGGAAGTGAAATCTGCACAGCCCTTGACATGGTAAGTCTCTGGTTGCCGGGCAATGCAGCTGCAGTTCCTGGAGGCATCTCCTGATGCTGGCACAGCCACAGCTCACAGGATGTGTCATGAGGACTCCCTGGCCAGGGGCTTTTGTCAGGCAACTTTGAATGGCTGCAAATTTAGGGAGGATTTACAGGGACTGTGTGAGCTGGGGGGAGGCTGCATTCTGTCTTCTGGGTGTTTGCTGAACAATGGTCTGACTGTCCCTTTAGCAGATTCCATCTTCAGAAGCCTGACTCTGCTCTGCCTGTCCTGCTGGGCTCACGAGCTGCCCCCAGAAAGGCTCAGGTCTGCTGTAGGATCCCACGAGTGCTGAGCCTTTCCTTGGGCTGCACTGTCCTCTCAAGGTCCTTTGCTTCTCTCAGTGATGGGTCATACCTTGCTCTCTCCATCACATCTCCACCTCTGGGCTGGGACAAAGAGTATTCAGGTCTGTCCTTTCAAACAGTGCTCCCCTGCTCCTGCATGAGTCCAGCTGTTTGAGTTTTTTTTAAAGAGCAATTTGTATATAAAGACATCTTCAACACAGCACCAGTGATAGCACAGGGGAGATGAGTAAAAAACCTGACAGACACTTTTGCTCTCCTGACTCTGCACTGAGCTACAGAGAGCTGAGCCCTTTCGCCTGTCCTGTCTCAAGACTCTTCCCATTTTCAGTCATATAAATCCCTATTTCTACCCATAAGTAACACATTCCACAGATGTCATGGTGGAAAGTTAAAAATACAGAAAAAGTTCACACAAAGATACGTGAAACATTTCCTGTGGAGACCACACCCTTTCAAGTAATGAGTGCACATACAGAACATTTCCATTAAAGCTGGATTATATCTGACATTCCTTGGGAATGTCAGAACTGTCAAAAACCAGCTCCCATGTCCCCACTGCAGCAGAGCAAAGCTGGCTGCTTGGCAGCACACGGGCAAAGGTCCTGCTCCCCTCAGCACACTCAGCCAGCAAAAAACAGAGAAAGGAAATGTATTTCAGTTGGGGATGATTTCTACAAAAATCAGTGGCTTTGGTTAGAGGAGTCTGCCCTCATTTGAAGTTGTAATTTCCTTTATTGTACAGAGCCCCCATGCCAAGAAACAGCCAATGTCCAACAGCAGCTCCATCACCGAGTTCCTCCTCTTGCCATTCACACACGGGAGCTGCAGCTCTTGCACTTCTGGCTCTTCCTGGGCATCTACCTGGCTGCCCTCCTGGGCAACGGCCTCATCATCACCACCATAGCTTGTGACCAGCACCTCCACACCCCCATGTACTTCTTCCTCCTCAACCTCTCCCTCCTTGACCTGGGCTGTATCTCCACCATTGTCCCCAAATCCATGGCCAATTCCCTCTGGGACACCAGGGCCATTTCTTATATGGGATGTGTTGCACAGTTCTTCCTTTTCCTGATTGTAGGAGAGTATTTTCTCCTCACAGTCATGTCCTACAACCGCTATGTTGCCATCTGCAAACCCCTGCACTACAGGACCCTCCTGGGCAGCAGAGCTTGTGTGCACATGCAGCAGCTGCCTGGGCCAGTGGGTTTCTCAATGCTCTGCTGCACACAGCCAATACATTTTCACTGCCACTCTGCAAGGGCAATGCTGTGGACCAGTTCTTCTGTGAAATCCTCCTGATACTCAAGCTCTCCTGCTCAGACTCCTTCCACAGGGAAGCTGGACTTCTTGCTTTAAGTGCTTTTATATTCTGGGGATGTTTTGTGTTCATTGTGCTGTCCTACAATGAAGATCTTCAGGGCCGTGTTGAGGATCCCCTCTGAGCAGGGACGGCACAAAGCCTTTACCACATGCCTCCTTCACCTGACCGTGGTCTCCCTGTTCGTCAGCACTGGCACATTTACCTACCTGAAAACCTCCTCCTGAATCTGGTGGTGGCAGTACTGTATGCACTGGTACTTTCAACACTGAACCCTTTCATCTACAGCATGAGGAACAAGGAGCTCAAGAGTGCTCTGAGGAAGCTGATGACCGGATGTTTTCAACAGCCATAGACTGCCTGTTTCCTTCCGCAAAGGTGTAGGCCATGACAGGCCAAGTCTGTCTTTCCTTCTTTACTTTTTACCTTTTTTAACACTTGTGATGTTTTTCTCTTGAATGAAATGTCACTATTCATCCCCTTCTCCTTAATTATCCACCCATTTAGTGTGACCAAAAGACATTGTGTAAATGGGGAGTCTCTCGTATTTAAGTGAAATAAATGAACATGTGCCAACTTTTTTTTTTTTCCGAGATTCATCCTGATTGTGTCAAGGATGAATGGGAAATGAAAACACCTTCGTGGCAACACCAGCTTTGGGAAGGCTGCTCTGTGCCTGGAGCAGTAAGAGCTCTTGAGGACCTCAAGGGCCAGGGATTTTGTGCTGGGCAATCACATGGAGGGGCTGTGGACCTCTCAGGATCTGCTGGAGAGGAGAGCAAAGGACACAGGTGCCTCCTTTTCCTATTGCTGTGCATGTTCACCCACCTCTGGGGTGACCCCTCTCTGACCCCCAGGAGCTGCTGTGCCCTTCAGAGGGGCAGAGTCTGTGGGGTGACTGCCCAGAACACCTGCAATGGGCACTGGTGTGGGACCAGCCCAAACTGGGCTTTGTTGGGCAGAGGGCATTGGGGGTGGAGACAGGGCAGGGGAGGTGGGAGAGACTCGAGGGAGCTTGGATGGGCTGGAAAGTACCTGGGAGAGAAAAACATCAGCCTGTATCTCGTGCTGCATGGCCATGCAGGGTGAAGACTCACACCAGGGATTGTGGTGCAGAGCCAGGGCTTGTGGGAGGGATCAAAGTCATGCACGTGCAGGAGAGAGGAGGCTGCTCTGTGACCTTGTGCACAGTGAGATGGATCATGAACTGGCTGGATGGCAGAGCCCAGAGGGTTGTGATCAATGGTGCAGAGTCTGGTTGGAGGCCTGTAGTTAGTGGGGTTCCCCAGGGGTCAGTACTGGGTCCAGTGCTGTTCCATCTTTTCATCAGTGACCTGGATGAAGAGACTGGGTGCACCCTCAGCAAGTTTGCTGATGATACGAAACTGAGTGGAAGGGTTGACACACCAGAGGCTGTGCTGCCATTCAGTGGGACCTGGACAGGCTGGAGGACTGGGCAGAAAAGAACCTAATGAAGTTCAACAAGGGCAAGTGTAGGGTCCTGCACCTGGGGAGGAATAACCCCAGACACCAGTACAATTGAGGGGCCGACTTGCTGGAAAGCAGCAGTACAGAGAAGGACCTGGGAGTTCTGGTTGACCATGAGTCACCAATGTGCCCTTGTGCTCAAGAAGGCCAATGTTATCCTGAGGTTCATTAATAAGAGTGTGACCAGCAGGTTGAGGGAGGTTGTACTCCCCCTCTACTGTATCCTGGTGAGGTCGCATCTGGAGTACTGTGTCCAGTTCTGGGCTCTGCAGTTTAAGGACAAGGAATTACTGGAGAGACTCTGGTGGCAGGCTATGAAGATGATGAGGGGCCTCGAGCACCTTTTTTATGAGGAGAGACTGAGAGAGCTGGGTCTGTTCAGCTGGAAAAGAGAAGCTGAGAGGGGATCTCATAAATGTCTATAAATATCTCAAGGGTGGATGTCAAGAGGATGGGACTAGACTCTTTGCAGTGGTGCCTAATGAGAGGATGAAGGGCAACAGGCACAGACTGAAGCATAGGAGGTTCTATCTGGATACGAGGCAAAAGTTTATTACTTTGAGGGTGCCAGAGCCTGGAATAGGCTGCCCAGAGAGATTGTGGAGTCTCCTTCTCTGGAGACACTCAAGATCTGCCTGGACACATTCCTGAGGGATCTGGGGGAGTTCACTCTGGAGAACAGGAGGTTGAGAGGAGACCTTCTCACTCTCTACAACTGCCTGAAATGAGGTTGTAGCATGGAGGGTATTGTCTCTTCTCCCAGGTAGCAAGTGATAGAGGAAATGGCCTCAAGTTGTGTCAGGGGAGATTTTGATTGGGTATTAGGAAAAACTACTTCCCGGAAAGGAATGTCAGGCATTGGCACAGGCTGCCCAGGGAAGTGGTTGAGTCACCATCCCCAGAGGGGTTGAACAGACGTGTAGATGAGGTTCTTAGGGACATTGTTTGGTGTGGGAATGGTAGGATGTGTGGTTTTGGCTAAAGAGCCTTGGACAGGTTATATAGAAGTATGTTTTTTATGAGTGTAAGCAGTGATAGCCCAGGCCAGTGAGAATGATATCTTGGGTCAGAAAACTGCCCCCATATGTATGATGTGTGAATGTTGGGCCTGGGTTTGTGAATGAGTGGGTTGGAATACCACCCACAAGATATGCATGGCAACGTGACTGATAACAGTCACAATATGAGTGTGGTATATTTGGAATTATTGAAAAAACATCCTGTCTAACCTCTTGGTACAGGCCCGTATCTGTAAACCTATAAATTGAGAACTGTTAATAAAAGTCAGCTCAGCTCTGCCTAGCTGTGCTCTCACTGCTAACAAGAACTCTGTGTCTGTGTGTGTATCTGCGTCTGTATGAATCGTTCTCATCACCACAGTTTAGTGTCAGTGTTAAGAGCTGGACTCAATGATCTTGAGGTTCTCTTCCAACCAAAATGAGCCTGTGATTCTATCATTCTAAGGCCAACAGCATCCTGGGCTCTATGAGCAGGAGCATAATGAGAGGAAAAGATTATACCCCTTTTCTCAGCATTTCTTACACCATATTCAGAATATTTCCTGGGTTTTGAAACCCCACAATGCCAAAGAGACCTAGAAAATCTGGATCTAATTCAGTGGAGGACTACCAAGGTGTTTAGGGTGATAAACCATGTACTGTGAGAAGAAGTTTAGAGATCTGGACTTGACCAACTGGTAAAAGAGATCTTTGGAGGGAAAATGTAGAAGCATTACACAGTTCCCTGGAAGAATAAGCCAGGTTCATGTCTGTGGTACAAGACACAAGGACAAGAGGCAAGAATGAGAGGCCCTGAGCAGCAGTGACTGTCGATGTGTAGGTCTGGGAGAGACAGTCAGGGGACTTCAGTGAAAAATAAGGGTGCCTCTGTTGGTGAAAGGAATGTCAGTGATAACTTCATCCAGTTTCAGAGTAGGTTCCTCTGGAGCCCCAGGGACACCTCAGGGGAGCACAGAGGGAACAGAGAAAGGGACATCATGGGCTGCTCCTTTGCTGCTGATCTGGGCTGGGCTCCTGGGACAGAGGGAGCTCACGGCAAGCAGCAGTGTTGCAGAGAGACAGCTCTGCAGCAGGGCTGAGGGCTCTGCCTGCAGCACCGAGGGGAGAGAAGCCAGAGAGAGAGAGGGGAAAGGCAATGTGGGGTGGGAGGATGCTGAGAACTCACTGGAAATGAAATCTTCACAGGTATTAATTCTGTGGCTGGAAGGCATTTCATCTGCAAATCATGGCAGGATCTCCTAAAGCTGGCAGATTGCAGAGCCTACAAGAGACGTAAGTACAACTCTCAGAGATTCTCTGATGTAGAGGAGGAGGGTGTGCTGCAAAGCAGCCATTGTCATCTGCACCTTCAGAGGGAGAGGGCATGATGGCTGCCTTCTCCCAAGGATAGCTGCAGAGGTGTAAATGTAAATGTGCACCCAGGGGTGCCCAGGCCTATCCTGCAGGGCAGGGTCCCTGCACCCCAGGGTGGTGCCAGGACAGGGACTCTGCCACCTGTCAGGGTCAGTGTTCAGCCTGCCCAGGGAGATCACCACGGTGCTGTGGGGAGAAGCTCTGGGTGGAAGGAGTGACCCTTGGCAGGGCAGGGTCCTTCTGCTGTTAAGAGGGTGCTGCGTGGGTCAAGGTTGCCCACAGCTTAAGATCACCCCAGAGTATTTACTATAGGAGGTTTCAAAGAAAAATCTATGCAGCGATTACTATGAAGATAAGGAGCTCTAGAGACTCTGTCGTTTCAGTTTCCTAATCAAGGAGGGTTGGGATTGGGGTTGGAAGAGGCTGGGGTTAAAAGGATACATAGAAAAGGAGCTCTCTAGTTTTAAGAAGTCACTGAGACTCCTGAACTGCAATTCCGAGTGATCAATATGTTTGCCAGAAGCCTCATATCCTCCCTTCAGCCACTCCTCTGCCTGTGGACTGCACCAGCATCACATTTGCTGGACACAACCAGCTTAGTCTGACCTGTGTTTTTTTCTAACCTGCAAACAAGAAGATGTGCCCAGGCACTGCCCTGTAAACAGGCAGGTGTCTGTACAGCCAGGATGAGGGCACAGAGGGTGGGATGGGGTCGGTGAGCATTGACATGGAAAAGACACGGGACAGAGAAACATCTCCAAAGAGGAAAATCTCCAGACAGCAGGAATGTGATCTGGGAAGGAGAGGAATTAAACCCAGAAATGTTGTGGGAGGAAGAATACTGAAAACTCGCTTTGATCTCCTCCAGTGCAGATCCTTCCTCTGAGCAGCCCCCTCGCCCCCTCTCCCCCACAGCAAAGCCTCTGCCCTCAGGGCCGGGGGCTCCAAGGCATGAACCAGCTCCTGTGCAGCCAGAGCTCCAGTTCCTCTGCAGAGCACAGGGGCTGAGAGCAGCTGCCCAGCAAGGTTGGTGTCTGGGAGGTGGCTGCACAGCTGGGGAAGGGTGACGCTGTCTGAGTGCCCGGCTGCCTCTGCCCTGGCCTCTCGCACACCCAGCCTCACCGCATTTTCCTTCTTGCTCCCCTGCTCTGGGTCCCTGTTGTTGTGATCCTGTTCTTGCTGTCAGGCTCTCTGGGGATGGCAATATCAGCTGCAGAGTCACAGCCTGATCTTGTGGGTCCTTTCCTGCAGGTGTGTCCATAGGCACACGTGTCCCAGCTTTCCTCTGACCTGTGGGGCTGTGGGCAATGCAGTCTGTGGGGCTGGGGAATGAGCTGAATCTCCCTGAATGAAATGCCATCATTAAGACAGTTTGCTGTCTTCTTGAAGTTTCCTTCCAAGCTGTGAGCTTCACTCCAGGTTGAAAGCCCATCCTACAGCATCTTTGTGTTATCTGAATTCCCCACACATAAGCACAGAGATGCTATGATGGACAAAATACTGTTGCGTTTGCAAAATGAGCTGAATGTGGGATGCTGTGACCTTAAGGAAAGGGTGAGATATGTCATGGTCTGAGGTGGTTTCCTCTTCTCTCAGCAGTGCCTGGTGGCTTTTCAGGGTAACATTGGAGTGTGATCAGCCTCCATCTCAGAAAGGTGCCAGCCCAGAGCAGCTGGGAGCAATACAGAGGGACAAACCAGCTCCCCTCACTCTGCACTAAGCCACAGGCATCCTCTTGCCTTGCAGGACTCCCTCTGTTCTCCCTGAGTGCAGCAGAAATGCTGAGGGTTTCTGACACCTAAGAACACTCTCCAGGGTGGGAGGGCAGAAGGAGCCATAAGAAAGCAAAACCTCTCAAAGTGCCTGCCTTGCCATTTCAGCTCCTTATCACTGGAGTGCAGATGCTGACAAGCCGTCTGCATGATGAGTCATTCCATCTGACAAGGTTGAACCCCAGGACTGGCTGCTGCTCCCCCATTCCCATGCCCCCTGCTGCAGAGCAGGGCTGACTCCTCAGCAGCCAGCGGGCACAGGCCCTGCTCCTCACGGCACCTCCGGCCAGCACCACCCAGGGCTCAGCCTCGGAGCTGAAGGAAAGTCTGGAAAAGGACAAGGGGGTGTGGAGCAGGGGGAGGGTGCATGAGAAATGGCTTCGATTTTGTTCAGAGAAGTATCCCCTAACTTGTCACTGTCTTTTCCTCCTGTGACAGTGCCCCATGCTCAAATGTAGAAAATGTCTAACAGCAGCTCCTTGACAGAGTTCCTCCTCCTGGTATTCAAAGATACACGGGAGCTGCAGCTCTTGCACTTCTGGCTCTTCCTGGGCATCTACCTGGCTGCCCTCCTGAGCAACGGCCTCGTCATCACCACCATAGCCTGTGACCAGCACCTCCACACCCCCATGTACTTCTTCCTCCTCAATCTCTCCGTGCTGGACCTGGGCTCCATCTCTACCACTGTCCCCAAGCCCATGGCCAATTCCCTCTGGGACACCTGGGATATCTCCAATGCAGGATGTGCTGCACAGGTTTTTTTTTATTTTTTCTCTGCTACAGCAGAATTTTCTCTTCTCACCTTCATGTCCTACGACCGCTATGTTGCCATCTGCAACCCCTGCACTACAGGACCCTCCTGGGCAGCAGAGCTTGTGTCCACATGGCAGCAGCTGCCTGGGGCAGTGGGTTTCTCAACTATTTTCTACACATGGTCAATACATTTTCACTACCACTGTGCAAGGGCAATGCTGTGGACCAGTTCTTCTGTGAAGTCCCCCAGATCCTCAAGCTCTCCTGCTCAGATTCCTACCTCAGGGAGTTTGGGCTTCTTCTGGTTAGTATCTCAGTAATATTAATCTCTTTTGTTTTCTCGGTGGTGTCCTATGTGCAGATCTTCAGGGCTGTGCTGAGGATCCCCTCTGAGCAGGGACGGCACAAAGCCTTTTCCACGTGCCTCCCTCACCTGGCTGTGGTCTCCCTAGATATCATCACTGGCACATTTGCCTACCTGAAGCCGCCCTCCATCTCTTCCCCATCCCTGAACCTGGTGGTTTCTGTTCTGTACTCGGTGGTGCCTCCAGCAGTGAACCCCCTCATCTACAGCATGAGGAACCAGGAGCTCAAGGATGCCCTGAGGAAAGTAATGGCTGGATACTTTTCAAAAGCAATAAACTGCCCATCTTCTGCACATCACTGATGGTATAACTCATGACAGTCTCTCTTTTGTATATTTTGTAGTTGTAGATTACTGTTTGTAGCTGGGGAGAGGGTTGTTTGGTTTTGCTTTTTTTTAAATGTCATGATATTGTCCACGAAAAAAAGTCATTATCCATCTGACTTCTAATTCAACATCTACATTTATAGTTCGAGTCACAGACTGTGTAAATGAGAAGCCGTGCTCTCTGTGCATATAAACAAAATAAAGGAGCCTGCAGTGAATTGTTTTTCTGAGATCCTTCCTCTGAGACCTTTGTGAAACTGAATACAAAGATCCCAGCACAGAAGCTCTGCCAGGGAGCACCAGCCTTGTTCTCTCCTGAGTTGTTCTCTTTCCGCTTCCTCACCCTCCTTCTCAGCCCTTGTGTTGGTGTAAGGCCTGACTGCTCCTGAGACTTGGTCACAGTCTTGTGGTGTGGCAGTCCCACGTGTGCAGGCAGGCACTGGCAATGGGCATTTCTGTGACAGAGCTGGCCTCCATATCAGTGTCCTGGTGTTGTGACCCCCCCCAACCCCCCACTCCCCCTCCCCCATTTTGGGCTGAAGCTGGGGCGGGGTGAAGCAATGGAAGGAACTGGCCCGAGTCATGTGGCCACGAACTGACCAATAGGGGTATTCCATCCTATTCATGGTTTCCTGCATATAAAAGCAGAGCACGTGGACTGGGTTGCTCTCTTTTTTTGCATCGGCTGTTCGGCACGTTGGTTCTTTTTCATTGGAGCGCTTTCCTTCATTCTGCTGTTCCTGCAAGCTGAGGTCTTGTGCTGTTTCCAGTTCAACTGTGGGATCCTGCTGGACTTCAGGACTGGTTTTACAATATTTGTTTTTGTGTTATTTTTCTCTGTGTTCATTTTCCTAGTCTTAGTAAATGTTTTCAAGTTTCCCAATTCTCTTTTCCTTTACTTTTCTCTTTTCCTGTCCTCCCCAAATCCTAGTGAGAAGGAGGGGGAAGGAGGAAGGGGGGGGGTCCTGAAGGGGGAAGGAGGATAAAGGGTGAAGGGAAACCATCTGCCACGGTTTTGATTGTCTCCCCACGATCAAACCACGACAATCAGCGTCTCTGTCAGCAAGAGGATCTCTTTGCACAGTGTCTGAAGGTTCTTCCAAAGTTGTTCTAAAGAACATGCCGAAGAAATAGACTCTCAAGATGCTCGTTGCTTTGCTTTTTCCTCTGTGGGCTCAGTGTGATGACATCAGGGTCCCAGTGCACTTTTCGTGACACTTAGGGCTGGTTCAGGTGTTGCTTGTTGGTAGCCAGCACCCATGCAGATGGTGAACAAGTCTGAGTCACTCTGAGCACCCTCCATGGCCAGCTTGAGTGGAGGTGGTCAGTGGCAGTGGCCACCATCAGTTGGGTCTGCCTCCCAGCCTGACCGGTATGACCCTGCAGAGTCACCACAGTCCACACACCACAGCCCACTTGAGCTACAGAGCAAAATCCCCAACTTCGGGGCTGTGGGGAACATGGGGAGAGGATGCAGGAATGGCTGGCCAGGCCAGTGCAGGTGCACTCTGTGGGGAGAAGGGGTGTCCCAGGAGAAGAGCAGGGCACAGTGTGTGTGCAAGAGAGACATGGAAACAGTCTGTCATACTGCTGGGTACCAGCTTGGGGCTGTTCTCTCTTGGAACCACCATTTTGATCACTGTCCTCTCACCACAGCTGGGAGACCTATATGGAAGGACACTATGTCAGAAGTCCAGGTGTGCACTCAGATGAGATGTGAGCATGCACATCCTGTGTGGGGGAACATGTACTATAATAAGCACAAATGCCATCAGCTATTGCTGCAGAGGCCATGGAGGCCTGTGGGACAGGTCACTTCATGTTGAGAGTAACTTCCCTGAGAAACCACCTAAATGTAGCATTACAATGTGCTTCCTTGAACCAAGGTCCTTGTGTCCTCCCTGGAGACCTGCTACAGCTGCACCACCCAGGCCCAGTTGCTGCCCAGCTTCGTGGCTGATGACAGCATCACCTCTGCTCACAGACATGTTAGGACTCTTTCTACAACTCCTGCATGCATTGTTTACATTTTAGAGCTGATTCTCCCCTTCCTGTTCACATGGGCATCCCATGAATGTATCACTGCTCTCTACCCCAGTGTAGACAGGCATAAGGCCTTCTCCACCACCTCCTTTCACCAATGCCACTGTTTTCTACAGCAATCTCATCCTTCACTGTGGGATGCCCAGAACAGCCCTCCCGAGACAGTTTGACAAAGCCTTTTTTTCTACACCATCCTCACATCCCTGCTCAATCCCCTCATACACAGTTTAAGGACCAGAAAGGTTGGGCAGAAGTGGAGCACAGAGAAAATTGGTCAGTAAAGCTTGGAGGTGCACAGAGAGCCCATCTACATGTTGGCCTGCTGTTCTCTTCTGAACAGGCCCAGAGGACCTGGACAGCATTCGCTGTGTCCCAGAAACTCTCCTGGAAGTTCGGGATATGGAGAAAACTTTTGGTGTGGGAAGGGACAGTAAGGTGCTGGTGGAACTGGCTGGTGTCACTGTGAGACATCTCTCAAACACCTCAGAAAAGTCACGGTTCTGAGGGAGATTGCATGGTCCTCTGAGAAAGAAAATATAAAAAATGACTTATCATAGAATAATTGTGGTTGGAAGAGATGCTTAAAATCAGAGTCCCACCGTAACCTAAATCTGGCACTAAACCATGTCCCTAAGAACCTCATCTACACATCTTTTAAACACCTTCAGGGATGGTGACTTTACCAGCTCACTGGGTAGTCTGTTCCATCTGCAAACTCACTGAGGGTGCACTCAGTCTCTTCATCCAGATCATTAGTAAAGAGATTAAACAGAACTGACCCCAATACCAAACCCTGGGGAACACCACTCGTGACTGGCCACCAACTGGATTTGGTTCCGTTCACGACAACTTTTTGGGCCCAGACATCCAGCCAGTTCTTTATCCATTGCAGATACACCGTCCAGGCCATGAGCTGCAGCTTCTCTAGGAGATGCTGTGGGATATGGTGTCAAAGGCTTTACTGAAGTTCAAGTACACAACACCCACAACCTGCATGATGGATTCACTCCCCCACAACAGCCTTTCCCTCATCTGCTAAGCCGGTCACCCTGTCATAGAAGGAGATCAGGTTGGTCAAGCAGGACCTGCCTTTTATAAACCCAGCTGCTTGGGCTCTATTGCTTGTCTCATATGTGTGACCTCACAGTCCCTTGTTCCTGCTGTAGGTCTGTCCTTTCCAGAGGCAGAAGTGACCTCACAGTCCCTTCCAGAGCCATTGGCTTCCTACTGGACTATGAGTTCCTGAGACACAACTGACCGCATGACATCGTACCCAGCCATCACCCCCCTTGTGGTGCAGTGTGTGAGCAGATAAAACTAAGCTGGTTTCATCAAATTTATCTAATACATTTCTTACCAGGGGTTTGAGAGGAGAAACATTCCTTGTGCTGTATTTACACTGGGGCATTTTATATCTCTGCTTCTGCCTCTCTGTTTATTCTTCTTCCTCTGTGTATTCTGACTTGAAAGAGCTCTCCAAGGAAAAGATTAATGGAATCCTAAATAACGTATGTTGCAAGACACCCCTGAACATCATTGTGCTGTGTCTAGTTGTCTCTCCAAGTCCCCAAAAGCTGTCAGCTTGGGGTGGGCAGGTGTTTGGGAGGAGACATAGGTGGGACAACTTACCTCAGTTGACCAAATGGATATTCCAACCATATGACATCATGCTCAGCAACAAAAGCCAAGAGAAAGGAGTGGAGAGAGAGAGGGGATGACATTTGTTATTGAGACAGCAAAGAATAAATGTCCTTTGTTAATGTTTTGCTTCTGCATGTTGCCTTTGCTTTTTGCGTCTTCTTTTTTTTTTTTTTTTTTTTTTTTTTTAGTTTGGTGTTTTGTTTTGTTTTGCTTTGTTTTTTCCTTCCCTCGCTCCACAAATGCCTTTATGTTGACCCATGAGATTTTTCTCAGCAGGCACCAATTCCCATTTGCTTTACTTGGAGAACCAGCTGCACACAGGCACAGGAGGACATTTCTTAACTGCCAACACATCTAAAAGACAGGTTTAGTTCAGGGAAAATCAAGCCCATTCCTCAGCTGCATTAGGTCCACATTATTTCCTTTGAATTCCAGTTCCAACAGTGGAAAAATGTTATACCAGCAGAAAACACATTTTCCTGTCAAGCACAGATGCCAAAACCCCTCAGAGCACAGCCTACTTGCATCTGTTTGTCCATATTTGCTCTTTGCACACAGAGAGTCACACACTGAAGTCACAGCTCCCTTGAATCACCAAGGGAAGCAGACAAACTGAAATTAAATGCTCTTTTTTTTTTGGACATTAAAATTGCTCAAATCCCAATATATCTGGGTACAAGGGACATCTTCTGGTTCTCTCATTCCCAGCAAATTATGTATGACTCTATTATAGGTGAGGAAAGGGATAAGAGCGGTGTTGGACACCCTGGGTGCAATTACCCAGGTTTCCTTGTCTAGTCAAGAGAGGGAAATCAGTTGTCTCATTCAAGATGTCTTAGCCTTCTCTGCCTGCCACCAGCTCCTGCCTCAGAAAGTCTCCTGTAGTTCCTGGGTCACATTTCCCTGTCCCACATAAGGGCTTCAGCTCCCTCTGTGTATCTTGGAGGCGGTGGCCATCTCTGTGTGGGTGACTGCATCAACCTCTGAATGAAGATGTTAGGCTAAAGTTGAAACATACACAGAAAAGATCTCTGTTTAATAACAGTGTAAGAAGTCTTCATTTTCAAAACTTAGAAGCTGATCTATAAATTCTCATTATTTTTGTCATGGGCCATAGATGTGGACAAGCAAGTTGGCACTGCTTTCACTCTATGTAAATATAGATTTTTACAGTCCAGTTCCAAAAATCCATTCTTCCCAACACTGTGAATGGAGAAATTTTTCTGCAGAGCTGTAAGCCAGCCACGATGTCCCTATGCTGTGTTACTTCAAAGGGCTCATCCATCCCAGGGACTTTGGATTTCCCCTTCTTGGATATCATAAGGGTTCCCTTTGACTCAGCCATCCAGCCTGTTTGTCCTTGAAAAGATAATATTTTGGGGGTTGGTGTGAAAAGCCTTGCTGCTGTCCTGGTTGAATACACCCACTACTCTCCCTTCACCCACACATGCAGTCCTTTCATCACAGGAAGCAGTGAGGATGGTCATGCATAATCTGACCTGGGTTCACCCAGTCACCTGCTCATTCACACACCCAGAAATGCAATCCAAGAGTACATGCTTTGGTATATGTCCCTCATCCAAAGTGAAGCTAAGCAGCCTTCAGCTCCCCAGGTCACGCCCTGAGCCTTGTTGAAAGGTACATGCAACATTTGCTTTTTGCCAGTTGCCAGGGAATTCCCCCAGTCTCCGTGACTTCTCTTAAACAGTGCAGACTGATCTCACTGTGACATCATCTTGCTCTCTCAGTACCCTTGGATGCAGCCCCTCTGCTCCCACGGACAAGTAAGGATTGAGTTTGCTGAAGCAACCTGAGACTTGATTCCTGTCCACCATTGGCTGCTCTCCAGAGACCTACCTTGAGCTAAAGGCTTGAGAGACTGTTGGTGAAGTCTGAGGCAAAGACCACATAGACTATCTCACCTCTCTGTCTCACCTCCTCCATCTACGCGCACTTTTACTGAATGTTGAGGAAGGTACTTCAACTAAGTTGGAGGTGCTGCAGAGGATAAGCTGATCTGCAGCCTCCATAAAAACGGCTGCTATAAAGAGAAAAATTAGGTCATTGTCATAGGAGACTCCCTTCTGAAGGGAACAGAAGGCTCAATATGCAAATGAGACCCACTTAGGGAAGTCTGCTGCCTCCGTGGAGCACAAGTTAGAAAAGTGAAATCTTCCTGTCCTGATAAGGCCCTCAGATAATTATCCACTACTACTTTTTTTCAGGTAGGCAGTGATGAGACTGCAGTGGGAACTGCAGAGGGACTTGAGGACCGTGGGACAACTGGTTAAGCCATCAGGAACAAAAGTAGAGTTTTCCTCTGTCCTCCCATTTACAGGATGTGATGAGGAAAGATATGGGAAGACTGAGCAGATACAGCCAGACCTGGCTGTGGGACTGGTGTCACCAACAGAATTCTGGGTTTTTTGATCATGGGTTGGTTTACATGGCATGTGACTTGCTGGTGACAAATGGGACTCACCTGTCTCAAATGGGGAAAAGGATTCTGGGGTAGGAGTTAGTAGGGCTCATTGAAAGTGCTTTAAACTAGATTTGAAGGGGGAAGGGGAGAAAACCCTGTGGCAGAGGCAAACCCAAGGGTCGGATGCCAGCATTTGAAAGAAGGGATGCTAAAGAGGCCCTTCAGTCTGCAGTCCCGGTAAAGGTAAGGGGACGGAGAACTGTGCAATAGAAGAGATACAAGGGTTATTTATATGTTAGAAAATGTGGAAGCACCTGAGGATGGCCGAAAAGTAATCAGGACTTCTCCCCAGAAAAAGGTGGTGGGATCAATGGTCCAGCTGAAGTGCATCTATATGAATGCAGGCAGCATGGGCAACAAACAGGAGAAGCTGGACGGCATTGTGCAGCACAAAAACTACCATGTAGTTGCTGTCACGGAAACATGGTGGAATGACTCTCACAACTGGATGGTGTGGGGTCCCAGTCAAATTTCTGACTCAGGAAGGTTCAAAAACGATTCCAAGAGTGAGATTAAGACACAAACAAGGTCAGATGCCCCTAAACAATCCTATTATATTTTTATGCCTAAAGGCAGAGTAAATCTGTTACAGACCACCCAACCAGGACAAAGAAGCAAATGAAATATTTCGCAGGTAGCTGGGAGAAATCTCCTGATTGCTAGCCCTTGTTCTTGTGGGGGACTTCAGCCTACCAGATGTCTGCTGGAAAGACAACACAGCAGAGAGGAAGCAGTCTAGGAGGCTCCTGCAGTGTATGGAAGACAGCCTTCAAAAAGGGCAAGAAGGAGGACCCGGGTAACTACAGACCGGTCAGCCTCACCTCCATCCCTGGGAAACTGATGGAACGACTTCTCCTTGGTGCCATATCAAGGCATATCAGGGATAAGAGGGTCATTAGGGGCAGTCAACATGGCTTCACCAAGGGGAAGTCATGCTTGACCAACCTCATTGACTTTTATGAGGACATAACAAGATGGATGGATGATGACAGAGCAGTGGACATGGCCTACCTTGACTTCAGTAAGGCATTAGACACAGTCTCCCACAGCATCCTTACAGCTAAACTGAGGGAGTGCGGTCTGGATGACCGGGTAGTGAGGTGGACTGCGAACTGGCTGAAGGGAGGAAGCCAGACAGTCGTGGTCAATGGGGCAGAGTCCAGTTGGAGCCCTGTAGTGCCTCAGGGATCAGTACTGGGGCCTGTATTATTCAATATATTAATCAATGACTTGGATGAGGAAATAGAGTGACTGTCAGCAAGTTTGCTGATGACACCAAGCTGGGAGGAGTGGCTGACACACCAGAGGCTGTGCTGCCATCCAGAGACCTGGACAGGCTGGAGAGTTGGGCGGGGAATAATTGAATGAAATATAACAAGGGCAAGTGTAGAGTATTGCATCTGGGCAGGAACAACCCCAGGTTCCAGTATAAGTTGGGGAACAACCTGTTAGAGAGCAGCATAGGGAAAAGGGACCTGGGGGTCCTGGTGGACAGCAGGATGACCACAAGCCAGCACTGGCCCTTGTGGCCAGGAAGGCCAATGGTACCTGGGGTGGATTAGAAGGGTTGTGGTCAGTAGGTCAGAGAGGTACTCCTGCCCCTCTGTTCTGCCTTGGTGAGACCACACCTGGAATATCGTGTCCAGTTCTGGGCCCCTCAGTTCCAGCAGGACAGGGAACTGCTGCAGAGAGTCCAGCGCAGCCACCAAGATGCTGAAGGGAGTGGAGCATCTCCCGTGTGAGGAAAGGCTGAGGGAGCTGGGGCTCTGGAGCTGGACAAGAGGACACTGAGGGGTGACCTCATTAATGTTTACAAATATATAAAGGGTGAATGTTATGAGGATGGAACCAGGCTCTTCTCGGTGACAACCCATGGTAGGACAAGGGGTAATGGGTGCAAAGTGGAACACAAGAGGTTCCACTTAAATAGGAGAAGAAAATTCTTCCCAGTGAGCGTGTCAGAGCCTGGAACAGGCTGCCCAGGGAGGTTGTAGAGTCTTCTACTCTGGAGACATTCAAACCCGCCTGGACACCTTCCTGTGTAACCTCATCTGGGTGTTCCTGCTCCGGTAGGGGGACTGGAGTAGATGATCTTTTGAGATCCTTTCCAATCTCTGACATTCTGTGATTCTGTGAATTTCTGACACAGCTGTTCAGTGAGCCTACCAGGAAAGGAGCCCCACTGGACCTGTTGTTTATGAATAGAATAGAACCCATGGGTAATGTGTTGGTCACATGTCAACTTGGGCTTAGCAATCATGAAATGATCTAGCTTTCTATTCTTGGAGAAGTAAGGAGGGCGGTCAGCAGAACTGCTACTTCAGATTTCCAAAGGGCAGACTTTGATCTGTTTAGGAGGCTGTTTGGCAGAGTCCCTTAGGATGTAGTCCTGAAGGACAAAGCAGTCAGCCAGCTCTTTAAGCAACCTTAGATTAATCCCATCAGGCACCATCAATTTGTAGGTATCTAACTGGGGTAGCAAATCCTGTACAAGTTCATGATTGATTGGGAGTTTATAATTCTTGGAGCCGTGGTTTTCTAACCCAGAGCTACAAGGGCCCCCAAGTCAATCTTCAGCATTGAAGACCAAGGAAAAGAAAGCATTAAACTTCTCGGCTTTCTCCATGTCTCTGTTAATAAGGTGAGCATGCTCATCAAGTAATGGGCCAATGTTATTTCTAGTTTGCCTTTTGCCATTGACATATTTTAAAAAGCCTTTTTTATTGTCCTTCACAGTACTGGCCAGCTTCAATTCTAATTGAGTTTTGGCAGCACACATTTCCTCCCTGCAGTGGTGAGCAGCATCTCTGTAGCCCTCCCACATTGTGTGACCTTGCTTCCACTGACCATGTAATTTCTTTTTTCACTGTATTTCAAGAAGAAGATCCCTGCTCATCCAATCTGGCTTTGCCTTGCCTGCTAGATTTTTGGCATTTTGGAATTGCCTGGTCCTGTGCTTTTGGTAGGTGGTACTTTAAAAGTGACCAACACTGATGGACCCCAACACCTTCAAAAGCTTCTTCCCAGGGAATCTTACTACGTAGTTCTCTGAGCATTCTGAAGTCTGCTCTCCTCATATCTACTGTTAAGGTCTTGCTGGCAGTTTTCCTCCCGTTAGCAAAGATTTTGAACCTGGCTGCTCCGTGGTCGCTGCGGCCAAGGGAGCCACCAGTCGCCACTGACCTTTCCTGTTCGGTTCCCTTAGTACCTGCACCAAGAAGTTATCATCCAGATGCTTTAGGAATCTTCTGGACCTGTTGGTGCCAGCTGTGTGATATTCCCAGTTGACATCTGGCAAGTTGAATTCCCCCATAAGGACAAGGACAGGTTATTTGGAGGCTTCAGTTAGTTCCTTGAAGAATAACTTATCAGTGTCATCATCCTGGCTGGGTGGCCTATAGCAGATACCCACAATGACATGCACTTTATTTGTCTGACCCTCAGTCCTTACCCAGAAGCTCTCAACTTTGCCATCACCAACTGCCAGCTCCATGCACTCCAGCCTCTCAGCTACATGCGGTGTTGCCACCCACCTCTCCTACCCTGCCTATCCCTTCTGAATAGCCTGTAGCATCCATCATGGTGCACCAATCACAGGATTCATACCACCAGGTTTCATTAATGCCAATTATATCATATCCCTGGGACCGGGTCAAGGCTTCTAGTTCATCTTACTTGTTCCTCATGCTGCACACGTTAGTGTAGAAACACTTCAAGTGTGGTGCGCCCTTCACCCCATGGCACAGTCTGAGAAGTATCGCTGCCAAGCACCTCCTTAAGTTTTGGTGTCCATCCCGCTGCTCATCACTGACTGGCCTGGTACTGCCCCCTTCCCCCTTCCAATTGAGTTTAAAGCCCTGACAATCAGTCCTGTTAACTCCTGAGCAAAGACCCTTTTCTTCCTCTGTGAGAGGTGCATTCCATTGAGTATCAGAAGATCTGGCAAAGGACTGACTATCCCATAGTTGAAAAACCTGAACTTCCATCGATCACACCAGTCACTTAGTCATGTGTTGAACAGTTGGGTCTGCCTGTTCCATTCTGTATTCCTGCCTGCTACTGAAGGGATGGAGGAGAAAAGCGCTTGAGCACATGAGCAATTGACCAGCCACCCCAAAACTCTGAAATAAATTTTTATTTGCCTAATACTACTACTATTTCTTCCCTGCCAACATTAAAAACCAATAGCAGGTAACAGTCAGAGCACCTTACCAGCCTGGTGAGTTGTTGAGTCACATCTCTTTACCCTGGACCCAAGGAGGTAGTGACTTCCCTGTGGGTTGAGTTGGGTCAGGATATCAGGCCTTCTGATCCCTTCAGAAGGGAGTTGCCTATGACAATTAACTTTCTTTTTCTCTTTACATGTGAGGTTTTAATGGGTTTACGGTGTTTTCATGTGGGGCCTGGATTGCTTAGAGGACGCCTCCTTTCCAGAAGAGTCTTCTCCAGCAGCATCAGCTGCTTGCCCATCCAATTCCAGGGCTTCATACCTGTTTTATACAGGCACCTGGACAGCTGCATCTTCCCTCCCAAACTCAGTTTCAGTGGCTACATCAGTTCTTGCAAACAGAGGGACTGTGAGGGCCACTTCTCTGGGTGGATACTGTGCCTCCTGGTGTACTTAGCTCCTTGCTAGCAGGTTCTAGTCTCCGCTTGAAATGATAGGATCCTCCCCACTCACCCTTGCCGCTTGCCCTTCCACATGAACTGACATGCTAACTGCCTCAGCCTTGTTTGCTGGCCCTGTTTGCTGCATTCCTGGTTGCCTGTGCTCCCTCAAAGCCATTAGTAGAGGATGGTTAAATTCTTCCTTGAAGGGATGCCTTTCCTTTATGCCCAACAGGAGTGGACTCCAGAGGCTGGGGCCTTGTGCCACTTTTCCAATTGCTTTGTCAATACCTCCTTCCCTAGACAGACATCCAAGCTGCTTGGCTTCCCTACCCTCCAATTCCAGGTTATTGGCCCCATTATCCCATAGCTGTGCAAACCAATGATCATGTGCTCTCCTGGACGATGGCTGAAATATTTTTGCATGTCTCACAGCTCAGTCAGGGATAGAGATTGGGAGGTTACCATCTCATCTTCTTCCTCCTCCCGTTCTTGTGGTGGTCCTGCTTTTTCATCATCCTTTACTAAACGGGCCAACTTTCACTTCCAGCTTTCTTTTTTTGTACAGATGCAACTGGTACTGGCATGGGTTTGTCCTCTGGCCCATCTGCAGTGCCTGTCATCAGGGTTTGAGCAGCAACAGGGCCTGTGGCAGGGGGTGGAGGAAATGTAGTTATTGTTGCATTGTTGTCAGATCCAGAGACCCTCTTTAACAACTTTGAAGTGCTCCCCCCATCTTTAGCAGAACAAAGGGCTATGTTATGCCTTTAATGTCTGCTTTTTGTTACTTAGGGAGAAAACAATAGATGGCTGTGGAGGCAGACACCTTGTAAGATAAAGGCAATTAACAGTGTTGCTGTGAAAGGCCTCATGGCCTAATCGGGATGATAGAGATGAACCCTCTGTTGGACAGCCAACCACCAGAAGTAGCCACTAACAAAGAGCTACTCCTGACGGGCAAAAACCTCAGTTCTGGTGAGTACTGTGAACTTTCCCTAGTTTGAAGACCCCAGACCTATTTCCAGAAGAGTCTTCCTAATTAGCATGAAGAGCGAACAGAAGGAGGAGGTGAACCGTCCTCTCCTATCTTGCATGTAAATGAACTGGGTTATAAAAACACCTCACGTGTGATACAAGGCGGTGGCATGTACCAAAATCTTCAATGCATCCACCCCCCTAGAAGACATTACAGGATCAATAGACCTGTGGATGGGTGATATCTTACTCTCCCTCTCTCTCTCTCTGATATCTTAGTTTTCCCTCTCTCTCTCTTTTTGTTTTTCTTGAACAAATTAAGGTAATATCATTCTAAGTTCTACTGCTAAAGTCTTGTTAAGCTTTGCATTACAGTTACTAATTGTCGTCAGTCCACTATTTTTAGAAGGGTTTTTGCTGTCAATGTATTGACAAGTTTTGTGATATTATAACATACTTTTGCCAAGTCACTAATCGCTGTCGTTTGTACTCCACCAAGTGCTTTTAGTAAATTCATAATTGAATTGGACCTCTGGAGTGATTGTCATTCACTTGACATTACCGCACAGAAATACCCAGAGTTAATTCACACCTGATCTCATCTGTTGCAGCAGCTTGCATGTCATGTTCAGAATTAACTCATCCCTCATCCCATCTGTTGAGGATGGGACATCATCTCTTCCCCTTGGGAGTACTGGTCAGTGTTGAACAGGGCTTGGTAGTCATGGGCCAGGCTCCAGCACATTGCAGGGATCTGTGTATCCCCAAAATTGCCAGGGTGACACCACACTTCTTCCAAATATCTTACAATTTTTTAAGATTCTGCCCTTGTTCAGGGGTGGAGTTCCAAAGCACCTGAGGCACACATGGTCCTAGGTATTTGCTGATGCTATACTCTCAGCCTTGGGGCAGATATCTGGATGATATTCTCAAATTACTTGCTAATCTTTGACAAAACAGAAACAATACTCTCAAGAAACACTAATAGAAGTATTTTAACTACCCAAGGCTGTTCACCGTACTACTGATAAGTTATTGTAATGAAGGAGGAAACATCACAGAAGAAGGCAGCAAAGGTGCTATTTTGTATTTCCTCCATAAAAAAAAATTATTGGAAGAAGAGGTGTGATTATAATTATCTCCACACAATTGTGGCCAAAGAACACTAATGTCTTCATTACAAAGCTCAAATACCAGATTAAACTCGAGGTCAGTGTTCTAATAACAAATTTCCCAGGCAAAACATCAATAATCATTGCAGCACACAGCAAGGTGCAAACATGAGCACCCATTTTTAACTTGTACCACAAAAACAGGAGCAGAGTTCAGATCAAATAAACAAATATCAAAACCAGATGAATCAATATTGTGACCCACAACTATTAAAAGATATAAATCCTTTAATATGATCTGCTCAATCAGTTATTATCTCAAATTCTTCTTGCACCATGTTGGGCACCAAAAAGGATTGTTGTGGTTTAATCCCAGCTATCAGCTAGGACCACGCAATCACTCACTCACTCCGCCTCCCCAGGTGGGGTGGGGGAGAGATGGGGGAAAGGAAAAAAACTCATGGATTGAGATAAGAGCAGTTTGGTAGAACAGCAAAGGAAGAGATGATGATGATGACGTTGTTGATGATGATAATAATAATAATAATAATGGAATATTCCAAAAAGTGATGCAAAATGAAATCACTTACTGTCCATAACACCAATTGTTTCCAAGTAGTGGTGTTTGAGCCCCATAAAACTTCATTTTATATACAGCTTGGGTCAGCTTTGCTCCTTCCCAAATTCTTCTGCATCTGGCAGAGTATAGGAAGGTGAAAAGTCTTTTAACATCTGGCAACAACCAAAACATCAGTGTATTATCAACATTCTTCTCATACTAAATCCAAACCACAGCTACTAGAAAGAAAATTAACTCTATCTCAGCTAAAACCAGGACAGTATCCACAAGGTCTCTGCTATCCCAGAGGAGGCCGTGGGGACCCAGCAAGATTGTGCAATGGAGACTGGAGGATGATTAACATCTCCTTCAGCAAAATCCCAGTGTGGGCAATGGAGAACACCCCAAGTCATGAGAAATGCTCTGAGCCTTTTCCACAGCTTTAGACCCCTGGGAAAGAGCTCAGTGTCAGTGCGGCCCATCCAGTTGCATCTGCCTCTATCACTGATCAGCACAGCCAGTGTCACCTATGGTCCTGCAGCCAACTTGCTCTGCAGAGCATCACTGCCAGGTTGGGACCCTGTGGGGAGCACAGGTGAAGGGCCAGAGCACCAGGCCAGAGCAGAGAAGGGAAGGGGGGAGATCAGAAAGGAGCTGACCTGGGCTGGAAATTGCCTTGGAGAGAAAAATGCTGGTGTTCAGCTGCCCCAAGATAATACCCAGAGTTTAGGGTGCAGAGCCAGAAGTCTTTGCTGTCCTGGTGCTTCACCAGGACAGGGAACTGGCTGCCCACCACTTGCCACCTCTCAGTGCCATTGTCCCTACTGATGGGTGGTATGGAAAGCAAGTCTGGGAGCCTGTGTCTTCACTGAAGGAAGTATTGATCCAGAAGTCACATCATTTTACGCTGGCACTTCAGTACTGATGCCCAGCACATGTCCTTAAGACAACCTTCCCTACCCCTTGTGTCACCCTTACCCCAAAAATCTCCCCTAGGCAAGGCTCTTTAGCCGGTCTGAGCTGGAGAACTGGGTTCCAGCTGTGACCACAGGAAGGATAAGGCCTCTTCTGGCTCCTCTGTAGGGCTGGCAGCCTCTGTGGTCCCCACCAGTACTTAGGAAACTGCAGACCTTCCCCATGCCCATTGGGCACCCTCAGGATGCCTCCCTCTGTCCAAATATCCAGCCCAGCTTGTTGCTGCATGAACACCCAGGAGAAACTGCCCCAGGACCCTCATTCCAGACCCCATCTCCTTCATCCTATACAGGCAATGCCCTCCTCCTTATCACTGTGATGTTTCCAGGGACCCAAGAGACACCTGTTGGGAGGAGATATTGAGTAGGGATATGGTGTCCTCATTGTACCTCCTGCTGGGCTTTGTGCCACTGGTCACAACCCTCTGAGCCTGGCTCTTCAGTCAGTTCT
This sequence comes from Nesoenas mayeri, assembly GCF_963082525.1. Taxonomy (NCBI): domain Eukaryota; kingdom Metazoa; phylum Chordata; class Aves; order Columbiformes; family Columbidae; genus Nesoenas; species Nesoenas mayeri. The sequence goes on along the minus strand of NC_137545.1, from coordinate 3,122,013 downwards.
CAGTGGTGCTAAGCAGGAATATGACCATGAGCTTATTGGGCTGCACTGGGAGGTGTGTGGCTAACCAGACAAGGACACCTATTGTTTGTCTTGACTCAGCACTCGTGTGGTCACATCTGGAGTGTCATGTTCCAGAGTGAGGTTCCCCATTCTGGAGGAATATGAAGGAGCTGTCACGTGGCCAGTGAAAGTCTGGGTCATATGTGGAGATGTTGAGAGACCCTAACTTCTTTAGCCTGTTGAAGTGGAGACTGAGGAAACATGTTGGTTTTACTGAAATTTAGTCAATTTTCTTCATGCATTTTGAGTCTCTTCTCCTTCATAGCTAGTACAGTCTTTTGTTTAGATTTATCATGAGAACAATGAGATAACACTCCTTCTTCCCTGGGACAGAGTTAATTTTTTCTTTTAGCAGCTTTACAGTGTTTGCCATTTGGTGTGAAAGGACTGTCGGAACTCACTGATATCTCAACTGTTGTCAGGGAAACCAAGGACTTCTTTGTTCATCCAGATGCTGGTGCAAATGGGTAGGAGGGGGCACAGACAGGACAGCACCTAGATTGACATGCAGACTGATCAATGAAATATTCCCTATGATTAGTGTCATGCTCGGTATAAAACTGGAGCCGGCTTTTATATGTTGATACATCCATTACTTTGGGTTTCCCAGCTAGTTTGGTTAGTTCCATTCGGAACTTTCATTCTGTCGGGAGTTCAATGTTAGCTCGGCCTTTTGCTGTTCTGCCATTTTGCAGTTGGCCCTTGGGCCTTTCTGCCATTTGCCTTTTTGCTCTTTCTTGCTGGGATTGGCTGTTTGGGACTGCGGTGCTCCCTTCTCCAGGACTGTCTGTTCTGTGTGACTGGAGTTACATGAGAGATTGCACTCAGTATATTTTCTTAATTTAAACTACATCTATCTATCTGTCTATCTATCTATCTATCTATCTATCTGTCTGTCTATCTATCTGTCTATCTCTATTTAATTTACCTTGGCTGTTGTCAGTGAAACCAATGACTTTTTTGGTGTCCAGCTGCAGGTATAAATTATAGGAGGGAGCACAGACAGGACAGCACCTTGATTGACATCCAGGTCAATCAATGAGCTATTCTCTACCATTAGTGTCATGCTCGATATAAAGCTGAAGATGCCTTTTCCAGCTAGATAGTTCAGGTTTTCTGGCTAATTTGGTTAGTTCTGTTTGGAAGTTCCATTCCATTGAGATTTTGATTTTAGTTCAGTTTTATGATGTTTAATTGTTTTTCAGTTGGCCCTTGGGCTTTTCTGCATTTACATTTTTGTTTTCTCTTGCTGGAATCAGCTGTTTGGGACCAGGGCGTTCCCTTTATTGTGCTGGCCGTTCGGCACAACTGGAGTTACGTGGGGGACTGCACTGGGTATCATATATTTTATGTATATTTTAGTATCAGTACATTTTTAGTAGTGGTGTATTATTATTATTTTTATTATTTTTATTCTCTTATTATTTTTTTTCTAAACCCACAAGTTTCTCCTTACCCTTTCAGTTCCCTCCCTTATCCCGCTTGGCGGGGCTGGGAGCAGGATGTGAGCAGCTATTATGGTCTTAGATGGTGGCTGTGGTAAAACCATGACAAGAAAGACTAGCAGTAGCTTGAGAAATTTTGAAAATCGCTTTCCAAGATGGTGTTTGTTTGGTTGGTTGGTTTTTTTTGGTAGTGGGAAACAGCATGAGAAAGGAAAACCATCAGAAACTGCAGCTCTGGAGGTCCAGAGTGGAGCTCAGGATAAAGAAATGTCATTCTGAGCACAGTGCTGTGGTCATTCAGAGGGAGTCTGGATCAGCCATGACTTTGTGTTTCAAGGAACAGCTGGTAAGGATGGAGAGGCAGCAGCACAGGTGGGGACGTACTGGGGTGAGAACAATGTGGGGAAGTGCATGAGTGTCTGCAGCCTGTGGGGAAACAGCCACAGGCCTGGGACAGTGTAGAATGACCTGTGGTGGAGATGGCCAAGGGTGAGGCTGAATGTCCCTGAAAGACCCAAGGTCTTTGTCCCCTTGGCTGTGGCTGATGTCACTGCCACTAAGCCCTAAGAGGAAACACATTGTCATCATGGCCATGGGGCCTCATTGCTCACTTGCATGCCCTAGCAGAGACATGGAGGTGTCACACCATTGTCCTTCACTTGGCATCTGAATCCCCACATTCCCAGCAAGAGCCCTGAGACACACATGAGGAACAGGATCTCCCTTCCTAGGGGCAGGGGGTCAAGGTTCATCAAACAAACCAAGGGTTTTCTCAGCATCAGAGCTGCTGCACTTTGGCTTTACCTGATGCAATCACAGCCTCTGATTATCTGCTCTAACGAGTCCTTGGGGAGGCTTTTCAGTAATGACTCTCAGTGGGACCCATTAATGCTTCAAGGTACTTTGGAGTTTGCTCCTGACTTGGGGCTTCTTGTGAAGATTCTTCAGTCTGTTCTTGGTACCTGAGGTTCATGGACTCAGCACCAAATACACTATGGGGCTTATTAAAATACAAAAAGCCCTAATGAGCCATATCTCTTCCTGTGATTTTCTTCAAGTCTTCAAGACTTGTACAAATAATTGGAGAGGTTTCAGTGGGATACTTCATGATGAAAATTTCATAAAGGAGTTCTTTTTATTTCAATGGTATATTTTATCAGTTTTGATTTTATAGAAGAAGTGATAGCAGCATTCTACAATGGACATTGATCCACAGGGTCTCCTAACGACATTTGGACAGGCAGAAGAAGCAGACCCTTGAGGTCAGACACTGTATGGACAACCTCACTTCTGATCCCCCCAAATCCCATGAGCTCCCTCATTGGCCACCTGGGACTTACATCACTTTTCCTCACATCAGACTTCTTCACTGAGGTCTGCAGGTAGATGGTGCAGCTCCTGTACAGCAGCTCCCACCTGCTCTCCTTAGAGACAGGCACTGAAAGGCCAACAAACAAAACACAACCACTACACAATTTAATAAGCAGTGAAACACTTTCCTCACCTGTATGTCTAAGGATATAATGAAGCCCATTGTCCACAAGGGTCATCTGTACAAAAACTGTTTTAGACAAAGAAATAGGAAAGGATAGGTATAAACACAATTAAAATGCTGAGTAATGTCTTCACCAGACTTCTGAAAAATGGAGTTTCTGATTCCCTGAAGCTCAAAGCAGAAACCAGCCAGCAGTGAGGAATATGAATGATCAAAGAGCAAGCTGAGAAGGGAGACTGAGAGCCCTGGGAAAGGTGTATGTCCAGACACAGTGCTGAAAGGTGTCCTTAGACATGGACATTTAATCAGTAGAGGCAGAAACTCCTGAATGGTGAGGGAAATGAAACGATAGGTATTGGTAATTGACGTACAGGGGAAGATCAATATTTCTTCTCTTGCCATTAGTCCAGACTGGAAATACCCATACTGTCATGGTGGGAATACACTGCCAGTTTTAAAAAGTACTCAAATTATCCAGTTGATGAAAATGTGATTGTCTCTTTTTTTGAAATGTAAACCAAAAATGTAAAATTGTGCGCCTTTCCAGACAGACATTATTTGTCTGACCATAAAGAGCCAAAGAGCCAGTGTCACTTTTGGGGGCCCCAGTGTCCCTGAGGTGCTGGTCTGGGATTGGCATCTACCACAAAGGACCTGGGGGAGACCAGACCACCTTGCAAGCTTCAGGTGGAGGCTGAGCAGGTGTTCCCGGGGCATCTATCTGAAATCTGGATGGAGTATTCCAGAGATTCCCTTCCCTCGATCTCCTGGCCATGTTCCTGGTCACAGAGCACAGCATTCTGGTGGCCTCCCTTGCTGCCCCCTGTCCAGCTCCCTGCCCACCCAGACCTTTCCCACAGCTGCTCCCAGCCAGGCAGCCCCAGCCTGTGCCATTGCCAGGTGAGTCCCCTGCAGGGGCAGACACTGGGGTTGTCCTGCTGGGGTTTCCTGAGGTTCCTACCAAGATGTGTTTTTCTCCTCCTTGAACCCGTTCATCGAGCACAGAGGCCTGGTAGGGTGTTTCAGTACAGACCCAGGCACAGAAATCATTGAGTCCCTCAGCACTAGTGTCAGTGTCTTCAGTTATTAAAATCCCCTCCCCACCCAGCAGCAGCCCCACATTTCCCTTGTTCAACCATCGTCCCTGACTCAGCCATTGAAGTTCCTGGTTTTGATCTTGGCTTTTCTTGCAGTCACCAACTCCAGGTGAGCTTTGCCTTTCCCAATATTATCCCTGCTCAGCAAAAGCGATGCACATGAACTCCTTGCCTGTACCTGTTCTTGCTGTCACCCCTGACAGCTGCTTTGTTGCCCTTGTCTGCACCTTGTGCTGTTACCGCGCAGCCCTGCTGCCCCACAGATGGTCCCACAGCCCCACGGTGCAGGCTCAGCACAGGACAGGGTGCATTCAGGGTGGGGAATGGTCTCTCAGTGTGATGCCCACATCAGTCCTTGGTGCTTTGTCACCCCATTGCTCTCCTGTTGTGCATCCTCTCCAAGCTGCTGGAGAGGCCGTGTCAGCTGTGGTGTCACAGACAGCCCAGCCCCAGGCTCTGCCAGGGTCCGGGCCAGGAGAGAGGCTGGGCAGGGCTGGCCATTCCCTGAGACAGGCCCTGAGCCCAGCAGCAGAATGGACGTGGCCTCACAGAGAACCTCACCTGTAAACCTGGGCTGAGCGGCCAGTGCTGGACATGGCCCATGAGAGATGGCCAGTGGCTGGGGTGACAAAGGCCCTGGGCCACCTTCCTGGTCTGTCCAAGCAACCAAGGTCACAGAGCAGCCTCCTCTCTCCTGCGCGTGCATGACTTTGATCCTTTCCACAAGCCCTGGCTCTGCACCACAACCCCTGGTGTGAGTCTTCACCCTGCATGGCCATGCAGCACGAGATACAGGCTGATGTTTTTCTCTCCCAGGTACTTTCCAGCCCATCCAAGCTCCCTCGAGTCTCTCCCACCTCCCCTGCTCTGTCTCCACCCCCAATGCCCTCTGCCCAACAAAGCCCAGTTTGGGCTGGTCCCACACCAGTGCCCATTGCAGGTGTTCTGGGCAGTCACCCCACAGACTCTGCCCCTCTGAAGGGCACAGCAGCTCCTGGGGGTCAGAGAGGGGTCACCCCAGAGGTGGGTGAACATGCACAGCAATAGGAAAAGGAGGCACCTATGTCCTTTGCTCTCCTCTCCAGCAGATCCTGAGAAGTCCGCAGCCCCTCCATGTGATCCCACAACAGAAAACCCCTGGCCCTTGAGGTCCTCAAGAGCTCCTACTGCTCCAGGCACCCAGCAGCCTTCCCAGAGCTGGTGCTGCCAGGAAGGTGTTTTCATTTCCCATTTATCCCTCATGGAGTAAGTATGGATCTCAGGGAAAAAAAAAAAAAATAATTGCTGCAGATTCATTTATTTAACTTAAATTCAATGAGAGACTACCAGTTTACAAAAAGTCTCTGGGTCAAACAAGATGGGTGGATAATGAAGCAGGAGGAGATGAATAGTGACATTTCTTTGAAGACATCAACAGTGCAAGTGGAAAAAGAAAAAAAATGTAATCAAGGAAAGACAGACTTGGTTTGTCAAGACATACACTGGGAGCAATTTTCAGAGGGAATTAGGTAGCCTATGGCTGCTGAAAACATCCAGTCATCAGCTTCCTTAGAGCATCCTTGGGCTCCTGGTTCTTCATGCTGTAAATGAGGGGGTTGAGTGTTGGAGGTACCACTGACTACTGAACTGCAATTGTCAAATCCAGGGATGGAGAGGAGATGGAGCGGGGCTTCAGGTAGGCAAATGCACCAGTGCTGACAAACAGGGAGACCACGGCCAGGTGAGAGAGACATGTGGAAAAGGCTTTGTGCCGTCCCTGCTCAGGGGGGATCCTCAGCATAGCCCTGAAGATCTGCATGTAGGACAGCACAATGAACACAAAACATCCCCAAAATAGAAAAGCACTAAAAGCAAGAAGGCCAGTTCCCTGTGGTAGGAGTCTGAGTAGCAGAGCTTGAGTATTAGGGGGATTTCACAGAAGAACTTGTCCACGGCATTGCCCTTGCACAGTGGCAGTGAAAATGTATTGGCCATGCGCAGCAGAGCATTGAGAAACCCTGGCCCAGGCAGCTGATGCCATGTGCACACAAGCTCTGCTGCCCAGGAGGGTCCCGTAGTGCAGGGGTTTGCAGACGGCAACGTAGCGGTCGTAGGACATGATGGTGAGATGTGCATACTCTGCTGATATTGCAAAGAAAAAGAGAAAGACCTGGTGTCCTGGTTTTGTTAAAAACAAGTTTCTCTTTTAGTGAATTTGCCTGTCAGCTGAAGCCTTCATATTAGCTGCATTTTCCTGAAAAGCCAGATACATGTTTTGGTAGACATAACAATGGTATGCTGACGGGGGAGAGGCAGGGAAGAGTGGGCTAACAATACATCTGCCACAATTTTCTTGTCACCCTGCAATCAAAATCTTGACACCATTAACACTAGGCAGGATGAATCCCATTCCTTGCAGAGATTGTGCATAAACTGAAGAAACTCACCTCCAGCTGCCCAGCATGGTGAGCACCTTCCTAGCCTGAATGATCAAGCACAGCTGTGCCCTGCCTGCAGAGCTGAGGAACTGTTCTCCACTTCTAAAGAAAATATGAGCACATTTTTGGTCAGCTGAACTGCATTGAACACTTTTCCTCCCCAGGCAATATTTTCCCCTGATGCCAACATGGACATTTGCAGCACATGTGCTACACTCAGGAGAAGAAATACTGATTGCTCCTGTTATACCCATGACACTGGTCTGCCCAGGACACTGTGTGGTAACTCTTACCACTTTTTCACATGTTTCCACAGATCCTGCTCAGACTTACCACTTCTAAAGGCTTCTGTTCTGCTGACTGTCTGGACTTAAACATTTTCCAGTGTCTGTCCAGCTTTTTTCAGCTGTTCAGGTGCTTCTCTGAGTTTCAGGGAGTTAAAGTTTGCCCTGTCTGTCAGTAGTCTGTCAGAAGGGCTCTTTAGACAACTCCTTAATCGTGTTTGTACCTTCCCTTTCCTAGGTATCTAACTGAAGGTTATCCTCTGAAGTTATCCACTGTGGAAAGGAGACTTCAATGGAAGCAATTTTGACTTCATATAGAGCTGAGGAATGTGTCTTATTTTTTACCTTACTATTAGTTTCCTTATTTTTTTTCTGTCTTTCTTCTTAGCAAGTAAGAAACATCCTTCTGTGAGTCTGCATGGCTGTTGTTTTTTTTTTTTTTTTTTTCAAATGAAACAGGTGGGAAATGGTGCACATGAGTTTAATCATGTAGCTGCAGACTTCAGTGGGAAAAGCTTAGATTTGAGAAAGCATGATGCAAGTCCCAGGTGGCAGATGGTAGAACTGAAAGAAGAAGGAAAAGGGGAGGTGTCTCATAAGGAGACACTCCAGATGCAGGTGAACTGGAGAAGGCTGATACCATTTGTTCTGTTAGAGGAAAAGTAAAAGAACACTGGAGGAATTTCCCTTTGAAAACCTGGTTTACTGTTTTTTATTACTGAAGCCATGTTCTGTGTTTGGCTACACTCCTGAAATCTCCCTCTCTCTAATCAGCCACATAAGTCTTGAAGACTGAAGCCTTAAGGAAAATTGTGCACAGACACTTGGCTTCTTAGTGCCTTTTACATGTCCATGAGCCCTCTAGTGCTGAGTTCTTGAACTGCAGATGCTGAAAGAACGAACAGGCCTGTGAGGAAGTGAAAGGCAGAAGCAAACCTCAATTTTCTGAGGGCATTGGGAGCCCCACTGAGGGTCATCACTGACAAAGCTGTGAAGGCAATGACCAGCTGAGGTGCCCATTCCCAGGGACTGGTTAAACAAAAACTTGGAAACACTGGTTTCAGGTGGTAAATGAAACATACAGGTGCCTCTGATGCCATGCAAGTTCTTGATGTTTGTTTAGCATCAGAATGTCCAAGCCCTGACCCCCAGGGCCTGGTAAAAGAGATTCTTTCCCCCACCTGCTGCCCCGTGACCTTCCTGGGGTCAGTGTGAATGGAGAGGAGTGGTAGCAGATGCTGTTGCTTTAACCACAAATCTGTGGTTTTCTGGGGATTTGACAATGCCTGTGAATTCCCCACAATCAGTCTGGCTTCTTTCATAGCCCTGCTAATGCTCCTTGGTCACCTAAGATGCCCCAGTCCCAAACTTCCCTGCATCCTCAGAGGGTGACCAGGTTTCTCTGTTCACCATTCATGGATCCTAAAAGAAAAAACAGTTGAGGAATAACATCGTGGGAAGGAGAGGACCTTTCTGAGGGACTGCTGGGCTCTTTGAGGTCTAACTACTTATCCAAGCCTATCAGAGGAGTTTGGCACCCACATTTGTATTGCAGATGGTTGGTCTGCAATGGGCAGGAAATGAGACAGAACTGCTATCAGAAATGCCCAGAAACGAAAGATTCGGCGTGCAGGATCTGGCTGGGGTAGAGTTAATTTTCTTCATAGCAGCTGTATGGTACCATCCTTCGGATTTGTGACCAAAATAATGTGGGTGACACAGGGATGTTTTAGCTACTGCTGAACAATGCCTGCACAGTGTCAGGACCTTCTCTGCCTCTCACGTTGCCCTGCCAGCAAGTAGGCTGGGAGTGGGCAAGAGGCCGGGAGAGGTCACAGCTGGGACAGCTGACACCAACTGACCAAAGGATCTTACAGAGCATATGACATCATGCTCAACAATCAAAGGTGGGGAAAAGAAGGATGAAGGGGGACATTCATGGTAACTTGGAAGACAAATACTTCCTCACTTAACCCCAAACTAAAGTTTTTATCTTAAACCTTACCCTAACCATTACCCAATCGTCACCCTACACCAACTGTAATCATAAAACTCAGCTCTAACCCAAACGCTAACCCTAAATGAGCACTAACACCAACCTGAAGTCTAACCATAAAGCAACTGTAATCGTAACTCTAACTCCAAATCAAACCTGAACCCAAATCCTAAGTAACCTAACATATCTTAAACCATCTTGCAAGGCCAGCAGCACCCGTGTAACAACATCGGTGGTATCATATCAGGTGATGATTAGTGTGGTAGCAGCATTAGAGAAAAAAAAAGGCGGGGGGAGGGGTACCTGGGATGGACAGATGAGCACCCTGGTATCATCTCATCAGTGCTGGTTCACGGCCTGATGGCTTGATGTAAGAGTCAGTCCGAAGAACAGTATTTGCCTCAACATCACCATCAGGGACTTGGGGAGATGCCAAGAAACAAATGACCTGAGAGAAAGAGCTGCATGGTACAGGTAGTCTCCAACCTGGGACTACAAGTAACAATAGCTACTGTCCAGAAGGTGGATTTCACCTGCTGCCTCAGCCAAACCTGCCCCACCTCCTCCCTGTTACTAAGGCCAATGAAGAGGAGCATGCACAGAGGCTCACAAAGGGTCTTGAGGTCACCCAGCAGACAAGTAAGAGACCCCTGAATGTGAGGCGATACAGGCGCACTCAGGATTTGGCAAGCGAAGCGGGGACTTTTGGGGCCTGCTCAGTTAAGTCTGGATTGCAAAACAAAGGCAGAGATTTGCCTCAATCCATGGGAGTGAGGAGGTGTGAGGTGAACATAAAAGATGGTTCCTAACCAAATCTTGGAGAGATCTCCCCACCAAAGGATCATGGATCACGACAAAGGACCGACAGGATACTGTTCAGGACCTGGGACCATAGGCACACCTTTGGACCCATGGTGGTAGTCATAATCCCCCTTTTTTTTGCTTTCCTTTTTCTCCACTTTCTCTATCATGTGCCGCTTTATGGGCAAAATAATAAAATTACACTGTTTGATTGATTGATGCCCCTTGGCATTTTGGTTGCCTTAATTTTGCTCTTTGAGATCAAGGTAAATGAACTATCACGAGTCCACCAAATGGACCGTGACATATGAGCAGCTGCCCTCTGCTGCCTCATGAACTGGAGGCTGTGGGCACCACTGTCACCCAAATCAGACTCATAGATCAGATGACCTGTTTTATACTTCTCATATACTATGTCCATTGTTTCTTTGATGATTGTATGAAGAACTTAGTTACCTTGACGTGTAAGTCTGTGGGTGGGATATTTTTTGTGCAATGACCTCTTGGAGCAGCTCTACTGGCCCCAGTCACTCTCTGTGTTTACATTCCTACAGCTCTGACAGGAGAAAATCATCCTGCAGTGCCTGGATTTGTCCAAAAACCAGCATTTCATGGCCTTTCTCATTATTGGGTATTTTGGTCTTGCTGGGAGGTCATCTTCTTGTCTTAATCCTGACTTTGTTAGGTCACCCCAAAGGACAGACTGGAAGCTGTTGAGTTACATGGAGGGTTTCAGAGCAAGAAATCAGGGACAGCATTAACCTCACGCAATGGCAGGAGTTACTTTCCTCTGGAGTGGTTATTTGTGCTATTGGCTATGAAGCCACCAAAGCTGTCTAGGTCAGACTCAGTCAACGATTCAGACAAGTACAGGCATTGAGGTCAATTTATTCTGTACAAATACAGAGACCTGCAGTGTAGTGACATGACATGGTCCTTTTTTCCTTCCAATGTACATGTCTCAAATCCAGTCTTCATCTTCAGGCCCTTCCTAGATGTGAACCAGCATGCAGGCACCACAAGCAATTGGAGCTCAGCCTCTCAGGGCCACCTCAGTCTTGGGGATAACGTGGGGCACAGTCACATGTTGTGTCCCAGAGACAGGGAGGTACCAAGAAGCCTTTTCTGTTGCTGCACAGTGAAGTTAAGCACAGATAGAATTGGTTTCTTTTCCACTGCCCTGCTTGCCTTTGTTTTGTTTTTCCTCCTACAAGTTTGACACTTTTCTTTTGAGCAACTAAACCTCATGTCCCAGCTTTTCTACTTTTTAAAGACCTATGGTTATATTGGCTGTTGCTCATCGCACGAACGCCCATGATTCTGACAATCTTTCTAAAACTGTTTGTGGTGCTGTGGGTGTCCATGTGACATCACCAGCATCCCCGCCTTCTCTCCTGAGGCTGCTTACCAACTGTCTTATAACTAAGAGTGACAGAGAGGTGCCCAGAAAACCAAATCCAGGTGGTTTTCAGGGGAACAACGGAGAGAAAAAGAGGTCACCACTGCCTCCTGCAACATCATGGACTGAGGTGTGTTCTCCTGCTTCTCGGCTCCTGGCAACGGTAAATCCCTTCTGGCAGGCTCTGAAATGTGGGTATAGTCTGGCAGCACAGACACTGCCAGAAACAGGTGCAGGCATCTGTCCAGCTTGGCTGGGCTCACTGGAATGTGTTCCCTTCAGCTTTGAGAAGTGCTGCCTATGGGTTAATCACAATATAAGAAGATCTCTGTCAGCTTCCCTTGAGCAAAGCTAGCCCAAACTGTGTTCTACCTCTGATCTTATGAAGCATTAAGAATTAAAAAGAATAGGCTGTATGTTTGAAGACATTTATAAACAAGCAGAAAATGTTGGTATGTAGATAATCTGAAGGTAAATGGTTGCTTTGAGTTAAAGCCTTAATTTAAAATAAATGTGGTATCTTACAGCTCTTTCAGAAAATAAAAGTATTTTATTTTTCTTTACATTTATATTAATAAATAGGTATATTGAAAAACTATCATTGTGACTTTTCCCTTATGCAAACCCGAATTTTATCTTGGAAATTTTAAATGGCATCTCTATGAGACAGAAAAAAAAACTCATAGGAAAAAAGCAAGAATACCTTGAAAAAATAACTGAACTATTAGGACCATGGGTTTTTTGTGAATTCAGGTTTTTCTCTTGAGAAAACCACCCTGTGTTTTTTACTTAGCTAACCTGAGTACTTTTATTATGTTTTCTGATCTGTTGTTCTCATCATTAATACATTGGAATTTAAGACTTCTCAAAGTCAGGCTTGGCTAAACAGGGAGATTCTGAAGGAAATCAGAAATAAAAAGAGACTTTACCAACTGTGGAAAAAAGGGCTGGCTACTTATGAAGAATTTATGGAAATAGCTAGATCATGCAGGAAAAAAATCAGGGAAACAAAAGCACAATTTGAGGTTAATTTGGCCAATTCTGTCAGGGATAATAAAAAGTCCTTCTTTAAATATGTTAATAACAAAAGAAGGGGCAAGGAAAACCTCCATTCTCTGCTGGACTTTGAGGGAAATATAGTTAACAAAGATGAGGAGAAAGCTGAGGTACTTAATACCTACTTTGCCTCAGTTTTCACCAGAAAGACAGGTGGCCCTCAGGACAACTGGCCTCTGGAGGTGGTTGACAGAGATAGGAAGCCAAACAGGTCCCTTGTATTCCAGGAGGAAATAGTTGGTGATTTACTGAGCCATCTGGATCCTCACAAGTCTATGGGACCAGATGGGATTCATCCTAGGGTGATGAGGGAGCTGGCAGAAGAACTTGCCAAGCCGCTCTCCATCATCTTCCAACAGTCCTGGCTCACTGGGGAGGTCCCATATGATTGGAAATTGGCCAATGTTACCCCAGTCCACAAAAAGGGCTGCAAAGCTGACCCTGGTAACTACAGGCCTGTCAGCCTGACCTCGGTGCCTGGCAGGGTTATGGAGCAGATCATCCTGAATGGAATCACACAGCACCTTCAGGATGGACAAGGGATCAGACCCAGCCAGCATGGGTTTAGGAGGGGCAGGTCCTGTCTGACCAACCTGATCTCCTTTTATGATCAGGTGACTCAGCTGGTGGATGAGGGGAAAGCCGTGGATGTGGTCTATCTGGACTTCAGCAAGGCCTTGGACACTGTCTCCCATAATATACTCCTGCAAAAGCTAGTAGCCCGTGGCTTGGACAAGTGCACTCTACGCTGGGTTAAGAACTGGCTGGAGGGCCGGGCCCAGAGAGTGCTGGTGAATGGGGCCGCATCCAGCTGGCGGCCAGTCACTAGTGGTGTTCCCCAGGGGTCAGTGTTGGGTCCAGTCCTGTTTAACATCTCTATTGACGATTTAGATGAGGGGATTGAGACCATCATCAGCAAATTTGGTGATGACACCAAGTTGGGAGGGAGTGTCAACCTGCTGGAAGGCAGGAGGGCTCTGCAGAGGGATCTGGATAGACTGGAAAAGTGGGCTGATTCCAATGGGATGAAGTTCAATAAGGCCAAGTGCCGGGTGCTGCACTTCGGTCACAACAACCCCCTGCAGCGCTCCAGGCTGGGCACAGAGTGGCTGGAGAGCAGTCAGGCAGAAAGGGACCTGGGGGTACTAATTGACAGGAAGCTCAACATGAGCCAACAGTGTGCCCAGGTGGCCAAGAAGGCCAATGGTATCCTGTCCTGTATCAAAAATAGCGTGGTCAGCAGGACAAGGGCAGTGATCCTTCCCCTGTGCTCTGCACTGGGGAGGCCACACTGGAGTATTGTGTTCAGTTCTGGGCCCCTCAGTTCAGGAAAGACATTGAAGTGCTGGAGTGGGTCCAGAGAAGAGCAACAAGACTGGTGAAGGGACTTGAGCACAAGCCCTATGGGGAGAGGCTGAGGGAGCTGGGCTTGTTTAGTCTGGAGAAGAGGAGGCTCAGAGGTGACCTCATCACTCTCTATAACTATCTGAAGGGAAGTTATAGCCAGGTGGGGATTGGTCTCTTCTCCCAGGCAGTTAGCAATAGGACAAGGGGGCATGGGCTTAAACTCTGCCAGGGGAAATTTAGACTGGATATTAGGAAGAAATTCTTTACAGAGAGAGTGGTCAGGCATTGGAACGGCCTGCCCAGGGAGGTGCTGGACTCACCGTCCCTGGAGGTTTTTAAAGTGAGGTTGGACATGGCACTTAGTGTCATGATCTAGTAAACAGACTAGAGTTGGACCAAGGGTTGGACTCGATGATCTCTGAGGTCTTTTCCAACCCAGTCGATTCTGTGATTCTGTGATTCTGTGAAAGGGAGATGGTGACACCTGGAAAGACACAGCCAGCAGCCTCAGTCCTCTGCCTGGAAGAGGACATTCCTTCCTCATGTCAAGCTGAGATTCCTAAAAAGATTTCAGCTGAGCCCCTTCTGCATAAGAAGCAACTTGCTATTGCAGTCCTGCTTGCTTGTAGCTCACACCCTTCATCTGTACCTGGCAAGACATTCTTGTGCTCTGGGACAGTGGGGAATGTGAAGGGAAGGCTCAGTTCCGCATTGCTCTGCATCTGTGAGGGCTTGTAGTAATCTGGGAAGCATTGCAGGGTTGGGACAATAGTGAATGGGCCCTCAGCTGGATTTGTAATCTGTCAGAAATCCAAGTGACAGAGCAGCAAGTTTAGGAATGCTGAATTATTCAGGGTTCATTCAGAAGTTATAAAAACCTGACCTGTTAAGGAAAATTGGGTGCCGTAGGGAGATTACCCACTTTTAATCACTTTCTTCTCTGTGTGACTGAAAACTGCATGAAGAAGTTCTATGGCTTACACAAAGAAGTCTTTTAGCACCCTGAAAACTTGTGATTCATGCATAAACTACTGCTTATCTGTCTTGTTCAAATGTTGCATGGATGCATCAGTGTCACTGGATTCATTGACAGGTAGAAGCCTGTTTTACTCCTGATGGGATTCACTCTTCACCATGTAAGACTGGTTCTTAAGCAAGACTATTCTTAAGGGTGCTAGTATTTATCAATTTTCTTCCATTTTTCTCATCCATCACCAGTTAATATATTTAATAAAATCACCTCTAAAAAAGGAAGTCAAGTTTCTTTTAAGCATGTGATGAAAAAGTATCATTCTGGCTCAAAGATTCTGTTCTTTCCTCTCTTTACAAACCCATCTGCAGCAAATAAATGATGTTAGATTTCCAAACATTTGTGAGTATCTTGGTCAATGTCACCTAATCCTGCAGTCACATGTATGCTGATGTTTGGAGTGTGTCTCTGGGCTTGAAGGGTGTGTGGTGGTGGACAGGCCATCAGCATCTTCTAAGAGCCTGTTGTTTGGATTGCTCTTTGTAGGCAAAATGTCCCCAGAAAAAGGCTTGGAGAATCACACCGCTGGACCTGGATTCGTTCTTTTGGGATTTTCTGACCACTCCAGCCTGCAGGGCCTGTGCTTCACAGTTTTCCTGGCCATCTACCTCATGGTCCTCACAGCGAACGGCCTGATAGCACTCATCACAGTAGTGGATTCCACCCTCCACAGCCCCATGTATTTCTTCCTGAGGAACTTGTCCATCCTAGAGATGTGCTACACATCAGTCACTCTGCCAAAAATGCTGGTGGGTTTCCTGATGGCAGATGGCAGGATCTCCTTCCTTGGCTGTGCTGCTCAGCTGTATTTTCTGGTTTTGTTGGGCAGCATCGAATGCTTTATCCTGGCTGCCATGGCCTATGACCGCTATGTAGCCATCTGTGACCCCTTGCACTATACCCTCATGATGAGTAGAGGTCTCTGCATCAGGCTGGTGGTGGGGTCATGGGTGGTTGTTGCACCGGTACAAATAGGACAGACCTACCAGGTGTTCACTTTGCCCTTCTGTGCATCCCATGACCTTCATCACTTTTTCTGTGATGTCCCTCCTCTGCTGGAACTGGCCTGTGCAGACACTTTCTGGAACCAAGTGATGCTGTACACCATCATCGTGGTATTTGTGATGCTTCCCTTCTCCTTAATAATTCTTTCTTACATTAATATTATCAGGGCAATTCTAAAAATACCTTCAGTTCTGGGCAGACACAAAGCCTTTTCCACCTGTTCTTCACACCTTGGAGTGGTGACGCTCTTCTATGGCTCAGCCACAGTGGTCTACTTAAAGCGACGGTCAAGGAATTCTGTAGACATCGACAAATACCTTGCCCTGTTTTACACAATTGTGACCCCCATGTTTAACCCTCTCATCTATAGCCTGAGAAATAAGGAAGTGAGAATTGCCTTGAAGAGACTCCTATGGACAAAGTGATACTACAGAGTATGTAAAATAGTTCCAAATAGTACCAGAAGTCCCACTGAGGTACGTGGTTGCCTGAACAAAGCATCCCATATTTGCTCAAACAAAACCATGTGTCCACTCTGGCTTTCATCCTCCTCAAGAAGGGGAAAGGTCTCCTGAGACATTCCTGTTATCTCATGCCCCACCATGCTGTCTTTGTACTCTAGAGCATCTTCAGTGCCCCTAAATAGCTTAATGCCAACAGCTACTTCAAGCTCTGTCTGACCAAGGTAACATTAAACGGAAATAGTCAAAGCATGGCCAGTAGTCAATGGGCCCCAGAGGGAGACACAATTGATGAAGAGATGACCATCTTCAGGGCTGAGAAACCCCTTGCTAGACCCCATGGATTACCTGCAGTCTCCCCACATGGAATTAGCTTAAAAAAGATAAAAGACCTGCAGGTCATCTTCTGTTGCTATGAGTCTTGCACTGCGTTGTGTAATGGTAGACAAACTTGACATAAGGAATAAAAGACCAGAAATCACCTGATGAACAGTCCAGTACTGGAACAGGGGCCCGGAGAGCTCTGGAATTTCTGTTTGTCATAGTTTAACACCAGACAGCAACTAAACACCACAGCTGCTCACTCACTCCCCCCCGCAGTGGGATGAAGGAGAGAATTGGAAGGGTAAAAGTGAGAAAACTTGTGGGTTGAGATAAAGGTATTTTAATATGAAAAGCAAAAACTGTACATGCAAACAAAGCAAACCAAGGAATTCATTCACTGCTTCCCATCAGCAGGCATGTGTTCAGCCCACCTCCAGGAAAGCAGGGCTATATCACATGTAACAGTTACTTGGGAAGACAAATGCCCTTAAATTATCCCTGCTTCATATCTTTTCTCCACATTATGTGGAGGACAGGTGGAAGATGGCAGCTGTTTCTTTTCTAGCCAAGGAAGGTAAAGGGTCAGATCCCAAATGAGTGCAAGGGCTAAAGCCATCAGCCACCCGCTTCTTTCTCTCTGACACCCTCCTACCCTCTCTCCCACACCTACGCATGATGAGTCACTGATGGTCAGAACCACTTGCTCTTCAGAAGTGGCTTTGGGATTCCTGGATCTTCCTGTTGCTTACTATATACTTATTCTCTCCCTCCAGAACTCATGTTGAGCTTTCCTGGCTGTAACAGGGACTTTTTGACCATCTCCTAGGAAACAGTTGTTTATTTATTATTTTCTGTGCTGAAAGAGTGATAACAGAAATGCACCAAATTTTGCACTGCTGCAGCAGAATTTCCTGCAGGTGAAGGCACCAATGACATGACCCCTTCTAGTTCACTGTCTGCTTTTCTTTCCTGAGTTGCTGCCTAAATGAGGAGCCATGGTCCCTATGCTTTTAAGCAAAATAAAGAACCTTCAGCATTTTTTTTTTCCTGAAATCATTCCTTCAAGGGCTGTTTGGTGGTGCAGGGACATTTCCCGTGTACGTGGATGAAGGGGAACAGATCCCAGCATGGCAGAACTTTCAGGGAGCATCAGAGCTTGGCTTTCTCCAGCTGTTCTCTTTGAACTTAACTAGTCTCTTTCTGATCCCTTGTGTTGGTGCACGTCCTGAGTGCTCTGGCAGCTTGGTCACCGTCCTGCTGTGTGGCAGTCCTGTGACCACAGGCAGGAACAGGCAATGGGCACTTGCGTGACAGAGCTGGACTCCATAACAGGCTTTCCATAAAGAAAGCTGATCTTCTCAGGGCAATACCTGAAGGTTTAGATCTTCTTCTGAAGTTTTTCTGAAAAACATGCCCAAGGAAGTGGCCCACAGATACAAACAGCAGTGTACAGCTGAACAGTGTGAGTGTGCAGGGC
The DNA here is from genome assembly GCF_963082525.1 of Nesoenas mayeri. Taxonomy (NCBI): domain Eukaryota; kingdom Metazoa; phylum Chordata; class Aves; order Columbiformes; family Columbidae; genus Nesoenas; species Nesoenas mayeri. The sequence goes on along the minus strand of NC_137545.1, from coordinate 3,104,319 downwards.
TGGGGCACACAGCAGTGTCCTCTCACAGCCAGGCCCCCTGACAGAGACCTGCAGGACCAACAGAGCAGGGTCTGATGTGTGCCTGTGTGTGCTGGACACCACATAGAAGCTGCCCTAGAGCAATTGTTACAGACTGGCCCCTCACAACCACCATTTCCAGCCCCCCAGCCCAGCTCAGAGTTTGTTCTTCCCTCCATGGAGGGACATGAAATGAGTAGATCACAAGTCCACATTAGCATTGTACAAGTGAGATATACACATGCACATCACGTATCTGAGGTGAGATGAACCGGAGTGAGCACAAACGTCATCAGCTATTCCTTGAGGTTCCATGAAGGCCTGTGGGACAGACAGTGTCTCAAGTCACTTTATGTTGGGAGTAACATCTGTGGGCACCTGGCTGAATGCAGCACTGGGATGTGCTTCCTTGAACTGAGATCCCCATGTCCATTCTTCATGAAATGGGAAATCTCAGATCAGTGCAGAGCAGGATGATACACTGTAGGGCTGAAGTACCTCCAATCAGTTGGGAGTGTCAACAGCAGGTCACAGAGGCACCATGAATCCTGGCTATGTATGAAAAAGGGAAATGTCTGTCTCTGAACATCCCTGGGTACACAAGGAGTCCACGAGGCCAGCCCAGATGTGGATGCCCAACAGAACCCTGACATTTCTGTGTGTGACTCCAGGAAAAAACCTCACTGGCCCAGTAAGATTCTTCTCAGCTGCCTTGGACAGGTTCATTGCAAATGCTCCTGTTTGCTATGTCACCCTTGCCCTTGATTCTGGATTGTACTCTCAAAAGCACCAGAGCAACGAAAGAGGTTCTAGGGTCCTTGGAAAAGGCAGACATCAAAACCATCTTCAGGAAGAGCAGGAATGAGAACTGGGAGAATTATAAGGCTGATCAGCCTGACTCTGTCTCTGGGAAGGGGATGGGCCATGTCCCTCTGCATCCATTTCCAGGCCGTTGAAGGACAGGAAAGGGATTGCTGAAACCAAAACAGGCTGGGGAGAGAAAGGCATGTCGTGTACATAGAGGTCTGCAAGACCTCAGACGTGATGTCCTGTGGTGTCCTTATAGCCAGACTGGTTCTCTCTGGGCTGAATAAGAGGACATTGGGTAGGAAATTGGCTGAACCATCAAGATCAAATGTCACCTGTAGTAAAATATACTCCATGCAACCAGTTACTAGTCGCATTCCTCAGTGACCAGAACCCAGGCCAAGACTGTTGAATGCGTTTATATTCCCACTGTATGATGTTAACGAGTGCACTTTCAGCACCTTTGTGGATGATGCAAAGCTGGGCGGAGCACTTCGACAACCTCACGTGATTCACCCTGCCTTGAACAGCAGAGTGAGAAAAGGTGATTTGGGCTCTCTTCAAACTGGAGTTATTTTGTGATTCAATGACTCTTTCCCTTTGAGAGGTTTTTGAAGAAAGAATACAGAGAGGAAAAAGAAAAGAAAATTTAAAAAGAGTCAGGAGATATAAAAGATGTCAGCATAAATACAGAAGTTCCTGGGAAGAATGTTTCTCAACTCAAATCGTTAGTAGGGTTTGATCAATTTGATAAAACAAGCACACTTCTATCTGTTCAGGTCCTGGGACATAAGAAGGCTGATGGATGGCTATGGTATTATGAGGTCAGTTGTGTCTCAGAAACTCATACTTCAGTAAAAAGCATGTGGTTGTGAAGGGGACTGTGAGGTCAGTTCTGTCTCTGGAGGTGACAGGCCAGCAGCAGGGACATGGCTGGGAAAGTACCTCTGACACAAAGTGCCCCATAGGCCTTACCCAGGAAGAGGGCTTAGAGATGGGTTGTCATCTCCATTCTGTGACAAAAGTGAACACCTGATAAGTCCTCAGGATGAGTTCCTGAATAAGAAGTACAAGGGGCTGTGAAGACTTAAGTCCCCCACTGTGATGACTGGGCCCTGTGAGAACCTTGATGCTGACGAACAGGAAGACTGTGAAGTGCAAGCCTCGCAGATTGATGTGGTCAGAAAATCCCAGAAAAAAAGAAATTCAAGTTCAGCACCGCGATTTTCCACACATCTTTTGAGGGTTATTGTCTCCACATAAATTAATCCAAACAACAGGCTGTTGGTGGGTGATGATGGCTCATCCACCTTCACATACAGCTCAAGCACAGAATCATAGAATCACAAAATAGTTGATGTTGAAGAGACATTTAAAGATCATCTAGTCCAGTCCCCCTACCATGGCAAGGGAAATCTTTCACTAGATCAGGTTGCTCAAAGCCCCATTCAACCCGACACTGAACATTTGCAATGATGGGGCATCCACAGCTCCTCTGGGCAATATGTTCCAGTGTCTCACCACCCTCATCATACAAAAATTTCTTCCTTGCATCCAGTTTAAACCTACTGTCTTTCAGTTAAAAACCATGCCCTTTGTCCTGTTTCTGCAGGCCTTGGCAAAAAGTCTCTCTCCATCTTTCCAATAAACTCCCTTTACATATTGAAAGGTCATGAGAAGCCTTCTCTTCTCCAGGCTGAACAACCTCAACTCAGTCTTTCTTCGTAGCAGAGGTGTTCCAACCCTGGTGTCATTTTTGTGGCCTCCTCTGGACACACTGTAATGGGTTCGTGTCTTTCTTGTATTGGATAACCCAGAGCTGGATGCAGCACTGCAGGTGGGGTCTCACCAGAGTGGAGCAGAGGGGAAGAATAACCTCTCTCAACCTGCTGGCCACGCTGCATTGGATGCAGCCCAAGATATTATTGTTTTCTGGGCTGCACCAATGAGGGACTTGGGGGTCACATAACCCTGGGTTAGAAAACCATAGCTATGAGAATTATAAACTCCCAATCAATTCGGAAATTGTACGGGATTGGCTACTCCAGCTAGATCCCTGGAAGTCGATGAGGCCTGATGAGATTCATCCAAGAGTGCTTAAAGATTTGGCTGACATCCCAGAGGGAACTCTCTCCATGATTCTTCTATGCTCTCGGGAATCTGGAGACGGCCCGGATGACTGGAAGCTGGCAAACGTTGTCCCAGTCTACAAGAAGGGCAACAGGGATGACCCTGGCAACTACAGGCCTGTCAGCCTCACTGATGTTCCTGGCAAAATTACGGAGAAGATCATTCTGGGAGTTGTTGAAAAGCATCTGAATGACAACGCAGTCATTGGTCCCAGCCAGCACAGGTTCATGAGGGGAAAGTCCTGCTTAACAAACTTAATTTCATGCTGGGACAAGGTTACCCACCTAGTTGACCAAGGGAAGCCTGTCAATGTGATCTTTTGGGATTTCAGTAAAGCATTTGATGCTGTCTTTCACAGTCTCCTCCTGGACAAGATGTCCGGCACACAGCTGAGTAAACACACAATGCAGTGGGTGAGCAACTGACTGATGGGCTGGGCTCAAAGGGTTCTAGTAAATGGGGTCATGTTGGGCCAGCGCCCAGTCACTAGTGGGGTTCCACAGGGATCCATCTTATGATCAGCACTCTTCAATGTCTTTATAAACGACTTAGACTCGGGACTTGAGGGGTTGCTTAGTCAGTTTGCTGATGAAATGAAACTGGGGGAAGCTGTCAACACTCTGGAGGGCCATGGCTCCAGGGAAGTGGCAACCATGGTGACCATCAGGCAGCAGAGAGACAGCCCCTGCTGAGTCAGCAAGATGCAGCCTCCCGTCCCATGGGCTGCTCCTCCATGTGGCAGCTGGAATTTTGACTTCATAACCCTTTCTTCCTGCTGGGGCTGTATCCGCAGCTCCAGAAAAGATTGGAAGAGATGGGAGCTCAGACAAATTATTTCCTGCTGGTTTCTTGATCTACAGAGTGTCAAGGTTTGATTGCAGGGTGACAATAAACCACTGTGGCAGATGCTTTGTAAACCCCCTCTCCCCCCCCAGACCCTCTCAGTTCCCCCTCCTCACTAAGTACAAGTGATAGGAGGGCAAAGAGAGACAAAGAGAGAGAGTTGGAAAAAGTTCAAAATGTTTTACTAATGCTACTAATAAAACAGAGAAAATAATACAAAATATACAAAACCAATCTTGAAATTCCCGGCAACTCAGTGCTGGCTGCCCCAGCAGCAACAGAGCAGACACCCAGAAGTCCTAAGTTGGACTCTGCAGCAAACCAGAACTGGACTCAGTCTGTCACTAAGCCTCAGTTTGCAGGGACGACTTGCAAGGTCCTTACCAGGTGCCAGCCATAGCCGAAGAGGGGAAAAAGGGCCAAGACCCTCATGATCTCCCACTTTTATATGAAGTATCACATGAATGGGATGGAATACTTAGTTGGTCAGTTTTAGTCACCTGTTCAGTTTGCTCCTCCTTGCCTCTCTCACTTACAGGACGTGCATCCTTATCAGCAACCTTGCATTCCATTGCTATGTCTACCAAAACATGTATCCAACTTCAGAAAAGTGCAGTTACTAAGAAGGGCTTAACTGAAAGAAAAAATCACTTAAAGAGAAACTACTCTTATTTTTAACAAAACCGGAACATTCTACCCCTTATCACATACCATTCATGGCATGTTTAGGCTTTATCAATACAATCTAATTAATTACTACTACCATATATATACATATATATATGTACTTACATATGTACATATATGTATAGATGTAATTCATCATTCTCTTAGTCCATGGACCATCCTTTTGAAAAGCTCATTCAGTTAATTTAGTTAATTACTTTAAGCTTCATCTATCACGACAGTCTCCCAGGGCAATGAAAATGGTATATCTAGTGCATCTCATGCCCACAGTTTGTGGGTTAAAGACATCAATTTCAAAGAAGTTGTCAGGCACCACTTATTGAAGCAGGTCTGGTTTCATCACCACTGTCTTGATCTGAAAGACACTTACTGAACACTGTTAGTATGGCATATAGCATCATGTAGCAATTGACATCATACAGTTCAGTATTGAATATTTTCACCTAAAATCAAATCTCCTTGAGGTACACACCAAACTTCTCCATCCTTAAGCATCACCCACCAGGTGCTGCCATGTCCTTGGGCAGACACAATCCCACAAATGGGCTTGCCTTTGCCTGAGGCAGGAGTAACCCAGACTGCTTTTCCTAACATATTTTTCATGTGTACTACAGGGACTTTATCTCCTTCTATGGTACGTAGAACTTCTGATTGGGTATGCCCAGCTCAGTTGGTTGATCCTCTAATGTTGACCAACCAAGTGGCTTTTGCTAAATGTGAATCCCAGTTTTTAAAGGTTCCACCACCCATTGCCTTTAGCGTAGTTTTTAACAGACCATTGTACTTTTCAATTTTCCCAGAGGCTGGTGCATGATATGGAATACGATATACCCACTCAATACCATGTTCTTTGGCCCAAATGTCTATAAGACTGGTTTTGAAATTAGTCCCATTGTCTGACTCAATTCTTTGTGGTGTGCCGTGTCACCAAAGGACTCGCTTTTCAAGGCCCAAGATAGTATTCTGAGCTAGGGGTAGCATGAGGTACAGCATATGTTTGCAACCATTTGGTGGCTGCTTCCACCATTTTAAGCAGATAGGGCTTACGTTGATGGGTTTGTGGAAGTGTAATATAATCAATCTGCCAAGCCTCTCCATACTTAGATTTTAACCATCACCCCCCATACCATACAGGCTTTAACTGTTTGGCTTGTTTGATTTCAGTGCATGTTTCACATTCATGAATAACCTGTGAAATAGTGTCCATAGTTAAGTCCACCCCTCAATCATGAGCCCATTTATATGCTGCATCTCTACCTTGATGCCCTGAAGCATCATGGGCCCACCAAGCTAGGAAAAGTTCACTTTTATGTTGCCAGTCTAAATCCACCTCAGCTACTTTAATCTTAGCAGCCTGATCTGCTTACTGGTTGTTCTGATGTTCTTCAGTGGCTCAACTTTTAGGCATATGAACATCCACATAACCTCTTACAGGCAGGCTCTCTAGCCAAGCAGCAACGTCTTGCCACAGTGTGGCAGCCCAAATGGGTTTACCTCTGTGCTGCCAGTTGCTTCTCTTCCATTGCTGTAACCACCCCCACAAGGCATTTGCTACCATCCATGAGTCAGTATAGAGATAAAGGACTGGCTGCTTCTCTCGTTCAGCAATGTCCAAAGCCAGCTGGATGGCTTTCACTTCTGCAAATTGACTAGATTCACCTTGTCCTTCAGTGGCTTCTGTGACTTGTCGTGTGGGACTCCACACAGCAGCTTTCCACCTTCAATGTTTTCCTACAAGATGGCAGGATCCATCTGTGAACAGTGCATACTGCTTATCAGTCTCCGAAAGAGTATTATACGGTGGTGCTTCTTCAACACGTGTTACGTCCTCCTCATCTGGAGACATCCCAAAGTCTTTGCTTTCTGGCCACTCTCTAATCACTTCTAAGATCCCTGAGTGATTGGGATTTCCAATTTGAGCTCGTTGCGTGATCAATGCAGTCCATTTACTCCACATAACATCGGTTGCATGATGCGTAGAGGGTTCCCTTTGAACATCCAGCTCAGCACCGGCAGTCGAGGTGCTAGGAGGAGCTGTGCTTCAGTACCGATCACTTCTGAAGCAGCTCGGACCCCTTCACATGCCGCTAGTATCTCTTTTTTAGTCATTGTAGTTGGCCTCAGATCCTTTGTATCCTCGACTCCAAAAACCTAAGGATCGACTTTGAGTTTCTCCTGATGTTTTCTGCCAGAGGCTCCAGGTAGGGCCATTATCTCTGGCTGTGGTGTAGAGCACATTTTTAACATCTAGTCCAGTCCAAACTGGCCCAAGGGCCACCGCATGAGTTATCTCTACGCTTAATTTGTTCAAAGGCTTGTCGTTGTTCAGGGCCTCACCCAAAATGGTTGTTTTTCAAGTCACTCAATAGAGAGGGCTCACAATCTGGCTGTAGTCAGGAATATACATTCTCCAAAAACCTACAATGCCCAAGAAATTCTGTGTCTCCATTTATTATCAGGTGGAGACAAAGCTGCAATTTTGTTGATCACATCTATTGGGACCTGACAATGACCATCTTGCTATTTTATTCCTAAAAATTGGATGTCTTGACCTTGCTTCATTTTACGGCAAAGCTGGCATTCAAAAGAATCTGAATTATTCTCTCACCTTTCTCGAAGACTTCTTTCACTGTTTTGCCCCATACATTGATGTCATCAGTATATTGCAAGTGTTCTGGAGCTTTCCCTGGTTGCAGCATGGTTTGGATCAGTCCATGGCAGATGGTAGGACTGTGTTTCCACCCCTGGGGCAAGTGATTCCATGTGTTCTGGACACCCCTCCAGGTGAAAGCAAACTGCAGCCTGCACTCTCCTGCTACAGGAATAGAGAAAAATGCATTAGCAATGTCAATTGTAGCATTCCACTTAGCTGCCTTTGACTCCAGTTCAAATTGCAGTTCTAGCATGTCAGGCACAGCAGCACTCAGTGGTGGTGTAACTTCATTCAGGCCACAGTCTCCACCCATCACTAGACTTACTCATTGGTCAATTGGGCTGTTAAGAGGTGAGTGAGTCTTACTGATCACACCCTGAACCTCCAGCTGATGAATCATCTTCTGGATAAGAATCAAAGAGTCTCAATTGGTGCGATATTTTCAGTGATGCACCATCGTGGTCGCAATTGGCACCTGCTGATCGCCAACCATCAGCAGTCCTACAACAGAAGGGTCCTCTGAGAGACCAGGCAAATCAGACAGCTGTTCAATATTCTTAGTGTCCACAGCTGCTATGCCAAATACCCATCGATACTGCTTTGGGTCCTTAAAATACCCTCTCCTGAGGTAGTCTATGCCAAGGATGCACGGAGCATCTGGGCCAGTCACAATGGGATGCTTTTGCCAGTTTTTTCCAGTTAGGCTCATTTCAGCCTCTACAACAGTCAGTTCCTGGGATCCCCCAGTCACTCCAACAATGTTAATGGATTGTGTTCCTTTATAGTTTGAGGGGATTATAGTGCACTGAGCACCAGTGTCCACCAAAGATTTGTACTCCTGGGGGTGTGTTGTACCAGGCCATCGTATCAGCACAGTCCAATAAACTCTGTTGTCCCTTCCCTCCACCTGGCTGTGTCTGCACAGTCTCTGGGTATGAATTAGAGGTTTCTTCAAGAGGATCAGAATCTCTTCTGCTGCTTCTGGAGACTAGAGCAGTCATTTTTCCTACAAGTTTTTCCTTTTAACTCATGTACTCATTTCTGAAATTCTGAGGTAAGTCTTCCATCCCACCTCCTCATGTTTTCTCCCTGCTCACGCAGGAAGAACCACAGTGTGCCTCTCTTTGTGGACTTCTTCTATCCTCTCTCTTCGGATTGGAAACACCTTCTCCTAATAGCTGAAACACAGGTGTGTACAGGCTGTGAGTGGAACCTGTCTTCTCTGAGTGTTTTGATTTCTTGCAACATCTTTTCAAACCGGTCATCAGATTTTTCACACAGTTTCTCCACAGTTGAGACACAAGTCCGTAGAGAATCAGCAAGGCTGTCCTCAAAGTTGCTAAGCTGCTTGATCACATCAGAAAAGTTTTATCCACCTCCAGCTGTCCAGGCCATTGCTGCCAATGACTTAGCATATGAAGGTGGTGCATTTTGTACAAACCTGTGTCACAAAGGTCGAGTAAAATTGATTCTATCTGTGTCTGTCCCCTCTTGGGTGTTTGGCTCAAAAAAGATGATCTCCCGTGCAGCTAATTCTCTCAGGAACTGGACACCTCTCTCCATAGTTTTCCATTTCCCTGGATTGCATATAACATCTTCCTTAAAGGGAAACCGTGCTTTCATAGCTTTCATAGCACTTGACACTTAAAGAACTAACCCTACCCCACATCACTAAAGACACTTAGGGAGCTAACCCTTTAACCCACATCACTATTGCCTAGCCTTGCTTAACTCTCTGTTACTTATTGTACAAAAAAAAGGACTTCACTGACGCTTTGCAAAAATAATAATCCTTGATGCATCCTTGGGTGAACTAGATTACAGAAATTTGGGCACAGAACCGGAGATATGCCAGTTTTAATCAACTGAGCAGTCTGAGACCCAACCAACTCATCACACTGGACCAAAGGTGGCTGTGTACAGAGAAGAGGACCTGGGTTCACGATCACTGCGCAGCTGCAACCAGGAGGAGCCAGAGGTGGAGACTATGGAAATGATCTCCCGGAACTCATTGTAATAAGAACCGCCTTCTCGGGGACAGGTGATGAATATGTATAGGCATTCCTAAAACTTTCGTGAATATGTAACACTTTACTGCATTTAACCAAGTTCACAGCTACTGTAATTTTACACACGTATTAGGTGAAATGATTCCCCATGTGTCCGATGTCGTAAATAAATACATACCTTCTTTATAACCTCAAGGGTTGTAAGGTCATTGCGCGCCTCAATACCACTTGTGTTGGTGATGCCTCTTGGCCGTCATCTACAGCATGAATGGTCTTTTCTGTGACTCTTACAACCAGCAAGTGATGTTGACATGGGCTCAGTATCTCTTGATTTGTTTCCAGAGCATAAATGACTGTCACCACCATTGACATAGCTACAGTGCCTGTTGTGGAGGTTGCAGCAGCAGCAGTGCCCAGTGTCGGGGGTGCAGTAGCTGTCTTGTCAGTCACTGAGGCTGGAGAAGCGGCAGAGCCTGGTGTTGGGAGGGCAGCGGCTGTGGGTGCTGGAGCAGCGGCCTTGGCTGTGTTGCCCCATGTGAAGGGTGGGGGGCAGTGGCTGTAGTAGCTGCCTTAGGATATGCCATAAGTGCCGAGCCTGTCACCAAGGCTTGAGCAGACACAACGTATATCTCAGGAGTTGGAATAAACACAGTCCTCCTATTTAGCCTCCTCTCTCTTATCACTAGCATGAACTGACACACATTCAGCAAACCTGACAATATCAACAGAGTACGATCAAATACCCAAAGATACTCAAAATTCTTAAAAACATCTGTAATCTGTCCTAACATAAAAAGAAAGGTGTTGTGAGTTAGCTTTTTGATAGATTGGCTCATCCAATTTGAAAACACGTAGGTGTATTTCTCTTTAATCTCTACTGGAAATTTGTCTAAATACAACAGTAATGAATATAAATTCATTACCGGCTGGAGTATAATAAAATAAACCAGTGCCAGTCCACACAGCAACATCATCACCATACACCAGTTTCTGGACATGACAGGAAGCATGAACCTATTAGTGAAATATGCCCAGCACAAATAAGGTACTGCAGAACACACTGTAGAGAGTAACTCATACAACTTATGTCACGGTATCTTTAAATCAATACAATTGAATCTGTTTTAATACTACTAGATGATATCTGAAGCACAAGGACTTGTGAGTATCTTAACCCTATGAGCTCGCACCATGCCAAGAAAATTGAATCTGCATCACAGCAGTAAAAACACCAAAATCTCCAAATTTTATCCCCTCTTAGTGCCAAATTTTAGCCTTTTTTTTTTTTTTTGAACCCCATGTTGGGTGCCACACAAGTCAGCACAAATGCCATCAGGTGTTCCTGGAAGTTCCATGAAGGCCAGTGGGACAAACAGTGTCTCAAGGTCACTTCATGTTGGGAGCAACATCCCATGGAAAACCACCTGAATGCAGCACTGGGATGTGCTTCCCTGAATTGAGATCCCTGTGTCCGTTCCTCATTACATGGGACATCTCAGACAAGTGCAGACCAGGGAGACACACCACAAGGCTGAAGTGCCTCCCGTCAGTTGGAACAGTGGCAACAGGAAGCCAGAGAGACACTGTGACTCCTGCGTCTGTGTGTGAAAGGAAAGAATGTCTCTGAACATCCCTGGGTACACAAGGAGTCCACAAGAACAGCCCAGATGAGGATGCCTGACAGACCCTGACGTTTCTGTGTGTGACTCCAGGAACAAACCCCAGTGGCCCACTAAGATTCATCTCAGCTGCCTTGGACAGGCTCATTGCAAGTGCTCCTGTCTGCTATGTCACCCTTGCCTGTGATTCCAGACTGTCCCCTCAAAAGTGACAGAACAATCAGAGAGGATCTGAAGTCCTCGAAAAAAGCAGATGTCAAACACTTCTTCAGGAAAGTCAGGAAAGGGATTTATGAGAATCACAGGCTGGTCAGCATGTCTCTGTCCCTGGGAAGGGGGCATGTCTTCCTGTAGTCATTTCCAGGCACTTGAGGGGCAAAAAGGGGATTGCTCAACCAAAATGGGCAGTGGAAAGAAACACATGTTGTGTACACGGAAATTTTTAAGGCCTCAGACATGTTGTCCCATGGTGTCCTCATAGCCAGATTGGTGCTGTCAGCTGAAGAAGTGGATGCTGGGTGGGAAGTTGGCTGAATGATCAAGCCCAAATATCATCAGTGATACAAAGTCCTTCATGCAGTCAGTCACCAGTGGAATCACTCAGTGACCAGCACCTGAGCCAACATGGTTGAACATCTTTATTCTCCCCCTGTATGATGTGATGCCGAGCACTTTCAGTGCCTTTCTGGATGATGCAATGCTTTGGACAACCTCACCTGGTTCACTCTTCTGTGAGCAGGAGAGTGAGACAAGATGATGTTCAGGGGTCTCTTCAAACCTGAGCTATTCTGTGATTCAATGAACCTTTCCCTTGTAGAGTTTTTTTGAAGGCAGGATAGCTGGAGGTAGAAGAAAAAAAGTAAATAAAGAGGTATAGGAGAACATGCAAATTGTGTCACATAAACAGCAGTTTCTATGAAGAATGTTTCTCCACTCAAATAGTTAGTAGGAAATATAATTGATAAATTTGAGAAAGCAGGCACAGTTTTGGCTGGTCAGGTCCTGGGCCATAAGGAGAGTGATGGATCGGTATGGTGTTATGAGGTCAATTCTGTCTCAGGAGCTCATAATCCAGTAAGAAGCACGTGGCTGTGAAGGGGACTGAGAGGTCAGTTCTGTCTCTGGAGGTGACAGGCCAGCAACAGGAACATGGCTGGGAAAGAACCTCTGACAAATTGCCCATAGGTCCTACACAGGAAGAGGGCTTGGAGACAGGTTGTCATGTCCATTCTGCCTGAATACATGATGGGATGGCAGCAGACACATGGTCGTGTCTATCAGAGAAGCTGAAAGGCAAGCAGCAGTCCTTGGATTTCGAAGATCATGATGAGGTGACTTCTCTCTGGTCAGTTGAAAGACCACAAGAAACCTAATGGGTTGGGTTTGGAGAACACCCAGGAGTGGATTGGGCTCAAGTCAGGTGTGACATGAGCAAACTCAGGCACCACTACAGAAAAGGAGATGGGTCATTTGACCAGCTCCCTGAACACAAGTATTGCTGTGCAGTGGCACCTGAGATTCCCAGGAAAACCCTCCTCTTGATCCAGAGTAGTGTGACTCGAGGTGTCCTGGATGACCTCCTTATTCACATGGTGATTTAGGCTCCCACTTTTCTGACATATTCAGTCTTTATCAGGAGGTGCTCCATATCAATATGAACTGGAAATTGCTGAGACCACCTATTCTGGAAAGGGAGCTAAGGGCAAGCAAGGAAGGAAATGGAAGAAATTCTGCTTTATTGCTATTTATTACTGAAATGCTCTTTGTTTGGCTCCAGTCCTGAAATCTCTCTAATCATTGACACCAGACCAGAAGCCTTCAAGAAAACCTTGCAAAGAGACTTGGCTTGAAAGGTCATTTAAGTGTTAGTGACTTCTCTGCTGCCATGATCCTGAACTGCAGCTACTAAAAGAATGCATAAACCTCTAATGATGTAAAAGACAGAAGCAAAAGCCAAGATTTTGATGGTGTTTGGAGCCCCAGGAAGGGCCATCATTGACACAGCTGTGAAGGAAACAAACAGTCCCTGTCCCTGGAGGGTGGTGAAGCAAAAACTTGAAGACACTGGTTACAGGTGGTAAAGGCAATGCAGAGGTGGCACTGATGCCATGTCAGCCCTTCATCTTTGTTTATCACCAGAATGGCCAAACCCTGACCTCCAGGGCCTGGCAAAAGACACCCTTTCTCTCTGGAAGACATTGTGTTGCTGTGATGCTGTGGGTGTTTTGTACTTGTACTTCAGTAAACACTTTGACTCCATATCCCACAGCATTCTCCTGGAGAAGCTGCAGCTCATGGCCTGGATGGGTGGACTCTGCGGTCGATAAAGAACCGGCTGAAGAGTCGGGCCCAAAGAGTTGTGGTGAATGTGGCCAAATCCAGTGGGCGGCCATTCACAAGTGGTGTTCCCCAGGGCTCAGTATTGGAGCCAGTTCTGTTTAATCTCTTTATCAATGATCTGGACGAGGGGATTGAGTGCACCCTTAGTAAGTTTGCACATGACACCAAATTGAGTAGGAATATTGATCTGTTGGAGGGTAGGAAGGCCATACATAGGGATCTGGACAGTCTGGATCCTTGGGCTGAGCCCAGTTGTCTGACGTTCAACAAGGCCTAGTGCTGGGTCCTGCACTTGGGTCACAACAACCCCAGGCAATGCTACAGGCTCAGGGAAGAGTGGCTGGAAAGCTGCTTGGCAGAGAGGGATCTGGGGGTGTTGATTGACAGCTGGCTGAACATGAGCCAGGGTGTGCCCAGGTGGCCAAAAAGGCCACCAGCATCATGGCTTGTATCAGGAACAGTGTGGCCAGCAGTGATTGTGCCACTGTACTTGACACTGCTGAGGCCCCACCTTGAATCCTGGGGTCAGTTTTGGGCCCCTCATCATAAGAAGGACGTTGAAGTGCTGGGGAGAATGCAGAGGTGGCAACAAAGCTGGTAAAAGGCCTGGAACACGAGTCTGATGAGGAGTGGTTGAGGAAACTGGGGCTGTTTAGCCTGGAGAAAAGGAGGCTGAGGGGAGACCTTATTGCTGTCTACAGCTGCCTGAAAGGAGGTTGTAGCATGGAGGGTGTTGGTCTCTTCTCCCAGGTTGCAAGCAATAGGATAAGAGGAACTGGCCTCAAGTTGCACCAGGGAAGGTTTAGATTGAATATTAGGAAAAAAATTCTTCACAGAAAGGGTTGTCAGGCATTGGAACAGCCTGCACAGGGAAGTGCTAGAGTCACCATCCCTGGATGTTTTTCAAAGGCGTTTAGACGAGATTCTTAGGGACATGGTTTAGTGCTAGAGTTGAATGAGATTATGGTTGGACTCGATGATCCTGAGGGTTTCTTCCAATGGAAACGATTCTATAATTCTCTGATTCTATATGCTTCCCTTTTTCTATGGAGTTTTCTGTTTCCCCAGGCTTCTCTGATAATAGCTCTGCTTATTTTCCTGACTATTGGTATGTACAGGCTTGTACTTGACAGACACTGTCCTTGAACACCAGTTGTACAGAGCTCTGCTTCCCTTCTGTGCTGGTCACGTGGACTTCCCATGAAAAGCTGCAAGACTGCTCCTCTGAGGTCTAACATCTGCACTCTTCTCCTTCCCCTTGGTAGGTGAGTCCCCCTCTACTTCACGGTCATGACAGCAAATAACAACAGCAAATTCCATATCCGTGTCCATTTCTTCCTTCTTTGAGAGTAACAGATGCATTTGAGCATCACCATTGTTGACTGATCTGGCAGCTGTGCTATAAAGACCTGTATCCCAAGCTGTGTCTTGACCAAGACCCTCTGGAAACCTCCAGACTACTGGCAGGCTGTTGTGGTCCCCTTCCAATGAATGTCAGGGTAATTGAAGGCCACAAGGGGACTTAAATGGGTTCTTTGTCTACCACCAAAATGTCAGCATTAGCAGTCTCTCCTCTGACCCTAAACCACAATGGTTCACTAATTTGTTAATCCAACAGAGGAGCTCCACACATCCTTCTTCACATGGAGGACACTTCCCTCCTGACCTTTCTGGCCTCCTGACCATCCTAAACCCCCTATCACATCACCCCAGTCATGTGAGCTGTCCTAACAGGCCTCAGTAGTTATTCCCTCCAAGTGGAATGAAGAGATTGCACACACAGCTCCAGCCCCTCCTGTCTGTGCCCGAGGCTGGGGACATCAGTGCCTGTCTGGGCTGCAGCACCTCAGCTGTGGCACATTTGGGTAAGAGCAGTCTTGCAAGAAAGAGACCTGCTACCAAGCCCCCAAGACCTCAGTTGTGCAAAGGCTTTCCTTCAGGGCAGAGACTTGCTGGAGTGGATGGCAGAAGAAATGAGGTGCCCACAAAGAGAACAAACCCTGCTCTCCCCAAAGCCAGAGAAAATCAAATCTGGGCTGTGCAGCCTGAGCAGGAGAAGGGTTTGCTGTCTCTTGTGTCTCTGCTGCCCTGAGTGCCTGTGATTGAGGTGGAGCTGATCATCAGAAAGGAAGAGATGATGTTGAAAATGGTCTTGGTGTGGACATCCTGTGATTCAGGCACACTGTGAAGGTCATTGGCCTGATCCATGATTAAATCATCAAGGGGATGGTTAAACAATGGGGAACAGAAGAAACAGCAGAGTTTGAGAGTGAAGGAACATGTGTGGAGACCTTGGTGTGATGTGCTTTGTACTCATGCACAGACCAGCATGTACTGGATAGTGATGGGACAGACCTTGCATCACTGCAGTGGCAGGATTCAGTCACTGGCCCAAAAGCACCAAATCTGTTGGAGTTTCCCTGAGAGGTGCCTGTCACACAACTGGTCTGAATGGCAACAGGGTTCCTGTGTAGGACCTGTGCTGTCCATGTCAGGTGTATGCAGTTGTGCTGGACAGCCTCGGCACCTCCCATAGCACTAACAGGCCTGTATTTGTAAATTAAATCATAACTCAGCTACCGTGAATAAGGTTAGGCAATGAAGGGATGCACATGAAACAATTGCCATATGTAGAAAATACAGCAGCTGATGGAGAATAGAAAAAGAGACACTTGGATCTGGCAGTACCACAGGACTCCATTTGGTCAGCTGAAATCCTCTATAGGCTGCCCTGGACATAAGGAATTGTCACAGGTTCAGTTGTCCTACATGTGGGCACTTCCTGTCATTTAAGTTGGCCAAAGGAATTTCCCACCAGCCTCCAAGAAGATGCTCCCAGGTGCTGCCCTGTCTCTGTGAACTGCTCCATTAGGGCTTGCAGTTATCTGTGTGCATCTTGGTCAACTCTGGAAAAAAATATGTCACCAGGTGTCTGTGTCTGAACATGTTCCCCCTGCCTTCCACCTCCATTAATTAGCAAGAGAGCTGAGACAAGGAGCTCCTGTGCAGAAGCCTGTTTTGCACACATCTGATCTGAGGAAAGATGAATCCCACCTCCTGTGGGTTTGTGGTGTGCATGGGATAGAGCTAGCTCCTCTTTTGGCTCTAAGGACTACAAACTCAGCATGAGAAGACTTCATTGACTCAGCTGAATCCCTTCCCTCAGAACAGATAAAGGAGAGTCCTCTCTGACACTCTCTGGTGTCCTGTCTAAAAATAACAAAACAAAAAGGGTGTTCCTGGAGCTAAAGCTGTCTCTGATTGAGAAAATCAACTGCTGGGAAGAAGTTTCTCTCCCCAGCTGAAGGTCAGAAAATAAGTAGTTACGTCAGCCTGTTTCACAGCAGGTCCCCCTGGAGCCCCAGAGACACCTGGAGGGAGCCCAGAGGGGACAGAGAAAGTGCCCCCTTGGGCTGCTGCTGTGCTGCTGAGCTGGGCTGGGCTCGTGGCACAGAGGGAGCTCATGGAAGCGGCAGCGCTGCAGAGAGACAGCTCTGCCCAGGAGCAGCTCCTCTGCACACGCAGCAGGGCTGAGGGCTCTGCCTGCAGCACCGAGGGCAGAGGAGCCAGGCAGAGAGTGGTTAAAAACCATGTAGGGTGGTAGGTTGCTGAGTGCTCAATGAGAGACAAATCTTCACAGTCCTAACATGGTAAGTCTCTGCATGTAGGACAATGCAGCTGCATTTCCTGGAGAGATCTCCACAAGCTGAAACATGACTGGTGGGAATTGTAAGAATGGTTCTCCTTTGTTTTCTGGCGTGGAGAAGGAGGACATTCTCTAGAAGAGGTGAACACCTCTTCCTGCTGCAGCATCAGCGGGAGAGGCCATGAAAGCTGCTTTCTCCCAGGGGGTGGCTGCAGAGGTGTGAAGCTGGGTGAGCACCCAGGCATACCCAGGGCTGTCCTGCAGAGCTCAGCGCTCAGCCTGCCCCGGGGAGATCCCAGGAACACTGAGGGGAGAAGCTCTGGGTGGAAGGAGTGACCTCTAACAGGACAGAGTCCTTCTGCTCTCAAAAGGGTGCTGTGTGTGCCAGGGCTGCTCCAGATCACCCACAGGGCCCTTCTGACAGTTCCTTCCTCCTTCTGAGGACCTTTCATTTGAGAGCAAGGTCCAGGCAGGAGTAACCTGGTTTTGCTTTAGCCTTCAGTTCATGCTGGGGGGGTGTAAAGGGGAAAGGAGCTGGTAACTTCAGAGAAGTGACTGGGACTCTTGAACCATTAAGCGGTGTGATCATTAGGTCTGCTAGGAACATGATAAACTGCTGCACCTATCTCTCAGCCTACAGACAGTACCAGCATCCACTTTGCTGGCAACACCACAGTTTGTCTGACCTGCTTTTTACCGCCTGCAAGCAGGGTGGTGTCTTTAGACAGTACCCTCCCAGGGGGAGTTTTCTGACAGGCAGAACTGAACACATAGATGGTGGGATGGGATCCCTCAGAAATTACTGTGAGGAAAATGATGTGGGGACAGAGAAGCAGGTGGAAATGGTCCATGAAGCAGAGAGGTGGGCAGGAAAGAATACAATACAAAATGGTAAAGTCATGGAAATGAGAACTGGGAAAACTCCCTGTCATCCCCTCCCATGCAGAGCCCTTCCTCTGAGCAAGCCCCCTGGCCTCTTCTATGACCCAGCCAAGTCTGTTTCCTCGTGGCCGTGGGGCACAAGGCAGCAGCCGCCCACTCTGCAGCCAGAGCTCTGGCAGAGGAGAGGTGCCTCTCTCCAGCCAGCGCCCATTTCCCTCTGCAGAGCACAGGGTGAGTGTGATGCCTCGCAGCATTGCTGGTTGAGAGGCTGCCTGCATGGCTGGTTACGGTGATGACTTTCTCAAGTGTCTTTGTCTCTCTTCTTGCCTCCCTTGGCAGAAGAATCCTGGTGTTGTTCCTCCTTTTCCCACCTGTCCGTGCTGCTCCTGCTCTTGGACTTTGGGGGGTTGGGGGAATTTCAGACACAACCCCTTTGAGCCTTGCTAGAAAAGGGTCTGCATGGGAGTGAGGAGCCCCAGCCCCCCTCTAACCTGCGAAGCTCCAGGAGATGTGGGCTGTGGGCTTGGGAAGTGAATGTCTTTGCCAAGAGGAGATCCTGCCTGTAGGACACTTGGACCATTTCCCTGCAGTGTCCTGAGAGGCTGTGTGCTTGACACCAGACACCGCTGTCTCACAGCATCTTTGCGATCTGTGAGATGCCCCTAAAGAAGCCCCAGAGGTGCTAAGACTGTGGAAATGGTGTTGAGCAGCTGTATGCAGGCAGCTGAAAGGTGCCCTGTGTGTCTTGCCTAGACGGGGGGTGTGTCTTCCACCCTCAGGCACCCTGTGAAAGAGGGAGAAGTTTGGAGACCTGAGCCTTAAGTCCAGATGCCTCTACCCTCAGCAGGGTCATGTTTCTTTGAAGGACAACCTACGACTGTGATTATCCTCCATCTCAAGGACATAGGAGCAATGAGGAGCTGGGAACAAGACTGACATATAGCCCAGCTCCCCTCTGACTGCACTGAGTGACAGTGAACATTTTGCCACTCAGGTCTCATGACAGAAATGCTGAGAATTTCTACCTTTGAAGAAGACAGGTAGGACAGGACTATCTAAAAGAAAAAAAGGAGAAAAAAAAATACTTTCTGCCTTGAAAAGTGTCTCTGAACTTTTCACTTGCTTTTCCTTCTTCACCAGTCTGTCATCATCAGAGGCAGAAAATGTCCAACAGCAGCTCCATCACCCAGTTCCTCCTCCTGGCATTCACAGACACATGGGAGCTGCAGCTCTTGCACTTCTAGCTCTTCCTGGGCATCTACCTAGCTGACCCTCCTGGGCAACGGCCTCATCATCACCACCATAGCCTGTGACCAGCACCTCCACACCCCCATGTACTTCTTCCTCCTCAATCACTCTGTTCTTGACCTTGGATCCCTCTCCACCATTCTCCCAAAAACCATGGCAAATTCCCTCTGGGACACTAAGGCTATTTCCTATGTAGGATGTGCTGTACAGGTCTTTTTCTGTCTGTTCCTGGTCACAGCAGAATATTCTCTTCTCGCAGTCATGTATTACGACCGCTACATTGCCATCTGCAAACCCCTGCACTACCGGACCCTCCTGGGCAGCAGAGCTTGTGCATACATGCCAGCAGCTGCCTGGACCAGGGGGTTTCTCCATGCTCTGCTGCACATGGCCAATACATTTTCGCTACCACTCTGCAAGGGCAATGCACTGAATCAGTTCTTCTGTGAACTTCCCCAGATCCTCAAGCTCTCCTGCTCACACTCCTACCTCAGGGATTCTGCACTACTTGTGGTTACTGTCTGTTTATTCTTTGTGTGTTTTGTGTTCATTGTGGTGTCCTACGTGCAGATCTTCAGGGCCGTGCGGAGGATCCCCTCTGAGCAGGGACGGCACAAAGCCTTTTCCACGTGCCTCCCCCACCTTGCTGTGGTCTCATTGTTTGTCAGCACTGGCATATTTGCCTGCCTGAAGCCCCTGTCCATCTCCTCTCCATCCCTGGACCCGGTGGTGTCATTTCTGTACTCGGTGGTGCCTCCAGTAGTGAACCCGCTCATTTACAGCATGAGGAACCAGGAGCTCAAGGAGTCCATTAGGAAATGTATTTCACGGATATTAGTCGATGTTGAATAAATTTTCAGTGATTCTACACAAATGACTTCTAGTGTATCCCAATTAGGCCTGTACTCTATTTCTTGTTTTATCCTTTTTATTTTGTTAGCTTTACATATATTTTACAGTTATGATGTTCCTACATAAGCATTTTTATTCAGCTTACACTCTTGAGAAATGAACCCAGTACAAATGATTTTTAAACACCTGAAACCTGTATAAATTTTTTTCTAGCATTGTTTCGGAGCTGACTTTTTCATTGCCTCTCTGTAATAAAATAACATCTCCCCCTTGCAGTTTCTTTAGATTTGGCTGTTGTTCCATAAGCTGATATCAACAACAAGCCCAGGAATTTCACCCCCCCAAACAACCTGAGTGAAAAGCTCATTGTCACATTGGCAGCTATTACAGAACAAGGTTTGGATTTAGGACACATTCCTTCTTGTCTGTTGACAGAGAAGATGGTGAACGTTCACTGAGATAGGGTCACATTGCACTGTCCCAGTGCATGATGGGGCAGAGGACATCCTTCAGGAGAGGAATCAGGAGGTGCCCAAAGAGCCCATGAGATACACGTGAACCATGTGTGCCTGAGGTGGGCAGTGACTGGAGTCCAACGAGTAAGAGATCACCCAGTGTGGCCTCAACCAAAAGGAAAGTCAACCTGACACAGACCAGCTCCGACAGGCAACAGTACCTTCACAACCACCACACCAACAGAAGCGCTTACACAACCATGAGCAGCACAACTGACCCTGTCCTGTTCTTCCTTTCAGACTGATCTGGTGTGAAGGTTGCACAAGTGGTCCATACATCCCGCGCAGAACTTACCTGCTGTCTCACACATTTCTGTGGTTCCTCCACTGTGGATCCGGGCTTTGGGTCTGCCCAGACTGAGAGATATTACCGACTTGGCCATTCCAACCCTGTGTCTTTCCAGATCCTGGTGTCCTCCTCCTCCTGGTTATCATCACTTAGAATTGACCTGGAAAGCGTGTACGTACGTTTACACCCAAACACACACACAACAGAGAGCCCACTCACACAGCAAATAGCCAGGAGCAGAGTTTAGTTCTGTAGTTTAACCCTGACAATCAGCTTAAATGATTGAATTAGTTCATTAGTATGTCTGAGCTTTTCCCATTATTTCAAACGGGATGTGTATTAGCAACGGGAGATGAAATATTGATATTTCCCTGTCCTTGCATTGCCAGCTAAACAGGGAGCTGCTGGGTATGCTCAAGTGGAAGAGAAGAGTTTATAGATCATGGAAGGAGGGTCTGGCCACTTGGGGAGAATATAAGGCTGTTGTCAGAGGGTGTAGGGAGGCAACCAGAAGGCTAAGGCCTCCTTAGAATTAAACCTGGTGAGAGGGGTCAAGGACAACAGGAAGAGCTTTTTCCAGTATGTGGCAGATAAAACTAACACCAGAGGCAATGTAGGCCCACTGAGGAACGAGGTGGGTGCCCTGGTGACAGAAGATACAGAGAAGGCAGTTACTGAATGCTTCTTTGTCTACTCTGCCAGAGGCTGTCCTGAGGAGCCCCGTACCGCTGAGGCCCCAGAGGAAGTCAGGACAATGGAGGAGTTTGCCTCGGTCGATGAAGACTGGGTTAGGGAGCAGTTAGGCCATTTGGACATCCATAAATCCATGGGTCCGGATGGGAGGCACCCACAGGTGCTGAGGGAGCTGGCTGAGGTCATTGCTGGACCACTCTCCATCATCTTTGCCAGGTCTTGGGAAACAGGAGAGGTGCCTGAGGACTGGAGGAAAGCAAATGTCACTCCAGTCTTCAAAAAGGGCAAGAAGGAGGACTCGGGTAACTATAGACCAGTCAGCCTCACCTCCATCCCTGGGAAACTGATAGAACGACTCATCCTTGCTGCCATCTCAAGGCATATCAGGGATAAGAGGGTCATTAGGGGCAGTCAACATGTCTTCACCAAGGGGAAGTCATGCTTGACCAATCTCATTGACTTTTATGAGGACATAACAAGATGGATGGATGATGGCAGAGGGGTGGATGTGGTCTACCTTGATTTCACTAAGGCATTTGACACAGTCTCCCACACCATCCTCAGAGCTAAACTGAGGGAGTGTGGTCTGGATGATCAGGTAGTTAGGTAGACTGTGAACTGGCTGAAGGGGAGAAGCCAGAGAGTTGTGGTCAATGGGGCGGAGTCCAGTTGAGGCCTGTATCTAGTGAGGTGCCCCAGGGGTCAGTACTGGGGCCTGTATTATTCAATATATTCATCAACGATTTGGACAAGGGAATAGAGTGACTGCCAGCAAGTTTGCTGATGACAGAAAGCTGGGAGGAGTGGCTTATACACCAGAAGGCTGTGCTGCCATCCAGAGACCTGGACAGGCTGGAGAGTTGGGCGGGAAAAATTAAATGAAATATAACAAGGACAAGTGTAGAGTATTGCATCTGGGCAGGAACAACCCCAGGTTCCAGTATAAGTTGGGGAACAACCTGTTAGAGAGCAGCATAGGGGAAAGGGATCTGGGGTCCTGGTGGAAAGCAGGATGACCATGAGCCAGCACTGGGCCCTTGTGGCCAGGAAGCCAATGGTACCTGGGGTGGGTTAGAAGGGGGTGGTCAGTAGGTCAGAGAGGTTCTCCTGCCCCTCTGCTCTGCCATGGTGAGACCACACCTGGAATATTGTGTTCAGTTGTGGCTCCTCAGTTCCAGCAGGACAGGGAACTGCTGGAGAGAGTCCAGCGCAGCCACCAAGATGCTGAAGGGAGTGGAGCATCTCCCGTGTGAGGAGAGGCTGAGGGAGGTGGAGCTCTGGAGCTTGGAGAAGAGGAGACTGCGGGGTGACCTCATTAATGTTTACAGATATATAAAGGGTGAATGTCAGGAGAATGGAGCCAGGCTCTTCTCGGTGACAACCAATGATAGGACAAGGGGTAATGGGATCAAGCTGGAACACAGGAGGTTCCACTTAAATTTGAGAAGAAACAACTTCTCAGTGAGGGTGGCAGAGCCTGGCCCAGGCTGCCCAGGGAGGTTGTGGAGTCTCCTTCTCTGCAGACATTCCAACCCGCCTGGACACCTTCCTGTGTAACCTCATCTGGGTCTTCCTGCTCCAGTGGGGGGATTGGACTGAATGAGCTTTCAAGGTCCCTTCCAATCCCTAACATTCTGTGATTCTGTGATACTCTGTCTCTTACTCTGTGTGTTTCATCTCCCTCATATTCCAGTTAATTTCTCCTGGCCTGATAAATTCACCATGTCTTTTAATTGTGTTTATGTTATAATTTCCTATCTATCTGCCAAAAATATTTCTTGTATAGTTCTCCCTTTTGGAAGGTGGACCTCATTGGACCCAGTTTAGACTTGACATAGAGCTGAGGCATCTGTTTTATCTGTTTGTTAAATCTTATCACCTTTTAATTTGCGTGTTCAAAAATAAGAAAAACCTTTTTGTGCCTGTTTGCAGCCAGTTCTCTAATAAGAGCAGCTGAAAATTAGTGGAAAGGGTCTTTAACATCCATTTGCAGACTTCAGTGGAGAACCCTGATGTAAGGAAAAGTGAAGTAAGTTCCAGATGTGCAATGACAGAAAGGGTGGGGTTGGGAGGTGAGGAGCAAGGTTGCCCACACTGTATCAGACCTCAAGGGACTGCTTTTCCAATCTGTCCAGACCTCCTTAGGAGACACTCTGGATCAATATCAATCAGAAAATACTGCTATCACCTCATCCATAAACTGAAAAATAATGAAAAAAGTCCTTAAATATGAAAATAAAAATTATTAAATGCTTACAGAACTCTTCCTCTATAACTAGACTCCTAAAACCTCTGTAATTAACTATACAAGTCCTGAAGACTTTAAGAAAAACATGGCAGAGACACGGATCCTTAGGGCTTTCTCAGCTTTTATGAACCCCATGGTGCATTTGGTGCTGAGTCCATGAACCTCAGATACTGAGAGGAGACTGAAAAAAACCTCTCAAGGACATAAAGTCAGAAGCAAATGCCAAAGTATCTCAGTGTGTTAACTGGCCCAACTGAGGGCAATTGCTGACAAACTCTCCTTATGGACTCATTAGAGCAGATACTTGGAGGCCATGATGGTAGATAGGCAAAGGTAACTTACAGACAATTCTGATGCTGAGGAAAGATTTGGTTTGATTTATGAGGCAGAAAGGCCAAGCCTTCACCCCAGCCCCTGGGAAGGCAGATTCTGTCCCTCCTGTGTGGCTCTTCCTGGGGCAGTGGGATGTGAGGTGTGAAAGACAACAGCCTGACACCTCCCTATGGGGCCGCAATGAGGCAATGGGGCCTCTGTTCCATGAGGAAAACATGTATCCTCACAGGTCTAAGTGGCAGAGACCACTGCCATGGCCAAGTGGATGAAGATCTCTGTTCTGTGGTTGCCTTCCAGCCCTACCAGAGCCCTTGGCCATCTCCGCCACAGACTGTCTTACACTGTCACACCCATGTCTTCCCTGCAGGTTGCAGACACCCATCTCTCTTCCCTACCCTGCTCTCACCCCAGAATTTCTGTACCTTCACTGATGTGTCTCCACCCTCCTTGGCTGTTCTGTGAAACACAAAGCAATGGGCTGATCGCAGACTCTCTCTGGGTGACCTCTTGTACCACAGTGTGACCTTCAGGTGATATTTTTATCTCCTCATGCCCTGTCTCCACATTCCAAGAAGCACTTTGCAGCACTTTTTCTCTCTCTTCTGCTGTTTTCTGCTACCAAACAAAGCTCCATCATCTCAGAATCCATCCTTAAAGTATATGACCCTTCCCATCAGCCTGCTTGTGGCCTACCAGCTGGCCAGAAAGAAGTATCTTCACCATGACCTTCCAAGCCACATGCCTGCTGTTGGCCTTTCAGCTTCTCAGACAAGACTAAAGACATGTGGCTGCTGCAGATAAAAGTAAAATTATTGTCACCCTCCAAGCCCATGCACCTACTAGTGGTCTTTCAGCTTCTCTGACATGCCAGTCCTGCAAGGTGCCTCATGGCTACTCCAGAATAACTCTGCTCTGCCCCTAAGGGATCAAACTGCTGTGCAGGGTAGGGAGAGGGGTTGAAGGTGGTGGGGGTTGAGCATGGGAATGAGATCTATGGGTGCTAGGTGTTCAATTTAGGGATTAGGGATTAGAACTCACTCTTCAGGGTTAGGATTTAGGCATCTTGCGATCTGCTTAGGTGTGTGGTTAGTGTTAAGGTTACGGGCTAGCTTCATGAGTTAGGGGTTTTTTAAGGTTGTGGTGAGGGCTAAGGTTAAGACTGGTATTTTAAGGCTCGGGATACAGGGTGGGGATTAAAGTGAGTAAAAGGATAAGACTAAGAATAAGGGGTTATGGGTTTGGGATTTGGTTTAGAGGTACATTTTGGGGTTAGAGCGTAGTGTAGTGGATTACTGTCAGAGTGAGGACTAGCATTTAGGGGTAAGGTTAGGGTTTAAGATTACTGCTTAGAACCCAGGTAAGGGCCTAACATGAATGTTTTCACAGTCAGTGTCACAGCAGCATCACTGTTACCTGAACCCCTCAAAATCTTTCATCTTGGTTGGCCAAGCCATTCTTTTTTCTTCCAAATCTCCAGTCTCTCTTATCCCAGTTCCCCTTGACCTTCTCAAATCTGTCATCATCTTGGGAGCATCTTTCTGATGACCTTCATGACTTCTGAGTATTTGCCTTCCCGCTGCTGGTCAGTCAGGATCTGCCTGGCTCCAGGACTGTCTGGAATCCCACCTGGAGAGTTAAGAATAATTCATAATAATTCAGGCCAACAGTTAATTTTTAAGGTGACTAAATTTTGCTTATTTTGGAGGTGGTTGATATTGAAGGAGGTTGACTGAACTCAATCACTTGGTTTCAGGCTGATCCATTGTCTCAGAGCAGTCTCTCCTATTGTCTCTGCGGATGATGAGATGAGAAAGTCCTTGGACCACCCAGGGGACTAATGACTGAAGTGCTCTGGTTGCACAACAACACAGCTTTGTTTCACCACCTCAAACCCACTATCTCCCCCTCTCCCTCTCCTCCCCTTGCATTTTGAATCATCCTGGTTTTGGAACTGTCTGCTCTACTCCTTTCTATGTCTAAAAACAAATACAAAGGGAAAAATACCAGTCTTTATTGTATATGTGTGACTTTTTGTGCTCCTTTCTGCTAGATGTGTAGTTTAATTTAAAAAAAAAAAAAAAAAAACAACTTAATAACTTCAGAAATCAGAGATTTGAAACTTTGTAACAGGTGCCTGTGAAATTTGTTTTCCCAAGGCTCCCTCTATATTCAGTGGAGACAGGAGAAAACTCTCAAGGCTGAGTCCTCCCAGCCTATAACTGGCACACAAAAGAAAAGTTACGAGTCTCTTCCAGTCACTCTTCTCTTACTCTGCGTTTAGGTCAGGACACTTGATACCAATAGCAATGAGCAACTGTTTGGAAGCAACTGCATTTCAGTGCAGATGGATGTAGAGATAAGACTGTATGGAACCATAACAAATTTCAGTCATTATTTGGAGTAATAAAGAAGACAAGTTATACTTATTCCCTATTCCACCCTCCCTTCCCCTTTCCTGAAGAAACAGAAAGAAAGAAGCTGTGGAGGAAAGCAGGGGATTACCAAAGAGATGCTTGATACTACTTATTCTGAAATCAGTAGATACTCAGGGTCCAAAAAGGCAAGTACTGAAAAGTAGCAAGAAGAGCTTTCAACATACATACATATTTGGTTTGGTTTGCTTTGCTTTGCTTTGCTTTGGATAGTTTAGTGTTTGTGCAGTACAAGAGATGACTTAGGCACATAGGAGTGACATATTTGGAACAGGTCTGCATGAATTTGGAGTTTGCAAGGAATGGGGTGCAATAGCTAACAGGCTGTTTAAAATCCTCTGTTCTGGAGAAAGAATTCTTCATGAGTGTTTGAAAAAGGTAGAAAGAAGACAACAAATTCTCTGAGACTCTAACCGAAATGTGATACAGAAAAATCAGGGTGTAAGAAATGCTTGAAGAACTATCTGTATTTGTGTAATATAGGAAGACGACAAGAAAGGAAAGAAGCAGAGAAGGAAGCGTAGAACCTTTCATCTTGCTGTGCAGTTATCACACTTGCTTTTTGCTATGCTCTTGTCTCAACAGGATAAACTGAAATTCAGCATGGGACCAGAAAATACAACCACAGTTACTGAGTTCATCCTAGAGGGTTTCTCAGGGCTTGATCAAAGACTACAGCTCTTTCTCTCTCTGGTCTTTCTGCTCATATACCTGACAACAGTGGTGGGGAATGCTACCATCATTCTCCTGGTGTGTGTGGATCACCGCCTACAAACCCCCATGTACTTTTTCATCAGCAATCTGGCCTTCCTGGAAATCTGTTTTATATCCTCTACAAGCATCCAACTGTTTGTAATCCTGAGTTCTGGCAGGAGAACAATCTCACTAAGCAGCTGCTTTGCTCAATCCTATTTCTATTTAGCACTAGGCTGTACAGAGCTTGTTCTACTTGTTGTCATGTCCTTTGACCGCTATGTTGCCATCTGCCAACCTTTGCATTATGCTGCCATCATGAAGTCTCAGCTCTGCATCCACCTCATTGTTGCTGCTTGGGTCACAGGCTTCACACTCTTGAGTTACCGCCTGGTCCTCCCCTACAAGCTGACTTTTTGTGGCTCAAACAAAATTAATCATTTCTTTTGTGACAGCTCCCCTTTACTCAAACTGTCCTGCTCTGACACCAGCCTGTTTTGGAAAATGGATTCTGTTTTCTTTTCATTTGTCATTCTGGGTTCCTTATGTTTAACTCTGGCATTTTACATGTGCATCCTTTCCTCTATTCTACATCTTCCAGCAGCCTCTGGGAGGAAAAAAGCTTTTTCTACATATTCTTCCCATCTCATCACCTTGTCAATTGCATACGGGAGCTGCGTTGCTCTCTACGTGTGTCCTTCAGAAGGTGTTTCCTTGGAGAACAACAGAATCATAGCTTTGCTGAATACCGTCCTGTACCCATTCTTAAATCCATTCATCTACAGTCTTAGAAACAAGACTGTGATACTGGCCCTGAAAGAAGCCATTGCCCATACAATAACTCAGCTTTTCCCCTGATCATGAGGCATTTCTGGACAGCAGTTCCAGTGATCTGCTATCATATGTCAAATAATATCAATGTATATGGATGTAACCTCAAGACAGAGATACCTCAGGCGATTTACAGGATCATAGAATTATTTCAGTTGGAACAGACCCTCAGGATCATCGAGTCCAACCATAACCTAACCTAACCTAATTTTAGCACTAAACCATGCCCCTAAGAACCTCGTCTAAATGCCTTTTAAACACCTTCAGGGGTGGTGACTCCAGCACTTCCCTGGGCAGCCTGTTCCAACACCTGACAAACCTTTCTGTGAATAATTTTTTCCTAA
Source organism: Nesoenas mayeri (assembly GCF_963082525.1). Classification (NCBI taxonomy): domain Eukaryota; kingdom Metazoa; phylum Chordata; class Aves; order Columbiformes; family Columbidae; genus Nesoenas; species Nesoenas mayeri. The sequence goes on along the minus strand of NC_137545.1, from coordinate 3,076,207 downwards.
TATCCAATCTAAATCTCCCCTGGTGAAACTTGATGACGTTTCCTCTTGTTTTATCTCATTGGATTGTGTTAAGTGATAAGGAGCTCCTCTGCACACACAAAGAAGGCACTAACAATGGCAGGAGGACTAAGTCAGTTTATATGCTGCCCCAGCTGCTCCCAGCACCATCCCTGGGGAGCCACCAGCTCACCACGAGCCCATCTCCAAAACCAAGAAGAGCACAAAGGCTCAATGGCAAGCCAGAACCCAAATTACAGGCTACTGAGGATGAAACATCTTGTCCCAAGGTTGTTCTGGGAAAGCCATCAGCCTCATTGTCCAGGTGTGAAGTCCATCAAGAGGAGTCACTGACAGAAGCTCTCTGGATCACCATTTGGACTAAGGGAATTGTTGCCTGGGGGTGCATCCATCAAGGGATGGAGGGGAAGAGCATTTTTGAGTTACACAGGACTTTTCATGGGAAGCTTGGGGAAGGACCCCATCCAGTGCAGTCTGTCCTGTCTTCTCATTGAATTTAATTTCTAAGTCTTTGCTATGTGAGCAAATCTCTTCTCTGCACAAACATGTGAGTGTAGCAACTGGGGGCCAGGGGGTCAGACAGCCTGTATGTCATTGGTGCCAGCAACCGAGAGACCAGAGTGACTGAACATAAGAGTGTGTGTGGGCACGTGTGTGACTGGGGTTGTCTGTACCAGTATCTGGAATGGGGCTGCAGCCCTGGAGGCTCGTGGGTCCTGGTGTCTGCACCTGGCAAGGCTAATATCATGGGGAGGCTACTGAGCAGACTGAGTGTTTGAGCCCAGAATCGACCCTGTAAAGGTATATGTATAAAATAGACTAGACTAAACTACACTGGAATAGTTCAGTTGGTAGGGGCCTACAACGGTCACCTAGTTCAAATACCTGACCCATTCACGGCTGACCAAACGATAAATCATGTTATCAAGGGCCTTGTCCAAATGCTTATTAAACACTGACAGGCTTGGGGCATTGACCACTTCTCCAAGAAGCCTGCTCCAGTGTTTAATCACCCTCTCAGTTAAGAGATGCTTTCTAAAATCCAGTCTAAACCTGCCCTGGCTGAGCTTTTTATCACTTACACACGTCCTATCACTGGATACCAGGGACACGATCTCAGCACCTCTCTGTCCACATCCCTGCCTCAGGAATCTGTAGAGGAATGAGGTCATCCATCAGCCTCCTTTTCTCCAGACTAGAGAAACCCAAAGTCCTTAGTTGCTCCTCAGAGGACATTCCTTCCAGCCCTTTCACCAGGTTTGTTGCTCTCCTCTGGATGTGTTCAAGTACCTTCACATCCTTGTTGCAATAATATGTGGGGCCCAAAACTGCACACAGTACTCAAGGCGAGGCCACACCAAAGCTGAATATGCAGCATAGTCACCTCTTTTGACAACCTGGCCATGCTCTGTCTGATGCACCCCAGGATGCAATTTACTGTCTATTCTGCCGGGGCACAGTGCTGCCTCCTATCAACCCTGTGGCCAACCATCACCGCAGACTCCTTTCTGCAGGGCTGCTCTCCAGCCACTCTTCTCCCAGTCTATACTTGCACTCAGTGTTATTCCATCCGAGGTGAATAATCCAGCACTTGGACTTGTTCAGTTTCATGCCAAGTGCTAGGTCCTGCACTTGGGTCACAACAACCCAATGCAACGCTGCAGGCTCAGGGAAGCAGCTGGAAATCTGCCCAATGGAAAAGGACCGGAGGGTGTTAATCAACAACCGGTTGCAAATGAGCCAGTGTGTGCTGTCCCCACAGCCCCCTACTCTTCCAGAAACAGCTTCCAGGACCAGTTCTTCTGTGAAATTCCACAGATCCTCGAGCTCTCCTGCCCAGATGCCTACCTCAGGAAGGCTGGGCTTATTGTTGCAGGTGTCCCTTTGTTCTTTTTGTTTTGTTTTGTTTTGTTTTGTTGTGGTGTCCTTTGTGCAGATCTTCAGGGCTGTGCTGAGGATCCCCTCTGAGCAGGGATGACACAAAGCCTTTTCCACATGTCTCCCTCACCTGACCGTGGTCACACTATTCATCATCACTGCCATTTTTTTCCCATCTGAAGCCCCCCTCCATCTCTTCCCCATCCCTGAACCTGGCAGTGTCTGTTCTGTACTCAGTGGTGCCTCCAGCAGTGAACTCCCTCATCTACAGCATGAGGAACCAGGAGCTCGAGGATGCTCTGAGGAAACTAATGGCTGGATGCTTTTCAAAAGCAATAAACTGCCCATCTTCTGCACATCACTGATGGTATAACTCATGACAGACCCAGTCTCTCTTTTGTATATCTTGTAGTTGTAGATTACTGTTTGTAGTTGGGGAGAGGCTTGTTTGGTTTTGTTTTTTTTAAAATGTAATGATATTGCCCACAAAAAAAAATACTATTATCCATCTGACTTCTAATTCACCATCTACATTTATAGTTTGAGCCACAGACTGAGTAAATGAGAAGCCGTGCTCTCTGTGTATTTCAATAAAATAAAGCACCCTGCAGTGAATTGTTTGTCTGAGATCCTTCCTCTGAGACCTTTGCAAAGCTGAATACAAAGATCCCAGCACAGAAGCTCTGCCAGGGAGCACCAGCCTTGTTCTCTCCAGGGTTGTTCTCTTTCCACTTCCCCACTCTCCTTCTCAGCCCTTGTGTTGGTGTAAGGCCTGACTGCTCCTGAGGTTTGGTCACAGTCCTGTGGTGTGACAGTCCTGTAATCGCAGGCAGGGACAGGCAATGGGCACTTCTGTGACAGAGCTGGCCACGGAACAGCATCTCCATCAGCAAGGGGATCTCCTTAGAGCACTGCCTGAAGGTTTAAGTCTTCTTCCAAAGTTGCTCTCAAGAACATGCCTAAGGAATAGAGTCAGAAGAGGCTCGTTGCTTTGCTTGTTTCTCTGTGGGCTCAGTGTGATGACATCAGGGTCCCAGTGCACTTTTCATGACACTTAGGGCTGGTTCAGGTGTTGCTTGTTGGTGGTCAGCACTCACACAGATGGTAAATAAGGCAGGATCCCTCTGAGCACCCTCCATGGCCACCTAAGAGCTTGTGTGGGAGGCGGTCAGTGGCAGTGGCCACCATCAGCTGAGTCTGCTTCCCAGTCTGACCCTTCAGAGTCACCACAGCTAAGTCACCAAGGCAAACCTGCTTTACAAAGCAAAACTCCCCACTTGGGGCTGTGGGGACCATGGGGACAGGGTGCAGGAATAGCTGGCCAGGCCAGTGCAGGCACATTCTCCTCGGGTAAAAGTTTTGTGAGGAGCTGGGATGTCCCAGGAGAAGAGCAGGGCATTGTGTGTGTGAATGAGAGACATGGAAACAGTCTGCCATGCTACTGGATGACAGCTTGGGGCTATTGTCTCTTGCAACCACCAGTTTGATCATTGTCCTCTCTCCACAGCTGGGAGAGCTTGTTCTTCCCCCCATGGAAGGACACCAGATGATTAGGTCAGAAGTCCAGGTGAGCACTGAGGGGAGATGTGAACATGCACATAGTGTGTGTGAGGGGAGATGAACCCAAATGAGCACAAATACAATCAGCTATTCCTGTGAAGATCATGGAGGCCTGTGGGACAGCGTATCAAGGTCACTTCATGTTGAGATGAACTTCCTCAAGAAACTACCTGAATGAAGCACTGGGATGTGAATCCTTGAACTGAGGTCCCAGTGTCCTCCCTGGAGACCTGATATGGCTCCCCCACCCAGACTCAGATACTGCCCAGCTTTGTGTCTGGTGAAAGAAGCATCAGTGCACGCAGACGTGTTAGGACTATTTCCTGCAAATCTTGCATGTACTAAGTATTGGTTTTGTGGGGATTTTTTTTGTTGTTGTTGTTTGGTTGTTTGTTTTTGTTTTCTGTTGGCCACATCCTGTGACCAGCACTGGGCTGTATGCCACCCACTTCATTTTGAAAGATTCATGGGTTGGACCTTGGCTATGTGGATTTCTATACCCTACAGTCATCACTTCATTCTTGGCCCAGATACAGCACTAATTTGAGGCTTTTTTGGTCTACGCAGCCTAATGATTTCACAGTCTGCTACAAACTGCTCTTTTGAGTTTGTCTGAGGTTCCCCAAAAGATTTAGAGACTCTAAATCAGGGAGTGGGGGGACTAGCAGACTAACAGTGTGATCATCTAAGCTTTGTTTCCTTTGAAGACTAAATTTAAAAAATAGCTGTGCAATTTTCTTTAAAAACGGGCTTATACATTCAGTATATAGTCAGAAGTCTTACTCAGCAAAAACTGGTAATGGTGTTAAAGGTTATATTATTATTTTAATGAATCTAGATTTCTGGCATTTTCAGTATCTATTGTTGTTTTTAAAATCTCAGTTTTTTACATTAGCAGTTCTATCTCAAAGTCATTGAAAGTTTTACGATTGTTAATTCCAAATATAATAATCCTTTGTAGTTTGTTGCAGCTACTTTGAGTCTAGTGTTACTGCTATAGCAACAGTGTCCAGGTTATAGCTATTGCTAAAAAGAGTTCCTGAGGCTGTTTATAACTAATTTATATCAGATATGGCAGGAGAAGAGATGCAGGATAATTATCTTTAAAGAGACCACTGCTGGAAAGGTTCCAGACCTGCACAGGTTGCAGGGAAGTGTGGCTTAAAGGTAGCGAGCTCAGGGACTGTGCAAATGCTGTCAGACTTTGTGTGCCAAAATCATTCTGACTTCTGCCATGCATGCTGACTGCTTACGTGTTAGCATGGCCTTCTGTTTCTCATTAGTATGGACAAAACGGGCTGATGTGACATTATGGATCAGATCGACAGTCGTTGTATGTCTATAGTTCTGTCAGCCTGCATGAAAAGTTTTATCCAAGCTGAATGTCCGGCCCTGTGAACTCCTGGTAAATGTGGACTTGTTGTGTGACTTTGATAATGCTGGAAGGAATGTGTTTGTGTCTGATTTATGTAAAAGGAAGTGGTGATTATATAGTTGTTTGAGTTTTTTTAAAATTTGCATGAGAACAGGGAGTAGAGGAGCTTTTTTAATAATTTAATTTGTTGGTGTTTTATTTTGGGTTTTTGTTGGGGTTTTTTTTAGAGGAAAAGCTTTGTATAGTTTATATGACCAAAGTAAGGAATACTTACTTCTCTTTCTTGTTTACTCCAATCAGAATGCTTTCAAGAAAGTGAACATCTCAAGGAAAGCCTAAAATCTTTTCTGCTACACCTCTTTGGAGCTATTGTGGCTGGTGGTCAGGTAAGGATGTTCTGAAATCTTTTCAGCTGCTGAAGCCTCCAGATGCCTGTTCATTGTTAAGGTTTATAAATACCCTATTACCCATGAATGAGAAGAATTTGTTATTGACTATGAATTTGTCTTACGAAGTTTGGGGACATTCTGTGCAGTAGTATCTAAATGCTAAAAGCTAGGTCCTGCTTTCAAATAACCGTAGCCATTTGCTGTCTACAGTAACTACACATTCATATGAACTTACTGTAATATTTTTGTATCATGAAGAAAAACGTGGGTAACTAGATTAGGAGTCTCCACCTGCAAAGGTGCACATTTGGAATCAGCACATGCTGGAAGTAAGCTGTTCCAGAAAGAGCCACAGGGCCTTTAGAGCTTGGAAGCTGTTGAAAATCTTTGGAAAAACGGGAAGCAAAGAGCATGTTTCTCTGGCTGCAGTGCAGCGCGGGCAGGTAAAAGGCTGAGAGCCGCAGTTTGAATCCAGCTCCCTAGAGAAGGCCGGGAGTCCCTGCTGAGGCTTCTTAAAGGTTCTGTGAGGCTGGGCTCCTGCCCCAGATTTGAGTTGGCCCTGACCCTGTGCAGGCCAGGAAGAGAAGTGAGGGAAATGCACTCGGGACACAGAGAAATGTTTACCAATTATTATGTTCTTTTCAAAAATTTTGAAATATTATTAATCTCTTGATGTAAAATGAAAATTCAAGCGAAGATTTACCTAGAATTAGCAGTTTATCAAGGCTGCCTTATTAGAATTTTATAACATGCATTTAAATTGTACTTCCTTTTCCCTATAAGCATTCTCATTGAAAAAGGAAGCATAGTTAAGTGAACAAGATGGGGTGCATTTCATCTGTAGCCATCAATATAATCCAAGTAGAATGTTTCCTATTTAGTTAACAATTACAGGGCATTAAGAGACATAATGCATGTTCACAGAATGTCAGGGGTTGGGAAGGGCCCTGGAAAGCTCATCCAGTGCAATCCCCCCATGGAGCAGGAACACCCAGATGAGGTTACACAGGAAGGTGTCCAGGCGGGTTGGAATGTCTGCACAGAAGGAGACTCCACAACCCCCCTGGGCAGCCTGTTTCAGGCTCTGCCACCCTCACTGAGAAGCAGTTTCTTCTTAAATTTAAGTGGAACCTCTTGTGTTCCAGTTTCTACCCATTGCCCCTTGTCCTGTCACTGGTTGTCACCAGAAGAGCCTGGCTCCGTCCTCCTGACACTCCCCCTTTCCATATTGATCCCCAGGAATGAGTCCCCCCTCAGTGTCCTCTTGTCCAGCTCCAGAGCCCCAGCTCCCTCAGCCTTTCCTCACACGGGAGATGCTCCACTCCCTGCAGCATCTTGGTGGCTGCGCTGGACTCTCTCCAGCAGTTCCCTGTCCTGCTGGAACTGAGGGGCCACAACTGGACACAATATCCCAGATGTTCCATGATTTGGATAACTCAGATTGAAACTGCTGGTTTGATTGTATTTCTTCCTTTATTGTTTTTACCTGTGGGTTTCAGAGGAACGCTCTTCAAGCAGTATCTCCTGCCACCATGGAGGTGTTGATGCGTGTTCTGGCCGACTGTGACAGCTGGGATGACAGGAGCCCCGAGGAGGTGAGCAGGAAGGCAGAGCTGACTCTGCAGTGCCTGACAGAAGTTGTCCATATCCTCCTGACCAGCAGTTCTGACCAGCGGCAAGTGGAGACAAGCACAATATTGGAGAACTATTTCCAGTTGCTTAATTCAGACCATTCAGCTTTACCTAATCCCAGGCGATGCAGGCAGTGGGAAAGCAGGTTCATAGCACTGCAGATCCAAATGCTGAGTAAGTACTCAATTGTGCAGTTCCTTTAAACATCTCTTGATAACTCTGAAACAAGCAATGATTGAACCGTGATAGTAGTATGACTGAATGTTCCACTAAAAACATTGACTTGGAGAAGCAATTGAAATATTTTGCATATGTCGTCATTGACATTACTTCAGATCTATTCTTATTTAATCATTCACTACAAAAAACAACACAAGAAACCATATTGAATTGCTACCATTTAACCAGGGCATCAAGGTTCACAGACTGCCCATCTCAATTTTAAAAAAAGCAAAACAACCCAAAAAACCAACAACTTTTGCCAGGCAATAGCTATTACTGATCAGCACCTTAGTAATGGCAGAATAAGATGGGTCTGTACTGAAAGGCCCATGTGGTGGCTGTTTTGTGATTGTTCGCCTTTAAATGGCATTGTTGTAAACATTGGCCAAAGGTGATGGTCTGAAACACTTGGGTTTAAGTCATTGGATAAGGATTTGGGATTTGGATTTTTTCCACTTTGTTCACAATGGGTAATAGAAATAAAGGTATTTCTTTTCACAAACTTCCAAGAAAACTGAGGAATAGTACCCAGGCAATGAAGAATGCTTACAATATAAGGCTGCTGTAGAATGCACAGTAATGGCTTGATGAGAAAGCGAGCATTTGTGTTTTAAATAAAAGGCCTGCTGCTTATGTACTCACAAGTGGCGGTAACAGAGCCCCAAAGCAATCCAAGATATTTGGCAGCTCAATTTTTCTCTAGGTATAGTAGGTAACGTGATAATTTTTACAGCATCAAAACGTTTAGCTTTAGGCCTAGCACTCTGTGCTTAAAATACACATCATTCTTTATCAAAGAATTCACAGCACAGTTTGTGATACATTTTTTTTTCTTCATATTTATTATGTAACGTGCAGAAAAAATGCTTGATGGATTTGGGAAGTGTTTTGTCTTTGATGCCAGTTCTGTTTTAATTTTATAGATACCATCACAGCCATGTTAGACTGCACAGATAGGCCTGTTCTGCAGGCGATTTTCCTTAACAGTAACTGCTTTGAGCATCTCATTCGACTGTTGCAGAACTGCAAGGTAAATTTTCCCTTATCAGCAAATTTTTAACAAAATCTATCCTGTGGTATTGCAGATATATTCATTACCTTTGTGTCTTCTGTCTGAATTAGATGCAATTTTATAGTGTCTACATACTGGAAGTAAAACTTTGGATCAATTAGTGCCACTAGTGCCATGAAAGTTCTGAAAGATCCAAGTTACTTTAAAATCTTTTTGTCGTTATTGTTGTTGTTATGAGGGTTATTTTGTGTGTGTGGTTTTGTTTGGTTGGTTTTGGTTTTAACGTTCTGTCACTGGATTGCTAGGGAGTCCCAGGTGCTGCCAGGTGGAGGTGTGAATTCTAATTTCAGAGGGATATTGTTCTATTTTAAAAAAAGACCTTGCCAATGTGCCTTTAAGCGTTTCAAAATATTTGGGTCTTGTGTAGCTGACATAAAACATGAGCTCAAGCTGTTACAAATGTTCTTCAATTGTTCTTCTCCGTAGGATTAGTGTTTACATAGATGTTGTGTTTTCATCTCAGTCTCAGATGGTCATATTAGAATATGCAAGCTATAGTGTCTTCCAGTAATTGCTTCATGGCTTCATAGATGTCATTTTTCCCTGTGCCAAAGGACGTAGCTGTGATGTAACTCTGTGGAATATTTGATTTCTCTTTTTGTGATATGTTGGTCACATAGCTCTTTTGAGCTCTTCTAATGCTAGATAATTTAATGGTAGCTACAGTATGCAATTTGATTCAAATCCATTTAGATTTTGGATTAGAACATAGTGCAGTGATATATTAGAAATAAATGTGCTTGGATTATGTCTTAGCTGTAGTTATAATCAGTGGCAGAATGCCAACTGACTTGAAGTGTTTTGAATACTGTACGTGGTTTTTAATCTTCTCGTGAAAATACATTGCTTGACCTTTCCATTCTCCTCTGTTTAGAAGTCTGTGCCTATTTTTGTACTGACCTTGTACTCCGTAAGAAGTGTATTTTTTAGTTTCTTCCTAAATTATCAAGCAGTGCGATGTTTACCTATTTATGGAGACTCTGTGTTCCTGCTCTCATATGAACAAGTGGTGGAATTTAAGAAAGCAGGAACAGCTACGCTATTTTTGCAGCTTGCTCCTTTATTTTTATTCTGCCTATGTACACTCTTCTAAGGGTTTTTCCGGTGATAGTTTCACATATTACTGTGATTGGACATTAGTGCTGCCAGTTTGCTACATAGTGGGTTTTTTTAACCTTTTCCAGTCAAAATATCCCCAAAGATGAGAAGTGTGCAGAGGGTGAAGGCTGGGAAGTCGTGTGTCTTTTCCAATATACTTGTATCTGCATTCTTTTTCAAAGCCAAATAGGGAAGATGAATTTAGCTGTGCAATTAGGATTTCTCCTTATTAGCTGGGGGTAGAGACCCTCTTTCTAGATCTTTTTCTTTACTTATGAAACTTTTGCTACTGGATTCACCAGCAAGCAGTGTAAAGTGCAGTTCTGCAGCTCCACAGTCAGCAAGAAGAGTCCAGATATGGATCTAGAACTCAGAAAGCTGATGGATCTGCAGCAAATGTGACGTGCAAGAAACTTCCATGGAAAGGAGGGGGTGACGAAAATCCATACTGCTATATCTGCTATAGAAATCCCAGAGAACTTGGGGTATTTGGGGCCATACTTGTAGTCATACTTCCTAGTTCTTTGCATCTTTTTTTTCTTTCATATTTGCTGTTTTTAAGGCTTATGAGCAAACTGTATTCCCTTAATTATGCTCTAGGGTTAGAGATCTGCACAACAGCCTTTTGAAACTGCTCGGTTAAGTTTTGATGATCTGAATGTTGCTTTTTCCTGCAACATCCAAAAGAGGGATGGTACTTTGGAGGTACCAGGAGGTGCTTATCATATACTGAGGGTCATTTAATAAGCTGCTTTGTTGGGCCTGAATCTTTTCACATCGCCTAAACTCTCTTAAAGGTCAAACTTTGATCAAAGCACAATGACCTCTAGCAATATGGCTGGTTAAAAAAAATATTCTTTTCTGAACAGCTTTAAAATAGAAGAATTAAAACCATCTGGGCATTGTAATACAAGTTTATGCATCCATTTTACATGTGTTATCAGAATTGAAGTAACCCATGTGAATTTTTTTTTCATGTGTCTGTGTCTGCTTCCCTTTGTTCTTATTTCTGATTGTTAATGTTATAATCCTCTGAGGCATGTTATTGTTGTTCTGCCATATTAGGTGCCCTTGACCGTGAAGTACCTTTCAAAATGACTTGTATTTCTAACTATGTGCTTTCACACCTATGTAAGTCCAAGTAGTATCTTGAGTGTTGTTCTTCTGTTTCTTGTGATTTATGGAAGTTGATTTCTCAGGTTGTTCCTCGTCAGAGAGACTGTCTAGCACATAATGGAACAAAATGTATGAGGAAAAAGAAGTATTGTTCCTTTTTTTTAACTATTCAGCAAAAATACAGATTAATGGAGGATTGTGTCTCACCGGTGTGAGAATTCTTCTTTTTGGTGTGTATGTAAAATACAAGTCCAAGGCAGCCTCCACAGGTTTGGCTGCGGGTAACTGTTTAATGCAATTATATCCATTATTTTTGTCTCTGTTTCTACCAGCTGTTTTTAAATGCTAACAATAAAGTGGCAGACAAGAGTGAGAAAGACCTTGCCAACAAATTACTGACAGAAATGAATGAGGACCAGGTACCTACCTAACCTGTCTTTTGCTCCTGTTGAACTCAAGATACAATCACAGGAGAACTGATTCTTGTGCTTCACCTTAACCATCTTCTTTAAGCCTTCTGCAGCAAGATGAACTTGTGTTGCTGCATGCATCAGTATTTCCTGTCTCTGGAAAATAATTCTTCTGAATAACAGATTGAAATCAACCTCAGTTTTGTTCATCTGCTTCAAATTGCAGATATTTGCAATAGCTTGAGCCTCAGTTATGCTTTTATTAAGGAAAAGGTGAAGTACATAAATGGAATCCAAATGAATTCTATCAACCTGGTGGTGATTTTTTTCCCCCTCCCTTTCCTCTTTTTTTGCTTCTTTGTCTCAGCACTGTGGTGGTTTGGATTCTGGGGCCTTGTTTGTGAATCTCAATGGTTGTATTTGATGTCCTGATTCTTTGCTTGTCATCAAGAACAGATGTTCACAGAACAATGGACAGGCTGAATCAGGGAGGTAGGAATAGCCTGTTGCTTTAATTTTCCCCAAATATTGTGGAAAGTTTCAAGTGCAAATTGTTGTTGTATTAATTTTATAGTAGAATGATTTGTTCTAATTAAAAATGTAAAGAAATGCTAAATACAAGGTATAGTAATCTACAAACTGTGATTCTAACGAATAGCTTTGGCTTTTTTAGAAACGCAGGGTGACACTCTAGCCACATGTAAATGTTTCTTCACATCTAACACGGTCTTCAATTCTTGATACTTCGTTTTCAAAATATGTCTGATACGCATATATTTCAGAGATGATGAAACAGATTTTGTTTGCCCAGTTTTGCTAATTAGGTTTACTGATGGATGTGAAACAGTGCTCTGACATTTTTGTCCTTAAAACCACCATGAAAATATCAATGTGAACAAGAATGATAGAAAAAACCCTCAAAAGATAAGTTAAATTGGAAAAAGAGATGGTGGTCAATGCGATGAGGGCAGGGGTGAGGCAGCCCCCTTGCTGTGCTGGTGTGCCTTCTCTCTTCTAATTTGTGTGTGTGCGCTGCACTGGTGTGTAGGGACTTGGAAGGAAAAGACGATGCTTTATTTGAGCTGGCGGTGCCTGGTTGTCCAGCAGCACACACACACACATGCTGCAAGGGGTTTCCTAGTTTGTTTTCCTCCCTCCCTCTTGAGGTTGTCCATTAGCCGCATGAGGAAAACTTGTTTGTCCGTAAGAATATTTGAAGAGTGATGTGTGTTGTAAATGCCTCTCTTCTCTCAAAGTGTGTGCCTAGTTGTCTATTGTTATGTACTCCTGTGTAGACCTTGGGCTTATCTTCCCAGCAGTCAAGATTTCATGATTTTGGAAGCATGTTAGCGAGCTCTTGGTTTCCCTCCTGGCAGGAGGGCACCGTATAGATTTTGGAGCTGAACTCTCTTTGTGCATTTGTATATAACTTCTGTACCTGCTGCTTTCAGGTGTTTCAGGGCCACCTGGACCGCTTGGCAGTGTCAACCATTCAAGCCCTCACTGCAGTCATGCACAAGTCTCCAGCTGCTAAGGTAACAGTATCTATGAGAGGTCTGCTTGCAGGAGGCTTCTTGATCTTGTTCCCAGTTAGTGTTTTTATCACCGTATCTTGATGAACCTTGCTAATGAGGGTGTGCGGATTATGGTCATATGTTCCTGCCAGATTGGAATAGCTGATTAACATCCCTTATCCCTTTATTTGTGTCCAAAGGCTGGACATTGACCCATCTTTCTATCAGAACTAGAAGGTCAGAGCGTTAATGGCAGTTGGAACCTGTGTAAAGGAATTCCATGGTTACTTGCCCCAAGAACGTGTGGGGTAGAATTAGCTTTTAGGAAAACTTCCTTAGAACACTTTCTAATTTTTGAAGTGTTTAGAATGGGTAGTTTTTAATCAAGCTGGTCTAGGAAAACCTTTCACTCAAAAATTAATGTCTGAATACTTCTAATTCTCAATGTAATCATTTCATGGTGTAGTTTGCATTAGAAAAATAAAGCATTAGAAAAATAAAGCTTATAGTATTTTGTGATAGAATTAACATTTTGTTTATACCAAAGGAATTATGTTATAGGTAATTATTAAAATATAACTTTGATCTTTCATTTGTTTATCTGCATGCTGCGGTGAAATCCTTCTTATCTGCAGCATGCTGGCCATCACAAAGTGGACATTATCAAAAAGAGACTGCTAGCCTGTAAACGTCTTTCTTGCATTCTAATTATTTTGTATCTAGTATTGTATTAAATTAGAACCTGCTGCAGTGGATGAGCAATTTGTGTCCGTTTTATTTGTTAGTGAGACTGGGATTTTTATCCTCAGGAGGTCTTCAAGGAGAGGATTGGTTATGCACACATATATGAGGTATTAAAGTCGCTGGGTCAGCCCTCTCGAGAATTGCTGGAAGAACTCATGAATATGGTGAGACGTGCTTGCTTTGAATGCTAAAATGCTTACATCTTTTCAAGCTTTCGTCCTCTGGCTCTATTTTATTGTATTTCATGTCTGAGTTCTCTGCTGTTTTTCAGGCTGTTGAAGGCGACCACATGGCTGTTGGGATGCTTGGCATTAGTAACGTCCAGCCCTTATTGCTGCTTATCCAGTGGCTTCCAGAACTAGAGTCACACGACCTGCAGATTTTCATCTCAAATTGGTTGAGGCTAATCTGCTGTATTAACAGACAGAGTCGCGCCACGTGTGTCAATGCGAACATGGTCATCCGGATCATTGAGACGCTAAATTCCCACTCAGCGCTCCATTGTACTTGCGCAGAGAACTTGATTGCCCTTCTGGGCTCTTTGGGGAGCCAGTCAATGGGCTCAGAAGAACTGCTTCAACTCATACGGCTCCTGAGGACTGAGGAACCAAAACAAGCTCACCCGTACGTTGTTCCAACCATGCGAGCCATTCTGGCGATGGCACGGAAGCAGGGCATGGCCAGTGCCTTGCAGTACTTCAACCTGAACCACAGCATGGCCGGAATTGCTGTTCCATCAATTCATAAGTGGCCAGGCTCTGCGTTTTCTTTCAACGCTTGGCTCTGCCTTGACCAGGACCGGGTGGACCCCAGCATGACCAGCAAAAGTGGCAAGAGGAAGCAACTCTGTAGGTATAGTTACTATAACTGCTTGAACAGCACGAATCTGGGTCAGCTCTTCCCTGTGGCATATGGTTCCCTATGACATGTGGTACTCCTGTTTATCTTCATAGAATGCGATATGTGTCGCTTGGTTTGTGAAAAGGAGCAGTGTCATCTGTCACCAGAGCAAGGCTGTGTTACAGAAACAAGCTTGTAGTTTCTCAGTTTGTAATGTTTCTTTGTCTACGGTTTCAACTCCAAATTGTATTAAGGTTCATAGCTCAACCAAAAAAAACCCAAAAGAGCTAAAAAACCCACACTCCAAAAGAGAGCAGCCTTCCCATTGTGTCCTGTAAAGGTAATGAAGTGCGTTTCCTATATTAGAGTGCAACAAAAGGACACCCTCATTTGCTTAAGTAGCAGTCATTGACACAGATGGTTCTCAGTATAACTTCTCTTTCTAGGTACTAGCCTTCAGCAGCAAACAAAATGCAGAAGGGGAGAATACCAGCTGAAGAGTCTTTTGCTCCCTTCAGTCCATTTTACTGCACAGCAGTTTCAAGGGAAATGTTGAAGAATGCAATTCTAGTCGTAACAGAATTGGTATTTTCAAACCCCCTGTGTCTTAGAGTGTTACTTCTGCTTATCAGTAACCACAGAGGCAGGTGGAGACCCCTTGGATTTGCATGGCTGCCCTGTGTGTTTGGGTAGCAGAGTCCCACTGCAGTTCTGAAGTAGACTGTAGTTCTAGAAAATTGCAGTGGAATTGCCCTGCAAAGTAAAAAAGCTGTGATTGGATTTCCATGCGATGCTATTATACCAATAGCTGACTGCTTTTCTGTCATTTGATGTACAATATTGAAGACATCATTCTAGTTTTGGGAATCTAGAACAGTAGTGCATTGAAATGAATAATAATTTTAAAAGGAAATGTTTAAATATTCCAGTTTCAGCTTGAAATGCTAAACACAGAACTAAATCTAAATCATTAAAATTTGATCTAGCTGGTATGTTTTACAGTGTTTAACTGTAAGATAGCTTATATTTGTTGAGGTTGGCTGTAATATTCACGTGCTCTGTGTGTGTATGTGTGGTTTTTATTGATAGATGCAGATATTTGATAGTGCAGTAGTTAAAGCACCTGCTTGGAATACTGGTGCCTAAGGATGTGTAGCAGGTTTTGATAGCTGTTCAAAATTTATATATAGTTTTTCATACTCAAGTGCTTAAAAATTGGAAGGTTTCTCAATATTGGCAGCTCTACCAGGGGCTGTCAGACACAATTTCGCTGATAGAAAACAGCAGAGGTTGCAGGCCAGTCTGTTTATTACAATATTGTAGCTTCCAGAGTCTGCAGTGGGCAGGACTTTGCAGCAGAACCAGCTTGAGCTGTGTGGGTCAAACTGAAGCATTATTTGCTGGGACCAGGGTTATGTTCTCAAGTAAAAGATGGATGCTACAAGCTGCTCTGCGAGCTTTGTGGATCACCTTTTAGCCTGCATGTCCTGTGCCTTGGGGTCCCTCCTATGAGGCACTTCTTCGTCTTGTTTTTTCTGGAAGAATAGTAGGAGCCAGTCAAGTAGTAGATATTGGACCAGTGACAACGACTTAAGTTGGTTTGCTCCTTACTGAATGTACTATTAGGTGACTTCCAGTAGTTTTGATGAAGTAAGTACTTGATTGTGTGTTTTGTTGTCTTTTTCTTTAGCTTTTTCACAGGAAGTGGCATGGGGTTTGAAGCATTTATTACATGCTCTGGGGTACTGGTGGTTGCAGTTTGCACAAAGAGGGAATATGCAACAGTGATGCTGCCTGACCATTGTTTTTTTGACTCTCTCTGGGTAAGATTTGATACTGAAAAACTCTTTGTTCAGGATAGTGCTGATAGCTCAGAAGTCAAAGTCCTTTTTTTTTCAGTTGTTTTACAAATGATCTATTTTATTGTATTTAAATAATTCATTGCATAAGAACAGACCTAATATCTAATAATGCAAGCAATTTCCATGTAGTTTAGTGATTGATTGAGCTAAGTTATGGCTATGTTATTAGGTATTTGTTATTGAGAAGCTGGTGACAGCATTGTGCTTAGAGATCTTTTTAACATGCAGAATTCTTTTATATTAAATTATAACAAGCATAGGTGGCTGCGGTGCTATGTAATTTGATAAAATGTGCTCCTTTGTTTCTTCCTTGCCTTTTTCTACTCCCATACTTAAGCACTAATGTGAAAGAGCTGTATCTCTCTCCCTTCAAAAACCTGTTTGCATGTAAACTACTTTAAAATGGAAGCAGCTGACAGGTGGTCTTATCTTGTTGTTGTTTTGGATTTATTCTCTTAAGTGATTTCCTCACCAGATTAGCAGAGCTGAAGTTGAATAGTACCATACAGTCATCTCACTGCTTTTTAATGATGACCTCCTTACTTTATGTTGCTTAACCAGCACAACGTAACTATTGTTCACATGCCTGGCAAGAGGCCCTTTGGTCAGAGCCTCGTGTACATCTACGTCAACGGGCAGCAGAAGGTCTCTGCCCCACTTCGATTCCCTGCCATGAATGAAGTAAGTTCAGCTTCTGAGTCATACCCTGTCCCGACGCGCTCTCGTGGAACACTGAGAACATAGTTGGCTTTTTTCATTTTGGAAATTGTATAAGAGCTTAAGATAGCTTAGCCTACTGCTAATAAACTACTGTTCAACTTTGGACAGTGTCCAGAGTATCAATTTGGAATATAACCATTCATTGTTGCTTGTTTAGTCATCTCAGTTTAAAAATGAAATAACAGATTACCATGATTAGATTGTGGGGTTTTCCCCAACATAGTTACCTGAGAATACTGACATAATTTATGATGGGTAATCGTAACAAACCACACATCTGCCCTCAGGATTCATGTGGCCGTACTTAATGAGGAATATTCCCTGTTGTTTTCAACAGTAATGGTTTTTTACTTGTATTTTCTGTATGTTCCCTTAATAGCCTAATCTCATGCCTGCTTTGTTAGCTGGATAAGCAGTTTACACACAGTTAATCTAACCATCTGAACATGTCCTCATTTAGCCTAAAAAAAGAAAAAAACAGCAAAGTATATGTCCAGTTTAGTTTTCTTTATAAGCATTGTCCATTCTTTTTTGTGGAACAAATACCATTTAACCTGGGCTACAATGCTGAATATTCTCTGTCTTTTTAAAGTTCCAATTTGGTATTTGTTAAATGTGTTGACCAAACACTTAAATCGGACATAATCGTAGCAAAATCAGTATAACACTTTAAAAATGAGTGTAAATGTAATTTCCATTGCAAGATAAAACTCTGGATTTTGGCCCATCTTTAGAATAAGCACTGTAAACACCAAGGTAGCTAAAACCATGGCAAGTAAGGTTTATTTAGTTAGATTTACTTTGTCAACTGTGGCAAAAAGAAAAAAGAGGTTAGATTTACAGTATGTGTTTTGTGTTCTTTCTTCCATGTGTGACTTTCCAGTCTTTCACGTCTTGCTGCATTGGTTCTGCTGGCCAAAGAACAACTACTCCTCCTCCATCTCAGATACCAGATCCACCTTTTTCCTCCCCTGTGCTGCCCCATCGGACGTCGCTCGGGGGCATCCTCTCTGCTGGGAGTTGGGGCGGGATGCTTGGAAAACCAGAGCTCATCACCAAGATGATCTCAGCAGGGACTCAGGACAGTGAATGGGGATGTCCAACATCTTTGGAGGGCCACCTTGGGTCAGTGATCATCTTTCATGAAGCACTGCAGCCTCCTCAGGTGAAAGCGTTGTATTTAGCAGGTGAGTGGTGATTGTACTGGTTTTTGTGGAATGAAAGGGATGAGTTATGGAGAAGACCCCGTGGAGCTTAGCTCTACATAGACACATAAAGAAGTTACAATCCAGAAGAATTGCAGAGCTGGCCTGCGTGAGAGCACCTGATAACAATTAAACTTAAAATGGAATGATAAATATTTTGTTACTTTTATTTAAAGTGTTATGTTTGCAATAAGCTCATCTATCTGTCATATGCACAGACCTGCAAAAATATAAACATGAGGTAGTATTTTCATTTTTAAGTTCTTAATTTTTGCTACTGTTTGCCCACACTTGAGTTTGCCATTGAGACTCTTTAAAGTATTGCCCTTGTTTTGATAGGCTGCTTACAGGTGACGTACGCTTGGGGATTTTTCCATAAGAATTAATTGATAATTAAGGGGTTATTTTTAAGAAACATTCTGATAAGCTCTGTTTTGTAGTTCAAGGTGTTAAGGTATTAAATTTCATAATGACTTGGGGTTGTTAGAGATTAGCATGAAAACACTTCCATCATTTAAAGGAAATATTTTGCATTACTAAACAAAAGCTCTCTTGAAGGTTACTAATTTTCTGAACATTTGAGCTTGATGACAGAGATTGGTGACAAATACGAGGTAGATATTTGTAAAGAGAGAAATATTAGATCTGTTTGAATGTAAAAAAAAATACCCTTTGTATAGTTTAGGTATGGTTTAGAATATCCTATGTGTTGCAACGAAGCATAGTAGTATAAAATCTGTGAATTATTGAACTGCATTGATATCCAGTGTATTCTTAAATATATATGTTATAAAGATATACTTGATGTATCGTTTTAGATGTATATATATATATTTATATTTTAATAGGTCCAAACTGTTTAACTCCATGGAAGTCTCAAGAGGCTGAAGTAGCAGATCTCCCCAGTAAGGTTCTTCTTCATTATACACCAAAGGTATGAAATAATACATAGCTTCTCTGTGATTTCACAGCGTGCAGTAATCTCAGAATATGTTCTAGATGGTCTCTTTATTTTTTTTGCTGTTGCTGTTTCATAGAACAGGTGAGCATACCATCTTTACACTGTGCTTATTTTGGGAAGATAAAGAGCAATAAGAGCTTGCTTAAACTGTAGTCTTTAGCAGAGATAAAAGATTTTTCTCTTGTTTGGCAAAACAACAGAATTGTCTTGTACAATTGTGAATATCAAATCTAAGATAACATATATGATGTTTCAGCCTCTTCATTTGTTTAACAGGCCTGCAGAAACCAAATTTGTCTTGACCTGTCTGCAAATCTTTTCCATGGAAGACTAGCTGGAAACAAAGTAGTAAACTGGGACATCAAGGTAAATGCATACTGAAGAAGCAGAACCTGATGTAAATACGGCAGTGGAAGTTGTGTATGTTCAGCTAACTTTTGGAATGCTGGAAGTTATTATCATACTGCAAATGACATTTAGCAGACACAGCATGTTTTTTGTAATGGACATGAATGGGTTAATCCTGTAGCTGGAGTAGTATTACACTTATTGAGAACTTACAAGTCCTACTGCTCTTAATGTCACAGGTAATGCATTAAGTTATATTGGTAGCTGACTATTCTTCATAACCTATTCAATGCATGTTGCATATTGAAAGCATTTCATCATCTCTAGGGAATTCTGTCATGGTTTTCTTACAGTCTTAAACTCTGAATTAGATGAAGATTAGTGGGGTTAAGTTAACACTTGGGACTTTCTGCTATGTTAGACATATAAAAAATATTATAGAATTACAGATGACAAGGTCTGGAGTTAAAATAGTACAAGAATCTAGCATTTTTTAAAGAGAGAAGTTAATGTAGTTATCTTATTTACTTCTGGTTTTGGGTTGGCACAGTCCAAAAGGCTCATTTCAGAGAAAACAACAAATATTCACTGAAGTGTTGAACCTTATTCTGTCTCTGCTGTACACTAATTGACCAATACTTTTTCCTTACTATTGGATACATTGGGATATCTGATTCTTACAAGCTATGCAAATCATCTTTGTTCAACTTTTGCTAGCAGTTGTAATCACAGCAATACTGTTATATTAGTATGGGAGCTTAAGAATTAACATTTTCTGGCTAAACCTGCTTGTAGTTTCCTGCTCAAACACTCCGTTATAGCAAAACTGTCCTATATCTTGATTTTTGTTTTCTTAACCAACACATAAGGTCCTTACGTCCTTCTGATAAAGCAGTTAATTTCATAGTCTCATGCCACTGACGGTATTATATGCCCATTGGATGTCTTCTGTGTAAAACAGCAAATAGCCTCTACTTGCTACTTCATGGAGAAGAGGAGGAAACCATGAAACGCACTCCAGCTTAATAAATACCACCATGTACCTGTTTGCTTTTTTGTTCCCTGATCACTAGCACATATGAATGTAAAAATCAGTCAGGCTTGCTCTGTGCAGGAGGAAATCAAGTTATGTGCAGCATCAGAGTTTGATCCAGAAACAGTGACACAAGTAAGGATTTATTTATTTTAAATTTAGGTAGAATACATCCACTTTTGTTTTATAGGCAGAATCTTCGATTAAGGGCTCTTAGCTTTAAGAAAAAATGAAATCCAAAGTCTGAGTGTAGAAAACTTGTCACTAGAATACCACTTTCTTTTTTCTTTAAGGAAAAATGTATGTACAAATAAATAATCTACTCTACTAGCAAACTCATTACTGAGGAAATATTGTTGGACCTACACTGTGCATATGCTGATTTATGGAGATTAATGTTAAGAAAATTCAGACTCTTGCTAGTTGATTTTGCCATGATACAAACAGTTTGAAAAGACTGAAGTTTGTTCTCTTCGCTCAGTAGTGGGAAGAGGGGTGGGTGTGGAGTGCTTGTGTCTCTAGCTGTATGTTGTGAATACAGGTTTTAGGAGAATCATTCATTAACAAACATGGTGGGGTTTAGCACCCTCTTGAGGAGAAAACCCTGAGGTTCCTTTTATTTGGAGGAAATTTCTTTTACATAGTTTTGGGGCTTTCATTTTTGCTGATGTTTTCCCTCCTTTTTCTCTTGATTTAGGATATGATCAACTGTATTGGTGGAATAAACGTGCTGTTTCCACTGCTGGAGCAGATCAGTTTTCTTGGTGCGCCGATACCTGAGAAGCCTGAAGGGGAAACTCTCCCTCCAGAACTACTTACTCCTGTAGAGGGAGACTGGGTGGTGATGCCATCCACAAAGGCGTCAGGTGGGCAAGTACAGCTGAACTGAAAGGATTTTTAAGATTGATTTAAGGAGTCTTTCTGTGAGTGGCAGAAAGCTGTTTGATTGTGTGCTGGCTTTTTTAGTATGCAAAGCTGAAAGGCTCTTTCTGTTCCTGGGTATCTGACATGGATGCTGAATACTAGGAGTTCAGCACTATGTAAAATTAACTTATTAGCATATTTCAAATATAGATATGTTTAATAGCATATTTTTCCTTTTCATAGTTTACTATTACATTAGTGTAAAAGTGTGCAGGTTTAAAATTGCTGTTCTGAAACGTTTGTTCTGATTATTTTGAGAAATGATGTTTGATGCAAAGCCTACTAATATCAATAATAAGAGCTTTCCTACAACTCAAGCACTGGGTCCAAAAGCCACACAGAGACTTAGCAGCATCAGCACAGTACTGTTTAGCCATTAGCCAACCTTTTATGTTCTTAGGAAAACGCTCAGACACCTACCTCTTCCACACGCTGTCAGATTTTAGTATTATATTTTCTAGAAAACGAAAAGAAAGCTTTAAGAATAGATTCTTTAAAGCTGTCCTAATATTAAGAATGAACTTTCATCTCAACAGAAACCACTGGGAAATCAGACCTTGCAAGGAAAACACACATTTTTTTTGTTTCAAATATTAGATGATGAAGTAAAGTAAATAAAATATTATGTCTGTCATGGCTAGAAAGTGTCACTTTGCAACTCCAGAGGGAGAATAACTGCAGCATACGTAAAATGTTGTAACTGAAAGAGAAGTTTGTCTGTAACCTACGGCCAGATGGATAAAGCAACTGAAGTCAGGACTGGGGTGACTGGGGTCACTTTATTCTGGAGCAGCATGGAATGTCTGTGACTCTGCCCTGGAAAAATGTAAATACAACCTACAGCTAGGGAATGAACAGAAAAAGAGTTGAAACATTCAGGAAATAGTGAGGAATACAAACTCTTGATTTTACTTCTTCCCCTCTACTTTTATGCAGTGGTCCAACAATAAACCATGAGGCTTTGGCTGCTGTTCTGTTTTGCAGAAGCTCGCCTGGAGGAGAATGTTGTTGCAACTTTCATCTTGATGATAAAACACTTTATTCAGAGACACCATGTCAATCAAGAAAATCTCATCCACTCCCATGGAGTTGCCACCCTAGGAGCCTTGTTACAGAAGGTGAGCACGTTTGAATCACAGAATCACAGAATGTCAGGGGTTGGAAGGGACCTCGAAAGCTCATCCAGTCTAATCTCCCCACCGGAGCAGGAACACCCAGATGAGGTTACACAGAAAGGTGTCCAGGCGGGTTGGAATGTCTCCAGAGTAGGAGACTCCACAACCTCCCTGGGCAGCCTGGGAATGTTCTGTTGGATCCTGGTAACAGTGTTCTGTTACCCTCACCAGGAAGAAGTTTCTTCTCAAATTCAAGTGGAACCTCCTGTGTTCCAGTTTGAACCCATTACCCCTTGTCCTACTATTGGTTGTCACCGAGAAGAGCCTGGCTCCATCCTCCTGACACTCACCCTTTATACATTTGTAAACATTAATAAGATCACCCCTCAGTGTCCTCTTGTCCAGCTCCAGAGCCCCATCTCCCTCAGCCTTTCCTCATACGGGAGATGCTCCACTCCCTGCAGCATCTTGGTGGCTGCGCTGGACTCTCTCCAGCAGTTTCCTGTCCTGCTGGAACTGAGGGGCCACAACTGGACACAATATTCCAGGTGTGGTCTCCCCAGGGCAGAGCAGAGGGGCAGGAGAACCTCTCTGACCTACTGACCACCCCCTTCTAACCCACCCCAGGTACCATTGGCCTTCCTGGCCACAAGGGCCCAGTGCTGGCTCATGGTCATCCTGCTGTCCCCAAGATTATACTGGAACCTGGGGTTGTTCCTGCCCAGATTCAAGACTCTACACTTTCCCTTGTTATATATCATTAAATTTTTCCCCGCCCAACTCTCCAGCCTGTCCAGGTCTCTGATGGCAGCACAGCCTCTGGCGTGTCAGCCACTGCTCCCAGCTTGGTGTCATCAGCAAACTTGCTGACAGTCACTCTATTCCCTCATCCAAATAATTGATGAATATATTGAATAATACAGGCCCCAGCACTGCCCCCTGAGGCACTGCACTGGATACAGGCCTCAACTGGACTCTGCCCCATTGACCACGACTCTCTGGCTTCTTCCCTTCAGCCATTTCACAGTCACCTTACTACCCGCTCATCCAGACCGCACTCCCTCAGTTTAGCTGTGAGGATGCTGTGGGAGACTGTGTCAAATGCCTCAAGTCAAGGTAGATCACGTCCACTGCTCTGCCATCATCCATCCATCTTGTTATGTCCTCATAAAAGTCACTGAGGTTGGTCAAGCACGACTTCCCCTTGGTGAAGCCATGTTTGAGACACATCCTTTAGAAATGGAAGTTAGGGATGAGGTCCTGATTTCTTGGAAAAGTTCTTAGTTTGGCCAGGATGCGAGGGTCTTCAAAGGTCCCCTTAGTACCTACTTTTCTTTCTCATGTTTCTGAAAACAGAGAGACATGAGAAGCTAGTGTTTTGTCTTTTTTTTATTTTCTGCTTTTTTGGTTATAGATACTCTGTATGATTCTTCAGACTACCCTGGGTTTGTGTTTATTGTATTGCTTTAATGGAAGAAGACATTGCTGTAGAAGACAAAGAATCCCAAAATTTGGCTTGAAAAAACATGAAGTTTGTTAGGAGATTGAATGCTAACAGCTGCTGTTATTTTGAAAGGTGCCAAGCAACTTAATGGATGTGAATGTACTGATGGCTGTGCAGTTGCTGATAGAACAAGTTTCAGTAGAAAAGAACATGCAGCTTTTGCAGCAGATGTATCAACACTTGCTTTTTGACTTCAGTATCTGGAACAGCGGGGACTTCCCCTTCAGAATTGGTGAGCTCTGCAACTTGGGCAACTGTGCAAAGACACAGTACCCTTCACGTCACATAAACCTTTATCTGGGTTCTAATAGAAAACTTTATATTGTAGGGCATATACAGTATCTTTCTACCATTATCAAAGACAGTAGAAGAGTCTTCAGGAAGAAATATGGTGTGCAGTTTCTTCTAGACACACTCAGGATTTATTATGGGTATGAGTTTCACCTCTTCTTAACTCCTCCTTATTTTATATTATTTTATGTGGCTGTTGTTTGTTTATGTTTGTTTGTTTGGGGGTTATTTTTGTTTGGTTTGGGTTTTGTTGGTTTTTTTGGGGGGGCAGGAGGGGGGTTGTTTTGGGTTTTGTTTTTTGTTTGTTTTTCCCCAACATCCCAGTGAGCAAATTAATAAATAAAACTGCAGGTTGACTTTTGATCGTTGATTTAACTTTCAAAATTCAGGGGTTTTTTTAAATTTTTCCACTTAATTTCCTACTTTTCCATGACCTTAATTTTTATGATAGGCTTATATAAAATTTAGGTCAATGACACTAAAAACACTTGGAAAGGTTGTTAACAAGTCCTTCAACAAATATAACAAGTCATCAGCAAATTTGGTGATGACACCAAGTTGGGAGGGAGTGTGGAGCTGCTAGAAGGCAGGAGGCTCTGCAGAGGGATCTGGATAGGCTGGAAAAATGGGCTGGTTCCAATGGGCTGAAGTTCAACAAGGCCAAGTGCCGAGTGCTGCACTTTGGCCACAACAACCCCCTGTAGCGCTCCAGGCTGGGCACAGAGTGGCTGGAGAGCAGTCAGGCAGAAAGGGACCTGGGGGGACTAGTGGACAGGAAGCTCAACAGGAGCCATCGGTGTGCCCAGGTGGCCAAGAAGGCCAATGGTGTCCTGTCCTGTATCCAAACCAGCGTGGTCAGCAGGACAAGGGCAGTGATCCTTCCCCTGTGCTCTGCACTGGGGAGGCCACACTGAAGTATTGTGGTCAGTTCTGGGCCCCTCAGGTCAGGAAAGAGAGTGAAGTGCTGGAGCGGGTCCAGAGAAGAGCAACAAGACTGGGGAAGGGACTTGAACACAAGCCCTATGGGGAGAGGCTGAGGGAGCCGGGCTTGTTTAGTCTGGAGAAGAGGAGGCTTAGAGCTGAGCTCAGCACGCTCTAGAACTACCTGAAGGGCAGTTCTAGCCAGGTGGGGATTGGTCTCTTCTCCCAGGCAGTCAGCAATAGGACAAGGGGCCATGGGCTTCAACTCTGCCAGGGGAAATTGAGGCTGGAGATGAGAAAGGAATTCTGTGCAGAGAGAGTGGCCAGGCATTGGAATGGCTGCCCAGGGAGGTGCTGGACTCACCGGCCCTGGAGGTTTGTAAACTGAGATTGGACATCACACTTAGTGCCGGGATCTAGTCAATGGACTGGAGTTGGACCAAGGGTTGGACTTCATGGTCTCTGAGATCTTTTCCAACCCAGTTGATTCTGTGATTCAATCTTGTAATTTTATCAACAATGCAAATTAAGTCATAGATCATTATCATTATGAAAAGAGAGGGTGTTTATCATTTTAAACTATTTTGTTTTTTTATAGCCTTGTAGAATTTGAAGTAGGACTTTTTTAGGAATTCAAAATTTTAGCTTTCAGTCTTGGTGATTTCTGTCTGTATCTGTATGAATGTAGTTATGTCATTGAGGAAGACTGGCTAGAGACCTTGCTCTTTGCTTTAGAGGGTTGGGGTGGGAGGGACCTGAAATCCTGACCTGTATCCAGATCAGTCCAAGTCTACATTTCTGGGCCTTATAGACTTGGTAATTCTGATCTACTATTTCTTATTACTGTTTGGTTGCCTTACTTCAGTAGAAATTGGTGACCTGTGCCATGATATATAGGTAGGTGAAAAATTACAAAATTACAAAACTAGCACAATGAAATTACTGTTAATGAGGCATGAAGAACTTCCTTTGCTTTTCCTGTCTGTCATGTATAGCAGTGGCTGTAAAGACAGTGATTTGGCTCCTGATGACCTGAGAACAATACGGACGTCCCTCTATGGACTGATAAGGTATTTCCTGAGCAAATGTGGAACACATGAAGAAATACAGAGCATCATAGGATACATAGCTGCCACCACTGAAGAGGAGCAGGTATCCAATATGGTCTATGTTAGCTGTTTAAACTTTACGCATTTTGGTTTTGTTGTTTGGTGTTTAGAAACCTTGTGTCTAGTGTGCTTAAAAGAGGGGGGAAAGTGTTATTAACACAAGCAAAGTGTTATTTGATGCTGAGGCAGGTTATAGGAGCACACTCAAAAGCTGACGGTGCTCTGCAGATGGCCATACTTTCCAGGTTATTTTTTTTCCCTGAAGGGGGCAGAAAGAACATGATATGTAACACTGCCATTAGAAAACTTCTCTTAATTTACAAAACCAAATTAACTGGACTTCAACTCATCAGAAGTTGTAATGATGTCATTTCTATTTTGTAAATGCCAACTGAACTTGACCTCTAACTACAGTTTGATATAAGGTGTCCTATGTAGAGGAAAAAAAGGTATCCAAAAAATGTAATTTTAAATGGAGTAATATTGAGTAGACAAAATGTCTATTTTGTAACAAGCCAAAGGCAAAATTTCAAAGCCAATAAAACGTCCCCCAAATGGAGTATGCAGTCTGAATGAGCTGTGGATTAATTTAGTTGTCTTAATTTTATAGCTCTATGGAATTCTGGATGTTCTCTTCAGCCTACTTCATTCCAGCCCAGCCCCAGACCAGCTTTTTTTATTGCTCTTTGAACCAGGGAATGCTGATATTCTTTACGCTCTGTTATTGCACCAAAGATACTCTGACAGACTTAGAGAACTTGTTTTCAAGGTAATGAATTGAATTGTATGTTCTTAAATCGATCAATCGAACCTAAATTTGTGGTTTTGTCTGTAGTCTGACACTGCAGACGTGCATGCAATTGCAAAGATACTCATCCTCCACGTTTTCATTTTTTCTTTTCTGTTCTGTTAGCTATTCTGTTTACTGCCATAGTCACAATGGAATTAGTGTTCTCTTAAAGTATCGATACCTTTAAAAAAACAGTCCATGTTGCTTGAATTAGCTTACAAAGTAAACTTAAAAACAGTGGACCAGCATGTTATATCATACATATGAAGCTGAAGAGGTCTGGATGCTCCCTTGTGCTTATTTTGCATTTGTGTGTGCTTTTTCTTGCAGATTGTGGAAGAGATGCTAAAATGCACTAAAGTTTATGAACGTAGTAAGCACCGAATGAGACTCAGGGAGGTGGGGTACTCTGGACTGGGGCTCCTTCTGAATGAATCTGCGCTTACTGTTTCTCTTATTAAAAACCTTCTTAACCAAGTTCTGTATGCAGGTAATTGACAAGTGTTGTGTCTACCATTAATAAACTCCTCCTGCTCAGAGGCAAACTTATTGATTTTGTTTGTTTGTGCTTTGCTTTGTTTTCTTTTCAAGGAAAACCAGAGCTGTTACTTTACAGAGCTTTTCTATTCAAGGTTCCCATTAGTCTCAGCTAATATTGTGTTAGTTCCCTGAAGCTTGTTCCCTTTACTACCCCTGAATGTAGCAGTGACCTCCAAGGCAATTTGTAATATTTAGCTGTCACATTCTCTTGCATGATATAATTTGTGTTGTTTTTTCTTTCTGCCCTACAGATCCTGCTGTGAATTATAAAGATCTCCTAGCTGTAGTACATCTGGCTCATAGATCAGATATAAACATGAGAGTGGTCATCTGCAGAAAGGTTGGTAGTCTGCTAAAAACAGGAATGCTGTCCTTTAAGCCCATAAGCTGTACGGAATCCCAGAATGTCAGGGGTGGAAGGGCCCTGGAAAGCTCATCCAGTGCAATCCCCCCATGGAGCAGGAACACCCAGCTGAGGTTACACAGGAAGGTGTCCAGGCGGGTTGGAATGTCTGCAGAGAAGGAGTCTCCACAACCCCCCTGGGCAGCCTGTTCCAGGCTCTGCCACCCTCACCAGGAACAAGTTTCTTCTCAAATTCAAGTGGAACCTCTTGTGTTCCAGTTTGTACCCATTACCCCTTGTCCTGTCACTGGTTGTCACCGAGAAGAGCCTGGCTCCATCCTCCTGACACTCACCCTTTGTGATATCTTAATTATTTGAGGCTTTATTTGTTGCTACTGCTTTCGTTAGCAACGATTTACCTTAAAAAAGAAGCCCATCTGTCACTTAATGTTGAATTTTCTGTATCCCAGTCCTTTTAAGAACCAAAACACAAAGCAAAGCCTCTGTCATGATTCTCAAATAGCTGTATTTTCTACAAGTTAGAGATTGTAGACTCCTTGAGATACTGAGTTTTCTCAAAGGATGCATAAGACCATGATCAAAGTTTTGTATTCTTAATATCTTTTTTTGAAATAATATATTATGATTCAAAAGAGTGGTTGTGGCTGCAGGGAAGAGATAGGGAAGAAGCAGCGACTTTTTCTAAACCAAGCTCTCTCTGACTTTTATTGCCGAAATTAGTAGTAGCAAATGTAGCTGTGAGGCACTATATTGTCTATTAAGGTTTCTCAAAGTGAAAAAAGTGAAATTATCATATACATTATTGGAAAGCTATTAATATTGCAGCTTTCTTACTTTTATCTATTGAGTAGTTCCTAATCAAGCGTATTTTCTGGTCTAGATTTCTTTTTTTGCAGACTAATGGCTGAATTAGGATTATTTGTTGGGATAGTTGGCTTTTGCTGGAATTGGTACAGAAGAGTGGCTGGAATATGAGGACTTAGCAATGTGCTTTGGAAGCTTTTCTTCCCTGCTCCTGAGAAATTTTTCTTTATCCCTTTTTTTTTCCAAATATACTCTTTCTAATGAGAAAAATTATTTTACGGCTTGTTTGCTTATTATTAACTGTTTGTGGCTCTTTTACAAGAGCCTTAAAAAAGGCAAAAAGTTGTAGATTGTAAAATGTCTAATTGCAAAGCTAGAATGAATGCAGTGACCCACCAAAATTAATGTATAATCATGGGATATCTTCTGCTGTCCTCAGGTTTTGCACCTTTTGCATTCCCAGCTGGATGCAGCACAGCAGATTTCTCAGCAGTTGAGCTGGCAGGACACTTTGATTCGACTGTTCTTGAAAGAAAACTCAGTTGTCCAGATTGGCTTGAAAGAGACCAGGGCTGATTCCTCAAGGGAAGAGGAAAAAAAGCTTCCTGCTGAAGAGCTTCAGAAACATCAACCTGATAAGACAGAGGGAGACAAAACTGGAAGGAGAAAGGTTTTGGAGGTTGTCTAGACTAGAAGGGCTGTAAATATTTCTGTTCTTTTGTAGGGGGGTAATACTGAACTCATACAGTTACTTACCGACATCCTACTGTGTATAATGTGGAAAGGCATTGAAAAATCTGATGCTGCTGCTTGGATTGAGCGAGGGCAGGTGTTTTCTGCACTGACCAAACTGGGGATGTCTAATGAGTTGCTGCAACCTTCTGATGAAATAAAACTCAAGTGAGTGTCCGGTTCAAGGATGGATTGTTTCATCTCTTTTGAGGGAAAACAGGGAAAGGGGCTTTAGTGAAGCAGGGAAGGGGCGGGTGTTTCACAACAAGATGTACTTTTCTTCACATACTGTCAGAAGTATATTCTGCTACCTATTTAGTAGTATCACATGGTGATAAGGTTTTGAAAATGTATCGCTGGTTTTGTGAGCTTTTCGAAATCTCTTTTACCTCATTAATTTATCGAGAAGATGACAGTTATGTCACTGCAGACTAAGATGCTCAATTAAATACTTAATTGGATTTTTTTTAGGCCACTTACACTTAGAACGTATAATAATGACTTTGGGATTTTGTTTTCCATGCAGCTTGCTGGAGAAGATGTTAGAATGGTCAGTCACTGACAACAGAGATTCAAAAGCTCTCCCTGCACATGCTGAAAATGCCTTCATGCTCTTGCTAATTGTACAAGACTTCCTGCAGGCAGAAGGACTAGTTAATTCAAATTTATGGACAGAAAAGGTACAGTAACTACATAATGGAAGTACTGTATATGGGCTGAAATACTACTGAAAAAGTTGTCAGCTTGGATACTGCTGTTCCTTCTAGGCTTGTTTTTAAATGGTAGATACTACAGAGTGAGTGTCTGCAGTGGAATGGGTTAGCTTGCCCCTTAAGGAGTAAAAAAGCGTGAATACTTACCACAGGGAATATAGTTAATTTAGCAAATTAAATAGGCCTCTAAGTGGTGGTACTCTTTATTGAAAATCCAGGTATTTTTCAGACTGGAGAGGTATTTAGAAAATGTAGGAGCTAATGAAACAGTGTCAGTTGTAGCCTAAGCAGATTTTGCACCGTTTATCAGCAGGTATGATGCATTGTGTGTGTCCTGATTAAAAAAACCAGCCAAAACTCTGCTCTCAGTTGCAAGCTGAGAAATGTCACTTCTGGGCTTTGACCCCTGTTGGAAGTTCAACATAAGGTTGTGCATATATATGCAAATAACTCAGTTTTCTATATCAGAATCAGAAACATGAGATCTGTGGAAGAAAATTATAATCAACGCAATAGGTAATGTAAAGGAGCTTTCTGCCATCTGGCTCTTTCTCCTGCCTTTTAGATCCCCATCATTTGCCTCAACATTTGTGTCGTTTCTGGCAGTAGTCTTGTTTCCTTTGCTGAGTTGTCATTGCTTTTCCATTTTTCAAGGCTAAAGGGGAGAGGCATTGTATGGAGCCACCACCACTCTTTTACATTTCAGTAATTTATTAGGGAATGCATGAAGGTATAGTGGTTTTAAGCAAATACATCTGGATAGTGAAATGTGCCATTTACCTGCAAATACCTACCCTGGTGTAGAAATACTGAACAGAAAGGATTGCCTCCTATATTTTTTTAAAGACATTTATAGCTTGTTACACAGTTTCAGGTGTTTCACTAAATCAGATATTCATGAAGGAAGCCTTGTTTTCCTTCTCAAGGCACTCTGTGCATTGCTATTGCTGGTAAATTACTAGCATTACAGTCAAATAATTTAAAATACAAAGCAAGAGAATGAAGTCCTATCTATACTAAAGGCAGAAATTGCAAGTTGGTGTGAGATCTGTGCTATTTAGTAATAGTGTCTTTTCAGTTGTAGTAATCCTACTTGTGGAGCCTTTAGCTTTCCTAAGGAAATGACATTTACTGGACGTCAATTATAGGCAAAAACATATGCATATATACCACATGTTGGTTTTGGCTTTATTCAGGAGAGACACTTAAGTTTACTGTATGGAGCTAGAGATATTTTTTTGTAGTCAGGAATTGTTTTGCAGTGCGGTGTTCTGGGATAATTTTCTGGATTTGGGTAAGTTAGAGCTGTGAACACAGCCTCTTCTTCAGCTAGTTGAAATGATTGTGTTTCCAGCTGGAGTAGCTGTTGTGAATTTTATTTCACGCCAATCTGTTTTTGCAATAGCTCTTGGAAGAACTGGTGACTCTCATGGACAGCCTGTCCGTCTGGTACTCTGCTGGCCCAGAGGCAAACAGGCTTTCACAGGTACAAGTCCGGTTGCTCCTTGGATTCATTGCACAAGATAACCTACAGGTTGGTGGCAAATTCCTACTAGTAGTGCTGTGTTTTAAGCGCGTGTTTGTTGTAACTGTTGTGGTTTATGGGTGTCGAGGTTTTGATTGTGGGGTGACAATAAAACCGTGGCAGATGTATTGTTAACCTCCTCTCCCCCACAACTTCTGCCTTCAGCTCCTCCCTCTCCTCCCTTCGCACTCAGCACAGGCGATTGGGAGGGAAAGAAGGAGGGAGAGAAGAGAGTTGGAAAAATTAAAGATGTTTTACTAATGCTACTAAGAAGAATAGAGAAAATAAAACAAAATGTACAAAACCAATCTTGAAAGTCCCGGCAACTGCAGAGCCGGCACCCGAAGTCCTGAACTGGACTCTGCAGCCAACCGGAGCTGGATTCAGTCTGTCACTGGCCTCAGCTGGCAGGGACGACTCGCAAGGTCCTCTCCTAATGTCGGCCACAAGGAAAAGGGACAAGAATCCTCGTGATCTCCCATTTTTATATGTAGTATCACGTGAATGGGATGTTATACTAAGTTGGTCCATTTTTGGTCACCTATTTCTCCTTGCCCCTCTTGTGAGATGTGCATCCATCCTTATCAGTGACCTTGCATACCGTTGTTATGTCTACCAAAATATGTATCTAGCTTTGCAGGAAAATGCAGCTAATAAGAAGGCTTTAGCTGACATCTAGTGAGTTTGATGGCAGTCCTTCCTCCTTGTGCAGGGAAGATGTTTGCCTTAATTCTTACCATTTGCAAATTTACCCCGCAGTCTTGCCAATGTGCACCTTCTGAGCATGAGAACGAGGTAGAGGCCAAGCTGTTGGAAGCTGGGACTATGTAGGCACTACTAGTGGCAGTAAGATAGTGATTCTGATTGTGACGTTTTGTTTCTACCATAAAATACATCTATTTGTAGTTTGGGGTTTATGTATTTTAAGTGCACGTGAACCTGGACTGTTCTGCCAAATCAACATTTGGAGCAAAGTTAGCAGGGCTGTGCCTGGAATGAGCCCTTCAGAAAAGCCAGGCCTGTTAGTTTATGTTTGGGCTTGTCTTAATGCAGCTGTTTGTGGTTGCAGTGGACTCAGGTTTGGTCTATTACTTATGGATAAGTGGTCAGTGTCCATATTTGATGGATGTGTGCCTTAGGCTTCCCAGGATGCAGCCAGAATATGTCCATATTCCTGTGCTGGAAATCACTATTTTGAGTATTGCATTCATTTTTTGTTGTTTTTCTGTGTAGGTCTGTGCTATGGCAGCAGCCAAACTAAACACACTTCTTCAGACCAAAGTAGTTGAGAGCCAGCCCAAAGCGTGCTACATCCTGGGGAAGCTGGAAGGCATCTTGAGTAGATCAATTGAAAAGAAGACAGAAACTTACTCATTTTTGATTCCCCTTGTTCGGACATTGGTATCCAAGATTTATGAACTTCTTTTCATGAACCTGCATCTCCCTTCATTGCCTCCTACCAATGGCAGCCCATCTTTCTTTGAGGATTTTCAAGAATACTGCAGCTCTGCTGAGTGGCAAGTGTATATTGGCAAATATGTAAGTAGTAGATTATTTTCCATCATTTTCCCTCTCTTTTTAGCCACGAAAGCAGAGAAACTCATTCAGAAATCACATTGTGCTTTTTGTTTTGCTGGAACCAGATTATTCCAAATATGAAGCAGTATGAAGAGAATTCATTCAGACATGATCACGAGCAGATGACACTTTATTGGAGGGATTGTTCTGAAGCATTTATGGTGAACATGCACAAGCGAGACCGGGAGAGAGGAGAAAGTAAGCTTAAATTTCAGGTAAGGTTTTGAGTGAGTGCAAGTTTATCTTAGAACTATCTTGGGAGTTGCCTTCTAAAAGATGGAGAAACTGAATTCCAGGATGCTCCAATTCAAGTGATTGCAGGCAGGTTGATTAGTTTAAGATGTTACAGGCAATGTGACTTGATACACTTGTAGGATTTTCTTTTAATTATGTTCTTTCTATTTAAGAGTCTTATCTGTAAGCAGAATTATTTAAGAACATGAGGCCTTTCTCATAGTGCAGCAACCTGGAATTATGCTCAGATATAAGCTGCATGTTCTTTTACTTTGGTTTGAATTATTAAAATCTCTTATCCATTATGAGATGAGTCAGCGTGTGTGGTGTGTGTGTATGTTTTGTTTTGTGTGGGTTTTTTGTTTGGTTTGGTTTCGTTTTGTTTCATTTTTCTTTCGGTTTTTTTTGTTGTTGTTTTTGGTGGTGGTTGTTGTTTACCCTATTTCAATACAATGAAAGTGTTTAAAATACTGAACAGCTCCTATTTAACATGAAACTTTTGGAAAAACTGTTTCTCAACTGACTCAGTTTAGGCAGTAGAATTAAGCAGTAATTACAGCAAATATAGCTAAGTTACATTTCTCTTGTTTTCTCTTTGTCTACTGAATAAGGATCCTTATAGTAAGTCCTCTTTTATTCAAGTAGCTAAAGGAAGGATAGAATGAGAGTCACATTCTAGAACAGGAGTTTAAAGAAAAATCCTACCTGTTACAATAGGATTACCATACTGACCACTTTTCTGATGACGAAGAATTCTTTTCATCTGGATTCAGAATGGATAATACTTTCTTCACATCTTAAAGTCAAAGTTTGGTGCCTTTTCTTCCAGCACTAAGCTTCTTAAAATTTTCCTTGTAAGCATTACCTTAAATTTTCAGAAATTTTTACCGCTTAGGCTTCGTTGTTCCTTCTTAATTGGTGAGAATCCTTGCAAGCCACAAAACTGTGTTTTCAAAGGTCAGAGTTATTTCAGTGCTAGATCTGTTTTTAATGGTCTTTCAGGAGCATTTTGTGGAACCGTTCGGCAGAAAAGCTCGACAGGAAAATCTGCGCTACAACAGTATGTTAAAGCAACTTCACGGTCAACACACAGCTACTCTGAGACAGTGGAGAGCAGCCCAGCTCTACCTCCTCTCTGAACGTGGCCCTTGGGCTGAGATGTAAGAAGTTTTTAAATCAAACTGTATATGATACTTAAAAGGAGTTTGCTCACATGACTAACTTAACTGTTTCATGTGAACCGTGGCAGATTGACTCCGATAACAATTCTTGAGACGTAAAGTTAACATTCAGTGCATCTTTTATAACGTGTCCTGCATTTAGTTAGCAAAATGCAAAGTTTCAAGCATAGTGCCGAGGTAGTTTTCTGGGTACTCTTGCCAAGTGACCAAAAAAATTAGTTATCAGTGAAGTGATTGCAAAAACTTTTTGAGACATCCTACAGATAGGTGGCTCTGTTGGAAAAGAGATAACAGACTTGTTAAGAAAGACTTTGAGTTATTATGCGTTAAGTTGGTTTCAGTTTAAAATAATAATAATAGAAAATAAATACTGTTTGCAAAGTACTTTAGGTTCATCAGAACTGCAAGATGAAATATAAAATTAAAACGCAGTTTATTGCTTTTCTGTTTTACAGTGTACAAGTGGATGACCAGTATTTTTCTAAATATGTACTGTTTCGTAACGAATTCACATAGGTCTTTACCTTCTTTTAACTGTTTTTATGGATATTCTTGTATTCCAAGGGAACAGCGTCCTATTCACTGGAAACTTTCAAATGTGGAAAATTTTTCACGTATGAAACTAAAACTGGTGCAGAATTACAACTTCAACTCTCATCAGGATGCTAGTGACCTGAGAGATAATTTAGGTAAAGTTGGATTGTATTTGCTATTTCACTTGGGATTCTTCAGTCTTTACTGAAGAAAGATACACACTTTACTCTTTGTATTTAAGAATTGTATTTAAATACTCTTTGTATTTATTTCCTCTATAGTAAAATATGTGACGTAAGAGTGGTACTTTCACCTGAAACACCATCTTCCTACTGAGCAGAATTAATTTCCCCTTGTTTATTCAAATGTGAGTTTTTGTGCCAAAAAGTTAAAGAAAGCCTTTGGTTTAAAATAAACAGTCACACAGCTTTCTTGCATAAGATTGTTTCAAGAAAAGGACACAATGAGATCAGAGTATGCATGCACTATTTCTTTACAACCTTTTAGAGCTTATAATTAAAATGTGTAGATATGAAGCACTTTGTTTCAGAAATATGCCAAACAGCAGAGTTAGGGGTGCAAACTGTTATTTAAGTTAGGTGTGTTGGATGTCAAGACTTGAGACAAAAAAAATAACTCTTTTAAACCCAAGTAAGCAAAAAATAAATGCAGTGTATTTCCATGAAATCTGCACACTTTAACCATGTTTGACAGAACACTGCAAAATATTTTGTTGGAAATGTCCACATCAAAATTCAGTTTTCTAATGTGTTTGTGTCTTCCTGTTGTACTGTTACGATTTGATATGTATATCATGTAGTTCAGGGAGTATCTTTAGTGTTCTGCTTCTCCCAAAAGTATCTAAGAAGTCTTGTTATTTTTTACTCAGTTAAAACCAACATCTGGGCAGGAACAACCCCAGGTTCCAGTATAAGTTGGGGAATGACCTATTAGAGAGCAGTGTAGGGGAAAGGGACCTGGCGGTCCTGGGGACAGCAGGGTGACCATGAGCCAGCACTGGGCCCTTGTGGCCAGGAAGCCAATGGTACCTGGGGTGGGTTAGAAGGGGGTGGTCAGTAGGTCAGAGAGGTTCTCCTGCCCCTCTGCTCTGCCCTGGGGAGACCGCACCTGGAATATTGTGTCCAGTTGTGGCCCCTCAGTTCCAGCAGGACAGGGAACTGCTGGAGAGAGTCCAGCGCAGCCACCAAGATGCTGCAGGGAGTGGAGCATCTCCCGTGTGAGGAAAGGCTGAGGGAGCTGGGGCTCTGGAGCTGGACAAGAGGAGACTGAAGGGGGACTCATTCATGGGGATCAATATGGAAAGGGTGAGTGTCAGGAGGATGGAGCCAGGCTCTTCTGGTGACAACCAGGGACAGGACAAGGGGCAGTGGGTGCAAACTGGAACACAGGAGGTTCCACTTAAATTTGAGAAGAAACTTCTTCTCAGTGATGGTGACAGAGCCTGGCCCAGGCTGCCCAGGGAGGTTGTGGAGTCTCCTACTCTGGAAACATTCAAGCCCGCCTGGACACCTTCCTGTGTAACCTCATCTGGGTGTTCCTGCTCCATGGGAGGATTGCACTGGATGAGCTTTCGAGGTCCCTTCCGATCCCTGACATTCTGGGATTCTGTGTTTTGACAGCAGAAGATACACTCAGGAGTTCAGCTTTCCCAAAATGTTGTAGCAAACATTTTGTGAGCTGCAATATCTGTTTCTGACAGGTGTGCACCAGACACAGCCTTCTAGTGACTCTCTGCTGCTGGAGGTGGTGAAGCAGGTGAAAGTGAGTGACTTGGAAGATGATGTTCTTGAACTACCAGAAGAAGACACTGCAGCCAGTTCCAATTTGTAAGTACAGCAGAGTAGGACTGGGCATGTGATGTTGTGCGTGCATCTATGTGTGTCTGTGCTCTTGAAGTCCAGCAGAGAAGTGGTGCTTCTCTGAGTGATACTCATGTATTTTCTTGTACCATAAAGGTAATTAAACGCTTGTTTGTGGTGTGTCACGTCTGCAGACTTCTGGGTAACCATTTCTTCAAATACTTGTGACGGTAACTTTAGTCACATGAACCAGGACTTAGCGCTGCTCTGGGCCGGATAATTTAAGCACCCAGCAATTAAATAAGAAAGGGAAATGCAGCCTCATGTTTTTGTACTTCAGGGGAGGTCAAGTCCATTGTGCCCGATACTGAAATATCAAGCCTGAAGAGTGCTGCTATGAAATGGTGTTTTGTAGTCTAGTCTGGAACATGCAAGACTGCTGATGGAAGTACCTTCGTGTAGTCCTTTATGTTGTACTTTTAATGCCATTCAAATGTCATTATTTTCTGAACTGTACTCTTACCAAGTACCCAAGTAACTGCGTAATCTTCCTAACACTTAGTGGTATTTTTATAGGGATGAGAAGGATGAGCAAAGTCAGAAAGAAAAGCTGATATTGTCTGAAGACTGTGAACTCATTACAGTAATTAATGTGATACCTGGCAGGCTGGAGATCACTACCCAGCACATCTATTTCTTTGACAGCAGCATTGAAAAAGAGGAAGGTGAGTGTGATCAGTGTCTCTTTCTGTTCAGTGCAGTTCAGCATTCTGTTTTCAGTAGGCTGAGTTGGATTTTTTTTGAGACTGAGTGTCAAACTACTTATGAAGAGACAAGTTGTGCATTGGTACTTGAAATCAATATTGTACTTGGTGATCAGTAGCTGGCTGATCCCTTCAGAATCAAGAATCTGGAATTGTACTTGCTGAGCTGCTAAATGGATTCACCATTCTGAGTATTTCTTTAAAAAATTAACCTATTAAAAAAAATTAATTTTGTCTACAAAATGTTATTACCTCTAAATTTTTGGCACCTCCATGTTCTCCCTGACAAATGTTTCACTTTTACATTGATCAAAAAGTTGTAGTAAGTGATGATTAAAAGGTATGTGACCATCAATCACGTATACTATTTCAGTGAACTTTAATAGAATATACATAGCTGAGTATGAAAACAGTGACCTGAAATGTTTGACAAATACTGGTAAAATTTTCAAAACCAGTATATCAAGTAGTTGACCTTTTGGGAATTCTAAACATAAAAGCCTCTATTCAAGCCTGTTTAAGAGACTGAAGGGGGTTGGTTCATATTTTTTATCAACAGAATACATTTATGAAGTGACCTTGATCAGAAAGCAAAAACAATTATACACTCCATCAGATATTCCCTGCTGCCTCTTTCTTTCAGTAGAACAATAGCTGAAGTTACATTTTCCTAGTAAGATGGTTAATCAAGCCGCACATGAAATTGAGCTTTTCTAGGGATAACTCTGGGGTGATTGGAAATGATACTGCGTTATGTCTAAATGAAAAGTTTTTGATATAAGCCCAGTCAACAATTAAAATTGTCTTCCTAGGAGTAGGTTTTGATTTCAAATGGCACCTTTCTCAAATTCGAGAGATCCATTTGCGTCGGTACAACCTGAGGAGGTCAGCTTTGGAGATCTTCCTGACCGACCAAACCAACTATTTCCTCAACCTCAATAAGGAGGTAGGCAGTGGCATTGGCAGTGGTTCCTGGCGGCAGCGGCTCAGCTCGTAACTCCAAGAGGTCGCGCGCAAGGGGCGGAGCCTCGACGAGAATCCCGTTTTTTACAGCCTGATCAGATCTGACTGTGGGCATTCCAGGAGCTTCTCTGCACCCCCACCCTGGCTGTGGGTGCCCCTGAAGCCTCCAAACATCCCCCACACTGGCCGTGGGCGCCCAGCGGCTCCCTGGTGCCTTGGCACTCCCTTCTCTTAATGACCCTGGCCGGGGGCTCTGGGGCCAAACAAAAGCAGCTGTTGGCCTCAAGCAGCAGAGAGAGGGAGATGTGTCTACTCCTTCCATATCAAAGGAGGGAGGGGGAGAGAGGGGGGCTTGCATTCTGCCACAGTCAGTCCATGAATAGCTCCTATAAAATGTTGTGGACACTTGGGTTTGTGGGTTTTGTTTGTTCGTTTTTAGCAAATAATAATTTTGTAGGAAAAACATTGGTATAATTTTATTTGAAGAGCAGCAGTATTTCCTAGAAGACTTCTGTGGCAACAGTGATTTTTTTACTGTGTAGCATCTACACATAAGTGAAAAAATCTGCTTCATGTTATTTGTTGCCTTTGTATCCTGTAATTGAAGGATGTCATGTCCATCCATGTCCAAATGTTTTATGCAGCAAGAGATAGAAGTGTTTAAAGCATAATTGTATTCCGTTTATTTCACGTTTTAAGTAGCAGAGAAGCTGTTTACTTGTCAGCTTCAGTCTCTAGAATAATTGTTTTATTCATGCTACTTTCTAACAGGTACGCAACAAAGTATATAGTCGAATATTGTCACTGCGTTCTCCAAATATTTCTGGGACAAGATCTCTGCAGGAACTTTTTAAAGCTTCAGGTCTGATGCAGGTATGAGACTTCAGCACAAACGGTCTAAAGCATTCCTCTGCTTCCTGAAGGAGTCCTGGAACATCCTGGACTACTGATTTGGCTTTTTTCCCCCAGTGTTTAGATGGCGACTGCCAATTTCTGTACCTTCGGTCTCGCCCCTGAACTTTCACATGCATATTCTTAGAACCACTGTGTTCCGTTGTGTACAGTCAGTGAGGTAAACGGATGGAGCAGCCTCTTGTGTTGATGAGATTGTGACAAGGGTTCCAACAAGAGTAGAAAACATGTAGCAGACCTGCTTCTATTTTCAGTCCATGATACTGAGTGCTCATTTTGGAACTTTTTTCACTACATGCATGGATAATTTTCCCTGCTACCTTTTCATGATGGAGCTTTCAATGAAACTCATGAAGATTAAGCAGGAAATATGATCTTAAGGGAATTAGTAACATTGGTATAAAAGGAAAATGTCAAAGGAAATGTCAATAATTGCTACTGGTGTCATGCATTACCTCATTCGAGTAGAACCTTTTACAACACTTCATATCCAGCTTCAAAGTGTCTGTATTACCCTAAATATGGATACATTTTTAAATGTAGTAGATGTGTTTTTAATTTCCATCTCTTCATACCATTCTTGCAGTTGTGTGTCTTTCACTTGCCAGTGCTGTCCTCTGGCAGATAAACAATGCCACAACGTATAATTTGCAATAGTGGTATCTTTCATGTACTGACTTCCATTGTATCTTTTTCTGTTTTTCAGAAATGGGTGAATAGAGAAATATCCAACTTTGACTACCTTATTCAGCTGAAAACAATGGCAGGACGAACTTACAATGACCTTGCTCAATATCCTGTGGTAATTAAAAAAGAATAATTTTTTTTGTTTTTTGCCAGTTGTATTTTTTCTATTTTGAAAGATGGATTTTTAATCTCAGTTTTGTCTTTGACTCTTTTATAGTTCCCTTGGATTTTATGAGATTATACTTCAGAAGAACTGGACCTGAACAATCCTGCAGTCTTTAGAGATCTGTCCAAACCCATAGGGGTGGTAAATGAAAAGAATGCCAAGGCTGTGAAAGAGAAGTATGTACCAGAACACTCCGTTCTATTTCTCTATCTTTTCTGAGCCTTCAGGCTAATAACATATTTCAAAAATAAAGTTGTGACAGTGAAAGTTTTAAAAACTAGTTTTATAACATCACAGGTGCATTTGCAAAGGTTACGATTTGTTGTTCCTACTGTATTCAGATGAGTTAGCTTAGATGGCACTGAAAGGACAAATTTTCAATTGTTTCTGAGATGTGGAGATAAAAACACTAAAAGGCTGGAGAAACACTTAAAGACCCAGCAGCTTGCAGAGAGAATACTATGTCCCATGTCTGCTTCAAGATAAGGAATGCAAAATCATACTGTGAGTTGAGCTGCCTGTGCTGAGAGGTAACATCGAACCAGAGTCTGTGCTTCCTGCTCTTTTTTTCAAGCATAGATTATTATCTTTGAAATAAAATATAACTCAGTGACTTGCAGCAACTCCTCTGTAGGTAGGAATGACAAGTACTTACTTACACCCGCACATCTGTGTAGCAATCCTTCTTTTTTTGCTGGTGTGGGGAGTGAGTGTGCCATCCGTCATACCACATTGCACCAGTCAGACAGCTTCCAAAACCAGCTTTCTTCAGAAAACTTGGAACATGGAGAATTGTCGTTGAATGATTAGGCTCTGCCCTTGACTGTATTGAAATTGTAGTTAGTCGTACTGCTGGAGAACCAATTTCTCTTACCAGCCTTGTGCCACTGAGCAATATATCAGCCAGATGGTGGCGGGGCACTGTACAGTGAGGTTGCCTGTAGAAAAGTGTCAATTAAATCTCTTTTCTGCATCTTGACACAGTCACACACACAATCTTTTTATCTTTTTTTTTTTCTTTTTCTTAAATCTTGCAAGAAACAAGTCCCTTCAATAATATCTGTACAGCTTAGTGATGTAGGGGGGCTTGTCTGTTGCATTAAGTCATACTAAATCAGTCCTGTCTTGCCCTTTATGCAGTTTCTGACAGCTGATAGCAACTGCCTAGGGAAGAGTATAAGAACAGGTATGCAAAGGCTTCATCTGGTGTACATTTCTGTCTTTCAGAAGTCTTTTTCTTAGGGACTTTTGAAGTCAGAATTGAAGTCCTCATGTTTAACAAAACACAATGTATTTTTCTCTTATAGAATGCTGTGATCCACATGTCAATCAACTGTAGTGCTCAGTTGTATTTATAAATCTTTATTGTGTTTTAGATATGAGAATTTCGAGGATCCCCTGGGGATGATTGACAAATTTCACTATGGGACACACTACTCAAATGCTGCTGGTGTCATGCATTACCTCATTCGAGTAGAACCTTTCACAACACTTCATATCCAGCTTCAAAGTGGCAGGTATACTGTGAGCAAATGAGCAGCACCCTCATTTTGCTTCATTACCAGTTTACTGAGGGAGTGAACCAAGTCTAACCTGGGATTTCTGATCTGCAGGTTTGACTGTGCTGACAGGCAGTTCCACTCTATTCCTGCTACATGGCAGGCGCTCATGGACAACCCCAATGATGTCAAGGAACTTATCCCAGAGTTCTTCTACTTTCCAGAGTTCCTGGAGAATCAAAATGGTAAACTGACTACGCCAAATATTCTCATAGAAAGCTGTTCTAGTGTTCTTCAGAGAAGAATTGTTACAACCATTTGTGAATGCTGTGGAACACTTCCTATGTAAACTTTATAGTGTGCTTGTAGAAATTACTTTAATCATCATGCTGGCTTCAGATTGTTTAATGAAGACATCAGTTGTGTTAAGCAACAGCCTCAATGTTGTTGATAAATTCAGACTAGGGACTTAAGGATGGCTAAAAATAGTGTTGTTTACCTAATGTAAAATACCAGAGATGATCATTTGGATGTTTGAAAAAGAAAAAAATTACAGCAGTTAATACTGATTAAATAATTAGCAAAAGTTAATATAGGCTAATTAGTATTCTTTTTACTGGGTTCATTGGATGATAGAGTTTGGACATCTTCAAACATGTGAGATCTTTTATTTGCTCTAGGCAACCAATGTATTTTCTGCTTGCTACAGTTACCTTCCAATGTAATGTTAAATCACCTGATTTTAGAGCCTTGTAAGGTTTCAGTGCCCACAAGGAAAAAAAAATGACTGATAATGCTGATTGCA
The DNA here is from genome assembly GCF_963082525.1 of Nesoenas mayeri. Lineage (NCBI taxonomy): Eukaryota > Metazoa > Chordata > Aves > Columbiformes > Columbidae > Nesoenas > Nesoenas mayeri. The sequence continues at coordinate 3,033,735 of NC_137545.1, read as the reverse complement.
AAGACAGCATCCTGCATTCTGATGTGAGACTCCTAGCCAGTTTTTAATTCACATTTATTGCATAGCGAATGGGTTTTCTACCTATTACACAATTTAAAAATGGATTTGTATGTGTGTTGCTGCTAATTTATTCTGCTAGCTACAGTCTACAAGAGTTCTAAGTTATAAAAATTGGAAACATCCAGGTCACACTTTCAAAAGTGATTTAAGCATTTAGAGTCGTTTTAGTGAAACCTGGTGGGATTTAAGACTTCTTGAAGCCTTGATACTACAAGCATTGAAACCTGAAAGTAACTTCATTCTTATGAATAACCTCATTGAAATGCTTTGGACTCTTAGTCCTGCTAAAAGAAAGCAAATGCAAATCTGTTTACAGGTAGCTGTGTAAATGATTAATGCTACTTTGAAGGCTGAGAGTTCAGCTTTGGAATAATTTAGGTACTTCGGACAATTGTTATCCTGTATTATTTAACTTTTTAAACATTCAGGCAGAACTTGCCCTTGGTGGTAGCGTTGCTGGAAATATACATTAAGAATTTTTCAATATCCTTCCCTTGTATTGAGATAGTAATGCTTTTCAATCTTTATTGAGGTATCAAGATACTTGAAATATTTTGTAGTAACTCTTAAAATTCTCCAAATTCTTCACTAGGTTTTAACTTAGGTTAGCTTCAAATATCCAAAGAGGTGGTAAATGATGTTGTTCTCCCCAAATGGGCTCACTCCCCAGAAGACTTCATTTATAAACACAGGAAGGCTCTGGTAAGATGGGGTTTATATGTGTGAAATAATGATAAAGCAGGTACACCTCCACATCGTCACTGTGGCTTAAGTGTGAACTACTGAGGCTACATTTGAACTAGAGTGGTGGTTGCGTTTGACATTACAAGGACCGTTAGAACTTTCAGTTAAAAGCGCTGTGTATGTCCATAAAATGCTCAAAAAAAAAGAAGGGAAGAGCTTGAAGATACGAATCATGTGGGAGTTTGCTGCCCTAAGAATGCACAATTAGGTGGGTTTAGGTGATAAGGCTTCCCTTGCTTTTTAAAGAGTATGCTTTATGGTTCTCAAGAGCTAGCAGCTTACCTTCCATTGCATAGTTGCATTTCGAGAGTCTAGATGTGCTGCTGTGCTGGATTAATTTTCCCTCTTACTGGCGGTTACTACCCTTAACGCACATGGATATTCTCATACTTCTGCCCTATACATTGGTGTATACCTAGTTTTGGAATTAAATATCTTTTGGAATTAAATCTCTTTCACAGAAAATAGTAAATATTTCAAGAAAGCAGCAGTTCTTATTCTTACAAGAGTATTTTTCTGTTCTAGGAATCTGAGTATGTTTCCGCTCATCTTCATGAATGGATAGATCTGATTTTTGGCTACAAGCAGAGGGGACCAGCTGCAGTGGAGGCACTCAATGTGTTCTATTATTGTACTTATGAAGGTACAAAGCAGCATGCTCTCTTGTCATTGTCGTCAGACTTGGGGATTTTCAGTCTTAGACAAAAACCACTTGATTTGTGAGCATGCCATATAGTAGCCTATGGTAAGGCAACAGAATTATAGATGAAGCATAACTTGCAGTTTATCGTCAAACTACCAGAATATTTGATTCAGAAGTTGCAAACCCGAAATTTTAATAAAGGTGGCTTTTCAAAGGGCGGCTGTTCCTGGCACTTGTATTTTGTTTCTTAAAGTGCTTGGGGGTTTTTGTTAGTTTCTCATTTGCTTGCTTAAAAGCATTTGTGGGAAGAGGTTTCTTGTGGTTTAGGAGACAAGGCAAGTTGGTTAAAACCAACAAATATTGAAGATAAATGATAGACTGTTAATTCCAAAGCTGAATTTTGAGTGGCTTTTATATGCAATGTGCTGCATGCGTGATGTATATTAAATTTGTTTGATAAGAAAAAAGCCTTCAATTCTTGCACTTTTACAGATACACTTAAAATTCCACTTACTGAGTGGAGTTTTCAGATTACCTTTAACATGAACATTTATTGACTGTTATCAGTTCTCAATAAGTTGTCTGGATCATGTTCTTTTTCCATTTTTCTACCCTTCATCATTCTGGTTGTGATCTAGGGGCTGTGGATTTGGATGTTTTAACAGATGAGAAAGAAAGGAAAGCTTTAGAAGGGATGATAAACAATTTTGGGCAAACTCCATGTCAGCTGTTAAAGGTAATGCTCTTTGTTCCCTCTCAGTGAGACCTTTGTGGTTAAATCCAACCGAGTAACAAAGGACTTTGGAAAAAGAATGAAAAGATGATGGTTTCTAAGAGAATAGTTTGTAATTTTAGGTATTTTAAGTCTTTGCTACATTACCACTGCTAAAGGTCACACTGACGGAAATTTAACATACTGTTTTCGAAAGAAATTAATATACTTTACCAAGAGAAATTAGGTGCTCAAGAGTCTATTTTCCCATTGATTATCAAGAAGTTTCTGAGTATCATGTGACTTGAACAAATGAATAAATTTGTGCAACCTGCTAATCCTTCAAATATTGTCTCCTAGGAGCCCCATCCACAGAGGCTGTCAGCAGAAGAGGTAGTGCAAAGACTGACTAAAAGTGACACCTCCACCCTGAATCTCTTTCAGCACCTCACTGAACTGAAGTCATTCTTCATCGAGGTAGATGTTACCTGAAATTTTGTAAAATCTGATCTGAAATTTCTGACGTGCTTGAAACAAAAGGTCACAACCTAGATGAAAATAAACATGCTTCCTATTTAAGAAAACGTTTTTAAAATGCAAATGTGTCTAAAATGAGCTCTGTCTTCTTAATTAGTTTCATCGAGGTTGAATCCCCTAAATTTGTATCTTCTGGCTGCTTGTGTGGGTGTTTTTTGAGTCTTAAGATGCTAAGAAAACCAAGAACATCACTGGCGGCACCTGAGGACTCCCTGAACTTGGGAGCTAAACTCCCTGATTTAGGACAGAGCCAGGATTTCATTTCTGGTGTCTGCAACAAAGCATCCCTGCATGAACTGGATATGTGTGTTCCAGTGCCTTAGAGGACTCTACATGGCTGACGTTACTCCAGAGCCTTTGGGTTTTACTCTCCACAGATACCAGATTTGTCCTTTAGCTCTTACATATAATCAAACCGAAACTGTGTCCTTTCTCTTAGGGAATCAGTGATGGTGTGCCCATCATCAAAGCTGTTGTCCCCAGGAATCAGGCACGTTCCTTTATTTCTCAGGGAAGCCCAGAGATCTTGGTGAGTTGCATGTGTCAATACTATTCTTAGACTGCAGACAGTCAAATAGGTGTGTATGTTTCATACAACTTGTAGAGAAACACTTCTTAACTGTTCCTGTTCAAATGTGTTCCTTTAACCCATAGTGAATGTCAGCTATAAGTTAAACGTTTGTCTTCTGTAGAGAAACCAGGCTGATTTGTTGAATGGCATTTAAGAACTGATGAGACATGAGTGTCAGTTGTCGTGAGGTGTGGTGTAAGTTGCCCACTCAATCCACTTCCATAATAGCAATCAACTTCCTAATACAGTGCAGCCCAGCTTGAAAATGGCAGTTTTTCATGGCACCATTATGTTTATCATTACTTTCCGACCCATATATTAAACTATACTGTATGCCACATATACTTACTTCAAAGGCTGGCACTGTTGCTGAAATTAACTTTTGTGCTTACACTATGGCAGATGGCCAAATGATGGAAAGAGGAGTGTGGTTTTGTATTTACATCTGTATGTATGGTCTGCATACGGGCCCTGTGCAATAATACCTTGGTTTTGCAGGAAAGAATATTATTTTCCAATATTCCTACTTCGTAGGTCAAATGTACTGTCTTGGCTTAGTGTGGTATGTGCATATATAATTTAGAATTTGGACACGTCTACAATTCTCATTTTATTTTTTCTAAATATCTAATGAAAATATCCCCGACTATTTACATTCCCTTCTTATTTCTCAGAAATAGAACTGTAGTACAATTTTTTTTAAAAAATCATCTTCCTGTGGTAATATGTTAACGTTTAATGACTGCTATTTCAAATAAGAGAAGCAGCAGCTGACTGGGTGTTTTGTATTTTACTCCTTGCTACATGTTCCTTCTCTCTGCTTTCAACTTCTCTGGTGTATCTAGAACACACACTATTCTAATTTGGTAATATGCACCACATGTGCATTAACTCACCTCAGCTGGACGTTTTTTTTGATTTGTAGATGGAAGTGTAGAAGGCTATGCTGGATTTTATGCAAGCTCCATTGCCATCAAAGGCAAGCAGAAAATATACCTGTGGGTTTCACAGATTTTCCTTTCAAACTTTTTTAGGTAACAGCAAGTCTGAACTGTGTTATTGGAACTCATGGTTGGCTGCCTTATGATAAAAATATCTCCAACTATTTTACATTCATCAGAGATACCACAGTGACAAATCCCAAGTAAGCATGTGATGAGGCGAGGTGCGGATGAATGCATCTACACTAATAAAACACAGTAATTATTCAACAGTCAGTGGGTTATACTGTTTTCATTGGCTGAGTTTTCACATAAGAATGCATCTTCTGATGTTCAAGAATATTACCTCTAATCTGTAATACTGTTCTAGTAAAGAGTTATTTAAGTAGTACTTCAAGGTTCTCCATTCTTAGATGTACTTCTAACTTTTAAAAATAAATACTCATCTTTGAATCTGAGATGGTCAGTCTTCATACTTCCTTACACTATAGTGCAGGTATATGTGGTGGGTTTGCTTCTTCGCTTTTTAGAATATTCTTTTTTTTCTTTATTGTAACAATACTTAGTAGGGACATGAGTTATTCATACAGGATCAAATTGCATGAAAGACGGAAAAGATCTAAGGTGAAATCTTGCTTCCACTTGCTGCTGGTAGTGAGAGTATTGCCCTGGATATCAGGGTGCCAGAATTCCCCCAATTATTTTTTTAGATATAGCCTCCTCTACAGATGGAATTTCTTATTTATTTTTAAGGATATAGGAAGTGCAAAATACATTGGTCTGAACTAAAGCTACCCTTAACTGCTCATCATTTGCCTGCAGAACCCAGCGCAATGTGAGTGGTCCCTTTGCACCGGGGCTGGAGATCACCTCCAAGTTGTTTGCAGTGTCCCATGATGCAAAGCTGCTCTTTAGTGGAGGACACTGGGACAACAGCATCAGAGTGACATCTCTTACAAAAGGCAAGCTGGTTGGACAGCACCTCAGGCACATGCGTTAGTAATTGTTTATATCGTGAAATGAAAGGTTTTGCTTATTGTGTCTTGATGTTTGGTCTTCTTGGAAATAATTGTAGCCAGTGCACTCGAACGGACAAGCCCAGCTGTTATAAAGGAATGGAAGCATAGGAACAGAAGAATATTTGAACCATGATTATGCATAAATACTTCAGCATGACTTTTTAGTCATTGGAGTGATGGTTTAATGTCGTTTCAAAAGAAGGCTTGACTGCTGGTTTTAGGTAGCAAAGGTGGTTAAATCAGGTTGGTACACCTGTACAAGACTCTGTTGTTTAATATAGTCTCATCAGCCCTTATCACAGTGAACTGACTGCAAATCAGGATACGTTGTTGGTCTGTTACATGCACATTGTCACTCTGTGGGAAGTTAGTTTTAAATATTTCTGTGATGATAACCTTGTGTTTTCTTTCCTTTATCTAGATATTGTGACCTGCTTGGCAATAGACTACTGTGGAATTCATTTAATTTCAGGCTCCAGAGACACTACCTGCATGATATGGCAAATAGTTCAGCAGGTAGGTTATTTAGGCATACTCTGAGAAGCAGTTTCTGAATGCTTTTTTGTGCTCCTCTGTCTTGCTGTGATGGTTTATTGATTTCCTTTCAGGTTGGCAGGGAAGACAGGCCACTAAAATTGATTAGCTTACTAATTTTACTACTCCCATTGTCTTCTGTATTTGAAATATTCACTATACGCATTAGTTACTTTACAGCTGAAGTACAGTATTTCAGAGGCACTCTTAAAGATGTCATAGATTATTTTCAGGATAGGCAAATATTGTTCCCCGTTGTACAGATAGAAGAACAAAAAAGAGACAGTGCTTGAGACTTCCTAAATTTGTTAGAACAGTGTTTATAGTTGGGGATTTTTACATTTCCAGGCTGCTGTTCAGTGTACTACTTGCATTTTAGCGTATTGTTTCCACTGTTGAACGAGTACACTAGGAGTTAGCAAAGCCAACACTAGTCTGTGAACTGGATTTATGCTGGCATTTCAGAATTCTTTAATATTGGTCTTGTGCTTTCACACAATGAAAGTGGTTGTGTGATGCATGTGTGTACTCACACACGAAACGTGAGGCCGTTTCCATTGTTAAGCATTTAAATCCTCATTTCTGATTGCTGCATTACAGGTAACATGAGTAGGATTAACTGCAGAGGGAGCTGTCATATTATGGACAGCACATTTTGTCACATCACCTTGTTATAATTGAACTAAAGTCAGCACATTAAACCAGTACAGTGGCGTGTAACTGCATGTCTTTTTGTGGAAGCCGTCTTTTTGGTGGGAACATTTAGAATTCTTTCAAGAAGTACTTTGTACTAATAGTATTTGGTCAAAAAGATGAGACCTTAGTGCTCACAACAGTATTTTTTTTGTCTCAAGTGAGGATAAATGTTGAGCATTTTTTAGTTTATCTTGGTGTGAGTTAAATAAGTCATCCTTTGGAGATGATATTTGGTTAGAGTTGCTTTTTCTTAAGACTTCTCATGTATTTTTTTTTATTATTCTTTAATGGATATCTAAATATCTTGTATGTATTGTAAATTCTTCTTGTGAGAATTTTCCCTTGGTCTTTACAAAGTGGCAGCAATGACTGCATGCTGTCACGTCCATTCTACTTGTCTGCTCTGCATTTTTTCCCATCTCTGTATTTTGACACTTGTTCTGCATTCCTGCATTCTTCAGGCTCCCTGGCCTTGGTTGACTGCCAAATATCTATCACAGAAGTGACAATGAAGAGTTTCCTTGGAACTATTTACTAATACCCTCTCAGTAAGCACAGGTCTTGCCGTAGGACTGGTCTGAGGATGTCTGTATATGCTGGAACAAAAGTACTAAATGATTTTTTTACACCCTGCAGTCATGTGGGAAAATTACTGTTTTCAATGAACATTATTACAGTATTTCCTTTGTATATTGTACTACTGGTAGTCACTGAGAAAGAATATTAGCTCTTCCTTAGAAGATCAAACAGAGTTGCTGTAATTTTAAGGAAAATAACTTTCAACTTCTTTAAGCATGGCTGTGAACATAGTGCTTAAGTGCAATGTAAACTGTAAGAACTGAACAAGCCCAGATACACAGATGAAGAAAAAGTGGGTAGATGAGTGGATCCTAACTCCTATTAGGATTGCTAACTGTGGTGTAACCTGGACATCTGAAGGGATATAAACAAGGCAGCTAAAAAGCTCTGTCTTTCACATGTCCTGCGTTCATTCTTGTGATGTCAGTAAATAGCACTGCTGACATAAAAGGTAAAAAATTGGCATTGGAACAGATGAGTTATGCCTTCGCTTTTGGTCTATGTCAAATATACATCTCCCACAACTGATAGTGAAGATACCAGAAATTTATTTTTTGTTTGTCCTTCAGCTGCAAGAGAATGTGTCATTGCACTTTTTGTTACTCTCAGGGAGGAGTGCCTGTAGGTCTAGCACCTAGGCCGTTACAGATCCTTTACGGGCATACTGATGAAGTTTCGAGTGTTGGCATCAGCACTGAGCTGGATATGGCAGTGTCAGGATCCAGGGTAAGCATTGTCATACTTTTCCCTTCTTTGCCTTTTCTTTACTCAAACCATACAGCATGTTTGAAGTTGATGAAGAATAATATAAAAATGTGACTGTTTCATGATGTTCTCTTCAGCCTTGCACATCAAGATGCTATGCATCCTCTCCCTTGCTGCCTGCTTAAACTGGGCTGTCTCAAACTGCTCTGCACAGCATGGGCCTCAGCTGCCATGTTGTGTTATTCTGCACAGATGAGCTTTAGTGAGTGTGGACTTATTTGGAGATCTTAAGCTTCTCATAGGAACAATTCTGTGATAGTTTCATGCCTGCTTCCTTAACCTTGAAGGTTCTGTGCAGCTAATTTGTGTTCCAGCAAGACCTGGACAGGCTGGAGAGTTGGGCAGGGAAAAAATTAATGAAATATCACAAGGGCAAGTGTAGAGTCTTGAATCTGGGCAGGAACAACCCCAGGTTCCAGTATAAGTTGGGGAATGACCTGTTGGAGAGCAGCATAGGGGAAAGGGACCTGGGGGTCCTGGGGACAGCAGGGTGACCATGAGCCAGCACTGGGCCCTTGTGGCCAGGAAGCCAATGGTACCTGAGGTGGGTTAGAAGGGGGTGGTCAGTAGGTCAGAGAGGTTCTCCTGCCCCTCTGCTCTGCCCTGGAGAGACCACACCTGGAATCTTGTGTCCAGTTGTGGCCCCTCAGTTCCAGCAGGACAGGGAACTGCTGGAGAGAGTCCAGCGCAGCCACCAAGATGCTGCAGGGAGTGGAGCATCTCCTGGGTGAGGAAAGGCTGAGGGAGCTGGGGCTCTGGAGCTGGACGAGAGGACACTGAGGGGTGACTCATTCATGGGGATCAGTATGGAAGGGGTGAGTGTCAGGAGGATGGAGCCAGGCTCTTCTCGGTGACAACAAATGGTAGGACAAGGGTTAATGGGTACAAACTGGAACACAGGAGGTTCCACTTATATTTGAGAAGAAACTTGTTCCTGGCGAGGGTGGCAGAGCCTGGCCCAGGCTGCCCAGGGGGGTTGTGGAGCCTCCTTCTCTGCAGACATTCCAACCCACCTGGACACCTTCCTGTGTAATCTCATGTAAGTGTTCCTGCTCCGGCGGGGGGATTCAACTAGATGATCTTTTGAGGTCCCTTCTGATCCCTGACATTCTGTGATTCTGGGATTCTACCTTACTGTATGACTCTGGCAGGCTGCTGAACTCTATCCTGCACTTAATTCTTACTCATATATGTGACCTGTGAAACGGCTGATTTGCTGTCTGTCCTTCCCCTATTGCCCTATTTGCATTTATTTTTCATGTGCCTGTAGTACGTTGCCTTGAGGGGAAGGTTTCTTTGTGTAGCGTTCCTAATACTCAGGAATCTCAATCTCCAGTTAAGGATTTAAGTGCTTTCATAATATTCCCTCTCTATTTAAATATTCTTTCTGTGTGTTGCGGTAACTTACCTGCTGAGTAACAACTTACCTAAATTTGACTGCAGGATGGAACTGTTATTGTCCACACTATTCGGAAAGGTCAGTACGTGAGGACTTTGCGACCACCTTGTGAGAGTTCTCTCCTGCTGACTGTTCCCAATCTGGCTGTGTCCTGGGAAGGCCACATAGTAGTCCACACCAGCATAGAAGGAAAGACTACTCTTAAGGTACTTAGGTTCATGGAATACCTCTCTCTCTTTCTCTGAAGACATTAGTCATAAATGTTGTTAACTTTATCCTTCTTTTCTAAAGTAATAAGACTTTTTGAGCATCCTGTGTCTTTTCCCATATTTTTTTTTATTTTGCTAGTCTGTGTGAGTGAAATTGGATTAAAGCTTAAGTCATAGACACACTGTGCACCTGTAAGTTTCATTAAAATCTCCCAATACCTGCAAGGAAGATGCCCAAGCATGTCCCAATGAATCTTTGTGGGAGAGCTGCTTTGAAGTTGAAAACTGGGGGAAACAAGTTCCACTGTGCACAGAAACTGAAGTTTGCAAGGGGAGCAGTAGGTTCGGGGTGTAAGATGCCCAGTGACGACACTGAGGTTTTTTAATTTTAAAGGGAGAGCTCTAAGGTTCACAGTGTAGCTTATTCTGTCCATTGAGTAGCTGCATAGTTGCTTTAATAAGGGTAGAGGTGTTAGGATTTCTATGAACATGGAAAATTTCTTGAAGACAAGTTTATTGGATGTAGGCATGCTAGCTGCTATGGGAAGATGGGGACAGAAGAGACCAAGGTATTGTCAGGCTGAAAGAACTTCAGGTGGTCACGTTAGCTATGTCTTTAATCCATCAGTAATTCATTGCCTTGTCCAGGAAATACTTCTAGATCTAGCTCTGGGGAAATATACCTATTTCCTCCTGCTTTTCAGTTTGGGTTGGGGGAGGGAGGGTGGCAGCGGGGCTGACAATAAGAGTGCTCTTTTCCTTTCTTCTTCCTTAATAAAAACCCTTATAAAATAGGGACATGTCCATTAAATCTATGAATGTTTTCAGGAAATTTGGAATTGATTAGATGGATAGGTAAGACGATACCATGTTACATCAACAGGTGATGAGAAATGACTTCAAAAATTTCCATAGAGAACCTGGTGTACATACACATTGCGTATAGGCTCGGTAGTCCTGTATCATTCGACAAGGAAACTGTTGTCATCAGTAGTATCTGTGGGTTATTACCCAAGTTAGCTCCTGTTAGTGAGCTAAAGACACAAATAATACAATCTTAAATGTCACAGAGAACTGACTGGATCCTTTTTGATCTTTTCAGGATAAGAATGCATTACATCTCTATTCTGTCAATGGAAAATATTTGGGTTCTGAGACTCTGAAGGAGGAAGTGTCAGATATGTGTGTGACTGGCGAGTATATAGTGATGGGCAGCTTACAGGGATTTCTTTCCATAAGGGATCTCTACAGGTAGTGTACCACCATCAGCAGTTTATTATCGAGATGCAAATATAAAGATTTATTGAGAAATGGCTGTGTAACGTGGGCTTTGCTTGGTGCTGTAGGTGGTAACCATTGCTTTTTTCTGTATTCCTGAAAGAACTCTTCTATGGGGGAACGAAGATAAGGAGAAAAGAAAAATGGGAGGTTATACCAGGCATTTGTCCCAATTATGCACCTAGAACTGACAGAATCCGGAAGAGCTGTGTCTGACATCTGCGAGCTGTGATTGTCCCCATGTCTGATTAGTCACTGGGAGCTCAGCAATTGCAGGATCACGTCTCATGTAGTTCTGCACTGAGTTTCAAACTCTCCTTACTGCTGCACTCTGTAGAGCTCCATTGCTCCTCAGAACGGGAGGGATCTTTGTCGTTTAGGCAGTTGTGGGGGTAATGTTACTGTTCTTCAGTGAAAATGTCTTAATTTACTGACACATCTATGCCTGTTCTTGTTATTTGAACTCCATTCTGGAGTATGACTAGGTCGTTCCGTAGCAGTTTACAATAATTGAAATAGCGAACTGGATATCGAGAAGCTGTGTTTTATAGTGCATCCCACAGACAACAATTTCAACTGCAGTGTGATTCTTTGCCATATGTGCAAACAAATACGTGATGAGCTTTGTCTATGTGGTTTTTGATCATTGCAGCCTGAGCCTGAGCATCTCCCCCTTAGCCATGCGACTGCCAATTCACTGCATTTCTGTCACCAAAGAGTACAGCCACATCCTTGTTGGCTTGGAGGACGGCAAGTTGATTATCGTTGGTGTTGGCAAGCCCGCAGAGGTAAAACCCACCATCAAGAACTTTTTCTACCGAACAGTGGGAAGCTCACTTATATCTGCTTTCCAGTTGAGCAAGAGGTCTCCTCTATGGCAGGGTAAATTTAAGAGCAAGTTTCAGTTTTCAGTGGGAAAAAAATAACTATTGAGACTGCTCTACTGAAATTTCTCATTAAGAATCAAAGGTTTATAGGGATCACAGATGGGAAGCTCAGCTGGACTAACTTGCAAACCTTATCACTCGCATCTGAATAAGCAAAGTCATAGTAGCTAACTTTTTCTGAACGTGATAGTGTTGTCAGTCACTTCTTGATGAAATAATTTTCCAGAAGAAAACTGGAAGCGAAAGAGAGCAAGCTACTTTATTTCTCATACTTTCTGTCAGATCTTTTGATACGCATTGATTGACACTGGGGAAAAAAATATTACTGCTTTCTGTTCAGAGTCTCTAATTCCAGTGCACAAAGAATCACTTGTGTAGGTTTCCAATATGCTCTGTGCTCCACATGGTGAATAGAAACTTGTTGGTACTGCGTATGCAATATCAAATACAGAGCATCCATCTGTCAAATAGCTGTGCCCAGTTTTGCTTGTGCAGAACGATTTTGCTTTAAGTACTTCTTGTCATGATTTTCAAAGTACTTGTGTTAGTTTAAACCTGCTTCTCTTTATAACCCAATCTCCATTGTCCTGCAGTGTATTTATTTGAACATGTGATTACCGCTTTTGCATGACCTTTAGTAAATACCAGAAAAGTGTCTTAATTTAATTTTATATTTTAATTGTGAAAACAGAGCGACTTTATTTGCTGGTAGTTTAAAGTGTTTTAGCTAGGAGATACATGGTTTTATATTTGAACCAGGCTTCCCACAGTGTTAGCCTGACTTTGTTTGCAGCGGATGGGGAGGGAGGTTCCCACTGACCTGCAGCTGGACTTTGTCCTACTGCACAATTGACAGAGAGGTGCTTCTGATGGCATTAAACATACGTTTGTAATGACAGTTTTAATGTCACTGTCATTTCTCAGCATCCTGTTCCTTAGCAAAGATCTTTTGTAGGCTGAAATGTATGTATATCATTAGACCAGAGGCTTTTTTTCTTTCAGCTGTTAATCACATCTATTTTTCTAACTATGGAGAAAGTGTTGTTCCAAAGACTGGATTCCTTATATGAATTTTTTTTTTTCAGGATAATCTGTTTATAATTCAGATGATCTGCAAGCTTAATATCTATGTGAATAGATTTTTTTTTTTAAGGAACAACATTATGTCCCAGATTTTCTAGTTTTCTATAATGTCATCAATCAATATATTTGAAAAGCATATGTATGTGGGGTATTTCTTTGAATTATTTGTAGTTTGGAAGGAATATATGAATTTCTAGAATTTTATCCTTATACAGAAGACAGTGTTGTAGTTCTGGCTTTTTGTGGTGATACTGATCCTTGGGATAAAGGGAGAGACCAACTTTATTGTGCATACAGTGAAATGCTGCTTGGTATTAAGATTGGCCTTTAGTGTTTCTGCATTGACAGTATCCAGTACGAAGTGAAGTACAACAAATGTCACTGTATTTTTAACAATGACTTGGCTGTTTGGGATGCTGCACGGTCTGGGGGATGCTCACCCGCCCGTGCCGATCCCTGTGCCTTTTCTAGCAGGCTGCTGCTGCAATGACACCGTTGTTGAGCAAGCTTAACTTGTAGTTCCGAGTGCCGGGAGCTGTTCTCAAAGCTGTGCTCTTCAGACACGCACCTTGTTTGTTGAACTGTGAGGGATTTCACAACCTAATTAGCTGCCAGGCTAATCGCTACTGGCCAATCTTAAGCCTTATATTTAAGAAAGAAATTAAAACAGTTTCTTACAAATTGTTGTCAGATGGCAAACCTACCAGATGCTGGATTTAACGTGGCCTCTGGTTGCTTGTTATCTGTCTATACTTCTGTATACTTACTCAATATGAATTACTTCTGGTTTAAATTTTACTCTGGGCACTTCACCCAGGATCTTTGGAAGACTGTATAAATCTGACACCAGGAGATAACCTTTCTCTCTTTCCTCCATTCTGCTGTCACTGCCTTGCATTTTGCTTATCTTTTCCTTTTCACTTCTAGCAATTTCTGTTTGAAATCTCTAAAATAAAACGTCCTTTCTTCTACTTTGGTTCTTTTTTGCTTCACATTCACCTCTTTTCCTTCCTATCAAAATAGCAATCAAAACACTGTTTCTAAGCCATTTGAAGTAGGATAAGTAACAAGTCTGCATTACTTGGTAATAACCCTTTAACCGTTCAAAACCAGAGAAGACTGTGATCAGTGTTTTGTCTGTTGTTTTTTGTCAGTCCCAAGAATCATCCCTAAGTGTAACTTTTGGTTTGTTTTCAAATAATTTTTGTTGGTCTAATTTTGTTTATGCAGTACATTGTAGTGCCTGCATTTCACCAGAATCAGTGTCTGAATTCCTTTTTAATTTATCCACCTTATCCCTTCCCCCTCCTTTTGTTTCTCTGAATTACTTTTAAACAGATGCGCTCAGGTCAGCTTTCCCGAAAGCTGTGGGGATCAAGCAAACGGCTCAGCCAGATTTCATCAGGAGAGACTGAATATAACACTCAAGATTGCAAGTGATTGCTGCTACCTTCTCTTGTGGATTCCAGAAACATGTCTAATCTTTTGGTCACTTTAAATGTGTACCTCAACTTTCAGGGGCTTGACTCTTAAATCTGTTGAAGATGAACCAATGGTAGAGGTACAGTAATAAGCATATGTACTCATGCAAGTTAGCTTGCTTGCATATTTTTCCTTAACGGTGTTGACTTGCTCACAGCACAATCCCTCTCTAAATGGCTGCTATAACTGTGTTTCAGGAACAAAATGAAAGAAAATAAAACAAAAACAAAGACACCCAAACCTCCAAACCCAAGCTTGCTAATTGAATTTAAGATAAGTAGCATTTGATGGAAAGCTGCATAGGGTCAGATGTTCCGTGATCACAAAGAGGGTATTTGGCTTTGCTTTGACAGCATTGTAATTCCCCAGCAGTAAATTAAAATTCTGGCAGTTGCAGTGGTCAGATTCAGAATTGAGATAGGTGACATTACAACCTTCTCAATATGTTTTTAGCCCAATGAACAATTTATTGCAATTTGTTCCTGTAAATGGCTGTTGCTATCTTTTTTGTAGCTCCAGTCTTAGGCTGTTCTTCAAGGAACACCTGTGTTGCACTACTTGATTATCAGAAATTGGTTAAAGCACAGACATGAATAACTTCAAAGGAGTTGAAGGTGGTAAAGGAGCTAAAGGAGGTAGGAAATACTTGCTGCTGAAAATTATTTATATTGTTAACTAGACTAAGAAATACACCAAGAAATACCGTAATATATGTAATATCTTGAAAAATACAGAGAAATAATCAGTATCTATATTGGTCAAAGATCAATCTGCTTCATTAGTAAGGCAACTCGGACCAACAAAAGATGAATTTCCACTGCAAAATCATTTTGACAGCATTGCAGCACCATTTAGTTAAATGGCACCTTTTTGTTTCTTGGCCTGATGTTCAGCAAACTAGTTGTTAGCCATGTATTTTTTTCTGTAAAACAAAGCAGGGCAACAGATAACATATCCATTTTCAAGATGTGTTTAAGACATGGGAAAAGAAAATATCAGATCCTTATGTGCGCTATATCCAACAAAATAGCTATGGATTTTATGCTGTATTTTGGAGAAGCCATTACTGGTGGGTTTTTTGGTTTAGCAATACATCGTGATAGAAGGGTGTGTATTTCCTTGTCGTTCTGACATTTTTATAATGTTGATTACAATGATAAACCCCATACTGTTAGAAAACCCTAGTACTGAGGGAAAAATAGGAATTTTTGGATCGTCGTACGAAAGTATGTGTGCATGTGTATAGATGTGTGTATGTTTGTGTGTATATATGTATATACATGTATGTATGTCTGTTAAGAGGAGAAAATATCATGGGGTAAGGGGCATATAGATATAAGACAAAACTATAAGTGATTGTTGGCTAGTATGTGTCCTTTTGGCTATTGCTTTCTTCCCCCACCATCACTTTTCTTGTCATTTTTATTTATTTATGGAAATGAATGTGTGTTGTATCTCCTATAAATGTTACCAGATACTCCCTGTGTCTGGGGAGCTGTTGAACTACCTGAGGAACTCCATAGGGTATAATCTCATTTCATTAACTTTTAGCACAATATTTATTAACTTTGTAGAAATAGTAATACCTCCTTACCCAGCAAAAGGAGAACCTTCACAAGTTCTGTTAGTCTCATTCAAACTGTTTTCTTCTCCTCAATTTCTTTACTGGAAAAAAAAAATCCCTCTTAATGACTGATTACTGTGCTGTGTAAAGAAAGTTGCGTTGCTGCTTCTTAACTTTTCTAAATGAGATAATAAATCAGACTAGTGAGCAAGTGGGGTCTATGCATAGTTGCAATATTCTGATTAATCACTGTGAGAGACTGGATTGTCTGGAAAGTTAGGAGAAAATAAGAATTATTTCCCTGAGTCACTTGACAAGAGAGCATTAAGTTTCAAGAAATAGAGTGGTGTGGTTATTTTGAGGCTCGATGTACGTAAAAAAGCCCACATCCCCTATTTTCAAATAAGCTATAGAGAAGTGAAAAATACTATTTTTAATCAATTACCTATCCAGTAAGAATACTAAGGATACTATGAAAGTATTAAGTGTGTATATGAGAATGTGACGTATGTCTGTCCATTTTGATTTCATGAAGAAAGAATTTCAGGGAAGCTCTTTCGAGAGCAGTTGAGAAGAATTTCAGTTCAGCTCTGAGATTTTCCTGTATTATGGGAAGCTGAAAACAACTCATTTGGGGCATTGAGTTGGTGGCTTTTATAAGAATGCATATATGTTCTATTTAAACGCATAGATGAGTTTAAGTGTTTACGTGCAGGGGAAGGGGGCAGGAAATGATGATGTTTCAGGCTGGTAGAATCAAGTGGAAAAACTGAGGAGACAGGTTTGGTGAGAGCATCAGGGTTTTTTTGTGACTTGCACAGAGAGGGTTTGAAAACGTCCTGCAGTGGTTTAGGTATGTTTATACAACAGTTGAATTAATGTTGTTAGTAGTTTCATGTTAAAGAATACTGAATACACTCTGTCAGTTTAAGTAAAATATCATGTAGTTGCAATAATTGGGGATGAAAGAGTTAATGGTAAAGAGCTTTGACATTTGAATACCGTCATTTTAGTGCATCACAAGCATTAGGTGGTCTTCACCAATATCTGGGATGGGTTTGAATGTGGAGAGTTCTCAGGCTCAGACTTGAGCCTGGTTTGCGCTCTGCACGAAGCAGTGGAACGAAGAGGGGACGGGTGAGCTCGGAGCTGCCTCGTGCTCTACGCACAACAGTGACAGCCATCGCCTTTTGATGTGTTATCTGGTCCTCGAGGATGGGAGGTGCACACCAGCTCTTGCCAGAGCCTCTCTGGAAAGACCCCCCCTGTAGGTCTGACGGTCTGCACTTTGCTTTTATCTAAACCCAGCTCTAATTGAAAGATATAGGTGGTCAATGTGAGCGTCAGCTGGTGTGTTGTTTCTTTTGGTTTTAACGTATTTGTGTAAGTCTTTTTAAAAGTAGAAGGTGATTTTTTCTGATCAGCTGTTCACGTTGGTTGAATTGCAGTCTGTTGTGCAGTGCACTGTGAATTAGTGAACTGACTTTCATAATTCTTTGGTTTCCTCAAGTCAGTAAAACTTAGGATCACATTTTGTTTTTCATGTAGGATTGGTGAAATAAGATTTTCCTTTGCTTTTGAAACAAGATTTATTTAATTGTAAAAATTAAAGCTGTGAGATGAGAGCATTCTGATTGGGAATTCAGAATAAAATAGTCTGAAGCGACAGTTGTTTCCTAACACTACACTTGTCAAGATCTTCTTGGTGGTATCTTCTTTCTTTTACTTTTTGGAACAACCCTAATGATATTTATAAAAGCTGAAGATATGCTTACATTCAAAGCTGAGCAAGTAGGAGTGTAAATATGGATATCTAAAAGAAACTGCAAACTGACTCTTTTCATAGCTGCATATAGATGAGAACAAGTAGCTTGCAGCATTGAGTCACTTCTCCCTAGCACAGTTCTGAACTTGCACGCCAAAGGATGATATTTAGAAGACATCTCTCCTTTATTTCAAGTAAAATGTTTGTTAAATTTCTCTTTATCAATTCACTTGTAATTCTTGGTAGTATTTTAGTTGTCTTTTCATCTATAGTGAAGAATCTTATCTAGTCTGTGCAGTTTTTCTACTATAGGAGCATTCAGAAAGCAGAATATTTGCTGTTCAAGTTAGCATCTGACTTAAGCGAATTATGCTATATCAATTTACTTGTTATCTAATACTCACTAATAGGATATCTAAAAACCAGCTTTTCTATTATCCATGTACTTTACCAACACCAACAAAAAAATAATATTCCCAATCTTAAACTAACTGCACTTCTCTTCATGGTTAATACACATTGTGGAAATCAGGTTTTAGGAAGCCTGTTTTGTTTTAAAAAGAAAAGAAGAAAAGGCACTAACACACACAGATTACAGTTGCTTTGCTAATCTGCAACATTGACATAAAGAAACATTTTTCCCGTTGTTATACCTTAGATCACGAATGTTATCACAAAAGAGGTTTATCAAAGTCTTTACAGGCTTTAAATAGTCTAGTCAATTGGCTGCTTCATAAGGATCCTCTTTAAAGTTGTATTTCTGTGTCCTTTAAGTGCAAAGAACTGAGTTTCTGCACTGTAAAAATTCTATATGGAACTGATAACAGTCCTACATCAGTCTGCTTTAAGGTAGTCTGCAGGAATTATGAATTTATTTGTAATGCACAATAATTAGGTAGGTCTTTTAACTCGTGCCCTAATCAATGGGAGCTGTAATGCTCACTTCCCTACACCATGGCCCCCTCCTCCGTGTTTCCTCTGTCTTTCCCAATCTCGGTTAACAAAATCATTACAAAATACATGCACAGCAGCCAGATGCTTCACCGAACTTTTACTGTGTATCTGTATTTAGTTGAAAATGTGTATCTCTATAGGAATTATGGTATGGTAGGGAGCTTTAGAGCTAGGGAGGGCAGTAGAATAGATGTCAGCCCTTCTGTTCCTGCATTGAGTCTGTGTAGACACATGCTCTGTGTTGTCACCTGAAGGGACTCCTCTGTTCCGCCACTAGTGGCCCCTTGATAGCTAGCTTAGATGCTGAGGCTACGTGCTGTGAATACTTTATTTCCTGTCAAGGAATCTATTTGAAAAAACAACATATGAACGCATATCCTAATGTGAACCTAAGGCCTGATATATTAAATATTGTTAGATGAAAGCACAACATAGGGTTATATTTCATTGGGTGGAAATTCAAGCATGTGCTTCAGTGCTTTCTAGAATGAGCTTTTCATGCTTTTTGGTTTAAAAGACTGTGTCAGTTCCAGCTGTAAAGACACTTGTTAGCGGTCTCCTTTGGCAGAAATAGTTTTTGCGCAGTCATATGCATCTGGGTTCACTGTACACCAACGTTAGACTCAACTGAAGCATTGGGAAGATGTCTTTCCTTCCATCCCAAGGAGCCACATTCTCCTTCTTATTACTGATTGCCATTGTTAGCACATACTGTCATAGGAAGCAAGGGTTTTCTGAAAAGCTACAGTTTAAAATAGCCATCAGATGCCTGAATGCAGAAACACCTCCGAAGGCAGCACAGCATGTTGTGCAGAGCCTGAGCCGAGTGCTGCTCATCTTACGGCAGGCTTGAACACCCCAGGTGTGAGGAACTGCTTGTAGCGTTAATTCAAAGGTACCCTTTGGTTTCAATTCACCTTTTCACTGTGCATCTGTGGAAGAAAACTGGTGTGTGTTTCTTTTAGTTACCATTTACCCAAATAGCACACATAAAATAGATGTTGCGCTGCTTTTCTTCAGGAGAGCGTTCCTCCAGTTGTGTATTCTTTTTATTTTCATCTGCTGGGCTGGGAAGTTTGGCAGGAGCTTAGGTCTGTGATTATACTCAGCACAGACACAATTTTAAAACATGTCTTCTGTCCCAGAAGCATGATTGTCAGTAAAGATTATGGTTTAAAGCTGCTAAGGTGTTTTGAGATTGAAATATAAAACATCCAGCCATATATATCAGAGACCTAACTGAATTTACAGGCCACTTGTTTATTTAGCTTCCTGTCTCAGTCAGTATTTTCCTCTTGGGTGAGCCATATTTTTTCCCTTGAAGTAGTAACTTTTCAACATAAACTTAGTGTTGCACCTGACAGTGCTGCTTTAGTCATATGTAGCTGTGAGCTATTGCTTGAAGAAAGCCGTGAGGGGAAAAAAATCATCAAGGAAAACTTGCGATACTTGTTCCGATTCAACTCTTCACAGAAGCAGCTTAATCTAAGATTAGAGAAACGCTGCTCATTAAGATTTGCGTCCCTTCAGTCTGTTTTGGTGGAAGCCGTGATGCTGCTCAGCTTGCTTGATGGATTTTTACTAAAGCTAATGAGAGAGTGGAAACAAAGGCCTTACAGCAGTGGTTAACCATATTTTCTGATAACTCTTACAGATTGTGCAATTATAAATGGATTTTTAAATGCCAAAAAATGCCTTTTTTAAGAGTTAAATGTTAGGTAGTGGGGAGTGTTGTAAATATCTACTTTCAAAATGAGCCTTCAGGCACTGTAATGAACTTGCTGACAGTCTTCTGTGCAATATCTTTTTCCCTTCTGGGTGCTTTAAGAGTATACTATATGTCTTATTTTGTTTTGATCAGTATGTTTTAAGAGTGTGTATATTGGCTAACGATGGATTTTCTTTCTGTACAGCATGGTGGAAGATGTTTCAAAATTTTGCACTTTTCTAGGATTTGCAAGTTTGTAACCTGACAATTTTTAACATGCACACTTTTGTACATAATTAGTATTGTATCTATTTAACATGAGTCTGAAGCAAATAAAAGCAATTCAATGCATAACTTCTCCCTTTATTAACAGCCCCAAAATGAAACCAATGGTGTGGAGTACACTAAAGGAACAATTATTTCATTTGGCAGGTAAAGCTGGGCAGCAGGAAGAGCTGACTTGCTATCCAGTCTTGGTTGTGTTGAAATAACTTTCTTCTGGTGGGGAAGTAATCAAAGTGGATACATGGATGTACAGACACTTTCAGACTAAGAATAGCTATGATTACTCAAGTATTGCAATAACATTTGACTTTTTGCTGGTAGAGGTGTCCAAGACATGAGTTAGGTTGGGGAGAAGAGCCCACTAATGCATATTTATCTTTATTTATGAAAGTTAAGGTTCTCCACCCACCCTGGAACTAGAAGCATCTCTCTGCTTCCTCCTCATTGCATTCCCATAAAGTGACTTTTGCTGCAGAATATGCAAGGCTACAGATTCTGGAGATTACTGTCAATCAGGAGGAAACTGAAATCTGTTCCAGGCTCATGTTCAGTTGGTTTCTTACCCCTGTAAACGAGACAAAACATGTTGTGAGCTTTAACAGGAGCTAGGACAACTGTGCTTCCATCTGTTACGAGGGATAGAACAAAGCATCCTTATTCAGAACATGCAGAGTTTTGACTCTCTTCCTTGCCTGCGTCATGGGAAAGACATATTAGATTTCTTGGTAAACGTTCATATGACTAAAGACATGAGTTCCCGTGTTCTAGAGTTGAACACGTTAGGGCCAAACTGGCATTCCTCTGACCTTCAAAAAGAGAATGGGAAAGGGAAACAAGGGATTAATTTCTGATGTGAGGAACAGGCAGCGTGGACAAGGAGTCTAACAGAAGTCTCTCTTCCTATCTATCAGAAGGAGGATATCCATTTCAATTCAAATGAAGCACTTACCTCAAAAACAGACGTGCTCCTGTCACTCCTTGCAAGGTGGCTTTGTCTCCTTCCACTAGCAGCATCGCACCTTCCCGCAAGCCCTAATGTAGGTGTAAGCATTTAATGTTATTTTCAAGCTATTTGTAAGGCTAGAATGCTTGTCACAAGCAGTCTTAGTGCAGCTCACCATGACTACCAACAAGACTTTCTCACTCATTTATTTCTAACAAAGTTGCCAAGACAAATTTAGGTGAGTTATCTTGTTTTAGAAGCTGCTTTTCTTGCTTATTTTTCCCTTTTAAAGAAGGACAAACCATTAAGGAGAAAAAGAAAATGTGTTTTTCCAGTTGTTGAGCATTGATAAGGATCATGGCTGAAAACATTGTGACAAAACTAGTTCAGCCAGAAGACACATTCAGAGCAGGGGGAACTGTGATCTACACATCAATGACGAGCTAAGGAGCCACAGATCAGGCCAGTTGACCGACCAGAGATGGAGGATGTGCTGGGGGGCACATAGCCCCATCTCGTTATATGTCCAGCTTGGCAAAAAAAGGTGAAAAGTTGAGACCCTTTAACATGGCCCAGGGCTTGTTGAAGCTTGTTCATCTTTTGCAATCACCACTTCCCCCTGATTTCTGCATGACAAAAAAGGGGCAAGCCGTAGACCCTCAGTGTGGCCCAGGACTTGTCCAGACTTGTCCCTCTTTCACAATCACCACTTCCCCCCCCAAGACTTTCCTCTACTCTGGGAGCTATAAAAACTCTCCTAAACCAGCACGGTTTGGGGAATACCAGCTCGGCCTTGCCAAGAGAATACCAGTCTACCAGTCTCAGCGAAGGGAATACCAGCTTGGCCTCACCAATACCAGCACGCTGAGGACCCTCACTCCGAACCAGACATCGGAGGATGCTGTGCTCCTGACCCCAGCATCCTCGCCGTGGAACACCAAGGCTGCACATCATCGTACAAGTCCTGTCATCCACACTGTGGGGCCGTAAGAGACTGGATCCCTCACTCTTTTCTTTCTTCCTTTCTCTCTGCTCTTTCCTTCTCTCCTTTTTTCTATACCCCCATTTCTTTGTCTCTCCTTCAGTACTCTCTTTCTCCCTTTCCCTTTTGAACATATAAGGATAACACCATCTTTAAGCTCTGCTGTTGATTTTTGGTTAAATTTCATATTATAGCTACTGATGGTTGCCAGCATATCACTTGCAGTAGGATTTTCGCTATTAATGCGTTGATAAGTTCTGTTATACTTTTTCCAAGTCACCATTCGCTGTAACCAATATTCCAACAAGAACTTTTACTAAAACTCACAACTGAATTGGACCCTGGAGGTGATTGTCTGTCATTCACATAACCGCACAGAATTAACCCAGAGTTAACTCACACCTGTTCTCATCTGTTGAGTCAGGGCGCGTGTCACGTCTAGAGTTAACTCATCCCTCATCCCATCTGTTGGGACGGGACAGTTATTATTTCTTTTTTTTACACCAGTTACAGGGTGTTTCAGAACGACAGACCCCAAAACACCTTGTGTTGTGATTTCAGATTGGGTCCATCTTTTTGAAACACCCTGAACTTGTGCTGCCGCCATTCTTAGATGCACTTTGGGCCAAGCACCAGCCAGCTGGGTTTGTTAGAGCACAAACTTTATACTCCAAGCTGAAGCAGAGGTCCCACTTCCCCAGACAGATGTACTGTAATTACTGCTGAATGAGCAAATTCAGAACCTACAGACAATGAAACATCATGTAAAGTTAAGAATATCTGCAAAAAGATTCAGGGGAGGTATCTTACAATCTGCATGCACATCACCCCCAACATACACCATATGACTGGCCAGTGACTGGAAAGATCAGAGCTGCCTAAAATGTGTTTGGCAACAGGACTCCACCCATTTAATCAGCAGAATGCATTTCATTTGTTCTAACACATCTTCTGCAAGTAAGCAAAACCCAAGGTTGAAGCTCTTAGCTTTCCATGCCCCAGTTCTGTAAGGCTTGTCAGGCAGGGAAATCTCCACTGCAAGCTAGCAAGAATGCATTTAAAATATTTACTGTGCTACAGCTATGAACTTCCTGACTGGGAACTACTACTCACCAGAACTGGAGGGGTGTTTGGTTCTTCGTGATACTGGCGAATTCTTTCCTCTCTTGTCTCCTGCAATGAGTGTAGATTAGCTGCCCAGGCAGTAAGGTAGGACTTGGAGCTCTCCAAGTAGCGTGACACGAAGCAATTTCCTAACATTAAACAAATCAGGCACTTGCCCTCAAGCAGAATGCTTTCGTTAGACTAATGTATTGAAGGTAGTGGCAGGATTTACTTTAATAGATACATATTTTACCCTATTTCACTAGCAGCAATTGCTGTAGATTGATCAAACAGAACTAACACAATCCCTAGCCTGAAAAGCCTTAAATTTTACTTCCACTCAATTCATCCAGCTCTATTTTTTTTTAATGCTATCTCTTCATGATCACTCTCAGAACAAGAGCACTGAGGACAGTGGTGGAAGCAAACGCCTGTGATGCCACCTTCGTGAAAGAGGGTAGTGACCCATGGATTTCCACTGATTACATATCTGCTTGGTTTGTCCTCAAGTAGGTAACGCACTGAAGAATTTCCTGCTGTGAACAGCTCTGCCGTGTTTTCTGAGGGTTTGCTGCTGAACTGAGCAACAGTAGTTAAATCAAACCAGAAGGATTTGTTGGTAAGGAAACACAGGAACACAGCAGGGACTTGGTACAGCATAGAGCTTCTAGCCTCCTCCAGGAGAAACAGCAAAAGCTTTTTATAGGGAAAAGACTGCCTGCTCATCTAGTGACAAGCTAAGATAATTAAATGAGTACCTATAACTTAATCTAAATTCTAGAAGCACACCCTGATCCTCCATCTCTTTAGTGTCCCCTAATTCTTAATACGTCCTCTACCCACAAAGAAATTTGATTATAAGCATTTGGCCTGTTAAAAGACACACCATAGAAACTCTTCCCTAAGGAATTAGCTCCTGGCACGCTCCTCAATAATCGGCTCCTCCATAGAGTGGAGATGTCAGTCTTTGTACTTGATGGTTAAAGTGTTTTTCTTTCAGCCACACCAGCACACCCGCGTGCTCAGTGATGGACATGACAGGGGGTGCTCTCTGCAGGGACACTGGTGCCTGAGTATTTTCTCACACAACAGGTTTGCATGCAATCTCAAGACCTCCCTGTTCTGATGGGTCCTTCAGATATTTAAGCCTCTTAATGTATGTTTAAGTTATGTCTTCTGAAGCAGCAGGTAAGACAGACTATGGCAGAACTTTCCAGAAACACTATGCGTTGCACCTTAACATTTCAAATTTCTCTCTCCCTGCCCTGCCCCAAATTCCACACCAGGTATGAAGCAACAGTATTTCAGACACTGCAAAGTATCGGTGAGAAACACTCTGTTCCACCTCACTAATACTGTTGCCAACTCCTCTTCCCACTCACAGGAAAACTTTAGGGAGGAGTAAAATGTTACTGCCTCACTGGCATTGCCCCACGCACATTTCCAGCTGCTCTAGAGAGCAGCTGTTAGAGTTATATAGCTTTGTAAGGCCTCACAAATTCGGACTGTTGTTACACCGCTGCACCCTGGTTACTGCATTAGCTCTGGCATGATTTACTTACACCCATGTGAGTGCTCTTCACATCTGGGTCCAGGTAGTGGGGGTTAATATTAAAAGGCACTAAGCCTAGGGCCTGCAGGGAAGGTGGATAAACAATTGGCATGTCATTGGTAGTATTGATGCTGATCGTAGCAACGTTGGTTCCTGCACTGGATCCCACGTAAGGAATCCCATCCTGGAAGACAAAAGCAATGATTAGTATGCAGTATCGCAACTAGGAATTACGTTTTATAGCATCCATCAATCTCAGAGACTCAGCGATCAGATCAGATTTAGTACTTCTAGCTCACTTCACTGCTGACTTCATAAGTGAAAAGCAGACAAACAAGAATTCAGATTTATGAAGTGAGCAATAGTTTGTATATGTTGTGATTGCTGGAGAATTAGCTATTGAATGTCCTGCACTTGCAGCTCTGTGACCCCATCACAAGAGAGAACTTATAAGGTAGTCAGTGCATATATTAGACTTTGCTATTAAGAGAGGAGAAACTTGTCTACATTGCAGTTAGAGGAAATATCTGAACTAGCTTTTAACTACCTTCTGAGGAGACTGGGCCACCTGAAGCTGAGTACAATGTTGCCACGGCATCAGCTTACCGGCACTATGACCGCTGTAGGTATTACTATTATGTACGTAGCACTATGTACATAGTAGTATGTACTATGCTGTACCTGGAAGGATTCCACACAAACATACAAGCGTATGGATAATGCTAAACAATTTGTAAGAATAAGCTACCTGGAGAGAACTGGTGTGAATATAACCAAATACCTATCTAGATTTCACTGGGGGCCCAACATTTTATGGTGTTTCTGCCCACAACAGGCACTGAGCTTCTGTATATTAAGACAGCCTGGCTAACCTTTCTTCCTGGCAGCTGGCCTTTTCAGATACTGCACTTGCATAAATCTGCCTGAAGTAATTTGCTGTTCCACAGTGCTAGAGGAACAGCTTGCTTCTGTTCTCCGTCATGGACGGCATGTTTTTGCTGTGCCTTATGAGATTCACCAGCCAGAACGGGGCTGCTGACCAGAAGGGCTCAATGGCACTCGTACCTCTCAATTCCAGGTCCAAGAGGTACTCAAGGTAATTACACCACTTTCAACATCAACAGGGTGTTGTCTAGAAGGCAGGGTTTTTTATGGATCCAGCTTTATTGCTGGTTTATTAGCAGACAACCTGCAACTTGAACACATCTGTATCTATTAACAAGATATAAAGTGGATATCTCAAGCTGAAAACCAGAGTTTCTGGACATAGATTAAATTCTTCGTTAGTATTTAAAGTTGATGGGCTTCCTTCTGAGGTGCTGTGCAGCATTGTTGATCCTAAGGTTTTACAGTTCCACATGTGGGAAACTGCTCTAGACAGACAGATTGCTGACCTTCTTTGCAGGCTTCAAGGATTAATGACAGCCTTATTTGGCCACAGATTTCAGTTCGTCAGGCTGCATGAGATGGCTCAATATTTGAAGTATATTAAAAATAAATATGTGGAATCAACTCGGATTTGTCTGAACAAGAGCTTGTACATGAGATCCTGCCTTTCAGACTTGGCCCAAACCCTGTAGTTTTTACCTCAAGAACTCTTTTCCTGATCTCCTGTATCAGGCTGTGGTCATACAGAGCTTTCAGGAGACGGAATGTGTTCCTACCTCCTGCAGAAAGGGAGTCCAGCTTATTTAACATGCTTTCACCAACAGTTTTAATTGAAGCCTTTACAAACTAGGCAGACCCAGTGATTTCTATGCTCTGTTCAGGCTATTATCCTGATCTGAGCAGCACTTAAACCAGAAGCTTCAGACAAATGGTCACTGAGCAGGCCATGGGCTCATGCCCTGAGTTGTCCTTGGAACACCAACGCTGGCTGTTTGGCAGCAGATACGGTTCTAATACGAGGAGCGTGGCATTGGGACTCTGCTCAGGTTAAGCACAGTGGCCCTGCATCTTCCAGACTTCGTAAGGCTCATGTTTTAAACCCTGAAGTACTGTTCAAATTAATAACTTGAAACTTACTGGAGATGAAGTTCCATTGATAAATTTCTCCTGCTTCCCTCCCCACCACTAAATTCAGGGTCTTACTGTTCCCAATTAAAGCACTGTTTTCTGTAGTTTCTAGTAATCACTAGGCCCAGCTTTTTCATTGTTGTCTCTACAGTGCCAGCTCTGAGCAGGACTAATCCAGTGCCCTTTATAAACCCTCATCAGGGAGCAAAAAGTAAAACTTACCAATAAATATTGCTTCAGATTTTCTTACAGCTTCCACTGGATCACAGGATTCATGAATGCTGCCCAGCCCATAACCTTAAATGAAAAAGTATTCACTTTTGCCACTCCAGCTTGGAAGAAGAATGTGGTATGGTCAGACCCCTTCTGCCTTCTCTCCATACCCCACTCAAGACAAAAGTCTCACCAGACAACCAGGGAAACTTTGGAGAACTCTACACCACAAAACTGTATATGTCCTATGTTAGTGCAGGGCTTATGAAGCAAACCTTTGCTTTATGGATACACATGCTCAGTGTCTAAGAGCAGAGCACTTCACTCAGCAGGTGCCACCTGAGGCACAAAGTCCCCCTGAGCATTCCCGGCTCACTAGAAAATGAGAAGGAAAAAGCTGTCAGTGTTCAGCTTGATTCTGAGTCTGTGATGTGCCATCATTGGTCTAGCATTACTACAAATATCTGATCTTTGTAATTTGTTTTTTGGTAACAGTTAAAATGTCTGGCTTTGACAGATTTGCCTTGCTGGGGTTCACTAAGTGCAGGAAGTACCAGGAGAGCCAAAAGTACATGTGACATCTGATAGCAGCAACCTCTGCAAGATAAGGAGCAAGGTGTGCTGCCCAAGGAAGTGAGTACTGCTTATTACTACAGTAACAGGTCCAAAGTTATCCTGAAAGGTGATAGATATTAGACGGAGATGTTGCTGCAGGCTGCTCTGAAAAGATCTTTGCTCGAAGCAAAGCTCAGTTGCTGTTCATCATGGAAATATCTGGCTGGTTGAAATGCATTACAGCCTTCACTTAACCCCAGTAGCTGCACGGCTTGAGCAGAGGTTTAAGATGCATGGGAAGAAACATTCCCTTATGTGACTAAGGAGGATAAAAAGATGCCATTCAGGAACCAAAACTTCCCCCCTGAAGTAGTTACAAAGTGTTTGCAACAAGATTTCTTCCGGAGGCCTCTAAAGCATGGACTTCTAGGCACAAGTCAGCAACCAGCTCCGTGCTGCAGTCCCTCCAGTTACAGCAGAGCCGGCCAAACCCCTCTTCCCCTCTCTGCAGCACCACCCCCGTTCGGAGCCCAGGAAAACGGACTGTGGCAGCGTTGACGCCCAGGGGCGTTCACCACCTCGGCTCCTCTTACAGGAGCGGCTGGCGAGGCCGGTCCCGGGCACGGCCGGAGCGCGACACGGCTGCCCCCGGCACGGCCGGAGCCCGACACGGCCGCTCCCTCGGCAAAGGCGCCGTTTCCGCGCCAGCTGCCCGCGGGACTCTGCGCCGGGGCACTCCAGCCTTACCCAGGCTTTCAAACTGCTCCCTGGCGGTCCGGGCGTAGGCATCTCGGTCGTGCAGGGCGTAGGGAACGAACAGCACCCGCTTCACCTTCCTGGGAGAAGAGAGGGGAGAGAGCGCTTAGTGCGGCGGGGGAGGGCCCGGGCAAAATCCAGGTGTAAGATCTACATCACAAACCTGAACGTTAAAATTTTTACGCAGGGATCTTTCAACTAGGTCTATAATCATGGTTTAGCCAGTGAGACCAGGCACACACAATTGATTTGCTTCAGAAGCCTTAGTAGGTTTGAGGCCTGAAGATGTGGCTTATCCAGCTTTTGTTTAATGTTTATAAGTTATGCAGCAGTATTGATGTGGAAAATCCAGCTCTCCTGCTGGAGAGCTTAATCTTAAAATCTTAAATTCAAGGAGGTTGATCCATTTCCTTTCCCTCTCTAGGCATCTAGGCAAGCATCAGTTATCCCTGGGCTGGCTCCAGCTGATGAAAAGTAAGTGCTTTCTGTCTTCGTATCGATCAAGTTCAGCATTGGCAGAGGATGCTGCTCATGACCAGACACCCTCTTTGTGTTCCTCAGGGATGGCAACTTGCCAGACATCATTACCAGCAGCAGTTTGCATGAGTTCCTGGTGAACCTTCATGAAAAATACGGCCCATTGGTCTCTTTCTGGTTTGGAAGGCGTCTTGTTGTCAGCCTTGGCTCCATTGATCTCCTGAAACAACATATCAACCCCAGCCGGTTGTGTAAGTGTTCTTTGCTTTAGTTTTGAGTCCATTTGTTCCTCCTGGCCTTGCTTGGCATCCTATGTCAAAGGAAGCTGGGGCTTCATTCTAAGTAGAAAGAAAATGAGACTTAGTTTGTAGCTGTCATGGTGGGTCAGGTATGTCTTTGGTCCTTCTTATTGGAATTGGGCATCAGTGACCAAGAGTTGCTGCTGTCCAATGGCCATCAAGAAATTAGCATGCTTCTGTCTTTTACCATCTCCCTACAAGCAAATGTTGATGGAAAACGTTGAAACTGCAAGGTGAAGATCCTGGAGCCATTTGGCAAACATTTTAAAAACAGCTTGAAATACAATTTAAGAGAAGGAACTTTGCTAAATTAAGTCTGAAAACAGCTGTACTAGATTGTGATAGCTCACTTGTGTGGTTCAGTATGGAGGTTTTTAAAGTAGTATTTGAAGTGCTTTAACTTCTGTTTTTCTTTGATGTGTGGAACTTTGTGCTGAAAGCTTCAAATGATCTTCCAGACTTGGAAGTGATCAGTGGTGCTGGTAGCTGAGTTCGCCATCTTAGTCCTGGGAGGGTATTTGAATTTATGGTGTAAGCCTCTTAGGTGGGTGCTTTTCTTCCTAAGGTGATGCCAGACAATAAGTTAACTCAGTTGACGTTTGGCTTTAACCTCTTGTTTTTCCAGTTTTCATCCTATAAGGTTGAATAAGGTGCTGGTTGCACAGCTCTGACCTGACACTGTAAGCTGTCTATAGGCACAGGCACATATCTCAGCATCGCTTTGTGCTGGAGTCATGACGGTTAAGCTTTTTGTGCAATTGCATGATGGGCTCAAAGAAAACGGTGACAATCTGGGGAAGGTGTGGGAGTTAGCAAAGATCAGCAAGACACAGTAGATAGCAATGACACTCCAGAAGGTGGAAACCCACTCTGAAGGAGCTGAATGCACTTGTGTGTCTTTGGGAAATTGAGCAGACAGTCACTTTCTCCACACTCAGAGAAGTTGTGACAAGCACTTGAGCAGGGAAGTTCTCAGAAATGTACTGAATTTTGGAGTACCCAGATACTGGAAAAAAAAACCAAATACAGTGCCTGGGCTTAAAATACAGGTAATGAAGTGACCCAGGCAGCTACAGACTAGCCTGGCATCCTGCTATGCCCAAGGGCTAAACAGGTTTGTTAAGGATGGGGATAAATAGGAAATGCACGCTGTACTCCTTTGATAATTGGACTTCTAGACAAGGAAAGTGATAGAACTGTGTTTCCGTCAGAATTTCAGTTCAGAATTTGCTTGGACACTACTTGGATTATCACTGAAGGTGGAGGCAAAGGGATATGAAAAGTGAAAGTGGGAGCAAGGCTGGATTGTGTTGAGAAAGCGAAAGGCTGGGTTGGGGAGGTTAAATACTCCCAGTTAGGTTGGCAGCCTGTCCTGATGGCATCACACTGGGACCCCTTGCCAGCGCAGGGAAGCAGAGTGTCAGAGCAAGGAGACGCGTACCCCTGGGGCTGGGGCAGCAGCAACAGGAAGGGGAGGAACAAGAGCTGGATTGATGGCCTGCAGAATGACATGGCCACAGAAAAAAAGAAAAGAGTGCATATATTTTCTGTAGAGAGAGGAAAGGATGATGAAACATGAGCCAGACCTGGAATCCTGTGTGTGGCTCTGGCCCCCGCACTCAGCATGATTTTGAATAAAGAAAGTGCAAAGGCAGGCTGCTAGCCTTGAAGTTGGACTAATTGCATTCACAGTTATTAATAGGTTCCTAGTGCCAGGAGACTATTTTTCCTTATGTTTAAGGCAGTGTTTGAAGTTGGTACCTTTTCGTGGCCTCTTAGAGCTTTGTTGAGATTAGTTTGCAAGGAAAATTCAAAGGAAGTAAAACTTTGCTGCTGGGACTGGCAGTTCCTGTGAGATGTTCCGGGTAAGCAGGACTGCGAAGGGCGTGGGTGTAAAAAGGGTGGACTAGCTCAGGATTGCCAGGACCAGTGTGTTCAGAGACCCACTTGGAAAACTCCCATGAGCTGATGTCACCTTTTGGGTTGGGACAATGAACCTGATGCACATTGAATGCTGGAGATGGAGCTATGGATCCTGGCCCATAGGTTTTGAGCAGGACCACTTTAAGGACTGCTTTATTGCTGTTCTGTGTGCATTTGTTCTCTGCAGGTTCAGAGGTCCTTTCCATTTGTGATACTCAGTTCTGCTTGGCATTTGTTTTGACTGTCTAGAGTTAGATCTTTTCCCCACATTCACTTACAATGATGTCCAGGACAACATTCTGAGGCTCATGGGATGAGGGAGATTTCCTTGTAAGTGGAAGGAACATTTGAAATTTGTGTATGCTTCACTGAGAGGACTGAAAATGTAGCCTTAAGATGTTTTCAAGACAAGGACAAAGGAAGAAGTCCGTGAAAGTCCAAGCTCCTTTCAGGCAGTTCAGAGCTCAGAAGGTCTCCCCTCAGCTCCTGTTCTCCAGCTGAACCCCCAGGTCCCTCAGCCGCTCCCATCACACTTGTGCTCCAGCTTGGTGAGGCCAAGTCCCAGGTGGCCGGTGAGGGAACAGGTGGGACTGGGAAGGGTGAGAGGATAAGTCATCCATACAATGTCCAGCCTCACTGGACTGCTCTCCTGCCTGTCCAGATGTCTCCATGAGACCCCCTGGATCAATACCCATTGTAGAATGCTGCTATCACTTCTTGTATACACTGAAAAATGATAGAAAACAACTTGGAAAGAAAAACTCCTCTTTTATGAAATCGTGTTTGAAATCTTCACCATGCAGATTCTGACGGAAAGCTCTCCCAGGAGTTGTCTGAGTGCTGAGGACTCTCTCTCAGCCGTTCCTCCCAGCAGAGCTGTTCCAGCCTGGGATCCTCCCTGTGGCTCCTCTGGCCGCTCTCGCCGTCCCGCCAGCCCCGACGGTTCCCGAGGGAGCACTCCAGTTTCTTGCCCGGTGTCCCGGTGGCAGCGCCCCGGCCCCACAGGGACCCAGCGAGGGGCTGGGGCGGGCACAGGAACCGGCAGCAGCAGGTGAGGCCGTGCATGGTGGTCCCCTCTGCTCTTCTCCTCTGGGGGCTGCCCTGCAGTTATTGACATAAAGAACAACTTGGTGGTCTAAATAAAAGAGGTTGCTGTGAGCTAAGAGGAGAAAACAAAAAGGGGAGCCCAGAGAAAGGGGAGGAGAAAGGACACAGACAGGGAGAGGGAAGTGGGGGAGTCAAAGAAGAATCAGAAGTGTTTTCCCTTAGAAGCAGAAAGGAAAAAAGGAAGGAAACGTGAAGAACAGAACCCCCAGCGCCGTCCCCAGCTCCGGCTGCACAGCGGCACCCAGAGAGCCGGTGCAGCCGCTGCCTGGGGAGGAGGCGACTCTGCAGCCTCCAGCTGTGGTGTCACCAGCTCCCATCGCCCCCGGGGACACGCTGCCCTGCGAAGGCTGGCGAGGCCGCCCCGCTCCAGGGACTGGCGCAGCCACCCGCCGTCCCGAGCAAGTAGGCAGCAGCCAGTTCTCCATCCTCTGCAGGGATGGGAGCAGAGCGGGGGCCTGACCCGCACCCCGACCCAGAGGGAGGGCAGAGCCCTGGGGCTGACGGGCTCTCCCCGCCCGCCTCCTGCTTAGCAAGGTACCAGCATCAGTCCTGCACTCCCCAACACAAGCCCCGGCTCCGGAGGCACGAGGCACCTACTGAAGTCTCTGGGCAGAAGCTCAGACTCACCTATGTGTCGGAAAGCGCCAGCTTCTTGGCCGGTGGTGGTGACATGGTGCTGCTGGGCTGCGGAGCAGCACTGGCCGACAGGAAGGCCTTCAGCTTTGCCAGCACCAGGCTGGCAGGAGCCCTGCTGCGAGGGTCCCTTCCCGGTGTCCCGGTGTTCTCCCCGCTGCCCCACGGCTCCTGGCCGGGCATGGGCTCCGGCAGCCTGGGGGAGGCGGGCAGGGGCCCGGGCTCCCAGCAGCGCTTCCGGGGAACCTGCGCTTTGGCCCCACTGGTGTGACTGGGGCCGCAAAACCCTGGAGCCGCTCTGGGCGCGGGTGGTGGCCGCGAGGAGAGCGGCTTCTTGGGCCTCTGGGCTGCGTCACCGGGCAACGCTGCAGCCGCGTGTGTGGCTTTCCGGGCCAGCTTGGGTGACGGTGACCCAGAAGGCAGCTTGACACGGCCAGGCAGGCTGGAGGCAGCTTTGGAAACGGGACCCTCTGAGCTCTTCCCGGGGTTGGGGATCCTGGGGAAGGCAGAGAAGGGCACGTGTTAACTACCAGAGTCTGAGCGACTGCAACACTCTTGTCGTAGCTGCGAGAACCAGGAGCCAGAAGCTCCGAGGAAGTGAGGAGCTCTTGAGCTGCAGCAAAACCACTACAAGGGGCTGGAGCTCTCCCTGCCACCCTCCCCCGAGCCAGCACACGCACGTGGGCACTGGGGCTGCCTGGGCCAAGCTCCTTCCCACCCCAGGCATGTGCCACATGCTGAGCAAGGGCAGAGGGGCCGGGGACACAGGGCACGCTCACCTGAGGTAGAACAGCACATACGCCTTCTGGTTAAGGACCACCCTGATGTTACTGGGACGGACCACATTGTCATTCATTTGGTACCACTGCCCGTCGCTGGCCTGCGGAGGGAGAGAGAACGGGGTCGGGCTGTGTCCAGGGACGCTCCTGGCCTGATGAGGAGCAGGAACAGGCCCATTGGCAGAGCTCTGCTCCCCAAAACCCCCAAGCGGCCCCGGGCAAGTGAGGGGACTCTGCGAGAGCAGAACTCCACTCTTCCTGTGACGGAGCACAGCCCGTACCCCCCAGTGCTCCACACCACGCACGTCTGCTGAGCACCCTCCTGTCTGCTCATTACACGGACCCTCGAGCACGCGCCAGCCCCCAGCACAGAGAGGTGCCAAGAGAGCGCCCTGGGCTCACCTTCACGTAGCAGTAGTAGTGTCCTGCGTGGCTGCTGTACCCCGAGTGCACCAGCACCGCGTAGAGCCCGTACATGACCGGATCCCCGCTGGTCTGGGACATGTACGGGCGGATGTTCAGGAGCTCCGGGTAGCCCACGTCCTGCGGAGAAATGATGTCTCAGAAGCCTGCACAGCAGACGGCAAGAGCGGCTCAGCTGTCCTGTGAGTCCCGTCTCGCGGGGGAGGGGAAACCCGCTCTCCACAGGCAGAGCCCACGGTGAGGAAGATGCCGGGATGAGCCAAACTCCCACCGCAGCGCACAGCTGGGGAAGGGCTGCAGGACTGCGGTAGAGCTCGCACCGCGCACAGAACCACCTCCCACCCTGCTCGGGGCAGCAGGGCCTCGGGACAGGACACAGCCCCGCTCTGGGTGCCAAGCACTCACCTTTGTGATCTTGCCTCCAGTGAAGTCGGCAAAACGCTTCAGAGCAAGCGTGAGAACATTGGGCGCTCGGTGGATGGTGAAGCGTTTGGTTGCCGACACTTTCTTCTTGCATCTGCACAGGGAGAGCTTGAGCTATTCATGCTGTTCCACCACCCAGGTGCTTGTCAGCCCTGGCCAAGCCACAAACCCCCCGGAAATGACCCTGCTGGGAGAGGGTACCGCTCCAGGGCACCTGCTCACGGCCAGGTCTGCTGGCTCAGGTCCCCGTCTCAAGAGGAGGGAGATGAGGAGTGACAGGCTTCATCGCAGGCTTCACAGCCACGTACCTCACGGTTTAGCGGTGGAGCAGGTAGAGAAGCCCTCCTGTACTGCAGCTGCCCTCCTGCTTCCCACCAGCACACCCGCGGCCCCTTCCCCCCCAGCCCCGCACACTCACTTGTCACACAGGTAGGCGTTCTCTCCGCCCAGCAGGTCTGGCTTCACAAACAGCTCCAGTGCCTGCTCTACGTTTGCGGCTTGCTGCCAGGACAGAGGAGAGGTCAGGGCCAGGCAGAGGAGGCAGTGCAACAACAGAAGCTGATTCCCTCTTGCCTGCACCGTGCCTGACGCTGGCAGGTTAAACAGCCTCGAGCAGTAGCGGTGCAGCTGCAGGAACATCCCCTGCAGAGCAGAGCACCTCCCCGCCTGACTCTGCCCTGGTACCGTGATCTCCACCGGCAGGTCCAGACAGGGGTCAAAGGTGTCCGAGACTGCTTTGCACATCAAGCACTTCACTGCAAGAGAAAGAGCAGTGAGCACCCCCTGGCACAACACGGCACCGCCACCCCCAGCACAGCGCAGGCAGCTGCCGTGTTCCCCCTCTCCGCGTTTGGGCTCTGGGATGGCAGCACCAGCATTCGCAGCCTCTACGTGCTGGGACAACAAGTGCTGCTGGACAGCTGGCAACGTGGGTTCCTTTGCTGGTGGCAATGAGCTGGGCACCCACAGCCAGCAGCTTCGTGACCCACAGATACCAAAAGACTGACCAGCTGCAGCTCTGCATAATTTGCACATGCTTAGTGACTTTCCCAAGTTACTGCAAGGCTCTCGGGGAAACAGCAGCCCTGAGAGTCACAGGCCCAGGCCCTGGCAGCCAGCACTCACCACGGGACCGCAGGTGACCGCCAAAGATCTGGTGGATCAGGGTGGTGGCTTGGGTCTGGCGATCCAACCTAGAGACGGCAGCTCGGATCACACAGCGTCCGGCCCAAGAGCCGTCCCCACGGGCCAGCGCTGTGTCCTCAGGATCCAAACCCAGCGCAGTCACAGGATTTGGGGACAGAACCGCAGCTGTGCTGGGGTGGAGGCGTCAGGAGAAGGCAGACAGCAGCCCAGCAGACAAGGGGACCAGCAGACAAGGGCAGTGACGGCCACCAGAGGCCCCACATACTCTGTGCAGTCGGGCAGGCAGGCCTTCTGCATGGCATCGATGGTGAAACGGAGGAACTCGTGCGCGTCCTCTTGCCTGCCCCAGCGGATGTGCGGGGCGATCTCTGCAGGAGAGGGAGGGATCAGCCGCAGCACGCGCTGTCACAGAGGCAGGTCCTCCCGCCCTCCCTCGGGGCAGGGACTGCGGAGTTTGAGCTCCCTTGGCCCAAACCAGACTTCAGACTCATGTCGGCCATGGGGGAAGCCCCACAAGGCCCATGAAGGCCCTGGCAGGCTCAGTGAGTTGTCTCAGAAGAACCTCTGCCAAGACCTGCCCTGGTCTCAAAGGTTCTGCTCCTGCAATAGTCTCTGCCCTCCCGCACGGCTACAGGAGGGGACGCGAGGACAGCCATCCTTACTCTTGAGGTGTCGGACAAAGGACACTGGCTTTATCACGCTGCCGCTGTTCGCGAACGCCTGCGTGACGTGGTTCTGCATGACGCATGTCATGCAGAAGCCGCTTTGGTGACCTGGAGTGGGAGAGGAGAAGACAGAACGTTGAGGACAAACCCATCTTAGTCCTGGCTGTGTGCAGCACAGACAAATCCTCTCAGACGCGGGATGCAGAGCTTGGAACACTGCTACGGCCAGGAAAAGTGGATGCTCCCGTATGCAGGAATGTCCTCTCCACGGAGAAAAGGGCAGGAGGGAGCAGAGAAGGCGCATCCCGGCAGCCGCACAGCCCCGGGCAGAGCCGTGCGCAGGGTGCTGAGCGCAGCCCCGGGACAGGCGGGCGCTCCCCTCCCCACTCACAGGTGCGGCTGTGCTCCTTGGACAGCAGGTAGTTGGCGAGCGGTGGCGTGTAGGTGAGGCAC
The DNA here is from genome assembly GCF_963082525.1 of Nesoenas mayeri. NCBI lineage: Eukaryota > Metazoa > Chordata > Aves > Columbiformes > Columbidae > Nesoenas > Nesoenas mayeri. The sequence goes on along the minus strand of NC_137545.1, from coordinate 2,996,871 downwards.
TGCAGGGTGGCGTTGAGGAAACAGGTGTTTCCCAGGTTGAGCAGCCCGGTGCCGATGCGCTGAACACGCTGCCACTGTATGGCGAGGCGCCCTGCAGGGAACAGCCCCTTCTGGGGCGCAGGGACGCCGTCCCCGTGGCGCCCCGGGGTCCGGTCGCTGCCTGCGGGGAGAGAGAGGCGGGTGAGCCGCGGGCTGCGCAGCGCAGGGAGAGCCCCCGGCCCTCTGCACCCACCCTGCTGGCCCGGCTGTCCCTCCTCAGCGCCGCGGGGGTGCTCGGCGGGCTCGGTGCGGGGGCTGAGCAGCAGGTACTTGGCCCGCAGCAGCTCCGGCTGGCTGGAGAAGCCGTGGCTGGCGGGCTGGAACTCGATCTTGTGCCGCAGCACCTTCTTGGCCGAGGTGCTCAGCAGCCGGCCCAGCGCCCTGGCCTCGCCTGCGTCCCGCCGCGCATTCAGCAGCGCCCTCGGCTTCGCCGTGCCCGCCATGACGTGTCACCGCACGTGCCACCGCCTCAAGGTCGCGCCGGTCTCTCGGTGTCTCCCTCTGCGCCACCACACGCGCTTCCCGCGCCTCCTCCTCAAGTCCCGCCCTTCGCTGCGGTCGCTTAAAGGCAGCCCCCCCTTCTTCACACACTGGGCACTGTTGCCGCTGTAACCATAGCGATCACTGTGACAGTCATTCAGACTCTGGAAATGAATCAAATGATGGTAAACCCATATCAGCATCAGTTACTGGTTGTAAGAAAGTCACTAGAAAGACCACCCGTGCAGCAGATGATGGCACAGGGCCAACATCAACCCAAGGGGCACCATTAGGACAGAGAGGAGATGAAGTGACCACCACTCGGTCCTTTTCTCCAGGTGAGCTGAGAGATCTGCGAAAAGACTTTAGTCGTTGTGAAGGTGAGAATATTTTAACCTGGCTACTCCGATGCTGGGACAATGGGGCAGATACAATTGAACTGGAAGGTGGTGAAGCCAGGCAGCTGGGATCTCTGTCAAGAGATTCCACCATTGATAAGGCAATTTCAAGAGAGTCTAACGCCACTACTCTCTGGACCCGACTCCTGGCAGCTATGAAAGTAAGATTTCCCTACAAGGAAGATTGTATATCCAGATTAGGGAAATGGAATACATTGGCCAAAGGTATTCAGTTCCTGAGAGAATTAGCTGTGCGAGAGATCATCTATTTTGGACCAAACAGCCAAGAGGGAACAGACTCAGATAGAACCAATTGTTCACGACCTCTGTGGCGCAGATTTGTACAAAGTGCATCACCTGCATATGGAGAAACTGTGTGAAAAATCTGATGACCGGTTTGAAAAGCTATTGCAAGAAATCAAAGAACTCAGAGAAGACATGTACCATTCACGACCTGCACAAACCTATGTTTCAGCTATTAGGAAAAAGCGTTTCCAATCTCGAGAGAGAGGACACAGGCAGCCCACAAAAAGAGGTTCACTGTGGTTCTTCCTACATGAGCAGGGAGAAAACATGAATAAGTGGCATGGAAGACCTACCTCAGAACTTCAAGAACGAGTACGTGAGATCAAAGGAAAAACTTCTAGGAAGGTGGCTGCTCCAGCTTACAAAAGGAGCAGAAGAGATTCTGATGCTCTTGAAGGAACCCCTAATTCACACCCAGAGACTGTGCAAAACAGAAATTAGAGGTGCCCTGCCTCCAACCAGGTGGAGGAAAGGGATAACAGAGTTTATTGGACTGTACAAATACGATGGCCTGGTACAACACACCCCCAGGAGTACAAAGCTTTAGTGGACACTGGTGCTCAGTGCACAATAATTCCTTCTAATTATAAAGGAACGCAATCCATCAGTATTGTTGGAGTGACTGGGGGATCCCAGGAACTGACTGTTGTAGAGGCTGAAATGAGCCTAACTGGAAAAAACTGGCAAAAGCATCCCATTGTGACTGGTCCAGATGCTCCATGCATCCTTGGCATAGACTACCTCAAGAGAGGATATTTTAAGGACCCAAAAGGGTATAGGTGGGCATTTGGTATAGCAGCTGTGGACACTGAGAAAATTGAACAGCTGTCTGATTTGCCTGGTCTTTCAGATGATCCTTCTGTTGTAGGACTGCTGATGGTTGACGATCAGCAGGTGCCAATTGCTACCACGACGGTGCATCGCGGCAATATCGCACCAATCGAGACTCTTTGATTCCCATCCAGAAGTTGATCCGTCAATTGGAAAGCCAGGGTGTGATCAGTAAGACTCGCTCACCTTTTAACAGCCCAATCTGGCCAGTGTGTAAGTCTAGTGATGAGTGGAGACTAACCGTGGACTATCGTGGCCTGAATGAAGTTTCGCCACCACTGAGTGCTGCTGTGCCTGACATGCTAGAACTGCAATTTGAACTGGAGTCAAAGGCAGCTAAGTGGTATGCTACAATTGACATTGCTAATGCATTTTTCTCTATTCCTGTAGCAGCAGAGTGCAGGCCGCAGTTTGCTTTCACCTGGAGAGACATCCAGTACACGTGGAATCGCTTGCCCCAGGGGTGGAAACACAGTCCTACCATCTGCCATGGACTGATCCAGACCACGCTGGAGCAAGGTAAAGCTCCAGAACACTTGCAGTATCTTGATGACATTATCGTATGGGGCGACACAGCGAAAGAAGTCTTCGAGAAAGGTGAGAGAATAATTCAGATTCTTTTGGATGCTGGTTTTGCCATAAAACGAAGCAAGGTCAAGGGACCTGCACGAGAGATCCAGTTTTTAGGAATAAAATGGCAAGATGGCCGTCGCCAGATCCCAATGGATGTGATCAACAAAATTGCTGCAATGTCTCCACCTACTAATAAAAAGGAGACACAGACTTTCTTGGGCGTTGTAGGTTTTTGGAGAATGCATATTCCTGACTACAGCCAGATTGTGAGCCCTCTCTATCGAGTGACACGAAAAAAGAACCAGTTTGAGTGGGGCCCTGAACAACGACAAGCCTTTGAACAAATTAAGCGTGAGATAACTCATGCGGTGGCCCTTGGACCAGTTCGGACTGGACTAGACCTTGCGTCTTGGCCTCGTAAGACTTGCAGAGGCTTTTGTTGGCCAAACCCACCACTGTGTCCAGGTTCCCTGCACTGGAACTACAGTGTGTGACCATTTAGGGGTTCTGGGGCGTGGCCGGAGCACGATGACGTCACAACAAGCCCCGCCCCCGGCAGGTTCCGCCCCTGGCGTTGCCGGGACGGGCAGGCGCAGCTCAGTCCTGTTCTGGACGCGGAGCGGAGCGCACGGCGAGGGCGAGGGGAGGAGTCCGTGGGCCGAGCCGAGCGCGAGCGACCGCAGCGAAGGGCGGGACTTGAGGAGGAGGCGCGGGAAGCGCGTGTGGTGGCGCAGAGGGAGACACCGAGAGACCGGCGCGACCTTGAGGCGGTGGCACGTGCGGTGACACGCCATGGCGGGCACGGCGAAGCCGAGGGTGCTGCTGAATGTGCGGCGGGACGCGGGCGAGACTGGGGCGCTGGGCCGGCTGCTGAGCACCTCGGCCAAGAAGGTGCTGCGGCACAAGATCGAGTTCCAGCCCGCCAGCCACGGCTTCTCCAGCCAGCCGGAGCTGCTGCGGGCCAAGTACCTGCTGCTCAGCCCCCACACCAAGCCCGCCGAGCACCCCCGCGGTGCTGAGGAGGGACAGCCGGGCCACCAGGGTGGGTGTAGAGGGCCGGGGGCTCTCCCTGCGCTGCGCAGCCCGCGGCTCACCCGCTTCTCTCTCCCCGCAGGCAGCGACCGGACTCCGGGGCGCCACGGGGACGGCGTCCCTGCGCCCCAGAAGGGGCTGTTCCCTGCAGGGCGCCTCGCCATGCAGTGGCAGCGTGTCCAGCGCATCGGCGCCGGGCTGCTCAACCTGGGAAACACCTGTTTCCTCAACGCCACCCTGCAGTGCCTCACCTACACGCCACCGCTCGCCAACTACCTGCTGTCCAAGGAGCACAGCCGCACCTGTGAGTGGGGAGGGGAGCGCCCGCCTGTCCCGGGGCTGCGCTCAGCACCCTGCGCACGGCTCTGCCGGGGGCTGTGCGGCTGCCGGGATGTGCCTTCTCTGCTCCCTCCCGCCCGTTTCTCCATGGAGAGGACATTCCTGCATACGGGAGCATCCACTTTTCATGGCCGTAGCAGTGTTCCGAGCTCTGCACCCTGCGTCTGAGAGGCTTTGTCTGTGCTGCACACAGCCAGGACTAAGATGGGTTTGTCTTCAACGTTCTGTCTTCTCCTCTCCCACTCCAGGTCACCAAAGCGGCTTCTGCATGACATGCGTCATGCAGAACCACGTCACGCAGGCGTTCGCGAACAGCGGCAGCGTGATAAAGCCAGTGTCCTTTGTCCGACACCTCAAGAGTAAGGATGGCTGTCCTCGCGTCCCCTCCTGTAGCCGTGCGGGAGGGCAGAGACTATTGCAGGAGCAGAACCTTTGAGACCAGGGCAGGTCTTGGCAGAGGTTCTTCTGAGACAACTCACTGAGCCTGCCAGGGCCTTCATGGGCCTTGTTGGGCGTCCCCCATGGCCGACATGAGTCTGACGTCTGGTTTGGGCCAAGGGAGCTCAAACCCCGCAGTCCCTGCCCCGAGGGAGGGCGGGAGGACCTGCCTCTGTGACAGCGCGTGCTGCGGCTGATCCCTCCCTCTCCTGCAGAGATCGCCCCGCACATCCGCTGGGGCAGGCAAGAGGACGCGCACGAGTTCCTCCGTTTCACCATCGATGCCATGCAGAAGGCCTGCCTGCCTGACTGCACAGAGTACGTGGGGCCTCTGGTGGCCGTCACTGCCCTTGTCTGCTGGTCCCCTTGTCTGCTGGGCTGCTGTCTGCCTTCTCCTGACGCCTCCACCCCAGCACAGCTGCGGTTCTGTCCCCAAATCCTGTGACTGCGCTGGGTTTGGATCCTGAGGACACAGCGCTGGCCCGTGGGGGCGGCTCTTGGGCCGGGCGCTGTGTGATCCGAGCTGCCATCTCTAGGTTGGATCGCCAGACCCAAGCCACCACCCTGATCCACCAGATCTTTGGCGGTCACCTGCGGTCCCGTGGTGAGTGCTGGCTGCCAGGGCTTGGGCCTGTGACTCTCAGGACTGCTGTTTCCCCAAGAACCTTGCAGTAACTTGGGAAAGTCACTAAGCATGTGCAAATTATGCAGAGCTGCAGCTGGTCAGTCTTTTGGTATCTGTGGGTCACGAAGCTGCTGGCTGTGGGTGCCCAGCTCATTGCCACCAGCAAAGGAACCCACGTTGCCAGCTGTCAGCAGCACTTGTTGTCCCAGCACGTAGAGGCTGCGGATGCTGGTGCTGCCATCCCAGAGCCCAAACGCGGAGAGGGGGAACACGGCAGCTGCCTGCGCTGTGCTGGGGGTGGCGGTGCCGTGTTGTGCCAGGGGGTGCTCACTGCTCTTTCTCTTGCAGTGAAGTGCTTGATGTGCAAAGCAGTCTCGGACACCTTTGACCCCTGTCTGGACCTGCCGGTGGAGATCACGGTACCGGGGCAGGGTCAGGCGGGGAGGCGCTCTGCTCTGCAGGGGATGTTCCTGCAGCTGCACCGCTACTGCTCGAGGCTGTTTAACCTGCCAGCGTCAGGCACGGTGCAGGCAAGAGGGAATCAGCTTCTGTTGTTGCGCTGCCTCCTCTGCCTGGCCCTGACCTCTCCTCTGTCCTGGCAGCAAGCCGCAAACGTAGAGCAGGCACTGGAGCTGTTTGTGAAGCCAGACCTGCTGGGCGGAGAGAATGCCTACCTGTGTGACAGGTGAGTGTGCGGGCTAGGGGGGAAGGGGCCGCGGGTGTGCTGGTGGGAAGCAGGAGGGCAGCTGCAGTACAGGAGGGCTTCTCTACCTGCTCCACCACTAAACCGTGAGGTACGTGGCTGTGAAGCCTGCGATGAAGCCTGTCACTCCTCATCTCCCTCCTCTTGAGACGGAGACCTGAGCCAGCAGACCTGGCCGTGAGCAGGTGCCCTGGAGCGGTACCCGCTCCCAAGCAGGGTCATTTCCGGGGGGTTTGTGGCTTGGCCAGGGCTGACAAGCACCTGGGTGGTGGAACAGCATGAATAGCTCAAGCTCTTCCTGTGCAGATGCAAGAAGAAAGTGTCGGCAACCAAACGCTTCACCATCCACCGAGCGCCCAATGTTCTCACGCTTGCTCTGAAGCGTTTTGCCGACTTCACTGGAGGCAAGATCACAAAGGTGAGTGCTTGGCAACCCAGAGCGGGGCTGTGTCCTGTCCCGAGGCCCCGCTGCCCCGAGCAGGGTGGGAGGTGGTTCTGTGCGCGGTGCGAGCTCTCCCGCAGTCCTGCAGCCCTTCCCCAGCTGTGCGCTGCGGTGGGAGTTTGGCTCATCCCGGCATCTTCCTCACCGTGGGCTCTGCCTGTGGAGAGCGGGTTCCCCCTCCTCCGCGAGACGGGACTCACAGGACAGCTGAGCCGCTCTTGCCGTCTGCTGTGCAGGCTTCTGAGACATCATTTCTCCGCAGGACGTGGGCTACCCGGAGCTCCTGAACATCCGCCCGTACATGTCCCAGACCAGCGGGGATCCGGTCATGTACGGGCTCTACGCGGTGCTGGTGCACTCGGGGTACAGCAGCCACGCAGGACACTACTACTGCTACGTGAAGGTGAGCCCAGGGCGCTCTCTTGGCACCGCTCTGTGCTGGGGGCCGGCAGGTGCTTGAGGGTCCGTGTAATGCGCAGACAGGAGGGTGCTCAGCAGACGTGCGTGGTGTGGAGCACTGGGGGGTACGGGCTGTGCTCCGTCACAGGAAGAGTGGAGTTCTGCTCTCGCAGAGTCCCCTCACCTGCCCGGGGCCGCTTGGGGGTTTCGGGGAGCAGAGCTCTGCCGATGGGCCTGTTCCTGCTCCTCCTCAGGCCAGGAGCGTCCCTGGACACAGCCCGACCCCGTTCTCTCTCCCTCTACAGGCCAGCGACGGGCAGTGGTACCAAATGAATGACAATGTGGTCCGCCTCAGTAACATCAAGGTGGTCCTTAACCAGAAGGCGTATGTGCTGTTCTACCTCAGGTGAGCGTGCCCTGTGTCCCCGGCCCCTCTGCCCTTGCTCAGCATGTGGGACAGGGCGGGGGGCACGTGCCTGAGTGTGGGAAGGAGCTTAGCCCAGGCAGCCCCAGCGCCCACGTGCGTGTGCTGGCTCGGGAGAGGGTGGCAGGGAGAGCTCCAGCCCCTTGTAGTGGTTTTGCTGCAGCTCAAGAGCTCCTCACTTCCTAGGAGCTTCTGGCTCCTGGTTCTCGCAGCTACGACAAGAGTGTTGCAGTCGCTCAGACACTGGCAGTTAACACGTGCCCTTCTCTGCCTTCCCCAGGATCCCCAACCCTGGGAAGAGCTCAGAGGGTCCCGTTTCCAAAGCTGCCTCCAGCCTGCCTGGCCGTGTCAAGCTGCCTTCTGGGTCACCGTCACCCAAGCTGGCCCGGAAAGCCACACACGCGGCTGCAGCGTTTCCCGGTGACGCAGCCCAGAGGCCCAAGAAGCCGCTCTCCTCGCAGCCGCCACCCGCGCCCAGAGCGGCTCCAGGATTTTGCGGCCCCAGTCACACCAGAGGGGCCAAAGCGCAGGTTCCCCGGAAGCGCTGCTGGGAGCCCGGGCCCCTGCCCGCCTCCCCCAGGCTGCCGGAGCCCATGCCCGGCCAGGAGCCGTGGGGCAGCGGGGAGAACACCGGGACACCGGGAAGGGACCCTCGCAGCAGGGCTCCTGCCAGCCTGGTGCTGGCAAAGCTGAAAGCCTTCTTGTCGGCCAGTGCTGCTCCGCAGCCCAGCAGCACCATGTCACCACCACCGGCCAAGAAGCTGGCACTTTCCGACACATAGGTGAGTCTGAGCTTCTGCCCAGAGACTTCAGTAGGTGCCTCGTGCCTCCGGAGCCGGGGCTTGTGTTGGGGAGTGCAGGACTGATGCTGGTACCTTGCTAAGCAGGAGGTGGGCGGGGAGAGCCCGTCAGCCCCAGGGCTCTGCCCTCCCTCTGGGTCGGGGTGCGGGGGTAGGCCCCCGCTCTTGCTCCCATCCCTGCAGAGGCTGGAGAACTGGCTGCTGCCTCCTTGCTCAAGACGGCGGGTGGCTGCGCCAGTCCCTGGAGAGGGGCGGCCTCGCCAGCCTTCGCAGGGCAGCGTGTCCCCGGGGACGATGGGAGCTGGTGACACCACAGCTGGAGGCTGCAGAGTCGCCTCCTCCCCAGGCAGCGGCTGCACCGGCTCTCTGGGCACCGCTGTGCAGCCGGGGCTGGGGACGGCGCTGGGGGTTCTGTTCTTAACGTTTCCTTCCTTTTTTCCTTTCTGCTTCTAAGGGAAAACACTTCTGATTCTTCTTTGACTCCCCCACCTCCCTCTCCCTGTCTGTGTCCTTTCTCCTCCCCTTTCTCTGGGCTCCCCTTTTTGTTTTCTCCTCTTAGCTCACAGCAACCTCTTTTATTTAGACCACCAAGTTGTTCTTTATGTCAATAACTGCAGGGCAGCCCCCAGGGAAGGAGAGCAGAGGGGACCACCATGCACGGCCTCACCTGCTGCTGCCGGTTCCTGTGCCCGCTCCAGCCCCGCGCTGGGTCCCTGTGGGGCCGGGGCGCTGCCGCCGGGACACCGGGCAAGAAACTGGAGCGCTTCCTCGGGAACCGGCGGGGCTGGCGGGACAGCGGGAGCGGCCAGAGGAGCCACAGGGAGGATCCGAGGCTGGAACAGCTCTGCTGGGAGGAACGGCTGAGAGAGAGTCCTCAGCACTCGGACAACTCCTGGGAGAGCTTTCCATCAGATACTTCATGGTGAAGATTTCAGATACGATTTCATAAAGGAGGGGTTTTTCTTTCCAAGTTGTTTTCTATCATTTTTCAGTGTATACAAGAAGTGATAGCAGCATTCTACAATGGGTATTGATCCAGGGGGTCTCATGGAGACATCTGGACAGGCAGGAGAGCAGTCCAGTGAGGCTGGACATTGTATGGATGACTTATCCTCTCACCCTTCCCAGTCCCACCTGTTCCCTCACCGGCCACCTGGGACTTGGCCTCACCAAGCTGGAACACAAGTGTGATGGGAGCGGCTGAGGGACCTGGGGGTTCAGCTGGAGAACAGGAGCTGAGGGGAGACCTTCTGAGCTCTGAACTGCCTGAAAGGAGCTTGGAGCCAGGGGAGTCGGGCTCTGCTCCCCAGGAACAAGCACCAGGAGCAGAGGAAACGGCCTCAAGTTGTTCCAGGGGAGGTTGAGGTTGGATTTAGGAACAATTTCTTCCCCAAAGGGCTGTGGGGCATTGGAACAGGCTGCCCAGGGCAGTGCTGGAGTCACCAGCCCTGGAGGGTTGGACAGACTTGAGATGAGGGTCTCAGGACACGGGCCAGTTCCGGGGGTGGGGAACGGTTGGACTCCATGATCGTAGAGCTGTTTCTCAACCAAAATGATTCTATCGCACGTCTGTCTTTGCATTGTAGTAGTGCCTAAAGGTCATAGCCAGGGTTTCTATTGTCTTGTCCTGACATTTTTGTAAATGGGTAGAAGTCTGTCTCAAAGAATGTAATGAAAACAAAACAAAGGAGCATGGGTAGAGCGAACAATGGCAAGGAGGGAGGGCCAAGTATGAAGATGAATCCCAGTGCGAGCAAGTATTTGGGTGATACGATCAGGCCTGAAATCATGCTCTGTTATATGCAACTGAACCTGTAAACCACTTCAAAAGATGATTCACCCCCAGTGGACCCAGAACTGGAAGCAAATCTGCTCAGGAAGAGACCATGAATTCCCAGAGCCTCTGCCACAGAGGAACTACAGGGCGAAGTTCGAGCTAAGCTGTACTTTGAGATGCCAGAGCAGCTGCTTGGGTTCAACAGCGTCAGAAGAAATGGTCTTCCTGCCTCACCACCCTGCAGGAAGAAGAGGAAACGGCAAATTCCCCACCAGGAAAGAACGTGCTCTGGTGCTCCCAGTACTGCCCTACCTCTTTGGGGATGGTATGTTGGTCGACTCTTCCCTCCAGCTCCTGCAGCTGTACAGCAATGGGAGTGAGCTTTGCTGTTCGCACTGTCTCACACAGGACTTGCCGACAGTACCTGCAACCATAAGACTTGGTCAGTTTAACCCTCCCAGAGAGAAGTTTGTCCATGTCCTTGTGGTGGCACCTGCTGCATTGGGGCCACAGTCTGCTCCTGGAGTTCTCTCGAGCCACACCGAGGCACTTCATTGTCTTTTTTCTGGCCAAGAATCCCAGCATCTTCGCAAGAAGCATTGAATCTCATTATCAGCTTTTAGGGAAGGCTACTGAAATCTCTCTTCGCCACACTTTTTTTTCTGATTTTAAACCAAACTGACTCTGCTTAAAAGCATAAACACACCAGTCCTTATCCTGAACCTCTCACCCATACAAGACGGGGCAAGAAACCCACACACTCAATACTCCCTTACTGAAACTCTGACATTGGTCCAAATACAAAACGTACCCCGTTGCACCAACAGATGCATGAAAAATAAAGGCACACTGTTGACCAGCCATCATCCTAGTTCTGTGGCCCTTTTGAAAGAAGATTACTCCATGCTTTCTCTCTAGGTATGTCTAAAATGAATCCAACCATTAAAATGACTGATAACTTTTGGAAAACCAGGAGAGAAACCAAACAAAACAAGAAGCAAAAAAATTTTGGCCTGGCAGCCTGGGCACTGATTCTGTGCTCTGCCAATGAACCTAAAGGGTTTCTTATAGACACCCTGAAGACAGCAGCTTGGTCCCCATGTCTGGAGCCCTACGGCAGGTTCTGTCTGTGCTGCAAGTCATGCTGTGGTTTGATCACTTCCAGAAAAAAGAACAGAGTAGCTCTGGGATGCCTTATCCTGTCCCAGTGTAGGCTGGGCACCAGGTCCAGTACATGAAGCCCCTGTCCCCACACAACCTTCCTCCGCAGTTCCTTCCATAGGACCCACCTGAGCTGCTCCATTTTCTCATGTGTAATTGGTCCCTTCCCCAGAACGCCGTCCATCTCCTTGTACAGATTCTGCTGAACATCTTCGGAGGTTGTCAGGAAATAGACTGCCCAGGTACACGCTGGGGAAGAAATCAATATAAGACTGGGCCCAGAAAATTCAATCCTTTACAAACTGAATTCAGTTTTCTTACTTCTTGTATTCGCAACATTGCTTTTTGGCACAGAAAAGGATGACCCTCTGGTCACAGCAGGCTGGGGAAGGGACCACACAGCCCAGCAAACCCTGGGGAACCAGGGTTTTAGGCCAGCCATGCCAATGAAAGGCTGGTTTGTCCAAAGCATCACAAAATTCCCTTATTTAGGGGGCTTCCCCAGCACATCTGAGGTGGGTACTCCAGACAGCCAACGTCTGGGGCTTCTGACTGGGAGCAAGAAGAGCAGCAGAGCTCCCTGCAGCAGGCTGGCCAGCACTTGTCTCCCTCACATCTACAGCTATTTTGTGAGCTATTCAAGAGATATTTTCAATAGCGGAGTGAAACAGAAACCTTGCATAAGAAATAACTGTGTAGGATACAGTTTTCCTAAAGCTACAAGTAAATGTTCCTACCACTCCAACCTGTCTATTCATTAGAACTATCTGGAATCCCTGAGGAGTCGAGCCCCTTAAAATTGGAGAAGATATTCTCTGGGAGGAGCATTATCATATTTGCCCAATTTACTTGCCACAATCTTTAACACCCAGCTGCACCTAGGAGGTTTTCTTTGGAGTTCCAGCCCACTGGCTGAGATATAGGGCCTGATAACCATCCCCCATCATAGAAGATTTTACACAGCTCCAGCTTATTTATATCCATATTTTTTTTTCCATAATCTTTGCACAAATCACAAAGTAGCTTATTTGAAAGCCTTCCATACATGGAGCACTCCTATCCTCCAGAAATTCAAAGCAGCCAGTCAAATTCCAGCACTCTGCTCTAATTTCCTTCCCATGTGCCAGAGCCTATTTTACAACACAATCTTTGTAGCTGACATCCTTTGGTGCTTTTTCATGAAATTTAGCATCACTTGGCTGAGTTGAGAGTGCAAGCGAAAAACAATGGGAAGAAAATCTAAGGTTCACCAAAAGACTGGGAAGGTTGTCAAACACAGCTTAGTTCCAAATCACTAGCTGTGAGGCTGTGTCAAGAGTCCGCTGTAAAATTAGTGTGTCCTACACATCTGTAGCTCAGGAGAAACAGAATGATGACTATAATTTTTTGTTAGCCTAGAACAAGCCTCATGTCATCACACAGAGCTTCAGACAGCTGAATCTGAGGATGGAAAGTTACTTACAATCTGTACTTACAGTTAGCAGTGATTATGCATCCTGCCAAGGAGAAAATCATGGTATCTTCCAGAATCTAGGAAATAAAATCTACTTCAGAGAATGAAGCTCATGAGACTGTAAAGATAAAAAAGAAGCGGCACATTCTCCATTCAAGCGCATGAAATCCCTTTAGTGCAGAGAGCAGGAAATACATCTAGAAGACACGGAGTGAACTCTCCACAGACCTTGCACTGGGATGGCACGAGCCATGCATAATGCTAACATACTTCTGGCTTATAAAAATAGCAATGAAGCGGTGGCAAGGAAGCTACCGAAGCCTAATGCAATTAAACATTGTGGGGACGGAAAAAGAACCAGAAACTCTGCTTTAGTAAGGAATCTGATCTAAGATGCAAAAGCTTAAATTAATCAAAGACTACAATGTAATGAGCAAGTCCATTAGTGTGTAATGACTTAGCTGCACACACCTGCTGGTCACTCAGGCTCCCCTGCAGCAAGGTGTCTATAAAGACGTGTCTGTTGAATGATCTCCCTCGGCGCTCCTTTGTAACTTTCCTTAAGGTGGATTCCATCTCCATCAGAGCTTTGGAAGCAAAAAAAACATGTTTATTTTAAAACCTGGTCATTCTGAGTGCTGCAGAGAAGCAAATCCATCTCCCCAAGCAGATTTTCAGACCAGCTGGCCCTGCTGGGCTCACTTACAGAAGCAGCCTCTGTTACATGTTGCTGTCAATTTGGAAGGCAATATCTCCAATTTAGTTGAAAAGGTAGGAACCAAGCAAGACAGGTTGCCTATAAAAAGCCAGCCTTACAGGTATAACTGAGACACGTACTCGATGAGCTGAAATCAGCAACACCTAAACACCAACCTGCACTACCTGGAGTTTGTGAAATTGTGTCCTAATGCATCATACTGCTACAACTCAGCAACAGGCCTGAACAAGTGCCCATGAGAAAAGCCCATTTTAATGGGACAGTAGTTGTGCTCAGGTTCTGAAACCCAAAGAACTAACAACAAAAAGATGGAAACACTGGGTTTGGAGGACTAACAAGCAAATCCATAGTTCTGGATACAAACTGCTTTTAACATCTTCTCAATCAATACTGAAAGGCTTTAACTATTCGTGACAAAAAAGACAGGACAACTGAGAAATAAAGTAACTTACTGTGAAATATATGAGAAATAAAAGCACTGCCATAACAGGCTTGAAAATCAGTATCAATCAGAGTGGAAGGAAGACCCCGATTTTGGGAGGTACCTACCATCTTCGTAAAGCTTCTTTCTGGTCATGTTTTTGTCAAGAGACCCATCCAAGAAACCTTTCCCAATCTCTGACCAGATCTGAAAGGACAGAGACAAGAGCATCATCACTCACCGCAAGCTGAGACCCTTCTATTCTTCCCCTGTTCAGTAATACGAAAACACCAAATCAAATGAAGACTTCCCGTGACTACAAGACTGGTCTTCTCTTTAGGACAGCCTGTCCCATTCCAGATATTATGATAGCTGAAACTGAATTGAAATGAAACAACTGTAATTACAACTGTAGGAAAAAAAGCATGGGATTCTTTAATGGGAGATTAACTATTTCTTTCCTACCCTATCACCAGCAGATTTAACATCCCCAGATGAGGACACAGCTTGGGACCTTCTCTGATTTTCCTGTCTCCACAATGTCCCAGAGCCTTCAGAAGATCTTTGAAAAGTGGAAGTGCCATTAGCATTCCCAACAGAGTTTAACTCACTTATGTACCAAACACCTTTCAATTGCCATTGGATCTGGGCTCCTGATCCCCATAGATCCTCTAGAAACGTCTTAGACTAATGACAGCAGGATGAGCAGTAGGATCTTTCTGACAGTTTCAGCTTGGGATAACTGAGGCAGAGCCCTCAGGCTCTTAATGTTAACTTAATGTTCAAGTCTCAGCAGTAGCTTGTACTAAACTGTACACAGACACAAGCCGTGTGCTGCTGGCGTAGAAAAAGATAATAGGAGATTTCCTGGCTCTTTGTGACACTTACTGCATCGTGGTGCCTGTGGAATCGGATAACTTCCCGGTCATCTTCAAAGCTGCTGCCCATAGCTGTCTGTGTGACAGCCTTCATGGCAAAGCCCAGCATGTGCTGGCAGAGGGGCACGTGTTGCGCCTCAGGCACAGACAGCCATTTGGCTAGCAACTCTTCTGACAGCTGGAGAGGGAAGGAACCATTAGTTGGCAGTAATATCAGCAGCCTATTTACCAAACCTACCCTGGAGACATTCCCATCCAGTTGCTAGGGCAGACCACGTTTTCACGGCTATGACATGAAGCTACACTCTTTCCAGGGTTTCCTTCCATTAACTTACAAACAGTAACATTTTAGCCTCAAATCTTGTGCGTCTTCCCAAGGTTTCCCCCCAACAAGGTAGCCCTGTCCTCCTCTCCTGCTCCCTCTATCACAACAGAAGCCTTACAACCTTTAATGCTAGTAGCTCCCGACTGAGAAGACACAGATCAAATTCTGGCTGCTGGACTGAGTCAACAGAACAGTTCTTCACCTGTTTGTGATCCCAAGAGCTGGTTCCTTGCTCCCCGCTCCTATCCTGAGGAATAAATCTAGAATCCAGATGCTCCAGTATGTTTAACTGCATCTGGTATCTTGGCATAAAAAGCCATCAAGCTGAGCCTTCCCCGTAACCCACTGGAGCTAAGAGAAACCAAATATTCACACCCTGCTTGAATGGGCAGAGACTGTTTGCTGTCTCAGATGCTTATAGTTCCAGCACTAATTTGAACACAGCTGCTTTATCCTAGTGATCATTCTCACTAAACGTTCTCCTGTGAGCCACACAGGGCTTCTCTGCTGTACAAAGGCAGTTACGCACTTTCTGGATGAGAGCAAAGTTACTTTGCAAGGCCTTGTTGACGCCATTTTCACACAGCTTTCTCCTCATGTGGCTCTCTCCTGTATCCGCATTCAGGCTGGACTGGTACCTCAAGAGGGACTTCAGCATTGTCTCAAAAGGATCCACTGAAAGCAAAAAAGGAAACGCCATTCAAAAGTCAGGCAGTCACACCACACAGAGGTGATGAAAACAGTTACCTCTTTAATCAGGCACTGTTACTTGTGCACCTCTTTGGGCTGTACATCTTCTCTTGCTCAGTGGGCTGGGACCTCCTATAAGGTCTCTTCTCGGGCAGAGCACCATCCTGTGATCAGCAACCCCTGCAGAGGGGGCCTGTTGGCTCTGCCAAGGAACTCTTTAGCGGTAACACCTCAGAAGCTTGTTTCCAGCTTTCCAGATCCCAGCTGGTGGTGTCACTGACGTGGTGACACCAGTGAGCGTGGTGTGCTCCTCTCCCTCCTCCTCCAGCCTGACCTGCAGCCCCTCTAGCACATTCCCTCTTGACACCTGGTGCGCTCTCCTGCCCTGACCATGGCTGTGTGCTCAACACAGATCAGCTCCCATCAGAGACTGGGCCAAAGGTTGCTCTGTGTGCTCCTCACCTTGCTTCACGGCCCAGCAAACCTCAGCTGACACCCTACTGCTCCTGCATGATTTCTCTTGCATTTACCGAGTTCCCTGCTGATGAGCTCTTCCCAAACTAACACCCACCTTTCTCAGTCGAGGGCTGCCTCCAGCAGAGCTCAGACAGAAAACAGTGCCCCACGAAGCTACAGAATACTTTGTACTTCTAATTGCCTTACTTCCCATCTTCCTTCTGCACAGATGCTTGCAATGGTGTAGAAACTAGACAAAAACACACATCCTCCTTCCTTCATATCCACAGCTCACTTCAGTTAGATTTTTAACTCTGAATTTCACCACCAGGGGCCTTTACTTAATAAAGTTGCTAAGGTACATTAGATGTCAAGGCAAAACTATGCAATAAAGAATGGCTTATGCTTTTCCCTTTCTCTAAACTTTTCTGTGAGTCTTGCAAAACTGGCAGAATCTTTAAGGAACTACTTAGAAGCAGCAATCAGGGGGTTTTCAAGAGGGATATTTTATGAGAGTTTGTTATTTCTCCCAGATGGAAAATGAAACCTCTGAGGCATCAGAAAACATCAAGGCTGAGCTAGACACATATGACTTTACCAATTGTGGCTGTATTTAGGATTCCCAGCAGAGATCAGGGCCTCATTGCGCTACCAGACAAACATACGAGACAATTCCCACCTGCACAGGTCTTACTACCTAATGACATGGAGGTAGCTAATGAGGCCATGAATGTGGTAAACTTTCCTAAATACTTTTCTCTCATATCATTTCCCTTCCAATGTTTTTAAGCTCTGCATCTCACCCTCTTTCCCACTTTGAATGACAAGGAGTATGTGTGTGTGTCTTTCGGCAGAGCAGATGGTACCGGTGGCTCTCCACGTGGAGCAGGCTGTTACGTGACTCAAGCTGCTGCTGCCAATTCCTCCTCCGAGCTGCTTTGCCACGGATGGGCTGCTGCTATTCGTGCCACAATGGCCCGCTAACTGTTCCTGGCAGAGCGAGGTACAGTGCTGGGGTAGCCAGAAAGACACATGGTTGGTGGTGAAGCCCACACGGCAAATCTGGCAAGCAGATGCATTTGGAGAGGCCAGAGGATGCTTAGCACCACCACCTGCACAAACTGCAAAATTCTCCGGGTGCAGATGAAAGAAAACTGCTGGATCAAGCACGGGCTGTTTTTGTCTCTCCTGTCTCTGGTGCAAAATGACAGCGCCATGCCACTGACCCACCCTGTGCTGTGCGCTCAGGACTGCGGAGCCCAGGCTGCCCTTTGCTGAGGGCTGGCCCTGCCTCGCAGCATTTGGGAAATGGCTGTTTCTCCACGGGGACTCCACAAGGCACAAACGGTCTCTCAGAGATAGAGCTCTGTCCTGCGTCAGCTTTCACGGACTTCTTCCTTTGTCCTTGTCTTGAAAACATCTTAAGGCTACATTTTCAGTCCTCTCAGTGAAGCATACAAAAATTTCAAATGTTCCTTCCACTTACAAGGAAATCTCCCTCATTCCATGAGCCTCAGAGTGTTGTCCTGGACATCATTGTAAGTGAATGTGGGGAAAAGATCTAACTCTAGACAGTCAAAACAAATGCCAAGCAGAACTGAGTATCACAAATGGAAAGGACCTCTGAACCTGCAGAGAACAAATGCACACAGAACAGCAATGAAGCGGTCCTTAAAGTGGTCCTGCTCAAACAGGCCAGGACCCATAGCTCCATCTCCAGCATTCGATGTGCATCAGGTTCATTGTCACAACCCAAAAGGTGATATCAGCTCATGGGAGTTTTCCAAGTGGGTCTCTGAACACACTGGTCCTCGCAATCCTGAGCTAGTCCACCCTTTTTACACCCACACCCTTCGCAGTCCTGCTTCCCCAGAACATCTCACAGGAACTGCCAGTCCCAGCAGCAAAGTTTTACTTCCTTTGAATTCTCCTTGCAAACTAATCTCAACAAAGCTCTAAGAGGCCACGAAAAGGTACCAACTTCAAACACTGCCTTAAACATTAGGAAAAATAGTCTCCTGGCACTAGGAACCTATTAATAACTGTGAATGCAATTAGTCCAACTTCAAGGCTAGCAGCCTGCCTTTGCACTTTCTTTATTCAAAATCATGCTGAGTGCGGGGGCCAGAGCCACACACAGGATTCCAGGTCTGGCTCATGTTTCATCATCCTTTCCTCTCTCTACAGAAAATACATGCACTCTTTTCTTTTTTTCCGTGGCCATGTCATCCTGCAGGCCATCAATCCAGCTCTTGTTCCTCCCCTTCCTGTTGCTGCTGCCCCAGCCCCAGGGGTACGCGTCTCCTTGCTCTGACACTCTGCTTCCCTGCGCTGGCAAGGGGTCCCAGTGTGATGCCATCAGGACAGGCTGCCACCCTAACTGGGAGTATTTAACCTCCCCAACCCAGCCTTTCGCTTTCTCAACACAATCCAGCCTTGCTCCCACTTTCACTTTTCATATCCCTTTGCCTCCGCCTTCAGTGATAATCCAAGCAGTGTCCAAGCAAATTCTGAACTGAAATTCTGACAGAAACACAGTTCTATCACTTTCCTTGTCTAGAAGTCCAATTATCAAAGGAGTACAGCGT
Source organism: Nesoenas mayeri (assembly GCF_963082525.1). Classification (NCBI taxonomy): domain Eukaryota; kingdom Metazoa; phylum Chordata; class Aves; order Columbiformes; family Columbidae; genus Nesoenas; species Nesoenas mayeri. The sequence continues at coordinate 2,978,575 of NC_137545.1, read as the reverse complement.
GCATTTCCTATTTATCCCCATCCTTAACAAACCTGTTTAGCCCTTGGGCATAGCAGGATGCCAGGCTAGTCTGTAGCTGCCTGGGTCACTTCATTACCTGTATTTTAAGTCCAGGCACTGTATTTGGTTTTTTTACCAGTATTTGGGTACTCCAAAATTCAGTACATTTCTGAGAACTTCCCTGCTCAAGTGCTTGTCACCACTTCTCTGAGTGTGGAGAAAGTGACTGTCTGCTCAATTTCCCAAAGACACACAAGTGCATTCAGCTCCTTCAGAGTGGGTTTCCACCTTCTGGAGTGTCATTGCTATCTACTGTGTCTTGCTGATCTTTGCTAACTCCCACACCTTCCCCAGATTGTCACCGTTTTCTTTGAGTCCATCATGCAATTGCACAAAAAGCTTACCCGTCATGACCCCAGCACAAAGCGATGCTGAGATATGTGCCTGTGCCTATAGACAGCTTACAGTGTCAGGTCAGAGCTGTGCAACCAGCACCTTATTCAACCTTATAGGATGAAAACTGGAAAAACAAGAGGTTAAAGCCAAACGTCAACTGAGTTAACTTATTGTCTGGCATCACCTTAGAAAGAAAAGCACCCACCTAAGAGGCTTACACCATAAATTCAAATACCCTCCCAGGACTAAGATGGCGAACTCAGCTACCAGCACCACTGATCACTTCCAAGTCTGGAAGATCATTTGAAGCTTTCAGCACAAAGTTCCACACACCAAAGAAAAACAGAAGTTAAAGCACTTCAAATACTACTTTAAAAACCTCCATACTGAACCACACCAGTGAGCTATCACAATCTAGCACAGATGTTTTCAGACTTAATTTAGCAAAGTTCCTTCTCTTAGATTGTATTTCAAGCTGTTTTTAAAATGTTTGCCAAATGGCTGCAGGATCTTCACCTTGCAGTTTCAAGTTACTAATGAGCATTACATTTTCCATCAACATTTGCTTGTAGGGAGATGGTAAAAGACACAAGCATGCTAATTTCTTGATGGCCATTGGACAGCAGCAACTCTTGGTCACTGATGCCCAATTCCAATAAGAAGGACCAAAGACATACCTGACCCACCATGACAGCTACAAACTAAGTCTCATTTTCTTTCTACTTAGAATGAAGCCCCAGCTTCCTTTGACATAGGATGCCAAGCAAGGCCAGAAGGAACAAATGGACTCAAAAACAAAGCAAAGAACACTTACACAACCGGTTGGGGTTGATACGTTGTTTCAGGAGATCAATGGAGCCAAGGCTGACAACAAGACGCCTTCCAAACCAGAAAGAGACCAGTGGGCCATATTTTTCACGAAGGTTCACCAGGAACTCATGCAAACTGCTGCTGGCAATGATGTCTGGCAAGCTGCCATCCCTGAGGGACACAAAGAGGGTGTCTGGTCATGAGCAGCATCCTCTGCCAATGCTGAACTTGATCGATACGAAGACAGAAAGCACTTACTTTTCATCAGCTGGAGCCAGCCCAGGGATAACTGATGCTTGCCTAGATGACTAGAGAGTGAAAGAAAACGGATCAACCTCCTTGAATTTAAGATTTTAAGATTAAGCTCTCCAGCAGGAGAGCTGGATTTTCCACATCAATACTGCTGCATAACTTATAAACATTAAACAAAAGCTGGATAAGCCACATCTTCAGGCCTCAAACCTACTAAGGCTTCTGAAGCAAATCATTTGTGTGTGCCTGGTCTCACTGGCTAAACCATGATTATAGACCTAGTTGAAAGATCCCTGCGTAAAAATTTTAACGTTCAGGTTTGTGATGTAGATCTTACACCCAGATTTTGCCCTGGACAGCAGCATACGTGCAAAACTCCAAGGTGTGCAGACAACGCCTTTGTAAGCGGGATTCAGCGGGGCGCGCAGAACACGCGGTGTGCCACAGCCTGCGGCCGGGAACGCCCTGCGCAACAAGCGCTCTCGGGGGCGCCGGCCCGGCCCCACCGCGGCGGGGCAGGAAGGAGCGGGCCGGGCCAGCATGGGGGGCCCGCGGCGCATGCTGCTGGTGTCCGACTCCACCCTGCACGGAGCGGGGTACCTGGGACACTGCCAGCAGCACATCAAGAGCTTCCTGGGCGAGTAAGCGCTGCGGAGGGGCTGCGGGACCCTGCCCGGGCCCTCCCCCGCTGCGCTAAGCGCTCTCTCCCCTCTCTTCTCCCAGGAAGGTGAAGCGGGTGCTGTTCGTTCCCTGCGCCCTGCACGACCGAGATGCCTACGCCCGGACCGCCAGGGAGCAGTTTGAAAGCCTGGGTAAGGCTGGAGCGCCCCGGCGCAGAGTCCCGCGGGCAGCTGGCGCGGAAACGGCGCCTTTGCCGAGGGAGCGGCCGTGTCGGGCTCCGGCCGTGCCGGGGGCAGCCGTGTCGCGCTCCGGCCGTGCCCGGGACCGGCCTCGCCAGCCGCTCCTGTAAGAGGAGCCGAGGTGGTGAACGCCCCTGGGCGTCAACGCTGCCACAGTCCGTTTTCCTGGGCTCCGAACGGGGGTGGTGCTGCAGAGAGGGGAAGAGGGGTTTGGCCGGCTCTGCTGTAACTCGAGGGACTGCAGCACGGAGCTGGTTGCTGACTTGTGCCTAGAAGTCCATGCTTTAGAGGCCTCCGGAAGAAATCTTGTTGCAAACACTTTGTAACTACTTCAGGGGGGAAGTTTTGGTTCCTGAATACTAAGTGGCATCTTTTTATCCTCCTTAGTCACGTAAGGGAATGTTTCTTCCCATGCATCTTAAACCTCTGCTCAAGCTGTGCAGCTACTGGGGTTAAGTGAAGACTATAATGCATTTCAACCAGCCAGATATTTCCATGATGAACAGCAACTGAGCTTTGCTTCGAGCAAAGATCTTTTCAGAGCAGCCTGCAGCAACATCTCCGTCTAATATCTATCACCTTTCAGGATAACTTTGGACCTGTTACTGTAGTAATAAGCAGTACTCACTTCCTTGGGCAGCACACCTTGCTCCTTATCTTGCAGAGGTTGCTGCTATCAGATGTCACATGTACTTTTGGCTCTCCTGGTACTTCCCGCACTTAGTGAACCCCAGCAAGGCAAATCTGTCAAAGCCAGACATTTTAACTGTTACCAAAAAACAAATTACAAAGATCAGATATTTGTAGTAATGCTAGACCAATGATGGCACATCACAGACTCAGAATCAAGCTGAACACTGACAGCTTTTTCCTTCTCATTTTCTAGTGAGCCGGGAATGCTCAGGGGGACTTTGTGCCTCAGGTGGCACCTGCTGAGTGAAGTGCTCTGCTCTTAGACACTGAGCATGTGTATCCATAAAGCAAAGGTTTGCTTCATAAGCCCTGCACTAACATAGGACATATACAGTTTTGTGGTGTAGAGTTCCCCAAAGTTTCCCTGGTTGTCTGGTGAGACTTTTGTCTTGAGTGGGGTATGGAGAGAAGGCAGAAGGGGTCTGACCATACCACATTCTTCTTCCAAGCTGGAGTGGCAAAAGTGAATACTTTTTCATTTAAGGTTATGGGCTGGACAGCATTCATGAATCCTGTGATCCAGTGGAAGCTGTAAGAAAATCTGAAGCAATATTTATTGGTAAGTTTTACTTTTTGCTCCCTGATGAGGGTTTATAAAGGGCACTGGATTAGTCCTGCTCAGAGCTGGCACTGTAGAGACAACAATGAAAAAGCTGGGCCTAGTGATTACTAGAAACTACAGAAAACAGTGCTTTAATTGGGAACAGTAAGACCCTGAATTTAGTGGTGGGGAAGGAAGCAGGAGAAATTTATCAATGGAACTTCATCTCCAGTAAGTTTCAAGTTATTAATTTGAACAGTACTTCAGGGTTTAAAACATGATCATAGCAGCTGTATGAGCCTTATGAAGTCTGGAAGATGCAGGGCCACTGTGCTTAATCTGAGCAGAGTCCCAATGCCACACTCCTCGTATTAGAACAGTATCTGCTGCCAAACAGCCAGCGTTGGTGTTCCAAGGACAACTCAGGGCATGAGCCCATGGCCTGCTCAGTGACCATTTGTCTGAAGCTTCTGGTTTTAGTGCTTCTCAGACCAGGATAATAGCCTGAACAGAGCATAGAAATCACTGGGTCTGCCTAGTTTGTAAAGGCTTCAATTAAAACTGTTGGTGAAAGCATGTTAAATAAGCTGGACTCCCTTTCTGCAGGAGGTGGGAACACATTCCGTCTCCTGAAAGCTCTGTATGACCACAGCCTGATACAGGAGATCAGGAAAAGAGTTCTTGAGGTAAAAACTACAGGGTTTGGGCCAAGTCTGAAAGGCAGGATCTCATGTACAAGCTCTTGTTCAGACAAATCCGAGTTGATTCCACATATTTATTTTTAATATACTTCAAATATTGAGCCATCTCATGCAGCCTGACGAACTGAAATCTGTGGCCAAATAAGGCTGTCATTAATCCTTGAAGCCTGAAAAGAAGGTCAGCAATCTGTCTGTTTAGAGCAGTTTCCCACATGTGGAACTGTAGAACCTTAGGATCAACAGTGCTGCACAGCACCTTAGAAGGAAGCCCATCAACTTTAAATACTAACAAAGAATTTAATCTATGTTCAGAAACTCTGGTTTTCAGCTTGAGATATCCACTTTGTATCTTGCTAATAGATACAGATGTGTTCAAGTTGCAGGTTGTCTGCTGATAAAACAGCAATAAAGCTGGATCCTGCCTTCTAGACAACACCCTGTTGATGTTGAAAGTGGTGTAATTACCTTGAGTACGCCGTTGACCTGGAATTGAGAGGTACGAGTGCCATTGAGCCCTTCTGGTCAGCAGCCCCGTTCTGGCTGGTGAATCTCATAAGGCACAGCAAAAACATGCCGTCCATGGCGGAGAACAGAAGCAAGGTGTTCCTCTAGCACTGTGGAACAGCACATGACTTCAGGCCCATTTATGCAAGTGCAGTATCTGAAAAGGCCAGCTGCCAAGAAGAAAGGTTAGCCAGGCTGTCTTAATATACAGAAGCTCAGTGCCTGTTGTGGGCAGAAACACCATAAAATGTTGGGCCCCCAGTGAAATTTTATTCTTACAAATTGTTTAGCATTATCCATACGCTTGTATGTTTGTGTGGAATCCTTCCAGGTACAGCATAGTACATACTACTATGTACATAGTGCTACGTACATAATAGTAATACCTACAGCGGTCATAGTGCCGGTAAGCTGATGCCGTGGCAACATTGTACTCAGCTTCAGGTGGCCCAGTCTCCTCAGAAGGTAGTTAAAAGCTAGTTCAGATATTTCCTCTAACTGCAATGTAGACAAGTTTCTCCTCTCTTAATAGCAAAGTCTAATATATGCACTGACTACCTTATAAGTTCTCTCTTGTGATGGGGTCACAGAGCTGCAAGTGCAGGACATTCAATAGCTAATTCTCCAGCAATCACAACATATACAAACTATTGCTCACTTCATAAATCTGAATTCTTGTTTGTCTGCTTTTCACTTATGAAGTCAGCAGTGAAGTGAGCTAGAAGTACTAAATCTGATCTGATCGCTGAGTCTCTGAGATTGATGGATGCTATAAAACGTAATTCCTAGTTGCAATACTGCATACTAATCATTGCTTTTGTCTTCCAGGATGGGATTCCTTACGTGGGATCCAGTGCAGGAACCAACGTTGCTACGATCAGCATCAATACTACCAATGACATGCCAATTGTTTATCCACCTTCCCTGCAGGCCCTAGGCTTAGTGCCTTTTAATATTAACCCCCACTACCCGGACCCAGATGTGAAGAGCACTCACATGGGTGTAAGTAAATCATGCCAGAGCTAATGCAGTAACCAGGGTGCAGCGGTGTAACAACAGTCCGAATTTGTGAGGCCTTACAAAGCTATATAACTCTAACAGCTGCTCTCTAGAGCAGCTGGAAATGTGCGTGGGGCAATGCCAGTGAGGCAGTAACATTTTACTCCTCCCTAAAGCTTTCCTGTGAGTGGGAAGAGGAGTTGGCAACAGTATTAGTGAGGTGGAACAGAGTGTTTCTCACCGATACTTTGCAATGTCTGAAATACTGTTGCTTCATACCTGGTGTGGAATTTGGGGCAGGGCAGGGAGAGAGAAATTTGAAATGTTAAGGTGCAACGCATAGTGTATCTGGAAAGTTCTGCCATAGTCTGTCTTACCTGCTGCTTCAGAAGACATAACTTAAACATACATTAAGAGGCTTAAATATCTGAAGGACCCATCAGAACAGGGAGGTCTTGAGATTGCATGCAAACCTGTTGTGTGAGAAAATACTCAGGCGCCAGTGTCCCTGCAGAGAGCACCCCCTGTCATGTCCATCACTGAGCACGCGGGTGTGCTGGTGTGGCTGAAAGAAAAACACTTGAACCATCAAGTACAAAGACTGACATCTCCACTCTATGGAGGAGCCGATTATTGAGGAGCGTGCCAGGAGCTAATTCCTTAGGGAAGAGTTTCTATGGTGTGTCTTTTAACAGGCCAAATGCTTATAATCAAATTTCTTTGTGGGTAGAGGAAGTATTAAGAATTAGGGGACACTAAAGAGATGGAGGATCAGGGTGTGCTTCTAGAATTTAGATTAAGTTATAGGTACTCATTTAATTATCTTAGCTTGTCACTAGATGAGCAGGCAGTCTTTTCCCTATAAAAGGCTTTTGCTGTTTCTCCCGGAGGAGGCTACAAGCTCTATGCTGTACCAAGTCCCTGCTGTGTTCCTGTGTTTCCTTACCAACAAATCCTTCTGGTTTGATTTAACTACTGTTGCTCAGTTCAGCAGCAAACCCTCAGAAAACACGGCAGAGCTGTTCACAGCAGGAAATTCTTCAGTGCATTACCTACTTGAGGACAAACCAAGCAGATATGTAATCAGTGGAAATCCATGGGTCACTACCCTCTTTCACGAAGGTGGCATCACAGGTGTTTGCTTCCACCACTGTCCTCAGTGCTCTTGTTCTGAGAGTGATCATGAAGAGATAGCATTAAAAAAAAATAGAGCTGGATGAATTGAGTGCAGGTAAAATTTAAGGCTTTTCAGGCTAGGGATTGTGTTAGTTCTGTTTGATCAATCTACAGCAATTGCTGCTAGTGAAGAAGGGTAAAATATGTATCTATTAAAGTAAATCCTGCCACTACCTTCAATACATTAGTCTAACGAAAGCATTCTGCTTGAGGGCAAGTGCCTGATTTGTTTAATGTTATGAAATTGCTTCGTGTCATGCTACTTGGAGAGCTCCAAGTCCTACCTTACTGCCTGGGCAGCTAATCTACACTCATTGCAGGAGACAAGAGAGGAAAGAATTCGCCAGTGTCACGAAGAACCAAACACCCCTCCAGTTCTGGTGAGTAGTAGTTCTCAGTCAGGAAGTTCATAGCTGTAGCACAGTAAATATTTTAAATGCATTCTTGCTAGCTTGCAGTGGAGATTTCCCTGCCTGACAAGCCTTACAGAACTGGGGCATGGAAAGCTAAGAGCTTCAACCTTGGGTTTTGCTTACTTGCAGAAGATGTGTTAGAACAAATGAAATGCATTCTGCTGATTACATGTGTGAAGTCCTGTTGCCAAACACATTTTAGGCAGCTCTGATCTTTCCAGTCACTGGCCAGTCATATGGTGTATGTTGGGGGTGATGTGCATGCAGATTGTAAGATACCTCCCCTGAATCTTTTTGCAGATATTCTTAACTTTACATGATGTTTCATTCTCTGTAGGTTCTGAATTTGCTCATTCAGTAGTAATTACAGTACATCTGTCTGGGGAAGTGGGACCTCTGCTTCAGCTTGGAGTATAAAGTTTGTGCTCTAACAAACCCAGCTGGCTGGTGCTTGGCCCAAAGTGCATCTAAGAATGGCGGCAGCACAAGTTCAGGGTGTTTCAAAAAGATGGACCCAATCTGAAATCACAACACAAGGTGTTTTGGGGTCTGTCGTTCTGAAACACCCTGTAACTGGTGTAAAAAAAAGAAATAATAACTGTCCCGTCCCAACAGATGGGATGATGGATGAGTTAACTCTAGACATGACACGTGCCCTGACTCAACAGATGAGAACAGGTGTGAGTTAACTCAGGGTTAATTCTGTGCGGTTATGTGAATGACAGACAATCACCTCCAGGGTCCAATTCAATTGTGAGTTTTAGTAAAAGTTCTTGTTGGAATATTGGTTACAGCGAATGGTGACTTGGAAAAAGTATAACAGAACTTATCAACACATTAATAGCGAAAATCCTACTGCAAGTGATATGCTGGCAACCATCAGTAGCTATAATATGAAATTTAACCAAAAATCAACAGCAGAGCTTAAAGATGGTGTTATCCTTATATGTTCAAAAGGGAAAGGGAGAAAGAGAGTACTGAAGGAGAGACAAAGAAATGGGGGTATAGAAAAAAGGAGAGAAGGAAAGAGCAGAGAGAAAGGAAGAAAGAAAAGAGTGAGGGATCCAGTCTCTTACGGCCCCACAGTGTGGATGACAGGACTTGTACGATGATGTGCAGCCTTGGTGTTCCACGGCGAGGATGCTGGGGTCAGGAGCACAGCATCCTCCGATGTCTGGTTCGGAGTGAGGGTCCTCAGCGTGCTGGTATTGGTGAGGCCAAGCTGGTATTCCCTTCGCTGAGACTGGTAGACTGGTATTCCCTTGGCAAGGCCGAGCTGATATTCCCCAAACCGTGCTGGTTTAGGAGAGTTTTTATAGCTCCCAGAGTAGAGGAAAGTCTTGCGGGGGGAAGTGGTGATTGTGAAAGAGGGACAAGTCTGGACAAGTCCTGGGCCACACTGAGGGTCTACGGCTTGCCCCTTTTGTGTCATGCAGAAATCAGGGGGAAGTGGTGATTGCAAAAGATGAACAAGCTTCAACAAGCCCTGGGCCATGTTAAAGGGTCTCAACTTTTCACCTTTTTTTGCCAAGCTGGACATATAACGAGATGGGGCTATGTGCCCCCCAGCACATCCTCCATCTCTGGTCGGTCAACTGGCCTGATCTGTGGCTCCTTAGCTCGTCATTGATGTGTAGATCACAGTTCCCCCTGCTCTGAATGTGTCTTCTGGCTGAACTAGTTTTGTCACAATGTCTTCAGCCATGATCCTTATCAATGCTCAACAACTGGAAAAACATTTTCTTTTTCTCCTTAATGGTTTGTCCTTCTTTAAAAGGGAAAAATAAGCAAGAAAAGCAGCTTTGAAAACAATAAATGAGTGAGAAAGTCTTGTTGGTAGTCATGGTGAGCTGCACTAAGACTGCTTGTGACAAGCATTCTAGCCTTTCAAATAGCTTGAAAATAACATTAAATGCTTACACCTACATTAGGGCTTGCGGGAAGGTGCGATGCTGCTAGTGGAAGGAGACAAAGCCACCTTGCAAGGAGTGACAGGAGCACGTCTGGTTTTGAGGTAAATGCTTCATTTGAATTGAAATGGATATCCTCCTTCAGATAGATAGGAAGAGAGATTTCTGTTAGACTCCTTGTCCACGCTGCCTGTTCCTCACATCAGAAATTAATCCCTTGTTTCCCTTTCCCATTCTCTTTTTGAAGGTCAGAGGAATGCCAGTTTGGCCCTAACGTGTTCAACTCTAGAACACAGGAACCCATGTCTTTAGTCATATGAACGTTTACCAAGAAATCTAATATGTCTTTCCCATGACGCAGGCAAGGAAGAGAGTCAAAACTCTGCTTGTTCTGAATAAGGATGCTTTGTTCTATCCCTCATAACAGATGGAAACACAGTTGTCCTAGCTCCTGTTAAAGCTCACAACATGTTTTGTCTCGTTTACAGGGGTAAGAAACCAACTGAACATGAGCCTGGAACAGATTTCAGTTTCCTCCTGATCGACAGTAATCTCCAGAATCTGTAGCCTTGCATATTCTGCAGCAAAAGTCACTTTATGGGAATGCAATGAGGAGGAAGCAGAGAGATGCTTCTAGTTCCAGGGTGGGTGGAGAACCTTATCTTCATAAATAAAGATAAATATGCATTAGTGGGCTCTTCTCCCCAACCTAACTCATGTCTTGGACACCTCTACCAGCAAAAAGTCAATTGTTATTGCAATACTTGAGTAATCATAGCTATTCTTAGTCTGAAAGTGTCTGTACATCCATGTATCCACTTTGATTACTTCCCCACCAGAAGAAAGTTATTTCAACACAACCAAGACTGGATAGCAAGTCAGCTCTTCCTGCTGCCCAGCTTTACCTGCCAAATGAAATAATTGTTCCTTTAGTGTACTCCACACCATTGGTTTAATTTTGGGGCTGTTAATAAAGGGAGAAGTTATGCATTGAATTGCTTTTATTTGCTTCAGACTCATGTTAAATAGATACAATACTAATTATGTACAAAAGTGTGCATGTTAAAAATTGTCAGGTTACAAACTTGCAAATCCTAGAAAAGTGCAAAATTTTGAAACATCTTCCACCATGCTGTACAGAAAGAAAATCCATCGTTAGCCAATATACACACTCTTAAAACATACTGATCGAAACAAAATAAGACATATAGTATACTCTTAAAGCACCCAGAAGGGAAAAAGATATTGCACAGAAGACTGTCAGCAAGTTCATTACAGTGCCTGAAGGCTCATTTTGAAAGTAGATATTTACAACACTCCCCACTACCTAACATTTAACTCTTAAAAAAGGCATTTTTTGGCATTTAAAAATCCATTTATAATTGCACAATCTGTAAGAGTTATCAGAAAATATGGTTAACCGCTGCTGTAAGGCCTTTGTTTCCACTCTCTCATTAGCTTTAGTAAAAATCCATCAAGCAAGCTGAGCAGCATCACGGCTTCCACCAAAACAGACTGAAGGGACGCAAATCTTAATGAGCAGCGTTTCTCTAATCTTAGATTAAGCTGCTTCTGTGAAGAGTTGAATCGGAACACGTATCGCAAGTTTTCCTTGATGATTTTTTTCCCCTCGTAGCTTTCTTCAAGCAATAGCTCACAGCTACATATGACTAAAGCAGCACTGTCAGGTGCAACACTAAGTTTATGTTGAAAAGTTACTACTTCAAGGGAAAAAATATGGCTCACCCAAGAGGAAAATACTGACTGAGACAGGAAGCTAAATAAACAAGTGGCCTGTAAATTCAGTTAGGTCTCTGATATATATGGCTGGATGTTTTATATTTCAATCTCAAAACACCTTAGCAGCTTTAAACCATAATCTTTACTGACAATCATGCTTCTGGGACAGAAGACATGTTTTAAAACTGTGTTTGTGCTGAGTATAATCACAGACCTAAGCTCCTGCCAAACTTCCCAGCCCAGCAGATGAAAATAAAAAGAACACACAACTGGAGGAACGCTCTCCTGAAGAAAAGCAGCGCAACATCTATTTTATGTGTGCTATTTGGGTAAATGGTAACTAAAAGAAACACACACCAGTTTTCTTCCACAGATGCACAGTGAAAAGGTGAATTGAAACCAAAGGGTACCTTTGAATTAACGCTACAAGCAGTTCCTCACACCTGGGGTGTTCAAGCCTGCCGTAAGATGAGCAGCACTCGGCTCAGGCTCTGCACAACATGCTGTGCTGCCTTCGGAGGTGTTTCTGCATTCAGGCATCTGATGGCTATTTTAAACTGTAGCTTTTCAGAAAACCCTTGCTTCCTATGACAGTATGTGCTAACAATGGCAATCAGTAATAAGAAGGAGAATGTGGCTCCTTGGGATGGAAGGAAAGACATCTTCCCAATGCTTCAGTTGAGTCTAACGTTGGTGTACAGTGAACCCAGATGCATATGACTGCGCAAAAACTATTTCCGCCAAAGGAGACCGCTAACAAGTGTCTTTACAGCTGGAACTGACACAGTCTTTTAAACCAAAAAGCATGAAAAGCTCATTCTAGAAAGCACTGAAGCACATGCTTGAATTTCCACCCAATGAAATATAACCCTATGTTGTGCTTTCATCTAACAATATTTAATATATCAGGCCTTAGGTTCACATTAGGATATGCGTTCATATGTTGTTTTTTAAAATAGATTCCTTGACAGGAAATAAAGTATTCACAGCACGTAGCCTCAGCATCTAAGCTGGCTATCAAGGGGCCACTAGCGGCGGAAGAGAGGAGTCCCTTCAGGTGACAACACAGAGCATGTGTCTACACAGACTCAATGCAGGAACAGAAGGGCTGACATCTACTCTACTGCCCTCCCTAGCTCTAAAGCTCCCTACCATACCATAATTCCTATAGAGATACACATTTTCAACTAAATACAGATACACAGTAAAAGTTCGGTGAAGCATCTGGCTGCTGTGCATGTATTTTGTAATGATTTTGTTAACCGAGATTGGGAAAGACAGAGGAAACACGGAGGAGGGGGCCATGGTGTAGGGAAGTGAGCCTTACAGCTCCCATTGATTAGGGCACGAGTTAAAAGACCTACCTAATTATTGTGCATTACAAATAAATTCATAATTCCTGCAGACTACCTTAAAGTAGACTGATGTAAGACTGTTATCAGTTCCATATAGAATTTTTACAGTGCAGAAACTCAGTTCTTTGCACTTAAAGGACACAGAAATACAACTTTAAAGAAGATCCTTATGAAGCAGCCAATTGACTAGACTATTTAAAGCCTATAAAGACTTTGATAAACCTCTTTTGTGATAACATTCATGATCTAAGGTATAACAGCGGGAAAAATGTTTCTTTATGTCAATGTTGCAGATTAGCAAAGCAACTGTAATCTGTGTGTGTTAGTGCCTTTTCTTCTTTTCTTTTTAAAACAAAACAGGCTTCCTAAAACCTGATTTCCACAATGTGTATTAACCATGAAGAGAAGTGCAGTTAGTTTAAGATTGGGAATATTATTTTTTTGTTGGTGTTGGTAAAGTACATGGATAATAGAAAAGCTGGCTTTTAGATATCCTATTAGTGAGTATTAGATAACAAGTAAATTGATATAGGATAATTCGCTTAAGTCAGATGCAAACTTGAACAGCAAATATTCTGCTTTCTGAATGCTCCTATAGTAGAAAAACTGCACAGACTGGATAAGATTCTTCACTATAGATGAAAAGACAACCAAAATACTACCAAGAATTACAAGTGAATTGATAAAGAGAAATTTAACAAACATTTTACTTGAAATAAAGGAGAGATGTCTTCTAAATATCATCCTTTGGCGTGCAAGTTCAGAACTGTGCTAGGGAGAAGTGACTCAATGCTGCAAGCTACTTGTTCTCATCTATATGCAGCTATGAAAAGAGTCAGTTTGCAGTTTCTTTTAGATATCCATATTTACACTCCTACTTGCTCAGCTTTGAATGTAAGCATATCTTCAGCTTTTATAAATATCATTAGGGTTGTTCCAAAAAGTAAAAGAAAGAAGATACCACCAAGAAGATCTTGACAAGTGTAGTGTTAGGAAACAACTGTCGCTTCAGACTATTTTATTCTGAATTCCCAATCAGAATGCTCTCATCTCACAGCTTTAATTTTTACAATTAAATAAATCTTGTTTCAAAAGCAAAGGAAAATCTTATTTCACCAATCCTACATGAAAAACAAAATGTGATCCTAAGTTTTACTGACTTGAGGAAACCAAAGAATTATGAAAGTCAGTTCACTAATTCACAGTGCACTGCACAACAGACTGCAATTCAACCAACGTGAACAGCTGATCAGAAAAAATCACTTTCTACTTTTAAAAAGACTTACACAAATACGTTAAAACCAAAAGAAACAACACACCAGCTGACGCTCACATTGACCACCTATATCTTTCAATTAGAGCTGGGTTTAGGTAAAAGCAAAGTGCAGACCTTCAGACCTACAGGGGTCTTTCCAGCAAGGCTCTGGCAAGAGCTGGTGTGCACCTCCCATCCTCAAGGACCAGATAACACATCAAAAGGCGATGGCTGTCACTGTTGTGCGTAGAGCACGAGGCAGCTCCGAGCTCACCCGTCCCCTCTTCATTCCACTGCATCGTGCAGAGCACAAACCAGGCTCAAGTCTGAGCCTGAGAACTCTCCACATTCAAACCCATCCCAGATATTGGTGAAGACCACCTAATGCTTGTGATGCACTAAAATGACGGTATTCAAATGTCAAAGCTCTTTACCATTAACTCTTTCATCCCCAATTATTGCAACTACATGATATTTTACTTAAACTGACAGAGTGTATTCAGTATTCTTTAACATTAAACTACTAACAACATTAATTCAACTGTTGTATAAACATACCTAAACCACTGTAGGACGTTTTCAAACCCTCTCTGTGCAAGTCACAAAAAAACCCTGATGCTCTCACCAAACCTGTCTCCTCAGTTTTTCCACTTGATTCTACCAGCCTGAAACATCATCATTTCCTGCCCCCTTCCCCTGCAAGTAAACACTTAAACTCATCTATGCGTTTAAACAGAACATATATGCATTCTTATAAAAGCCACCAACTCAATGCCCCAAATGAGTTGTTTTCAGCTTCCCATAATACAGGAAAGTCTCAGAGCTGAACTGAAATTCTTCTCAACTGCTCCCGAAAGAGCTTCCCTGAAATTCTTTCTTCATGAAATCAAAATGGACAGACATACGTCACATTCTCATATACACACTTAATACTTTCATAGTATCCTTAGTATTCTTACTGGATAGGTAATTGATTAAAAATAGTATTTTTCACTTCTCTATAGCTTATTTGAAAATAGGGGATGTGGGGTTTTTTTTACATACATCGAGCCTCAAAATAACCACACCACTCTGTTTCTTGAAACTTAATGCTCTCTTGTCAAGTGACTCAGGGAAATAATTCTTATTTTCTCCTAACCTTCCAGACAATCCAGTCTCTCACAGTGATTAATCAGAATATTGCAACTATGCATAGACCCCACTTGCTCACTAGTCTGATTTATTATCTCATTTAGAAAAGTTAAGAAGCAGCAATGCAACTTTCTTTACACAGCACAGTAATCAGTCATTAAGAGGGATTTCTTTTTTCCAGTAAAGAAATTGAGGAGAAGAAAACAGTTTGAATGAGACTAACAGAACTTGTGAAGGTTCTCCTTTTGCTGGGTAAAGGAGGTATTACTATTTCTACAAAGTTAATAAATATTGTGCTAAAAGTTAATGAAATGAGATTATACCCTATGGAGTTCCTCAGGTAGTTCAACAGCTCCCCAGACACAGGGAGTATCTGGTAACATTTATAGGAGATACAACACACATTCATTTCAATAAATAAATAAAAATGACAAGAAAAGTGATGGTGGGGGAAGAAAGCAATAGCCAAAAGGGAACATACTAGCCAACAATCACTTATAGTTTTGTCTTATATCTATATGCCCCTTACCCCATGATATTTTCTCCTTTTGATAGACATACATACATGTATATACATATATACACACAAACATACACACATCTATACACATGCACACATACTTTCGTACAACGATCCAAAAATTCCTATTTTTCCCTCAGTACTAGGGTTTTCTAACAGTATAGGGTTTATCATTGTAATCAACATTATAAAAATGTCAGAACTACAAGGAAATACACACCCTTCTATCACGATGTATTGCTAAACCAAAAAACCCACCAGTAATGGCTTCTCCAAAATACAGCATAAAATCCATAGCTATTTTGTTGGATATAGCGCACATAAGGATCTGATATTTTCTTTTCCCATGTCTTAAACACATCTTGAAAATGGATACGTTATCTGTTGCCCTGCTTTGTTTTACAGAAAAAAATATATGGCTAACAACTAGTTTGCTGAACATCAGGCCAAGAAACAAAAAGGTGCCATTTAACTAAATTGTGCTGCAATGCTGTCAAAATGATTTTGCAGTGGAAATTCATCTTTTGTTGGTCCGAGTTGCCTTACTAATGAAGCAGATTGATCTTTGACCAATATAGATACTGATTATTTCTCTGTATTTTTCAAGATATTACATATATTACGGTATTTCTTGGTGTATTTCTTAGTCTAGTTAACAATATAAATAATTTTCAGCAGCAAGTATTTCCTACCTCCTTTAGCTCCTTTACCACCTTCAACTCCTTTGAAGTTATTCATGTCTGTGCTTTAACCAATTTCTGATAATCAAGTAGTGCAACACAGGTGTTCCTTGAAGAACAGCCTAAGACTGGAGCTACAAAAAAGATAGCAATAGCCATTTACAGGAACAAATTGCAATACATTGTTCATTGGGCTAAAAACATATTGAAAAGGTTGTAATGTCACCTATCTCAATTCTGAATCTGACCACTGCAACTGCCAGAATTTTAATTTACTGCTGAGGAATTACAATGCTGTCAAAGCAAAGCCAAATACCCTCTTTGTGATCAAGGAACATCTGACCCTATGCAGCTTTACATCAAATGCTACTTATCTTAAATTCAATTAGCAAGCTTGGGTTTGAAGGTTTGGGTGTCTTTGTTTTTGTTTTATTTTCTTTCATTTTATTCCTGAAACACAGTTATAGCAGCCATTTAGAGAGGGATTGTGCTGTGAGCAAGTCAACACCGTTAAGGAAAAATATGCAAGCAAGCTAACTTGCATGAGTACATATGCTTGTTACTGTACCTCTACCATTGGTTCATCTTCAACAGATTTAAGAATCAAGCCCCTGAAAGTTGAGGTACACATTTAAAGTGACCAAAAGATTAGACATGTTTCTGGAATCCACAAGAGAAGGTAGCAGCAATCACTTGCAATCTTGAGTGTTATATTCAGTCTCTCCTGATGAAATCTGGCTGAGCCGTTTGCTTGATCCCCACAGCTTTCGGGAAAGCTGACCTGAGCGCATCTGTTTAAAAGTAATTCAGAGAAACAAAAGGAGGGGGAAGGGATAAGGTGGATAAATTAAAAAGGAATTCAGACACTGATTCTGGTGAAACGCAGACACTACAATGTACTGCATAAACAAAATTAGACCAACAAAAATTATTTGAAAACAAACCAAAAGTTACACTTAGGGATGATTCTTGGGACTGACAAAAAACAACAGACAAAACACTGATCAAAGTCTTCTCTGATTTTGAACGGTTAAAGGGTTATTACCAAGTAATGCAGACTTGTTACTTATCCTACTTCAAATCGCTTAGAAACAGTGTTTCAATTGCTATTTTGATAGGAAGGAAAAGAGGTGAATGTGAAGCAAAAAAGAACCAAAGTAGAAGAAAGGACGTTTTATTTTAGAGATTTCAAACAGAAATTGCTAGAAGTGAAAAGGAAATGATAAGCAAAATGCAAGGCAGTGACAGCAGAATGGAGGAAAGAGAGAAAGGTTATCTCCTGGTGTCAGATTTATACAGTCTTCCAAAGATCCTGGGTGAAGTGCCCAGAGTAAAATTTAAACCAGAAGTAATTCATATTGAGTAAGTATACAGAAGTATAGACAGATAACAAGCAACCAGAGGCCACGTTAAATCCAGCATCTGGTAGGTTTGCCATCTGACAACAATTTGTAAGAAATTGTTTTAATTTCTTTCTTAAATATAAGGCTTAAGATTGGCCAGTAGCGATTAGCCTGGCAGCTAATTAGGTGGTGAAATCCCTCACAGTTCAACAAACAAGGTGCGTGTCTGAAGAGCGCAGCTTTGAGAACAGCTCCCAGCACTCGGAACTACAAGTTAAGCTTGCTCAACAACGGTGTCATTGCAGCAGCAGCCTGCTAGAAAAGGCACAGGCATCGGCACGGGCGGGTGAGCATCCCCCAGACCGTGCAGCATCCCAAACAGCCACGTCATTGTTAAAAATACAGTAACATTTGTTGTACTTCACTTCGTACTGGATACTGTCAATGCAGAAACACTAAAGGCCAATCTTAATACCAAGCAGCATTTCACCGTATGCACAATAAAGTTGGTCTCTCCCTTTATCCCAAGGATCAGTATCACCACAAAAAGCCAGAACTACAACACTGTCTTCTGTATAAGGATAAAATTCTAGAAATTCATATATTCCTTCCAAACTACAAATAATTCAAAGAAATACCCCACATACATATGCTTTTCAAATATATTGATTGATGGCATTATAGAAAACTAGAAAATCTGGGACATAATGTTGTTCCTTAAAAAAAAAAAATCTATTCACATAGATATTAAGCTTGCAGATCATCTGAATTATAAACAGATTATCCTGAAAAAAAATTCATATAAGGAATCCAGTCTTTGGAACAACACTTTCTCCATAGTTAGAAAAATAGATGTGATTAACAGCTGAAAGAAAAAAAGCCTCTGGTCTAATGATATACATACATTTCAGCCTACAAAAGATCTTTGCTAAGGAACAGGATGCTGAGAAATGACAGTGACATTAAAACTGTCATTACAAACGTATGTTTAACCCCATCAGAAGCACCTCTCTGTCAATTGTGCAGTAGGACAAAGTCCAGCTGCAGGTCAGTGGGAACCTCCCTCCCCATCCGCTGCAAACAAAGTCAGGCTAACACTGTGGGAAGCCTGGTTCAAATATAAAACCATGTATCTCCTAGCTAAAACACTTTAAACTACCAGCAAATAAAGTCGCTCTGTTTTCACAATTAAAATATAAAATTAAATTAAGACACTTTTCTGGCATTTACTAAAGGCCATGCAAAAGTGGTAATCACATGTTCAAATAAATACACTGCAGGACAATGGAGATTGGGTTATAAAGAGAAGCAGGTTTAAACTAACCCAAGTACTTTGAAAATCATGACAAGAAGTACTTAAAGCAAAATCGTTCTGCACAAGCAAAATTGGGCACAGCTATTTGACAGATGGATGCTCTGTATTTGATATTGCATACGCAGTACCAGTACCAACAAGTTTCTATTCACCATATGGAGCACAGAGCATATCGGAAACCTACACAAGTGATTCTTTGTGCACTGTAATTAGAGACTCTGAACAGAAAGCAGTAATATTTTTTTCCCCAGTGTCAATCAATGCGTATCAAAAGATCTGACAGAAAGCATGAGAAATAAAGTAGCTTGCTCTCTTTCGCTTCCAGTTTTCCAGTTTTCTTCTGGAAAATTATTTCATCAAGAAGTGACTGACAACACTATCACGTTCAGAAAAAGTTAGCTACTATGACTTTGCTTATTCAGATGCGAGTGATAAGGTTTGCAAGTTAGTCCAGCTGAGCTTCCCATCTGTGATCCCTATAAACCTTTGATTCTTAATGAGAAATTTCAGTAGAGCAGTCTCAATAGTTATTTTTTTCCCACTGAAAACTGAAACTTGCTCTTAAATTTACCCTGCCATAGAGGAGACCTCTTGCTCAACTGGAAAGCAGATATAAGTGAGCTTCCCACTGTTCGGTAGAAAAAGTTCTTGATGGTGAGTTTTACCTCTGCGGGCTTGCCAACACCAACGATAATCAACTTGCCGTCCTCCAAGCCAACAAGGATGTGGCTGTACTCTTTGGTGACAGAAATGCAGTGAATTGGCAGTCGCATGGCTAAGGGGGAGATGCTCAGGCTCAGGCTGCAATGATCAAAAACCACATAGACAAAGCTCATCACGTATTTGTTTGCACATATGGCAAAGAATCACACTGCAGTTGAAATTGTTGTCTGTGGGATGCACTATAAAACACAGCTTCTCGATATCCGGTTCGCTATTTCAATTATTGTAAACTGCTACGGAACGACCTAGTCATACTCCAGAATGGAGTTCAAATAACAAGAACAGGCATAGATGTGTCAGTAAATTAAGACATTTTCACTGAAGAACAGTAACATTACCCCCACAACTGCCTAAACGACAAAGATCCCTCCCATTCTGAGGAGCAATGGAGCTCTACAGAGTGCAGCAGTAAGGAGAGTTTGAAACTCAGTGCAGAACTACATGAGACGTGATCCTGCAATTGCTGAGCTCCCAGTGACTAATCAGACATGAGGACAATCACAGCTCGCAGATGTCAGACACAGCTCTTCCCGAATTCTGTCAGTTCTAGGTGTATAATTGGGACAAATGCCTGGTATAACCTCCCATTTTTCTTTTCTCCTTATCTTAGTTCCCCCATAGAAGAGTTCTTTCAGGAATACAGAAAAAAGCAATGGTTACCACCTACAGCACCAAGCAAAGCCCACGTTACACAGCCATTTCTCAATAAATCTTTATATTTGCATCTCGATAATAAACTGCTGATGGTGGTACACTACCTGTAGAGATCCCGTATGGAAAGAAATCCCTGTAAGCTGCCCATCACTATATACTCGCCAGTCACACACATATCTGACACTTCCTCCTTCAGAGTCTCAGAACCCAAATATTTTCCATTGACAGAATAGAGATGTAATGCATTCTTATCCTGAAAAGATCAAAAAGGATCCAGTCAGTTCTCTGTGACATTTAAGATTGTATTATTTGTGTCTTTAGCTCACTAACAGGAGCTAACTTGGGTAATAACCCACAGATACTACTGATGACAACAGTTTCCTTGTCGAATGATACAGGACTACCGAGCCTATACGCAATGTGTATGTACACCAGGTTCTCTATGGAAATTTTTGAAGTCATTTCTCATCACCTGTTGATGTAACATGGTATCGTCTTACCTATCCATCTAATCAATTCCAAATTTTCTAAAAACATTCATGGATTTAATGGAAATGTCCCTATTTTATAAGGGTTTTTATTAAGGAAGAAGAAAGGAAAAGAGCACTCTTATTGTCAGCCCCACTGCCACCCTCCCTCCCCCAACCCAAACTGAAAAGCAGGAGGAAATAGGTATATTTCCACAGAGCTAGATCTAGAAGTATTTTCTGGACAAGGCAATGAATTACTGATGGATTAAAGACATAGCTAACGTGACCACCTGAAGTTCTTTCAGCCTGACAATACCTTGGTCTCTTCTGTCCCCAGCTTCCCATAGCAGCTAGCATGCCTACATCCAATAAACTTGTCTTCAAGAAATTTTCCATGTTCATAGAAATCCTAACACCTCTACCCTTATTAAAGCAACTACGCAGCTACTCAAAGGACAGAATAAGCTACACTGTGAACCTTAGAGCTCTTCCTCTAAATCTAAAAAACCTCAGTGTCGTCACTGGGCATCTTACACCCCGAACCTACTGCTCCCCTTGCAAACTTCAGTTTCTGTGCACAGCGGAACTTGTTTCCCCCAGTTTTCAACTTCAAAGCAGCTCTCCCACGAAGATTCATTGGGACATGCTTGGGCATCTTCCTTGCAGGTATTGGGAGATTTTAATGAAACTTACAGGTGCACAGTGTGTCTGTGACTTAAGCTTTAATCCAATTTCACTCACACAGACTAGCAAAATAAAAAAAAAAAAATATGGAAAAAGACACAGGATGCTCAAAAAGTCTTATTACTTTAGAAAAGAAGGATAAAGTTAACAACATTTATGACTAATGTCTTCAGAGAAAGAGAAAGAGGTATGCCATGAACCTAAGTACCTTAAGAGTAGTCTTTCCTTCTATGCTGGTGTGGACTACTATGTGGCCTTCCCAGGACACAGCCAGATTGGGAACAGTCAGCAGGAGAGAACTCTCACAAGGTGGTCGCAAAGTCCTCACGTACTGACCTTTCCGAATAGTGTGGACAATAACAGTTCCATCCTGCAGTCAAATTTAGGTAAGTTGTTACTCAGCAGGTAAGTTACCACAACACACAGAAAGAATATTTAAATAGAGAGGGAATATTAAGAAAGCACTTAAATCATTAACTGGAGATCGAGATTCCTGAGCATTAGGAACGCTACACAAAGAAACCTTCCCCTCAAGGCAACGTACTACAGGCACATGAAAAATAAATGCAAATAGGGCAATAGGGGAAGGACAGACAGCAAATCAGCCGTTTCACAGGTCACATATATGAGTAAGAATTAAGTGCAGAATAGAGTTCAGCAGCCTGCCAGAGTCATACAGTAAGGTAGAATCCCAGAATCACAGAATGTCAGGGATCAGAAGGGACCTCAAAAGATCATCTAGTTGAATCCCCCCGCCAGAGCAGGAACACCCAGATGAGGTTACACAGGAAGGTGTCCAGGCGGGTTGGAATGTCTGCAGAGAAGGAGACTCCACAACCCCCCTGGGCAGCCTGGGCCAGACTCTGCCGCCCTCGCCAGGAACAAGTTTCTTCTCAAATTTAAGTGGAACTTCTTGTGTTCCAGTTTGTACCCATTAACCCTTGTCCTACCATTTGTTGTCACCGAGAAGAGCCTGGCTCCATCCTCCTGACACTCCCCCTTTCCATATTGATGCCCATGAATGAGTCCCCTCTCAGTCTCCTCTTGTCCAGCTCCAGAGCCCCAGCTCCCTCAGCCTTTCCTCACACGGGAGATGCTCCACTCCCTTCAGCATCTTGGTGGCTGCGCTGGACTCTCTCCAGCAGTTCCCTGTCCTGCTGGAACTGAGGGGCCACAACTGGACACAAGATTCCAGGCGTGGTCTCCCCAGGGCAGAGCAGAGGGGCAGGAGAACCTCTCTGACCTACTGACCACCCCCTTCTAAACCACCCCAGGTCCCATTGGCTTCCTGGCCACAAGGGCCCAGTGCTGGCTCATGGTCACCCTGCTGTCCCCAGGACCCCCAGGTCCCTTTCCCCTACGCTGCTCTCCAACAGGTCATTCCCCAACTTATACTGGAACTTGGGGTTGTTCCTGCCCAGATTCAAGACTCTACACTTGCCCTTGTTATATTTCATTAAATTTTTCCCTGCCCAACTCTCCAGCCTGTCCAGGTCTTGCTGGAACACAAATAAGCTGCACAGAACCTTCAAGGTTAAGGAAGCAGGCATGAAACTATCACAGAATTGTTCCTATGAGAAGCTTAAGATCTCCAAATAAGTCCACACTCATTAAAGCTCATCTGTGCAGAATAACACAACATGGCAGCTGAGGCCCATGCTGTGCAGAGCAGTTTGAGACAGCCCAGTTTAAGCAGGCAGCAAGGGAGAGGATGCACAGCATCTTGATGTGCAAGGCTGAAGAAAACATCATGAAACAGTCACATTTTTATATTATTCTTCATCAACTTCAAACATGCTGTATGGTTTGAGTAAAGAAAAGGCAAAGAAGAGCAAAGTATGACAATGCTTACCCTGGATCCTGACACTGCCATATCCAGCTCAGTGCTGATGCCAACACTCGAAACTTCATCAGTATGCCCGTAAAGGATCTGTAACGGCCTAGGTGCTAGACCTACAGGCACTCCTCCCTGAGAGTAACAAAAAGTGCAATGACACATTCTCTTGCAGCTGAAGGACAAACAAAAAATAAATTTCTGGTATCTTCACTATCAGTTGTGGGAGATGTATATTTGACATAGACCAAAAGCGAAGGCATAACTCATCTGTTCCAATTCCAATTTTTTACCTTTTATGTCAGCAGTGCTATTTACTGACATCACAAGAATGAACGCAGGACATGTGAAAGACAGAGCTTTTTAGCTGCCTTGTTTATATCCCTTCAGATGTCCAGGTTACACCACAGTTAGCAATCCTAATAGGAGTTAGGATCCACTCATCTACCCACTTTTTCTTCATCTGTGTATTTGGGCTTGTTCAGTTCTTACAGTTTACATTGCACTTAAGCACTATGTTCACAGCCATGCTTAAAGAAGTTGAAAGTTATTTTCCTTAAAATTACAGCAACTCTGTTTGATCTTCTAAGGAAGAGCTAATATTCTTTCTCAGTGACTACCAGTAGTACAATATACAAAGGAAATACTGTAATAATGTTCATTAAAAACAGTAATTTTCCCACATGACTGCAGGCTGTAAAAAAATCATTTAGTACTTTTGTTCCAGCATATACAGACATCCTCAGACCAGTCCTACGGCAAGACCTGTGCTTAGTCAGAGGGTATTAGTAAATAGTTCCAAGAGGACTCTTTATTGTCACTTCTGTGATAGATATTTGGCAGTCAACCAAGGCCAGGGAGCCTGAAGAATGCAGGAATGCAGAACAAGTGTCAAAATACAGAGCTGGGAAAAAATGCAGAGCGGACAAGTAGAATGGACGTGACAGCATTCAGCCATTGCTGCCACTTTGTAAAGACCAAGGGAAAATTCTCACAAGAAGAATTTACAATACATACAAGATATTTAGATATCCATTAAAGAATAATAAAAAAAATACATGAGAAGTCTTAAGAAAAAACAATTCTAACCAAATATCATCTCCAAAGGATGACTTATTTAACTCACACTAAGATAAACTAAAAAATGCTCAACATTTATCCTCACTTGAGACAAAAAAAATACTGTTGTGAGCACTAAGGTCTCATCTTTTTGACCAAACACTATTGGTACAAAGTACTTCTTGAAAGAATTCTAAATGTTCCCACCAAAAAGACGGCTTCCACAAAAAGACATGCAGTTACACGCCACTGTACTGGTTTAATGTGCTGACTTTAGTTCAATTATAACAAGGTGATGTGACAAAATGTGCTGTCCATAGTATGACAGCTCCCCCTGCAGTTAATTCTACTCATGTTACCTGTAATGCAGCAATCAGAAATGAGCATTTAAATGCTTAAAAATGGAAACGGCCTCACATTTCGTGTGTGAGTACACACATGCATCACACATCCACTTTCACTGTGTGAAAGCGCAAGACTAATATTAAAGAATTCTGAAATGCCAGCATAAATCCAGTTCACAGACTAGTGTTGGCTTTGCTATCACCTAGTGTACTCGTTCAACAGTGGAAACAATACGCTAAAATGCAAGTAGTACACTGAACAGCAGCCTAGAAATGTAAAAATCCCCAACTATAAACACTGTTCTAACAAATTTAGGAAGTCTCAAGCACTGTCTCTTTTTTGTTCTTCTATCTGTACAACGGGGAACAATATTTGCCTATCCTGAAAATAATCTATGACATCTTTAAGAGTGCCTCTGAAACACTGTACTTCAGCTGTAAAGTAACTAATGTGTATAGTGAATATTTCAAATACAGAAGACAATGGGAGTAGTAAAATTAGTAAGCTAATCAATTTTAGTGGACTGTCTTCCCTGCCAACCTGAAAGAAAATCAATAAACCATCACAGCAAGACAGAGGAGCACAAAAAAGCATTCAGAAACTGCTTCTCAGAGTATGCCTAAATAACCTACCTGCTGAACTATTTGCCATATCATGCAGGTAGTGTCTCTGGAGCCTGAAATTAAATGAATTCCACAGTAGTCTATTGCCAAGCAGGTCACAATATCTAGATAAAGGAAAGAAAACACAAGGTTATCATCACAGAAATATTTAAAACTAACTTCCCACAGAGTGACAATGTGCATGTAATAGACCAACAACGTATCCTGATTTGCAGTCAGTTCACTGTGATAAGGGCTCATGAGACTATATTAAACAACGAAGTCTTGTACAGGTGTACCAACCTGATTTAACCACCTTTGCTACCTAAAACCAGCAGTCAAGCCTTCTTTTGAAACGACATTAAACCATCACTCCAATGACTAAAAAGTCATGCTGAAGTATTTATGTATAATCATGGTTCAAATATTCTTCTGTTCCTATGCTTCCATTCCTTTATAACAGCTGGGCTTGTCCGCTCGAGTGCACTGGCTACAATTATTTCCAAGAAGACCAAACATCAAGACACAATAAGCAAAACCTTTCATTTCACGATATAAACAATTACTAACCCATGTGCCTGAGATGCTGTCCAACCAGCTTGCCTTTCGTAAGAGATGTCACTCTGATGCTGTTGTCCCAGTGTCCTCCACTAAAGAGCAGCTTTGCATCATGGGACACTGCAAACAACTTGGAGGTGATCTCCAGCCTCGGTGCAAAGGGACCACTCACATTGCGCTGGGTTCTGCAGGCAAATGATGAGCAGTTAAGGGTAGCTTTAGTTCAGACCAATGTATTTTGCACTTCCTATATCCTTAAAAATAAATAAGAAATTCCATCTGTAGAGGAGGCTATATCTAAAAAAATAATTGGGGGAATTCTGGCACCCTGATATCCAGGGCAATACTCTCTCTACCAGCAGCAAGTGGAAGCAAGATTTCACCTTAGATCTTTTCCGTCTTTCATGCAATTTGATCCTGTATGAATAACTCATGTCCCTACTAAGTATTGTTACAATAAAGAAAAAAAAGAATATTCTAAAAAGCGAAGAAGCAAACCCACCACATATACCTGCACTATAGTGTAAGGAAGTATGAAGACTGACCATCTCAGATTCAAAGATGAGTATTTATTTTTAAAAGTTAGAAGTACATCTAAGAATGGAGAACCTTGAAGTACTACTTAAATAACTCTTTACTAGAACAGTATTACAGATTAGAGGTAATATTCTTGAACATCAGAAGATGCATTCTTATGTGAAAACTCAGCCAATGAAAACAGTATAACCCACTGACTGTTGAACAATTACTGTGTTTTATTAGTGTAGATGCATTCATCCGCACCTCGCCTCATCACATGCTTACTTGGGATTTGTCACTGTGGTATCTCTGATGAATGTAAAATAGTTGGAGATATTTTTATCATAAGGCAGCCAACCATGAGTTCCAATAACACAGTTCAGACTTGCTGTTACCTAAAAAAGTTTGAAAGGAAAATCTGTGAAACCCACAGGTATATTTTCTGCTTGCCTTTGATGGCAATGGAGCTTGCATAAAATCCAGCACGGCCTTCTACACTTCCATCTACAAATCAAAAAAAAAGTCCAGCTGAGGTGAGTTAATGCACATGTGGTGCATATTACCAAATTAGAATAGTGTGTGTTCTAGATACACCAGAGAAGTTGAAAGCAGGGAGAAGGAACATGTAGCAAGGAGGTAAAATGCAAAACACCAAGTCATGTGCTGCTTCTCTTATTTGAAATAGCAGTCATTAAACGTTAACATATTACCACAGGAAGATGATTTTTTAAAAAAATTGTACTACAGTTCCATTTCTGAGAAATAAGAAGGGAATGTAAATAGTCGAGGATATTTTCATTAGATATTTAGAAAAAATAAAATGAGAATTTTAGACGTGTCCAAATTCTAAATTATATATGCACATACCACACTAAGCCAGGACAGTACATTTGACCTACAAAGTAGGAATATTGGAAAATAATATTCTTTCCTGCAAAACCAAGGTATTATTGCACAGGGCCTGTATGCAGACCATACATACAGATGTAAATACAAACCCACTCTCCTCTTTTCATCATTTGGCCATCTGCCATAGTGTAAGGACAAAAGTTAATTTCAGCAACAGTGCCAGCCTTTGAAGTAAGTATATGTGGCATACAGTATAGTTTACTATATGGGTCGGAAAGTAATGATAAACATAATGGGGCCATGAAAAACTGCCATTTTCAAGCTGGGCTGCACTGCATTAGGAAGTTGATTGCTATTATGGAAGTGGATTGAGTGGGCAACTTACACCACACCTCACGACAACTGACACTCATGTCTCATCAGTTCTTAAATGCCATTCAACAAATCAACCTGGTTTCTCTACAGAAGACAAACGTTTAACTTATAGCTGACATTCACTATGGGTTAAAGGAACACATTTGAACAGGAACAGTTAAGAAGTGTTTCTCTACAAGTTGTATGAAACATACACACCTATTTGACTGTCTGCAGTCTAAGAATAGTATTGACACATGCAACTCACCAAGATCTCTGGGCTTCCCTGAGAAATAAAGGAACGTGCCTGATTCCTGGGGACAACAGCTTTGATGATGGGCACACCATCACTGATTCCCTAAGAGAAAGGACACAGTTTCGGTTTGATTATATGTAAGAGCTAAAGGACAAATCTGGTATCTGTGGAGAGTAAAACCCAAAGGCTCTGGAGTAACGTCAGCCATGTAGAGTCCTCTAAGGCACTGGAACACACATATCCAGCTCATGCAGGGATGCTTTGTTGCAGACACCAGAAATGAAACCCTGGCTCTGTCCTAAATCAGGGAGTTTAGCTCCCAAGTTCAGGGAGTCCTCAGGTGCCGCCAGTGATGTTCTTGGTTTTCTTAGCATCTTAAGACTCAAAAAACACCCACACAAGCAGCCAGAAGATACAAATTTAGGGGATTCAACCTCGATGAAACTAATTTAGACACATTTGCATTTTAAAAACGTTTTCTTAAATAGGAAGCATGTTTATTTTCATCTAGGTTGTGACCTTTTGTTTCAAGTATGTCAGAAATTGCAGATCAGATTTTACAAAATTTCAAGTAACATCTACCTCGATGAAGAATGACTTCAGTTCAGTGAGGTGCTGAAAGAGATTCAGGGTGGAGGTGTCACTTTTAGTCAGTCTTTGCACTACCTCTTCTGCTGACAGCCTCTGTGGATGGGGCTCCTAGGAGACAATATTTGAAGGATTAGCAGGTTGCACAAATTTATTCATTTGTTCAAGTCACATGATACTCAGAAACTTCTTGATAATCAATGGGAAAATAGACTCTTGAGCACCTAATTTCCCTTGGTAACATATACTAATTTCTTTTGAAAACGGTATGTTAAATTTCCATCAGTGTGACCTTTAGCAGTGGTAATGTAGCAAAGACTTAAAATTCCTAAAATTACAAACTATTCTCTTAGAAATCATCATCTTTTCAT
This sequence comes from Nesoenas mayeri, assembly GCF_963082525.1. Classification (NCBI taxonomy): domain Eukaryota; kingdom Metazoa; phylum Chordata; class Aves; order Columbiformes; family Columbidae; genus Nesoenas; species Nesoenas mayeri. The sequence goes on along the minus strand of NC_137545.1, from coordinate 2,950,115 downwards.
TCTTTTTCCAAAGTCCTTTGTTACTCAGTTGGATTTAACCACAAAGGTCTCACTGAGAGGGAACAAAGAGCATTACCTTTAACAGCTGACATGGAGTTTGCCCAAAATTGTTTATCATCCCTTCTAAAGCTTTCCTTTCTTTCTCATCTGTTAAAGCATCCAAATCCACAGCCCCTAGATCACAACCAGAATGATGAAGGGTAGAAAAATGGAAAAAGAACATGATCCAGACAACTTATTGAGAACTGATAATGGTCAACAAATGTTGTGAAACTTAATTTAATTGCAGTGTTATCACATTTTACTCCTGAAAAGCCTTCAAACAATGCCTTCATGTTAAAGATAATCTGAAAACTCCACTCAGTAAGTGGAATTTTAAGTGTATCTGTAAAAGTGCAAGAATTGAAGGCTTTTTTCTTATCAAATAAATTTAATATACATCATGCATGCAGCACATTGCAAATAAAAGCCACTCAAAATTCTGCAAGTTATGCTTCATCTATAATTCTGTTGCTTTATCATAGGCTACTATATGGCATGCTCACAAATCAAGTGGTTTTTGTCTAAGACTGAAAATCCCCAAGTCTGACGACAATGACAAAAGAGCATACTGCTTTGTACCTTCATAAGTACAATAATAGAACACATTGAGTGCCTCCACTGCAGCTGGTCCCCTCTGCTTGTAGCCAAAAATCAGATCTATCCATTCATGAAGATGAGCGGAAACATACTCAGATTCCTAGAACAGAAAAATACTCTTGTAAGAATAAGAACTGCTGCTTTCTTGAAATATTTACTATTTTCTGTGAAAGAGATTTAATTCCAAAAGATATTTAATTCCAAAACTAGGTATACACCAATGTATAGGGCAGAAGTATGAGAATATCCATGTGCGTTAAGGGTAGTAACCGCCAGTAAGAGGGAAAATTAATCCAGCACAGCAGCACATCTAGACTCTCGAAATGCAACTATGCAATGGAAGGTAAGCTGCTAGCTCTTGAGAACCATAAAGCATACTCTTTAAAAAGCAAGGGAAGCCTTATCACCTAAACCCACCTAATTGTGCATTCTTAGGGCAGCAAACTCCCACATGATTCGTATCTTCAAGCTCTTCCCTTCTTTTTTTTTGAGCATTTTATGGACATACACAGCGCTTTTAACTGAAAGTTCTAACGGTACTTGTAATGTCAAACGCAACCACCACTCTAGTTCAAATGTGGCCTCAGTAGTTCACACTTAAGCCACAGTGACGATGTGCAGGTGTACCTGCTTTATCATTATTTCACACATATAAACCCCATCTTACCAGAGCCTTCCTGTGTTTATAAATGAAGTCTTCTGGGGAGTGAGCCCATTTGGGGAGAACAACATCATTTACCACCTCTTTGGATATTTGAAGCTGACCTAAGTTAAAACCTAGTGAAGAATTTGGAGAATTTTAAGAGTTACTACAAAATATTTCAAGTATCTTGATACCTCAATAAAGATTGAAAAGCATTACTATCTCAATACAAGGGAAGGATATTGAAAAATTCTTAATGTATATTTCCAGCAACGCTACCACCAAGGGCAAGTTCTGCCTGAATGTTTAAAAAGTTAAATAATACAGGATAACAATTGTCCGAAGTACCTAAATTATTCCAAAGCTGAAGTCTCAGCCTCCAAAGCAGCACTAATCATTTACACAGCTACCTGTGAACAGATTTGCATTTGCTTTCTTTTAGCAAGACTAAGAGTCCAAAGCATTTCAATGAGGTTATTCATAAGAATGAAGTTACTTTCAGGTTTAAATGGTTGTAGTATTAAGGCTTCAAGAAGTCTTAAATCCCACCAGGTTTCACTAGAACGACTCTAAATGCTTAAATCACTTTTGAAAGTGTGACCTGGATGTTTCCAATTTTTATAACTTAGAACTCTTGTAGACTGTAGCTAGCAGAATAAATTAGCAGCAACACACATACAAATCCATTTTTAAATTGTGTAATAGGTAGAAAACCCGTTCGCTATGCAATAAATGTGAATTAAAAACTGGCTAGGAGTCTCACATCAGAATGCAGGATGCTGTCTTTGCAATCAGCATTATCAGTCATTTTTTTTTCCTTGTGGGCACTGAAACCTTACAAGGCTCTAAAATCAGGTGATTTAACATTACATTGGAAGGTAACTGTAGCAAGCAGAAAATATGTTGGTTGCCTAGAGCAAATAAAAGATCTCACATGTTTGAAGATGTCCAAACTCTATCATCCAATGAACCCAGTAAAAAGAATACTAATTAGCCTATATTAACTTTTGCTAATTATTTAATCAGTATTAACTGCTGTAATTTTTTTCTTTTTCAAACATCCAAATGATCATCTCTGGTATTTTACATTAGGTAAACAACACTATTTTTGGCCATCCTTAAGTCCCTAGTCCGAATTTATCAACAACATTGAGGCTGTTGCTTAACACAACTGATGTCTTCATTAAACAATCTGAAGCCAGCATGATGATTAAAGTAATTTCTACAAGCACAATATAAAGTTTACATAGGAAGTGTTCCACAGCATTCACAAATGGTTGTAACAATTCTTCTCTGAAGAACACTAGAACAGCTTTCTATGAGAATATTTGGCGTAGTCAGTTTACCATTTTGATTCTCCAGGAACTCTGGAAAGTAGAAGAACTCTGGGATAAGTTCCTTGACATCATTGGGGTTGTCCATGAGCGCCTGCCATGTAGCAGGAATAGAGTGGAACTGCCTGTCAGCACAGTCAAACCTGCAGATCAGAAATCCCAGGTTAGACTTGGTTCACTCCCTCAGTAAACTGGTAATGAAGCAAAATGAGGGTGCTGCTCATTTGCTCACAGTATACCTGCCACTTTGAAGCTGGATATGAAGTGTTGTGAAAGGTTCTACTCGAATGAGGTAATGCATGACACCAGCAGCATTTGAGTAGTGTGTCCCATAGTGAAATTTGTCAATCATCCCCAGGGGATCCTCGAAATTCTCATATCTAAAACACAATAAAGATTTATAAACACAACTGAGCACTACAGTTGATTGACATGTGGATCACAGCATTCTATAAGAGAAAAATACATTGTGTTTTGTTAAACATGAGGACTTCAATTCTGACTTCAAAAGTCCCTAAGAAAAAGACTTCTGACAGACAGAAATGTACACCAGATGAAGCCTTTGCATACCTGTTCTTATACTCTTCCCTAGGCAGTTGCTATCAGCTGTCAGAAACTGCATAAAGGGCAAGACAGGACTGATTTAGTATGACTTAATGCAACAGACAACCCCCCCTATATTACTAAGCTGTACAGATATTATTGAAGGGACTTGTCACAGTTTCTTGCAAGATTTAAGAAAAAAAAAAAAAAAAAAAGATAAAAAGATTGTGTGTGTGACTGTGTCGAGATGCAGAAAAGAGATTTAATTGACACTTTTCTACAGGCAACCTCACTGTACAGTGCCCCGCCACCATCTGGCTGATATATTGCTCAGTGGCACAAGGCTGGTAGGAGAAAATTGGTTCTCCAGCAGTACGACTAACTACAATTTCAATACAGTCAAGGGCAGAGCCTAATCATTCAAAGAAAATTCTCCACGTTCCAAGTTTTCTGAAGAAAGTTGGTTTTGGAAGCTGTCTGACTGGTGCAATGTGGTATGACGGATGGCACACTCACTCCCCACACTAGCAAAAAAAGAAGGATTGCTACACAGATGTGTGGGTGTAAGTAAGTACTTGTCATTCCTACCTACAGAGGAGTTGCTGCAAGTCACTGAGTTATATTTTATTTTAAAGATAATAATCTATGCTTGAAAAAAAGAGCAGGAAGCACAGACTCTGGTTCAATGTTACCTCTCAGCACAGGCAGCTCAACTTACAGTATGATTTTGCATTCCTTATCTTGAAGCAGACATGGGACATAGTATTCTCTCTGCAAGCTGCTGGGTCTTTAAGTGTTTCTCCAGCCTTTTAGTGTTTTTATCTCCACATCTCAGAAACAATTGAAAATTTGTCCTTTCAGTGCCATCTAAGCTAACTAATCTGAATACAGTAGGAACAACAAGTCGTAACCTTTGCAAATGCACCTGTGATGTTATAAAACTAGTTTTTAAAACTTTCACTGTCACAACTTTATTTTTGAAATATCTTATTAGCCTGAAGGCTCAGAAAAGATAGAGAAATAGAACGGAGTGTTCTGGTACATACTTCTCTTTCACAGCCTTGGCATTCTTTTCATTTACCACCCCTATGGGTTTGGACAGATCTCTAAAGACTGCAGGATTGTTCAGGTCCAGTTCTTCTGAAGTATAATCTCGTAAAATCCAAGGGAACTATAAAAGAGTCAAAGATAAAACTGAGATTAAAAATCCATCTTTCAAAATAGAAAAAATACAACTGGCAAAAAACCCAAAAAATTATTCTTTTTTAATTACCACCGGATATTGAGCAAGGTCATTGTAAGTTCGTCCTGCCATTGTGTTCAGCTGAATAAGGTAGTCAAAGTTGGATATTTCTCTATTCACCCATTTCTGAAAAACAGAAAAAGATACAATGGAAGTCACTACATGAAAGATACCACTATTGCAAATTACACATTGTGGCAGTGTTTATCTGCCAGAGGACAGCACTGGCAAGTGAAAGACACACAACTGCAAGAATGGTATGAAGAGATGGAAATTAAAAACACATCTACTACATTTAAAAATGTATCCATATTTAGGGTAATACAGACACTTTGACATTTTCCTTTTATACCAATGTTACTAATTCCCTTAAGATCATATTTCCTGCTTAATCTTCATGAGTTTCATTGAAAGCCCCATCATGAAAAGGTAGCAGGGAAAATTATCCATGCATGTAGTGAAAAAAGTTCCAAAATGAGCACTCAGTATCATGGACTGAAAATAGAAGCAGGTCTGCTACATGTTTTCTACTCTTGTTGGAACCCTTGTCACAATCTCATCAACACAAGAGGCTGCTCCATCCGTTTACCTCACTGACTGTACACAACGGAACACAGTGGTTCTAAGAATATGCATGTGAAAGTTCAGGGGCGAGACCGAAGGTACAGAAATTGGCAGTCACCATCTGGGGGAAAAAAGCCAAATCAGTAGTCCAGGATGTTCCAGGACTCCTTCAGGAAGCAGAGGAATGCTTTAGACCGTTTGTGCTGAAGTCTCATACCTGCATCAGACCTGAAGCTTTAAAAAGTTCCTGCGGAGATCTTGTCCCAGAAATATTTGGAGAACGCAGTGACAATATTCGACTATATACTTTGTTGCGTACCTGTTAGAAAGCAGCACGAATAAAACAATTATTCTAGAGACTGAAGCTGACAAGTAAACAACTTCTCTGCTACTTAAAACGTGAAATAAATGGAATACAATTATGCTTTAAACACTTCTATCTCTTGCTGTATAAAACATTTGGACATGGATGGACATGACATCCTTCAATTACAGGATACAAAGGCAACAAATAACATGAAGCAGATTTTTTCACTTTTATGTAGATACTACACAGTAAAAAAATCACTGTTGCCACAGAAGTCTTCTAGGAAATACTGCTACTCTTCAAATAAAATTATACCAATGTTTTTCCTACAAAATTATTGCAAAGGTGTATTTGCTAAAAACGAACAAACAAAACCCACAAACCCAAGTCTCCACAACATTTTATAGGAGCTATTCATAGACTGACTGTGGCAGAATGCAAACCCCCCTCTCTCCCCCTCCCTCCTTTGACATGGAAGGAGTAGACACATCTCCCTCTCTCTGCTGCTTGAGGCCAACAGCTGCTTTTGTTTGGCCCCAGAGCCCCCGGCCAGGGTCATTAAGAGAAGGGAGCACTGAGGCACCAGGGAGCCGCTGGGCGCCCGCGGCCAGTGTGGGGGATGTTTGGAGGCTTCAGGGGCACCCACAGCCAGGGTGGGGGTGCAGAGAAGCTTCTGGAATGCCCACAGTCAGATCTGATCAGGCTGTAAAAAACGGGATTCTCGTCGAGGCTCCGCCCCTTGCGCGCGACCTCTTGGAGTTACGAGCTGAGCCGCTGCTGCCAGGATCCACTGCCAATGCCACTGCCTACCTCCTTATTGAAGTTGAGGAAATAGTTGGTTTGGTCGGTCAGGAAGATCTCCAAAGCTGATCTCCTCAGGTTGTACCGACGCAAATGGATCTCTCGAATTTGAGAAAGGTGCCATTTGAAATCAAAACCTACTCCTAGGAAGACAATTTTGATAGTTGACTGGGCTTATATCAAAAACTTTTCATTTAAACATAACGCAGTATCGTTTCCAATCACCCCAGAGTTATCCCTAGAAAAGCTCAATTTTATATGCGGCTTGATTAACCATCTTACTAGGAAAATGTAACTTCAGCTATTGTTCTACTGAAAGAAAGAGGCAGCAGGGAATATCTGATGGAGTGTATAATTGTTTTTGCTTTCTGATCAAGGTCACTTCATAAATGTATTCTGTTGATAAAAAATATGAACCAACCCCCTTCAGTCTCTTAAACAGGCTTGAATAGAGGCTTTTATGTTTAGAGTTCCCAAAAGGTCAACTACTTGATACACTGGTTTTGAAAATTTTACCAGTATTTGTCAAACATTTCAGGTCACTGTTTTCACACTCAGCTATGTATATTCTATTAAAGTTCACTGAAATAGTATACATGATTGATGTTCACATACCTTTTAATTATCACTTACTACAACTTTTTGATCAATGTAAAAGTGAAACATTTGTCAGGGAGAACATGGAGATGCCAAAAATTTAGAGGTAATGACATTTTGTAGTCAAACTTAATTTTTTTTAATAGGTTAATTTTTTAAAGAAATACTCAGAATGGTGAATCCATTTAGCAGCTCAGCAAGTACAATTCCAGATTCTTGATTCTGAAGGGATCAGCCAGCTACTGATCACCAAGTACAATATTAATTTCAAGTACCAATGCACAACTTGTCTCTTCACAATTAGTTTGACACTCAGTCTCAAAAAAAATCCAGCTCAGCCTACTGAAAACAGAATGCTGAACTGCACTGAACAGAAAGAGACACTGATCACACTCACCTTCCTCTTTTTCAATGCTGCTGTCAAAGAAATAGATGTGCTGGGTAGTGATCTCCAGCCTGCCAGGTATCACATCAATTACTGTAATGAGTTCACAGTCTTCAGACAATATCAGCTTTTCTTTCTGACTTTGCTCATCCTTCTCATCCCTATAAAAATACCACTAAGTGTTAGGAAGATTACACAGATGCTTGGGTACTTGGTAAGAGTACAGTTCAGAAAATAATTACATTTGAATGGCATTAAAAGTACAACATAAATGACTATACGAAGGTACTTCCATCAGCAGTCTTGCATGTTCCAGACTAGACTACAAAACACCATTTCATAGCAGCACTCTTCAGGCTTGATATTTCAGTCTCGGGCACAATGGACTTGACCTTCCCTGAAGTACAAAAACATGAGGCTGCATTTCCCTTATTTAATTGCTGGGTGCTTAAATTATCCGGCCCAGAGCAGAGCTAAGTCCTGGTTCATGTGACTAAAGTTACCTTCACAAGTATTTGACGAAATGGTTACTCAGAAGTCTGCAGACGTGACACACCACAAACAAGCGTTTAATTACCTTTATGGTGCAAGAAAATACATAAGTATCACTCAGAGAAGCACCACTTCTATGCTGGACTTCAAGAGCACAGACACACATAGATGCACGCACAACATCACATGCCCAGTCCTACTCTGCTGTACTTACAAATTGGAACTGGCTGCAGTGTCTTCTTCTGGTAGTTCAAGAACATCATCTTCCAAGTCACTCACTTTCACCTGCTTCACCACCTCCAGCAGCAGAGAGTCACTAGAAGGCTGTGTCTGGTGCACACCTGTCAGAAAGAGATATTGCAGCTCACAAAATGTTTGCTACAACACTTTGGGAAAGCTGAACTCCTGAGTGTATCTTCTGCTGTCAAAACACAGAATCCCAGAATGTCAGGGATCGGAAGGGACCTCGAAAGCTCATCCAGTGCAATCCCCCCATGGAGCAGGAACACCCAGATGAGGTTACACAGGAAGGTGTCCAGGCGGGCTTGAATGTTTCCAGAGTAGGAGACTCCACAACCTCCCTGGGCAGCCTGGCCAGGCTCTGTCACCCTCACTGAGAAGAAGTTTCTTCTCAAATTTAAGTGGAACCTCTTGTGTTCCAGTTTGCACCCATTGCCCCTTGTCCTGTCACTGGTTGTCACCCAGAAGAGCCTGGCTCCATCCTCCTGACACTCACCCTTTCCATATTGATCCCCATGAATGAGTCCTCCCTCAGTCTCCTCTTGTCCAGCTCCAGAGCCCCAGCTCCCTCAGCCTTTCCTCACACGAGAGATGTTCCACTCCCTGCAGCATCTTGGTGGCTGCGCTGGACTCTCTCCAGCAGTTCCCTGTCCTGCTGGAACTGAGGGGCCACAGCTGAACACAAGATTCCAGGTATGGTCTCCCCAGGGCAGAGCAGAGGGGCAGGAGAATCTCTCTGACCTACTGACCAACCCCTTCTAACCCACCCCAGGTCCCATTGGCTTCCTGGCCACAAGGGCCCAGTGCTGGCTCATGGTCATCCTGCTGTCCACAGGACCCCCAGGTCCCCTTCCCCTACACTGCTCTCTAATAGGTCATTCCCCAACTTATACTGGAACCTGGGGTTGTTCCTGCCCAGATGTTGGTTTTAACTGAGTAAAAAATAACGAGACTTCTTAGATACTTTTGGGAGAAGCAGAACACTAAAGATACTCCCTGAACTACATGATATACATATAAAATTGTAACAGTACAACAGGAAGACACAAACACATTAGAAAACTGAATTTTGATGTGGACATTTCCAACAAAATATTTTGCAGTGTTCTGTCAAACATGGTTAAAGTGTGCAGATTTCATGGAAATACACTGCATTTATTTTTTGCTTACTTGGGTTTAAAAGAGTTATTTTTTTTGTCTCAAGTCTTGACATCCAACACACCTAACTTAAATAACAGTTTGCACCCCTAACTCTGCTGTTTGGCATATTTCTGAAACAAAGTGCTTCATATCTACACATTTTAATTATAAGCTCTAAAAGGTTGTGAAGAAATAGTGCCTGCATACTCTGATCTCATTGTGTCCTTTTCTTGAAACAATCTTATGCAAGAAAGCTGTGTGACTGTTTATTTTAAACCAAAGACTTTCTATAACTTTTTGGCACAAAAACTCACATTTGAATAAACAAGGGGGAATTAATTCTGCTCAGTAGGAAGATGGTGTTTCAGGTGAAAGTACCACTCTTACGTCACATATTTTACTATAGAGGAAATAAATACAAAGAGTATTTAAATACAATTCTTAAATACAAAGAGTAAAGTGTGTATCTTTCTTCAGTAAAGACTGAAGAATCCCAAGTGAAATAGCAAATACAATCCAACTTTACCTAAATTATCTCTCAGGTCACTAGCATCCTGATGAGAGTTGAAGTTGTAATTCTGCACCAGTTTTAGTTTCATACGTGAAAAATTTTCCACATTTGAAAGTTTCCAGTGAATAGGACGCTGTTCCCTTGGAATACAAGAATATCCATAAAAACAGTTAAAAGAAGGTAAAGACCTATGTGAATTCGTTACGAAACAGCACATATTTAGAAAAATACTGGTCATCCACTTGTACATTGTAAAACAGAAAAGCAATAAACTGCGTTTTAATTTCATATTTCATCTTGCAGTTCTGATGAACCTAAAGTACTTTGCAAACAGTATTTATTTTCTATTATTATTATTTTAAACTGAAACCAACTTAACGCATAATAACTCAAAGTCTTTCTTAACAAGTCTGTTATCTCTTTTCCAGCAGAGCCACCTATCTGTAGGATGTCTCAAAAAGTTTTTGCAATCACTTCACTGATAACTAATTTTTTTGGTCACTTGGCAAGAGTACCCAGAAAACTACCTCAGCACTATGCTTGAAACTTTGCATTTTGCTAACTAAATGCAGGACACGTTATAAAAGATGCACTGAATGTTAACTTCACGTCTCAAGAATTGTTATCGGAGTCAATCTGCCACGGTTCACATGAAACAGTTAAGTTAGTCATGTGAGCAAACTCCTTTTAAGTATCATATACAGTTTGATTTAAAAACTTCTTACATCTCAGCCCAAGGGCCACGTTCAGAGAGGAGGTAGAGCTGGGCTGCTCTCCACTGTCTCAGAGTAGCTGTGTGTTGACCGTGAAGTTGCTTTAACATACTGTTGTAGCGCAGATTTTCCTGTCGAGCTTTTCTGCCGAACGGTTCCAGAAAATGCTCCTGAAAGACCATTAAAAACAGATCTAGCACTGAAATAACTCTGACCTTTGAAAACACAGTTTTGTGGCTTGCAAGGATTCTCACCAATTAAGAAGGAACAACAAAGCCTATGAGGTAAAAATTTCTGAAAATTTAAGGTAATGCTTACAAGGAAAATTTTAAGAAGCTTAGTGCTGGAAGAAATGGCACCAGACTTTGACTTTAAGATGTGAAGAAAGTATTATCCATTCTGAATCCATATGAAAAGAATTCTTCGTCATCAGAAAAGTGGTCAGTATGGTAATCCTATTGTAACAGGTAGGATTTTTCTTTAAACTCCTGTTCTAGAATGTGACTCTCATTCTATCCTTCCTTTAGCTACTTGAATAAAAGAGGACTTACTATAAGGATCCTTATTAAGTAGACAAAGAGAACACAAGAGAAATGTAACTTAGCTATATTTGCTGTAATTACTGCTTAATTCTACTGCCTAAACTGAGTCAGTTGAGAAACAGTTTTTTCAGAAGTTTCATGTTAAATAGGAGCTGTTCAGTATTTTAAACATTTTCATTGTATTGAAATAGGGTAAACAACAACCACCACCAAAAACAACAAAAAAAAACCCAAACAAAAATGAAACAAAACGAAACCAAATCAAACGAAAAAACCCACACAAAACAAAACATACACACACACCACACACGCTGACTCATCTCATAATGGATAAGAGATTTTAATAATTCAAACCAAAGTAAAAGAACATGCAGCTTATATCTGAGCATAATTCCAGGTTGCTGCACTATGAGAAAGGCCTCATGTTCTTAAATAAATCTGCTTACAGATAGGACTCTTAAATAGAAAGAACATAATTAAAAGAAAATCATACAAGTGTATCAAGTCACATTGCCCATAACATCTTAAACTAATCAACCTGCCTGCAATCACTTGAATTGGAGCATCCTGGAATTCAGTTTCTCCATCTTTTAGAAGGCAACTCCCAAGATAGTTCTAAGAGAAACTTGCACTCACTCCAAAACCTTACCTGAAATTTAAGCTTACTTTCTCCTCTCTCCCGGTCTCGCTTGTGCATGTTCACCATAAATGCTTCAGAACAATCCCTCCAATAAAGTGTCATCTGCTCGTGATCATGTCTGAATGAATTCTCTTCATACTGCTTCATATTTGGAATAATCTGGTTCCAGTAAAACGAAAAGCACAATGTGATTTCTCAATGAGTTTCTCTGCTTTCATGGCTAAAAAGAGAGGGAAAATGATGGAAAATAATCTACTACTTACATATTTGCCAATATACACTTGCCACTCAGCAGAGCTGCAGTATTCTTGAAAATCCTCAAAGAAAGATGGGCTGCCATTGGTAGGAGGCAATGAAGGGAGATGTAGGTTCATGAAAAGAAGTTCATAAATCTTGGATACCAATGTCCGAACAAGGGGAATCAAAAATGAGTAAGTTTCTGTCTTCTTTTCAATTGATCTACTCAAGATGCCTTCCAGCTTCCCCAGGATGTAGCACGCTTCGGGCTGGCTCTCAACTACTTTGGTCTGAAGAAGTGTGTTTAGTTTGGCTGCTGCCATAGCACAGACCTACACAGAAAAACAACAAAAAATGAATGCAATACTCAAAATAGTGATTTCCAGCACAGGAATATGGACATATTCTGGCTGCATCCTGGGAAGCCTAAGGCACACATCCATCAAATATGGACACTGACCACTTATCCATCCTGTAATAGACCGAACCTGAGTCCACTGCAACCACAAACAGCTGCATTAAGACAAGCCCAAACATAAACTAACAGGCCTGGCTTTTCTGAAGGGCTCATTCCAGGCACAGCCCTGCTAACTTTGCTCCAAATGTTGATTTGGCAGAACAGTCCAGGTTCACATGCACTTAAAATACGTAAACCCCAAACTACAAATAGATGTATTTTATGGTAGAAACAAAAAGTCACAATCAGAATCACTATCTTACTGCCACTAGTAGTGCCTACATAGTCCCAGCTTCCAACAGCTTGGCCTCTACCTCGTTCTCATGCTCGGAAGGTGCACATTGGCAAGACTGCAGGGTAAATTTGCAAATGGTAAGAATTAAGGCAAACATCTTCCCTGCACAAGGAGGAAGGACTGCCATCAGACTCACTAGATGTCAGCTAAAGCCTTCTTATTAGCTGCATTTTCCTGAAAAGCCAGATACATATTTTGGTAGACATAGCAACGGCATGCAAGGTCACTGATAAGGATGGATGCACATCTCACGAGAGGGGCAAGGAGAAACAGGTGACCAAAAATGGACCAACTTAGTATAACATCCCATTCACGTGATACTACATATAAAAATGGGAGATCACGAGGATTCTTGTCCCTTTTCCTTGTGGCCGACATTAGGAGAGGACCTTGCGAGTCGTCCCTGCCAGCTGAGGCCTAGTGACAGACTGAATCCAGCTCCGGTTGGCTGCAGAGTCCAGTTCAGGACTTCGGGTGCCGGCTCTGCAGTTGCCGGGACTTTCAAGATTGGTTTTGTACATTTTGTTTTATTTTCTCTATTCTTCTTAGTAGCATTAGTAAAACATCTTTAATTTTTCCAACTCTCTTCTCTCCCTCCTTCTTTCCCTCCCAATCACCTGTGCTGAGTGGGAAGGGAGGAGAGGGAGGAGCTGAAGGCAGAAGTTGTGGGGGAGAGGAGGTTAACAATACATCTGCCACGGTTTTATTGTCACCCCACAATCAAAACCTCGACACCCATAAACCACAACAGTTACAACAAACACGCGCTTAAAACACAGCACTACTAGTAGGAATTTGCCACCAACCTGTAGGTTATCTTGTGCAATGAATCCAAGGAGCAACCGGACTTGTACCTGTGAAAGCCTGTTTGCCTCTGGGCCAGCAGAGTACCAGACGGACAGGCTGTCCATGAGAGTCACCAGTTCTTCCAAGAGCTATTGCAAAAACAGATTGGCGTGAAATAAAATTCACAACAGCTACTCCAGCTGGAAACACAATCATTTCAACTAGCTGAAGAAGAGGCTGTGTTCACAGCTCTAACTTACCCAAATCCAGAAAATTATCCCAGAACACCGCACTGCAAAACAATTCCTGACTACAAAAAAATATCTCTAGCCCCATACGGTAAACTTAAGTGTTTCCCCTGAATAAAGCCAAAACCAACATGTGGTATATATGCATATGTTTTTGCCTATAATTGATGTCCAGTAAATGTCATTTCCTTAGGAAAGCTAAAGACTCCACAAGTAGGATTACTACAACGGAAAAGACACTATTACTAAATAGCACAGATCTCACACCAACTTGCAATTTCTGCCTTTAGTATAGATAGGACTTCATTCTCTTGCTTTGTATTTTAAATTATTTGACTGTAATGCTAGTAATTTACCAGCAATAGCAATGCACAGAGTGCCTTGAGAAGGAAAACAAGGCTTCCTTCATGAATATCTGATTTAGTGAAACACCTGAAACTGTGTAACAAGCTATAAATGTCTTTAAAAAAATATAGGAGGCAATCCTTTCTGTTCAGTATTTCTACACCAGGGTAGGTATTTGCAGGTAAATGGCACATTTCACTATCCAGATGTATTTGCTTAAAACCACTATACCTTCATGCATTCCCTAATAAATTACTGAAATGTAAAAGAGTGGTGGTGGCTCCATACAATGCCTCTCCCCTTTAGCCCTGAAAAATGGAAAAGCAATGACAGCTCAGCAAAGGAAACAAGACTACTGCCAGAAACGACACAAATGTTGAGGCAAATGATGGGGATCTAAAAGGCAGGAGAAAGAGCCAGATGGCAGAAATCTCCTTTACGTTACCTATTGCGTTGATTAGTAATTTTCTTCCACAGATCTCACGTTTCTGACTCTGATCTAGAAAATTGAGCTATTTGCATATACATGCACAACCTTATGTTGAACTTCCAATAGGGGTCAAAGCCCAGAAGTGACATTTCTCAGCTTGCAACTGAGAGCAGAGTTTTGGCTGGTTTTTTTAATCAGGACACATACAATGCATCATACCTGCTGATAAACGGTGCAAAATCTGCTTAGGCTACAACTGACACTGTTTCATTAGCTCCTACATTTTCTAAATACCTCTCCAGTCTGAAAAATACCTGGATTTTCAATAAAGAGTACCACCACTTAGAGGCCTATTTAATTTGCAAAATTAACTATATTCCCTGTGGTAAGTATTCACGCTTTTTTACTCCTTAAGGGGCAAGCTAACCCATTCCACTGCAGACACTCACTCTGTAGTATCTACCATTTAAAAACAAGCCTAGAAGGAACAGCAGTATCCAAGCTGACAACTTTTTCAGTAGTATTTCAGCCCATATACAGTACTTCCATTATGTAGTTACTGTACCTTTTCTGTCCATAAATTTGAATTAACTAGTCCTTCTGCCTGCAGGAAGTCTTGTACAATTAGCAAGAGCATGAAGGCATTTTCAGCATGTGCAGGGAGAGCTTTTGAATCTCTGTTGTCAGTGACTGACCATTCTAACATCTTCTCCAGCAAGCTGCATGGAAAACAAAATCCCAAAGTCATTATTATACGTTCTAAGTGTAAGTGGCCTAAAAAAAAATCCAATTAAGTATTTAATTGAGCATGTTAGTCTGCAGTGACATAAGTGTCATCTTCTCGATATGTCAATGAGGTAAAAGAGATTTCGAAAAGCTCACAAAACCAGCGATACGTTTTCAAAACCTTATCACCATGCGACACCACTAAATCGGTAGCAGAATATACTTCTGACAGTATGTGAAGAAAAGTACATCTTGTTGTGAAACACCCGCCCCTTCCCTGCTTCACTAAAGCCCCTTTCCCTGTTTTCCTTCAAAAGAGATGAAACAATCCATCCTTGAACCGGACACTCACTTGAGTTTTATTTCATCAGAAGGTCGCAGCAACTCATTAGACATCCCCAGTTTGGTCAGTGCAGAAAACACCTGCCCTCGCTCAATCCAAGCAGCAGCATCAGATTTTTCAATGCCTTTCCACATTATACACAGTAGGATGTCGGTAAGTAACTGTATGAGTTCAGTATCACCCCCCTACAAAAGAACAGAAATATTTACAGCCCTTCTAGTCTAGACAACCTCCAAAACCTTTCTCCTTCATCATAGTCTACGTTTGCATGCTTCGGTATTTTTGAAAACTCTGCAGTCTAAAGTCCAATGGCCACATACATGCAAATGCAAAGATAAGAGACCATGGCTTGCTTGTATGTTGTAATACATACTGACTTGATTCCTACATCATTATTTCAACCTGACCTCTAGTCTGCTCTATGCCTCCTCTGGAAGGTAAAGGATGTTGAAATATAGAAGGAGGGGGGA
Organism: Nesoenas mayeri; assembly: GCF_963082525.1. Lineage (NCBI taxonomy): Eukaryota > Metazoa > Chordata > Aves > Columbiformes > Columbidae > Nesoenas > Nesoenas mayeri. Next base: position 2,934,444 of record NC_137545.1, on the reverse strand, counting down.
GTTTGTAGTTTTCTTTGTTTTAACATCAAAGCTATTCCAACCAGAGAACCATAAAAAGGAGACATGTTACAAAAGGAAGTACCCCTATAAAATAGCTATATTGTTTGCTCTTCTGTTGGAAGATAGGAGGGGGAAAAAAACCCTACAATAATTATGCATTAGGAAGATTATTAAAAAAATAAACAGCAATTGCAGACATTTGGAAAAATTAACCACATAGAGAGTGCATTACTTACTCCTTGGTTTTCAAATAAAGAAAGATCGGTGGCAAAGCCCACATCATTTGAAAGAGCCAGCTCTTTGTCGGGCTGCCCAGAGAACGCCTTTGTGTTCTCTATGGGTGAGGGTGTGCTGGGCTGACTGTCTGTCAGCCGATTTGCAACGTCCGCCAGTTCGTAAGAGTCAACACTGGAGAGATCTAAGCTCAAATGTGAAGGATTGCTGTGCCACAATTCCTCCCGCTCCTCCAGCCTAAAAGACATCTCCGCTGTGGACGCATCTTCCAGTGGCATGACAGAGAAATGAGCAGGGACATCCAGGGATTTGGCGTCTTCTAAACTCCACTGATCAAACAGACCATTAACACATGCGAAGCTGCCAGTTTTGTCTCCCTCTGTCTTATCAGGTTGATGTTTCTGAAGCTCTTCAGCAGGAAGCTTTTTCTCCTCTTCCCTTGAGGAATCAGCCCTGGTCTCTTTCAAGCCAATCTGGACAACTGAGTTTTCTTTCAAGAACAGTCGAATCAAAGTGTCCTGCCAGCCCAACTGCTGAGAAATCTGCTGTGCTGCATCCAGCTGGGAATGCAAAAGGTGCAAAACCTGAGGACAGCAGAAGGTATCCCATGATTATACATTAATTTTGGTGGGTCACTGCATTCATTCTAGCTTTGCAATTAGACATTTTACAATCTACAACTTTTTGCCTTTTTTAAGGCTCTTGTAAAAGAGCCACAATCAGTTAATAATAAGCAAACAAGTCATAAAATAATTTTCTCATTAGAAATAGCATATTTGGAAAAAAAAAGGGATAAAGAAAAATTTCTCAGGAGCAGGGAAGAAAAGCTTCCAAAGCATATTGCTAAGTCCTCATATTCCAGCCACTCTTCTGTACCAATTCCAGCAAAAGCCAACTATCCCAACAAATAATCCTAATTCAGCCATTAGTCTGCAAAAAAAGAAATCTAGACCAGAAAATACGCTTGATTAGGAACTACTCAATAGATAAAAGTAAGAAAGCTGCAATATTAATAGCTTTCCGATAATGTATATTATAATTTCCCTTTTTTCACTTTGAGAAACCTTAATAGACAATATAGTGCCTCACAGCTACATTTGCTACTACTAATTTCGGCAATAAAAGTCAGAGAGAGCTTGGTTTAGAAAAAGTCGCTGCTTCTTCCCTATCTCTTCCCTGCAGCCACAACCACTCTTTTGAATCATAATATATTATTTCGAAAAAGATATTAAGAATACAAAACTTTGATCATGGTCTTACGCATCCTTTGAGAAAACTCAGTATCTCAAGGAGTCTACAATCTCTAACTTGTAGAAAATACAGCTATTTGAGAATCATGACAGAGGCTTTGCTTTGTGTTTTGGTTCTTAAAAGGACTGGGATACAGAAAATTCAACATTAAGTGGCAGATGGGCTTCATTTTTAAGGTAAATCATTGCTAACGAAAGCAGTAGCAACAAATAAAGCCTCAAATAATTAAGATATCACAAAGGGTGAGTGTCAGGAGGATGGAGCCAGGCTCTTCTCGGTGACAACGAGTGACAGGACAAGGGGTAATGGGTACAAACTGGAACACAGGAGGTTCCACTTGAATTTGAGAAGAGACTTGTTCCTGGTGAGGGTGGCAGAGCCTGGCCCAGGCTGCCCAGGGGGTTGTGGAGTCTCCTTCTCTGCAGACATTCCAACCCGCCTGGACACCTTCCTGTGTAACCTCAGCTGGGTGTTCCTGCTCCATGGGGGGATTGCACTGGATGAGCTTTCCAGGGCCCTTCCAACCCCTGACATCCTGGGATTCCGTACAGCTTACGGGCTTAAGGGACAGTATTCCTGTTTAAAGCAGACTACCAACCTTTCTGCAGATGACCACTCTCATGTTTATATCTGATCTATGAGCCAGATGTACTACAGCTAGGAGATCTTTATAATTCACAGCAGGATCTGTAGGGCAGAAAGAAAAAACAACACTAATTATATCCTGCAACAGAATGTGACAGCTAAATATTACAAATTGCCTTGGAGGTCACTGCTACATTCAGGGGTAATAAAGGGAACAAACTTCAGGGAACTAACACAATATTAGCTGAGACTAATGGGAACCTTGAATAGAAAAGCTCTGTAAAGTAACAGCTCTGGTTTTCCTTGAAAACAAAACAAAACAAAGCACAAACAAACAAAATCAATAAGTTTGCCTCTGAGCAGGAGGAGTTTATTAATGGTAGACACAACACTTGCCAATTACCTGCATACAGAACTTGGTTAAGAAGGTTTTTAATAAGAGAAACAGTAAGCGCAGATTCATTCAGAAGGAGCCCCAGTCCAGAGTACCCCACCTCCCTGAGTCTCATTCAGTGCTTACTACGTTCATAAACTCTAGTGCATTTTAGCATCTCTTCCACAATCTGCAAGAAAAAGCACACACAAATGCAAAATAAGCACAAGGGAGCATCCAGACCTCTTCAGCTTCCTATGTATGATATAACATGCTGGTCCACTGTTTTTAAGTTTACTTTGTAAGCTAACTCAAGCAACATGGACTGGTTTTTTAAAGGTATCGATACTTTAAGAGAACACTAATTCCGTTGTGACTATGGCAGTAAACAGAACAGCTAACAGAATAGAAAAGAAAAATGAAAACATGGAGGATGAGTATCTTTGCAATTGCATGCACGTCTGCAGTGTCAGACTACAGACAAAACCACAAATTTAGGTTCGATTGATCGATTTAAGAACATACAATTCAATTCATTACCTTGAAAACAAGTTCTCTAAGTCTGTCAGAGTATCTTTGGTGCAATAACAGAGCGTAAAGAATATCAGCATTCCCTGGTTCAAAGAGCAATAAAAAAAGCTGGTCTGGGGCTGGGCTGGAATGAAGTAGGCTGAAGAGAACATCCAGAATTCCATAGAGCTATAAAATTAAGACAACTAAATTAATCCACAGCTCATTCAGACTGCATACTCCATTTGGGGGACGTTTTATTGGCTTTGAAATTTTGCCTTTGGCTTGTTACAAAATAGACATTTTGTCTACTCAATATTACTCCATTTAAAATTACATTTTTTGGATACCTTTTTTTCCTCCATATAGGACACCTTATATCAAACTGTAGTTAGAGGTCAAGTTCAGTTGGCATTTACAAAATAGAAATGACATCATTACAACTTCTGATGAGTTGAAGTCCAGTTAATTTGGTTTTGTAAATTAAGAGAAGTTTTCTAATGGCAGTGTTACATATCATGTTCTTTCTGCCCCCTTCAGGGAAAAAAAATAACCTGGAAAGTATGGCCATCTGCAGAGCACCGTCAGCTTTTGAGTGTGCTCCTATAACCTGCCTCAGCATCAAATAACACTTTGCTTGTGTTAATAACACTTTCCCCCCTCTTTTAAGCACACTAGACACAAGATTTCTAAACACCAAACAACAAAACCAAAATGCGTAAAGTTTAAACAGCTAACATAGACCATATTGGATACCTGCTCTTCTTCAGTGGTGGCAGCTATGTATCCTATGATGCTCTGTATTTCTTCATGTGTTCCACCTTTGCTCAGGAAATACCTGATCAGTCCATAGAGGGACGTCCGTATTGTTCTCAGGTCATCAGGAGCCAAATCACTGTCTTTACAGCCACTGCTACACATGACAGACAGGAAAAGCAAAGGAAGTTCTTCATGCCTCATTAACAGTAATTTCGTTGTGCTAGTTTTGTAATTTTGTACTTTTTCACCTACCTATATATCATGGCACAAGTCACCAATTTCTACTGAAGTAAGGCAACCGAACAGTAATAAGAAATAGTAGATCAGACTTACCAAGTCTATAAGGCCCAGAAATGTAGACTTGGACTGATCTGGATACAGGTCAGGATTTCAGGTCCCTCCCACCCCGACCCTCTAAAGCAAAGAGCAAGGTCTCTAGCCAGTCTTCCTCAATGACATAACTACATTCATACAGATACAGACAGAAATCACCAAGACTGAAAGCTAAAATTTTGAATTCCTAAAAAAGTCCTACTTCAAATTCTACAAGGCTATAAAAAACCAAAATAGCTTAAAATGATAAACACCCTCTCTTTTCATAATGATAATGATCTATGACTTAATTTGCATTGTTGATAAAATTACAAGATTGAATCACAGAATCAACTGGGTTGGAAAAGACCTCAGAGACCATGAAGTCCAACCCTTGGTCCAACTCCAGTCCATTGACTAGATCAGGGCACTAAGTGCCATGTCCAATCTCAGTTTACAAACCTCCAGGGCCGGTGAGTCCAGCACCTCCCTGGGCAGCCATTCCAATGCCTGGCCACTCTCTCTGCACAGAATTCCTTTCTCATCTCCAGCCTCAATTTCCCCTGGCAGAGTTGAAGCCCATGGCCCCTTGTCCTATTGCTGACTGCCTGGGAGAAGAGACCAATCCCCACCTGGCTAGTACTGCCCTTCAGGTGGTTCTAGAGAGTGCTGAGCTCAGCTCTGAGCCTCCTCTTCTCCAGACTAAACAAGCCCAGCTCCCTCAGCCTCTCCCCATAGGGCTTGTGTTCAAGTCCCTTCCCCAGTCTTGTTGCTCTTCTCTGGACCCGCTCCAGCACTTCAATCTCTTTCCTGACCTGAGGGGCCCAGAACTGACCACAATACTCCAGTGTGGCCTCCCCAGTGCAGAGCACAGGGGAAGGATCACTGCCCTTGTCCTGCTGACCACGCTTGTTTGGATACAGGACAGGACACCATTGGCCTTCTTGGCCACCTGGGCACACTGATGGCTCCTGTTGAGCTTCCTGTCCACTAGTTCCCCCAGGTCCCTTTCTGCCTGACTGCTCTCCAGCCACTCTGTGCCCAGCCTGGAGCGCTGCAGGGGGTTGTTGTGGCCAAAGTGCAGCACCCGACACTTGGCCTTGTTGAACTTCAGCCCATTGGAACCAGCCCGTTTTTCCAGTCTATCCAGATCCCTCTGCAGAGCCTCCTGCCTTCCAGCAGCTCCACACTCCCTCCCAACTTGGTGTCATCACCAAATTTGCTGATGACTTGTTATATTTGTTGAAGGACTTGTTAACAACCTTTCCAAGTGTTTTTAGTGTCATTGACCTAAATTTTATATAAGCCTATCATAAAAATTAAGGTCATGGAAAAGTAGGAAATTAAGTGGAAAAATTTAAAAAAAACCCTGAATTTTGAAAGTTAAATCAACAATCAAAAGTCAACCTGCAGTTTTATTTATTAATTTGCTCACTGGGATGTTGGGGAAAAACAAACAAAAAACAAAACCCAAACCAACTCCCCTCCTGCCCCCCCCCCCCAAAAAACCAACAAAACCCAAACCAAACAAAAATAACCCCCAAACAAACAAACATAAACAAACAACAGCCACATAAAATAATATAAAATAAGGAGGAGTTAAGAAGAGGTGAAACTCATACCCATAATAAATCCTGAGTGTGTCTAGAAGAAACTGCACACCATATTTCTTCCTGAAGACTCTTCTACTGTCTTTGATAATGGTAGAAAGATACTGTATATGCCCTACAATATAAAGTTGTCTATTAGAACCCAGATAAAGGTTTATGTGACGTGAAGGGTACTGTGTCTTTGCACAGTTGCCCAAGTTGCAGAGCTCACCAATTCTGAAGGGGAAGTCCCCGCTGTTCCAGATACTGAAGTCAAAAAGCAAGTGTTGATACATCTGCTGCAAAAGCTGCATGTTCTTTTCTACTGAAACTTGTTCTATCAGCAACTGCACAGCCATCAGTACATTCACATCCATTAAGTTGCTTGGCACCTTTCAAAATAACAGCAGCTGTTAGCATTCAAAATATTCAATCTCCTAACAAACTTCATGTTTTTTCAAGCCAAATTTTGGGATTCTTTGTCTTCTACAGCAATGTCTTCTTCCATTAAAGCAATACAATAAACACAAACCCAGTGTAGTTTGAAGAATCATACAGAGTATCTATAACAAAAAAAGCAGAACATAAAAAAAAGACAAAACACCAGCTTCTCATGTCTCTCTGTTTTCAGAAACATGAGAAAGAAAAGTAGGTACTAAGGGGACCTTTGAAGACCCTCGCATCCTGGCCAAACTAAGAACTTTTCCAAGAAATCAGGACCTCATCCCTAACTTCCATTTCTAAGGATGTTTCTCAAACATGGCTTCACCAAGGGGAAGTCGTGCTTGACCAGCCTCAGTGACTTTTATGAGGACATAACAAGATGGATGGATGATGGCAGAGCAGTGGACGTGATCTACCTTGACTTGAGGCATTTGACACAGTCTCCCACAGCATCCTCACAGCTAAAGTGAGGGAGTGCGGTCTGGATGAGCGGGTAATGAGGTGACTGTGAAATGGCTGAAGGGAAGAAGCCATAGAGTCGTGGTCAATGGGGCAGAGTCCAGTTGAGGCCTGTATCTAGTGCAGTGCCTCAGGGGCAGTGCTGGGGCCTGTATTATTCAATATATTCATCAATTATTTGGATGAGGGAATAGAGTGACTGTCAGCAAGTTTGCTGATGACACCAAGCTGGGAGCAGTGGCTGACACGCCAGAGGCTGTGCTGCCATCAGAGACCTGGACAGGCTGGAGAGTTAGGCGGGGAAAAATTTAATGATATATAACAAGGGCAAGTGTAGAGTCTTGAATCTGGGCAGGAACAACCCCAGGTTCCAGTATAATCCTGGGGACAGCAGGGTGACCATGAGCCAGCACTGGGCCCTTGTGGCCAGGAAGGCCAATGGTACCTGGGGTGGGTTAGAAGGGAGTGGTCAGTAGGTCAGAGAGGTTCTCCTGCCCCTCTGCTCTGCCCTGGGGAGACCACGTCTGGAATATTGTGTCCAGTTGTGGCCCCTCAGTTCCAGCAGGACAGGAAACTGCTGCAGAGAGTCCAGCGCAGCCACCAAGATGCTGAAGGGAGTGGAGCATCTCCCGTGTGAGGAAAGGCTGAGGGAGCTGGGGCTCTGGAGCTGGACAAGAGGACACTGAGGGGTGACCTTATTAATGTTTACAAATATATAAAGGGTGAGTGTCAGGAGGATGGAGTCAGGCTCTTCTCGGTGACAACCAATAGTAGGACAAGGGGTAATGGGTTCAAACTGGAACACAGGAGGTTCCACTTGAATTTGAGAAGAAACTTCTTCCTGATGAGGGTAACAGAACACTGTTACCAGGATCCAACAGAACACTCCCAGGCTGCCCAGGGAGGTTGTGGAGTCTCCTACTCTGGAGACATTCCAACCCGCCTGGACACCTTCCTGTGTAACCTCATTTGGGTGTTCCTGCTCCGGTGGGGAGATTAGACTGGATGAGCTTTCGAGGTCCCTTCCAACCCCTGACATTCTGTGATTCTGTGATTCAAACGTGCTCACCTTCTGTAACAAGGCTCCTAGGGTGGCAACTCCATGGGAGTGGATGAGATTTTCTTGATTGACATGGTGTCTCTGAATAAAGTGTTTTATCATCAAGATGAAAGTTGCAACAACATTCTCCTCCAGGCGAGCTTCTGCAAAACAGAACAGTAGCCAAAGCCTCATGGTTTATTGTTGGACCACTGCATAAAAGTAGAGGGGAAGAAGTAAAATCAAGAGTTTGTATTCCTCACTATTTCCTGAATGTTTCAACTCTTTTTCTGTTCATTCCCTAGCTGTAGGTTGTATTTACATTTTTCCAGGGCAGAGTCACAGACATTCCATGCTGCTCTAGAATAAAGTGACCCCAGTCACCTCAGTCTTGACTTCAGTTGCTTTATCCATCTGGCCGTAGGTTACAGACAAACTTCTCTTTCAGTTACAACATTTTACGTATGCTGCAGTTATTCTTCCTCTGGAGTTGCAAAGTGACACTTTCTAGCCATGAAACAGACAGACAAAAATATTTTATTTACTTTACTTCATCATCTAATATTTGAAACAAAAAAAATGTGTGTTTTCCTTGCAAGGTCTGATTTCCCAGTGGTTTCTGTTGAGATGAAAGTTCATTCTTAATATTAGGACAGCTTTAAAGAATCTATTCTTAAAGCTTTCTTTTCATTTTCTAGAAAATATAATACTAAAATCTGACAGCGTGTGGAAGAGGTAGGTGTCTGAGCGTTTTCCTAAGAACATAAAAGTTTGGCTAATGGCTAAACAGTACTGTGCTGATGCTGCTAAGTCTTTGTGTGGCTTTTGGACCCAGTGCTTGAGTTGTAGGAAAGCTCTTATTATTGATATTAGTAGGTTTTGCATCAAACATAATTTCTCAAAATAATCAGAACAAACGTTTCAGAACAGCAATTTTAAACCTGCACACTTTTACACTAATGTAATAGTAAACTATGGAAAGGAAAAATATGCTATTAAACATAACTATATTTGAAATATGCGAGTAAGTTAATTTTACATAGTGCTGAACTCCTAGTATTCAGCATCCATGTCAGATACCCAGGAACAGAAAGAGCCTTTCAGCTTTGCATACTAAAAAAGCCAGCACACAATCAAACAGCTTTCTGTCACTCACAGAAAGACACTTTAAATCAATCTTAAAAATCCTTTCAGTTCAGCTGTACTTGCCCACCTGACGCCTTTGCGGATGGCATCACCACCCAGTCTCCCTCTACAGGAGTAAGTAGTTCTGGAGGGAGAGTTTCCCCTTCAGGCTTCTCAGGTATCGGCGCACCAAGAAAACTGATCTGCTCCAGCAGTGGAAACAGCACGTTTATTCCACCAATACAGTTGATCATATCCTAAATCAAGAGAAAAAGGAGGGAAAACATCAGCAAAAATGAAACCCCCAAAACTATGCAAAAGAAATTTCCTCCAAATAAAAGGAACCTCAGGGTTTTCTCCTCAAGAGGGTGCTAAACCCCACCATGTTTGTTAATGAATGATTCTCCTAAAACCTGTATTCACAACATACAGCTAGAGATACAAGGACTCCGCATCCACCCCTCTTCTCACTACTGAGCGAAGAGAACAAACTTCAGCCTTTTCAAACTGTTTGTATCACGGCAAAATCAACTAGCAAGAGTCTGAATTTTCTTAACATTAATCTCCATAAATCAGCATACGCACAGTGTAGGTCCAACAATATTTCCTCAGTAATGAGTTTGCTAGTAGAGTAGATTATTTATTTGTACATACGTTTTTCCTTAAAGAAATAAGAAAGTGGTATTCTAGTGACAAGTTTTCTACACTCAGACTTTGGATTTCATTTTTTCTTAAAGCTAAGAGCCCTTAATCGAAGATTCTGCCTATAAAACAAAAGTGGATGTATTCTACCTAAATTTAAAATAAATAAATCCTTACTTGTGTCACTGTTTCTGGATCAAACTCTGATGCTGCACATAACTTGATTTCCTCCTGCACAGAGCAAGCCTGACTGATTTTTACATTCATATGTGCTAGTGATCAGGGAACAAATAAGCAAACAGGTACATGGTGGTATTTATTAAGCTGGAGTGCGTTTCATGGTTTCCTCCTCTTCTCCATGAAGTAGCAAGTAGAGGCTATTTGCTGTTTTACACAGAAAACATCCAATGGACATATAATACCGTCAGTGGCATGAGACTATGAAATTAACTGCTTTATCAGAAGGACGTAAGGACCTTATGTGTTGGTTTAGAAAACAAAAATCAAGATATAGGACAGTTTTGCTATAACGGAGTGTTTGAGCAGGAAACTACAAGCAGGTTTAGCCAGAAAATGTTAATTCTTAAGCTCCCATACTAATATAACAGTATTGCTGTGATTACAACTGCTAGCAAAAGTTAAACAAAGATGATTTGCATAGCTTGTAAGAATCAGATATCCCAATGTATCCAATAGTAAGGAAAAAGTATTGGTCACTTAGTGTACAGCAGAGACAGAATAAGGTCCAACACTTCAGTGAATATTTGTTGTTTTCTCTGAAATGAGGCTTTTGGACTGTGCCAACCCAAAACCAAAAGTAAACAAGATAACTACATTAACTTCTCTCTTTAAAAAATGCTAGATTCTTGTACTATTTTAACTCCAGACCTTGCCATCTGTAATTCTATAATATTTTTTATATGTCTAACATAGCAGAAAGTCCCAAGTGTTAACTTGACCCCACTAACCTTAATCTAATTCAGAGTTTAAGACTGTAAGAAAACCATGACAGAATTCCCTAGAGATGATGAAATGCTTTCAATATGCAACATGCATTGAATAGGTTATGAAGAATAGTCAGCTACCAATATAACTTAATGCATTACCTGTGACATTAAGAGCAGTAGGACTTGTAAGTTCTCAATAAGTGTAATACTACTCCAGCTACAGGATTAACCCATTCATGCCCATTACAAAAAACATGCTGTGTCTGCTAAATGTCATTTGCAGTATGATAATAACTTCCAGCATTCCAAAAGTTAGCTGAACATACACAACTTCCACTGCCGTATTTACATCAGGTTCTGCTTCTTCAGTATGCATTTACCTTGATGTCCCAGTTTACTACTTTGTTTCCAGTTAGTCTTCCATGGAAAAGATTTGCAGACAGGTCAAGACAAATTTGGTTTCTGCAGGCCTGTTAAACAAATGAAGAGGCTGAAACATCATATATGTTATCTTAGATTTGACATTCACAATTGTACAAGACAATTCTGTTCTTTTGTCAGACAAGAGAAAAATCTTTTATCTCTGCTAAAGACTACAGTTTAAGCAAGCTCTTATTGCTCTTTATCTTCCCAAAATAAGCACAGTGTAAAGATGGTATGCTCACCTGTTCTACGAAACAGCAACAGCAAAAAAAATAAAGAGACCATCTAGAACATATTCTGAGATTACTGCACGCTGTGAAATCACAGAGAAGCTATGTATTATTTCATACCTTTGGTGTATAATGAAGAAGAACCTTACTGGGGAGATCTGCTACTTCAGCCTCTTGAGACTTCCATGGAGTTAAACAGTTTGGACCTATTAAAATATAAATATATATATATACATCTAAAATGATACATCAAGTATATCTTTATAACATATATATTTAAGAATACACTGGATATCAATGCAGTTCATTAATTCACAGATTTTATACTACTATGCTTCGTTGCAACACATAGGATATTCTAAACCATACCTAAACTATACAAAGGGGTTGGTTTTTTTACATTCAAACAGATCTAATATTTCTCTCTTTACAAATATCTACCTCGTATTTGTCACCAATCTCTGTCATCAAGCCCAAATGTTCAGAAAATTAGTAACCTTCAAGAGAGCTTTTGTTTAGTAATGCAAAATATTTCCTTTAAATGATGGAAGTGTTTTCATGCTAATCTCTAACAACCCCAAGTCATTATGAAATTTAATACCTTAACACCTTGAACTACAAAACAGAGCTTATCAGAATGTTTCTTAAAAATAACCCCTTAATTATCAATTAATTCTTATGGAAAAATCCCCAAGCGTACGTCACCTGTAAGCAGCCTATCAAAACAAGGGCAATACTTTAAAGAGTCTCAATGGCAAACTCAAGTGTGGGCAAACAGTAGCAAAAATTAAGAACTTAAAAATGAAAATACTACCTCATGTTTATATTTTTGCAGGTCTGTGCATATGACAGATAGATGAGCTTATTGCAAACATAACACTTTAAATAAAAGTAATAAAATATTTATCATTCCATTTTAAGCTTATTTGTTATCAGGTGCTCTCACTCAGGCCAGCTCTGCAATTCTTCTGGATTGTAACTTCTTTATGTGTCTATGTAGAGCTAAGCTCCACGGGGTCTTCTCCATAACTCATCCCTTTCATTCCACAAAAACCAGTACAATCACCACTCACCTGCTAAATACAATGCTTTCACCTGAGGAGGCTTCAGTGCTTCATGAAAGATGATCACTGACCCAAGGTGGCCCTCCAAAGATGTTGGACATCCCCATTCACTGTCCTGAGTCCCTGCTGAGATCATCTTGGTGATGAGCTCTGGTTTTCCAAGCATCCCGCCCCAACTCCCAGCAGAGAGGATGCCCCCGAGCGACGTCCGATGGGGCAGCACAGGGGAGGAAAAAGGTGGATCTGGTATCTGAGATGGAGGAGGAGTAGTTGTTCTTTGGCCAGCAGAACCAATGCAGCAAGATGTGAAAGACTGGAAAGTCACACATGGAAGAAAGAACACAAAACACATACTGTAAATCTAACCTCTTTTTTCTTTTTGCCACAGTCAACAAAGTAAATCTAACTAAATAAACCTTACCTGCCATGGTTTTAGCTACCTTGGTGTTTACAGTGCTTATTCTAAAGATGGGCCAAAATCCAGAGTTTTATCTTGCAATGGAAATTACATTTACATTCATTATTTAAGTGTTATACTGATTTTGCTACGATTATGTCCGATTTAAGTGTTTGGTCAACACATTTAACAAATACCAAATTGGAACTTAAAAAAGACAGAGAATATTCAGCGTTGTAGCCCAGGTTAAATGGTATTTGTTCCACAAAAAAGAATGGACAATGCTTATAAAGAAAACTAAACTGGACATATACTTTGCTTTTTTTTTCTTTTTTTAGGCTAAATGAGGACATGTTCAGATGGTTAGATTAACTGTGTGTAAACTGCTTATCCAGCTAACAAAGCAGGCATGAGATTAGGCTATTAAGGGAACATACAGAAAATACAAGTAAAAAACCATTACTGTTGAAAACAACAGGGAATATTCCTCATTAAGTACGGTCACATGAATCCTGAGGGCAGATGTGTGGTTTGTTACGATTACCCATCATAAATTATGTCAGTATTCTCAGGTAACTATGTTGGGGAAAACCCCACAATCTAATCATGGTAATCTGTTATTTCATTTTTAAACTGAGATGACTAAACAAGCAACAATGAATGGTTATATTCCAAATTGATACTCTGGACACTGTCCAAAGTTGAACAGTAGTTTATTAGCAGTAGGCTAAGCTATCTTAAGCTCTTACACAATTTCCAAAATGAAAAAAGCCAACTATGTTCTCAGTGTTCCACGAGAGCGCGTCGGGACAGGGTATGACTCAGAAGCTGAACTTACTTCATTCATGGCAGGGAATCGAAGTGGGGCAGAGACCTTCTGCTGCCCGTTGACGTAGATGTACACGAGGCTCTGACCAAAGGGCCTCTTGCCAGGCATATGAACAATAGTTACGTTGTGCTGGTTAAGCAACATAAAGTAAGGAGGTCATTATTAAAAAGCAGTGAGATGACTGTATGGTACTATTCAACTTCAGCTCTGCTAATCTGGTGAGGAAATCACTTAAGAGAATAAATCCAAAACAACAACAAGATAAGACCACCTGTCAGCTGCTTCCATTTTAAAGTAGTTTACATGCAAACAGGTTTTTGAAGGGAGAGAGATACAGCTCTTTCACATTAGTGCTTAAGTATGGGAGTAGAAAAAGGCAAGGAAGAAACAAAGGAGCACATTTTATCAAATTAGATAGCACCGCAGCCACCTATGCTTGTTATAATTTAATATAAAAGAATTCTGCATGTTAAAAAGATCTCTAAGCACAATGCTGTCACCAGCTTATCAATAACAAATAGCTAATAACATAGCCATAACTTAGCTCAATCAATCACTAAACTACATGGAAATTGCTTGCATTATTAGATATTAGGTCTGTTCTTATGCAATGAATTATTTAAATACAATAAAATAGATCATTTGTAAAACAACTGAAAAAAAAAGGACTTTGACTTCTGAGCTATCAGCACTATCCTGAACAAAGAGTTTTTCAGTATCAAATCTTACCCAGAGAGAGTCAAAAAAACAATGGTCAGGCAGCATCACTGTTGCATATTCCCTCTTTGTGCAAACTGCAACCACCAGTACCCCAGAGCATGTAATAAATGCTTCAAACCCCATGCCACTTCCTGTGAAAAAGCTAAAGAAAAAGACAACAAAACACACAATCAAGTACTTACTTCATCAACACTACTAGAAATCACCTAACAGTACATTCAGTAAGGAGCAAACCAACTTGAGTCGTTGTCACTGGTCCAATATCTACTACTTGACTGGCTCCTACTATTATTCCAGACAAAACAAGATGAAGAAGTGCCTCATAGGAGGGACCCCAAGGCATAGGACATGCAGGCTAAAAGGTGATCCACAAAGCTCGCAGAGCAGCTTGTAGCATCCATCTTTTACTTGAGAACATAACCCTGGTCCCAGCAAATAATGCTTCAGTTTGACCCACACAGCTCAAGCTGGTTCTGCTGCAAAGTCCTGCCCGCTGCAGACTCTGGAAGCTACAATATTGTAATAAACAGACTGGCCTGCAACCTCTGCTGTTTTCTATCAGCGAAATTGTGTCTGACAGCCCCTGGTAGAGCTGCCAATATTGAGAAACCTTCCAATTTTTAAGCACTTGAGTACGAAAAACTATATATACATTTTGAACAGCTATCAAAACCTGCTACACACCCTTAGGCACCAGTATTCAAAGTGAGTGCTTTAACTACTGCACTATCAAATATCTGCATCTATCAATAAAAAGCACACATACACACACAGAGCACGTGAATATTACAGGCAACCTCAACAGATATAAGCTATCTTACAGTTAAACACTGTAAAGCATACCAGCTAGATCAAATTTTAATTATTTAGATTTAGTTCTGTGTTTAGCATTTCAAGCTGAAACTGGAATATTTAAACATTTCCTTTTAAAATTATTATTCATTTCAATGCACTACTGTTCTAGATTCCCAAAACTAGAATGATGTCTTCAATATTGTACATCAAATGACAGAAAAGCAGTCAGCTATTGGTATAATAGCATCGCATGGAAATCCAATCACAGCTTTTTTACTTTGCAGGGCAATTCCACTGCAATTTTCTAGAACTACAGTCTACTTCAGAACTGCAGTGGGACTCTGCTACCCAAACACACAGGGCAGCCATGCAAATCCAAGGGGTCTCCACCTGCCTCTGTGGTTACTGATACGCAGAAGTAGCACTCTAAGACACAGGGGGTTTGAAAATACCAATTCCGTTACGACTAGAATTGCATTCTTCAACATTTCCCTTGAAACTGCTGTGCAGTAAAATGGACTGAAGGGAACAAAAGACTCTTCAGCTGGTATTCTCCCCTTCTGTATTTTGTTTGCTGCTGAAGGCTAGTACCTAGAAAGAGAAATTATACTGAGAACCATCTGTGTCAATGACTGCTACTTAAGCAAATGAGGGTGTCCTTTTGTTGCACTCTAATATAGGAAACGCACTTCATTACCTTTACAGGACACAATGGGAAGGCTGCTCTCTTTTGGAGTGTGGGTTTTTTAGCTCAGGTTCCAACTGCCATTAACGCTCTGACCTTCTAGTTCTGATAGAAAGATGGGTCAATGTCCAGCCTTTGGACACAAATAAAGGGATAAGGGATGTTAATCAGCTATTCCAATCTGGCAGGAACGTATGACCATAATCCGCACACCTTCATTAGCAAGGTTCATCAAGATACGGTGATAAAAACACTAACTGGGAACAAGATCAAGAAGCCTCCTGCAAGCAGACCTCTCATAGATACTGTTACCTTAGCAGCTGGAGACTTGTGCATGACTGCAGTGAGGGCTTGAATGGTTGACACTGCCAAGCGGTCCAGGTGGCCCTGAAACACCTGAAAGCAGCAGGTACAGAAGTTATATACAAATGCACAAAGAGAGTTCAGCTCCAAAATCTATACGGTGCCCTCCTGCCAGGAGGGAAACCAAGAGCTCGCTAACATGCTTCCAAAATCATCTTCCCAGCAGTCAAGATTTCATAAGCCCAAGGTCTACACAGAAGTACATAACAATAGACAACTAGGCACACACTTCGAGAGGAGAGAGGCATTTACAATACACATCACTCTTCAAATATTCTTACGGACAAACAAGTTTTCCTCATGCGGCTAATGGACAACCTCAAGAGGGAGGGAGGAAAACAAACTAGGAAACCCCTTGCAGCATGTGTGTGTGTGTGTGCTGCTGGACAACCAGGCACCGCCAGCTCAAATAAAGCGTCGTCTTTTCCTTCCGAGTCCCTACACACCAGTGCAGCGCACACACACAAATTAGAAGAGAGAAGGCACACCAGCACAGCAAGGGGGCTGCCTCACCCCTGCCCTCATCGCATTGACCACAATCTCTTTTTCCAATTTAGCTTATCTTTTGAGGGTTTTTTCTATCATTCTTGTTCACATTGATATTTTCATGGTGGTTTTAAGGACAAAAATATCAGAGCACTGTTTCACATCCATCAGTAAACCTAATTAGCAAAACTGGGCAAACAAAATTTGTTTCATCATCTCTGAAATATATGCGTATCAGACATATTTTGAAAACAAAGTATCAAGAATTGAAGACTGTGTTAGATGTGAAGAAACATTTACATGTGGCTAGAGTGTCACCCTGCGTTTCTAAAAAAGCCAAAGCTATTCGTTAGAATCACAGTTTGTAGATTACTATACCTTGTATTTAGCATTTCTTTACATTTTTAATTAGAACAAATCATTCTACTATAAAATTAATACAACAACAATTTGCACTTGAAACTTTCCACAATATTTGGGGAAAATTAAAGCAACAGGCTATTCCTACCTCCCTGATTCAGCCTGTCCATTGTTCTGTGAACATCTGTTCTTGATGACAAGCAAAGAATCAGGACATCAAATACAACCATAGAGATTCACAAACAAGGCCCCAGAATCCAAACCACCACAGTGCTGAGACAAAGAAGCAAAAGAAGAGGAAAGGGAGGGGGAAAAAAATCACCACCAGGTTGATATAATTCATTTGGATTCCATTTATGTACTTCACCTTTTCCTTAATAAAAGCATAACTGAGGCTCAAGCTATTGCAAATATCTGCAATTTGAAGCAGATGAACAAAACTGAGGTTGATTTCAATCTGTTATTCAGAAGAATTATTTTCCAGAGACAGGAAATACTGATGCATGCAGCAACACAAGTTCATCTTGCTGCAGAAGGCTTAAAGAAGATGGTTAAGGTGAAGCACAAGAATCAGTTCTCCTGTGATTGTATCTTGAGTTCAATAGGAGCAAAAGACAGGTTAGGTAGGTACTTGGTCCTCATTCATTTCTGTCAGTAATTTGTTGGCAAGGTCTTTCTCACTCTTGTCTGCCACTTTATTGTTAGCGTTTAAAAACAGCTGTTAGAAACAGAGACAAAAATAATGGATATAATTGCATTAAACAGTTACCCGCAGCCAAACCTGTGGAGGCTGCCTTGGACTTGTATTTCACATACACACCGAAAAGAAGAATTCTCACACCGGTGAGACACAATCCTCCATTAATCTGTATTTTTGCTGAATAGTTAAAAAAAAAGGAACAATACTTCTTTTTCCTCATACATTTTGTTCCATTATGTGCTAGACAGTCTCTCTGACGAGGAACAACCTGAGAAATCAACTTCCATAAATCACAAGAAACAGAAGAACAACACTCAAGATACTACTTGGACTTACATAGGTGTGAAAGCACATAGTTAGAAACACAAGTCATTTTGAAAGGTACTTCACGGTCAAGGGCACCTAATATGGCAGAATAACAATAACATGCCTCAGAGGATTATAACATTAACAATCAGAAATAAGAACAAAGGGAAGCAGACACAGACACATGAAAAAAAAATTCACATGGGTTACTTCAATTCTGATAACACATGTAAAATGGACGCATAAACTTGTATTACAATGCCCAGATGGTTTTAATTCTTCTATTTTAAAGCTGTTCAGAAAAGAATATTTTTTTTAACCAGGCATATTGCTAGAGGTCATTGTGCTTTGATCAAAGTTCGACCTTTAAGAGAGTTTAGGCGATGAGAAAAGATTCAGGCCCAACAAAGCAGCTTATTGAATGACCCTCAGTATATGATAAGCACCTCCTGGTACCTCCAAAGTACCGTCCCTCTTTTGGATGTTGCAGGAAAAAGCAACATTCAGATCATCAAAACTTAACCGAGCAGTTTCAAAAGGCTGTTGTGCAGATCTCTAACCCTAGAGCATAATTAAGGGAATACAGTTTGCTCATAAGCCTTAAAAACAGCAAATATGAAAGAGAAAAAAGATGCAAAGAACTAGGAAGTATGACTACAAGTATGGCCCCAAATACCCCAAGTTCTCTGGGATTTCTATAGCAGATATAGCGGTATGGATTTTCGTCACCCCCTCCTTTCCATGGAAGTTTCTTGCACGTCACATTTGCTGCAGATCCATCAGCTTCCTGAGATCCAGATCCATATCTGGACTCTTCTTGCTGACTGTGGAGCTGCAGAACTGCACTTTACACTGCTTGCTGGTGAATCCAGTAGCAAAAGTTTCATAGGTAAAGAAAAAGATCTAGAAAGAGGGTCTCTACCCCCAGCTAATAAGGAGAAATCCTAATTGCACAGCTAAATTCATCTTCCCTATTTGGCTTTGAAAAAGAATGCAGATACAAGTATATTGGAAAAGACACACGACTTCCCAGCCTTCACCCTCTCCACACTTCTCATCTTTGGGGATATTTTGACTGTAAAAGGTTAAAAAAACCCACTATGTAGCAAACTGGCAGCACTAATGTCCAATCACAGTAATATGTGAAACTATCACCGGAAAAACCCTTAGAAGAGTGTACATAGGCAGAATAAAAATAAAGGAGCAAGCTGCAAAGATAGTGTAGCTGTTCCTGCTTTCTTAAATTCCACAACTTGTTCATATGAGAGCAGGAACAGAGTCTCCATAAATAGGTAAACATCGCACTGCTTAATAATTTAGGAAGAAACTAAAAAATACATTTCTTATGGAGTACAAGGTCAGTACAAAAATAGGCACAGACTTCTAAACAGAGGAGAATGGAAAGGTCAAGCAATGTATTTTCACGAGAAGATTAACAACCACATACAGTATTCAAAACACTTCAAGTCAGTTGGCATTCTGCCACTGATTATAACTACAGCTAAAACATAATCCAAGCACATTTATTTCTAATATATCACTGCACTATGTTCTAATCCAAAAATCTAAATGGATTTGAATCAAATTGCATACTGTAGCTACCATTAAATTATCTAGCATTAGAAGAGCTCAAAAGAGCTATGTGACCAACATATCACAAAAAGAGAAATAAAATATTCCACAGAGTTACATCACAGCTACGTCCTTTTGCACAGGGAAAAATGACATCTATGAAGCCATGAAGCAATTACTGGAAGACACTATAGCTTGCATATTCTAATATGACCATCTGGGACTGAGATGAAAACACAACATCTATGTAAACACTAATCCTACGGAGAAGAACAATTGAAGAACATTTGTAACAGCTTGAGCTCATGTTTTATGTCAGCTACACAAGACCCAAATATTTTGAAACGCTTAAAGGCACATTGGCAAGGTCTTTTTTTAAAAATAGAACAATATCCCTCTGAAATTAGAATTCACACCTCCACCTGGCAGCACCTGGGACTCCCTAGCAATCCAGTGACAGAACGTTAAAACCAAAACCAACCAAACAAAACCACACACACAAAATAACCCTCATAACAACAACAATAACGACAAAAAGATTTTAAAGTAACTTGGATCTTTCAGAACTTTCATGGCACTAGTGGCACTAATTGATCCAAAGTTTTACTTCCAGTATGTAGACACTATAAAATTGCATCTAATTCAGACAGAAGACACAAAGGTAATGAATATATCTGCAATACCACAGGATAGATTTTGTTAAAAATTTGCTGATAAGGGAAAATTTACCTTGCAGTTCTGCAACAGTCGAATGAGATGCTCAAAGCAGTTACTGTTAAGGAAAATCGCCTGCAGAACAGGCCTATCTGTGCAGTCTAACATGGCTGTGATGGTATCTATAAAATTAAAACAGAACTGGCATCAAAGACAAAACACTTCCCAAATCCATCAAGCATTTTTTCTGCACGTTACATAATAAATATGAAGAAAAAAAAAATGTATGACGAACTGTGCTGTGAATTCTTTGATAAAGAATGATGTGTATTTTAAGCACAGAGTGCTAGGCCTAAAGCTAAATGTTTTGATGCTGTAAAAATTATCACGTTACCTACTATACCTAGAGAAAAATTCAGCTGCCAAATATCCTGGATTGCTTTGGGGCTCTGTTTAGAGTTACCGCCATTTGTGAGTACATAAGCAGCAAGCCTTTTATTTAAAACACAAATGCTCGCTTTCTCATCAAGCCATTACTGTGCATTCTACAGCAGCCTTATATTGTAAGCATTCTTCATTGCCTTGGTACTATTCCTCAGTTTTCTTGGAAGTTTGTGAAAAGAAATACCTTTATTTATATTACCCATTGCGAACAAAGTGGAAAAAATCCAAATCCCAAATCCTTATCCAATGACTTAAACCCAAGTGTTTCAGACCACCACCTTTGGCCAGTGTTTACAACAATGCCATTTAAAGGCGAACAATCACAAAACAGCCACCACATGGGCCTTTCAGTACAGACCCATCTTATTCTGCCATTACTAAGGTGCTGATCAGTAATAGCTATTGCCTGGCAAAAGTTGTTGGTTTTTTGGGTTGTTTTGCTTTTTTTAAATTGAGATGGGCAGTCTGTGAACCTTGATGTCCTGGTTAAATGGTAGCAATTCAATATGGTTTCTTGTGTTGTTTTTTGTAGTGAATGATTAAATAAGAATAGATCTGAAGTAATGTCAATGACGACATATGCAAAATATTTCAATTGCTTCTCCAAGTCAATGTTTTTAGTGGAACATTCAGTCATACTACTATCACGGTTCAATCATTGCTTGCTTCAGAGTTATCAAGAGATATTTAAAGGAACTGCACAATTGAGTACTTACTCAGCATTTGGATCTGCAGTGCTATGAACCTGCTTTCCCACTGCCTGCATCGCCTGGGATTAGGTAAAGCTGAATGGTCTGAATTAAGCAACTTGAAATAGTTCTCCAATATTGTGCTTGTCTCCACTTGCCGCTGGTCAGAACTGCTGGTCAGGAGGATATGGACAACTTCTGTCAGGCACTGCAGAGTCAGCTCTGCCTTCCTGCTCACCTCCTCGGGGCTCCTGTCATCCCAGCTGTCACAGTCGGCCAGAACACGCATCAACACCTCCATGGTGGCAGGAGATACTGCTTGAAGAGCGTTCCTCTGAAACCCACAGGTAAAAACAATAAAGGAAGAAATACAATCAAACCAGCAGTTTCAATCTGAGTTATCCAAATCATGGAACATCTGGGATATTGTGTCCAGTTGTGGCCCTTCAGTTCCAGCAGGACAGGGAACTGCTGGAGAGAGTCCAGCGCAGCCACCAAGATGCTGCAGGGAGTGGAGCATCTCCCATGTGAGGAAAGGCTGAGGGAGCTGGGGCTCTGGAGCTGGACAAGAGGACACTGAGGGGGGACTCATTCCTGGGGATCAATATGGAAAGGGGGAGTGTCACGAGGATGGAGCCAGGCTCTTCTGGCTGACAACCGGTGACAGGACAAGGGTTAATGGGTGCAAACTGGAACACAAGAGATTCCACTTAAATTTAAGAAGAAACTACTTCTCAGTGAGGGTGGCAGAGCCTGGCCCAGGCTGCCCAGGGGGGTTGTGGAGTCTCCTTCTCTGCAGACATTCCAACCCGCCTGGACACCTTCCTGTGTAACCTCATCTGGGTGTTCCTGCTCCATGGGGGGATTGCACTGGATGAGCTTTCCAGGGCCCTTCAACCCCTGACATTCTGTGAACATGCATTATGTCTCTTAATGCCCTGTAATTGTTAACTAAATAGGAAACATTCTACTTGGATTATATTGATGGCTACAGATGAAATGCACCCCATCTTGTTCACTTAACTATGCTTCCTTTTTCAATGAGAATGCTTACAGGGAAAAGGAAGTACAATTTAAACGCGTGTTATAAAATTCTCATAAGGCAGCCCTGATAAACTGCTAATTCTAGGTAAATCTTCGCTTGAATTTTCATTTTACATCAAGAGATTAATAATACTTCTAAATTTTTGAAAAGAACATAATAACTGGTAAACATTTCTCTATGTCCCGAGTGCATTTCCCTCACTTCTCTTCCTGGCCTGCACAGGGTCAGGGCCAACTCAAATCTGGGGCAGGAGCCCAGCCTCACAGAACCTTTAAGAAGCCTCAGCAGGGACTCCCGGCCTTCTCTAGGGAGCTGGATTCAAACTGCGGCTCTCAGCCTTTTACCTGCCCGCGCTGCACTGCAGCCAGAGAAACATGCTCTTTGCTTCGCGTTTTTCCAAAGATTTTCAACAGCTTCCAAGCTCTAAAGGCCCTGTGGCTCTTTCTGAAACAGCTTACTTCCAGCATGTGCTGATTCCAAATGTGCACCTTTGCAGGTGGAGACTCCTAATCTAGTTACCCACGTTTTTCTTCATGATACAAAAATATTACAGTAAGTTCATATGAATGTGTAGTTACTGTAGACAGCAAATGGCTACGGTTATTTGAAAGCAGGACCTAGCTTTTAGCATTTAGATACTACTGCACAGAATGTCCCCAAACTTCGTAAGACAAATTCATAGTCAATAACAAATTCTTCTCATTTATGGGTAATAGGGTATTTATAAACCTTAAACAATGAACAGGCATCTGGAGGCTTCAGCAGCTGAAAAGATTTCAGAACATCCTTACCTGACCACCAGCCACAATAGCTCCAAAGAGGTGTAGCAGACAACATTTTAGGCTTTCCTTGAGATGTTCACTTTCTTGAAAGCATTCTGATTGGAGTAAACAAGAAAGAGAAGTAAGTATTCCTTACTTTGGTCATATAAACTATACAAAGCTTTTCCTCTCAAAAAAACCCCAAAAAAACCCAAAATAAAACACCAACAAATTAAATTATTAAAAAAGCTCCTCTACTCCCTGTTCTCATGCAAATTTTAAAAAAACTCAACTATATAATCACCACTTCCTTTTACATAAATCAGACACAAACACATTCCTTCCAGCATTATCAAAGTCACACGACAAGTCCACATTTACCAGGAGTTCACAGGGCCGGACATTCAGCTTGGATAAAACTTTTCATGCAGGCTGACAGAACTATAGACATACAACGACTGTCGATCTGATCCATAATGTCACATCAGCCCGTTTTGTCCATACTAATGAGAAACAGAAGGCCATGCTAACACGTAAGCAGTCAGCACGCATGGCAGAAGTCAGAATGATTTTGGCACACAAAGTCTGACAGCATTTGCACAGTCCCTGAGCTCGCTGCCTTTAAGCCACACTTCCCTGCAACCTGTGCACGTCTGGAACCTTTCCAGCAGTGGTCTCTTTAAAGATAATTATCCTGCATCTCTTCTCCTGCCATATCTGATATAAATTAGTTATAAACAGCCTCAGGAACTCTTTTTAGCAATAGCTATAACCTGGATACTGTTGCTACAGCAGTAACACTAGACTCAAAGTAGCTGCAACAAACTACAAAGGATTATTATACTTGGAATTAACCATCGTAAAACTTTCAATAACTTTGAGATAGAACTGCTAATGTAAAAAACTGAGATTTTAAAAACAACAATAGATACTGAAAATGCCAGAAATCTAGATTCATTAAAATAGTAATATAACCTTTAACACCATTACCATTTTTTGCTGAGTAAGACTTCTGACTATAGACTGAATGTATAAGCCCATTTTTAAAGAAAATTGCACAGCTATTTTTTAAATTTAGTCCTCAAAGGAAACAAAGCTTAGATGATCACACTGGTAGTCTGCTAGTCCCCCCACTCCCTGACTTAGAGTCTCTAAATCTTTTGGGGAACCTCAGACAAACTCAAAAGAGCAGTTTGTAGCAGACTGTGAAATCATTAGGCTGCGTAGACCAAAAAAGCCTCAAATTAGTGCTGTATCTGGGCCAAGAATGAAGTGATGACTGTAGGGTATAGAAATCCACATAGCCAAGGTCCAACCCATGAATCTTTCAAAATGAAGTGGGTGGCATACAGCCCAGTGCTGGTCACAGGATGTGGCCAACAGAAAACAAAAACAAACAACCAAACAACAAAAAAAAAAAAAAAAAAATCCCCACAAAACCAATACTTAGTACATGCAAGATTTGCAGGAAATAGTCCTAACACGTCTGTGTGCAGTGATGCTTCTTTCACCAGACACAAAGCTGGGCAGTATCTGAGTCTGGGTGGGGGAGCCATATCAGGTCTCCAGGGAGGACACTGGGACCTCAGTTCAAGGATTCACATCCCAGTGCTTCATTCAGGTAGTTTCTTGAGGAAGTTCATCTCAACATGAAGTGACCTTGATACGCTGTCCCACAGGCCTCCATGATCTTCACAGGAATAGCTGATTGCATTTGTGCTCATTTGGGTTCACCTCCCCTCACACACACTATGTGCATGTTCACATCTCCCCTCAGTGCTCACCTGGACTTCTGACCTAGTCATCTGGTGTCCTTCCATGGGGGGAAGAACAAGCTCTCCCAGCTGTGGAGAGAGGACAATGATCAAACTGGTGGTTGCAAGAGACAATAGCCCCAAGCTGTCATCCAGTAGCATGACAGACTGTTTCCATGTCTCTCATTCACACACACAATGCCCTGCTCTTCTCCTGGGACATTCCAGCTCCTCACAGAACTTTTACCCGAGGAGAGTGTGCCTGCACTGGCCTGGCCAGCTATTCCTGCACCCTGTCCCCATGGTCCCCACAGCCCCAAGTGGGGAGTTTTGCTTTGTAAAGCAGGTTTGCCTTGGTGACTTAGCTGTGGTGACTCTGAAGGGTCAGACTGGGAAGCAGACTCAGCTGATGGTGGCCACTGCCACTGACCGCCTCCCACACAAGCTCTTAGGTGGCCATGGAGGGTGCTCAGAGGGACCCTGCCTTATTTACCATCTGTGTGGGTGCTGACCACCAACAAGCAACACCTGAACCAGCCCTAAGTGTCATGAAAAGTGCACTGGGACCCTGATGTCATCACACTGAGCCCACAGAGAAACAAGCAAAGCAACGAGCCTCTTCTGAGTCTATTCCTTAGGCATGTTCTTGAGAGCAACTTTGGAAGAAGACTTAAACCTTCAGGCACTGCTCTAAGGAGATCCCCTTGCTGATGGAGATGCTGTTCCGTGGCCAGCTCTGTCACAGAAGTGCCCATTGCCTGTCCTTGCCTGCGATTACAGGACTGTCACACCACAGGACTGTGACCAAACCTCAGGAGCAGTCAGGCCTTACACCAACACAAGGGCTGAGAAGGAGAGTGGGGAAGTGGAAAGAGAACAACCCTGGAGAGAAAAAGGCTGGTGCTCCCTGGCAGAGCTTCTGTGCTGGGATCTTTGTATTCAGCTTTGCAAAGGTCTCAGAGGAAGGATCTCAGACAAACAATTCACTGCAGGGTGCTTTATTTTATTGAAATACACAGAGAGCACGGCTTCTCATTTACTCAGTCTGTGGCTCAAACTATAAATGTAGATGGTGAATTAGAAGTCAGATGGATAATAATATTTTTTTTTGTGGGCAATATCATTACATTTTAAAAAAAACAAAACCAAACAAGCCTCTCCCCAACTACAAACAGTAATCTACAACTACAAGATATACAAAAGAGAGACTGGGTCTGTCATGAGTTATACCATCAGTGATGTGCAGAAGATGGGCAGTTTATTGCTTTTGAAAAGCATCCAGCCATTAGTTTCCTCAGAGCATCCTCGAGCTCCTGGTTCCTCATGCTGTAGATGAGCGGGTTCACTGCTGGAGGCACCACCGAGTACAGAACAGACACTGCCAGGTTCAGAGATGGAGAGGAGATGGAGAGGGGCTTCAGATGGGAAAAAAATGGCAGTGATGATGAATAGTGTGACCACGGTCAGGTGAGGGAGACATGTGGAAAAGGCTTTGTGTCATCCCTGCTCAGAGGGGATCCTCAGCACAGCCCTGAAGATCTGCACAAAGGACACCACAACAAAAAAAAAACAAAACAAAACAAAACAAAACAAAACAAAACAAAAAGAACAAAGGGACACCTGCAACAATAAGCCCAGCCTTCCTGAGGTAGGCATCTGGTTAGGAGAGCTTGAGGATCTGTGGAATTTCACAGAAGAACTGGTCCTGGAAGCTGTTTCTGGAAGAGTAGGGGGCTGTGGGGACAGCACACTCTGGCTCATTTGCAACCAGTTGTTGATTAACACCCCCCGGTCCTTTTCCATTGGGCAGATTTCCAGCTGCTTCCCTGAGCCTGCAGCGTTGCATTGGGTTGTTGTGACCCAAGTGCAGGACCTAGCACTTGGCATGAAACTGAACAAGTCCAAGTGCTGGATTGTTCACCTGGGATGGAATGACACTGAGTGCAAGTATAGACTGGGAGAAGAGTGGCTGGAGAGCAGCCCTGCAGAAAGGAGTCTGCGGTGATGGTTGGCCACAGGGTTGATAGGAGGCAGCACTGTGCCCCGGCAGAATAGACAGTAAATTGCATCCTGGGGTGCATCAGACAGAGCATGGCCAGGTTGTCAAAAGAGGTGACTATGCTGCATATTCAGCTTTGGTGTGGCCTTGCCTTGAGTACTGTGTGCAGTTTTGGGCCCCACATATTATTGCAGCAAGGATGTGAAGGTACTTGAACACATCCAGAGGAGAGCAACAAACCTGGTGAAAGGGCTGGAAGGAATGTCCTCTCAGGAGCAACTGAGGACTTTGGGTTTCTCTAGTCTGGAGAAAAGGAGGCTGATGGATGACCTCATTCCTCTACAGATTCCTGAGGCAGGGATGTGGACAGAGAGGTGCTGAGATCATGTCCCTGGTATCCAGTGATAGGACATGTGTGAGTGGTTCAAAGCTCAGCCAGGGCAGGTTTAGACTGGATTTTAGAAAGCATCTCTTAACTGAGAGGGTGATTAAACACTGGAGCAGGCTTCCTGGAGAAGTGGTCAATGCCCCAAGCCTGTCAGTGTTTAATAAGCATTTGGACAAGGCCCTTGATAACATGATTTATCGTTTGGTCAGCCGTGAATGGGTCAGGTATTTGAACTAGGTGACCGTTGTAGGCCCCTACCAACTGAACTATTCCAGTGTACTTTAGTATAATCTATTTTATACATATACCTTTACAGGGTCGATTCTGGGCTCAAACACTCAGTCTGCTCAGTAGCCTCCCCATGATATTAGCCTAGCCAGGTGCAGACACCAGGACCCATGAGCCTCCAGGGCTGCAGCCCCATTCCAGATACTGGTACAGACAACCCCAGTCACACATGTGCCCACACACAGTCTTATGTCCGGTCACTCTGGTCTCTCGGTCGCTGGCACCAATGACATACAGGCTGTCTGACCCCCTGGCCATGCTCCAGTTGCTACACTCACATGTTTGTGCAGAGAAGAGATTTGCTCACATAGCAAAGACTTAGAAATTAAATTCAACGAGAAGACAGGACAGACTGCACTGGATTGGGGTCCTTCCCCAAGCTTCCCATGAAAAGTCCTGTGTAACCCAAAAATGCTCTTCCCTTCCATCCCTTGATGGATGCACCCCCAGGCAACAATTCCCTTAGTCCAAATGGTGATCCAGAGAGCTTCTGTCAGTGACTCCTCTTGATGGGCTTCACACCTGGACAATGAGGCTGATGGCTTTCCCAGAACAACCTTGGGACAAGATGTTTCATCCTCAGTAGCCTGTAATTTGGGTTCTGGCTTGCCATTGAGCCTTTGTGCTCTTCTTGGTTTTGGAGATGGGCTCGTGGTGAGCTGGTGGCTCCCCAGGGATGGTGCTGGGAGCAGCTGGGGCAGCATATAAACTGACTTAGTCCTCCTGCCATTGTTAGTGCCTTCTTTGTATGTGCAGAGGAGCTCCTTATCACTTAACACAATCCAATGAGATAAAACAAGAGGAAATGTCATCAAGTTTCACCAGGGGAGATTTAGATTGGATATTAGGAAAAAATTATTCACAGAAAGGTTTGTCAGGTGTTGGAACAGGCTGCCCAGGGAAGTGCTGGAGTCACCACCCCTGAAGGTGTTTAAAAGGCATTTAGACGAGGTTCTTAGGGGCATGGTTTAGTGCTAAAATTAGGTTAGGTTAGGTTATGGTTGGACTCGATGATCCTGAGGGTCTGTTCCAACTGAAATAATTCTATGATCCTGTAAATCGCCTGAGGTATCTCTGTCTTGAGGTTACATCCATATACATTGATATTATTTAACATATGATAGCAAATCACTGGAATTGCTGTCCAGAAATGCCTCATGATCAGGGGAAAAGCTGAGTTATTGTATGGGCAATGGCTTCTTTCAGGGCCAGTATCACAGTCTTGTTTCTAAGACTGTAGATGAATGGATTTAAGAATGGGTACAGGACGGTATTCAGCAAAGCTATGATTCTGTTGTTCTCCAAGGAAACACCTTCTGAAGGACACACGTAGAGAGCAACGCAGCTCCCGTATGCAATTGACAAGGTGATGAGATGGGAAGAACATGTAGAAAAAGCTTTTTTCCTCCCAGAGGCTGCTGGAAGATGTAGAATAGAGGAAAGGATGCACATGTAAAATGCCAGAGTTAAACATAAGGAACCCAGAATGAGAAATGAAAAGAAAACAGAATCTATTTTCCAAAACAGGCTGGTGTCAGAGCAGGACAGTTTGAGTAAAGGGGAGCTGTCACAAAAGAAATGATTAATTTTGTTTGAGCCACAAAAAGTCAGCTTGTAGGGAAGGACCAGGCGGTAACTCAAGAGTGTGAAGCCTGTGACCCAAGCAGCAACAACGAGGTGGGTGCAGAGCTGAGACTTCATGATGGCAGCATAATGCAAAGGTTGGCAGATGGCAACATAGCGGTCAAAGGACATGACAACAAGTAGAACAAGCTCTGTACAGCCCAGTGCTAAATAGAAATAGGATTGAGCAAAGCAGCTGCTTAGTGAGATTGTTTTCCTGCCAGAACTCAGGATTACAAACAGTTGGATGCTTGTAGAGGATATAAAACAGATTTCCAGGAAGGCCAGATTGCTGATGAAAAAGTACATGGGGGTTTGTAGGCAGTGATCCACACACACCAGGAGAATGATGGTAGTATTCCCCACCACTGTTGTCAGGTATATGAGCAGAAAGACCAGAGAGAGAAAGAGCTGTAGTCTTTGATCAAGCCCTGAGAAACCCTCTAGGATGAACTCAGTAACTGTGGTTGTATTTTCTGGTCCCATGATGAATTTCAGTTTATCCTGTTGAGACAGGAGCATAGCAAAAAGCAAGTGTGATAACTGCACAGCAGGATGAAAGGTTCTACACTTCCTTCTCTGCTTCTTTCCTTTCTTTTCGTCTTCCTATATTACACAAATACAGATAGTTCTTCAAGCATTTCTTACACCCTGATTTTTCTGTATCACATCTCGGTTAGAGTCTCAGAGAATTTGTTGTCTTCTTTCTACCTTTTTCAAACACTCATGAAGAATTCTTTCTCCAGAACAGAGGATTTTAAACAGCCTGTTAGCTATTGCACCCCATTCCTTGCAAACTCCAAATTCATGCAGACCTGTTCCAAATATGTCACTCCTATGTGCCTAAGTCATCTCTTGTACTGCACAAACACTAAACTATCCAAAGCAAAGCAAAGCAAACCAAACCAAATATGTATGTATGTTGAAAGCTCTTCTTGCTACTTTTCAGTACTTGCCTTTTTGGACCCTGAGTATCTACTGATTTCAGAATAAGTAGTATCAAGCATCTCTTTGGTAATCCCCTGCTTTCCTCCACAGCTTCTTTCTTTCTGTTTCTTCAAGAAAGGGGAAGGGAGGGTGGAATAGGGAATAAGTATAACTTGTCTTCTTTATTACTCCAAATAATGACTGAAATTTGTTATGGTTCCATACAGTCTTATCTCTACATCCATCTGCACTGAAATGCAGTTGCTTCCAAACAGTTGCTCATTGCTATTGGTATCAAGTGTCCTGACCTAAACGCAGAGTAAGAGAAGAGTGACTGGAAGAGACTCGTAACTTTTCTTTTGTGTGCCAGTTATAGGCTGGGAGGACTCAGCCTTGAGAGTTTTCTCCTGTCTCCACTGAATATAGAGGGAGCCTTGGGAAAACAAATTTCACAGGCACCTGTTACAAAGTCTCAAATCTCTGATTTCTGAAGTTATTAAGTTGTTTTTTTTTTTTTTTTAATCAAACTACACATCTAGCAGAAGGGAGCACAAAAAGTCACACATATACAATAAAGACTGGTGTTTTTCCCTTTGCATTTGTTTTTAGACATAGAAAGGAGTAGAGCAGACAGTTCCAAAACCAGGATGATTCAAAATGCAAGGGGAGGAGAGGGAGAGGAGGAGATAGTGGGTTTGAGGTGGTGAAACAAAGCTGTGTTGTTGTGCAACCAGAGCACTTCAGTCATTAGTCCCCTGGGTGGTCCAAGGACTTTCTCATCTCATCATCCGCAGAGACAATAGGAGAGACTGGTCTGAGACAATGGATCAGCCTGAAACCAAGTGATTGAGTTCAGTCAACCTCCTTCAATATCAACCACCTCCGAAATAAGCAAAATTTAGTCACCTTAAAAATTAACTGTTGGCCTGAATTATTCTGAATTATTCCTAACTCTCCAGGTGGGATTCCAGACAGTCCTGGAGCCAGGCAGATCCTGACTGACCAGCAGCGGGAAGGCAAATACTCAGAAGTCATGAAGGTCATCAGAAAGATGCTCCCAAGATGATGACAGATTTGAGAAGGTCAAGGGGAACTGGGATAAGAGAGACTGGAGATTTGGAAGAAAAAAGAATGGCTTGGCCAACAAAGATGGAAGATTTTGAGGGGTTCAGGTAACAGTGATGCTGCTGTGACACTGACTGTGAAAACATTCATGTTAGGCCCTTACCTGGGTTCTAAGCAGTAATCTTAAACCCTAACCTTACCCCTAAATGCTAGTCCTCACCCTGACAGTAATCCACTACACTATGCTCTAACCCCAAAATGTACCTCTAAACCAAATCCCAAACCCATAACCCCTTATTCTTAGTCTTATCCTTTTACTCACTTTAATCCCCACCCTGTATCCCGAGCCTTAAAATACCAGTCTTAACCTTAGCCCTCACCACAACCTTAAAAAACCCCTAACTCATGAAGCCAGCCCGTAACCTTAACACTAACCACACACCTAAGCAGATCGCAAGATGCCTAAATCCTAACCCTGAAGAGTGAGTTCTAATCCCTAATCCCTAAATTGAACACCTAGCACCCATAGATCTCATTCCCATGCTCAACCCCCACCACCTTCAACCCCTCTCCCTACCCTGCACAGCAGTTTGATCCCTTAGGGGCAGAGCAGAGTTATTCTGGAGTAGCCATGAGGCACCTTGCAGGACTGGCATGTCAGAGAAGCTGAAAGACCACCAGTAGGTGCATGGGCTTGGAGGGTGACAATAATTTTACTTTTATCTGCAGCAGCCACATGTCTTTAGTCTTGTCTGAGAAGCTGAAAGGCCAACAGCAGGCATGTGGCTTGGAAGGTCATGGTGAAGACCTCTTTCTGGCCAGCTGCTAGGCCACAAGCAGGCTGATGGGAAGGGTCATATACTTTAAGGATGGATTCTGAGATGATGGAGCTTTGCTTGGTAGCAGGAAACAGCAGAAGAGAGAGAAAACGTGCTGCAAAGTGCTTCTTGGAATGTGGAGACAGGGCATGAGGAGATAAAAATATCACCTGAAGGTCACATTGTGGTACAAGAGGTCACCCAGAGAGAGTCTGCGATCAGCCCATTGCTTTGTGTTTCACAGAACAGCCAAGGAGGGTGGAGACACATCAGTGAAGGTACAGAAATTCTGGGGTGAGAGCAGGGTAGGGAAGAGAGATGGGTGTCTGCAGCCTGCAGGGAAGACAGAGGTGTGACAGTGTAAGACAGTCTGTGGCGGAGATGGCCAAGGGCTCTGGTAGGGCTGGAAGGCAACCACAGAACAGAGATCTTCATCCACTTGGCCATGGCAGTGGTCTCTGCCACTTAGACCTGTGAGGATACATGTTTTCCTCATGGAACAGGGGCCCCATTGCCTCATTGCAGCCCCATAGGGAGGTGTCAGGCTGTTGTCTTTCATATCTCACATCCCACTGCCCCAGGAAGAGCCACACAGGAGGGACAGAATCTGCCTTCCCAGGGGCTGGGGTGAGGGCTTGGCCTTTCTGCCTCATAAATCAAACCAAATCTTTCCTCAGCATCAGAATTGTCTGTAAGTTACCTTTGCCTATCTACCATCATGGCCTCCAAGTATCTGCTCTAATGAGTCCATAAGGAGAGTTTGTCAGCAATTGCCCTCAGTTGGGCCAGTTAACACACTGAGATACTTTGGCATTTGCTTCTGACTTTATGTCCTTGAGAGGTTTTTTTCAGTCTCCTCTCAGTATCTGAGGTTCATGGACTCAGCACCAAATGCACCATGGGGTTCATAAAAGCTGAGAAAGCCCTAAGGATCCGTGTCTCTGCCATGTTTTTCTTAAAGTCTTCAGGACTTGTATAGTTAATTACAGAGGTTTTAGGAGTCTAGTTATAGAGGAAGAGTTCTGTAAGCATTTAATAATTTTTATTTTCATATTTAAGGACTTTTTTCATTATTTTTCAGTTTATGGATGAGGTGATAGCAGTATTTTCTGATTGATATTGATCCAGAGTGTCTCCTAAGGAGGTCTGGACAGATTGGAAAAGCAGTCCCTTGAGGTCTGATACAGTGTGGGCAACCTTGCTCCTCACCTCCCAACCCCACCCTTTCTGTCATTGCACATCTGGAACTTACTTCACTTTTCCTTACATCAGGGTTCTCCACTGAAGTCTGCAAATGGATGTTAAAGACCCTTTCCACTAATTTTCAGCTGCTCTTATTAGAGAACTGGCTGCAAACAGGCACAAAAAGGTTTTTCTTATTTTTGAACACGCAAATTAAAAGGTGATAAGATTTAACAAACAGATAAAACAGATGCCTCAGCTCTATGTCAAGTCTAAACTGGGTCCAATGAGGTCCACCTTCCAAAAGGGAGAACTATACAAGAAATATTTTTGGCAGATAGATAGGAAATTATAACATAAACACAATTAAAAGACATGGTGAATTTATCAGGCCAGGAGAAATTAACTGGAATATGAGGGAGATGAAACACACAGAGTAAGAGACAGAGTATCACAGAATCACAGAATGTTAGGGATTGGAAGGGACCTTGAAAGCTCATTCAGTCCAATCCCCCCACTGGAGCAGGAAGACCCAGATGAGGTTACACAGGAAGGTGTCCAGGCGGATTGGAATGTCTGCAGAGAAGGAGACTCCACAACCTCCCTGGGCAGCCTGGGCCAGGCTCTGCCACCCTCACTGAGAAGAAGTTTCTTCTCAAATTTAAGTGGAACCTCCTGTGTTCCAGCTTGATCCCATTACCCCTTGTCCTATCATTGGTTGTCACCGAGAAGAGCCTGGCTCCATTCTCATGACATTCACCCTTTATATATCTGTAAACATTAATGAGGTCACCCCGCAGTCTCCTCTTCTCCAAGCTCCAGAGCCCCAGCTCCCTCAGCCTTTCCTCACATGGGAGATGCTCCACTCCCTTCAGCATCTTGGTGGCTGCGCTGGACTCTCTCCAGCAGTTCCCTGTCCTGCTGGAACTGAGGGGCCACAGCTGAACACAAGATTCCAGGTGTGGTCTCCCCAGGGCAGAGCAGAGGGGCAGGAGAACCTCTCTGACCTACTGACCACCCCCTTCTAACCCACCCCAGGTACCACTGGCTTCCTGGCCACAAGAGCCCAGTGCTGGCTCATGGTCATCCTGCTTTCCACCAGGACCCCAGATCCCTTTCCCCTATGCTGCTCTCTAACAGGTTGTTCCCCAACTTATACTGGAACCTGGGGTTGTTCCTGCCCAGATGCAATACTCTACACTTGCCCTTGTTATATTTCATTTAATTTTTCCCGCCCAACTCTCCAGCCTGTCCAGGTCTCTGATGGCAGCACAGCCTTCTGGTGTATCAGCCACTCCTCCCAGCTTTCTGTCATCAGCAAACTTGCTGGCAGTCACTCTATTCCCTTGTCCAAATCGTTGATGAATATATTGAATAATACAGGCCCCAGTACTGACCCCTGGGGCACCTCACTAGATACAGGCCTCAACTGGACTCCACCCCATTGACCACAACTCTCTGGCTTCTCCCCTTCAGCCAGTTCGCAGTCTACCTAACTACCTGATCATCCAGACCACACTCCCTCAGTTTAGCTCCGAGGATGCTGTGGGAGACTGTGTCAAATGCCTTAGTGAAATCAAGGTAGACCACATCCACCCCTCTGCCATCATCCATCCATCTTGTTATGTCCTCATAAAAGTCAATGAGGTTGGTCAAGCATGACTTCCCCTTGGTGAAGACATGTTGACTGCCCCTAATGACCCTCTTATCCCTGATATGCCTTGAGATGGCAGCAAGGATGAGTCGTTCTATCAGTTTCCCAGGGATGGAGGTGAGGCTGACTGGTCTATAGACCCGAGTCTTCCTTCTTGCCCTTTTTGAAGACTGCAGTGACATTTGCTTTCCTCCAGTCCTCAGGCACCTCTCCTGTTTCCCAAGACCTGGCAAAGATGATGGAGAGTGGTCCAGCAATGACCTCAGCCAGCTCCCTCAGCACCTGTGGGTGCCTCCCATCCGGACCCATGGATTTATGGATGTCCAAATGGCCTAACTGCTCCCTAACCCAGTCTTCATCGACCGAGGCAAACTCCTCCATTGTCCTGACTTCCTCTGGGGCCTCAGCGGTACGGGGCTCCTCAGGACAGCCTCTGGCAGAGTAGACAAAGAAGCATTCAGTAACTCTGCCTTCTCTGTATCTTCTGCCACCAGGGCACCCACCTCGTTCCTCAGTGGGCCTACATTGCCTCTGGTATTAGTTTTATCTGCCACATAGTGGAAAAAGCTCTTCCTGTTGTCCTTGACCCCTCTCACCAGGTTTAATTCTAAGGAGGCCTTAGCCTTCTGGTTGCCTCCCTACACCCTCTGACAACAGCCTTATATTCTCCCCAAGTGGCCAGACCCTCCTTCCATGATCTATAAACTCTTCTCTTCCACTTGAGCATACCCAGCAGCTCCCTGTTTAGCTGGCGATGCAAGGACAGGGAAATATCAATATTTCATCTCCCGTTGCTAATACACATCCCGTTTGAAATAATGGGAAAAGCTCAGACATACTAATGAACTAATTCAATCATTTAAGTTGATTGTCAGGGTTAAACTACAGAACTAAACTCTGCTCCTGGCTATTTGCTGTGTGAGTGGGCTCTCTGTTGTGTGTGTGTTTGGGTGTAAACGTACGTACACGCTTTCCGGGTCAATTCTAAGTGATGATAGCCAGGAGGAGGAGGACACCAGGATCTGGAGAGACACAGGGTTGGAATGGCCAAGTCGGTAATATCTCTCAGTCTGGGCAGACCCAAAGCCCGGATCCACAGTGGAGGAACCACAGAAATGTGTGAGACAGCAGGTAAGTTCTGCGCGGGATGTATGGACCACTTGTGCAACCTTCACACCAGATCAGTCTGAAAGGAAGAACAGGACAGGGTCAGTTGTGCTGCTCATGGTTGTGTAAGCGCTTCTGTTGGTGTGGTGGTTGTGAAGGTACTGTTGCCTGTCGGAGCTGGTCTGTGTCAGGTTGACTTTCCTTTTGGTTGAGGCCACACTGGGTGATCTCTTACTCGTTGGACTCCAGTCACTGCCCACCTCAGGCACACATGGTTCACGTGTATCTCATGGGCTCTTTGGGCACCTCCTGATTCCTCTCCTGAAGGATGTCCTCTGCCCCATCATGCACTGGGACAGTGCAATCTGACCCTATCTCAGTGAACGTTCACCATCTTCTCTGTCAACAGACAAGAAGGAATGTGTCCTAAATCCAAACCTTGTTCTGTAATAGCTGCCAATGTGACAATGAGCTTTTCACTCAGGTTGTTTGGGGGGGTGAAATTCCTGGGCTTGTTGTTGATATCAGCTTATGGAACAACAGCCAAATCTAAAGAAACTGCAAGGGGGAGATGTCATTTTATTACAGAGAGGCAATGAAAAAGTCAGCTCCGAAACAATGCTAGAAAAAAATTTATACAGGTTTCAGGTGTTTAAAAATCATTTGTACTGGGTTCATTTCTCAAGAGTGTAAGCTGAATAAAAATGCGTATGTAGGAACATCATAACTGTAAAATATATGTAAAGCTAACAAAATAAAAAGGATAAAACAAGAAATAGAGTACAAGCCTAATTGGGATACACTAGAAGTCATTTGTGTAGAATCACTGAAAATTTATTCAACATCGACTAATATCCATGAAATACATTTCCTAATGAACTCCTTGAGCTCCTGGTTCCTCATGCTGTAAATGAGGGGGTTCACTACTGGAGGCACCACCGAGTACAGAAATGACACCACCGGGTCCAGGGATGGAGAGGAGATGGACAGGGGCTTCAGGCAGGCAAATATGCCAGTGCTGACAAACAATGAGACCACAGCAAGGTGGGGGAGGCACGTGGAAAAGGCTTTGTGCCGTCTCTGCTCAGAGGGGATCCTCCGCACGGCCCTGAAGATCTGCACGTAGGACACCACAATGAACACAAAACACACAAAGAATAAACAGACAGTAACCACAAGTAGTGCAGAATCCCTGAGGTAGGAGTGTGAGCAGGAGAGCTTGAGGATCTGGGGAAGTTCACAGAAGAACTGATTCAGTGCATTGCCCTTGCAGAGTGGTAGCGAAAATGTATTGGCCATGTGCAGCAGAGCATGGAGAAACCCCCTGGTCCAGGCAGCTGCTGGCATGTATGCACAAGCTCTGCTGCCCAGGAGGGTTCGGTAGTGCAGGGGTTTGCAGATGGCAATGTAGCGGTCGTAACACATGACTGCGAGAAGAGAATATTCTGCTGTGACCAGGAACAGACAGAAAAAGACCTGTACAGCACATCCTACATAGGAAATAGCCCTAGTGTCCCAGAGGGAATTTGCCATGGTTTTTGGGAGAATGGTGGAGAGGGATCCAAGGTCAAGAACAGAGAGATTGAGGAGGAAGAAGTACATGGGGGTGTGGAGGTGCTGGTCACAGGCTATGGTGGTGATGATGAGGCCGTTGCCCAGGAGGGTCAGCTAGGTAGATGCCCAGGAAGAGCCAGAAGTGCAAGAGCTGCAGCTCCCGTGTGTCTGCGAATGGCAAGAGGAGGAACTGGTTGATGGAGCTGCTGTTGGACATTTTCTGCCTCTGATGATGACAGACTGGTGAAGAAGGAAAAGCAAGTGAAAAGTTCAGAGACACTTTTCAAGGCAGAAAGTATTTTTTTTTCTCCTTTTTTTCTTTTAGATAGTCCTGTCCTACCTGTCTTCTTCAAGGGTAGAAATTCTCAGCATTTCTGTCATGAGACCTGAGTGGCAAAATGTTCACTGTCACTCAGTGCAGTCTGAGGGGAGCTGGGCTATATGTCAGTCTTGTTCCCAGCTCCTCATTGCTCCTATGTCCTTGAGATGGAGGATAATCACAGTCGTAGGTTGTCCTTCAAAGAAACATGACCCTGCTGAGGGTAGAGGCATCTGGACTTAAGGCTCAGGTCTCCAAACTTCTCCCTCTTTCACAGGGTGCCTGAGGGTGGAAGACACACCCCCCGTCTAGGCAAGACACACAGGGCACCTTTCAGCTGCCTGCATACAGCTGCTCAACACCATTTCCACAGTCTTAGCACCTCTGGGGCTTCTTTAGGGGCATCTCACAGATCGCAAAGATACTGTGAGACAGCGGTGTCTGGTGTCAAGCACACAGCCTCTCAGGACACTGCAGGGAAATGGTCCAAGTGTCCTACAGGCAGGATCTCCTCTTGGCAAAGACATTCACTTCCCAAGCCCACAGCCCACATCTCCTGGAGCTTCACAGGTTAGAGGGAGGCTGGGGCTCCTCACTCACATGCAGACCCTTTTCTAGCAAGGCTCGAAGGGGTTGTGTCTGAAATTCCCCCAACCCCCCAAAGTCCAAGAGCAGGAGCAGCACGGACAGGTGGGAAAAGGAGGAACAACACCAGGATTCTTCTGCCAAGGGAGGCAAGAAGAGAGACAAAGACACTTGAGAAAGTCATCACCGTAACCAGCCATGCAGGCAGCCTCTCAACCAGCAATGCTGAGAGGCATCACACTCACCCTGTGCTCTGCAGAGGGAAATGGCTGCTGGCTGGAGAGAGTCACCTCTCCTCTGCCAGAGCTCTGGCTGCAGAGTGGGCGGCTGCTGCCTTGTGCCCCACGGCCACGAGGACACAGACTTGGCTGGGTCATAGAAGAGGCCAGGGGGTTTGCTCAGAGGAAGGGCTCTGCATGGGAGGGGATGACAGGGAGTTTTCCCAGTTCTCATTTCCATGACTTTACCATTTTGTATTGTATTCTTTCCTGCCCACCTCTCTGCTTCATGGACCATTTCCACCTGCTTCTCTGTCCCCACATCATTTTCCTCACAGTAATTTCTGAGGGATCCCATCCCACCATCTGTATGTTCAGTTCTGCCTGTCAGAAAACTCCCCCTGGGAGGGTACTGTCTAAAGACACCACCCTGCTTGCAGGTGGTAAAAAGCAGGTCAGACAAACTGTGGTGTTGCCAGCAAAGTGGATGCTGGTACTGTCTGTAGGCTGAGAGATAGATGCAGCAGTTTATCACGTTCCTAGCAGACCTAATGATCACACCGCTTAATGGTTCAAGAGTCCCAGTCACTTCTCTGAAGTTACCAGCTCCTTTCCCCTTTACACCCCCCAGCATGAACTGAAGGCTAAAGCAAAACCAGGTTACTCCTGCCTGGACCTTGCTCTCAAATGAAAGGTCCTCAGAAGGAGGAAGGAACTGTCAGAAGGGCCCTGTGCGTGATCTGGAGCAGCCCTGGCACACACAGCACCCTTTTGAGAGCAGAAGGACCCTGTCCTGTTAGAGATCACTCCTTCCACCCAGAGCTTCTCCCCTCAGTGTTCCTGGGATCTCCCCGGGGCAGGCTGAGCGCTGAGCTCTGCAGGACAGCCCTGGGTATGCCTGGGTGCTCACCCAGCTTCACACCCCTGCAGCCAATCCCTGGGAGAAAGGAGCTTTCATGGCCTCTCCCGCTGATGCTGCAGCAGGAAGAGGTGTTCACCTCTTCTAGAGAATGTCCTCCTTCTCCACACCAGAAAACAAAGGAGAACCATTCTTACAATTCCCACCAGTCATGTTTCAGCTTGTGGAGATCTCTCCAGGAAATGCAGCTGCATTGTCCTACATGCAGAGACTTACCATGTTAGGACTGTGAAGATTTGTCTCTCATTGAGCACTCAGCAACCTACCACCCTACATGGTTTTTAACCTCTCTCTCTTTGGCTCCTCTCCCCTCGGTGCTGCAGGCAGAGCCCTCAGCCCTGCTGCGTGTGCAGAGGAGCTGCTCCTGGGCAGAGCTGTCTCTCTGCAGCGCTGCCGCTTCCATGAGCTCCCTCTGTGCCAGGAGCCCAGCCCAGCTCAGCAGCACAGCAGCAGCCCAAGGGGGCACTTTCTCTGTCCCCTCTGGGCTCCCTCCAGGTGTCTCTGGGGCTCCAGGGGGACCTGCTGTGAAACAAGCTGACGTAACTACTTATTTTCTGACCTTCAGCTGGGGAGAGAAACTTCTTCCCAGCAGTTGATTTTCTCAATCAGAGACAGCTTTAGCTCCAGGAACACCCTTTTTGTTTTGTTATTTTTAGACAGGACACCAGAGAGTGTCAGGGAGGACTCTCCTTTATCTGTTCTGAGGGAAGGGATTCAGCTGAGTCAATGAAGTCTTCTCATGCTGAGTTTGTAGTCCTTAGAGCCAAAAGAGGAGCTAGCTCTATCCCATGCACACCACAAACCCACAGGAGGTGGGATTCATCTTTCCTCAGATCAGATGTGTGCAAAACAGGCTTCTGCACAGGAGCTCCTTGTCTCAGCTCTCTTGCTAATTAATGGAGGTGGAAGGCAGGGGGAACATGTTCAGACACAGACACCTGGTGACATATTTTTTTCCAGAGTTGACCAGGATGCACACAGATAACTGCAAGCCCTAATGGAGCAGTTCACAGAGACAGGGCAGCACCTGGGAGCATCTTCTTGGAGGCTGGTGGGAAATTCCTTTGGCCAACTTAAATGACAGGAAGTGCCCACATGTAGGACAACTGAACCTGTGACAATTCCTTATGTCCAGGGCAGCCTATAGAGGATTTCAGCTGACCAAATGGAGTCCTGTGGTACTGCCAGATCCAAGTGTCTCTTTTTCTGTTCTCC
The DNA here is from genome assembly GCF_963082525.1 of Nesoenas mayeri. NCBI lineage: Eukaryota > Metazoa > Chordata > Aves > Columbiformes > Columbidae > Nesoenas > Nesoenas mayeri. Next base: position 2,894,037 of record NC_137545.1, on the reverse strand, counting down.
ATCAGCTGTATTTTCTACATATGGCAATTGTTTCATGTGCATCCCTTCATTGCCTAACCTTATTCACGGTAGCTGAGTTATGATTTAATTTACAAATACAGGCCTGTTAGTGCTATGGGAGGTGCCGAGGCTGTCCAGCACAACTGCATACACCTGACATGGACAGCACAGGTCCTACACAGGAACCCTGTTCCCATTCAGACCAGTTGTGTGACAGGCACCTCTCAGGGAAACTCCAACAGATTTGGTGCTTTTGGGCCAGTGACTGAATCCTGCCACTGCAGTGATGCAAGGTCTGTCCCATCACTATCCAGTACATGTTGGGCTGTGCATGAGTACAAAGCACATCACACCAGGGTCTCCACACATGTTCCTTCACTCTCAAACTCTGCTGTTTCTTCTGTTCCCCATTGTTTAACCATCCCCTTGATGATTTAATCATGGATCAGGCCAATGACCTTCACAGTGTGCCTGAATCACAGGATGTCCACACCAAGACCATTTTCAACATCATCTCTAACTTTCTGATGATCAGCTCCACCTCAATCACAGGCACTCAGGGCAGCAGAGACACAAGAGACAGCAAACCCTTCTCCTGCTCAGGCTGCACGGCCCAGATCTGATTTTCTCTGGCTTTGAGGAGAGCAGGGTTTGTTCTCTTTGTGGGCACCTCATTTCTTCTGCCATCCACTCCAGCAAGTCTCTGCCCTGAAGGAAAGCCTTTGCACAACTGAGGTCTTGGGGGCTTGGTAGAAGGTCTCTTTCTTGCAAGACTGCTCTTACCCAAATGTGCCACAGCTGAGGTGCTGCAGCCCAGACAGGCACTGATGTCCCCAGCCTCGGGCACAGATAGGAGGGGCTGGAGCTGTGTGTGCAATCTCTTCATTCCACTTGGAGGGAATAACTGCTGAGGCCTGTTAGGACAGCTCACATGATTGGGGTGATGTGATAGGGGGTTTAGGATGGTCAGGAGGCCAGAAAGGTCAGGAGGGAAGTGTCCTCCATGTGAAGAAGGATGTGTGGAGCTCCTCTGTTGGATTAACAAATTAGTGAACCATTGTGGTTTAGGGTCAGAGGAGAGACTGCTAATGCTGACATTTTGGTGGTAGACAAAGAACCCATTTAAGTCCACTTGTGGCCTTCAATTACCCTGACATTCATTGGAAGGGGACCACAACAGCCTGCCAGTAGTCTGGAGGTTTCCAGAGGGTCTTGGTCAAGACACAGCTTGGGATACAGGTCTTCATAGCACAGCTGCCAGATCAGTCAACAATGGTGATGCTCAAATGCATCTGTTACTCTCAAAGAAGGAAGAAATGGACACGGATATGGAATTTGCTGTTGTTATTTGCTGTCATGACCGTGAAGTAGAGGGGGACTCACCTACCAAGGGGAAGGAGAAGAGTGCAGATGTTAGACCTCAGAGGAGCAGACTTGCAGCTTTTCATGGGAAGTCCACGTGACCAGCACAGAAGGGAAGCAGAGCTCTGTACAACTGGTGTTCAAGGACAGTGTCTGTCAAGCACAAGCCTGTACATACCAATAGTCAGGAAAATAAGCAGAGCTACTATCAGAGAAGCCTGGGGAAACAGAAAACTCCATAGAAAAAGGGAAGCATATAGAATCAGAGAATTATAGAATCGTTTCCGTTGGAAGAAACCCTCAGGAGCATCAAGTCCAACCATAATCTCATTCAACTCTAGCACTAAACCATGTCCCTAAGAATCTCGTCTAAATGCCTTTGAAAAACATCCAGGGATGGTGACTCTAGCACTTCCCTGTGCAGGCTGTTCCAATGCCTGACAACCCTTTCTGTGAAGAACTTTTTTCCTAATATTCAATCTAAACCTTCCCTGGTGCAACTTGAGGCCAGTTCCTCTTATCCTATTGCTTGCAACCTGGGAGAAGAGACCAACACCCTCCATGCTACAACCTCCTTTCAGGTAGCTGTAGACAGCAATAAGGTCTCCCCTCAGCCTCCTTTTCCCCAGGCTAAACAGCCCCAGTTCCCTCAACCACTCCTCATCAGACTCGTGTTCCAGGCCTTTTACCAGCTTTGTTGCCACCTCTGCATTCTCCCCAGCACTTCAACATCCTTCTTATGATGAGGGGCCCAAAACTGACCCAAGGATTCAAGGTGGGGCCTCAGCAGTGTCGAGTACAGTGGCACAATCACTGCTGGCCACACTGTTCCTGATACAAGCCATGATGCTGGTGGCCTTTTTGGCCACCTGGGCACACCCTGGCTCATGTTCAGCCAGCTGTCAATCAACACCCCCAGATCCCTCTCTGCCAAGTAGCTTTCCAGCCACTCTTCCCTGAGCCTGTAGCATTGCCTGGGGTTGTTGTGACCCAAGTGCAGGACCCAGCACTTGGCCTTGTTGAACGTCAGACAACTGGGCTCAGCCCAAGGATCCAGACTGTCCAGATCCCTATGCATGGCCTTCCTACCCTCCAACAGATCAACATTCCTACTCAATTTGGTGTCATGTGCAAACTTACTAAGGGTGCACTCAATCCCCTTGTCCAGATCATTGATAAAGAGATTAAACAGAACTGGTCCCAATACTGAGCCCTGGGGAACACCACTTGTGACCGGCCGCCAACTGGATTTGGCCACGTTCACCATAACTCTTTGGGCCCGACTCTTCAGCCGGTTCTTTATCCACCGCAGAGTCCACTCATCCAGGCCATGAGCTGCAGCTTCTCCAAGAGAATGCTGTGGGATATGGTGTCAAAGTGTTTACTGAAGTACAAGTACAAAACACCCACAGCATCACAGCAACACAATGTCTTCCAGAGAGAAAGGGTGTCTTTTGCCAGGCCTTGAAGGTCAGGGTTTGGCCATTCTGGTGATAAACAAAGATGAAGGGCTGACATGGCATCAGTGCCACCTCTGCATTGCCTTTACCACCTGTAACCAGTGTCTTCAAGTTTTTGCTTCACCACCCTCCAGGGACAGGGACTGTTTGTTTCCTTCACAGCTGTGTCAATGATGGCCCTTCCTGGGGCTCTAAACACCATCAAAATCTTGGCTTTTGCTTCTGTCTTTTACATCATTAGAGGTTTATGCATTCTTTTAGTAGCTGCAGTTCAAGATCATGGCAGCAGAGAAGTCACTAACACTTAAATGACCTTTCAAGCCAAGTCTCTTTGCAAGGTTTTCTTAAAGGCTTCAGGTCTGGTATCAATGATTAGAGAGATTTCAGGACTGGAGCCAAACAAAGAGCATTTAAGTAATAAATAGCAATAAAGCAGAATTTCTTCCATTTCCTTCCTTGCTTGCCCTTAGCTCCCTTTCCAGAATAGGTGGTCTCAGCAATTTCCAGTTCATATTGATATGGAGCACCTCCTGATAAAGACTGAATGTGTCAGAAAAGTGGGAGCCTAAATCACCATGTGAATAAGGAGATCATCCAGGACACCTCGAGTCACACTACTCTGGATCAAGAGGAGGGTTTTCCTGGGAATCTCAGGTGCCACCGCACAGCAATACTTGTGTTCAGGGAGCTGGTCAAATGACCCATCTCCTTTTCTGTAATGGTGCCTGAGTTTGCTCATGTCATACCTGACTTGAGCCCAATCCACTCCTGGATGTTCTCCAAACCCAACCCATTAGGTTTCTTGTGGTCTTTCAACTGACCAGAGAGAAGTCACCTCATCATGATCTTCGAAATCCAAGGACTGCTGCTTGCCTTTCAGCTTCTCTGATAGACACGACCATGTGTCTGCTGCCATCCCATCATGTATTCAGGCAGAATGGACATGACAACCTGTCTCCAAGCCCTCTTCCTGTGTAGGGCCTATGGGCAATTTGTCAGAGGTTCTTTCCCAGCCATGTTCCTGTTGCTGGCCTGTCACCTCCAGAGACAGAACTGACCTCTCGGTCCCCTTCACAGCCACGTGCTTCTTACTGGATTATGAGCTCCTGAGACAGAATTGACCTCATAACACCATACCGATCCATCACTCTCCTTATGGCCCAGGACCTGACCAGCCAAAACTGTGCCTGCTTTCTCAAATTTATCAATTATATTTCCTACTAACTATTTGAGTGGAGAAACATTCTTCATAGAAACTGCTGTTTATGTGACACAATTTGCATGTTCTCCTATACCTCTTTATTTACTTTTTTTCTTCTACCTCCAGCTATCCTGCCTTCAAAAAAACTCTACAAGGGAAAGGTTCATTGAATCACAGAATAGCTCAGGTTTGAAGAGACCCCTGAACATCATCTTGTCTCACTCTCCTGCTCACAGAAGAGTGAACCAGGTGAGGTTGTCCAAAGCATTGCATCATCCAGAAAGGCACTGAAAGTGCTCGGCATCACATCATACAGGGGGAGAATAAAGATGTTCAACCATGTTGGCTCAGGTGCTGGTCACTGAGTGATTCCACTGGTGACTGACTGCATGAAGGACTTTGTATCACTGATGATATTTGGGCTTGATCATTCAGCCAACTTCCCACCCAGCATCCACTTCTTCAGCTGACAGCACCAATCTGGCTATGAGGACACCATGGGACAACATGTCTGAGGCCTTAAAAATTTCCGTGTACACAACATGTGTTTCTTTCCACTGCCTATTTTGGTTGAGCAATCCCTTTTTTGCCCCTCAAGTGCCTGGAAATGACTACAGGAAGACATGCCCCCTTCCCAGGGACAGAGACTTGCTGACCAGCCTGTGATTCTCATAAATCCCTTTCCTGACTTTCCTGAAGAAGTGTTTGACATCTGCTTTTTTCAAGGACTTCAGATCCTCTCTGATTGTTCTGTCACTTTTGAGGGGACAGTCTGGAATCACAGGCAAGGGTGACATAGCAGACAGGAGCACTTGCAATGAGCCTGTCCAAGGCAGCTGAGATGAATCTTAGTGGGCCACTGGGGTTTGTTCCTGGAGTCACACACAGAAACGTCAGGGTCTGTCAGGCATCCTCATCTGGGCTGTTCTTGTGGACTCCTTGTGTACCCAGGGATGTTCAGAGACATTCTTTCCTTTCACACACAGACGCAGGAGTCACAGTGTCTCTCTGGCTTCCTGTTGCCACTGTTCCAACTGACGGGAGGCACTTCAGCCTTATGGTGTGTCTCCCTGGTCTGCACTTGTCTGAGATGTCCCATGTAACGAGGAACGGACACAGGGATCTCAATTCAGGGAAGCACATCCCAGTGCTGCATTCAGGTGTTTTTCCATGGGATGTTGCTCCCAACATGAAGTGACCTTGAGACACTGTTTGTCCCACTGGCCTTCATGGAACTTCCAGGAACACCTGATGGCATTTGTGCTGACTTGTGTGGCACCCAACATGGGGTTCAAAAAAAAAAAAAAAAAAAGGCTAAAAAGAAAGGCTAAAGTTTGGCACTAAAAGGGGATAAAATTTGGAGATTTTGGTGTTTTTACTGCTGTGATGCAGATTCAATTTTCTTGGCATGGTGCGAGCTCATAGGGTTGAGATACTCACAAGTCCTTGTGCTTCAGATATCATCTAGTAGTATTAAAACAGATTCAATTGTATTGATTTAAAGGTACCATGACATAAGTTGTATGAGTTACTCTCTACAGTGTGTTCTGCAGTACCTTATTTGTGCTGGGCATATTTCACTAATAGGTTCATGCTTCCTGTCATGTCCAGAAACTGGTGTATGGTGATGATGTTGCTGTGTGGATTGGCACTGGTTTATTTTATTATATTCCAGCCGGTAATGAATTTATATTCATTACTGTTGTATTTAGACAAATTTCCAGTAGAGATTAAAGAGAAATACACCTACGTGTTTTCAAATTGGATGAGCCAATCTATCAAAAAGCTAACTCACAACACCTTTCTTTTTATGTTAGGACAGATTACAGATGTTTTTAAGAATTTTGAGTATCTTTGGGTATTTGATCGTACTCTGTTGATATTGTCAGGTTTGCTGAATGTGTGTCAGTTCATGCTAGTGATAAGAGAGAGGAGGCTAAATAGGAAGACTGTGTTTATTCCAGCTCCTGAGATATACGTTGTGTCTGCTCAAGCCTTGGTGACAGGCTCGGCACTTATGGCATATCCTAAGGCAGCTACTACAGCCACTGCCCCCCACCCTTCACATGGGGCAAAACAGCCAAGGCCGCTGCTCCAGCACCCACAGCCGCTGCCCTCCCAACACCAGGCTCTGCCGCTTCTCCAGCCTCAGTGACTGACAAGACAGCTACTGCACCCCCGACACTGGGCACTGCTGCTGCTGCAACCTCCACAACAGGCACTGTAGCTATGCCAATGGTGGTGACAGTCATTTATGCTCTGGAAATAAATCAAGAGATACCGAGCCCATGTCAACATCACTTGCTGGTTGTAAGAGTCACAGAAAAGACCATTCATGCTGCAGATGACGGCCAAGAGGCATCACCAACGCAAGTGGTATTGAGGCGCGGAATGACCTTACAACCCTTGAGGTTATAAAGAAGGTATGTATTTATTTACGACATCGGACACACGGGGAATCATTTCACCTAATACGTGTGTAAAATTACAGTAGCTGTGAACTTGGTTAAACGCAGTAAAGTGTTACATATTCATGAAAGTTTTAGGAATGCCTATACATATTCATCACCTGTCCCCGAGAAGGCGGTTCTTATTACAATGAGTTCCGGGAGACCATTTCCATAATCTCCACCTCTGGCTCCTCCTGGTTGCAGCTGCGCAGTGATCATGAACCCGGGTCCTCTTCTCTGTACACGGCCACCTTTGGTCCAGTGTGATGAGTTGGTTGGGTCTCAGACTGCTGAGTTGGTTAAAACTGGCATATCTCCTGTCCTGTGCCCAAATTTCTGTAATCTAGTTCACCCAAGGATGCATCAAGGATTATTATTTTTGCAAAGCGTCAGTGAAGTCCTTTTTTTCGTACAATAAGTAACAGAGTTAAGCAAGGCTAGGCAATAGTGATGTGGGTTAAAGGGTTAGCTCCCTAAGTGTCTTTAGTGATGTGGGGTAGGGTTAGTTCTTTAAGTGTCAAGTGTTAGTCTTTTTAAGTGTTAATTAGTTAATTGTCAATTCCCTGTATCAGTATCATCAACACAAAGGGAAGAGGAAGTGATAGCCACTTGATCCTTTCCTCCAGGTGAGCTGAGAGATCTGTGAAAAGACTTCAGTCGTTGTGAAGGTGAGAATGTTGTAACCTGACTGCTCCAATGCTGGGATAATGGAGCTGATGGTCCACAACTAGAAGGCAGGGAAGCCAGGCAGCTGGGATCTCTGTCAAGGGATGCCACCCTCAATAGGGCAATTTCAAGAGAGACTGACTTCTCCAACCCCTGGAGGTGACTCCTCACAGCTATGAAAGCAAGGTTTCCCTTCAAGGAAGATGTTATATGCAATCCAGGGAAATGGAAAACTATAGAGAGAGGTGTCTAGTTCCTGAGAGAATTAGCTGCACGGGAGATCATCTTTTTTGAGCCAAACAGCCAAGAGGGGACAGACACAGATAGAATCAATTTTACTCGACCTTTGTGACACAGGTTTGTACAAAATGCACCACCTGCATATGCTAAGTCATTGGCAGCAATGGTCTGGACAGCTGGAGGTGGATAAAACTTTTCTGATGTGATCAAGCAGCTTAGCAACTTTGAGGACAGCCTTGCTGATTCTCTACGGACTTGTGTCTCAACTGTGGAGAAACTGTGTGAAAAATCTGATGACCGGTTTGAAAAGATGTTGCAAGAAATCAAAACACTCAGAGAAGACAGGTTCCACTCACAGCCTGTACACACCTGTGTTTCAGCTATTAGGAGAAGGTGTTTCCAATCCGAAGAGAGAGGATAGAAGAAGTCCACAAAGAGAGGCACACTGTGGTTCTTCCTACATGAGCAGGGAGAAAACATGAGGAGGTGGGATGGAAGACTTACCTCAGAATTTCAGAAATGAGTACATGAGTTAAAAGGAAAAACTTGTAGGAAAATGACTGCTCTAGTCTCCAGAAGCAGCAGAAGAGATTCTGATCCTCTTGAAGAAACCTCTAATTCATACCCAGAGACTGTGCAGACACAGCCAGGTGGAGAGAAGGGACAACAGAGTTTATTGGACTGTGCTGATATGATGGCCTGGTACAACACACCCCCAGGAGTACAAATCTTTGGTGGACACTGGTGCTCAGTGCACGATAATCCCCTCAAACTATAAAGGAACACAATCCATTAACATTGTTGGAGTGACTGGGGGATCCCATCTGTTGTAGAGGCTGAAATGAGCCTAACTGGAAAAAACTGGCAAAAGCATCCCATTGTGACTGGCCCAGATGCTCTGTGCATCCTTGGCATAGACTACCTCAGGAGAGGGTATTTTAAGGACCCAAAGCAGTATTGATGGTTATTTGGCATAGCAGCTGTGGACACTAAGAATATTGAACAGATGTCTGATTTGCCTGGTCTCTCAGAGGACCCTTCTGTTGTAGGACTGCTGACGATCAGCAGGTGCCAATTGCGACCACGATGGTGCATCACTGAAAATATCGCACCAATCGAGACTCTTTGATTCTTATCCAGAAGCTGATTCATCAGCTGGAGGTTCAGGGTGTGATCAGTAAGACTCACTCACCTTTTAACAGCCCAATTTGACCAATGAGTAAGTCTAGTGATGGGTGGAGACTGTGGCCTGAATGAAGTTACACCACCACTGAGTGCTGCTGTGCCTGACATGCTAGAACTGCAATTTGAACTGGAGTCAAAGGCAGCTAAGTGGAATGCTACAATTGACATTGCTAATGCATTTTTCTCTATTCCTGTAGCAGGAGAGTGCAGGCTGCAGTTTGCTTTCACCTGGAGGGGTGTCCAGAACACATGGAATCACTTGCCCCAGGGGTGGAAACACAGTCCTACCATCTGCCATGGACTGATCCAAACCATGCTGCAACCAGGGAAAGCTCCAGAACACTTGCAATATACTGATGACATCAATGTATGGGGCAACACAGTGAAAGAAGTCTTCGAGAAAGGTGAGAGAATAATTCAGATTCTTTTGAACGCCAGCTTTGCCGTAAAATGAAGCAAGGTCAAGACATCCAGTTTTTAGGAATAAAATAGCAAGATGGTCATTGTCAGATCCCAATAGATGTGATCAATAAAATTGCAGCTTTGTCTCCACCTGATAATAAAATGGAGACACAGAATTTCTTGGGCATTGTAGGTTTTTGGAGAATGTGTATTCCTGACTACAGCCAGATTGTGAGCCCTCTCTATTGAGTGACTTGAAAAACAACCATTTTGGGTGGGGCCCTGAACAACGACAAGCCTTTGAACAAATTAAGCATGAGATAACTCATGCGGTGGCCCTTGGGCCAGTTTGGACTGGACTAGATGTTAAAAATGTGCTCTACACCACAGCCAGAGATAATGGCCCTACCTGGAGCCTCTGGCAGAAAACATCAGGAGAAACTCAAAGTCGATCCTTAGGTTTTTGGAGTCGAGGATACAAAGGATCTGAGGCCAACTACAATGACTAAAAAAGAGATACTAGCGGCATGTGAAGGGGTCCGAGCTGCTTCAGAAGTGATCGGTACTGAAGCACAGCTCCTCCTAGCACCTCGACTGCCGGTGCTGAGCTGGATGTTCAAAGGGAACCCTCTACGCATCATGCAACCGATGTTATGTGGAGTAAATGGACTGCATTGATCACGCAACGAGCTCAAATTGGAAATCCCAATCGCTCAGGGATCTTAGAAGTGATTAGAGAGTGGCCAGAAAGCAAAGACTTTGGGATGTCTCCAGATGAGGAGGACGTAACACGTGTTGAAGAAGCACCACCGTATAATACTCTTTCGGAGACTGATAAGCAGTGCGCACTGTTCACAGATGGATCCTGCCATCTTGTAGGAAAACATTGAAGGTGGAAAGCTGCTGTGTGGAGTCCCGCACGACAAGTCACAGAAGCCACTGAAGGACAAGGTGAATCTAGTCAGTTTGCAGAAGTGAAAGTCATCCAGCTGGCTTTGGACATTGCTGAACAAGAGAAGCAGCCAGTCCTTTATCTCTATACTGACTCACGGATGGTAGCAAATGCCTTGTGGGGGTGGTTACAGCAATGGAAGAGAAGCAACTGGCAGCACAGAGGTAAACCCATTTGGGCTGCCACACTGTGGCAAGACGTTGCTGCTTGGCTAGAGAGCCTGCCTGTAAGAGGTCATGTGGATGTTCATATGCCTAAAAGTTGAGCCACTGAAGAACATCAAAACAACCAGTAAGCAGATCAGGCTGCTAAGATTAAAGTAGCTGAGGTGGATTCAGACTGGCGACATTAAAGTGAACTTTTCCTAGCTTGGTGGGCCCATGATGCTTCAGGGCATCAAGGTAGAGATGCAGCATATAAATGGGCTCATGATCGAGGGGTGGACTTAACCATGGACACTATTTCACAGGTTATTCATGAATGTGAAACATGCACTGAAATCAAACAAGCCAAACATTTAAAGCCTGTATGGTATGGGGGGTGATGGTTAAAATCTAAGTATGGAGAGGCTTGGCAGATTGATTATATTACACTTCCACAAACCCATCAACGTAAGCCCTATCTGCTTAAAATGGTGGAAGCAGCCACCAAATGGTTGCAAACATATGCTGTACCTCATGCTACCCCTAGCTCAGAATACTATCTTGGGCCTTGTCAAGCGAGTCCTTTGGTGACACGGCACGCCACAAAGAATTGAGTCAGACAATGGGACTAATTTCAAAACCAGTCTTATAGACATTTGGGCCAAAGAACATGGTATTGAGTGGGTATATCATATTCCATATCATGCACCAGCCTCTGGGAAAATTGAAAAGTACAATGGTCTGTTAAAAACTACGCTAAAGGCAATGGGTGGTGGAACCTTTAAAAACTGGGATTCACATTTAGCAAAAGCCACTTGGTTGGTCAACACTAGAGGATCAACCAATTGAGCTGGGCATACCCAATCAGAAGTTCTATGTACCATAGAAGGAGATAAAGTCCCTGTAGTACACATGAAAAATATGTTAGGAAAAGCAGTCCGGGTTACTCCTGCCTCAGGCAAAGGTAAGCCCATTCGTGGGATTGTTTCTGCCCAAGGACATGGCAGCACCTGGTGGGTGATGCTTAAGGATGGAGAAGTTTGGTGTGTACCTCAAGGGGATTTGATTTTAGGTGAAAATATTCAATACTGAACTGTATGATGTCAATTGCTACATGATGCTATATGCCATACTAACAGTGTTCAGTAAGTGTCTTTCAGATCAAGACAGTGGTGATGAAACCAGACCTGCTTCAATAAGTGGTGCCTGACAGCTTCTTTGAAATTGATGTCTTTAACCCACAAACTGTGGGCATGAGATGCACTAGATGTACCATTTTCACTGCCCTGGGAGACTGTCGTGATAAATGAAGCTTAAAGTAATTAACTAAATTAACTGAATGAGCTTTTCAAAAGGATGGTCCATGGACTAAGAGAATGATGAATTACATCTATACATATATGTACATATGTATATACATATATATATATATATATGGTAGTAGTAATTAATTAGATTGTATTGATAAAGCCTAAGCATGCCATGAATGGTATGTGATAAGGGGTAGAATGTTCCGGTTTTGTTAAAAATAAGAGAAGTTTCTCTTTAAGTGATTTTTTCTTTCAGTTAAGCCCTTCTTAGTAACTGCACTTTTCTGAAGCTGGATACATGTTTTGGTAGACATAGCAATGGAATGCAAGGTCGCTGATAAGGATGCACGTCCTGTAAGTGAGAGGGGCAAGGAGGAGCAAACTGAACAGGTGACTAAAACTGACCAACTAAGTATTCCATCCCATTCATGTGATACTTCATATAAAAGTGGGAGATCATGAGGGTCTTGGCCCTTTTTCCCCTCTTCAGCTATGGCTGGCACCTGGTAAGGACCTTGCAAGTCGTCCCTGCAAACTGAGGCCTAGTGACAGACTGAGTCCAGTTCTGGTTTGCTGCAGAGTCCAACTTAGGACTTCTGGGTGTCTGCTCTGTTGCTGCTGGGGCAGCCAGCACTGAGTTGCCGGGAATTTCAAGATTGGTTTTGTATATTTTGTATTATTTTCTCTGTTTTATTAGTAGCATTAGTAAAACATTTTGAACTTTTTCCAACTCTCTCTCTTTGTCTCTCTTTGCCCTCCTATCACTTGTACTTAGTGGGGAAGGGGGACTGAGAGGGTCTGGGGGGGGAGAGGGGGTTTACAAAGCATCTGCCACAGTGGTTTATTGTCGCCCTGCAATCAAACCTTGACACTCTGTAGATCAAGAAACCAGCAGGAAATAATTTGTCTGAGCTCCCATCTCTTCCAATCTTCTCTGGAGCTGCGGATACAGCCCCAGCAGGAAGAAAGGGTTATGGAGTCAAAATTCCAGCTGCCACATGGAGGAGCAGCCCATGGGACGGGAGGCTGCATCTTGCTGACTCAGCAGGGGCTGCCTCTCTGCTGCCTGATGGTCACCATGGTTGCCACTTCCCTGGAGCCATGGCCCTCCAGAGTGTTGACAGCTTCCCCCAGTTTCATTTCATCAGCAAACTGACTAAGCAACCCCTCAAGTCCCGAGTCTAAGTCGTTTATAAAGACATTGAAGAGTGCTGACCATAAGATGGATCCTTGTGGAACCCCACTAGTGACTGGGCGCTGGCCCAACATGACCCCATTTACTAGAACCCTTTGAGCCCAGCCCATCAGTCAGTTGCTCACCCACTGCATTGTGTGTTTACTCAGCTGTGTGCCGGACATCTTGTCCAGGAGGAGACTGTGAAAGACAGCATCAAATGCTTTACTGAAATCCCAAAAGATCACATTGACAGGCTTCCCTTGGTCAACTAGGTGGGTAACCTTGTCCCAGCATGAAATTAAGTTTGTTAAGCAGGACTTTCCCCTCATGAACCTGTGCTGGCTGGGACCAATGACTGCGTTGTCATTCAGATGCTTTTCAACAACTCCCAGAATGATCTTCTCCATAATTTTGCCAGGAACATCAGTGAGGCTGACAGGCCTGTAGTTGCCAGGGTCATTCCTGTTGCCCTTCTTGTAGACTGGGACAACGTTTGCCAGCTTCCAGTCATCCGGGCCGTCTCCAGATTCCCGAGAGCATAGAAGAATCATGGAGAGAGTTCCCTCTGGGATGTCAGCCAAATCTTTAAGCACTCTTGGATGAATCTCATCAGGCCTCATCGACTTCCAGGGATCTAGCTGGAGTAGCCAATCCCGTACAATTTCCGAATTGATTGGGAGTTTATAATTCTCATAGCTATGGTTTTCTAACCCAGGGTTATGTGACCCCCAAGTCCCTCATTGGTGCAGCCCAGAAAACAATAATATCTTGGGCTGCATCCAGTGCAGCGTGGCCAGCAGGTTGAGAGAGGTTATTCTTCCCCTCTGCTCCACTCTGCTGAGACCCCACCTGCAGTGCTGCATCCAGCTCTGGGTTATCCAATACAAGAAAGACACGAACCCATTACAGTGTGTCCAGAGGAGGCCACAAAAATGACACCAGGGTTGGAACACCTCTGCTACGAAGAAAGACTGAGTTGAGGTTGTTCAGCCTGGAGAAGAGAAGGCTTCTCATGACCTTTCAATATGTAAAGGGAGTTTATTGGAAAGATGGAGAGAGACTTTTTGCCAAGGCCTGCAGAAACAGGACAAAGGGCATGGTTTTTAACTGAAAGACAGTAGGTTTAAACTGGATGCAAGGAAGAAATTTTTGTATGATGAGGGTGGTGAGACACTGGAACATATTGCCCAGAGGAGCTGTGGATGCCCCATCATTGCAAATGTTCAGTGTCGGGTTGAATGGGGCTTTGAGCAACCTGATCTAGTGAAAGATTTCCCTTGCCATGGTAGGGGGGCTGGACTAGATGATCTTTAAATGTCTCTTCAACATCAACTATTTTGTGATTCTATGATTCTGTGCTTGAGCTGTATGTGAAGGTGGATGAGCCATCACCACCCACCAACAGCCTGTTGTTTGGATTAATTTATGTGGAGACAATAACCCTCAAAGGATGTGTGGAAAATCGCGGTGCTGAACTTGAATTTCTTTTTTTCTGGGATTTTCTGACCACATCAATCTGCGAGGCTTGCCCTTCACAGTCTTCCTGTTCGTCAGCATCAAGGTTCTCACAGGGCCAAGTCATCACAGTGGGGGACTTAAGTCTTCACAGCCCCTTGTACTTCTTATTCAGGAACTCATCCTGAGGACTTATCAGGTGTTCACTTTTGTCACAGAATGGAGATGACAACCCATCTCTAAGCCTTCTTCCTGGGTAGGGCCTATGGGGCACTTTGTGTCAGAGGTACTTTCCCAGCCATGTCCCTGCTGCTGGCCTGTCACCTCCAGAGACAGAACTGACCTCACAGTCCCCTTCACAACCACATGCTTTTTACTGAAGTATGAGTTTCTGAGACACAACTGACCTCATAATACCATAGCCATCCATCAGCCTTCTTATGGCCCAGGACCTGAACAGATAGAAGTGTGCCTGTTTTATCAAATTGATCAAACCCTACTAACGATTTGAGTTGAGAAACATTCTTCCAAGGAACTTCTGTATTTATGCTGACATCTTTTATATCTCCTGACTCTTTTTAAATTTTCTTTTCTTTTTCCTCTCTGTATTCTTTCTTCAAAAACCTCTCAAAGGGAAAGAGTCATTGAATCACAAAATAACTCCAGTTTGAAGAGAGCCCAAATCATCTTTTCTCACTCTGCTGTTCAAGGCAGGGTGAATCACATGAGGTTGTCAAAGTGCTCCGCCTAGCTTTGCATCATCCACAAAGGTGCTGAAAGTGCACTCGTTAACATCATACAGTGGGAATATAAACGCATTCAACAGTCTTGGCCTGGGTTCTGGTCACTGAGGAATGCGACTAGTAACTGGTTGCATGGAGTATATTTTACTACAGGTGACACTTGATCTTGATGGTTCAGCCAATTTCCTACCCAATGTCCTCTTATTCAGCCCAGAGAGAACCAGTCTGGCTATAAGGACACCACAGGACATCACGTCTGAGGTCTTGCAGACCTCTATGTACATGACATTCCTTTCTCTCCCCAGCCTGTTTTGGTTTCAGCAATCCCTTTCCTGTCCTTCAACGGCCTGGAAATGGATGCAGAGGGACATGGCCCATCCCCTTCCCAGAGACAGAGTCAGGCTGATCAGCCTTATAATTCTCCCAGTTCTCATTCCTGCTCTTCCTGAAGATGGTTTTGATGTCTGCCTTTTCCAAGGACCCTAGAACCTCTTTCGTTGCTCTGGTGCTTTTGAGAGTACAACCCAGAATCAAGGGCAAGGGTGACATAGCAAACAGGAGCATTTGCAATGAACCTCTCCAAGGCAGCTGAGAAGAATCTTACTGGGCCAGTGAGGTTTTTTCCTGGAGTCACACACAGAAATGTCAGGGTTCTGTTGGGCATCCACATCTGGGCTGGCCTCGTGGACTCCCTATGTACCCAGGGATGTTCAGAGACAGACATTTCCCTTTTTCATACATAGGCAGGATTCATGGTGCCTCTGTGACCTGCTGTTGACACTCCCAACTGACTGGAGGTACTTCAGCCCTACAGTGTATCATCCTGCTCTGCACTGATCTGAGATTTCCCATTTCATGAAGAATGGACATGGGGATCTCAGTTCAAGGAAGCACATCCCAGTGCTGCATTCAGCCAGGTGCCCACAGATGTTACTCCCAACATAAAGTGACTTGAGACACTGTCTGTCCCACAGGCCTTCATGGAACCTCAAGGAATAGCTGATGACGTTTCTGCTCACTCCGGTTCATCTCACCTCAGATACGTGATGTGCATGTGTATATCTCACTTGTACAATGCTAACGTGGACTTGTGATCTACTCATTTCATGTCCCTCCATGGAGGGAAGAACAAACTCTGAGCTGGGCTAGGGGGCTGGAAATGGTGGTTGTGAGGGGCCAGTCTCTAATAATTGCTCTAGGGCAGCTTCTATGTGGTGTCCAGCACACACAGGCACACACCAGACCCTGCTCTGTTGGTCCTGCAGGTCTCTGTCAGGGGGCCTGGCTGTGAGAGGACACTGCTGTGTGCCCCAGCACTGCACACCCACACTGTTCAGCTGTACACTGCTGTTTGTATCTGTGGGCCACTTCCTTGGGCATGTTTTCCAGAAAAACTTCAGAAGAAGATCTAAACCTTCAGGTATTGCCCTGAGAAGATCAGCTTTCTTTATGGAAAGCCTGTTATGGAGTCCAGCTCTGTCACGCAAGTGCCCATTGCCTGTTCCTGCCTGTGGTCACAGGACTGCCACACAGCAGGACGGTGACCAAGCTGCCAGAGCACTCAGGACGTGCACCAACACAAGGGATCAGAAAGAGACTAGTTAAGTTCAAAGAGAACAGCTGGAGAAAGCCAAGCTCTGATGCTCCCTGAAAGTTCTGCCATGCTGGGATCTGTTCCCCTTCATCCACGTACACGGGAAATGTCCCTGCACCACCAAACAGCCCTTGAAGGAATGATTTCAGGGAAAAAAAATGCTGAAGGTTCTTTATTTTGCTTAAAAGCATAGGGACCATGGCTCCTCATTTAGGCAGCAACTCAGGAAAGAAAAGCAGACAGTGAACTAGAAGGGGTCATGTCATTGGTGCCTTCACCTGCAGGAAATTCTGCTGCAGCAGTGCAAAATTTGGTGCATTTCTGTTATCACTCTTTCAGCACAGAAAATCATAAATAAACAACTGTTTCCTAGGAGATGGTCAAAAAGTCCCTGTTACAGCCAGGAAAGCTCAACATGAGTTCTGGAGGGAGAGAATAAGTATATAGTAAGCAACAGGAAGATCCAGGAATCCCAAAGCCACTTCTGAAAAGCAAGTGGTTCTGACCATCAGTGACTCATCATGTGTAGGTGTGGGAGAGAGGGTAGGAGGGTGTCAGAGAGAAAGAAGGGAGTGGCTGATGGCTTTAGCCCTTGCACTCATTTGGGATCTGACCCTTTACCTTCCTTGCCTAGAAAAGAAACAGCTGCCATCTTCCACCTGTCCTCCACATAATGTGGAGAAAAGATATGAAGCAGGGATAATTTAAGGGCATTTGTCTTCCCAAGTAACTGTTACATGTGATATAGCCCTGCTTTCCTGGAGGTGGGCTGAACACATGCCTGCTGATGGGAAGCAGTGAATGAATTCCTTGGTTTGCTTTGTTTGCATGCACGGTTTTTGCTTTTCATATTAAAATACCTTTATCTCAACCCACAAGTTTTCTCACTTTTACCCTTCCAATTCTCTCCTTCATCCCACTGCGGGGGGGAGTGAGTGAGCAGCTGTGGTGTTTAGTTGCTGTCTGGTGTTAAACTATGACAAACAGAAATTCCAGAGCTCTCCGGGCCCCTGTTCCAGTACTGGACTGTTCATCAGGTGATTTCTGGTCTTTTATTCCTTATGTCAAGTTTGTCTACCATTACACAACGCAGTGCAAGACTCATAGCAACAGAAGATGACCTGCAGGTCTTTTGTCTTTTTTAAGCTAATTCCATGTGGGGAGACTGCAGGTAATCCATGGGGTCTAGCAAGGGGTTTCTCAGCCCTGAAGATGGTCATCTCTTCATCAATTGTGTCACCCTCTGGGGCCCATTGACTACTGGCCATGCTTTGACTATTTCCGTTTAATGTTACCTTGGTCAGACAGAGCTTGAAGTAGCTGTTGGCATTAAGCTATTTAGGGGCACTGAAGATGCTCTAGAGTACAAAGACAGCATGGTGGGGCATGAGATAACAGGAATGTCTAAGGAGACCTTTCCCCTTCTTGAGGAGGATGAAAGCCAGAGTGGACACATGGTTTTGTTTGAGCAAATATGGGATGCTTTGTTCAGGCAACCACGTACCTCAGTGGGACTTCTGGTACTATTTGGAACTATTTTACATACTCTGTAGTATCACTTTGTCCATAGGAGTCTCTTCAAGGCAATTCTCACTTCCTTATTTCTCAGGCTATAGATGAGAGGGTTAAACATGGGGGTCACAATTGTGTAAAACAGGGCAAGGTATTTGTCGATGTCTACAGAATTCCTTGACCGTCGCTTTAAGTAGACCACTGTGGCTGAGCCATAGAAGAGCGTCACCACTCCAAGGTGTGAAGAACAGGTGGAAAAGGCTTTGTATCTGCCCAGAACTGAAGGTATTTTTAGAATTGCCCTGATAATATTAATGTAAGAAAGAATTATTAAGGAGAAGGGAAGCATCACAAATACCACGATGATGGTGTACAGCATCACTTGGTTCCAGAAAGTGTCTGCACAGGCCAGTTCCAGCAGAGGAGGGACATCACAGAAAAAGTGATGAAGGTCATGGGATGCACAGAAGGGCAAAGTGAACACCTGGTAGGTCTGTCCTATTTGCACCGGTGCAACAACCACCCATGACCCCACCACCAGCCTGATGCAGAGACCTCTGCTCATCATGAGGGTATAGTGCAAGGGGTCACAGATGGCTACATAGCGGTCATAGGCCATGGCAGCCAGGATAAAGCATTCGATGCTGCCCAACAAAACCAGAAAATACAGCTGAGCAGCACAGCCAAGGAAGGAGATCCTGCCATCTGCCATCAGGAAACCCACCAGCATTTTTGGCAGAGTGACTGATGTGTAGCACATCTCTAGGATGGACAAGTTCCTCAGGAAGAAATACATGGGGCTGTGGAGGGTGGAATCCACTACTGTGATGAGTGCTATCAGGCCGTTCGCTGTGAGGACCATGAGGTAGATGGCCAGGAAAACTGTGAAGCACAGGCCCTGCAGGCTGGAGTGGTCAGAAAATCCCAAAAGAATGAATCCAGGTCCAGCGGTGTGATTCTCCAAGCCTTTTCCTGGGAGCATTTTGCCTACAAAGAGCAATCCAAACAACAGGCTCTTAGAAGATGCTGATGGCCTGTCCACCACCACATACCCTTCAAGCCCAGAGACAGACTCCAAACATCAGCATACATGTGACTGCAGGATTAGGTGACATTGACCAAGATACTCATAAATGTTTGGAAATCTAACATCATTTATTTGCTGCAGATGGGTTTGTAAAGAGAGGAAAGAACAGAATCTTTGAGCCAGAATGACACTTTTTCATCATATGCTTAAAAGAAACTCGACTTCCTTTTTTAGAGGTGATTTTATTAAATATATTAACTGGTGATGGATGAGAAAAATGGAAGAAAATTGATAAATACTAGCACCCTTAAGAACAGTCTTGCTTAAGAACCAGTCTTACATGGTGAAGAGTGAATCCCATCAGGAGTAAAACAGGCTTCTACCTGTCAATGAATCCAGTGACACTGATGCATCCATGCAACATTTTAACAAGACAGATAAGCAGTAGTTTATACATGAATCACAAGTTTTCAGGGTGCTAAAAGACTTCTTTGTGTAAGCCATAGAACTTCTTCATGCAGTTTTCAGTCACACAGAGAAGAAAGTGATTAAAAGTGGGTAATCTCCCTACGGCACCCAATTTTCCTTAACAGGTCAGGTTTTTATAACTTCTGAATGAACCCTGAATAATTCAGCATTCCTAAACTTGCTGCTCTGTCACTTGGATTTCTGACAGATTACAAATCCAGCTGAGGGCCCATTCACTATTGTCCCAACCCTGCAATGCTTCCCAGATTACTACAAGCCCTCACAGATGCAGAGCAATGGGGAACTGAGCCTTCCCTTCACATTCCCCACCGTCCCAGAGCACAAGAATGTCTTGCCAGGTACAGATGAAGGGTGTGAGCTACAAGCAAGCAGGACTGCAATAGCAAGTTGCTTCTTATGCAGAAGGGGCTCAGCTGAAATCTTTTTAGGAATCTCAGCTTGACATGAGGAAGGAATGTCCTCTTCCAGGCAGAGGACTGAGGCTGCTGGCTGTGTCTTTCCAGCTGTCACCATCTCCCTTTGAGAAGTCTTAAATTCCAATGTATTAATGATGAGAACAACAGATCAGAAAACATGATAAAAGTACTCAGGTTAGCTAAGTAAAAAACACAGGGTGGTTTTCTCAAGAGAAAAACCTGAATTCACAAAAAACCCGTGGTCCTAATAGTTCAGTTATTTTTTCAAGCTATTCTTGCTTTTTTCCTATGAGTTTTTTTTCTGTCTCATAGAGATGCCATTTAAAATTTCCAAGATAAAATTCGGGTTTGCATAAGGGAAAAGTCACAATGATAGTTTTTCAATATACCTATTTATTAATATAAATGTAAAGAAAAATAAAATACTTTTATTTTCTGAAAGAGCTGTAAGATACCACATTTATTTTAAATTAAGGCTTTAACTCAAAGCAACCATTTACCTTCAGATTATCTACATACCAACATTTTCTGCTTGTTTCAAAATGTCTTCAAACATACAGCCTATTCTTTTTAATTCTCAGTGCTTCACAAGATCAGAGGTAGAACACAGTTCAGGCTAGCTTTGCTCAAGGGAAGCTGACAGAGATCTTCTTATATTGTGATTAACCCATAGGCAGCACTTCTCAAAGCTGAAGGGAACACATTCCAGTGAGCCCAGCCAAGCTGGACAGATGCCTGCACCTGTTTCTGGCAGTGTCTGTGCTGCCAGACTATACCCACATTTCAGAGCCTGCCAGAAGGGATTTACCGTTGCCAGGAGCCGAGAAGCAGGAGAACACACCTCAGTCCATGATGCTGCAGGAGGCAGTGGTGACCTCTTTTTCTCTCCGTTGTTCCCCTGAAAACCACCTGGATTTGGTTTTCTGGGCACCTCTCTGTCACTCTTAGTTATAAGACAGTTGGTAAGCAGCCTCAGGAGAGAAGGCGGGGATGCTGGTGATGTCACATGGACACCCACAGCACCACAAACAGTTTTAGAAAGATTGTCAGAATCATGGGCGTTGGTGTGATGAGCAACAGCCAATATAACCATAGGTCTTTAAAAAGTAGAAAAACTGGGACATGAGGTTTAGTTGCTCAAAAGAAAAGTGTCAAACTTGTAGGAGGAAAAACAAAACAAAGGCAAGCAGGACAGTGGAAAAGAAACCAATTCTATCTGTGCTTAACTTCACTGTGCAGCAACAGAAAAGGCTTCTTGGTACCTCCCTGTCTCTGGGACACAACATGTGACTGTGCCCCACGTTATCCCCAAGACTGAGGTGGCCCTGAGAGGCTGAACTCCAATTGCTTGTGGTGCCTGCATGCTGGTTCACATCTAGGAAGGGCCTGAAGATGAAGACTGGATTTGAGACATGTACATTGGAAGGAAAAAAGGACCATGTCATGTCACTACACTGCAGGTCTCTGTATTTGTACAGAATAAATCGACCTCAATGCCTGTACTTGTCTGAATCGTTGACTGAGTCTGACCTAGACAGCTTTGGTGGCTTCATAGCCAATAGCACAAATAACCACTCCAGAGGAAAGTAACTCCTGCCATTGTGTGAGGTTAATGCTGTCCCTGATTTCTTGCTCTGAAACCCTCCATGTAACTCAACAGCTTCCAGTCTGTCCTTTGGGGTGACCTAACAAAGTCAGGATTAAGACAAGAAGATGATCTCCCAGCAAGACCAAAATACCCAATAATGAGAAAGGCCATGAAATGCTGTTTTTTGGACAAATCCAGGCACTGCAGGATGATTTTCTCCTGTCAGAGCTGTAGGAATGTAAACACAGAGAGTGACTGGGGCCAGTAGAGCTGCTCCAAGAGGTCATTGCACAAAAAATATCCCACCCACAGACTTACACGTCAAGGTAACTAAGTTCTTCATACAATCATCAAAGAAACAATGGACATAGTATATGAGAAATATAAAACAGGTCATCTGATCTATGAGTCTGATTTGGGTGACAGTGGTGCCCACAGCCTCCAGTTCATGAGGCAGCAGAGGGCAGCTGCTCATATGTCACGGTCCATTTGGTGGACTCGTGATAGTTCATTTACCTTGATCTCAAAGAGCAAAATTAAGGCAACCAAAATGCCAAGGGGCATCAATCAATCAAACAGTGTAATTTTATTATTTTGCCCATAAAGCGGCACATGATAGAGAAAGTGGAGAAAAAGGAAAGCAAAAAAAAAGGGGATTATGACTACCACCATGGGTCCAAAGGTGTGCCTATGGTCCCAGGTCCTGAACAGTGTACTGTCGGTCCTTTGTCGTGATCCATGATCCTTTGGTGGGGAGATCTCTCCAAGATTTGGTTAGGAACCATCTTTTATGTTCACCTCACACCTCCTCACTCCCATGGATTGAGGCAAATCTCTGCCTTTGTTTTGCAATCCAGACTTAACTGAGCAGGCCCCAAAAGTCCCCGCTTCGCTTGCCAAATCCTGAGTGCGCCTGTATCGCCTCACATTCAGGGGTCTCTTACTTGTCTGCTGGGTGACCTCAAGACCCTTTGTGAGCCTCTGTGCATGCTCCTCTTCATTGGCCTTAGTAACAGGGAGGAGGTGGGGCAGGTTTGGCTGAGGCAGCAGGTGAAATCCACCTTCTGGACAGCAGCTATTGTTACTTGTAGTCCCAGGTTGGAGACTACCTGTACCATGCAGCTCTTTCTCTCAGGTCATTTGTTTCTTGGCATCTCCCCAAGTCCCTGATGGTGATGTTGAGGCAAATACTGTTCTTCGGACTGACTCTTACATCAAGCCATCAGGCCTTGAACCAGCACTGATGAGATGATACCAGGGTGCTCATCTGTCCATCCCAGGTACCCCTCCCCCCGCCTTTTTTTTTCTCTAATGCTGCTACCACACTAATCATCACCTGATATGATACCACCGATGTTGTTACACGGGTGCTGCTGGCCTTGCAAGATGGTTTAAGATATGTTAGGTTACTTAGGATTTGGGTTCAGGTTTGATTTGGAGTTAGAGTTACGATTACAGTTGCTTTATGGTTAGACTTCAGGTTGGTGTTAGTGCTCATTTAGGGTTAGCGTTTGGGTTAGAGCTGAGTTTTATGATTACAGTTGGTGTAGGGCGACGATTGGGTAATGGTTAGGGTAAGGTTTAAAACTTTAGTTTGGGGTTAAGTGAGGAAGTATTTGTCTTCCAAGTTACCATGAATGTCCCCCTTCATCCTTCTTTTCCCCACCTTTGATTGTTGAGCATGATGTCATATGCTCTGTAAGATCCTTTGGTCAGTTGGTGTCAGCTGTCCCAGCTGTGACCTCTCCCGGCCTCTTGCCCACTCCCAGCCTACTTGCTGGCAGGGCAACGTGAGAGGCAGAAAAGGTCCTGACACTGTGCAGGCACTGTTCAGCAGTAGCTAAAACATCCCTGTGTCACCCACATTATTTTGGTCACAAATCCGAAGGATGGTACCATACAGCTGCTATGAAGAAAATTAACTCTACCCCAGCCAGGTCCTGCACGCTGAATCTTTCGTTTCTGGGCATTTCTGATAGCAGTTCTGTCTCATTTCCTGCCCATTGCAGACCAACCATCTGCAATACAAATGTGGGTGCCAAACTCCTCTGATAGGCTTGGATAAGTAGTTAGACCTCAAAGAGCCCAGCAGTCCCTCAGAAAGGTCCTCTCCTTCCCACGATGTTATTCCTCAACTGTTTTTTCTTTTAGGATCCATGAATGGTGAACAGAGAAACCTGGTCACCCTCTGAGGATGCAGGGAAGTTTGGGACTGGGGCATCTTAGGTGACCAAGGAGCATTAGCAGGGCTATGAAAGAAGCCAGACTGATTGTGGGGAATTCACAGGCATTGTCAAATCCCCAGAAAACCACAGATTTGTGGTTAAAGCAACAGCATCTGCTACCACCCCTCTCCATTCACACTGACCCCAGGAAGGTCACGGGGCAGCAGGTGGGGGAAAGAATCTCTTTTACCAGGCCCTGGGGGTCAGGGCTTGGACATTCTGATGCTAAACAAACATCAAGAACTTGCATGGCATCAGAGGCACCTGTATGTTTCATTTACCACCTGAAACCAGTGTTTCCAAGTTTTTGTTTAACCAGTCCCTGGGAATGGGCACCTCAGCTGGTCATTGCCTTCACAGCTTTGTCAGTGATGACCCTCAGTGGGGCTCCCAATGCCCTCAGAAAATTGAGGTTTGCTTCTGCCTTTCACTTCCTCACAGGCTTGTTCGTTCTTTCAGCATCTGTAGTTCAAGAACTCAGCACTAGAAGGCTCATGGACATGTAAAAGGCACTAAGAAGCCAAGTGTCTGTGCACAATTTTCCTTAAGGCTTCAGTCTTCAAGACTTATGTGGCTGATTAGAGAGAGGGAGATTTCAGGAGTGTAGCCAAACACAGAACATGGCTTCAGTAATAAAAAACAGTAAACCAGGTTTTCAAAGGGAAATTCCTCCAGCTTTTTTTTACTTTTCCTCTAACAGAACAAATGGTATCAGCCTTCTCCAGTTCACCTGCATCTGGAGTGTCTCCTTATGAGACACCTCCCCTTTTCCTTCTTCTTTCAGTTCTATCATCTGCCACCTGGGACTTGCATCATGCTTTCTTAAATCTAAGCTTTTCCCACTGAAGTCTGCAGCTACATGATTAAACTCATGTGCACCATTTCCCACCTGTTTCATTTGAAAAAAAAAAACAAAAAAAACAACAGCCATGCAGACTCACAGAAGGATGTTTCTTACTTGCTAAGAAGAAAGAAAGAAAAAAAAATAAGAAAACTAATAGTAAAGTAAAAAATAAGACACATTCCTCAGCTCGATATGAAGTCAAAATTGCTTCCATTGAAGTCTCCTTTCCAGAGTGGATAACTTCAGAGGATAACCTTCAGTGAGATAACTAGGAAAGGGAAGGTACAAACACGATTAAGGAGTTGTCTAAAGAGCCCTTCTGACAGACTACTGACAGACAGGGCAAACTTTAACTCCCTGAAACTCAGAGAAGCACCTGGACAGCTGAAAAAAGCTGGACAGACACTGGAAAATGTTTAAGTCCAGACAGTCAGCAGAACAGAAGCCTTTAGAAGTGGTAAGTCTGAGCAGGATCTGTGGAAACATGTGAAAAAGTGGTAAGAGTTACCACACAGTGTCCTGGGCAGACCAGTGTCATGGGTATAACAGGAACAAGCAGTATTTCTTCTCCTGAGTGTAGCACATGTGCTGCAAATGTCCATGTTGGCATCAAGGGAAAATATTGCCTGGGGAGGGAAAGTGTTCAATGCAGTTCAGCTGACCAAAAATGTGCTCATATTTTCTTTAGAAGTGGAGAACAGTTCCTCAGCTCTGCAGGCAGGGCACAGCTGTGCTTGATCATTCAGGCAAGGAAGGTGCTCACCATGCTGGGCAGCTGGAGGTGAGTTTCTTCAGTTTATGCACAATCTCTGCAAGGAATGGGATTCATCCTGCCTAGTGTTAATGGTGTCAAGATTTTGATTGCAGGGTGACAAGAAAATTGTGGCAGATGTATTGTTAGCCCACTCTTCCCTGCCTCTCCCCCGTCAGTATACCATTGTTATGTCTACCAAAACATGTATCTGGCTTTTCAGGAAAATGCAGCTAATATGAAGGCTTCAGCTGACAGGCAAATTCACTAAAAGAGAAACTTGTTTTTAACAAAACCAGGACACCAGGTCTTTCTCTTTTCCTTTGCAATATCAGCAGAGTATGCACATCTCACCATCATGTCCTACGACCGCTACGTTGCCATCTGCAAACCGCTGCACTATGGGGCCCTCCTGGGCAGCAGAGCTTGTGTTCACATGGCAGCAGCTGCCTGGGCCAGGGTTTCTCAATGCTCTGCTGCGCATGGCCAATACATTTTCACTGCCACTCTGCAAGGGCAATGCCGTGGACAAGTTCTTCTGTGAAATCCCCCTAATACTCAAGCTCTGCTACTCAGACTCCTACCACAGGGAACTGGCCTTCTTGCTTTTAGTGCTTTTCTATTTTGGGGATGTTTTGTTTTCATTGTGCTGTCCTACATGCAGATCTTCAGGGCCATGCTGAGGATCCCCTATGAGCAGGGACGGCACAAAGCCTTTTCTACATGTCTCCCTCACCTGGCCGTGGTCTCCCTGTTTGTCAGCACTGGTGCATTTGCCTACCTGAAGCCCCGCTCCATCTCCTCTCCATCCCTGGATTTGATGATTGCAGTTCTGTAGTCAGTGGTACCTCCAACACTGAACCCCCTCATTTACAGCATGAAGAACCAGGAGCCCAAGGATGCTCTAAGGAAGCTGATGACTGGATGTTTTCAGCAGCCATAGGCTGCCTAATTCCCTCTGAAAATTGCTCCCAGTGTATGTCTTGACAAGCCAAGTCTGTCTTTCCTTGATTACATTTTTTTTCTTTTTCCACTTGCACTGTTGATGTCTTCAAAGAAATGTCACTATTCATCTCCTCCTGCTTCATTATCCACCCATCTTCTTTGACCCAGAGACTTTGTGTAAACTGGTAGTCTCTCACTGAATTTAAGTTAAATAAATGAATCTACAGCAATATTTTTATTTTTTTTTTTTCCCTGAGATCCATACTTACTCCATGAGAGATAAATGGGAAATGAAAACACCTTCCTGGCAGCACCAGCTCTGGGAAGGCTGCTGGGTGCCTGGAGCAGTAAGAGCTCTTGAGGACCTCAAGGGCCAGGGGTTTTCTGTTGTGGGATCACATGGAGGGGCTGCGGACTTCTCAGGATCTGCTGGAGAGGAGAGCAAAGGACATAGGTGCCTCCTTTCCTATTGCTGTGCATGTTCACCCACCTCTGGGGTGACCCCTCTCTGACCCCCAGGAGCTGCTGTGCCCTTCAGAGGGGCAGAGTCTGTGGGGTGACTGCCCAGAACACCTGCAATGGGCACTGGTGTGGGACCAGCCCAAACTGGGCTTTGTTGGGCAGAGGGCATTGGGGGTGGAGACAGGGCAGGGGAGGTGGGAGAGACTCGAGGGAGCTTGGATGGGCTGGAAAGTACCTGGGAGAGAAAAACATCAGCCTGTATCTCGTGCTGCATGGCCATGCAGGGTGAAGACTCACACTAGGGGTTGTGGTGCAGAGCCAGGGCTTGTGGAAAGGATCAAAGACATGCAGGTGCAGGAGAGAGGAGGCTGCTCTGTGACCTTGGTGGCTTGGACAGACCAGGAAGGTGGCCCAGGGCCTTTGTCACCCCAGCCACTGGCCATCTCTCATGGGCCATGTCCAGCACTGGGCGCTCAGCCCAGGATTACAGGTGAGGTTCTCTGTGAGGCCACGTCCATCCTGCTGCTGGGCTCAGGGCCTGTCTCAGGGAATGGCCAGCCCTGCCCAGCCTCTCTCCTGGCCCGGACCCTGGCAGAGCCTGGGGCTGGGCTGTCTGTGACCCCACAGCTGACATGGCCTCTCCAGCAGCTTGGAGAGGAAGCACAACAGGAGAGCAATGGGGTGACAAAGCACCAAGGACTGATGTGGGCATCACACTGGGAGACCGTTCCCCACCCTGAATGCACCCTGTCCTGTGATGAGCCTGCACCGTGGGGCTGTGGGACCATCTGTGGGGCAGCAGGGCTGGGCTGTCACAGCACAAGGTGCAGACAAGGGCAACAAAGCAGCTGTCAGAGGTGACAGCAAGAACAGGTACAGGCAAGGAGTTCATGTGCATCGCTTTTGCTGAGCAGGGATAATATTGGGAAAGGCAAAGCTCACCTGGAGTTGGTGACTGCAAGAAAAGTCAAGATCAAAACCAAGAACTTCAATGGCTGAGTCAGGGACGATGGTTGAACAAGGGAAATGTGGGGCTGCTGCTGGGTGGGGAGGGGATTTTAATAACTGAAGACACTGACACTAGTGCTGAGGGACTCAATGATTTCTGTGCCTGGGTCTGTACTGAAACACCCTACCAGGCCTCTGTGCTCGATGAACGGGTTCAAGGAGGAGAAAAACACATCTTGGCAGGAACCTCAGGAAACCCCAGCAGGACAACCTCAGTGTCTGCCCCTGCAGGGGACTCACCTGGCAATGGCACAGGCTGGGGCTGCCTGGCTGGGAGCAGCTGTGGGAAAGGTCTGGGTGGGCAGGGAGCTGGACAGGGGGCAGCAAGGGAGGCCACCAGAATGCTGTGCTCTGTGACCAGGAACATGGCCAGGAGATCGAGGGAAGGGAATCTCTGGAATACTCCATCCAGATTTCAGATAGATGCCCCGGGAACACCTGCTCAGCCTCCACCTGCAGCTTGCAAGGTGGTCTGGTCTCCCCCAGGTCCTTTGTGGTAGATGCCAATCCCAGACCAGCACCTCAGGGACACTGGGGCCCCTAAAAGTGACACTGGCTCTTTGGCTCTTTATGGTCAGACAAATAATGTCTGTCTGGAAAGGCGCACAATTTTACATTTTTGGTTTACATTTCAAAAAAAGAGACAATCACATTTTCATCAACTGGATAATCTGAGTACTTTTTAAAACTGGCAGTGTATTCCCACCATGACAGAATGGGTATTTCCAGTCTGGACTAATGGCAAGAGAAGAAATATTGATCTTCCCCTGTACGTCAATTACCAATACCTATCGTTTCATTTCCCTCACCATTCAGGAGTTTCTGCCTCTATTGATTAAATGTCCATGTCTAAGGACACCTTTCAGCACTGTGTCTGGACATACACCTTTCCCAGGGCTCTCAGTTTCCCTTCTCAGCTTGCTCTTTGATCATTCATATTCCTCACTGCTGGCTGGTTTCTGCTTTGAGCTTCAGGGAATCAGAAACTCCATTTTTCAGAAGTCTGGTGAAGACATTACTCAGCATTTTAATTGTGTTTATACCTATCCTTTCCTATTTCTTTGTCTAAACCAGTTTTTGTACAGATGACCCTTGTGGACAATGGGCTTCATTATATCCTTAGACATACAGTTGAGGAAAGTGTTTCACTGCTTATTAAATTGTGTAGTGGTTGTGTTTTGTTTGTTGGCCTTTCAGTGCCTGTCTCTAAGGAGAGCAGGTGGGAGCTGCTGTACAGGAGCTGCACCATCTACCTGCAGACCTCAGTGAAGAAGTCTGATGTGAGGATAAGTGATGTAAGTCCCAGGTGGCCAATGAGGGAGCTCATGGGATTTGGGGGATCAGAAGTGAGGTTGTCCATACAGTATCTGACCTCAAGGGTCTGCTTCTTCTGCCTGTCCAAATGTCGTTAGGAGACCCTGTGGATCAATGTCCATTGTAGAATGCTGCTATCACTTCTTCTATAAAATCAAAATTGATAAAATATACCATTGAAATAAAAAGAACTCCTTTATGAAATTTTCATCATGAAGTATCCCACTGAAACCTCTCCAATTATTTGTACAAGTCTTGAAGACTTGAAGAAAATCACAGGAAGAGATATGGCTCATTAGGGCTTTTTGTATTTTAATAAGCCCCATGGTGTATTTGGTGCTGAGTCCATGAACCTCAGGTACCAAGAACAGACTGAAGAATCTTCACAAGAAGCCCCAAGTCAGGAGCAAACTCCAAAGTACCTTGAAGCATTAATGGGTCCCACTGAGAGTCATTACTGAAAAGCCTCCCCAAGGACTCGTTAGAGCAGATAATCAGAGGCTGTGATTGCATCAGGTAAAGCCAAAGTGCAGCAGCTCTGATGCTGAGAAAACCCTTGGTTTGTTTGATGAAAGAGGATGGTCAAACCTTGACCCCCTGCCCATAGGAAGGGAGATCCTGTTCCTCACGTGTGTCTCAGGGCTCTTGCTGGGAATGTGGGGATTGAGATGCCAGGTGAAGGACGATGGTGTGACACCTCCATGTCTCTGCTAGGGCATGCAAGTGGGCAATGAGGCCCCATGGCCATGATGACAATGTGTTTCCTCTTAGGGCTCAGTGGCAGTGACATCAGCCACAGCCAAGGGGACAAAGACCTTGGGTCTTTCAGGGACATTCAGCCTCACCCTTGGTCATCTCCACTGCAGGTCATTCTACACTGTCCCAGGCCTGTGGCTGTTTCCCCACAGGCTGCAGACACCCATGCACTTCCCCACATTGTTCTCACCTCAGTACATCTCCACCTGTGCTGCTGTCTCTCCATCCTTACCAGCTGTTCCTTGAAACACAAAGTCATGGCTGATCCAGACTCCCTCTGAATGACCACAGCACTGTGCTCAGAATGACATTTCTTTATCCTGAGTCCACTCTGGACCTCCAGAGCTACAGTTTCTGGTGGTTTTCCTTTCTCATGCTGTTTCCCACTACCAAAAAAAAAAAAAAAACCACACCATATTGGAAAGTGATTTTCAAAATTTCTCAAGCTACTGCTAGTCTTTCTTGTCATGGTTTTACCACAGCCACCATCTAAGACCATAATAGCTGCTCACACTCTACTCCCAGCCCCACCAAGCGGGATAAGGGAGGGAACTGAAAGGGTAAGGAGAAACTTGTGGGTTTAGAAAAAAAATAATAAGAGAATAAAAATAATACAAATAATAATACACCACTACTAAAAATGTACTGATACTAAAATATACATAAAATATATGATACCCAGTGCAGTCCCCCACGTAATTCCAGTTGTGCCGAATGGCCAGCACAAAAAAGGGAATGCCCTGGTCCCAAACAGCTGATTCCAGCAAGAGAAAACAAAAATGTAAATGCAGAAAAGCCCAAGGGCCAACTGAAAAACAATTAAACATCATAAAACTGAACTAAAATCAAAATCTCAATGGAATGGAACTTCCAAACAGAACTAACCAAATTAGCCAGAAAACTTGAACTATCTAGCTGGAAAAGGCATCTTCAGCTTTATATCGAGCATGGCACTAATGGTAGAGAATAGCTCATTGATTGACCTGGATGTCAATCAAGGTGCTGTCCTGTCTGTGCTCCCTCCTATAATTTATACCTGCAGCTGGACACCAAAAAAGTCATTGGTTTCACTGACAACAGCCAAGGTAAATTAAATAGAGATAGACAGATAGATAGACAGATAGATAGATGTAGTTTAAATTAAGAAAATATACTGAGTGCAATCTCTCATGTAACTCCAGTCACACAGAACAGACAGTCCTGGAGAAGGGAGCACCGCAGTCCCAAACAGCCAATCCCAGCAAGAAAGAGCAAAAAGACAAATGGCAGAAAGGCCCAAGGGCCAACTGCAAAATGGCAGAACAGCAAAAGGCCAAGCTAACATTGAACTCCCGACAGAATGAAAATTCCGAATGGAACTAACCAAACTAGCTAGAAAACCCAAAGTAATGGATGTATCAACATATAAAAGCTGGCTCCAGCTTTATACCGAGCATGACACTAATCATAGTGAATATTTCATTGATCAGTCTGCATGTCAATCTAGGTGCTGTCCTGTCTGTGCCCCCTCCTACTCATGTGCACCAGCATCTGGATGAACAAAGAAGTCCTTGGTTTCCCTGACAACAGTCGAGATATCAGTGAGTTCCGACAGTCCTTTCACACCAAATGGCAAACACTGTAAAGCTGCTAAAAGAAAAAATTAACTCTGTCCCAGGGAAGAAGGAGTGTTATCTCATTGTTCTCATGGTAAATCTAAACAAAAGACTGTACTAGCTATGGAGGAGAAGAGACTCAAAATGCATGAAGAAAATTGACTAAATTTCAGTAAAACCAACATGTTTCCTCAGTCTCCACTTCAACAGGCTAAAGAAGTTAGGGTCTCTCAACATCTCCACATATGACCCAGACTTTCATTGGCCACGTGACAGCTCCTTCACATTCCTCCAGAATGGGGAGCCTCACTCTGGAACATGACACTCCAGATGTGACCACACGAGTGCTGAGTCAAGACAAACAATAGGTGTCCTTGTCTGGTTAGCCACACACCTCCCAGTGCAGCCCAATAAGCTCATGGTCATATTCCTGCTTAGTACCACTGAGAACTGACTGAAGAGCCAGGCTCAGAGGGTTGTGACCAGTGGCACAAAGCCCAGCAGGAGGTACAATGAGGAGCACTGAAGGACACCATATCCCTACCCAATATCTCCTTCCAACAGGTGTCTCTTGGGTCCCTGGAAACATCACAGTGATAAGGAGGAGGGCATTGCCTGTACAGGATGAAGGAGATGGGGTCTGGAATGAGGGTCCTGGGGCAGTTTCTCCTAGGTGTTCATGCAGCAACAAGCTGGGCTGGATATTTGGACAGAGGGAGGCATCCTGAGGGTCCCCCAAGGGCATGAGGAAGGTCTGCAGTTTCCTAAGTACTGGTGGGGACCACAGAGGCTGCCAGCCCTACAGAGGAGCCAGAAGAGGCCTTATCCTTCCTGTGGTCACAGCTGGAACCCAGTTCTCCAGCTCAGACCGGCTAAAGAGCCTTGCCTAGGGGAGATTTTTGGGGTAAGGGTGACATAAGGGGTAGGGAAGGTTGTCTTAAGGACATGTGCTGGGCATCAGTACTGAAGTGCCAGCGTAAAATGATGTGACTTCTGGATCAATACTTCCTTCAGTGAAGACACAGGCTCCCAGACTTGCTTTCCATACCACCCATCAGTAGGGACAATGGCACTGAGAGGTGGCAAGTGGTGAGCAGCCAGTTCCCTGTCCTGGTGAAGCACCAGGACAGCAAAGACTTCTGGCTCTGCACCCTAAACTCTGGGTATTATCTTGGGGCAGCTGAACACCAGCATTTTTCTCTCCAAGGCAATTTCCAGCCCAGGTCAGCTCCTTTCTGATCTCCCCCCGTCCCTTCTCTGATCTGGTCTGGTGTTCCTGATCCTTCACCTGTGCTCCCCACAGGGTCCCAACCTGGCAGTGATGCTCTGCAGAGCAAGTTGGCTGCAGGACCATAGGTGACACTGGCTGTGCTGATCAGTGATAGAGGCAGATGCAACTGGATGGGCCGCACTGACACTGAGCTCTTTCCCAGGGGTCTAAAGCTGTGGAAAGGGCTCAGAGCATTTCTCATGACTTGGGGTGTTCTCCATTGCCCACACTGGGATTTTGCTGAAGGAGATGTTAATCATCCTCCAGTCTCCATTGCACAATCTTGCTGGGTCCCCACGGCCTCCTCTGGGATAGCAGAGACCTTGTGGATACTGTCCTGGTTTTAGCTGAGATAGAGTTAATTTTCTTTCTAGTAGCTGTGTTTTGGATTTAGTATGAGAAAAATGTTGATAATACACTGATGTTTTGGTTGTTGCCAGATGTTAAAAGACTTTTCACCTTCCTATACTCTGCCAGATGCAGAAGAATTTGGGAAGGAGCAAAGCTGACCCAAGCTGTATATAAAATGAAGTTGTATGGGGCTCAAATACCACTACTTGGAAACAATTGGTGTTATGGACAGTAAGTGATTTCATTTTGCATCACTTTTTGGAATATTCCATTATTATTATTATTATTATCATCATCAACGACATCATCATCATCATCTCTTCCTTTGCTGTTCTACCAAACTGCTCTTATCTCAATCCATGAGTTTTTTTCCTTTCCCCCATCTCTCCCCCACCCCACCTGGGGAGGCGGAGTGAGTGAGTGATTGCGTGGTCCTAGCTGATGGCTGGGATTAAACCACAACAATCCTTTTTGGTGCCCAACATGGTGCAAGAAGAATTTGAGATAATAACTGATTGAGCAGATCATATTAAAGGATTTATATCTTTTAATAGTTGTGGGTCATAATATTGATTCATCTGGTTTTGATATTTGTTTATTTGATCTGAACTCTGCTCCTGTTTTTGTGGTACAAGTTAAAAATGGGTGCTCATGTTTGCACCTTGCTGTGTGCTGCAATGATTATTGATGTTTTGCCTGGGAAATTTGTTATTAGAACACTGACCTCGAGTTTAATCTGGTATTTGAGCTTTGTAATGAAGACATTAGTGTTCTTTGGCCACAATCGTGTGGAGATAATTGTAATTACACCTCTTCTTCCAATAATTTTTTTTTTATGGAGGAAATACAAAATAGCACCTTTGCTGCCTTCTTCTGTGATGTTTCCTCCTTCTTTACAATAACTTATCAGTAGTACAGTGAACAGCCTTGGGTAGTTAAAACACTTCTATTAGTGTTTCTTGAGAGTATTGTTTCTGTTTTGTCAAAGATTAGCAAGTAATTTGAGAATATCATGCAGATATCTGCCCCAAGGCTGAGAGTATAGCATCAGCAAATACCTAGGACCATGTGTGCCTCAGGTGCTTTGGAACTCCACCCCTGAACAAGGGCAGAATCTTAAAAAATTGTAAGATATTTGGAAGAAGTGTGGTGTCACCCTGGCAATTTCGGGGATACACAGATCCCTGCAATGTGCTGGAGCCTGGCCCATGACTACCAAGCCCTGTTCAACACTGACCAGTACTCCCAAGGGGAAGAGATGATGTCCCATCCTCAACAGATGGGATGAGGGATTGTAGAGCGAGATAAAGGACCAAGCAAAACAAGTCGATTCAATGTGAATCACGCTAAGCCATTTATTACAGAAACAAGTCTCCTTATATACGTAACTATATTCTAATCACGCGTCCACGCTCCAAGTATGGATTTGTTAAATGAGTATCGTGGGCTGTCCGTGCGCTGGAGTCTCACTGATGATACGTCCGATGATTCACGCCACGCCAGGACCCCGGTGATTGTGGAACGCCCCTCTTTCTCACAGCAGACTCTGTTCTCGAAGTGGCCTTGAGATACCTTTGAGCCTGACTAATTCAGCAACAAATCTTTATCTATCAAGACCCACCCACACTTCCCCCTTTCTTTTCCTGAATTAGTCAGGCCCCTTAAACTGCACGGTGCATCATTTTTGAAGTATACTGCAACATATAACACGTGATTAACAACGTAATTACGATTACATATAATGCAGTTAAACCTTACTTAATAAGATCAAACAACTACCTGCCTATTCTTAAAACCTTAATTCTACTATGACAACCTTATTAACACACTATTTTAATAGATTCAAAATAACCAGACAAGTTAATACAATATATTCTCTTAAATTCCTAAAAGATTTATAACTGCGCAGTTTATAGGGTAACTTACTTAATATCATCAGCATATACTAATAATTGAATTAATATCTTAAAAGTTATCTTAACCTATTTAAAAGATCAATAGCTTAACCTTAATATCCCTTCTAAAACTTTATCAGTTGCTGAACTTAGATTACTATGATAGAGATATCTCATAATTTTACCTTATCTATGCATTGACTATCTAATCATAATATCACCCTTTTGGATCTCCTGCTGATTGTTCAAATTGCCATTCTCCACAGAAGGCACACCACCTGCTTGCTAATAGGTTTCTAGACCACCAGGTCTGCGAGCATCTGTAACACTGAATTAGGATCCATGGTTTACATCTGAAACAGTCCTCACAACTTATCTCCCTCCTGTCCATCTGCATCCATTGAATCTTTGTTGAATCCACTTCAATCCTTGGCCTGTAATGACACAAACATAACCTTTTCCCCAGGTTATCAATTGATGTGGCCTTTTTAATTGACTAGTGATTTGACCATAACTAATGTAGGTTCTTTCTGATTTAGCATGGTTTTGGGTCATACTTGCAAAGCATTTCATCACATACAATGCTTTTGACAATTGGTTTTGTGGTGCTTCCCCTACTTCCCCCCTTTTTTTTTTAAAAAACAAACAAACAAAAACTTCAGAACCAGATATGTGCGTTGGACCTTGACTACGTACTCAGAATCACAAATCAAATTTAGAGGTTCCTCCTTAAAAAGCTCTAAGTAATTTAAAGCTGTGCCAAGTTCTGCTAATTGGGTTGAACCTTCAATAATTTTTACAGAATGACGCCAATTGTTATCTCCACACCAAACCACTACAGCTTTATGAGACTGCCCAGAACCATCAACAAAAACTTTGCAAGTATGTAGGATCAGACCAAATACAAGTATGGCCTATGACTTGATGTTAAAGGCTTGCAGGTTCTGCAGCAATTTACATTTAGGCGTGTCAAAAGCTGTGCTGTTAAGAAAACCAGCTAGTGCGATTTATAAAGACATAGATTACAAATAAAAAAAAATCAGAATTAAATTTCACAAGTGGTACATATATGACAAAAGGATCATGGTCTATTAAGACTTAAATTCATTCCCTGCATTTTCTTGATCAGAGTGACAATTGGTATATAACAGTTGGTATATCAGTTTGCTAGCAACCTCATCATACTGTCCCACAATAGCCACAGGTTGTTTCTATGTTGTAGCCATAAACAGACAAATCTGCAAGTTCAATCGAATGCAGCCAGCCTGTAAGGTTGTCATAAATTCGTTCCTCAAAGTTTCTAACTCCATTTTGGCTGTCATATTTATTGGATATTGTTTTCCCTTACCAGATCGAAGTCCTGTTTCAGATCTATCAGTGTAGTGTTTGCTTTATCGAAACATTGGCTGTTAATAGTAGTAGAAATACAGCATTTGAAATTTCCTTGGAGATTTCTCACTTGCAGCAGCAGATCTGCACCATCCGAGCAGCTTCTTGTAGGCCATGCAACTAAACAGAATTCTCAGAAAATGTTATTTGAGCTTACAATTTACTTAGCAAATCTCAACTTAAGAGAGGTATAGGACTTTCTGGCAAATATAAGAATTCATGTATTAAAACTTTGTTTCAAATTTGGTATTCCACTGGTCACAAAAAACGGCCTTTCTTTCGTTCTCTCCCATGACCTCAAAAACTAGCATGATGAGTTTACTGAGAAGTCACTTACAACTAATTACCACAGAATAAGTCTATTAAAAAAATTTTTGGTTTAATTTTCCAGTTTCATTAGAACTATGGATCCACTGGCGATGCCTTAAATTTCACCCTCAGACTCCTTCATGCAGTATTACAGCTCTCTAGCAGTAACATTGCTTGGGGGAGGGGCACGAGGGGGAATAAAACTTCCCTCTCGCCCCCATTTGAGATGGCAAGACGTACAGCCCAGTATGAAAACACATCAGTTTGAATTCCACATCAAAACAATCTGGCTCCACTCCACACTCAAACCAGTACCGGTCTGACCCAGAGAAGCACTGAACACTGTGACCCCCCAAAGCTGACCAGTGTGAAAAGACTGACTTCAGCAAGGAGGTAAAATTATGAGCTCTTTTTCCCAAATGTGCCAAAACCTAGGAAACAAGACAGAAGCAAAAATAAACACCAACAACCCCTGATTCAAAGCCAAAAAACAACACAGTGCCACAACAAAAATGGATGACAATACTTCAGGGAAAAAAAAGGACAGAGCGGGGGGAGTAAAGCCCCCCTTTCTCCGCTTAGCAGCGGGAAAACAGGTTTCTCCATTTTTTTTTTTCGTTCTCTTCTTCCTGCAGTTCAGATATAGCCAAGGTCACGCAGCTGGTACGAGGTGGGAGGCTCTGGTAAACTCCTCAGTTACAATGAGCTGCACATAGGCCTGGAATATTTTGCTGTTTTGTTTTCCCATTTCATTCCAACCATAATACACTTTAAATGCAATTTCAAGTAGCTCAGCAATAGTTACATTCCTTAGCTCTGTTTACCTGTTACAATTTAGAGATGTCAAAAAACAGTATAAACCAGTATAATAAACATAAATCCATTATTCTATTTTCCTAAATCTAAATCAGTTAATACTCTAGCAACTTTTAAATACAACCTCTTCCAAATTCACAGCTATCATAGCATTTTAACAATTTAAATGCTTTTCTAACAATATAAGCAATTACTCTAATGTGTAAGGATGCATCCTAAGGGGGAGCAAGGTGGAATTTTAGCAGTGGAACCGGTTCCCATTTTGTAATTATCTCCCCAAACAAGATTCTTTTGGTACCAAATATGAATATACAAACTAAAATACTGAGCTCAGATATGAAAACCATATACCAAGTTCAAATATGCAGATGGATCACAGTTACACCAATTTAAGAAAACATCTCAATTTTTTATATTGCACCTTTGGGCCGCTCACTGCTCAGCCAGGTGGAGGTACCTCTGGGTCTCCCTGACAAAAAAGGTCAGTTGCGCGCTGAAACCCATCCACATCCACCGACCCGGACTGAGCAAGGCCTTCTTTTGTTTTGTTTTGTTCTGTTTTTGTTTTAGTGTCTCATCTGGTGCGCTACAGCTGCCATTCCAAAACCAGGATTCTTTACATGATGTGCATACGGAAAAACCAAATCCAGCACACCGAGAGGAGACACAGCCTGTCACAGAGTTGCGCAAGTCTGAATGCTGGAATAAAGCTAGCATGCTAGAGAAAAAAAAAATAACAGCTACTACATGCAAAATTTTACCATCACATTCACGCAGTAAAGAACTAAATTACTCATGATCTTCTGAATTATCACAAAATGCACATTTTGAGTCAACGGATTCTCATTATTTAACAGACTGTGAACTTATCGTACCATATAGCACAGACCTACCAAAATTGCAACATACTTAAACAGATACCCACAAAGAAAACAGGTTAATAAGGAAAGCATCTTGCAGACTTTAACAAGTTTTCTGTGACCTGTGTGTTATCAGTTAACTCTCAGCTTGTTGAAGTTCAAAGCACCCCGCCTGTAAAATTGTCTGAAATGATTTAATGATCTCTTGTAGGGATTTATTTTGTCCTGATCTTCTCGCCCTAAAAACGACATTAATCGCAACAAGATTCTATTGTCCGGACACTTTTCTCAATCATTTAACTTATACCGCAGCCACCATTAATTACAATATTTTACAAGATCTTCCTTCCTTATAATTCCGAGTGCTTTCCTAAGTTTTAAAACACCTCCAAATACTGATTTTTTAGGAACACAACTGAAAACAATTATTCCTGACCCCATCTTGCAACTAAAAACCTTGAGAAGGGGGGGGAGGGAGGGGGAGGAAGGCACAGGGCTGTTTGCAGCGAGAATGGGAAAAGTGGAAGAAGGTTTTACAGCGCACTTAAAAACAACTAGTAAAACAATTAACTCACATTCCTGACAAGCTGCTTGATTTTCAGAGAGGCAATACACAGGAGCACATAATATGTACTGGAAAACTTGCAAATAACACATTGATAGCAAACATTAGCATTATCTACTGCTAATCTCAACACTAGTGCTTCCTTAGCTTCTAAGTTTTCGGCCTGCTTACTGATGGCGTCTTGAAGATGGTCAATAAATTGCATGTAATTCTCATTGGGATCCTGATTAATAGTTGCAAGTGATTTGGCACCTCTCTTATAGCTTGATGTGCAAGATCTGTTGACTGCCTCAGGATTTCAGAAACTTATCGTGTCTGTAGTTGCGGTGTGTCGATTAGTGTCTCTTCCAGGAGTTGTGGGACACCTGCCCCCCTCGACGAATCCCCATTGTTCTGTCCTAAATGATCTATAGCTGTTACATTTCACACAGTTCTTTTGACAAATTATCTGACTCCAATTCCTTGGACTGCTTGGTCTCCTTAGGGTCGTGTGATGGTATGGGAGGCCATCCACTCGGTAATTTTCCTCCCCCGGCCCAGATTGCTGAATCAGTGCCGCTGGCACAACAGGGGATGGAGTGGGGAGGGGGTCAAAAGACACGATCCGGGTAAAATTCACAGTCATTTTTAGGTTTGTTATCAGGCTGCAATGCTGGAAAAATTCTGGCAATAGTAGCCCGCTCAGCCTTAAAGTCTTTTAAGGTGGAAATTTTAAGCTTCCCTTTAGTCGCTAGTGATTTAGTTTCTTTATCATCTCCATTGCTGACCCTATTCCATAATTTCTGCCTTTTATCATCCCAAAGTTAACGTTTAAAAGCCTTCTCATTTTCTTCTGGGTAGCCTTTAATTCTATACTGAATTAATAGTCCACATATGTTACTTTCTTCTTATTTAAGTCCTCTCATAGAGAGAATAGGCAGGAGGAGTTTAACTACGGCTTCTTCCTCAAAGGATTTATTTTGCCCCATAACTTCACTCTTCCCTCCTCCCGCTCCCAGCCGCTCACCCTTTTACGGTGACTTCTTCAACAACGCGGAACGTCCGTACGCCTCCGCCCGGTTCTCAGTCCAGCTGATCCACCTCCGGCTGGGCCGCTCTAGGCTTTTCCCCAACTTCAGTGGTACGCCGATCAGAGTATCACGTCGGGGTCACCAGATGTAGAGCGAGATAAAGGACCAAGCAAAACAAGTCGATTCAATGTGAATCACGCTAAGCCATTTATTACAGAAACAAGTCTCCTTATATACGTAACTATATTCTAATCACGCGTCCACGCTCCAAGCATGGATTCGTTAAATGAGTATCATGGGCTGTCCGTGCGCTAGAGTCTCACTGATGATACGTCCGATGATTCACGCCACGCCAGGACCCCGGTGATTGTGGAACGCCCCTCTTTCTCACAGCAGACTCTGTTCTCGAAGTGGCCTTGAGATACCTTTGAGCCTGACTAATTCAGCAACAAATCTTTATCTATCAAGACCCATCCACAAGGGATGAGTTAATTCTGAACATGACATGCAACCTACTGCAACAGATGAGATCAGGTGTGAATTAACTCTGGGTATTTCTGTGCGGTAATGTCAAGTGAATGACAATCACTCCAGAGGTCCAATTCAATTATGAATTTACTAAAAGCACTTGGTGGAGTACAAATGACAGCGATTAGTGACTTGGCAAAAGTATGTTATAATATCACAAAACTTGTCAATACATTGACAGCAAAAACCCTTCTAAAAATAGTGGACTGACGACAATTAGTAACTGTAATGCAAAGCTTAACAAGACTTTAGCAGTAGAACTTAGAATGATATTACCTTAATTTGTTCAAGAAAAACAAAGAGAGAGGGAAAACTAAGATATCAGTGAGAGAGAGAGGGAGAGTAAGATATCACCCATCCACAGGTCTATTGACCCTGTAATGTCTTCTAGGGGGGTGGACACATTGAAGATTTTGGTACATGCCACCGCCTTGTATCACACGTGAGGTGTTTTTATAACCCAGTTCATTTACATGCAAGATAGGAGAGGACGGTTCATCTCCTCCTTCTGTTTGCTCTTCATGCTAATTAGGAAGACTCTTCTGGAAATAGGTCTGGGGTCTTCAAACTAGGGAAAGTTGACAGTACTCACCAGAACTGAGGTTTTTGCCTGTCAGGAGTAGCTCTTTGTTAGTGGCTACTTCTGGTGGTTGGCTGTCCAACAGAGGGTTCATCTCTATCATCCCGATTAGGCCATGAGGCCTTTCACAGCAACACTGTTAATTGCCTTTATCTTACAAGGTGTCTGCCTCCACAGCCATCTATTGTTTTCTCCCTAAGTAACAAAAAGCAGACATTAAAGGCATAACATAGCCCTTTGTTCTGCTAAGGATGGGGGGAGCACTTCAAAGTTGTTAAAGAGGGTCTCTGGATCTGACAACAATGCAACAATAACTGCATTTCCTCCACCCCCTGCCACAGGCCCCGTTGCTGCTCAAACCCTGATGACAGGCACTGCAGATGGGCCAGAGGACAAACCCGTGCCAGTACCAGTTGCATCTGTACAAAAAAAGAAAGCTGAAAGTGAAAGTTGGCCCATTTAGTAAAGGATGATGAAAAAGCAGGACCACCACAAGAACGGGAGGAGGAAGAAGATGAGGTGGTAACCTCCCAATCTCTATGCCTGACTGAGCTGTGAGACATGCAAAAATATTTCAGCCATCGTCCAGGAGAGCACATGATCATTGGTTTGCACAGTGATGGGATAATGGGGCCAATAACCTGGAATTGGAGGGTAGGGAAGCCAAGCAGCTTGGATGTCTGTCTAGGGAAGGAGGTATTGACAAAGCAATTGGAAAAGTGGCACAAGGGCTCAGCCTCTGGAGTCCACTCCTGTTGGGCATAAAGGAAAGGCGTCCCTTCAAGGAAGAATTTAACCATCCTCTACTAATGGCTTTGAGGGAGCACAGGCAACCAGGAATGCAGCAAACAGAGCCAGCAAACAAGGCTGAGGCAGTTAGCATGTCAGTTCATGTGGAAGGGCAAGTGGCAAGGGTGAGTGGGGAGGATCCTATCATTTCAAGCGGAGACTAGAACCTGCTAGCAAGAAGCTAAGTACACCAGGAGGCACAGTATCCACCCAGAGAAGAGCCGTACCTTCAGTGGCCCTCACAGTCCCTCTGTTTGCGAGAACTGATGTAGCCACTGAAACTGAGTTTGGGAGGGAAGATGCAGCTGTCCAGCTGTATATACCTGTATAAAACAGGTATGAAGCCCTGGAATTGGATGGGCAAGCAGCTGATGCTGCTGGAGAAGACTCTTCTGGAAAGGAGGCGTCCTCTAAGCAATCCAGGCCCCACATGAAAACACTGTAAACCCATTAAAACCTCACATGTAAAGAGAAAAAGAAAGTTAATTGTCATAGGCAACTCCCTTCTGAAGGGATCAGAAGGCCTGATATCCTGACCCAACTCAACCCACATGGAAGTCACTACCTCCTTGGGTCCAGGGTAAAGAGATGTGACTCAACAACTCACCAGGCTGGTAAGGTGCTCTGACTATTACCTGCTATTGGTTTTTAATGTTGGCAGGGAAGAAATAGTAGTAGTATTAGGCAAATAAAAATTTATTTCAGAGTTTTGAGGTGGCTGGTCAATTGCTCATGTGCTTAAGCGCTTTTCTCCTCCATCCCTTCAGTAGCAGGCAGGAATACAGAATGGAACAGGCAGGCTCAACTGTTCAACACATGACTAAGTGACTGGTGTGATCGATGGAAGTTCAGGTTTTTCAACTATGGGATAGTCAGTCCTTTGCCAGATCTTCTGATACTCAATGGAATGCACCTCTCACAGAGGAAGAAAAGGGTCTTTGCTCAGGAGTTAACAGGACTGATTGTCAGGGCTTTAAACTCAATTGGAAGGGGGAAGGGGGCAGTACCAGGCCAGTCAGTGATGAGCAGCGGGATGGACACCAAAACTTGAGGAGGTGCTTGGCAGCGATACTTCTCAGACT
The DNA here is from genome assembly GCF_963082525.1 of Nesoenas mayeri. Classification (NCBI taxonomy): domain Eukaryota; kingdom Metazoa; phylum Chordata; class Aves; order Columbiformes; family Columbidae; genus Nesoenas; species Nesoenas mayeri. Next base: position 2,851,321 of record NC_137545.1, on the reverse strand, counting down.
GCGCCATGGGGTGAAGGGCACAACCAACCACACTTGAAGTGTTTCTACACTAACGTGTGCAGCATGAGGATCAAGTAAGATGAACTAGAAGCCTTGACCCGGTCCCAGGGATATGATATAATTGGCGTTAATGAAACCTGGTGGTATGAATCCTGTGATTGGTGCACCATGATGGATGCTACAGGCTATTCAGAAGAGATAGGCAGGGCAGGAGAGGTGGGGGGCAACACTGCTTGTAGCTGAGAGGCTGGAGTGCATGGAGCTGGCAGTTGGTGATGGCAAAGTTGAGAGCTTCTGGGTAAGGACTGAGGGTCAGACAAATAAAGTGCATGTCATCGTAGGTATCTGCTATAGGCCATCCAGCCAGGATGGTGACACTGATAAGTTATTCTTCAAGGAACTAACTGAAGCCTCCAAATAACCTGTCCTTGTCCTTATGGGGGACTTCAACTTGCCAGATGTCAACTGGGAATATCACACAGCTGGAACCAACAGGTCCAGAAGATTCCTAAAGCATCTGGATGATAACTTCTTGGTGCAGGTACTAAGGGAACCGACCAGGAAAGGTCAGTGGCGACTGGTGGCTTCCTTGGCCGCAGCGACCACGGAGCAGCCAGGTTCAAAATCTTTGCTAACGGGAGGAAAACTGCCAGCAAGACCTTAACAGTAGATATGAGGAGAGCAGACTTCAGGCTGCTCAGAGAACTACGTAGTAAGATTCCCTGGGAAGAAGCTTTTGAAGGTGTTGGGGTCCATCAGTGTCGGTCACTTTTAAAGTACCACCTACCAAAAGCACAGGACCAGGCAATTCCAAAATGCCAAAAATCTAGCAGGCAAGGCAAAGCCAGATTGGATGAGCAGGGATCTTCTTCTTGAAATACAGTGAAAAAAGAAATTACATGGTCAGTGGAAGCAAGGTCACACAATGTGGGAGGGCTACAGAGATGCTGCTCACCACTGCAGGGAGGAAATGTGTGCTGCCAAAGCTCAATTAGAATTGAAGCTGGCCAGTACTGTGAAGGACAATAAAAAAGGCTTTTTAAAATATGTCAATGGCAAAAGGCAAACTAGAAATAACATTGGCCCATTACTTGATGAGCATGCTCACCTTATTAACAGAGACATGGAGAAAGCCGAGAAGTTTAATGCTTTCTTTTCCTTGGTCTTCAATGCTGAAGATTGACTTGGGGGCCCTTGTAGCTCTGGGTTAGAAAACCACGGCTCCAAGAATTATAAACTCCCAATCAATCATGAACTTGTACAGGATTTGCTACCCCAGTTAGATACCTACAAATTGATGGTGCCTGATGGGATTAATCTAAGGTTGCTTAAAGAGCTGACTGACTGCTTTGTCCTTCAGGACTGCATCCTAAGGGACTCTGCCAAACAGCCTCCTAAACAGATCAAAGTCTGCCCTTTGGAAATCTGAAGTAGCAGTTCTGCTGACCGCCCTCCTTACTTCTCCAAGAATAGAAAGCTAGATCATTTCATGATTGCTAAGCCCAAGTTGACATGTGACCAACACATTACCCATGAGTTCTGTTCTATTCATAAACAACAGGTCCAGTGGGGCTCCTTTCCTGGTAGGCTCACTGAACAGCTGTGTCAGAAATTCACAGAATCACAGAATGTCAGAGATTGGAAAGGATCTCAAAAGATCATCTACTCCAATCCCCCTACCGGAGAAGGAACATCCAGATGAGGTTACACAGGAAGGCGTCCAGGCGGGTTTGAATGTCTCCAGAGTAGAAGACTCTACAACCTCCCTGGGCAGCCTGTTCCAGGCTCTGACACGCTCACTGGGAAGAATTTTCTTCTCATATTTAAGTGGAACCTCTTGTGTTCCACTTTGCACCCATTACCCCTTGTCCTACCATGGGTTGTCACCGAGAAGAGCCTGGTTCCATCCTCATAACATTCACCCTTCATATATTTGTAAACATTAATGAGGTCACCCCGCAGTCTCCTCTTCTCCAAGCTCCAGAGCCCCAGCTCCCTCAGCCTTTCCTCACACGGGAGATGCTCCCCTCCTTTCAGCATATTTGTTGCCCTGTGCTGGACTCTCTTCAGCAGTTCCCTGTATTTCTTGAACTGAGGGGCCCAGAACTGGACACGATATTCCAGGTGTGGTCTCACCAGAGCAGAACAGAGGGACAGGAGTACCTCTCTGACCTACTGACCACAACCATTCTAATCCACCCCAGGTACCATTGGCCTTCCTGGCCACAAGGGCCAGTGCTGGCTTGTGGTCATCCTGCTGTCCACCAGGACCCCCAGGTCCCTTTTCCCTATGCTGCTCTCTAACAGGTTGTTCCCCAACTTATACTGGAACCTGGGGTTGTTCCTGCCCAGATGCAATACTCTACACTTGCCCTTGTTATATTTCATTCAATTATTCCTCGCCCAACTCTCCAGGCTGTCCAGGTCTCTGATGGCAGCACAGCCTCTGGCGTGTCAGCCACTCCTCTCAGTTTGGTGTCATCAGCAAACTTGCTGACAGTCACTCTATTTCCTCATCCAAGTCATTGATTAATATATTGAAGAGTACTGGTCCCAGTACTGATCCCTGAGGCACTACAGGGCTCAACTGGACTCTGCCCCATTGACCACGACTGTCTGGCTTCCTCCCTTCAGCCAGTTCGCAGTCACCTCACTACCCGGTCATCCAGACCGCACTCCCTCAGTTTAGCTGTAAGGATGCTGTAGGAGACTGTGTCAAATGCCTTACTGAAGTCAAGGTAGACCATGTCCTCTGCTCTGTCATCATCCATCCATCTTGTTATGTCCTCATAAAAGTCAATGAGGTTGGTCAAGCATGACTTCCCCTTGGTGAAGACATGTTGACTGCCCCTAATGACCCTCTTATCCCTGATATGCCTTGATATGGCACCAAGGATAAGTCGTTCCATCAGTTTCCCAGGGATGGAGGTGAGGCTGACTGGTCTGTAGTTACCTGGGTCCTCCTTCTTGCCCTTTTTGAAGGCTGTCTTCCATACACTGCAGGAGCCTCCTAGACTGCTTCCTCTCTGCTGTGTTGTCTTTCCAGCAGACATCTGGTAGGCTGAAGTCCCCCACAAGAACAAGGGCTAGCAATCAGGAGATTTCTCCCAGCTACCTGCAAAATATTTCATTTGCTTCTTTGTCCTAGTTGGGTGGTCTGTAACAGATTTACTCTGCCTTTAGGCATAAAAATATAATAGGATTGTTTAGGGGCATCTGATGTTGTTTGTGTCTTAATCTCACTCTTGGAATCGTTTTTGAACCTTCCTGAGTCAGAAATTTGACTGGGACCCCACACCATCCAGATGTGAGAGTCATTCCACCATGTTTCCGTGACAGCAAGTACATGGCAATTTTTGTGCTGCACAATGCCGTCCAGCTTCTCCTGTTTGTTGCCCATGCTGCCTGCATTCATATAGATGCACTTCAGCTGGACCATTGATCCCACCACCTTTTTCTGGGGAGAAGTCCTGATTACTTTTTGGCCATCCTCAGGTGCTTCCACATTTTCTAACACATAAATAACCCTTGTATCTCTTCTATTGCACAGTTCTCCGTCCCCTTACCTTTACTGGGACTGCAGACCGAAGGGCCTCTTTAGCATCCCTTCTTTCAAATTCTGGCATCCGACTCTTGGGTTTGCCTCTGCCACAGGGTTTTCTCCCCTTCCCCCTTCAAATCTAGTTTAAAGCACTTTCAATGAGCCCTACTAACTCCTACCCCAGAATCCTTTTCCCCATTTGAGACAGGTGAGTCCCATTTGTCACCAGCAAGTCACATGCCATGTAAACCAACCCATGATCAAAAAACCCAGAATTCTGTTGGTGACACCAGTCCCACAGCCAGGTCTGGCTGTATCTGCTCAGTCTTCCCATATCTTTCCTCATCACATCCTGTAAATGGGAGGACAGAGGAAAATTCTACTTTTGCTCCTGATGGCTTAACCAGTTGTCCCATGGTCCTCAAGTCCCTCTGCAGTTCCCACTGCAGTCTCATCACTGCCTACCTGAAAAAAGCAGTAGTGGATAATTATCTGAGGGCCTTATCAGGGCAGGAAGATTTCACTTTTCTAACTTGTGCTCCACGGAGGCAGCAGACTTCCCTAAGTGGGTCTCATTTGCGTATTGAGCCTTCTGTTCCCTTCAGAAGGGAGTCTCCTATGACAATGACCTAATTTTTTTCTTTATAGCAGCCGTTTTTATGGAGGCTGCAGATCAGCTTATCCTCTGCAGCACCTCCAACTTAGTTGAAGTACCTTCCTCAACATTCAGTAAAAGTGCGCGTAGATGGAGGAGGTGAGACAGAGAGGTGAGATAGTCTATGTGGTCTTTGCCTCAGACTTCACCAACAGTCTCTCAAGCCTTTAGCTCAAGGTAGGTCTCTGGAGAGCAGCCAATGGTGGACAGGAATCAAGTCTCAGGTTGCTTCAGCAAACTCAATCCTTACTTGTCCGTGGGAGCAGAGGGGCTGCATCCAAGGGTACTGAGAGAGCAAGATGATGTCACAGTGAGATCAGTCTGCACTGTTTAAGAGAAGTCACGGAGACTGGGGGAATTCCCTGGCAACTGGCAAAAAGCAAATGTTGCATGTACCTTTCAACAAGGCTCAGGGCATGACCTGGGGAGCTGAAGGCTGCTTAGCTTCACTTTGGATGAGGGACATATACCAAAGCATGTACTCTTGGATTGCATTTCTGGGTGTGTGAATGAGCAGGTGACTGGGTGAACCCAGGTCAGATTATGCATGACCATCCTCACTGCTTCCTGAGATGAAAGGACCACATGTCTGGGTGAAGGGAGAGTAGTGGGTGTATTCAACCAGGACACCAGCAAGGCTTTTCACACCAACCCCCAAAATATTATCTTTTCAAGGACAAACAGGCTGGATGGCTGAGTCAAAGGGAACCCTTATGATATCCAAGAAGGGGAAATCCAAAGTCCCTGGGATGGATGAGCCCTTTGAAGTAACACAGCATAGGGACATCGTGGCTGGCTTACAGCTCTGCAGAAAAATTTCTCCATTCACAGTGTTGGGAAGAATGGACTTTTGGAACTGGACTGTAAAAATCTATATTTACATAGAGTGAAAGCAGTGCCAACTTGCTTGTCCACATCTATGGCCCATGACAAAAATAATGAGAATTTATAGATCAGCTTCTAAGTTTTGAAAATGAAGACTTCTTACACCGTTATTACACAGAGATCTTTTCTGTATATGTTTCAACTTTAGCCTAACATCTTCATTCAGAGGTTGATGCAGTCACCCACACAGAGATGGCCACCGCCTCCAAGATACACAGAGGGAGCTGAAGCCCTTATGTGGGACAGGGAAATGTGACCCAGGAACTACAGGAGACTTTCTGAGGCAGGAGCTGGTGGCAGGCAGAGAAGGCTAAGACATCTTGAACGAGACAACTGATTTCCCTCTCTTGACTAGACAAGGAAACCTGGGCAATTGCACCCAGGGTGTCCAACACCGCTCTTATCCCTCTCTTCACCTATAATAGAGTCATACATAATTTGCTGGGAATGAGAGAACCAGAAGATGTCCCTTGTACCCAGATATATTGGGATTTGAGCAATTTTAATGTCCAAAAAAAAAGAGCATTTAATTTCAGTTTGTCTGCTTCCCTTGGTGATTCAAGGGAGCTGTGACTTCAGTGTGTGACTCTCTGTGTGCAAAGAGCAAATCTGGACAAACAGGTGCAAGTAGGCTGTGCTCTGAGGGGTTTTGGCATCTGTGCTTGACATGAAAATGTGTTTTCTGCTGGTGTAAGATTTTTCCACTGTTGGAACTGGAATTCAAAGGAAATAATGTGGACCTAATGCAGCTGAGGAATGGGCTTGATTTTCTCTGAACTAAACCTGTCTTTTAGATGTATTGGCAGTTAAGAAATGTCCTCCTGTGCCTGTGTGCAGCTGGTTCTCCAAGTAAAGCAAATGGGAATTGGTGCCTGCTGAGAAAAATCTCATGGGTCAACATAAAGGCATTTGTGGAGTGAGGGAAGGAAAAAACAAAGCAAAACAAAACAAAACACCAAACTAAAAAAAAAAAGAGGCAAAAAGCAAAGGCAACATGCAGAAGCAAAACATAAACAAAGGACATTTATTCTTTGCTTCCCATCAGCAGACCATGTCCAGCCACCTCCTGAGAGGCAATGATTCAGTACACGTAGCAGTAACTTTGGAAGATTAATGTCTCAATAACAAATGTCATCCCCTCTCTCTCCCCACTCCTTTCTCTTGGCTTTTGTTGCCGAGCATGATGTCATATGGTCGGAATATCCATTTGGTCAACTGAGGTAAGTTGTCCCACCTATGTCTCCTCCCAAACACCTGCCCACCCCAAGCTGACAGCTTTTGGGGACTTGGAGAGACAACTAAACACAGCACAATGATGTTCAGGGGTGTCTTGCAACATACGTTATTTAGGATTCCATTACTCTTTTCCTTGGAGAGCTCTTTCAAGTCAGAATACACAGAGGAAGAAGAATAAACAGAGAGGCAGAAGCAGAGATATAAAATGCCCCAGTGTAAATACAGCACAAGGAATGTTTCTCCTCTCAAACCCTTGGTAGGAAATCTATTAGATAAATTTGATGAAACCAGCTTAGTTTTATCTGCTCACACACTGCACCACAAGGGGGGTGATGGCTGGGTACGATGTCATGCGGTCAGTTGTGTCTCAGGAACTCATAGTCCAGTAGGAAGCCAATGGCTCTGGAAGGGACTGTGAGGTCACTTCTGCCTCTGGAAAGGACAGACCTACAGCAGGAACAAGGGACTGTGAGGTCACACATATGAGACAAGCAATAGAGCCCAAGCAGCTGGGTTTATGAAAGGCAGGTCCTGCTTGACCAACCTGATCTCCTTCTATGACAGGGTGACCGGCTTAGCAGATGAGGGAAAGGCTGTTGTGGGGGAGTGAATCCATCATGCAGGTTGTGGATGTTGTGTACTTGAACTTCAGTAAAGCCTTTGACACCATATCCCACAGCATCTCCTAGAGAAGCTGCAGCTCATGGCCTGGACGGTGTATCTGCAATGGATAAAGAACTGGCTGGATGTCTGGGCCCAAAAAGTTGTGGTGAACGGAACCAAATCCAGTTGGTGGCCAGTCACGAGTGGTGTTCCCCAGGGTTTGGTATTGGGGTCAGTTCTGTTTAATCTCTTTACCAATGATCTGGATGAAGGGACTGAGTGCACCCTCAGTGAGTTTGCAGATGCAACAGACTACCCAGTGAGGTGGTAAAGTCACCATCCCTGAAGGTGCTTAAAAGATGTGTAGATGAGGTTCTTAGGGACATGGTTTAGTGCCAGATTTAGGTTACAGTGGGACTCTGATTTTAAGCATCTCTTCCAACCACAATTATTCTATGATAAGTCATTTTTTATATTTTCTTTCTCAGAGGACCATGCAATCTCCCTCGGAACCGTGACTTTTCTGAGGTGTTTGAGAGATGTCTCACAGTGACACCAGCCAGTTCCACCAGCACCTTACTGTCCCTTCCCACACCAAAAGTTTTCTCCATATCCCAAACTTCCAGGAGAGTTTCTGGGACACAGCGAATGCTGTCCAGGTCCTCTGGGCCTGTTCAGAAGAGAACAGCAGGCCAACATGTTGATGGGCTCTCTGTGCACCTCCAAGCTTTACTGACCAATTTTCTCTGTGCTCCACTTCTTCCCAATCTTTCTGGTCCTTAAGCTGTGTATGAGGGGATTGAGCAGGGATGTGAGGATGGTGTAGAAAAAAAGGCTTTGTCAAACTGTCTTGGGAAGGCTGTTCTGGGCATCCCACAGTGAAGGATGAGATGGCTGTAGAAAACAGTGGCATTGGTGAGAGGAGGTGGTGGAGAAGGCCTTATGCCTGTCTACACTGGGGTAGTGATACATTCATGGGATGCCCATGTGAACAGGAAGGGGAGAATCGGCTCTAAAATGTAAACAATGCATGCAGGAGTTGTAGAAAGAGTCCTAACATGTCTGTGAGCAGAGGTGATGCTGTCATCAGCCACGAAGCTGGGCAGCAACTGGGCCTGGGTGGTGCAGCTGTAGCAGGTCTCCAGGGAGGACACAAGGACCTTGGTTCAAGGAAGCACATTGTAGTGCTACATTTAGGTGATTTCTCAGGGAAGTTACTCTCAACATGAAGTGACCTGTCCCACAGGCCTCCATGGCCTCTGCAGCAACAGCTGATGGCATTTGTGCTTATTATAGTACATGTTCCCACACACAGGATGTGCATGCTCACATCTCATCTGAGTGCACACCTGGACTTCTGACCTAGTGTCCTTCCATATAGGTCTCCCAGCTGTGGTGAGAGGACAGTGATCAAAATGGTGGTTCCAAGAAAGAACAGCCCCAAGCTGGTACCCAGCAGTATGACAGACTATTTCCATGTCTCTCTTGCACACACACTGTGCCCTGCTCTTCTCCTGGGACATCCCTTCTCCCCACAGAGTGCACCTGCACTGGCCTGGCCAGCCATTCCTGCATCCTCTCCCCATGTTCCCCACAGCCCCCAAGTTGGGGATTTTGCTCTGTAGCTCAAGTGGGCTGTGGTGTGTGGACTGTGGTGACTCTGCAGGGTCATACTGGTCAGGCTGGGAGGCAGACCCAACTGATGGTGGCCACTGCCACTGACCACCTCCACTCAAGCTGGCTATGGAGGGTGCTCAGAGTGACTCAGACTTGTTCACCATCTGCATGGGTGCTGGCTACCAACAAGCAACACCTGAACCAGCCCTAAGTGTCACGAAAAGTGCACTGGGACCCTGATGTCATCACACTGAGCCCACAGAGGAAAAAGCAAAGCAACGAGCATCTTGAGAGTCTATTTCTTCGGCATGTTCTTTAGAACAACTTTGGAAGAACCTTCAGACACTGTGCAAAGAGATCCTCTTGCTGACAGAGACGCTGATTGTCGTGGTTTGATCGTGGGGAGACAATCAAAACCGTGGCAGATGGTTTCCCTTCACCCTTTATCCTCCTTCCCCCTTCAGGACCCCCCCCCCCTTCCTCCTTCCCCCTCCTTCTCACTAGGATTTGGGGAGGACAGGAAAAGAGAAAAGTAAAGGAAAAGAGAATTGGGAAACTTGAAAACGTTTACTAAGACTAGGAAAATGAACACAGAGAAAGATAACACAGAAACAAATATTGTAAAACCAGTCCTGAAGTCCAGCAGGATCCCACAGTTGAACTGGAAACAGCACAAGACCTCAGCTTGCAGGAACAGCAGAATGAAGGAAAGCGCTCCAATGAAAAAGAACCAACGCGCCGAGCAGCCGATGCAAAAAAAGAGAGCAAGCCCGTCCACGTGCTCTGCTTTTATAGGCAGGAAATCATGAATAGGATGGAATACCCCTATTGGTCAGTTCGTGGCCACATGACTCGGGCCAGTTCCTTCCATTGCTTCCCCTCGCCCCGGCTTCAGCCCAAAATGGGGGAGGGAGAGTGGGGGGTTGGGGGGTCACAACACCAGGACACTGATATGGAGGCCAGCTCTGTCACAGAAATGCCCATTGCCTGTGCCTGCCTGCACACATGGGACTGCCACACCACAAGACTGTGACCAAACCTCAGGAGCAGTCAGGCCTTACACCAACACAAGGGCTGAGAAGGAGGGTGGGGAAGCGGAAAGAGAACAACCCAGGAGAGAACAAGGCTGGTGCTCCCTGGCAGAGCTTCTGTGCTGGGATCTTTGTATTCAGTTTCACAAAGGTCTCAGAGGAAGGATCTCAGAAAAACAATTCACTGCAGGCTCCTTTATTTTGTTTATATGCACAGAGAGCACGACTTCTCATTTACACAGTCTGTGACTCGAACTATAAATGTAGATGTTGAATTAGAAGTCAGATGGATAATGACTTTTTTTCGTGGACAATATCATCACATTTAAAAAAAAAGCAAAACCAAACAACCCTCTCCCCAGCTACAAACAGTAATCTACAACTACAAAATATACAAAAGAGAGACTGTCATGAGTTATACCATCAGTGATGTGCAGAAGATGGGCAGTTTATTGCTTTTGAAAAGCATCCAGCCATTAGTTTCCTCAGGGCATCCTTGAGCTCCTGGTTCCTCATGCTGTAGATGAGGGGGTTCACTGCTGGAGGCACCACCGAGTACAGAACAGAAACCGCCAGGTTCAGGGATGGGGAAGAGATGGAGGGGGGCTTCAGGTAGGCAAATGTGCCAGTGATGATATCTAGGGAGACCACAGCCAGGTGAGGGAGGCGCGTGGAAAAGGCTTTGTGTCATCCCTGCTCAGAGGGGATCCTCAGCACAGCCCTGAAGATCTGCACATAGGACACCACTGAGAAAACAAAAGAGATTAATATTACTGAGATACTAACCAGAAGAAGCCCAAACTCCCTGAGGTAGGAATCTGAGCAGGAGAGCTTGAGGATCTGGGGGACTTCACAGAAGAACTGGTCCACAGCATTGCCCTTGCACAGTGGCAGTGAAAATGTATTGGCCATGTGCAGCAGAGCAGTGAGAAACCCACTGGCCCAGGCAGCTGCTGCCATGTGCACACAAGCTCTGCTGCCCAGGAGGGTCCCATAGTGCAGGGGTTTGCAGATGGCAACGTAGCGATCATAGGCCATGATGGTGAGAAGAGAAAATTCTGCTGTAGCAGAGAAAAAATTTAAAAAGACCTGTGCAGCACATCCTGCATAGGAGATAGCCTGGGTGTCCCAGAGGGAATTGGCCATGGAGTTGGGGACAGTGGTAGAGATGGAGCCCTGGTCCAGCACGGAGAGGTTGAGGAGGAAGAAGTACATGGGGGTGTGGAGGTGCTGGTCACAGGCTATGGTGGTGATGACGAGGCCGTTGCTCAGGAGGGCAGCCAGGTAGATGCCCAGGAAGAGCCAGAAGTGCAAGAGCTGCAGCTCCCGTGTGTCTTTGAATACCAGGAGGAGGAACTCTGTCAAGGAGCTGCTGTTGGACATTTTCTACATTTGAGCATGGGGCACTGTCACAGGAGGAAAAGAAAGTGACAAGTTAGGGGATACTTCTCTGAACAAAATCAAAGCCATTTCTCATGCACCCTCCCCCTGCTCCACACCCCCTTGTCCTTTTCCAGACTTTCCTTCAGCTCCGAGGCTGAGCCCTGGGTGGTGCTGGCCGGAGGTGCCGTGAGGAGCAGGGCCTGTGCCCGCTGGCTGCTGAGGAGTCAGCCCTGCTCTGCAGCAGGGGGCATGGGAACGGGGGAGCAGCAGCCAGTCCTGGGGTTCAACCTTGTCAGATGGAATGACTCATCATGCAGACGGCTTGTCAGCATCTGCACTCCAGTGATAAGGAGCTGAGATGGCAAGGCAGGCACTTTGAGAGGTTTTGCTTTCTTATGGCTCCTTCTGCCCTCCCACCCTGGAGAGTGTTCTTAGGTGTCAGAAACCCTCAGCATTTCTGCTGCACTCAGGGAGAACAGAGTAAATCCTGCTAGGCAAGAGGATGCCTGTGGCTTAGTGCAGAGTGAGAGGAGCTGGTTTGTCCCTCTGTATTGCTCCCAGCTGCTCTGGGCTGGCACCTTTCTGAGATGGAGGCTGATCACACTCCCATGTTACCCTGAAAAGCCACCAGGCACTGCTGAGAGCAGAGGAAACCACCTCAGACCATGACATATCTCACCCTTTCCTTAAGGTCCCAGCATCCCACATTCAGCTCATTTTGCAAACGCAACAGTATTTTGTCCATCATAGCATCTCTGTGCTTATGTGTGGGGAATTCAGATAACACAAAGATGCTGTAGGATGGGCTTTCAACCTGGAGTGAAGCTCACAGCTTGGAAGGAAACTTCAAGAAGACAGCAAACTGTCTTAATGATGGCATTTCATTCAGGGAGATTCAGCTCATTCCCCAACCCCACAGACTGCATTGCCCACAGCCCCACAGGTCAGAGGAAAGCTGGGACACGTGTGCCCATGGACACACCTGCAGGAAAGGACCCACAAGATCAGGCTGTGACTCTGCAGCTGATACTGCCATCCCCAGAGAGCCTGACAGCAAGAACAATATCACAACAACAGGGACCCAGAGCAGGGGAGCAAGAAGGAAAATGCGGTGAGGCTGGGTGTGCGAGAGGCCAGGGCAGAAGCAGACGGGCACTCAGACAGCATCACCCTTCCCCAGCTGTGCAGCCACCTCCCAGACACCAACCTTGCCGGGCAGCTGCTCTCAGCCCCTGTGCTCTGCAGAGGAACTGGAGCTCTGGCTGCACAGGAGCTGGTTCATGCCTTGGAGCCCCCGGCCCTGAGGGCAGAGGCTTTGCTGGGGGGGAGAGGGGGCGAGGGGGCTGCTCAGAGGAAGGATCTGCACTGCAGGGGATCAAAGGGAGTTTTCAGTATTCTTCCTCCCACAACATTTCTGGGTTTAATTCCTCTCCTTCCCAGATCACATTCCTGCTGTCTGGAGATTTTCCTCTTTGGAGATGTTTCTCTGTCCCGTGTCTTTTCCATGTCAATGCTCACCGACCCCATCCCACCCTCTGTGCCCTCATCCTGGCTGTACAGACACCTGCCTGTTTACAGGGCAGTGCCTGGGCACATCTTCTTGTTTGCAGGTTAGAAAAAAACACAGGTCAGACTAAGCTGGATGTGTCCAGCAAATGTGATGCTGGTGCAGTCCACAGGCAGAGGAGTGGCTGAAGGGAGGATATGAGGCTTCTGGCAAACATATTGATCACTCGGAATTGCAGTTCAGGAGTCTCAGTGACTTCTTAAAACTAGAGAGCTCCTTTTCTATGTATCCTTTTAACCCCAGCCTCTTCCAACCCCAATCCCAACCCTCCTTGATTAGGAAACTGAAACGACAGAGTCTCTAGAGCTCCTTATCTTCATAGTAATCGCTGCATAGATTTTTCTTTGGAACCTCCTATAGTAAATACTCTGGGGTGATCTTAAGCTGTGGGCAACCTTGACCCACGCAGCACCCTCTTAACAGCAGAAGGACCCTGCCCTGCCAAGGGTCACTCCTTCCACCCAGAGCTTCTCCCCACAGCACCGTGGTGATCTCCCTGGGCAGGCTGAACACTGACCCTGACAGGTGGCAGAGTCCCTGTCCTGGCACCACCCTGGGGTGCAGGGACCCTGCCCTGCAGGATAGGCCTGGGCACCCCTGGGTGCACATTTACATTTATACCTCTGCAGCTATCCTTGGGAGAAGGCAGCCATCATGCCCTGTCCCTCTGAAGGTGCAGATGACAATGGCTGCTTTGCAGCACATCCTCCTCCTCAACATCAGAGAATCTCTGAGAGTTGTACTTACGTCTCTTGTAGGCTCTGCAATCTGCCAGCTTTAGGAGATCCTGCCATGATTTGCAGATGAAATGCCTTCCAGCCACAGAATTAATACCCGTGAAGATTTCATTTCCAGTGAGTTCTCAGCATCCTCCCACCCCACGTTGCCTTTCCCCTCTCTCTCTCTGGCTTCTCTCCCCTCGGTGCTGCAGGCAGAGCCCTCAGCCCTGCTGCAGAGCTGTCTCTCTGCAACGCTGCCGCTTGCCGTGAGCTCCCTCTGTCCCAGGAGCCCAGCCCAGATCAGCAGCACAGGAGCAGCCCATGATGTCCCTTTCTCTGTTCCCTCTGTGCTCCCCTGAGGTGTCCCTGGGGCTCCAGAGGAACCTGCTCTGAAACTGGATGAAGTTATCACTGACATTCCTTTCACCAACAGAGGCACCCTTATTTTTCACTGAAGTCCCCTGACTGTCTCTCCCAGACCTACACATCGACATCCACTGCTGCTCAGGGCCTCTCATTCTTGCCTCTTGTCCTTGTGTCTTGTACCACAGACATGAACCTGGCTTATTCTTCCAGGGAACTGTGTAATGCTTCTACATTTTCCCTCCAAAGATCTCTTTTACCAGTTGGTCAAGTCCAGATCTCTAAACTTCTTCTCACAGTACATGGTTTATCACCCTAAACACCTTGGTAGTCCTCCACTGAATTAGATCCAGATTTTCTAGGTCTCTTTGTCATTGTGGGGTTTCAAAACCCAGGAAATATTCTGAATATGGTGTAAGAAATGCTGAGAAAAGGGGTATAATCTTTTCCTCTCATTATGCTCCTGCTCATAGAGCCCAGGATGCTGTTGGCCTTAGAATGATAGAATCACAGGCTCATTTTGGTTGGAAGAGAACCTCAAGATCATTGAGTCCAGCTCTTAACACTGACACTAAACTGTGGTGATGAGAACGATTCATACAGACGCAGATACACACACAGACACAGAGTTCTTGTTAGCAGTGAGAGCACAGCTAGGCAGAGCTGAGCTGACTTTTATTAACAGTTCTCAATTTATAGGTTTACAGATACGGGCCTGTACCAAGAGGTTAGACAGGATGTTTTTTCAATAATTCCAAATATACCACACTCATATTGTGACTGTTATCAGTCACATTGCCATGCATATCTTGTGGGCGGTATTCCAACCCACTCATTCACAAACCCAGGCCCAACATTCACACATCATACATATGGGGGCAGTTTTCTGACCCAAGATATCATTCCCACTGGCCTGGGCTATCACTGCTTACACTCATAAAAAACATACTTCTATATAACCTGTCCAAGGCCCTTTAGCCAAAACCACACATCCTACCATTCCCACACCAAACAATGTCCCTAAGAACCTCATCTACACGTCTGTTCAACGCCTCTGGGGATGGTGACTCAACCACTTCCCTGGGCAGCCTGTGCCAATGCCTGACATTCCTTTCTGGGAAGTAGTTTTTCCTAATACCCAATCAAAATCTCCCCTGACACAACTTGAGGCCATTTCCTCTATCACTTGCTACCTGGGAGAAGAGACAACACCCTCCATGCTACAACCTCATTTCAGGCAGTTGTAGAGAGTGAGAAGGTCTCCTCTCAACCTCCTGTTCTCCAGAGTGAACTCCCCCAGATCCCTCAGGAATGTGTCCAGGCAGGTCTTGAGTGTCTCCAGAGAAGGAGACTCCACAATCTCTCTGGGCAGCCTATTCCAGGCTCTGGCACCCTCAAAGTAAAAAACTTTTGCCTCGTATCCAGATAGAACCTCCTATGCTTCAGTCTGTGCCTGTTGCCCTTCATCCTCTCATTAGGCACCACTGAAAAGAGTCTGGTCCCATCCTCTTGACATCCACCCTTGAGATATTTATAGACATTTATGAGATCCCCTCTCAGCTTCTCTTTTCCAGCTGAACAGACCCAGCTCTCTCAGTCTCTCCTCATAAAAAAGGTGCTTGAGGCCCCTCATCATCTTCATAGCCTGCCACCAGAGTCTCTCCAGTAATTCCTTGTCCTTAAACTGCAGAGCCCAGAACTGGACACAGTACTCCAGATGCGACCTCACCAGGATACAGTAGAGGGGGAGTACAACCTCCCTCAACCTGCTGGTCACACTCTTATTAATGAACCTCAGGATAACATTGGCCTTCTTGAGCACAAGGGCACATTGGTGACTCATGGTCAACCAGAACTCCCAGGTCCTTCTCTGTACTGCTGCTTTCCAGCAAGTCGGCCCCTCAATTGTACTGGTGTCTGGGGTTATTCCTCCCCAGGTGCAGGACCCTACACTTGCCCTTGTTGAACTTCATTAGGTTCTTTTCTGCCCAGTCCTCCAGCCTGTCCAGGTCCCACTGAACGGCAGCACAGCCTCTGGTGTGTCAACCCTTCCACTCAGTTTCGTATCATCAGCAAACTTGCTGAGGGTGCACTCAGTCTCTTCATCCAGGTCACTGATGAAAAGATGGAACAGCACTGGACCCAGTACTGACCCCTGGGGAACCCAACTAACTACAGGCCTCCAACCAGACTCTGCACCATTGATCACAACCCTCTGGGCTCTGCCATCCAGCCAGTTCATGATCCATCTCACTGTGCACAAGGTCACAGAGCAGCCTCCTCTCTCCTGCACGTGCATGACTTTGATCCCTCCCACAAGCCCTGGCTCTGCACCACAACCCCTGGTGTGAGTCTTCACCCTGCATGGCCATGCAGCACGAGATACAGGCTGATGTTTTTCTCTCCCAGGTACTTTCCAGCCCATCCAAGCTCCCTCGAGTCTCTCCCACCTCCCCTGCCCTGTCTCCACCCCCGATGCCCTCTGCCCAACAAAGCCCAGTTTGGGCTGGTCCCACACCAGTGCCCATTGCAGGTGTTCTGGGCAGTCACCCCACAGCCTCTGCCCCTCTGAAGGGCACAGCAGCTCCTGGGGGTCAGAGAGGGGTCACCCCAGAGGTGGGTGAACATGCACAGCAATAGGAAAAGGAGGCACCTGTGTCCTTTGCTCTCCTCTCCAGCAGATCCTGAGAGGTCCACAGCCCCTCCATGTGATTGCCCAACACAAAATCCCTGGCCCTTGAGGTCCTCAAGAGCTCTTACTGCTCCAGGCACAGAGCAGCCTTCCCAAAGCTGGTGTTGCCAGGAAGGTGTTTTCATTTCCCATTCATCCCTGACACAATGAGGATGAATCTCGGAAAAAAAAAAAAGTTGGCACATGTTCATTTATTTCACTTAAAAACGAGAGACTCCCCATTTACACAATGTCTTTTGGTCACACTAAATGGGTGGATAATTAAGGAGAAGGGGATGAATAGTGACATTTCATTCAAGAGAAAAACATCACAAGTGTTAAAAAAGGTAAAAAGTAAAGAAGGAAAGACAGACTTGGCCTGTCATGACCTACGCCTTTGCGGGAGGAAACAGGCAGTCTATGGCTGTTGAAAACATCCGGTCATCAGCTTCCTCAGAGCACTCTTGAGCTCCTTGTTCCTCATGCTGTAGATGAAAGGGTTCAGTGTTGAAAGTACCAGTGCATACAGTACTGCCACCACCAGATTCAGGAGGAGGTTTTCAGGTAGGTAAACGTGCCAGTGCTGACGAACAGGGAGACCACGGTCAGGTGAGGGAGGCATGTGGAAAAGGCTTTGTGCTGTCCCTGCTCAGAGGGGATCCTCAGCACGGCACTGAAGATCTGCATTGTAGGACAGCACAATGAACACAAAACATCCCCAGAATAGAAAAGCACTTAAAGCAAGAAGTCCAGCTTCCCTGTGGTAGGAGTGTGAGCAGGAGAGCTTGAGTATCAGGAGGATTTCACAGAAGAACTGGTCCACAGCATTGCCCTTGCAGAGTGGCAGTGAAAATGTATTGGCTGTGTGCAGCAGAGCACTGAGAAACCCACTGGCCCAGGCAGCTGCTGCCATGTGGACACAAGCTCTGCTGCCCAGGAGGGTCCCGTAGTGCAGGGGTTTGCAGATGGCAACATAGCGGTTGTAGGACATGACTGTGAGGAGAAAATACTCTCCTACAATCAGGAAAAGGAAGAACTGTGCAACACATCCCATATAAGAAATGGTCCTGGTGTCCCAGAGGGAATTGGCCATGGATTTGGGGACAATGGTGGAGATACAGCCCAGGTCAAGGAGGGAGAGGTTGAGGAGGAAGAAGTACATAGGGGTGTGGAGGTGCTGGTCACAGGCTATGGTGGTGATGATGAGGCCATTGCCCAGGAGGGCAGTCAAGTAGATGCCCAGGAAGAGCCAGAAGTGCAAGAGCTGCAGCTCCTGTGTGTCTGCGAATGGCAAGAGGAGGAACTGGGTGATGGAGCTGCTGTTGGACATTGGCTGTTTCTTGGCATGGGGACTCTGTACAATAAAGGAAATTACAACTTCAAATGAGAGCAGACTCCTCTAACCAAAGCCACTGATTTTTGTAGAAATCATCCCCAACTGAAATACATTTCCTTTCTCTGTTTTTTGCTGGCTGAGTGTGCTGAGGGGAGCAGGACCTTTGCCCGTGTGCTGCCAAGCAGCCAGCTTTGCTCTGCTGCAGTGGGGACATGGGAGCTGGTTTTTGACAGTTCTGACATTCCCAAGGAATGTCAGATATAATCCAGCTTTAATGGAAACGTTCTGTGTGTGCACTCATTAGTTGAAAGGGTGTGGTCTCCACAGGAAATGTTTCACGTATCTTTGTGTGAACTTTTTCTGTATTTTTAACTTTCCACCATGACATCTGTGGAATGTGTTACTTATGGGTAGAAATAGGGATTTATATGACTGAAAATGGGAAGAATCTTGAGACAGGACAGGCGAAAGGGCTCAGCTCTCTGTAGCTCAGTGCAGAGTCAGGAGAGCAAAAGTGTCTGTCATGTTTTTTACTCATCTCCCCTGTGCTATCACTGGTGCTGTGTTGAAGATGTCTTTATATACAAATTGCTCTTTAAAAAAAACTCAAACAGCTGGACTCATACAGGAGCAGGGGAGCACTGTTTGAAAGGACAGACCTGAATACTCTTTGTCCCAGCCCAGAGGTGGAGATGTGATGGAGAGAGCAAGGTATGACCCATCACTGAGAGAAGCAAAGGACCTTGAGAGGACAGTGCAGAGCCCAAGGAAAGGCTCAGCACTCGTGGGATCCTACAGCAGACCTGAGCCTTTCTGGGGGCAGCTCGTGAGCCCAGCAGGACAGGCAGAGCAGAGTCAGGCTTCTGAAGATGGGATCTGCTAAAGGGACAGTCAGACCATTGTTCAGCAAACACCCAGAAGACAGAATGCAGCCTCCCCCCAGCTCACACAGTCCCTGTGAATCCTCCCTAAATTTGCAGCCATTCAAAGTTGCCTGACAAAAGCCCCTGGTCAGGGAGTCCTCATGACACATCCTGTGAGCTGTGGCTGTGCCAGCATCAGGAGATGCCTCCAGGAACTGCAGCTGCGTTGCCCGGCAACCAGAGACTTACCATGTCAAGGGCTGTGCAGATTTCACTTCCAGTGAACTCTCAATCATCCTTCAACTCCCAGCTGGCCTCTACCTTCTCTCTGCCTGGCTCCTCTGCCCTCGGTGCTGCAGGCAGAGCCCTCAGCCCTGCTGGGTGTGCAGAGGAGCTGCTCCTGGGCAGAGCTGTCTCTCTGCAGCGCTGCCGCTTCCATGAGCTCCCTCTGTGCCAGGAGCCCAGCCGAGCCCAGCCCAGCTCAGCAGCACAGGAGCAGCCCAAGGCACTTTAATGACCCCTCTGGTGTGTTTGGTTCCAAGACTATAGACAGTGATAGGAAGTTGAAGAAGCCTCTCAAGAAGTCAAAGTTGCAAACTCCAAAGTTTCTTGTAGTGTTAATGGACCCCACTGAGGGACATATCACTGACAAAGCTTGTGTGCTTGTTAAGGCAGAAAACTGGTGACAGTGAGGACAGGTAGGCAAAGGCAATGGGAAAGTGGCTCTGATGCTGTGTAACCAGCCCCTGGGGAGGCAGATCTTGTCCCTCAAACATTGCTCAGGGCTCTTCCTGGGGCAGTGGGATGTGGGGCTGTGCAATGCCAAGAGCAGAACTACGGTACAATATCTCCCAGGCTTACAGGTTGTGACGAGCAGGCAATGGAGTACTGGTGCTATAGTGGTGTCTCATAGACATCAACTGCTCAGAGAACAGCCACAGCCCAGGAGGCAAAGGCCTTGGCTGTGTTGGGGGCTTTCAGCCTCGCCAGTGCCTCCAGCTTTCTCCACCACTGGATGCGATACAGTGTTGACCTCCACCCTGCTTACCAACCTTGGTTGCACCTGAGCATCTTCCCACCCTTACCGATATCTCTCCATCCTAACAGACTGTTCATTGAAATGCAAAGCTTTGGCTAATCCAGACTCTTTGTAAGTGGCCTCTTGTACCACAAAACTGCACTTGGAGTGGCATTTGTTTCTCCTTTTGTCAAATCTCAGCCACCCCATCTGCACTTTGTGGCTTTTTTTCTTTCCAAATTTTTCTTACTCAATTTTGAAAAAAGCTCCATCATCTCTGAAACTACACTTCAAGCAGTCTCAGGCTACTCCTATACTGCCCTGAGCCTCTGTGCCACTGAGAAAGAAGAGCAAATAAGTCCAGGTCTCTCAGTCCCTCTACACAGGGCATCTGCTGAAGGCCCCAAACTCCAGATCTCCTCTGGGCACTCTCCAGCTCCTCTCATCTCCATCAAAATAAGGAGCCAATAACTGTGACAAACCCATGTGTGTGGGTCCCTGCCAGTGACCAGTGCTGTGCGAAGAGGCATAATATCTCCTCTGGGTGAACATGCTCAACGTAATGCAGCCCCGTATGCAGGTGGTCTTGTTCATGGTCAGCGTAAATCACTGGCTTCTGTGGTATCTCCAATAGTTCCCAGGCTCTTCTCCTCAGAGTCACTCCTCAGCACTCAAAGTCACACAGACTCAGGTCCCAGCTGGACCTGATGTGCAGGTCTTTTATTCCTCTTGAAGCCAGACTGGCCAATTATCCTTGTAAAGTTTGAGAGGTTTCTGTTGGCCAAACCCCTGAGTATCTCAAGGCCTCTCTGGATTCAAACTCCATTTGCTCATCTGCTAATATCTGCATGCAGGTGGCTCACCCTGACTGTGGTGTGGTCTCACAAGATAACAACATGAGGAGTTGAAGGTCTCTGCAAACTCAGGCAGGATTTACCATGAACACAATCTCCAAGACACCAAAGGAGGGTACAAAGCAAGCAAAAGCAGAGTCAGCAGAGAAAGGATAAATGAAGGTTGGGCTGTTCGTATGCAAGGCTATATTAGTGGAAAATGTACGCATATATAGACACACAGAAAATGTGGATGCCTGCAGGGGCTGGTCATAGACCCTTTGTCTGTGCGGGAGCTGGCCCCAGGATCCCCTCATCTCCCCATTTCCCCCCCACACAGACAAACTCACACATGCAGATGTCTGTCTGCAGCACAGCAGCACAGAACCATTGAGGCCAGAAGGCAGCCAGCTTCCGCCTTCTCTGTGCTTCCTTTTCATGGCTGTATTTTGGAAAGAGCTCTTTTCAGTTACTCCTTTGTCAAGCATTTCCATGCCTTTCTCCTGCCACCTTTTCTTAACAATCTGCATGTGGGAGTAGAGCATTCTGGAGGTTGAAGAGGAGATCCTTGACCATCAAACAGCACACTGCAGCCCTCCTCTCTGTAGGGCTGCATCCTATAGAAATCTTAGAGGCAGGTTGCCCAGCAGGCCAAAGCCTGCCTCAGGATCCTGCACTCTGCTTTCTCATCCCTGCCTGTTACATCTCTGACCAGTTCTTCCTTGTCTGGAAGTGTCAAGTCCCAAAGGACACCTCACCTCATTGACTCTTCTGTTTTTTTTCCACTCTGCTCCCACCAGAGAGTAGGTTTGTGGGCAGCGAGGGAACTTGCTAAAACCCCAGTGAGAATTGGATCCCAATGGACAGTGACCTGTGGAACAGTTCACACTGGAGTTACATCAGCTGAGGGGATGGTTGCCTTTGGATAAGTCCATGTCAGAACATGCACACCCCTGCAGGGACTGTGAGGAGTCACCCACACCAGAGCAGGGACAGATCTGAAGGGTTGTTGAGACAGCCCCAGGTCTCTTAACCTCTCCTCATATGCAAGATGCCCTTTATGGCCCTTTGCTGGACTCTCTCCAGTTGCTCCAAATCTCTCTTGTCTGTGGTACAGACCCCTCACTCACACACACATGTACTGTGTGTGGCCCCAGACATGCAGCCCATCCTGGAACTTGTCTTGGATTCTTGCTCTTCCCAGGTTCCTTTGTTCTAGAGACACCCATGTCATGGAGTGTCTTTCAACCATATGTGCACACACCAGACACACAAAAATGTACAGAGAAACATGTCTCCCAGTCACCCCTCAGACCCCATAGCCTTTCCAGCACCTGCAAGGACTCCCCTGGTCCCTCTGCAGCCAGCTCCTCCCATTGTGTCCTCATCAGAGACCCTCACACAGCCTTGGCTTCTAGGTCACTTCACCTACATTCCAGCTGATCCGGCTTAATCTTCACCTCTGATGGCACATCTAATATCCCAGAGCCCACTTGATCATTAATGTCTTCAGTGATAATAATCTGTATTCTGTTTTCTTTCCTTTTTTTCCAGCCTTTAACTTTTTAATAATCTTCCCAGATGCTTTCTGTCACAGCCACCTCTAATGCACCCTCTCACTAAACAGAACATGAATCAAAATAAAAATTCTCCCACTACCTCTACGTGCCGAGGAACTAACTGTAACCACAACCCTGACTTGACTTCAGGCTGTTGTATCACTGAGGTACCAAAAATTCTCTGGGATCGGTGGGACAACTTCTCTCCAGATCATTAAAAGTTATGTTCATGCGTTGTTTAAGTCTGAACTGCTTCTTTTCAGTGGTTGGTTGGTTGGTTGGGTTTTTGGTTGTTGTTTGGGTTTGAGGTTTTTTGTTTGATTGGTTTTGTTTGTGTTGTTTTTTTTCTTGGGGGGTGGGGGATGTCATAAATGGAGATTTTTAGGAGCTTTCTGAATAACTCCTCTTTTTGTAAGATTTTTGGTGCTTGAAGGCATCTCATCTTTATTGTTTATAAAGATGTCTACTCTTCTTCTTTTTCTTTGTTTTTTTTCACCCACTTGGAGATGATGATTTCAGGGCTCCTGTTTCTACTTTTTGGGGACAGCCTGCACTAACAGTCATCATTTTCTCAGCTCAGATTTCTTTAACTTCAGTGTTCAGTTTGTCCTCGTTTTGTTATACTTTTAGCATCTTCTCTATCTGCGTTTACTCTTTGAGAGTCACCCGTCTCACCTGTATCAGATATAACTGGCCCTTCAAGGATTACTCATTCTATTGAGGGAGGGGTCAGTATCCAGTGGAACACAGGGAAGTCTCTTATTTCCCTAGTTAACTCTTGTATGTACTATACTGAAAAAATTAAAAATTATTATATTTGAGTAAATTCAAGAATTGTTAAATGCTGCCAGTTCTTTTCACCTCTTTCTAGTCCCTTTTTTCTGTTCTTACTGTTCATTTCAGCTTCCATAGGACCATAGAATGGTTTAGGTTGGAAGGGACCTTCAGAGCCCATCTAGTCCAGCCCCTGCCATGAGCAGGGACATCTTCACCCAGCTCAGGTTGCTCAGAGCCCCATCCAGCCTGGCCTGGGATGTTTCCAGGGATGTGGCATCTACCACCTCTCTGGGTAACCTGGGCCAGCATTCTGCCACCATCAGTGGAAAAAATTTCTTCCTCATGCCCAGCCTGAATCTCCCTCCTTTAGTTTAAAATCACCACCCCTTGTCCTATCACAGCAGGCCCTGCTAAAAAGTCTGTCCCCATCTTTCTTATTAACCCCTTTTAAGTACAGAAAGGCTGCAATAAGGTGTCACCAGAGCCTTCTCTTCTCCAGGCTGAACACCTCGACTCTCTCAGCCTGTCCTCACAGCAGAGCTGTTCCATCCCTCTGATCAATTTTGTGACCTCCTCTGGCCCCTCTCCAACAGGTCCATGTCTGCCCTGTGCTGAGGACCCCGAGCTGGATGCCGTACTCCAGGTGGAGTACCACCAGAGTGGAACAGAGGGGCAGAATCGCCTCCCTTGACCTGCTGTCCATGCTGCTGGTGGTGCAGCCCAAGATACAATTGGCCTTCTGGGCTGCAACAGCACATTGCTGGCTCATGTCAAATCTTTCATCCAGCAGTACCCCCAAGTCCTTCTTGGCAGGGCTGCTCTCCATCCCTTCATCCCCCAGCCTGTACCGATACTGGGCATTGCCCTGACCCAAGTGCAGGACCTTGCACTTGGCCTAGTTGAAACTCAAGTTATTCACATGGACCCACTACATGAGCTTGTCCAGGTCCCTCTGGATGACATCCCGACCCTCAGGTGTGTCAACTGCACCACTCAGCTTGGTGTCATTCATAAACTTTCTAAGGGTGCACCCAATCCCTCTGTCCATGTCATTGATGAAGATATTAAACAGCACTGGTCCCAGTACGGACCCCTGAGGGACACCACTTGTCAACAGTGTCCATCCAGACATTGTGCCATTGACCATTACTCCTGGGGTGTGACCATCCAGCCAGTTCCTCATCCACTGAACAGTCTACCCACCAAATCCACACCTCTCCAATTTAGAGAGAAGGCTGTTTATGGGGGACTGTGTCAAAGGCTTAACAAAAGTCCAGATAGACAACATCTGTAGCCCTTCCTTTGTACACTGATGTAGTTACTCCATCATTGAAGGCCCCTAGGATGGTCAGACAGGACTTGCCCTTGGTGAACCCATGCTGGATGTGTCAAATCACCTCCCTGTCCTCCATGTGCCTTAGCACAGCTTCTTACTCTTTACGTCTCTTAGACATGAACCATTGTTCAAGTCTGGAACTAAGTTTAGATCCAGCTGCACCCATACTCCTCACTGAGAAGGAGTTTAGAAAGCAAGGGGGTCCATTCTGAACCTTGTGACTCAATGGGAGGGCCTCCTTCTATTCTTTCACGTCTCCTGTCCCCACAGAAATCACTCTGAAACAACTCTCATCCTATTCTGTTTGACACATTTCCTCCATGCAGTAAGTAATAGAGTGAACCTTGCCATCAAACTCTGTTAACATGCATTTTTCTTTAAGTGTCCTAAATACTGCTCTGCAGCAAGCAGGACCCTAAACCACTCAGCCGTGCAACTTCTCACAGGGAAACCTGAGCACCAATCCTGACCAGAAGACCATTGTACCTCAAGCAGTAACTGCTGTGCTGTGCTGCATGTACAGCGTGTCCTTCATGCCTGTGCTGGACTGCAGGAATCCCTTGGCCACATGACAACCTCAGCAGCATACTGTCACGCAAGAGTTGCAGGCAGGTCCTACTCTGTACCAGACATTATGCTTTCTGCATGGCCTTGCCTGGATCTACCAGTGCAGAAAGAAGATCTAATGAAAACATAATTTCTGTTGAGTGTAGAGATGATGAATAGAGTTGTTTCAAAGTAATAAAATCCTACAATAGCTTGAATGACCAAAACAGAAGACTGTCTTCTATGGATGGGGTCTACATTGTGTGCTGCATTTAGGTCAGAAGCTTGTTCAATGCTACACCTTCCAGGGTTTCCACCAACTGAAAGAACATAAGATTGCCCATGTGACACTTCTCTTACAGTGCTAGACCTAATGAACAACATTTTAAATTGTTATCTAATCTTTATTATCTTAAAAAGCTTATCTTGGTGCCTTTCAATTACTTTTCGAGTTTCAGTTGAGTTTTGATATGAACCATTGCTGCGCTTGGAGGATGCCGTCTTGAAGACAAGATATATCCAGGCCCACTGTTAAAGTATTTGGTCTTTTCATTGACTATATCAAGAGAATGAGTGAAGATCCCTGTGTGATGTGCTGCTTGTCTGTGCAATGTCTGCAGCTATAGAACAGAGACAGACCTTGCCTCTCTGATGACATCTGATGACTGATGTCTCTGACTGATTGTATCAGCCAACAGCAAACAGGCAGTAAATTCCACTCTGCAATGCTGTCTGGGGCAGTTGTGATGCACCTGCCCTGAGTAGGGTAGATTTCCTGGAGGTCTTGTGTGGTTCTTGTCAGCCTTGGCATCTCATGTCGTTGTATGGGCCTGGATTTGAACATGAAATTGAGTATTTGTCCTGAATTCAGTGAAGCAACGTGGAGATGAAGATGGGACAACTGCCAGTGTAGTCATTGGAGAGCTGGTAAATTCAGCTGCTGGACAAGAGAGAGACTGAGCTGTCCCTGTGGCACAGGACTATAATCAATCATTCATATGAATACCTCTATCAACTACCATGAACACAGTGAGAAGGACAAGGTTCTTTCAGCCTTTATTTGGACATCATCTGTCATTTCACTCGGCCAAAGGGATTCCCCACCAGGCTCATGTATGATCCCAGAGATGTTGCCCAGTCTCTATGGACTTCTCCATTAGATCTTGCAATTACCTGCATATAGCTTGCACCACCTGTGGCAGCTCCAGTGTAACCAGGTATTTGCATCTGAAGGTCTCACTCCTGCATTTTGTCTCCATTAATTATCATGGGAGTTGAGAAAAGAAGATGACATGCCTATTTTATGTCTCTATTTTGTGCACAACTGAACAGATGTGAGAGAAATCCCACCTCCTGTGAGTTTCTGGCAGGCACAGGAGGGAGCTGATTCTCCTCCAAATGCTGGGAATGCAATGCAGGATGAGATGCCTCTACTGACTCAACTGAATCTCTGCCCTCAACAGGGATAAAGGAGATCCCTCCCTGTCACCCTCCAGCTGTCCTGTCTAATATAAGACAAAAAAAAAAGTGATATTTAGATGTAACATTGTCTCCGAAAGGGGAAATTACACTTCTGGAAAAGTCTGTCTCTCCCCAGATGAGGGGGAGGTAATATCAGTGATGACTTCTGCCAGTTTCACAGCAGGTTCCCTGGAGCCCCAGGGACACCTGGAGGGAGCCCAGAGAGGACAGAGGAAATGCCACCTTGTGCTGCTCCTGTGCTGCTGAGCTGGGCTGGGCTCCTGGCACAGAGGGAGCTCATGGAAGCGGCAGCGCTGCAGAGAGACAGCTCTGCCCAGGAGCAGCTCCTCTGCACACGCAGCAGGGCTGAGGGCTCTGCCTGGGTATCTCAGGGAGATGAGCAAGTCTAAGAGAGAGCTGAAAGGTGATCAGGATTGAGAGGATGACTGAAAGCTCACTTGAGAAGAAATCTTCACAGCCCTTGACACGGTAAACCTCTGGTTCAGTGACAATGCATCTGTGGCTCCTGGAGGCATCTTCTAAAGCTGGCACAGCCACAGCTTGTGGGTTCTGTAAGGAAGGGGCTCCTGTCAGGCAATTTTGAACAGTTATGAAGCCATTTGTGCAGTCAGGGGTGCCCAGGGCTGTCCTGCAGAGCAGGGTCCCTGCACCCCAGGGCTGTGCTGGGGCAGGAACTCTGCCACCTGCCAGGGTCAGCACTCAGCCTGCCCGGGGAGATCCCCACGGTGCTGTGGGGAGAAGCTGTGGGTGCAAGGAACAACCTCTAGCAGGGCAGGGTCCTGCTATCGAGAGGGTGCTGCATGGGTCAGGGCTGCTCACAGCTCTAGATCAGTGCACGACATTCCCAGGTGATGTTTAAAGAAGGGTAGCAAGGCAGGGGCTACCTGAAAGGGAAGGATGCTTTTCTTTCAGTCTGCTACTCCGGGTTTTCTGTGTGGGCAATGGGACATAGAATTAATGTCTCAATTCAAGAGAGGCACTGAAATTACAGATCTATTTCTTTTAGCAGTGAATAAACCTGGAAGTATCAGAAATGGACACACCATGGCTTACAGACAGCATCAGGATGACTTTTCCAGCCTCATCAGAGCTGCCCCTGGGCAGCGCCGGCTGCTGGGAGGGGTCTGCAGAGCAGAGCTGAGCACACAGCGGGTGGGATGGGGTCTGTGACACTGACAGCAGGAGACCTGGGGACACAGACACAGCTGCAGGCAGGGACAGCTCCCGGCAGCAGAGCAGGGGGTATTCAGGATCTCTTTTGGTCCTTCTCTGCAGATGATGCTGGGTGTTGTGTGCTGGGCAATGATTTGACTGTCCCTTTAGGACATCTCGCTTTCAGGAGCCTGACTCTGCTCTGCCTGTCCTGCTGGGCTCACGAGCTGCCCCAGAAAGGCTCAGGTCTGCTGTAGGATCCCAGCAGTGCTGAGCCTTTCCTTGGGGTCCACACTGTCCTTTCAGAATTCTTGGCTTCTCTCAGTGATGGGTCATACCCTGCTCTCTCCACCACATCTCTAACTCTGGGATGAAACAGAGGTTCTGGGATCTGCAAGCAGAGGTTTACAGAACTGCCTTTTCAAACAGGACTCCCCTGCTCCCATATTAGCCCAATTGTTTGGGTCTTTCCAGAGTTTATATTCTTTGTGATCAAATCTTCATGACAGCAGAAATGAAAGCACATGGCAGATCGGTAAAAGCCTGATGGATGGTGAGGCTGTCCTGATTCTGCACTAAGCCACAGAGAACTGAGTCCTTTGGCCTGTCCTGTCTCAAGACTCTTTGAAGTTTCAGTCATAAAAATGAGAATTTCTAACCCTGAACTCCCACTCACCAGATGTGGTGGTGGAAAAAAAAAAAAAAAAAAAAAAAAAAAAACACCGAAAAAATTTCTGTAAAGACATGCTAACCCTCTCTTCTGTAGGCCACACTCCTCAGAGTCATGAGTGCAAATACTCAACTTTTTCAGTAACAGTGGATAATATTTGACATTTGCTGTGAATGTCAGAGCTGTCACAACCCAGCTCCTGTGTCCCCACTGCAGCAGAGCAGGGCTGGATGCTTGGCAGCACACGGGCAGAGGTTCTGCTCCTCACAGCACGCTCAGCCAGCACAGACCAGAGAGAGGAAATGCATGTTATTTGGAGGGCTGGGGGGTGGTTTCTGTGAAAAATAGAGTGACTTTGGTAAGAAGATTGTATTCTAATTTTATGTTGTTCTTTCCTTTGTTTTTTAACAGACCCCCCATGCCCACAGCCAGCAAATGTCTAACAGCAGCTCCATCACCCAGTTCCTCCTCTTGCCATTCGCAGACACACGGGAGCTGCAGCTCTTGCACTTCTGGCTCTTCCTGGGCATCTACCTGGCTGCCCTCCTGGGCAACGGCCTCATCATCACCACCATAGCCTGTGACCAGCACCTCCACACCCCCATGTACTTCTTCCTCCTCAACCTCTCCCTCCTTGACCTGGGCTGTATCTCCACCATTGTCCCCAAATCCATGGCCAATTCCCTCTGGGACACCAGGGCCATTTCCTACGCAGGATGTGTGTCGCAGATCTTTTTTTTCCCCTACTTCACCACAGCAGAGTATTGTCTTCTCACAGTCATGGCCTATAACCGCTATGTTGCCATCTGCAAACCCCTGCACTACGGGACCCTCCTGAGCAACAGAGCTTGTGTGCACATGGCAGCAGCTGCCTGGGCCAGTGGGTTTCTCAACGCTCTGCTGCACACGGCCAATACATTTTCACTGCCACTCTGCAAGGGCAATGCCCTGGACCAGTTCTTCTGTGAAATCCCTCAAACTCTCAAGCTCTCCTCCTCACACTTCTACCTCAGGGAAGTCTGGGTTATTCTGGTCAGCCTCTTATTAATATTTGGATGTTTTGTTTTCATTGTGGTGTCCTATGTGCAGATCTTCAGGGCCGTGCTGAGGATCCCCTCTGAGCAGGGATGGCACAAAGCCTTTTCCACGTGTCTCCCTCACCTGGCCGTGGTCTTCTTGCTTACCAGTACTGGTACATTTGCCCACCTGAAGCCCCCCTCCATTTCTTTCCCATCCCTGAATCTGGGGGTGTCTGTTGTGTACTCAGTGGTACCTCCCACGTTGAATCCCCTCATCTATAGCATGAGGAACAGGGAGCTCAGGGATGATCTGAGGAAGCTCATGACTGGATGTTTTCAGCAACCATAGACTGCTCCCCTCTGCATAGGGCTCCTAGTGTATGTCATGACAGGCCAAGTTTGTCTTTCCTTCTTTACATTTTTTTTCCTTTTTCCACTTGCACTGTTATTGTCTTCCAATAAATGTCACTGTTCATCCCTTCCCGCTTAATTATCCACCCATCTTGTGTGAACTAGTGACTTTGTGGAAATGGGAATACGTCATTGTATTTAAGTGAAATAAATGAACTGACAACACCATGTGTTTCTGGGCTCTTCCTGGGGATGTGGGGAGTCCGATGCTACTGAAGGATGATGGTGTGACCTCCTGGTCTCCCGGGGACATGGGTGTAAAGAGGCAATGAGGGTCCATGCCCATGATGATGATGTGTCTCCTTTTAGGCCTTAGTTGGAGGCACATGAGCTATAGCTAAGGGGACAAGGACTTTGGGGCTTTCAGGGACATCCAGCCTTACCAGCATCCTTGGCCATCTTCGCTGCAGGCCATTCTACACTGACCCAGGCCTGTGGCTGTTCCCTTGCAGGCTGCAGGCTGCAGACACCCAGTGTGTTGGGAACAGAAGGGAAAGGGAGAAACCCATTGGTTGAGGATAAAAACAGTGTAATAAGACAACTATAAGACTATAATAAAACAAGACTATATTTAATAATATACTACTAAAAATACAGATGTGTAAGATAAAATAATGATATTCAGTGCAATCCCTCATGAAACTCCAGTTGTGCTGAACAGTCCTGGAGCAGGGAACATCCTGGTCTCAAACAGCCAATCCCAGTGAGAGAGAGAGAGAGCAAAAAGGTAAAGTGCAGAAAGACCCAAGGGCTGACTGCAAAACAGAGGAATGGCAAAAGGCCGAACTAACTCCAAACTCCCAGTGGAACAGAACTTCCAAACAGAAATAACTAAAGTAGCCAAAAAAAATGAGCTAACAGAACTGACTAGCTGAAAAAGCTGGCTGCAGCTTTATACTGAGCATGGTGCTAATGGTAGGGAATATTTTGCTGATCAACCTGGATGTCAATATAGGAGCTGTCCTGTCTGTACCTCCTTCTACCAATTTGCACCTGCAGCTGGACAGTCGAAGAAGTCTTTGCTTTCCCTGATAACAGGCAAGGTATCAGTGAGTTCTGACTTTCCTTTCATGAGAAATCCCAAACACTGAAAAGCTACTGGAAGAAAATATTTGTTCCATCTCAGGGAAAAAACAGTGTTATCTCATGATTCTCAGAGTAAATCTAAAAAATAAAAGACTATTAAAGCTATGAAGGAGAGAAGATTCTAGCTACATTAAGAAAATTAACTCAGTTTCAGTCGAAGCAGCATGTTCCCTTGACCTCCACACTTCAACAGGCTAGAGATGACTGGGCCTCTCAGCCTCTCCACAACATGACCCCAACCCTATCTTGGCAGACTTTCTCTGGCCACGTGACAGCTACTCCACATTTCTCCAGAACGGGGAGCCTCACACTGGGACACACCACTCCAGATGTGACTACACCAGTGCTGAGTCAAGATGGACAATAATGGTCCATGCCTGGTTGGCCACACTTCTGCCAGTGCAGCCCAATATGCTCATGGCCATATTCCTATTTAGCACCACTGGCTGCTATGGCATTACTCATAATGTCCAAACCCTTCTTGCTGAGACTGCTCCTCAAACAGTCATGCCTGAGTCTACCTTGATGTGTGGGTGTTGTTGTTTAACCCCGTAGACAGGTAAGTCCCACATAGCCACTTGCTCACTCATGATGTCATATAGTGTGGAACATCTCTTTGGTCATTTGGGGTCAGTTGTCTCAGCTGGGTCCTCTCCGAGCTTCTCATGCACCTCCAGCCTACCTGCTGTGGAGCAGCATGAGAAGCAGACAAGGCCTTGATGCTGTACAAGAACTGCTCAGCAATAACTGGAACATTGGTGTGTTATCAGTACTGCTTTGTGCACAAATCCAAGCCACAGCACCATATGGGTTGCTATGATGAATATTAATTATACTCTAGCCAAAACCAGTACAACAGGGTGGTTCTGCCCACTGATGCAGCGCATCAGAAGCTCAGAAGGAGAACAAACATTCTCTTTAGAAAACTTCTTGAGGTTTCTATTGGTCAAATCCCAGAGTTTCTCAAGGTCTGTTTGGAGTGAAGCTCCATTATGTCAGTGGTTAAGGTGAGTTTGTAGATGGTTCACCTGTGGCCCCTGACTAGATCAAAGCAATAGGAACTAAAGGATGTGACAGAATAGAAATAAACAGAGGAGTCACTAGGTAAATGAAATTGCAGTGGGAAAGCCTGGAGCTTTGCCTTGGAATAGTTGACAAGTCTGTTGAGAGCTTGTGGGTCAGGATTAGCCAGGCAGACCAACATGGGTGACCTCTTAGTGCATGTCTGTTGTTGACTGCTTGTTGAGGAAGAAGTAGATGAGAACTTCATCAGGCCATTGGAAGAAGCTTCATGTACTCACACCCTGGGCCTCCTGGTCTTGGAAATGGACCACTTTATTAGCTCCCTGAGAGGCAACATAGTAGGGTACAAACCATCCAGAAGGCTTCTGGAGCACATCAGTGATAACTTCCCAAGTGTGCAGAGTTGGGATTAGGGAAGCCAAAGCCCAGCTCAAGCTCAATCTGCATTGTGACCTGAAGGACAACAAAAAAGGTTTCTACAAGTATATAAAGTGCAAAAAGAAGACTAAGGACATGGTATATGGTCCAGGATATGGAAAAGCCTGAGATAGTCAATGTTTTTCTCATCTCAGTCTTTACTGATAGGACAGACATTTGAGAATCCCAGGGCCCCAAGAGCAGAGGGAAATCTGGAGCAAGGAAGTCTTACCCTTGGTGAAGGAGTCTCAAGTTAGAGAACATTTAAATAAACCAGACATACTTAAGTCTATGGGAACTGAGGGGATGCACCCACAAGCGCCAAGGGAGATGGCTGATGTCACTGCGAGGCCATGCTTAATTCACTTTTAAAGGTCATTGTTACTGGGAGAGGTTCCTGAGGAGTGGAAAAAGGTAAATGTCAATCCTGTCTCAAAGAAGGGCAAGGAGCAGCATCTGGGGAGCTGTCAGAATGTCTTCTCTAACATCCTGCTGGACATGTTGATGAAGTATAGAGTACATAAGTGGAAAATGTGGTGTACTCAGAACTGACAGAACAGTCAGGCTCAGAAACACCAGGCAGGAAACACCATGAGGCCTGGTGAAGCACCAGGACAGCAAAGACTTCTGGCTCTGCACCCTAAACTCTGGGTATTATCTTGGGGCAGCTGAACACCAGCATTTTTCTCTCCAAGGCAATTTCCAGCCCAGGTCAGCTCCTTTCTGATCTCCTCCCGTCCCTTCTCTGATCTGGTCTGGTGTTCCTGATCCTTCACCTGTGCTCCCCACAGGGTCCCAACCTGGCAGTGATGCTCTGCAGAGCAAGTTGGCTGCAGGACCATAGGTGACACTGGCTGTGCTGATCAGTGAGGGACGCAGATGGAACTGGATGGGCCGCACTGACACTGAGCTCTTTCCCAGGGGTCTAAAGCTGTGGAAAGGGCTCAGAGCATTTCTCATGACTCAGGGTGTTCTCCAGTGCCCACATTGAACCATCCATGGGCTTTTGCTGAAGGAGATATTAATCATCCTCAGATCTCTTTTTGATGATCTTGCTGGGTCCCCACGGCCTCCCCTGGGATAGCAGAGGTCTTATTTACTTGTGGATAATGTCCTGGTTTTAGCTGAGACAGAGTTAATTTTCTTTCTGGTAGTTGTGTTTTGGATTTGGTATGAAAAGAATGTTGATAATACACTGATGTTTTGGTTGTTACTGGTTAGTCAAAGACTTTTTGTCTTCTCAGATGCAGAAGAATCTGGGAGGGAGCAAAGCCAGGGTAGCTGACCCAAGCTGGCCAAAGGGTATTCCTTACCGTATGATGTCATGCTACCTATATAAATCAGAGTTCCTCAAGAGGCAAATATTGTTGCTTGGTCATGGATGGACTATTGGTGTTGCAGTTACTAAGCATTGTGCATCACTTATTTTGCATATTTCGTTGCTACTACTACTATTATTATTATTATTATTATTATTATTATTATTATTATTTTATCTTCCTTTGCTATTCTGATAAAATGTTCTTATCTCAATCTATGAGGCTTTTTCATTTGCAGTTCTCTCTGCCATCCCACTTGGGGAGGTGAAGTGAGAAGTGTGGTCCCAGTTAACACCTGGGATTAAACTGCAACAGTTCTTTCTGGTGCACAACATGGTGCAAGAAGAATTTCAGATAGTAACAGAGTGACTAGAGTGTATTAAGGGACTTATATTTGTTAACAGTTGTGGGTCACAATATTGATTCATCGGTTGTTGATATTAGTTTATTTGATCTTAACTCTGCTCCTGTTTTTGCGATATATGTTAAAGATTAGTGTTGACTTTTGCAGTTTGCTGTGCTCTGAAATGATTAGTGTTGTTTTGCCTGGGAAACTGGTTATTAGAATACTGACCTTGAGTTTGATCTGGTACCTGAGCTTTGTACTGAAGCTATTGCTGTACAAGAATTAGGGAGGAATCAAAGCCAAGACAGCTGACCCAAGCTGTATAAAAAGTAAAGTTGCCCAGGGGGCAAATACTGCTGCTTGGAAACAAACAGGCTATTGGTGTCACAGGCAGTAAGTGACTTCATTGTGTATCACTAGTTTTGTGTATTCTATTATTGTTATCATCATGATCATCATTTTTCTCTTCATTTACTGTTCTAATAAACTGTTATTTTTTCAGTCCATGAGGTTTTTTCCCTTCTGATTCTCTCCTCCATTCCACTTGGAGTGAGTGAACGATTGTGTGGCTCTAATTGCCAGCTAGTATTAAATGACAACAGTACTTCTTGGTACCCAACCTGGTAGAAGAACAATTGGAGATAATAACAGCTACAGTAGAGCATATTATGGAATTTCTATCTCTTAACAGTTGCAGGTCACTATATTGATTAATCTGTTCTTGATATGAGTTAATTTTGTCTGAACTATACTTCTGTTTCGCTATACATGTCAAAGATGGGTGTTGGAGTTATCAGTTTGCTGTGGTCTGCAGTGATTAGCGGTGTTTGCCCTGGGAAATCTGTTATTAGAAAACTGACCTTGAGTTTAATCTGGTATTTCAGCTTCATACCAAAGCCATTACTGTACATCTGGCACCAACTAGTGGAGACAATTAATAATTATACTTCTTGATCTGAGACAATTTCATGGAGGAAATACAGAATGGCAGCTTTGCTACCTTCTCCTGTGATGCTTCCTCCTTCATTCAAATAACATCAGTACCTTCAAAATCTTTGGTACTTAGAATACTTGTATTGGTATCTTTTGGAATATTATTTCAGTTTTGTAGAACAATGCACAAAGAATCTGAAAAACATTTAAAAAGCAGCTGAAAAAAAACCAATTCCAAACAATGCACCTCTAGAAACCAATCAGTCTCAACCAGCCTCAAACAACCTAAACCAACCAAAACCAAAAACCCTCAGCAAACCCAAACCAAAACAGCCTGAACCACAAACCTTAAAGAACCAACCTGAGACAATTAAACTCAACTAAAACAACACACTTTCAACAACCTACAAACAATGCAAATGGCAAAGGAGGCACCAGGGACACCCAGCAGCTGTGCCCAGTGCCCAGTGTCACTAAGATCAGAGACAGCCCCCTGGGCCTCTTGTGCACAGGGACCCTCAGGGACAGCAGCACAAGGGCTCCTCCAAAGGGTACTGGGGAAGGTGGTGGTGGGGGATGCAGAGGTGGGCAGGGCTGCATCCAGGGGTCACCCCCATCTCACAGGGCCACCACCTGGCAATGTAGGCATCACAATGCTCCAGGGCAGGAGAAACAGCAACGTCCTTCTGTGCCCACAGCCAGAACTGGCCTGGGCCAGCCCCAAGACATCCCAGAGGAAGTCCTGGAGGAGACAGTGGCATCACTTGACAGGGCTGAAGGGACCAAGGGAAGCGGCTGGACCAGGCTGCTGCAGCTTCTCTGCTGCAAGGCTCATCTCATGGGTGGAAACCCTTTTCAGCTGGACAGCAGAGGCAAGACCAAGGAAATGACTTCTTGAGGAGCACTGCAGAGCTCGATGTCTTCATCCACTGCAAAGCCTGTGGCAGCAGGCATAATATATAGGATACAGAGATGTTGCAAGTGGTCCAAATGACCTGGATCATCCCCTGGGGTCCTGACAGGCACAGGAAGGACTCTTGTCCCTGAGGTCACTCAGGTCACAGGAATCTGGGAACTCTCAGAAGCTCCAAGTCAAGAGAAAATAGGGCTTGGGAATCTCCTCAGAGGCGTGAGTAGCTTGTGGGATGAGGAGCCAAGCCTTGCCTAGGGAATATCCAATCACCATCCCTGAGGTCGGGAAGGAATTTTACCCCAGGCAGATTGGCATTGGTCCCCAGGGTTGTTTTGCTTTCCTCTGCAGCATTGAGCATGACCACTTCTCAGGGCTTCTCTGGTCCCTCTGGGCTCAGTGAGAGTCTGCTGCTCAAGCACTAACAAGATAGCCTTTCATGCCCTGCAGCTGGGGGGAGAAAGGCTTTTATTTTCTTATGCAGGAAAGTAAGTGTCCCCAGGGTTGTTTTTTTTTGGCTTCCTCTGCAGTGTTCAGCATGGCCCCTTGACAGGGCTTCTTTGGGCCATTTTGGCTGCCTGCTGCTCCTGCTGCATGAAGGTGGGCCTGGTGCCCCACACAACCTGCCTAAACCAAAACAACCTACCTAAAAGAAAAGAACCCACCCAAAACAACCAACATAAAACAAACAAACAAACAAACAAAAACTGGCTAAAAGAAAGAACCTAAACCAAAACAAACTACCTAAGCCAATCTACCTAAAACAACCTACCCTAAGAAACCCTAAACTGAACAACCTAAATGAAACCAAACCAAAAAACCTAAACCAACGCATCTTGAAACAACCCAACCTAAAAGCAACACTACCTGACACAGTCTACCTAGGAACAACTAAACCAACCCAAACCAAGTAACCTAAACCAACATCAATGGAAACACTTAAACCAACCTAAATAATGTAAACCAAACCTGTTTCACCCAACCTACCTAAAATCACATGCATACACCAAACTTATCAAACCACCTACCAAAAAGAACCAATCTAAAAGACCTTTAGAAGAGAAAATTTCATGCCCTAGTAAGGCCCTCATATTATCCATTACTAATTTTTCAGGTGGGCAGTGATGAGACTGCAATGGGAAATCTAGGGGCAATCAAGGGAGACTTTAGGGCATTGGGACAACTGTAGGAGGGAAAAAACAGAAAGCTCTGTATGATCCTCCTGCAGTGCAGACCCCTCCTCTGAGCAGCCTCCTCACCTCCTCTCCCACCCAGCAAAGCCTCTGCCCTCAGGGCCGGGGGCTCCAAGGCATGAACCAGCTCCTGTGCAGCCAGAGCTCCAGTTCCTCTGCAGAGCACAGGGGCTGAGAGCAGCTGCCCGGCAAGGTTGGTGTCTGGGAGGTGGCTGCACAGCTGGGGAAGGGTGATGCTGTCTGAGTGCCCAGCTGCCTCTGCCCTGGCCTCTCGCACACCCAGCCTCACCACATTTTCCTTCTTGCTCCACTGCTCTGTGTTCCTGCTGTTGTGATCCTGTTCTTGCTTGAAAAAGGTAGTTGTCAAACCTGTCTTCAATAAGGGCAGGAATGAAAACTGTGAGAATTACACGTTGGTCACCCTACCTCTGTCCCTGGGAAGGAGATGGGACATGTTCTCCTGCAGCCATGTCTAGGCACTTGGAAAACAAAAAAGTGATTGCTGAACAAAAATGGGCAGGGGAAAGAAAGGTATGTTGTGCACATGGAATTTTCCAAGGTGTCAGACATTGTTTCCTGTGGTGTCCTTATAATGTTATTGGTGCTCTCTGGGCTAAAGAAGTGGATTTGGGGTGGGAAGTTGGTTGGATGATGAAGCCCAAATGTCAGCAGTTACCAGTGGAGTCCTTCAGTGACCAGTACTTGGGCCAACACTGTTGAATGTCTCTGTTCTCCCCCTGTATGATGTGACAGAGTAAACCTTCAGCTCCTTTGTGGATGGTGCAAACCTGGGAAGAGACCTTGAACAACCTCATCTGGTTCACCCTGTCCTGAGCAGGAGAGTGAGACAAGATGATATTCAGGGTTTTCTTCAAACCTGAGTTACTCTGTGATTCAAGGAATCTTTCCCTTAGAGAGGTTTTGGAAGACAGACTAGGGGGAGGAACAAGAAAAAAAAAATAATTAAAAAAAAAAAGAGGCAGATGAGGAGACATTTCCTCTTGTCCTATCACTTGTTACTTGGGAGAATAGACCAACAACCTCCATGTTCCAACCTCCTTTCATGTATTTGTAGAGAGTGAGAAGGTCTCCCCTCAGCCTCCTTTTTCTCCAGGCTGAACAGCCCCAGTTTCCTCAACTGCTCCTCATCACATTTGTGCTCCAGCCCCTCACCAGCTTTGTCGCCTCCTCTGCACTCTCTCTAGTATTTCAATGTCCTTCTTATAATGAGGGGCCCAAAACTGAACACAGGATTCAAGGTGGGACCTCACCAATGCCGAGTACGGTGGCATGATCACTTCTCTAGTCCAGCTGGCCACACTGTTCCTGATACAAACCAAGATGCTGGCAGCCACCTGGGCACATGGCTGGCTGATATTCAGCCGCCTGTCAATCAACACCCCCAGATCCCTCTCTGCCAGGCAGCTTTCCAGCCACCCTTCCCCAAGCCTGTAGCATTCCTGGGGTTGTTATGACCCAAGTGCAGGACTTGGCACTTGGCCTTGTTCAGCTTCATACAATTGGCCCCAGTCCAATGATCCAGCTGGTTCAGATCCCTCTGTATGGCCATCCTCATGTCCCACATCATAAGGAATGGACATGGGGACCTCACTTCAAGGAAGCACACCCCAGTGCTGCATTCAGGTGGTCTCCCATGGGATGTTGCTGGCAACATGAAGTAACCTCGTGAATGATTGTTCCACGGGCCTTCATGGAACGCGCAGGAATAGCTGATGGCATTTGGTTCCACAGCAAGAAATGGAGGCCAATAAGAATGTTCATCCAGCCGGCATGCTGATGAGATGCTGAGATCTCCAGACCAGGTAGTTGGCAATCTTAGGTGCCAAACTTGCAACCTAGGACAGCATGAGAGAATTGACGCAGAGGATCCTCAGGAAGGTCCTGCTGCAGCAGTGACAGGGCAGCCTGCCCCGAGCTGCCAATGGCAGCAAAGAGTTTCTCTTTCCATGTCTGCACACACACAGTGCCCTGCTCTTCTCCTGGAACATCCCATCTCTCCACAGAGCCTTCTCCCGAGAGACCTCATCTAGGCTGACCCAGCCAGCCATTCCTGCACCCCCTTCCCATGCTCTGCACAGCCTTGAGCTGGCATTGCTGCTCTGCAGAGCAAGTGGGCTGTGGTGCCCAGGGCCATGGGTGGGTCTGCAAGGTCATGCTGGTCAGGATGGGATGTAGACCCTGCTCAGGTTTGCTACTGGTCTCTCCATCTCAGCACACAGACTTGGCTCCTGCAGCTCCAGAGATCTCGGAGAGAGGATCTTGGACAAACAAGTCAGTGCAGGGTCTGTTTTTTTGTTTGAGCACACAGAATGAACACCTTCTTATTTATACAAAGTCTGTGGGTCACACAAGACAGGTAGATGCTGACACAGAAATGGGATAAAGAATGATTTCATTTTTTGTCACCAGCATTAATACAACCAAGAAAAGCTAAAAAGCAAAGAAACCAACCAAGCAACCTACCAAAACTAGGCTGAGTGCATATTGAGTTACACTATGAGTGATATGCACAGAGAAGATATCAGTTCATTACTGCTTCTGAAAAGTGAACAATCATCACTTTCCACAAGGCATTCTTGAGCTCCTGGTTCCTCATGCTGTAGATGAGGGGGTTCACTGCTGGAACCACCACCGAGTACAGAACAGCCAGCACCAGATCCAGGGAGGAGCAGGAGATGGAGGGGGGTTTCAGGTGAGAAAACACACCAGTGCTGATAAACAGGGAGACCACGGCCAGGTGAGGGAGACACGTGGAAAAGGCTTTGTGCTGTCCCTGCTCAGAGGGGATCCTCAGCACGGCCCTGAAGATCTGCACATAGGACACCACAATGAACACAAAACATATGAAAACTAAACAGGAACTAAACACAAGAAGCCCAACTTCCCTGAGGTAGGAGTGTGAGGAGGAGAGCTTGAGGATTTGGGGGATTTCACAGAAGAACTTGTCCAGGGCATTGCCCTTGCAGACTGGCAGTGAAAATGTATTGGCCATGTGCAGCAGAGCAGTGAGAAACCCACTGGCCCAGGCAGCTGCTGCCATGTGCACACAAGCTCTGCTGCCCAGGAGGGTCCCGTAGTGCAGGGGTTTGCAGATGGCAACATAGCGGTCATAGGACATGATTGTGAGCAGATAAGTCTCTGAGGAAATGAAAAATACAAACAGAAAGAGCTGGGTAGCACATCCTGCATAAGAAATGACCCTTCTGTGCCACAGGGAATTTGTCATGGATTTGGGGACAATGGTGGAGATACAGCCCAGGTCAAGGAGGGAGAGGTTGAGGAGGAAGAAGTACATGGGGGTGTGGAGGTGCTGGTCACAGGCTATGGTGGTGATGATGAGGCTGTTGCCCAGGAGGGCAGCCAAGTAGATGCCCAGGAAGAGCCAGAAGTGCAAGAGCTGCAGCTCCCGTGTGTCTGTGAATTCCAGGAGGAGGAACTCGTTTATGGAGCTGCAGTTGGACATTTAATCTCCCTGTGTATGGAGCACTGTCATAAGAGGAAAAGAGAGTGACAAGTTAGAGGAGCACTGAGCAAAATCAAAGCCATTTCTCATTCACTCTCCTCCTGCTCCACACCCCCTTATCCTTTTCCAGACTTTCCTTCAGCTCCGAGGCTGAGCCCTGGGTGGTGCTGGCTGGAGGTGCTGTGAGGAGCAGGGCCTGTGCCCGCTGGCTGCTGAGGAGTCAGCCCTGCTCTGCAGCAGGGGACATGGGAACGGCGGAGCAGCAGCCAGTCCTGAGGTTCAGTTTTGGCAGATGGAACTGCTCCTGGTGCAGAAGGGCCTGTCAGCATCTGTACCCCTAGAACTGAGAAACTGAGATGGCAGAAGGTAGTTTGAGATGTTTGGTTTTCTACAGCTCCCTCTCCCCTCCCACCCTGAGGAGTGTTCTTAGGTGTCAGAAACTCTCAGCATTTCTGCTGCACTCAGGGAGAACAGAGGGAGTCCTGTGAGACCAGAGGAGACCTGAGGTTCAGTGCAGAGTGAGGGAAGCTGATCTAAACTTCTGTCTTGCTCCAGCTGCCCTGGGCTTGCACTTATCCAGGATGGAGGCTGATCACACTCCCACGTTATTGTGAAACACCACCAGGCACTAATGAGAGCAGAGGGATCCACCTCAGACCACAACATGTCTCACCCTTTTCTAAGGTCTCAGCATCCCACGTTTAGCCCAGGATACACACAGCTTATTTCACAAACCCCATTTTCTCTGTCATAGCATCTCTGTGCTTCTCCATGGGGCTTTCAGATAACAAAAAGATGCTATAGAACAGGTTGTCATGCTGGAGAATGGAAGGAAGCCTCAAGAGGATAGCTTAATATCCGAATGATGGCATTTGATTCAGGGAGACACAGCTCATTCCCCAACCCCACAGACTGCATTGCCCACAGCCCCACAGGTCAGAGGAAAGCTGGGACACGTGTGCCCATGGACACACCTGCAGGAAAGGAACCACAAGATCAGGCTGTGACTCTGCAGCTGAAACTCCCATCCCCAGAGAGCCTGACAGCAAGAACAATATCACAACAACAGGAACACAGAGCAGTGGAGCAAGAAGGAAAATGTGGTGAGGCTGGGTGTGCGAGAGGCCAGGGCAGAGGCAGCCGGGCACTCAGACAGCGTCACCCTTCCCCAGCTGTGCAGCCACCTCCCAGACACCAACCTTGCTGGGCAGCTGCTCTCAGCCCCTGTGCTCTGCAGAGGAACTGGAGCTCTGGCTGCACAGGAGCTGGTTCATGCCTTGGAGCCCCCGGTCCTGAGGGCAGAGGCTTTGCTGGGGGGGAGAGGAGGTGAGGGGGCTGCTCAGAGGAGGGGGGCTGCACTGCAGGAGGATCATACAGAGCTTTCTGTGTTCTCCCTCCTACAGCATTTCTTGTTTTGTTTTCCTCTCCTTCCTAGATCATATCCCTGCTGTCTGGAGGTTGTTCTCCTGGGAGGTGTTTCCCTGTCCCATGTCTTTTCTCTATCAGCACCCTCAGATCCCATCCCAACCTCTGTTCCCTCACCCTGGCCCTACAGAGACCTGGCTGTTTGCAGGGCTCTGCCTGGGCACATGCTCCTGTTTGTAGGTTGGAAAAATGGCATGTCAGAACAACACTGGTGGGTCCACCAAAGGTGATGCTGGTGCTGTCCATAGATAGAGGAGTTGCCGAAGGCCACTTAAGCTTACAGCTCAGTGGTGTCAGTAAGTTGTTGAAGCATGAGAGCTCCTTTTTCTTTTTTCTTCTCCCATTCCACAAGGGAAGCAAATTGAAAACACAGACTCAGAAAATCTCCTTAGCATTTCAATAATCCCTGCCTTTACCTTCCCTGTGATAAGTGCCCTCAGAAATGTCCTGCCATGATCTGGATCTCTGAGCAGCCCTGATCTGTACAGCACACTCTTGAGAACAGGAGGACCTTCTTCTGCCAGGAGTCCTCACAGTGTTGTTGGAATCTCCCTGCACAGGCTGAGCATTGACCCTGGCAGGCGGCAGAGTCCCTGTCCCAGCACAGCCCGAGGTGCATGGACCCTGCTCTGCACGACAGCCCTGGGCACCCCTGGCTGCACACACATCTTTGCAATTTGTAGCTATCCATGGGATAAAGCAGCCGTCCTATCCTTCTGAAGGTGCAGCAGAAAAGCCGTGCTCCAACTACATGCTCCATGCTGGAGGAGAAATGGCAAGGCTCCTGACACATCCCATAGAATGTAGGACATGCCAGCTTTAGAACATCTTTCCAGGAACTGCTGCATTGCCCTGGAGTAAGAGACTTACCATGCTAAGAGTTGCGAAGATATTTCTGCAAGTGAGCTCTTCTCTTTCTTCCCACCCCAGACTGCCTTTAACCACTCTCTGCCTGGCTCCTCTGCCCTCGGTGCTGCAGGCAGAGCCCTCAGCCCTGCTGCGTGTGCAGAGGAGCTGCTCCTGGGCAGAGCTGTCTCTCTGCAGTGCTGCCACTTCCATGAGCTCCCTCTGTGCCAGGAGCCCAGCCCAGCTCAGCAGCACAGGAGCAGCACAAGGTGGCACTTTCTCTGTCCCCTCTGGGCTCCCTCCAGGTGTCACTGGAGAAAAACCTGTTGTGAAACTGTCTGAAGTCATCACTGTTGTTTTCTCTCTCAGCTGGCCAGACACACATTTCTAGAAGTGTGATTTCCCCTCTCAGAGACAAAGTTACCTCTGAATATCATCCTTTTTTGGTTTATTATTACATGGGACAGACAGACAGAGAAAGGGAGTGATCTCCTTTACCCCTGCTGAGGGAAGGAATTCAGCAGAGTCAATGGAGGAATCCCATCCTGCATTTCTATGCCCAGAATTTGAAGGAGACTCAGCAACCTCCCATCTCTGCCACAAACCCACGGGAGGTGGGATTCCTCTTTCCTCTTTTCAGGTGGGCATGGGATAGACAAACAATATAGGCATGTCAGCCTCTTTTCTCAACTCCAGTGCAAATTAATGGAAATGGAAGGCAGAAGTGAGATGTTCAGATTCAAATACCTGGTGACATTTGAGTGTCCAGACGTGGTGCATGGTATGTTCAGGTAACTGCAAGCTATAATGGAGAAGTTCATAAAGACAGGGTAATATCTTAGGGATGATACATGTGGAGCTTGGTGTGAAATTCCTTTGACCAAGTGAAAAGACAGATGATGTCCCAATAAAGGCCAAAAGAACCATTTCCTACTCATTATGTTCACAACAGTTTATAAATATTTTCATATGAACAACTGCAGTCCTATACCATCAGGACAGCTCAGTCTCTCTCTTGTCAATCAGCTGAATTTACCAGCTCTCCAGTGACTACACTGGCAGTTGTCCCATGTTCATCCCCACATTGCCTCCTTGAATTCAGGGCAAATATTCAATTTCACGTTCAAATCCAGGCCCATAGAGCTACATGAGATG
Source organism: Nesoenas mayeri (assembly GCF_963082525.1). Lineage (NCBI taxonomy): Eukaryota > Metazoa > Chordata > Aves > Columbiformes > Columbidae > Nesoenas > Nesoenas mayeri. The sequence continues at coordinate 2,807,911 of NC_137545.1, read as the reverse complement.
CCAAGGCTAGCATGGACCACACAGGACCTCCAGGAAATCCATTCCCATTCAGGGCAGGTGTGTCACAACCGCCACAGACAGCATTGCAGGGTGGGATTTCTTGTCTGTGTGCTGTTGGTTGATACAATCAGTGCAAGGCATCAGACATCAGAGAGGCAAGGTCTGTCTCTTCTCCACCCAACAGCCACAGGCATTGCACAAACAAGCAGCAGATCACACAGGAATCTTTACTCACTCTCCTGAGGGTACAATCAATGAAAAGACCAAATACTTTAACAGTGTGCCTGGATCCATCTTGTCTGCAAGGTCAGCATCCTCAAGTACAGTGATGGTTCATATCAAAACTCAGTTGAAACTCAAAGAGGAATTCCAGGGCACCCATATAAACTGTTGCTACTTCAACAACAGCTAAAGAAGAACCCTAAATTCTGTGAGACCACTACTAAATTTAGTAAGACTAGGTGTAGGTAAATCCAAGGTACTTCATGTCATTGCCTCAGTTACCACCAGCAAGGTCTTCCAGGCCTTTGTGCTTTCAGGCAGGACTCTGGAGTAGAACAACCAGTGGTGGATGGGGATAAAGCCAGGGGTTACATAAGCAAACTGCACCCTTACCAAACCTCGGGACCAGAGGGTTTGCATCCGAGAGTGCTGAGAGAATGCTTTTCCCAAGGAGGTGCTGGTCTGTTATGATCCTGGTGAGAAAGGCCCTCAGACTCTGTGAGGTATTTGAAATGTTGTTCTTTAGGTCTAGCACTATAAGAGGAGTCATAAAGACAATCTCACCTCCCTTTAGATGGTGGGAACCCCAGGTGGTGCAGCATTGAGGGAGCTTCCATGACAAACACTCTTTCATGGTGCAACAGCTGAGGTACTGTGGCCAAAATGTGTACTGCCAGGAGGTGTCCCTTGTCCTGTCACAGCACTGTGACATTTTTGGATTCAGTGAGATGTGGTGGGACAGCTTGTTTTTCTGGGGTGCTGCAATGGAGGGATACAGGCTCTGCTGGAGTGTGTAGCAAGGAGGATGAGGACAGGAGGATGCCCCTGTGTGAAGAAGAATTTCAGATATATGGAGCTTCTCAATGAGGTTGGCAACAAGTTGAGTTAGCCTGTGCAAGTGTGGAGGAGAGGAGAAGTCAGTAAGGGTGACCTGGGATTTCACAGAAGAACTGGTCCACAGCATTGCCCTTGCATAGTGGTAGTGAAAATGTATTGACCATGTGTAGAAAATAGTTGAGAAACCCACTGCCCCAGGCAGCTGCTGCCATATGGACACAAGCTCTGCTGCCCAGGAGGGTCCTGTAGTGCAGGGGTTTGCAGATGGCAACATAACGATCATAGACCATGATGGTGAGAAGGGAACACTCAACAAGATCAAGGAGAGAAAAAAAAAAAAAAAAAAAAAAGCTGTGTAGCACATCCTCGATAGGAGATAGTCCTGGTGTCCCAAAGGGAATTGGCCATGGATTTGGGGACAATGGTGGAGATGGAGCCCAAGTCGAGGAGGGAGAGGTGAGAAGGAAGAAGTACATGGAGGTGTGGAGGTGCTCATGGAGGGGAGAAGGAGTTCTTGTCTGGTGGGGGCTTTCAGCCCTTTTATATCCCATCTCCACGACAGCCTGTCCTATGCTGTGGCATCACCTGAAACTCTTTCCCTGCTGGCTGGAGACATCCTCCCTGCTATCCCACCTTGCTCTTGTCTGAGCATCTTCCTTCCTTTGCTGATATCTCTCCATCCTCTCCAGCTGTTCCTTGAAGCACAAAGAGTTGGGCTGATGCAGACTCCCTCTGGGTGACCTGCTCCACCACAGCACTGCCCTTCCAGTCACATTCCTTTCTCTTCATGTCCAGCCTGCACCTCCCCAGCTGCACTTTGTGCCATTATTTCTTTCTCAAGCTCTTTCCCACTATGAAGAAAACTTCCACCATCTCTGAAACCACCCTTCAAGCACTCTCAGGCTACTCCTACACTGCTGCATCCTCCCCAGCGCTGCTCAGCCAAAGCAGCCCAGGTCCCTCAGCATCCCATGCTATGTGTACTATGTCCCAAACCCTTCCTTGGCAGAGTCCTGCACTCTGCAGTTTCTCCATACTTCTCCAAACTGGGAAGCTGCACACTGGCGCACACCCATGTGTGTGGGGTCACACCAGTGCTGAACCGAATGGGATGAGAACTCCAGGTGTCTGCATGCCCACGCTCCTCCTAATGCAGCCCCATGTGCAGCTGCCTTGTTCATGGTGAGTGCACCACTGACGTGTGTGGCAGCCTTTGTGGTGCCCAGGCCCTTCTCCTCAGGTTCACTCCTCAACATGTCAGGTCCTGGTCTGGATGGGGTTGTTCTCCTGTCCCAATACAGAACTCACCATTTCTCATTGTAATTCTACAGACCTTTCTGATGGGTAAATCCCAGATTTTCTCAAGGTCTTTACTCTCCCTGGACAGAAGCTCCATTTGCTCAGCTGTTAATGTTTGCATGCAGGTGGCTTATGCTGATAAGGGTGCCTCTCCCAAGATAACAGCACAAGGAGTTACAGGACACTATGAATACCACCTCCTGGAGAAACTGTGGGGTCTTGTGGGTCTGGTTCTCATAATACCAGAGGTCTGGAGTCAGAGGGGAAGCTTCCCTTCCTGTGGGAGAGCAGCGTGGAGCTCTGCCTGGGGACAGATAATATGAGCTGAAAGCTGAGGATACAGCATGAGAGGGTAGAACAACGTGGGCAATGTTGTGGTGGGTGGACATCAGCTACTGCCTCACTGATCAGGAAGAGGAATTAGATGAGGCCTCCTTCAGACAAATGAAAGAAGTCTCACGTTTCCAGGGCTCTGTCCTCATGGCAGACCTAAGATATCCCAATACCTGCAAGGTACCAACCACCCAGGAGGGTTTTGGAGTTCATTGGTGAGAACTTCCTGATGTGATTGACTGAAGAGTCAATGAGATGAGGTGCCCTGTGGGACTTCAGACTTACAAGCCAGAAAGAGTTGGTCAGGGATGCAACAGTCAGGGACAAGAAAGTAGACTTGAGGCTCCTGGAAGATGATAACAAGGCAAAGAGCAGGATTTCAGGAGAGCAAGCTTTGGCCTGCTGAGGGACCTACTTGGGTCCTATGGAATATGACCTCTTTGTCTGCAGCATTTTGTCTCTCACATTTCCTCCCTCTTCTCTCCCACCTGCTGGTGTGCAGCGTTTTTTACCCTTTCTCAAATGCAATATCACAGAGGTGCTGCCAACATCACTGAGTGGCTCAGATTTGGCAAGGAGTGGGTCCATCTTGGAGCCAGCTGAAATCAGTTCTGTCTGATGTCAGTCAAAGTCCTGTTGTCTTCTCAGACAGGCGACAACTGTAGCACACCCACACTCACCCCCAGTTCCAAGTCTATGTAAATCCAGTACGGGGTGACAACGTGTTGGATGTTACAAACTACTTGGTCATGGAGAACAAATGGAAATTATCTTCTGTCAGTAACCTGAGGATGTCCCCTGTCAATGAGTAGGTTTCTATGGGGAACTGTAATTGCTCTGACATTCACTGGCCAGGTAAAGCAGCAGGTGCCGCAGGATCTTGGGCCAACTTCTTAACATGACTGCCTGGTGGGCCAGCAAGGGAGATGCTCAAAGGGATCTGTTACTGGCAAACAAGGAAGAGCTGCTGAGAGATGTGAACATCAGTGTCCACCTTGGCTGCCGTGACCATGAAACAGTGCAGTCTCAGGCACCAGAGGGAAGGGAGGAAGGCCAGTAGCAGAGCACAGGCTGGTGGGCTCCAGAGAAGAAGACTTTGACATACTGGGGGATGGCAGCCAAGTTGGCAACATGGTGACATGGAAGTAGGTCTGAAGGTTGAAGGAGCTCAGGAAATTTGATAGGCCTTACAGGACAGCCTGCTCCACGCACAAGCATGATCTCTCCAAGTACCCATGAAAAGCAGCATTTATCTTGTGAGGTTGCTCATCTGATCTGATGGAGCTCCAGGGCAAAAGGGCAGCACACAGGAGGTGGAAGTGGGGGATCCTGAAAAGGAAGAATTTAGAAACGTTGCCCATGGATGTAAGGATGATGCCTAAGTTTCCCTGAGCTTGACACCTGCAGAGGAGGGTGAGGGCAGCAAGATGAGCTGAAACTGCTTCATTTGCAGTAAAAGAACAGACAGGGCTAACGTGGGCCGGCTACTGCACTTTGTAAGAGTAGAAAGAGGCAGGACTGACACACTATGTGGCTTCCTTGCCTCCATCTTCACCAGCAAGGTCACTTGGGACTTTGTTCTGGAAGGCAGGAGTCAGGAGAAAAAACAGGAGTGACCCCTCAAGTCAGGGGTTCCCTGCGCAAACTCAGACACTGTTACAGAAAAGGAGATGGGTCATCTGACCAGCTCCCTCAACACAAGTATCGCTGTGCTGTGGCACCTGAGATTCCCAAGAACACGCATCTCTTGATCCAGAGTAGTGTGACTCCTCTTGAGGTATCCTGGCCTGTCTCCTCACTCACATGGTGCTTCAGGCACCCCACTTTTCTGACATGTTCGGTCTTTATCAGGAGACGCTCCTGGTCAATATGAATCAGATATCGCTGATACCATCTGTTCTGGAAGTGAGGGCATGGGAAAGGGGAAGGAAATCAAATAAATTTGACTTTATAGCTATTTATTATGGAAATGCTCTCTGTTTGGCTATTCCTGAAAACTCCCTAATCATCCACACCAGACTTGAAGCCTTTAGGAAAATGCAGGAGAGAGCCTTGGCTTGTAAGGGTATTTTGGATGTTAATGAGCCCTCTGCTGCCATGACCCTGACTGCAGATACTGAAAAAATGCACAAACCTCCAATGAATTAAAAGGCAGAAGCAAACTCAAGTTTCTGAGGGTGTTTGGGGCCGCACAAATGGACATCGCTGACACAGCTGTGAAGGAAACAAACAGTCCCTGTCCCTGGAGGCTGGTGAAGCAAAAACTCAGGCACTGGTTACAGGTGGTAAAGGCGATGGATGCAGAGGTGGCTCTGATGCCACGTCATCCCTTCATGGTGGTTTTTCATCAGAAAGTCCAAGCCCTGACCCCCAGGGTCTGGCAAAGGAGACCCTTTCAATCAAATGCTTCTCAAGGCTCTGCCTGTTGTCAGTGTGAGTGTATCTATGTTTTTGGTGTGGGTTTGATGCCAAGTGTCACTTTAACCACAAGGCTCTGTTTTTCTGAGGAGCTGGCAATGCCTGTGAGCACCCAGCTTCTTTCATAGACCTGACAATGGTCCTCAATCACCTAAGCTGTCCCAGTCCCAAACTTGCTTGAATCCTCAATTTGGATCCATGCCCCAGAACTGAAATGCACATGTTCCTTCCTCTGCTGTCCTAAAATAAACACATTAAAAAAAAAAAAAAAACAACAACAAAAAACAACCAAACAACAACAACAAGAACACACACAGTATCACAGTATCACAGTATGTTCTGGATTGGAAGGGACCTCAAAAGATCATCTAGTCCAATCCCCCTGCTGGAGCAGGAACGCCTAAGTGAGGTTGCACAGGAACATGTCCAGGTGGGTCTTGAATGTCTCCAGAGAAGGAGACTCCACAACCCCCCTGGGCAGCCTGTTCCAGTGCTCTGTCACCCTTACTGAGAAGAAGTTTCTTCTCAAATTTAAGTGGAACCTCTTGTGTTCCAGCTTGATCCCATTGCCCCTTGTCCTATCATTGTTTGCCAACGAGAAGAGCCTGGCTCCATCCTCATGGCACTCATCTTTTATATATTTATACACATTAATAAGGTCACCCCTCAGTCTCCTCTTCTCCAAACTAAAGAGACCCAGCTCCCTCAGCCTTTCCTCATAAGGGAGGTACTCCACTCCCTTAATCATCTTGGTTGCCCTACGCTGGACCCTCTCCAGCAGTTCCTTGTCCTTCTTGAACTGAGGGGCCCAGAACTGGACACAATATTCCAGATGGGGTCTCACCAGGGCAGAGTAGAGGGGAAGGAGGACCTCTCTTGATCTACTAACCACCCCCCTTCTAATACATCCCAGGATGCCATTGGCCTTCCTGGCCACAAGGGCACAGTGCTGGCTCATGGTCATCCTGTTGTCCACCAGGATCCCCAGGTCCCTTTCCCCTACACTGCTCTCTAATATGTAATTTCCCAACCGATACTGGAACCTGGGGTTGTTCCTGCCCAGATGCAGGACTCTACACTTTTCCTTGTTAAATTTCATTAGGTTATTCCCCGCCCAACTCTCCAGCCTGTCTAGGTCTCGCTGGATGGCAGCACAGCCTTCTGGCGTGTCAGCCACTCCTCCCAGCTTAGTGTCATCAGCAAACTTGCTGATAGTACACTCTATTCCCTCGTCTAAGTCGTTAATGAATATATTGAATAATACTGGCCCCAGTACTGACCCCTGAGGTACTCCACTAGATACTGGTCTCCAACTAGACTTCGCACCATTGACTACCACTCTCTGGCTTCTCTCCTTAAGCCAGTTTGTAACCCACCTCACTACTCTATTGTCTAGACCACACCTCTGCAACTTAGCAACTAGGATGCTGTGGGAGACTGTGTCAAAGGCTTTACTGAAGTCAAGGTAGACCACATCCACGGCTCTGCCATCATCCATCCACCTTGTAACATTCTCATAAAAGGCTATGAGGTTGGTCAAGCATGACTTACCCTTGGTAAAGCCATGCTGACTGCCCCTAATAACCTTCTTATCCTTGATATGCCTTGAGATAGCACCAAGGATAAGTTGTTCCATTACTTTCCCAGGGACAGAGGTGAGGCTGACCGGTCTATAGTTACCCGGGTCCTCCTTCTTGCCCTTTTTGAAGATTGGAGTGACATTTGCTTTCCTCCAATCCTCGGGCACCTCTCCCGTTTCCCAAGACTTGGCAAAGATGATGGAGAGCGGTCCAGCAATGACCTCAGCCAGCTCCCTCAGCACCCGCGGATGCATCCCATCTGGACCCATGGATTTATGGATGTCCAGTCTATTTAATTGCTCCTTAACCCAGTCCTCATCAACTAAAGCAAGCTCCTCCATTGACCTCGCTTCATCTGGGGTCTCAGGGGTACAGGGCTCCCCAGGACAGCCTCCGGCAGAGTAGACAGAGACAAAGAAGGCATTCAGTAATTCTGCCTTCTCTGTATCTTCCGCCACCAGGGCACCCACCCCATTCCTCAGTGGGCCTACATTGCCTCTGGTATTAGTTTTATCCGCTATGTATTTGAAAAAGTTCTTTTTGCTGTCCTTGACCCCTCTCGCCAGCTGTAATTCTAAGGAGGCCTTGGCTATCCTAGCTGCCTTCCTACATCCTCTAACAGCAGCCTTATATTCCTCCCAAGTGGCCAGCCCCTGCTTCCATGACCTGTAAACTCTCCTCTTCTGCTTGAACATACCCAATAGATTCCTATTCAACCACGCAGGCCTCCTGGCTCCCTTCCTTGACTTCCTACGTGTGGGGATGCTCTGATCCTGAGCGCGGAAGAAGCAATCTCTGAATGCAATCCAGCTCTCTTGGGCCCCTTTTCCTTCAAGCAGTCTTGCCCATGGGATTTCCCCCAGCAATTGCTTGAAAAGGCCAAAGTTAGCCCTGCTAAAGTCCAGGGTTGCAATTCTACTTGCTATTCTGTTCCTGCCACACAAGATGCTGAACTCCACCATCTCGTGGTCACCACACACACACACAAATCAGTCTATTCCACATTAGCATGACCAGCACATGGTCTTCAGGTCTTTTTCTTGCCTTTAACACATTTACTGCCACACATAGACCACTCTCTTCCTGCACTCCCATGTGTATCACAAACCTTTCACTCTTGTCCTCCAGTAATGGGCCAACACTCCAGAAAGGTCATTTCTCTTCCAGTGTCATGGAGGATTCCTGAGGACCATCGAAGTGTAGGGACTGTGAGAGAGGAGCAAAGCAAGGTCAGCTCATGGGCCATGACTGAGCATTGCGAGCCCCAGCAGCAGCCATGCCCGATCTCCCAGGCACAGCCATGCCCACAGCATATTAATGTCACTACCATGTATGATTAGCCCAAGAGAAGCCTGCCTTCTTTCCATAACCCTCCAAAAACACTTCCTCCTATTCCCCCTCCACCCATAGACATCAACCACATTCCACTTGTGGACTCAGACACGGTTGTAAAGATTTGCTAAAGTAATCAGCCATCACCCTTTTGTACCTCACATCGCCTGACGCTCTCTCCCACTCCTACACATGGACATTCATGGCTGCTCAGGGCCTCTTACTCTTCAGAAGTGGCCTTTAACTTATTGGTTCTTCCTGGTGCTTGGTTATAATCTTCCTCGCTCCCTCCAGAGCTCATGGTGAGCTTTCTTGGTCATGACAGGGCCTTTGTGTCCATCTCTTATGAAATGGTTGTCTTTTAATGATCACCTGTGCAGAAGGAGCTATCACAGAAAAGCACCAACTACATAAGATCTGATGATGTTGAAGTAAATGCAATAAAACCTTGTTGAGTCATCCCATAGCTGTGTCTTTCCAGCAAATAGTTTCTCCTGAAAAAGGGATCCAGGGTCTGTCACTCTCTGGAGAGGCACATGAGAAATGTCCATGTCACCTGGGAACAAAAAGGTTGAATTTTGAAAGACCACTCTTTATCTGAACTTCTTAGATATGTACTTATGGATGGGGCATCAGACCTTACAGTGCAGCAGAGACTGGAGTTCTGAGTTCTCTTCTGAGCACCCAACCTTGGCAGTTTATTCCATCCATGTAACAGCTCTGTCTCCAACACTGATGGCTCCAGCAAATCCAGTCAGGTCCCTGGCTGAGGGCATTGCCTTCACATTTGGGCTGAACCACTCCAGCTGTGGCACCAGCCCAGCTCTGACTCACCATAAGGAAACCTGGTACCAAGTGTGCAAGACCCCATGTGTGCAAAGGTTTTGTTTCAGAGCACAGACATGACATGGTTAAAAGACTGTTGAATGTCTCTCTAGACCTAGGAGTATAAAAGCAGAATAAAATGTCTAAATTCATTCAACTGAAGATATTCCTCCCCCAGCTTGAAGAAATTAGATCCTTTGCTGTAACATGCCTGGTGTCCTGTCTAATGATGGGACAAGAAAACATTCTTTTCTTGCCAATTTATTTTTTAATACGAAGAATACAATGCTGGAAAGAAGTGTCTCTGCAGAGGAGAGAGAAAAAACATCACTGATTACTTCAGGTTGTTTCAAAGGATGTGCCCCTGGAGCCCCAGGGACACCTGGAGGGAGCCCAGAGGGGACAGAGAAAGTGCCCCCTTGGGCTGCTCCTGTGCTGCTGAGCTGGGCTGGGCTCCTGGCACAGAGGGAGCTCATGGAAGCGGCAGCGCTGCCGAGAGACAGCTCTGCCCAGGAGCAGCTCCTCTGCACACGCAGTAGGGTTGAGGGCTCTGCCTGCAGCACCGAGGGCAGAGGAGCCAGAGAGAGAGGGGGGAAATGCAGTCTGGGGTGGGAGGATGCTGAGAGCTCACTGGGAGATAAATCTTCACAGATATTGAGTCTGTGGCTGCAGGGCATTGCATTTGCAAATCATGGTAGAATCTTTGAAAACTGTCACATTGCAGAGCCTGCAAGAGATGTAAGTACAACTCCCAGAGATACTCCGATGCAGAGGCAAAGGATGTGCTGCAGAGCAGGGATCACCTCCTGCACTGTCAGAGGGACAAGATGTGAATGCTGCCTTTTCCCAAGGATGGCTGTGGGTTGTAAATGTAAATGTGTACCCAGGGGTGCCCAGGGCTGTCCTGCAGAGCAGCGTCCCTGCACTCCAGGGCTGTGCTGGGGCAGGGACTCTGCTGCCTGCCAGGGTCAGCACTCGGCCTGCCCGGGGAGATCCCCACGGTGCTGTGGGGAGCAGCTGTGGGTGTAAGAAGTGGTGCCTTCATAGAAGGGTCCTTATGCTGTTGAGGGATATTTTGTTGGTACAGGCTGCTTAGAGCTACAGCTCACTCCCACAATACTTCCAACAGTAGGTTTCATAAAGGAGGTCAAGACACGTGTTAACAGCAATATAAGAAACTTTCCTGAGTCTGTGTTTTAGATTTCCTGCTCTTTGGAAATGGCAACACATACATGGAAAAGGAGTTCTTAATTTTAAACAAGTCGTTGTGACTCCTGAACTGTAACTATGGGTGATCAGTAGGACTGCCAGGAGGCTCCTGATGTGTCTTCAGCCAGTCCCCAGCCTGTGGGAAACACCAGCATTACCTTGGCTGCATATCAGGCAAAACATCTGGCATGTCCTTTTTTCTGACCTGCAAACAGGAGTATGTGCCCAGGCTGTGCCCTGCAAACAGGCAGGCTTCTGTAGGGCCAGGGTGAGTGCAGAGTCTGTGGGTTAGGGTCTGTGAGCACTGACAGAGAAAAAACAGGACACAGGAAAAAATCTCCCAGGGGGGGAATCTCCAGAATGCAGGGTTGTGATATGGGAAGGAAAGGAAACTAGAACAAGAAATGTTGTAGGAGTGTCCCGAGGGAGTGTCCACCACAGGGAGGGAGAATTCTGAAAACTCACTTTGATCTCCTCCAGTGGAGAGCCCTCATCTGAGCAGCCCCCTCACCCCCTCTCCCCCCCAGCAAAGCCTCTGCCCTCAGGGCCGGGGGCTCCAAGGCATGAACCAGCTCCTGTGCAGCCAGAGCTCCAGTTCCTCTGCAGAGCACAGGGGCTGAGAGCAGCTGCCCGGCAAGGTTGGTGTCTGGGAGGTGGCTGCACAGCTGGGGAAGGGTGACGCTGTCTGAGTGCCCGGCTGCCTCTGCCCTGCCCTCTCGCACACCCAGCCTCACCGCATTTTCCTTCTTGCTCCCCTGCTCTGGGTCCCTGTTGTTGTGATCCTGTTCTTGCTGTCAGGCTCTCTGGGGATGGGAGTTTCAGCTGCAGAGTCACAGCCTAATCTTGTGGTTCCTTTCCTGCAGGTGTGTCCATGGGCACACGTGTCCCAGCTTTCCTCTGACCTGTGGGGCTGTGGGCAATGCAGTCTGTGGGGCTAGGAAATGAACTGAATCTCCCTGAATCAAATGCCATCATTAGGACTCTTGGCTGTCTCCTTGAGGCATCCTTCCAAGCTGTGAGCTTCACTCCAGGATAAAAATCTGTCCCATAGAATCCTTGTGTTATCTGAAACCCCATGGACAATCACAGAGATACTGCGACAGAGAAAATGCTGTTGGGTTTGTGAGATGAGCCGTGTGTGTTCTGGGCTAAATGTGGGATGCTGAGACCTTAGCAAAGGGTAAGACATGTCATGGTCCAAGGTGGATCCCTCTGCTCTCAGCAGTGCCTGGTGGCTTTTCAGGTCAACCTGGGAGTGTGATCAGCCTCCATCTCAGAAAGGTGCCAGCCCAGGGCAGCTGGGAGCAAGACAGAGGGACAGACCAGCTCATCTCACTGTGCGCTAAGCCACAGACATCATCTTGCATCACAGGACTCATGCTGTTCTCCCCCAGTGTAGCAGAAACGCTAAGGGTTTCTGACACGCAAGAACCCTCTCAAGGTGAAATTGGGTGGAAGCTATAAAATCCTAGAACTCTGAAACTGCCCTTACCATTCCCGTATCTTATCCCTGGGAGTGCAGATGCTGACAGGCCTGTCGGCATTAGCAGTGGTTTGCACTTGACAAGGTTGAACACCAGGACTGGCCACCTCCCCTGCCCACTTCTTTAGAGTCAGGCTGACTTACCAGGAGCCCATGGTAGAGGGCCAGTTCTTCATAAGGTGCTTATCAAGCACCAACCAGGGCTCCAGCTACAAAGCTGAAGGCGGTCTCCAGGAAAAAGAAAAGTGTCTGTGTGTGACAGTGGGGCTTGTACGGGAAATGGCTTTGATTTTGCTCAGAGAATTCTTTTGTAGCTTGTCATTGTCTTTTTCTCCTATGACATTGTCCTCATGCCCAGAGGCAGCACGTCTAACAGCAGCTCCATCACCCAGTTCCTCCTCCTGGCGTTCACAGACACACGGGAGCTGCAGCTCTTGCACTTCTGGCTCTTCCTGGGCATCTACCTGGCTGCCCTCCTGGGCAACGGCCTCATCATCACCACCATAGCCTGTGACCAGCACCTCCACACCCCCATGTACTTCTTCCTCCTCAACCTCTCCATGCTCGACCTGGGCTTCATCTCCACCACTGTTCCCAAGTCCATGGCCAATTCCCTCTGGGACACTAGAGCTATATCCTATCAAGAATGCACAGCCCAAGTTTTAATGGTCGTCTTCTTCTTTGGAGTAGAGCTTTCTCTTCTCACCATCATGTCCTACGACCGCTATGTTGCCATCTGCAAACCCCTGCACTACGGGACCCTCCTGGGCAGCAGAGCTTGTGTGCACATGGCAGCAGCTGCCTGGGCCAGTGGGTTTCTCAATGCTCTGCTGCACACGATCAATACATTTTCACTGCCCCTGTGCAAGGGCAATGCTGTGGACCAGTTCTTCTGTGAAATCCCCCAGATCCTCAAGCTCTCCTGCTCAGACACCTATTTCAGGGAAGCTGGGCTTGTGGTGGTTAGTGTCTCTTTAGGATTTGGGTGTTTTCTATTCATCATACTGTCCTACGTGCAGATCTTCAGGGCTGTGCTGAGGATCCCCTCTGAGCAGGGACGGCACAAAGCCTTTTCCACGTGTCTCCCTCACCTGGCCGTGGTCTCCCTGTTTATCAGCACTTCCATGTTTTCCTACCTGAAGCCCCCCTCCATCCCCTCCCCAAGCCTGGACCTGGTGGCATCTTTTCTGTACTCAGTGTTGCCTCCAGCAGTGAACCCCATAATCTACAGCATGAGGAACCAGAGGATGAAAGTGGCACTGGAGAAGCAGATTCAATCATTTTTCTGTCAGCAGTAATAAGTTACCCATGTCTCTTCAGAAGTTATTTCCAGTTCATCTCAGGAACCTCCTGCGCATTGAGCATTTGATCTGTGATAACCATGTTTGTCAAGGAATTTCTTCATCCATGGCACTTCTCCAGAGGCATGAAGCCAGCCTCTCTGACTCAGAGGCCTGTGTCTAAGGAATGGTCAGGATCTGCTGATCTAATAACCTGGGGAAGGGACTCTGCTTGTGTCTCTGCAGGTTCTCAAGTGAAATGAATACCGTCAAGATGTGTGCAACCTTGTTACCTTCTCCTTGGAGTCTCTGGGTGGCCCATCAGCAGAGGCCTAATTCAGGAGCACCCTTTGGAGGAGCCCTTGAGGTGCTGTCCCCAAGGGTCTCTGTGCCCATGAGGCCCAGGGGACTGTCCCTGCCCTTAGTGGCCAGGTGCTGGGCACAGCTGCTGGATGTCCCTGACACTTTCTTTGCCATTCACATGGTTTATAGGTTCTTCGTAGGTTGTTTTGGGTTTGTTGGTTTAGTTTGGTTGGTTTGCGGTGGCTCTTTCAGGTTGGTTTGTTCTGGCTGTTTTGGTTGAGGTTGGTTATTTGTCTGGGGTTAGTTTAGGTCATTTGGTTTAGGTTATCTGAGGCTGGTTGGCTGCTTGAGGTTCGTTGTTTAGAGTTGGTTGACTTTGGAGACTTTTTTTAACACATTTTCTAGGTTCTTTATAAGTCTTCCTTTTTTTTCCGACTTCTTTGTTTGTAGCTTCTCAGTTTGTAGCTTCTTTGTTTCTACATTCTTTTTCGTCAGCTTTTGTGTTTCTACCTTGTTTGTTTCTACCCTGTTTGAATGCTCATTTAAGTTTGTTTTAGCTCGGTTTATATTACTTAGTTTTGGGTGTTTTTTAAGGCTGGTTGTCTGACAGGTGAATTTTGGGTTGGTTGGTTTATGCTGAATTAGTTACTTTATGGGTGATTTGTAGGGTGTCTGTTTGTAGCCCATTTCAGGTTGGTTGGTTTCTGTTGTTGAAGACTGGTGAAGTTGAGTTTAGGTTGTCTTAGGTTGCTTGGTTTAGCTTTGTTGGGTTGGCTTGGTTTAGGTTCGTTAGTTTAGGTTTTATGTCATTTTTTGAAGGTTGATGTGTGTTGTTTCATGTAGGTGGAAGCATAGGGAGCAGATTTCTTCCCCTCTGGGCAGCTGCCTTATATTCTGAAGATGTGGATATAGCTTTATTCTCAATAAGTGTATCCTTGGTATTTAGTTTCAGTAATTTGCCCTCTCAGTAATTACTCCACAGGAGGTCATGTTAACAATGAATTACTTTCCTGAGAATGAGCTCTGGGTGGGGAACTGAACCATCATACGGAACACACGCATGATTAACAGTAATTAACTAAGACTTTGCTCTCAATTGAGAACAAAGCATTAGAGCAGTAAACAAACGGTGACAATAAATGAAAATAATCAACAATATGGGACGATGGATGAGTGGGATGACAATAACACTAGTGCAGAGCATCGCAAAAGACTGATAAAATAATCGAACTTCACCGAGCGATAGTTAATATTAATTCTAATAATCCAAAGGCAATTAATTACTGACGACTCGCTGACAGCGGTTCGATCACCAAAAGCACCGCGGGGGGTCACAGTAAGTTGGGCAGCCGGATGCCTGTCCAGGAGTGCCCGGGCCAGCTCCGGCCACTGCCCAGCCTCACTCCCCAGGGCTGTGCTGGGCCCTGGCGAGGCCGCGGGGGCTCCAGCCCTGTCCCACGGACACAGCAGCGCGGGGGCCGGTACCGGGTTCCTCGAGGCGCCAGAACCGGCGCTGCCGCCATCCTCCAAACCCCACTCACGGCCCGCCCCGTGGCCCAGCACCAGCCAATGAGCGCCGGCAGCGGCGCAGCCCTGGGCTGGGATTGGTCAGCGCTGCTGCAGGGCTCAGCCTGTCAGGGAGCGGCTGCACTCAGCCCTTCAGCCCCGGGACGGGCAGCGGCGGCTCCTGGAGAGGCCGGGGCGGGGGCGGCGTGGGTCAGGGGTGGCTCCGCTCCCCGCCGGGCCTGGGCCGTGCGGCCCACAGGTCCCCGGGCTGCGCTCTCTGGTGACCCCCCCATGCTGTCCCCTGGGCCAGGGTGGATGTCCGTGTTGCATCGAGCTGCCGCTGGAGCAGGATCAGGATGTTGGGGGATGGCCCCCAGAGCCCCCCCAGCCCGAGGCCCCAGGGCCGGGACAGCCGGCCTCTCCATGAGCCGCCAAGCAAAGAGGAATAACCATGAAAGACAGAGGAAGACTGCCCCGTCCATGGAGCTCTGCAGAAGGAGCGTGGAGCCGTACATCATATGAGGCGATATAGTTGGAATCAGCACCTAGAGAAGACTTCTGTAGAGAAGACTTGGAAGGGAGTGGCCTGACTCCATGCAGCTGCAAACCTGAGAGCTGGCAGTGTGCTGGAGGGATGGGGAGAAGTGTCAGAAGTGTCCTGGGCTGAGCAGACACCTGTGGATGACACAAGATTGGGGAGATGTGCTTTGCAGAGACTGGCAGGAGTCCTTCCCAGGGTTGAGCGGGATGAGCTTTGGACACAAGGAAAAATAAAGCGGCTTTTAAGAATGTTTTGGAATTAGTGCCACTGTCACTAATAACAGAAAGAGGACCATGCTGTAAGGGAACTCCTTGTTCTTCAGGAGAAAAACTGAAGCTTTTTCATGTCCTTACTTGTCAAAGCAGGTGTAATTTTTCAATAGTTAGCCTCTGGCATCACAGAATCACAGAATGTCAGGGGTTGGAAGGGACCTCAAAAGCTCATCCAGTCCAATCGCCCTGCCGGAGCAGGAACACTCAGATGAGGTGTCCAGGTGGGTTTGAATGTCTCCAGAGTAGGAGACTCCACAACCCCCCTGGGCAGCCTGGTCCAGTGTTCTGTTACCCTTCCCATGAAGAAGTTTCTTCTCAAACTTAAGTGGAACCTCTTGTGTTCCAGTTTGAACCCATTTCCCCTTGTCCTACCATTGGTTGTCACCGAGAAGAGCCTGGCTCCAGCCCCTGACACTCCCTCTTTCCATATTGATCCCCATGAATGAGTCACCCCTCAGTCTTCTCTTGTCCAGCTCCAGAGCCCCAGCTCACTCAGCCTTTCCTCACACGGGAGATGCTCCACTCCCTCCAGCACCTTGGTGGCTGCGGTGGACTCTCTCCAGCAGTTCCCTGTCCTGCTGGAACTGAGGGGCCACAACTGGACACAAGATTCCAGGTGTGGTCTCACCAGGGCAGAGCAGAGGGGCAGGAGAACCTCTCTGACCTACTGACCACAACCCTTCTAATCCACCCCAGGTACCATTGGCTTCCTGGCCACAAGGGCCCAGTGCTGGCTCATGGTCATCCTGCTGTCCCCCAGGACCCCCAGGTCCCTTTCCCCTACGCTGCTCTCTAATAGGTCATTCCCCAGCTTATACTGGAACCTAGGGCTCTTCCTACCCAGATGCAATACTCTACACCTTCCCTTGTTATATTTCATTACATTTTTCCTGCCCAACTCTCCAGCCTGTCCAGGTCTCTGGATGGCAGCACAGCTTCCAGTGTCAGCCACTCCTCCCAGCTTGGTGTCATCAGCAACTTGCTGGCAGGCACTCCATTCCCTTGTCCAAATCGTTGATGAATATATTGAATAATTCAGGCCCCAGTACTGACCCCTGAGGCACTGCACTGGATACAGGCCTCAACTGGACTCCACCCCATTGACCACGACTCTCTGGCTTCTTCCCTTCAGCCAGTTCGCAGTCCACCTCACTACTCGGTTGTCCAGACCGCACTCCCTCAGTTTAGCTGTAAGGATGCTGTGGGAGACTGTGTCAAATGCTTTACTGAAATCAAGGTAGACCACATCCACCACATCCACCACATTCACCGCTCTGCCATCATCCATCCATCTTGTTATGTCCTCATAAAAGTCAATGAGTTTGATCAAGCACGACTTCCCCTTGGTAAAGCCATGTTGACTGTCCCTAATGACCCTCTTATCCTTGATATGCCTTGAGATGGCACCAAGCATAAGTCATTCCAGCAGTTTCCCAGGGATGGAGGTGAGCCTGACTGATCTATAGTTACCCAGGTCCTCCTTCTTGCCCTTTTTGAAGACTGGAGTGACATTTGCTTTCCTCCAGTCCTCCAGCACCTCTCCCATTTCCCAAGACTTGGCAAAGATGATGGAGAGTGGTCCAGCAATGAACTCAGCCAGCTCCCTCAGCACCCGCGTGTGGAGAGGTTTCTGTTAGATGGAGATTTATTGTTGAATTAGTCAGGCCCAAAGGAGTCTCACTACGATTGGGGAAAAAGCCTGGGGTGGCCCAGCCAGAGGCAGTTCAGCTGGACTGAAGACCGGACGGAGGCGTACGGATGCCCCAGGGATAAATTCGTCGACGGATCACCAGAAAAGGTGAGCGGCTGGAGGCAGGAGGAGGAAAGAGTGAAGTTATGGAGCAAAATGTATTTTTTGAAGAACAAGCCGTAGTTAAGCTCCTCCTGCTTATTCTCTCTGTGAGAGGACTTCAATAGGAAGAGAGTAACATATGTAGACTGTTAATTTGGTGTAAAATTAATGGCTACCTGGGAGAAACCAAGAAGGCTTTTAAACGTGAACTTTGGGACGCTAAGGGGCAGAAATTATGGGATAAGGTCAGCAATGGAGACAAAGAAGCTAAATCATTAGCAACTACATGGAAGCTTATAATTACCACCTTAAAAGATCTTAAGGCTGAACGGTCTGCTGCTGCTGGAGTTTTTGTAGCATTGCAGCCTGATAAGAATCCTGAAAGTCGCTGTGAAGTTTACCCGGTTCGTGTCTTTGATACCTTCTTTACTCCATCCCCTGCTGTGCCTTCGGCACACCCGATAGTTCATCAGTCCGGGGCGGGGGGAGGAATAATGCTGAGCGGGTGGGCTCCTGTACCATTGCCCAACCCTGGTGAGAACAGCAAGTCCAGAGAATTGGAGTCAGACAACTTGCCCAAAGAACCTGTGAAAGCTGAGAATGCTAAAGTCATAAACAAGTGTACTATCAGTCCTTTTACCAATTTGTATCTGCCTTTACTGCCTTTTAACCCTCCAACTTCCACGAGAGAGCAGAAGGAGTCGCCGGATAAGAACTGGGCAAAAGAACTGTGTGAAAGATCAGATCAGCTATTAGTGAGTGCATCCAACAGTCAGAAATGATAGAGGTGTTTGAAACTGACAAAGCAGCCAAATCATCTACAAGTATTAATCAGGGTCCCAGTGAGAATTACATGCAATTTATTGACCATCTTCAAGAGGCTATCAATAAGCAGATTGAAAACTTAGAACTTAAGGAAGCACTAGTGTTGAAATTAGCAGTGGAGAATGCTAATGTTTGCTATCAACGTGTTATCTGCAAGGTTTATTGTACATATTAGGTGCTTCTCTGTATTCCCTCACTGAAAATCAAGCAGCTTGTCAGGAATGTGAGTTAATTGTTTTACTGCTGTTGTTAGAATTGTTTCTTTGTGGTATAAGTACACCGTAACAAACCTTCTCTCCACTTTTCCCACTCGCGCTGCAAGCAGCCCTGTGCTTCCCCCCCTCCCTCCCTTTTCTCAAGGTTTTGACTTTACCACTGCCCACTGCCCGTCCCGGGGCTGAAGGGCTGAGTGCAGCCACTCCCTGACAGGCTGAGCCCTGCAGCAGCGCTGACCAATCCCAGTCCAGGGCTGCGCCGCTGCCGGCGCTCATTGGCTGGTGCTGGGCCATGGGGCGGGCCGTGGGTGGGGTCTGGAGGATGGCGGCAGCGCCGGTTCTGGCGCCTCGAGGATCCTGGTACCAGCCCCGGCGCTGCTGTGTCCGTGGGACAGGGCTGGAGCCCCCGCGGCCTCGCCAGGGCCCAGCACAGCCCTGGGGAGTGGGGCTGGGCAGTGGCCGGAGCTGGCCCGGGCACTCCTGGACAGGCATCCGGCTGCCCAACTTACTGTGACCCCCCGCGGTGCTTTTGGTGATCGAACCGCTGTCAGCGAGTCGTCAGTAATTAATTGCCTTTGGATTATTAGAATTAATATTAACTATCGCTCGGTGAGGTTCGATTATTTTATCAGTCTTTTGCGATGCTCTGCACTAGTGTTATTGTCATCCCACTCATCCATCGTCCCATATTGTTGATTATTTTCATTTATTGTCACCGTTTGTTTACTGCTCTAATGCTTTGTTCTCAATTGAGAGCAAAGTCTTAGTTAATTACTGTTAATCATGCGCGTGTTCCGTATGATGGTTCAGTTCCCCACCCAGAGCTCATTCTCAGGAAAGTAATTCATTGTTAACATGACCTCCTGTGGAATAATTACTGAGAGGGCAAATTACTGAAACTAAATACCAAGGATACACTTATTGAGAATAAAGCTATATCCACATCTTCAGAATATAAGGCAGCTGCCCAGAGGGGAAGAAATCTGCTCCCTATGCTTCCACCTACATGAAACAACACACATCAACCTTCAAAAAATGACATAAAACCTAAACTAATGAACCTAAACCAAGCCAACCCAACAAAGCTAAACCAAGCAACCTAAGACAACCTAAACTCAACTTCACCAATCTTCAACAACAGAAACCAACCAACCTGAAATGGGCTACAAACAGACACCCTACAAATCACCCATAAAGTAACTAATTCAGCATAAAACAACCAACCCAAAATTCACCTGTCAAACAACCAGCCTTAAAAAACACCCAAAACTAAGTAATATAAACCGAGCTAAAACAAACTTAAATGAGCATTCAAACAGGGTAGAAACAAACAAGGTAGAAACACAAAAGCTGACGAAAAAGAATGTAGAAACAAAGAAGCTACAAACTGAGAAGCTACAAACAAAGAAGCCGGAAAAAAAAAGGAAGACTTATAAAGAACCTAGAAAATGTGTTAAAAAAAGTCTCCAAAGTCAACCAACTCTAAACAACGAACCTCAAGCAGCCAACCAGCCTCAGATAACCTAAACCAAATGACCTAAACCAACCCCAGACAAATAACCAACCTCAACCAAAACAGCCAGAACAAACCAACCTGAAAGAGCCACCGCAAACCAACCAAACTAAACCAACAAACCCAAAACAACCTACGAAGAACCTATAAACCATGTGAATGGCAAAGAAAGTGTCAGGGACATCCAGCAGCTGTGCCCAGCACCTGGCCACTAAGGGCAGGGACAGTCCCCTGGGCCTCAAGGGCACAGAGACCCTTGGGGACAGCACCTCAAGGGCTCCTCCAAAGGGTGCTCCTGAATTAGGCCTCTGCTGACGGGCCACCCAGAGACTCCAAGGAGAAGGTAACAAGGTTGTACACATCTTGACGATATTCATTTCACTTGAGAACCTGCAGAGACACAAGCAGAGCCCCTTCCCCAGGTTATTAGATCAGCAGATCCTGACCATTCGTTAGACACAGGCCTCTGAGTCAGAGAGGCTGGCTTCATGCCTCTGGAGAAGTGTCATGGATGAAGAAATTCCTTGACAAACATGGTTATCACAGATCAAATGCTCAATGCGCAGGAGGTTCCTGAGATGAACTGGAAATAACTTCTGAAGAGACATGGGTAACTTATTACTGCTGACAGAAAAATGATTGAATCTGCTTCTCCAGTGCCACTTTCATCCTCTGGTTCCTCATGCTGTAGATTATGGGGTTCACTGCTGGAGGCAACACTGAGTACAGAAAAGATACCACCAGGTCCAGGCTTCGGGAGGGGATGGAGGGGGGCTTCAGGCAGGAAAACATGGAAGTGCTGATAAACAGGGAGACCACGGCCAGGTGAGGGAGACACGTGGAAAAGGCTTTGTGCCGTCCCTGCTCAGAGGGGATCCTCAGCACAGCCCTGAAGATCTGCACGTAGGACAGTATGATGAATAGAAAACACCCAAATCCTAAAGAGACACTAACCACCACAAGCCCAGCTTCCCTGAAATAGGTGTCTGAGCAGGAGAGCTTGAGGATCTGGGGGATTTCACAGAAGAACTGGTCCACAGCATTGCCCTTGCACAGGGGCAGTGAAAATGTATTGATCGTGTGCAGCAGAGCATTGAGAAACCCACTGGCCCAGGCAGCTGCTGCCATGTGCACACAAGCTCTGCTGCCCAGGAGGGTCCCGTAGTGCAGGGGTTTGCAGATGGCAACATAGCGGTCGTAGGACATGATGGTGAGAAGAGAAAGCTCTGCTCCAAAGAAGAAGACGACCATTAAAACTTGGGCAGTGCATTCTTGATAGGATATAGCTCTGGTGTCCCAGAGGGAATTGGCCATGGACTTGGGGACAGTGGTGGAGATGAAGCCCAGGTCGAGCATGGAGAGGTTGAGGAGGAAGAAGTACATGGGGGTGTGGAGGTGCTGGTCACAGGCTATGGTGGTGATGATGAGGCCGTTGCCCAGGAGGGCAGCCAGGTAGATGCCCAGGAAGAGCCAGAAGTGCAAGAGCTGCAGCTCCCGTGTGTCTGTGAACGCCAGGAGGAGGAACTGGGTGATGGAGCTGCTGTTAGACGTGCTGCCTCTGGGCATGAGGACAATGTCATAGGAGAAAAAGACAATGACAAGCTACAAAAGAATTCTCTGAGCAAAATCAAAGCCATTTCCCGTACAAGCTCCACTGTCACACACAGACACTTTTCTTTTTCCTGGAGACCGCCTTCAGCTTTGTAGCTGGAGCCCTGGTTGGTGCTTGATAAGCATCTGATGAAGAACTAGCCCTCTACCATGGACTCCTGATAAGTCAGCCTGACTCTAAAGAAGTGGGCAGGGGAGGTGGCCTGTCCTGGTGTTCAACCTTGTCAAGTGCAAACCACTGCTAATGCCGACAGGCCTGTCAGCATCTGCACTCCCAGGGATAAGATACGGGAATGGTAAGGGCAGTTTCAGAGTTCTAGGATTTTATAGCTTCCACCCAATTTCACCTTGAGAGGGTTCTTGCATGTCAGAAACCCTTAGCGTTTCTGCTACACTGAGGGAGAACAGCATGAGTCCTGTGATGCAAGACGTTGTCTGTGGCTTAGTGCACAGTGAGATGAGCTGGTCTGTCCCTCTGTCTTGCTCCCAGCTGCCCTGGACTGGCACCTTTCTGAGACGGAGGCTGATCACACTCCCATGTTGACCTGAAAAGCCACCAGGCACTGCTGAGAGCAGAGGGCTCCACCTCGGACCATGACATGTCTCACCCTTTGCTAAGGTCTCAGCATCCCACATTTAGCCCAGAACACACATGGCTCATCTCACAAACCCAACAGCATTTTCTCTGTCACAGTATCTCTGTGATTGTCCGTGGGGTTTCAGATAACACAAGGATTCTGTGGGACAGATTTTTATCCTGGAGTGAAGCTCACAGCTTGGAAGGATGCCTCAAGGAGACAGCCAAGAGTCCTAATGATGGCATTTGATTCAGGGAGATTCAGTTCATTTCCTAGCCCCACAGACTGCATTGCCCACAGCCCCACAGGTCAGAGGAAAGCTGGGACAAGTGTTCCCATGGACACACCTGCAGGAAATGAACCACAAGATCAGGCTGTGACTCTGCAGCTGAAACTCCCATCCCCAGAGAGCCTGACAGCAAGAACAGGATCACAACAACAGGGACCCAGAGCAGGGGAGCAAGAAGGAAAATGCAGTGAGGGTGGGTGTGTGAGAGGCCAGGGCAGAGGCAGCCGGGCACTCAGACAGCGTCACCCTTCCCCAGCTGTGCAGCCACCTCCCAGACACCAACCTTGCCGGGCAGCTGCTCTCAGCCCCTGTGCTCTGCAGAGGAACTGGAGCTCTGGCTGCACAGGAGCTGGTTCATGCCTTGGAGCCCCTGGCCCTGAGGGCAGAGGCTTTGCTGGGGGAGAGAGGGGGCGAGGGGGCTGCTCAGATGAGGGCTCTCCACTGGAGGAGATCAAAGTGAGTTTTCAGAAGTCTCTCTCCCTGTGGTGGACACTCCCTCGGGACACTCCTACAACATTTCTTGTTCTAGTTTCCTTTCCTTCCCATATCACAACCCTGCATTCTGGAGATTGCCCCCCTGGGAGATTTTTTCCTGTGTCCTGTTTTTTCCCTGTCAGTGCTCACAGACCCTAACCCACAGACTCTGCACTCACCCTGGCCCTACAGAAGCCTGCCTGTTTGCAGGGCACAGCCTGGGCACATACTCCCGTTTGCAGGTCAGAAAAAAGGACATGCCAGGTGTTTTGCCTGATATGCAGCCAAGGTAATGCTGGTGTTTCCCACAGGCTGGGGACTGTCTGAAGACACATCAGGAGCCTCCTGGCAATCCTACTGATCACCCATAGTTACAGTTCAGGAGTCACAACGACTTGTTTAAAATTAAGAACTCCTTTTCCATGTATGTGTTGCCATTTCCAAAGAGCAGGAAATCTAAAACACAGACTCAGGAAAGTTTCTTATATTGCTGTTAACACGTGTCTTGACCTCCTTTATGAAACCTACTGTTGGAAGTATTGTGGGAGTGAGCTGAAGCTCTGAGCAGCCTGGACCAACAAAACATCCCTCAACAGCAGAAGGACCCTTCTATGAAGGCATCACTTCTTACACCCACAGCTGCTCCCCACAGCACCGTGGGGATCTCCCCGGGCAGGCCGAGCGCTGACCCTGGCAGGCAGCAGAGTCCCTGCCCCAGCACAGCCCTGGGGTGCAGGGACGCTGCTCTGCAGGACAGCCCTGGGCACCCCTGCCTGCACATTTACATTTACAACCCACAGCCATCCTTGGGAAAAGGCAGCATTCACATCTTGTCCCTCTGACAGTGCAGGAGGTGATCCCTGCTCTGCAGCACATCCTTTGCCTCTGCATCGGAGTATCTCTGGGAGTTGTACTTACATCTCTTGCAGGCTCTGCAATGTGACAGTTTTCAAAGATTCTACCATGATTTGCAAATGCAATGCCCTGCAGCCACAGACTCAATATCTGTGAAGATTTATCTCCCAGTGAGCTCTCAGCATCCTCCCACCCCAGACTGCATTTCCCCCCTCTCTCTCTGGCTCCTCTGCCCTCGGTGCTGCAGGCAGAGCCCTCAACCCTACTGCGTGTGCAGAGGAGCTGCTCCTGGGCAGAGCTGTCTCTCGGCAGCGCTGCCGCTTCCATGAGCTCCCTCTGTGCCAGGAGCCCAGCCCAGCTCAGCAGCACAGGAGCAGCCCAAGGGGGCACTTTCTCTGTCCCCTCTGGGCTCCCTCCAGGTGTCCCTGGGGCTCCAGGGGCACATCCTTTGAAACAACCTGAAGTAATCAGTGATGTTTTTTCTCTCTCCTCTGCAGAGACACTTCTTTCCAGCATTGTATTCTTCGTATTAAAAAATAAATTGGCAAGAAAAGAATGTTTTCTTGTCCCATCATTAGACAGGACACCAGGCATGTTACAGCAAAGGATCTAATTTCTTCAAGCTGGGGGAGGAATATCTTCAGTTGAATGAATTTAGACATTTTATTCTGCTTTTATACTCCTAGGTCTAGAGAGACATTCAACAGTCTTTTAACCATGTCATGTCTGTACTCTGAAACAAAACCTTTGCACACATGGGGTCTTGCACACTTGGTACCAGGTTTCCTTATGGTGAGTCAGAGCTGGGCTGGTGCCACAGCTGGGGTGGTTCAGCCCAAATGTGAAGGCAATGCCCTCAGCCAGGGACCTGACTGGATTTGCTGGAGCCATCAGTGTTGGAGACAGAGCTGTTACATGGATGGAATAAACTGCCAAGGTTGGGTGCTCAGAAGAGAACTCAGAACTCCAGTCTCTGCTGCACTGTAAGGTCTGATGCCCCATCCATAAGTACATATCTAAGAAGTTCAGATAAAGAGTGGTCTTTCAAAATTCAACCTTTTTGTTCCCAGGTGACATGGACATTTCTCATGTGCCTCTCCAGAGAGTGACAGAGGCTGGATCCCTTTTTCAGGAGAAACTATTTGCTGGGAAGACACAGCTACGGGATGACTCAACAAGGTTTTATTGCATTTACTTCAACATCATCAGATCTTATGTAGTTGGTGCTTTTCTGTGATAGCTCCTTCTGCACAGGTGATCATTAAAAGACAACCATTTCATAAGAGATGGACACAAAGGCCCTGTCATGACCAAGAAAGCTCACCATGAGCTCTGGAGGGAGCGAGGAAGATTATAACCAAGCACCAGGAAGAACCAATAAGTTAAAGGCCACTTCTGAAGAGTAAGAGGCCCTGAGCAGCCATGAATGTCCATATGTAGGAGTGGGAGAGAGCGTCAGGCGATGTGAGGTACAAAAGGGTGATGGCTGATTACTTTAGCAAATCTTTACAACCGTGTCTGAGTCCACAAGTGGAATGTGGTTGATGTCTATGGGTGGAGGGGGAATAGGAGGAAGTGTTTTTGGAGGGTTATGGAAAGAAGGCAGGCTTCTCTTGGGCTAATCATACATGGTAGTGACATTAATATGCTGTGGGCATGACTGTGCCTGGGAGATCGGGCATGGCTGCTGCTGGGGCTCGCAATGCTCAGTCATGGCCCATGAGCTGACCTTGTTCTGCTCCTCTCTCACAGTCCCTACACTTCGATGGTCCTCAGGAATCCTCCATGACACTGGAAGAGAAATGACCTTTCTGGAGCGTTGGCCCATTACTGGAGGACAAGAGTGAAAGGTTTGTGATACACATGGGAGTGCAGGAGTGCAGGAGTGGTCTATGTGGCAGTAAATGTGTTAAAGGCAAGAAAAAGACCTGGAGACCATGTGCTGGTCATGCTAATGTGGAATAGACTGATTTTTGTGTGTGTGTGTGTGTTCTTGTTGTTGTTGTTTGGTTGGTTTTTTGTTTGTTTGTTTGTTTGTTTTGTTTTGTTTTGTTTTGTTTTTTTAATGTGTTTATTTTAGAACAGCAGAAGAAAGAACATGTGCATTTCAGTTCTGGGGGATGGATCCAATTTGAGGATTCAAGCAAGTTTGGGACTGGAACAGCTTAGGTGATTGAGGACCATTGTCAGGTCTATGAAAGAAGCTGGGTGCTCACAGGCATTGCCAGCTCCTCAGAAAAACAGAGCCTTGTGGTTAAAGTGACACTTGGCATCAAACCCACACCAAAACCACAGATACACTCACACTGACAACAGGAAGAGCCTTGAGAAACATTTGATTGAAAGGGTCTCCTTTGCCAGACCCTGGGGGTCAGGGCTTGGACTTTCTGATGAAAAACCACCATGAAGGGATGACATGGCATCAGAGCCACCTCTGCATCCATCGCCTTTACCACCTGTAACCAGTGCCTGAGTTTTTGCTTCACCAGCCTCCAGGGACAGGGACTGTTTGTTTCCTTCACAGCTGTGTCAGCGATGTCCATTTGTGGGGCCCCAAACACCCTCAGAAACTTGAGTTTGCTTCTGCCTTTTAATTCATTGGAGGTTTGTTCATTTTTTCAGTATCTGCAGTCGGGGTCATGGCAGTAGAGGGCTCATTAACATCCAAAATACTCTTACAAGCCAAGGGTCTCCGCTGCATTTTCCTAAAAGCTTCAAGTCTGGTGTGGATGATTAGGGAGTTTTCAGGAATAGACAAACAGAGAGCATTTCCATAATAAATGGAAATGCAGCATGGACAGCACGTCAAGGGAGGCGATTCTGCCTCTCTGTTCCACTCTGGTGGGACTCCACCTGGAGTACGGCATCCAGCTCGGGGTCCTCAGCACAGGACAGATATGGACCTGTTGGAGAGGGGCCAGAAGAGGCCACAAAATTGATCAGAGGGATGGAACAGCTCTGCTGTGAGGACAGGCTGAGAGAGTCGGGGTGTCAGCCTGGAGAAGAGAAGGCTCTGGTGACACCTTATTGCAGCCTTTCTGTACTTAAAAGGGGTTAGTAAGAAAGATGGGGACAGACTTTTTAGCAGGGCCTGCTGTGATAGGACAAGGGGTGGTGATTTTAAACTAAAGGAGGGAGATTCAGGCTGGGCATGAGGAAGAAATTTTTTCCACTGATGGTGGCAGAATGCTGGCCCAGGTTACCCAGAGAGGTGGTAGATGCCACATCCCTGGAGACATCCCAGGCCAGGCTGGATGGGGCTCTGAGCAACCTGACCTGGGTGAAGATGTCCCTGCTCATGGCAGGGGCTGGACTAGATGGGCTCTGAAGGTCCCTTCCAACCTAAACCATTCTATGGTCCTATGAAAGCTGAAATGAACAGTAAGAACAGAAAAAAGGGACTAGAAAGAGGTGAAAAGAACTGGCAGCATTTAACAATTCTTGAATTTACTCAAATATAATAATTTTTAATTTTTTCAGTATAGTACATACAAGAGTTAACTAGGGAAATGAGACTTCCCTGTGTTCCACTGGATACTGACCCCTCCCTCAATAGAATGAGTAATCCTTGAAGGGCCAGTTATATCTGATACAGGTGAGACGGGTGACTCTCAAAGAGTAAATGCAGATAGAGAAGATGCTAAAAGTATAACAAAACGAGGACAAACTAAACATTGAAGTTAAAGAAATCTGAGCTGAGAAAATGATGACTGTTAGTGCAGGCTGTCCCCAAAAAGTAGAAACAGGAGCCCTGAAATCATCATCTCCAGGTGGGTGAAAAAAAACAAAGAAAAAGAGGAAGAGTAGACATCTTTATAAACAATAAAGATGAGATGCCTTCAAGCACCAAAAATCTTACAAAAAGAGGAGTTATTCAGAAAGCTCCTAAAAATCTCCATTTATGACATTCCCCACCCCCCAAGAAAAAAAACAACACAAACAAAACCAATCAAACAAAAAACCTCAAGCCCAAACAACAACCAAAAACCCAACCAACCAACCAACCACTGAAAAGAAGCAGTTCAGACTTAAACAACGCATGAACATAACTTTTAATGATCTGGAGAGAAGTTGTCCCATCGATCCCAGAGAATTTTTGGTACCTCAGTGATACAACAGCCTGAAGTCAAGTCAGGGTTGTGGTTACAGTTAGTTCCTCGGCACGTAGAGGTAGTGGGAGAATTTTTATTTTGATTCATGTTCTGTCTAGTGGGAGGGTGCATTAGGGGTGGCTGTGACAGAAAGCATCTGGGAAGATTATTAAAAAGTTAAAGGCTGGAAAAAAAGGAAAGAAAACAGAATACAGATTATTATCACTGAAGACATTAATGATCAAGTGGGCTCTGGGATATTAGATGTGCCATCAGAGGTGAAGATTAAGCCGGATCAGCTGGAATGTAGGTGAAGTGACCTAGAAGCCAAGGCTGTGTGAGGGTCTCTGATGAGGACACGATGGGAGGAGCTGGCTGCAGAGGGACCAGGGGAGTCCTTGCAGGTGCTGGAAAGGCTATGAGGTCTGAGGGGTGACTGGGAGACGTTTCTCTGTACATGTTTTTGTGTCTGGTGTGTGCACATATGGTTGAAAGACACTCCATGACATGGGTGTCTCTAGAACAAAGGAACCTGGGAAGAGCAAGAATCCAAGACAAGTTCCAGGATGGGCTGCATGTCTGGGGCCACACACAGTACATGTGTGTGTGAGTGAGGGGTCTGTACCACAGACAAGAGAGATTTGGAGCAACTGGAGAGAGTCCAGCAAAGGGCCATAAAGGGCATCTTGCATATGAGGAGAGGTTAAGAGACCTGGGGCTGTCTCAACAACCCTTCAGATCTGTCCCTGCTCTGGTGTGGGTGACTCCTCACAGTCCCTGCAGGGGTGTGCATGTTCTGACATGGACTTATCCAAAGGGAACCATCCCCTCAGCTGATGTAACTCCAGTGTGAACTGTTCCACAGGTCACTGTCCATTGGAATCCAATTCACACGGAGGTTTTAGCAAGTTCCCTCGCTGCCCACAAACCTACTCTCTGGTGGGAGCAGAGTGGAAAAAAAACAGAAGAGCCAGTGAGGTGAGGTGTCCTTTGGGACTTGACACTTCCAGACAAGGAAGAACTGGTCAGAGATGTAACAGGCAGGGATGAGAAAGTAGAGTGCAGGATCCTGAGGCAGGCTTTGGCCTGCTGGGCAACCTGCCTCTAAGATTTCTATAGGATGCAGCCCTACAGAGAGGAGGGCTGCAGTGTGCTGTTTGATGGTCAAGGATCTCCTCTTCAACCTCCAGAATGCTCTACTCCCACATGCAGATTGTTAAGAAAATGTGGCAGGAGAAAGGCATGGAAATGCTTGACAAAGGAGTAACTGAAAAGAGCTCTTTCCAAAATACAGCCGTGAAGAGGAAGCACAGAGAAGGCGGAAGCTGGCTGCCTTCTGGCCTCAATGGTTCTGTGCTGCTGTGCTGCAGACAGACATCTGCATGTGTGAGTTTGTCTGTGTGGGGGGGAAATGGGGAGATGAGGGGATCCTGGGGCCAGCTCCCGCACAGACAAAGGGTCTATGACCAGCCCCTGCAGGCATCCACATTTTCTGTGTGTCTATATATGCGTACATTTTCCACTAATATAGCCTTGCATACAAACAGCCCAACCTTCATTTATCCTTTCTCTGCTGACTCTGCTTTTGCTTGCTTTGTACCCTCCTTTGGTGTCTTGGAGATTGTGTTCATGGTAAATCCTGCCTGAGTTTGCAGAGACCTTCAACTCCTCATGTTGTTATCTTGTGAGACCACACCACAGTCAGGGTGAGCCACCTGCATGCAGATATTAACAGATGAGCAAATGGAGTTCGAATCCAGAGAGGCCTTGAGATACTCAGGGGTTTGGCCAACAGAAACCTCTCGAACTTTACAAGGATAATTGGCCAGTCTGGCTTCAAGAGGAATAAAAGACCTGCACATCAGGTCCAGCTGGGACCTGAGTCTGTGTGACTTTGAGTGCTGAGGAGTGACTCTGAGGAGAAGAGCCTGGGAACTATTGGAGATACCACAGAAGCCAGTGATTTATGCTGACCATGAACAAGACCACCTGCATACCGGGCTGCATTACGTTGAGCATGTTCACCCAGAGGAGATATTATGCCTCTTTGCACAGCACTGGTAACTGGCAGGGACCCATCACACATGGGTTTGTCACAGTTATTGGCTCCTTATTTTGATGGAGATGAGAGGAGCTGGAGAGTGCCCAGAGGAGATCTGGAGTTTGGGGCCTTCAGCAGATGCCCTGTGTAGAGGGACTGAGAGACCTGGACTTATTTGCTCTTCTTTCTCAGTGGCACAGAGGCTCAGGGCAGTATAGGAGTAGCCTGAGACTGCTTGAAGTGTAGTTTCAGAGATGATGGAGCTTTTTTCAAAATTGAGTAAGAAAAATTTGGAAAGAAAAAATGCCACAAAGTGCAGATGGGGTGGCTGAGATTTGACAAAAAGAGAAACAAATGCCACTCCAAGTGCAGTTTTGTGGTACAAGAGGCCACTTACAAAGAGTCTGGATTAGCCAAAGCTTTGCATTTCAATGAACAGTCTGTTAGGATGGAGAGATATCGGTAAGGGTGGGAAGATGCTCAGGTGCAACCAAGGTTGGTAAGCAGGGTGGAGGTCAACACTGTATCGCATCCAGTGGTGGAGAAAGCTGGAGGCACTGGCGAGGCTGAAAGCCCCCAACACAGCCAAGGCCTTTGCCTTCTGGGCTGTGGCTGTTCTCTGAGCAGTTGATGTCTATGAGACACCACTATAGCACAGTACTCCATTGCCTGCTCGTCACAATCTGTAAGCCTGGGAGATATTGTACTGTAGTTCTGCTCTTGGCATTGCACAGCCCCACATCCCACTGCCCCAGGAAGAGCCCTGAGCAATGTTTGAGGGACAAGATCTGCCTCCCCAGGGGCTGGTTACATAGCATCAGAGCCACTTTCCCATTGCCTTTGCCTACCTGTCCTCACTGTCACCAGTTTTCTGCCTTAACAAGCACACAAGCTTTGTCATGATATGTCCCTCAGTGGGGTCCATTAACACTACAAGAAACTTTGGAGTTTGCAACTTTGACTTCTTGAAAGGCTTCTTCAACTTCCTATCACTGTCTATAGTCTTGGAACCAAACACACCAGAGGGGTCATTAAAGTGCCGTGGGCTGCTCCTGTGTTGCTGAGCTGGGCTGGGCTCCTGGCACAGAGGGAGCTCATGGAAGCGGCAGCGCTGCAGAGAGACAGCTCTGCCCAGGAGCAGCTCCTCTGCACACCCAGCAGGGCTGAGGGCTCTGCCTGCAGCACCAAGGGGAGAGGAGCCAGGCAGAGAGAGGGTAGAGGCCAGCTGGGAGTTGAAGGATGATTGAGAGTTCACTGGAAGTGAAATCTGCACAACCCTTGACATGGTAAGTCTGTGGTTGCCAGGCAATGCAGCTGCAGTTCCTGGAGGCATCTCCTGATGCTGGCACAGCCACAGCTCACAGGATGTGTCATGAGGACTCCCTGACCAGAGGCTTTTGTCAGGCAACTTTGAATGGCTGCAAATTTAGGGAGGATTCACAGGGACTGTGTGAGCTGGGGGGAGGCTGCATTCTGTCTTCTGGGTGTTTGCTGAACAATGGTCTGACTGTCCCTTTAGCAGATCCCATCTTCAGAAGCCTGACTCTGCTCTGCCTGTCCTGCTGGGCTCACGAGCTGCCCCCAGAAAGGCTCAGGTCTGCTGTAGGATCCCACGAGTGCTGAGCCTTTCCTTGGGCTCTGCACTGTCCTCTCAAGGTCCTTTGCATCTCTCAGTGATGGGTCATACCTTGCTCTCTCCATCACATCTCCACCTCTGGGCTGGGACAAAGAGTATTCAGGTCTGTCCTTTCAAACAGTGCTTCCCTGCTCCTGTATGAGTCCAGCTGTTTGAGTTTTTTTAAAGAGCAATTTGTATATAAAGACATCTTCAACTCAGCACCAGTGATAGCACAGGGGAGATGAGTAAAAAAACCTGACAGACACTTTTGCTCTCCTGACTCTGCACTGAGCTACAGAGAGCTGAGCCCTTTCGCCTGTCCTGTCTCAAGATTCTTCCCATTTTCAGTCATATAAATCCCTATTTCTACCCATAAGTAACACATTCCACAGATGTCATGGTGGAAAGTTAAAAATACAGAAAAAGTTCACACAAAGATACGTGAAACATTTCCTGTGGAGACCACACCCTTTCAACTAATGAGTGCACATACAGAACTTTTCCATTAAAGCTGGATTATATCTGACATTCCTTGGGAATGTCAGAACTGTCAAAAACCAGCTCCCATGTCCCCACTGCAGCAGAGCAAAGCTGGCTGCTTGGCAGCACACGGGCAAAGGTCCTGCTCCCCTCAGCACACTCAGCCAGCAAAAAACAGAGAAAGGAAATGTATTTCAGTTGGGGATGATTTCTACAAAAATCAGTGGCTTTGGTTAGAGGAGTCTGCCCTCATTTGAAGTTGTAATTTCCTTTATTGTACAGAGTCCCCATGCCAAGAAACAGCCAATGTCCAACAGCAGCTCCATCACCCAGTTCCTCCTCTTGCCATTCACAGACACATGGGAGCTGCAGTTCTTGCACTTCTGGCTCTTCCTGGGCATCTACCTGGCTGCCCTCTTGTGCAACGGCCTCATCATCACCACCATAGCCTGTGGCCAGCACCTCCACACCCCCATGTACTTCTTCCTCCTCAACCTCTCCCTCCTTGACCTGGGCTGTATCTCCACCATTGTCCCCAAATCCATGGCCAATTCCCTCTGGGACACCAGGGCCATTTCTTATATGGGATGTGTTGCACAGTTCTTCCTTTTCCTGATTGTAGGAGAGTATTTTCTCCTCACAGTCATGTCCTACAACCGCTATGTTGCCATCTGCAAACCCCTGCACTACGGGACCCTCCTGGGCAGCAGAGCTTGTGTCCACATGGCAGCAGCTGCCTGGGCCAGTGGGTTTCTCAATGCTCTGCTGCACACGGCCAATACATTTTCACTGCCACTCTGCAAGAGCAATGCTGTGGACCAGTTCTTCTGTGAAATCCTCCTGATACTCAAGCTCTCCTGCTCACACTCCTACCACAGGGAAGCTGGCCTTCTTGCTTTTAGTGCTTTTCTATTTTGAGGATGTTTTGTGTTCATTGTGCTATCCTACAATGCAGATCTTCAGGGCTGTGCTGAGGATCCCCTCTGAGCAGGGACAGCACAAAGCCTTTTCCACATGCCTCCCTCACCTGACCGTGGTCTCCCTGTTCGTCAGCACTGGCACGTTTACCTACCTGAAAACCTCCTCCTGAATCTGGTGGTGGCAGTACTGTATGCACTGGTACCTTCAACACTGAACCCCCTCATCTACAGCATGAGGAACAAGGAGCTCAAGAGTGCTCTGAGGAAGCTGATGACTGGATGTTTTCAACAGCCATAGACTGCCTGTTTCCTCCCGCAAAGGTGTAGGTCATGATAGGCCAAGTCTGTCTTTCCTTCTTTACTTTTTACCTTTTTTAACACTTGTGATGTTTTTCTCTTGAATGAAATGTCACTATTCATCCCCTCCTGCTTAATTATCCACCCATTTAGTGTGACCAAAAGACATTGTGTAAATGAGGAGTCTCTCGTATTTAAGTGAAATAAATGAACATGTGCCAACTTTTTATTTTTTTCCGAGATTCATCCTCATTGTGTCAGGGATGAATGGGAAATGAAAACCCCTTCGTGGCAACACCAGCTTTGGGAAGGCTGCTCTGTGCCTGGAGCAGTAAGAGCTCTTGAGGACCTCAAGGGCCAGGGATTTTGTGTTGGGCAATCACATGGAGGGGCTGTGGACCTCTCAGGATCTGCTAGAGAGGAGAGCAAAGGACACAGGTGTCTCCTTTTCCTATTGCTGTGCATGTTCACCCACCTCTGGGGTGACCCCTCTCTGATCCCCAGGAGCTGCTGTGCCCTTCAGAGGGGCAGAGGCTGTGGGGTGACTGCCCAGAACACCTGCAATGGGCACTGGTGTGGGACCAGCCCAAACTGGGCTTTGTTGGGCAGAGGGCATTGGGGGTGGAGACAGGGCAGGGGAGGTGGGAGAGACTCGAGGGAGCTTGGATGGGCTGGAAAGTACCTGGGAGAGAAAAACATCAGCCTGTATCTCGTGCTGCATGGCCATGCAGGGTGAAGACTCACACCAGGGGTTGTGGTGCAGAGCCAGGGCTTGTGGGAGGGATCAAAGTCATGCACGTGCAGGAGAGAGGAGGCTGCTCTGTGACCTTGTGCACAGTGAGATGGATCATGAACTGGCTGGATGGCAGAGCCCAGAGGGTTGTGATTAATGGTGCAGAGTCTGTTTGGAGGCCTGTAGTTAGTTGGGTTCCCCAGGGGTCAGTACTGGGTCCAGTGCTGTTCCATCTTTTCATCAGTGACCTGGATGAAGAGACTGGGTGCACCCTCAGCAAGTTTGCTGATGATACGAAACTGAGTGGAAGGGTTGACACACCAGAGGCTGTGCTGCCATTCAGTGAGACCTGGACAGGCTGGAGGACTGGGCAGAAAACAACCTAATGAAGTTCAACAAGGGCAAGTGTAGGGTCCTGCACCTGGGGAGGAATAACCCCAGACATCAGTACAGTTGAGGGGCCGACTTGCTGGAAAGCAGCAGTACAGAGAAGGACCTGAGAGTTCTGTTTGACTGAGAGAGCAGGATCTGTTCAGCTGGAAAAGAGAAGCTGAGAGGGGATCTCATAAATGTTTATAAATATCTCAAGGGTGGATGTCAAGAGGATGGGACCAGACTCTTTTCAGTGGTGCCTAATGAGAGGATGAAGGGCAACAGGCACAGACTGAAGCATAGGAGGTTCTATCTGGATACAAGGCAAAAGTTTTACTTTGAGGGTGCCAGAGCCTGGAATAGGCTGCCCAGAGAGATTGTGGAGTCTCCTTCTCTGGAGACACTCAAGACCTGCCTGGACACATTCCTGAGGGATCTGGGGGAGTTCACTCTGGAGAACAGGAGGTTGAGGGAAGACCTTCTCACTCTCTACAACTGCCTGAAATGAGGTTGTAGCATGGAGGGTGTTGTCTCTTCTCCCAGGTAGCAAGTGATAGAGGAAATGGCCTCAAGTTGTGTCAGGGGAGATTTTGATTGGATATTAGGAAAAATTACTTCCCGAAAAGGAATGTCAGGCATTGGCACAGGCTTCCCAGGGAAGTGGTTGAGTCACCATCCCCGGAGGGGTTGAACAGACGTGTAGATGAGGTTCTTAGGGACATTGTTTGGTGTGGGAATGGTAGGATGTGTGGTTTTGGCTAAAGGGCCTTGGACAGGTTATATGGAAGTATGTTTTTTTATGAGTGTAAGCAGTGATAGCCCAGGCCAGTGAGAATGATATCTTGGGTCAAAAAACTGCCCCCATATGTATGATGTGTGAATGTTGGGCCTGGGTTTGTGAATGAGTGGGTTGGAATGCCGCCCACAAGATATGCATGGCAATGTGACTGATAACAGTCACAATATGAGTGTGGTATGTTTGGAATTATTGAAAAAACATCCTGTCTAACCTCTTGGTACAGGCCCGTATCTGTAAACCTATAAATTGAGAACTGTTAATAAAAGTCAGCTCAGCTCTGCCTAGCTGTGCTCTCACTGCTAACAAGAACTCTGTGTCTGTGTGTGTATCTGTGTCTGTATGAATCGTTCTCATCACCACAGTTTAGTGTCAGTGTTAAGAGCTGGACTCAATGATCTTGAGGTTCTCTTCCAACCAAAATGAGCCTGTGATTCTATCATTCTAAGGCCAACAGCATCCTGGGCTCTATGAGCAGGAGCATAATGAGAGGAAAAGTTTATACCCCTTTTCTCAGCATTTCTTACACCATATTCAGAATATTTCCTGGGTTTTGAAACCCCACAATGCCAAAGAGACCTAGAAAATCTGGATCTAATTCAGTGGAGGACTACCAAGGTGTTTAGGGTGATAAACCATGTACTGTGAGAAGAAGCTTAGAGATCTGGACTTGACCAACTGGTAAAAGAGATCTTTGGAGGGAAAATGTAGAAGCATTACACAGTTCCCTGGAAGAATAAGCCAGGTTCATGTCTGTGGTACAAGACACAAGGACAAGAGGCAAGAATGAGAGGCCCTGAGCAGCAGTGACTGGCGATGTGTAGGTCTGGGAGAGACAGTCAAGGGACTTCAGTGAAAAATAAGGGTGCCCCTGTTGGCGAAAGGAATGTCAGTGATAACTTCATCCAGTTTCAGAGTAGGTTCCTCTGGAGCCCCAGGGACACCTCAGGGGAGCACAGAGGGAACAGAGAAAGGGACATCATGGGCTGCTCCTGTGCTGCTGATCTGGGCTGGGCTCCTGGGACAGAGGGAGCTCACGGCAAGTGGCAGCGTTGCAGAGAGACAGCTCTGCAGCAGGGCTGAGGGCTCTGCCTGCAGCACCGAGGGGAGAGAAGCCAGAGAGAGAGAGGGGAAAGGCAACGTGGGGTGGGAGGATGCTGAGAACTCACTGGAAGTGAAATCTTCACAGGTATTAATTCTGTGGCTGGAAGGCATTTCATCTGCAAATCATGGCAGGATCTCCTAAAGCTAGCAGATTGCAGAGCCTACAAGAGACGTAAGTACAACTCTCAGAGATTCTCTGATGTAGAGGAGGAGGATGTGCTGCAAAGCAGCCATTGTCATCTGCACCTTCAGAGGGAGAGGGCATGATGGCTGCCTTCTCCCAAGGATAGCTGCAGGGGTGTAAATGTAAATGTGCACCCAGGGGTGCCCAGGCCTATCCTGCAGGGCAGGGTCCCTGCACCCCAGGGTGGTGCCAGGACAAGGACTCTGCCACCTGTCAGGGTCAGTGTTCAGCCTGCCCGGGGAGATCCCCACGGTGCTGTGGGGAGAAGCTCTGGGTGGAAGGAGTGACCCTTGGCAGGGCAGGGTTCTTCTGCTGTTAAGAGGGTGCTGCGTGGGTCAAGGTTGCCCACAGCTTAAGATCACCCCAGAGTATTTACTATAGGAGGTTCCAAAGAAAAATCTATGCAGCGATTACTATGAAGATAAGGAGCTCTAGAGACTCTGTCGTTTCAGTTTCCTAATCAAGGAGGGTTGGGATTGGGGTTGGAAGAGGCTGGGGTTAAAAGG
Organism: Nesoenas mayeri; assembly: GCF_963082525.1. NCBI lineage: Eukaryota > Metazoa > Chordata > Aves > Columbiformes > Columbidae > Nesoenas > Nesoenas mayeri. Next base: position 2,771,177 of record NC_137545.1, on the reverse strand, counting down.
ATACATAGAAAAGGAGCTCTCTAGTTTTAAGAAGTCACTGAGACTCCTGAACTGCAATTCCGAGTGATCAATATGTTTGCCAGAAGCCTCGTAACCTCCCTTCAGCCACTCCTCTGCCTGTGGACTGTACCAGCATCACATTTGCTGGACACATCCAGCTTAGTCTGACCTGTGTTTTTTTCTAACCTGTAAACAAGAAGATGTGCCCAGGCACTGCCCTGTAAACAGGCAGGTGTCTGTACAGCCAGGTTGAGGGCACAGAGGGTGGGATGGAGTCGGTGAGCATTGACATGGAAAAGACATGGGACAGGGAAACATCTCCAAGGAGGAAAATCTCCAGACAGCAGGAATGTGATCTGGGAAGGAGAGGAATTAAACCCAGAAATGTTGTGGGAGGAAGAATACTCAAAACTCACTTTGATCCCCTGCAGTGCAGATCCTTCCTCTGAGCAGCCCCCTCACCTCCTCTCCCACCCAGCAAAGCCTCTGCCCTCAGGGCCGGGGGCTCCAAGGCATGAACCAGCTCCTGTGCAGCCAGAGCTCCAGTTCCTCTGCAGAGCACAGGGGCTGAGAGCAGCTGCCCGGCAAGGTTGGTGTCTGGGAGGTGGCTGCACAGCTGGGGAAGGGTGACGCTGTCTGAATGCCCGGCTGCCTCTGCCCTGCCCTCTCGCACACCCAGCCTCACCGCATTTTCCTTCTTGCTCCCCTGCTCTGGGTTCCTGTTGCTGTGATCCTGTTCTTGCTGTCAGGCTCTCTGGGGATGGCAGTTTCAGCTGCAGAGTCACAGTCTGATCTTGTGGTTCCTTTCCTGCAGGTGTGTCCATGGGAACATGTGTCCCAGCTTTCCTCTGACCTGTGGGGCTGTGGGCAATGCAGTCTGTGGGGCTGGGGAATGAGCTGAATCTCCCTGAATCAAATGCCATCATTAAGACAGTTTGCTGTCTTCTTGAAGTTTCCTTCCAAGCTGTGAGCTTCACTCCAGGATGAAAGCCCATCCTACAGCATCTTTGTGTTATCTGAATTCCCCACACATAAGCACAGTGATGCTATGATGGACAAAATACTGTTGCGTTTGCAAAATGAGCTGAATGTGGGATGCTGAGACCTTAAGGAAAGGGTGAGATATGTCATGGTCTGAGGTGGTTTCCTCTTCTCTCAGCAGTGCCTGGTGGCTTTTCAGGGTAGCATGGGAGTGTGATCAGCCTCCATCTCAGAAAGGTGCCAGCCCAGAGCAGCTGGGAGCAATACAGAGGGACAAACCAGCTCCCCTCACTCTGCACTAAGCCACAGGCATCCTCTTGCCTAGCAGGATTTACTCTGTTCTCCCTGAGTGCAGCAGAAATGCTGAGGGTTTCTGACACCTAAGAACACTCTCCAGGGTGGGAGGGCAGAAGAAGCCATAAGAAAGCAAAACCTCTCAAAGTGCCTGCCTTGCCATCTCAGCTCCTTATCACTGGAGTGCAGATGCTGACAAGCCGTCTGCATGATGAGTCGTTCCATCTGACAAGGTTGAACCCCAGGACTGGCTGCTGCTCCCCCGTTCCCATGCCCCCTGCTGCAGAGCAGGGCTGACTCCTCAGCAGCCAGCGGGCACAGTCCCCTGCTCCTCACGGCACCTCCAGCCAGCACCACCCAGGCCACTTGGATATCATAAGGGTTCCCTTTGACTCAGCCATCCAGCCTGTTTGTCCTTGAAAAGAGAATATTTTGGGGGTTGGTGTGAAAAGCCTTGCTGGTGTCCTGGTTGAATACACCCACTACTCTCCCTTCACCCACACATGTGGTCCTTTCATCTCAGGAAGCAGTGAGGATGGTCATGCATAATCTGACCTGGGTTCATCCAGTCACCTGCTCATTCACACACCCAGAAATGCAATCCAAGAGTACATGCTTTGGTATATGTCCCTCATCCAAAGTGAAGTTAAGCAGCCTTCAGCTCCCCAGGTCATGTCCTGAGCCTTGTTGAAAGGTACATGCAACATTTGCTTTTTGCCAGTTGCCAGGGAATTCCCCCAGTCTCCGTGACTTCTCTTAAACAGTGCAGACTGATCTCACTGTGACATCATCTTGCTCTCTCAGTACCCTTGGATGCAGCCCCTCTGCTCCCACGGACAAGTAAGGATTGAGTTTGCTGAAGCAACCTGAGACTTGATTCCTGTCCACCATTGGCTGCTCTCCAGAGACCTACCTTGAGCTAAAGGCTTGAGAGACTGTTGGTGAAGTCTGAGGCAAAGACCACATAGACTATCTCACCTCTCTGTCTCACCTCCTCCATCTACGCGCACTTTTACTGAATGTTGAGGAAGGTACTTCAACTAAGTTGGAGGTGCTGCAGAGGATAAGCTGATCTGCAGCCTCCATAAAAACGGCTGCTATAAAGAAAAAATTTAGGTCATTGTTATAGGAGACTCCCTTCTGAAGGGAACAGAAGGCTCAATATGCAAATGAGACCCACTTAGGGAAGTCTGCTGTCTCCGTGGAGCACAAGTTAGAAAAGTGAAATCTTCCTGTCCTGATAAGGCCCTCAGATAATTATCCACTATTACTTTTTTTCAGGTAGGCAGTGATGAGACTGCAGTGGGAACTGCAGAGGGACTTGAGGACTGTGGGACAACTGGTTAAGCGATCAGGAGCAGAAGTAGAGTTTTCCTCTGTCCTCTCATTTACAGGATGTGATGAGGAAAGATATGGGAAGACTGAGCAGATACAGTCAGACCTGGCTGTGGGACTGGTGTCACCAACAGAATTCTGGGTTTTTGATCATGGGTTGGTTTACACGGCATGTGACTTGCTGGTGACAAATGGGACTCACCTGTCTCAAATGGGGAAAAGGATTCTGGGGTAGGAGTTAGTAGGGCTCATTGAAAGTGCTTTAAACTAGATTTGAAGGGGGAAGGGGAGAAAACCCTGTGGCAGAGGCAAACCCAAGAGTCGGATGCCAGAATTTGAAAGAAGGGATGCTAAAGAGGCCCTTCGGTCTGCAGTCCTAGTAAAGGTAAGGGGACGGAGAACTGTGCAATAGAAGAGATACAAGGGTTATTTATGTGTTAGAAAATGTGGAAGCACCTGAGGATGGCCGACAAGTAATCAGGACTTCTCCCCAGAAAAAGGTGGTGGGATCAATGGTCCAGCTGAAGTGCATCTATATGAATGCAGGCAGCATGGGCAACAAACAGGAGAAGCTGGACAGCATTGTGCAGCACAAAAACGACCATGTACTTGCTGTCACAGAAACATGGTGGAATGACTCTCACATCTGGATGGTGTGGGGTCCCGGTCAAATTTCTGACTCAGGAAGGTTCAAAAACGATTCCAAGAGTGAGATTAAGACACAAACAAGGTCAGATGCCCCTAAACAATCCTATTATATTTTTATGCCTAAAGGCAGAGTAAATCTGTTACAGACCACCCAACCAGGACAAAGAAGCAAATGAAATATTTTGCAGGTAGCTGGGAGAAATCTCCTGATTGCTAGCCCTTGTTCTTGTGGGGGACTTCAGCCTACCAGATGTCTGCTGGAAAGACAACACAGCAGAGAGGAAGCAGTCTAGGAGGCTCCTGCAGTGTATGGAAGACAGCCTTCAAAAAGGGCAAGAAGGAGGACCCAGGTAACTACAGACCAGTCAGCCTCACCTCCATCCCTGGGAAACTGATGGAACGACTTATCCTTGGTGCCATATCAAGGCATATCAGGGATAAGAGGGTCATTAGGGGCAGTCAACATGTCTTCACCAAGGGGAAGTCATGCTTGACCGACCTCATTGACTTTTATGAGGACATAACAAGATGGATGGATGATGACAGAGCAGTGGACATGGACTACCTTGACTTCAGTAAGGCATTTGACACAGTCTCCTACAGCATCCTTACAGCTAAACTGAGGGAGTGCGGTCCAGATGACTGGGTAGTGAGGTGGACTGCGAACTGGCTGAAGGGAGGAAGCCAGAGAGTCGCGGTCAATGGGGCAGAGTCCAGTTGAGCCCTGTAGTGCCTCAGGGATCAGTACTGGGACCAGTACTATTCAATATATTAATCAATGACTTGGATGAGGAAATAGAGTGACTGTCAGCAAGTTTGCTGATGACACCAAACTGAGAGGAGTGGCTGACACACCAGAGGCTGTGCTGCCATCCAGAGACCTGGACAGGTTGGAGAGTTGGGCAGGGAATAATTGAATGAAATATAACAAGGGCAAGTGTAGGGTATTGCATCTGGGCAGGAACAACCCCAGGTTCCAGTATGATTTGGGGATCAACCTGTTAGAGAGCAGCATAGGGAAAAGGGACCTGGGGGTCCTGGTGGACAGCAGGATGACCACAAGCCAGCACTGGCCCTTGTGGCCAGGAAGGCCAATGGTACCTGGGGTGGATTAGAAGAGTTGTGGTCAGTAGGTCAGAGAGCTACTCCTGCCCCTCTGTTCTGCCCTGGTGAGACCACACCTGGAATATTGTGTCCAGTTCTGGGCCCCTCAGTTCAAGAAGGACAGGGAACTGCTGAAGGGAGTCCAGGACAGGGCAACAAATATGCTGAAGGGAGTGGAGCATCTCCCGTGTGAGGAAAGGCTGAGGGAGCTGGGGCTCTGGAGCTTGGAGAAGAGGAGACTGCGGAGTGACCTCATTAATGTTTACAAATATATAAAGGGTGAATGTCATGAGGATGGAACCAGGCTCTTCTCAGTGACAACCGATGGTAGGACAAGGGGTAATGGGTACAAAGTGGAACACAAGAGGTTCCACTTAAATATGAGAAGAAAATTCTTCCCAGTGAGTGTGTCAGAGCCTGGACCAGGCTGCCCAGGGAGGTTGTAGAGTCTTCTACTCTGGAGACATTCAAACCCGCCTGGACACCTTCCTGTGTAACCTCATTTGGGTGTTCCTGCTCCGGTAGGGGGACTGGAGTAGATGATCTTTTGAGATCCTTTCCAATCTCTGACATTCTGTGATTCTGTGAATTTCTAACACAGCTGTTCAGTGAGCCTGCCAGGAAAGGAGCCCCACTGGACCTGTTGTTTATGAATAGAATAGAACCCATGGGTAATGTGTTGGTCACATGTCAACTTGGGCTTAGCAATCATCAAATGATCTAGCTTTCTATTCTTGGAGAAGTAAGGAGGGCGGTCAGCAGAACTGCTACTTCAGATTTCCAAAGGGCAGACTTTGATCTGTTTAGGAGGCTGTTTGGCAGAGTCCCTTAGGATGTAGTCCTGAAGGACAAAGCAGTCAGCCAGCTCTTTAAGCAACCTTAGATTAATCCCATCAGGCACCATCAATTTGTAGGTATCTAACTGGGGTAGCAAATCCTGTACAAGTTCATGATTGATTGGGAGTTTATAATTCTTGGAGCCGTGGTTTTCTAACCCAGAGCTACAAGGGCCCCCAAGTCAATCTTCAGCATTGAAGACCAAGGAAAAGAAAGCATTAAACTTCTCGGCTTTCTCCATGTCTCTGTTAATAAGGTGAGCATGCTCATCAAGTAATGGGCCAATGTTATTTCTAGTTTGCCTTTTGCCATTGACATATTTTAAAAAGCCTTTTTTATTGTCCTTCACAGTACTGGCCAGCTTCAATTCTAATTGAGCTTTGGCAGCACACATTTCCTCCCTGCAGTGGTGAGCAGCATCTCTGTAGTCCTCCCACATTGTGTGACCTTGCTTCCACTGACCATGCAATTTCTTTTTTCACTGTATTTCAAGAAGAAGATCCCTGCTCACCCAATCTGGCTTTGCCTTGCCTGCTAGATTTTTGGCATTTTGGAATTGCCTGGTCCTGTGCTTTTGGTAGGTGGTACTTTAAAAGTGACCAACACTGATGGACCCCAACACCTTCAAAAGCTTCTTTCCAGGGAATCTTACTACGTAGTTCTCTGAGCAGCCTGAAGTCTGCTCTCCTCATATCTACTGTTAAGGTCTTGCTGGCAGTTTTCCTCCCGTTAGCAAAGATTTTGAACCTGGCTGCTCCGTGGTCGCTGCGGCCAAGGGAGTCACCAGTCGCCACTGACGTTTCCTGGTCGGTTCCCTTAGTACCTGCACCAAGAAGTTATTATCCAGATGCTTTAGGAATCTTCTGGACCTGTTGGTGCCAGCTGTGTGATATTCTCAGTTGACATCTGGCAAGTTGAATTCCCCCATAAGGGTAAGGGCAGATGACTCAGAGGCTTCACTTAGTTCCTTAAAGAATAAGTCATTAGTGTCACCATCCTGGCTGGGTGGCCTTTAGTGACACCCATGACAGCATGCACTTTATTTGTCTGACCCTCAGTCCTTACCCAGAAGCTCTCAACTTTGCCATCACCAACTGCCAGCTCTATGCACTCCAGCCTCTCAGCTACATGCGGTGTTGCCCCCCACCTCTCCTACCCTGCCTATCTCTTCTGAATAGCCTGTAGCATCCATCATGGTGCACCAATCACAGGATTCATCCCACCAGGTTTCATTAACGCCAATTATATCATATCCCTGGGACCGGGTCAAGGCTTCTAGTTCATCTTACTTGTTCCTCATGCTGCACATGTTAGTGTAGAAACACTTCAAGTGTGGTTGGTTGTGCCCTTCACCCCATGGCGCAGTCTGAGAAGTATCGCTGCCAAGCACCTCCTCAAGTTTTGGTGTCCATCCCGCTGCTCATCACTGACTGGCCTGGTACTGCCCCTTTCCCCCTTCCAATTGAGTTTAAAGCCCTGACAATCAGTCCTGTTAACTCCTGAGCAAAGACCCTTTTCTTCCTCTGTGAGAGGTGCATTCCATTGAGTATCAGAAGATCTGGCAAAGGACTGACTATCCCATAGTTGAAAAACCTGAACATCCATTGATCACACCAGTCACTTAGTCATGTGTTGAACAGTTGGGCCTGCCTGTTCCATTCTGTATTCCTGCCCACTACGGAAGGGATGGAGGAGAAAAGCGCTTAAGCACATGAGCAATTGACCAGCCACCTCAAAACTCTGAAATAAATTTTTATTTGCCTAATACTACTACTATTTCTTCCCTGCCAACATTAAAAACCAATAGCAGGTAATAGTCAGAGCACCTTACCAGCCTGGGAAGTTGTTGAGTCACATCTCTTTACCCTGGACCCAAGGAGGTGGTGACTTTCCTGTGGGTTGAGTTGGGTCAGGATATCAGGCCTTCTGATCCCTTCAGAAGGGAGTTGCCTATGACAATTAACTTTCTTTTTCTCTTTACATGTGAGGTTTTAATGGGTTTACAGTGTTTTCATGTGGGGCCTGGATTGCTTATAGGACGCCTCCTTTCCAGAAGAGTCTTCTCCAGCAGCATCAGCTGCTTGCCCATCCAATTCCAGGGCTTCATACCTGTTTTATACAGGCACCTGGACAGCTGCATCTTCCCTCCCAAACTCAGTTTCAGTGGCTACATCAGTTCTCGCAAACAGAGGGACTGTGAGGGCCACTGAAGGTACGGCTCTTCTCTGGGTGGATACTGTGCCTCCTGGTGTACTTAGCTCCTTGCTAGCAGGTTCTAGTCTCCGCTTGAAATGATAGGATCCTCCCCACTCACCCTTGCCGCTTGCCCTTCCACATGAACTGACATGCTAACTGCCTCAGCCTTGTTTGCTGGCCCTGTTTGCTGCATTCCTGGTTGCCTGTGCTCCCTCAAAGCCATTAGTAGAGGATGGTTAAATTCTTCCTTGAAGGGACGCCTTTCCTTTATGCCCAACAGGAGTGGACTCCAGAGGCTGAGCCCTTGTGCCACTTTTCCAATTGCTTTGTCAATACCCCCTTCCCTAAACAGACATCCAAGCTGCTTGGCTTCCCTACCCTCCAATTCCAGGTTATTGGCCCCATTATCCCATCACTGTGCAAACCAATGATCATGTGCTCTCCTGGACGATGGCTGAAATATTTTTGCATGTCTCACAGCTCAGTCAGGCATAGAGATTGGGAGGTTACCATCTCATCTTCTTCCTCTTCCCGTTCTTGTGGTGGTCCTGCTTTTTCATCATCCTTTACTAAATGGGCCAACTTTCACTTTCAGCTTTCTTTTTTTGTACAGATGCAACTGGTACTGGCACGGGGTTGTCCTCTGGCCCATCTGCAGTGCCTGTCATCAGGGTTTGAGCAGCAACAGGGCCTGTGGCAGGGGGTGGAGGAAATGCAGTTATTGTTGCATTGTTGTCAGATCCAGAGACCCTCTTTAACAACTTTGAAGTGCTCCCCCCATCCTTAGCAGAACAAAGGGCTATGTTATGCCTTTAATGTCTGCTTTTTGTTACTTAGGGAGAAAATAATAGATGGCTGTGGAGGCAGACACCTTGTAAGATAAAGGCAATTAACAGTGTTGCTGTGAAAGGCCTCATGACCTAATTTGGATGATAGAGATGAACCCTCTGTTGGACAGCCAACCACCAGAAGTAGCCACTAACAAAGAGCTACTCCTGACGGGCAAAAACCTCAGTTCTGGTGAGTACTGTGAAAATCATTTCAGACAGTTCTACAGGTGGAACGGTTTGAACTTCAACAAGCTGAGAGAGAATTAACTGATAACACACAGGTCACAGTAAACTTGCTGAAGTCTGCAAGATGCTTTCCTTATTAACCTGTTTTCTTTGTGGGTATCTGTTTTAGCATGTTGCAGTTTTAGTAGGTCTTTGTTATATGGTACAATACATTCACAGACTGTTAAATCATGAGAATCCGTTGACTCAAAATGTGCCTTTTGTGATAATACCGAAGATCATGAGTAATTTAGTTCTTTAACTGTGTGAATGTGATGGTAAAATTTTTTGTGTAGTAGCTGTTATATTTCTAGCATGCTAGCTTTATTCCGGTATCCAGACTTGTGCAACTCTGTGATAGGCTGTGTCTCATCTTGGTGTACTAAATTTGGCTCTTTTGTATGCACACCAAGTAAAGAATCCTCGTTTTGGAATAACAGTTGTAGCACACCAGATGAGACACTAATAAAAGCCTTGCCCAGTCCAGCTTGCTGCAGTGGCGGAGGGGCAGGTGCCAATGGGGCTCCAGCGCGCACTGACCTGTTTTGTCAGGGAGACCCAGCAGTACTTCCACCTGACTGAGCAGTAAGCAGTTCAAAGGCACAATGCTAAAACTGAGATATTATCTTGAATAAGTGTAACTGTGATCCGTCTGCATATTTGAACTTGGTGTTTGGTTTTCATATCTGAGCTCAGTATTTTAATTTGCATATATATATATATATATATATATATATATATATATATATATGGTACCAAAATAATTTTGTTTGGGGAGATAATTACAAAATGGGAACCGGTTCCACTGCTAAAATACCACCTTCTTCCCCCTTAGGATGCATCCTTATACATTAGAGTTATTTCTCATATTGTTATCTATTAATTTTGAGACCAGAAAATAATTTAAGTTGTTAAACTTTGATTTGCATTTAATTTATGTGCTAGTTGGAGGTGTGGGAAAGAAAACTAAATGCTATGATGGATGTGAACTTGGATGAGGTTGTATTTAAAAGCTGCTAGAGTATGAGCTGATTTGGATTTAGGAAAATGGAATGATGGATTGATGTTTAATATGCTGGTTTTTGACATCAGTAAATTGTAAAAGGTAAATGGAGCTAAGGAATGTAACTATTGCTGAGCTACTTGGAATTGCATATAAAGTGTATTATGGTTGGAATGAAATGGGAAAACAAAAAAGCAAAATATCCCACGTCTGTGTTGCAGAGTTTGAATATAAATTTCAGGCCTGTGTCAAGCTGCAAGATAAACTCAGCTCATTGTAACTGAGGAGTTTGCCAGAGCCTCCCACTTCGTACCAGTGATTTCGCCACCTGCGTGACCTTGGTACATCTGAACTGCAGCAAGAAGAGAAAGAAAAAAAAATGGAAAAACCTGATTGCCCGCTTTCAAGGCGGTGAAAGGGGGTATTTCTTCCCCCGCTCTGCAGCGATGTTGTAATACTGAATGGAGAAGCCTGCAAGTGAAATGTAAAGGCATCCCCAGCAGATCCGTAGTTTTAATGAAACTGGGAAATTAACCCAAAAATTTTTAAGAGACTTATTCTGTGGTAACTACTTGTAAGAGACTTCTTAGTAAATTCACCGTGCTAGTTTTTGAGGTCATGGGAGAGAATGAAAGAAAGGCCATTTTTTGAGACCAATGGAATGCCAAATTTGGAACAAAGTTTTACCATATGAATTCTTGTATTTGCCAGAAAGTCCTATACCTCTCTTGGGTCAAGATTCGTTATGTAAATTGTAAGCTCAAATAACGTTTTCTGAGAATTCTGTTTAGTTGCCTGTCCTACAAGAAGCTGCTTGGATGGTGCAGATCTGCTTGCTGCAAGTGAGAAACCTCCAAGGAAATTTTGAATGCTCTATTTCCACCAGTATGAACAGCCAATGTTTCGATAAAGCAAACACTACACTGATAGAACTGAAACAGGACTTTGAACCAGTAAGGGAAAACAATATCCAATAAATTTGACAACCAAAATGGACTTAGAGACTTTGATGAATAAATTTATTACAATCTTACAAGCTAACTGTATTCAATTGGACTTGCAGATTGTTTATTTATAGCTACAGCATAGAAACAACCTGTGGCTATTGTGGGACAGTATGATGAGATTGCTAACAGACTGATATACCGATTGTTACTCTGATCAAGAAAATGTAGGGAATGAATTTAAGTCTTAATAGACCATGATCCTTTTGTCATATATGTACCATTTGTGAAATTTAATTTTAATTTTTTTTTTTTTTGCAATCTATGTCCTTGTAAATTATACTTGCTTGTTTTCTTAACAGCACAGCTTTTGGCATGCATAAATGTAAATTGCTGCAGAACCTGCAAGTCTTTAACATCAGGTCACAGAGCATACGTGTATCTGGTCTGATCCTACATACTTGCACCGTTTTTGTTGATGGTTGTGGGAAGTCTCATAAAGCTGTAGTGGTCTGGAGAGAAGATAACAATTGGCATTATTCTGTAAAAATTCTTGAAGGTTCAACCCAATTAGCAGAACTTGGCACAGCTTTACATTACTTAGAGTTTTTAAGGAGGAACCTCTAAATTTGATTTGTGATTTTGAGTACGTAGTCAAGGTCCAACACAAGTATCTGATTCCAAACCTGTTTCTTTAAAAACAAACAAACAAACAAACAAACAAACAAACAAAAACAAAAAGGGGGAGAAGTAGGGGAAACACCACAAAACCAATTTTCAAAAGCATTGTATGTGATGAAATACTTTGCAAGTATGACCCCAAACCACGCTAAATCAGAAAGAACCTTCATTAGTTATGTTCAAACCATTAGTTAATGGTCGATGGAAAAGGCCACATCAGTTGATAACCTGGGGAAAAGGTTATGTTTGTGTCATTACAGGCCGAGGATTCCCTCAAAGTGGGTTAAGCCATGGCTGAATAAAGACAACAAAGATTCAATGGATGCAGACGGACAGGAGGGAGATAAGTTGTGAGGACTGTTTCAGATGTAAACAATGGATCCTAATTCAGTGTTATAGATGCTCACAGACCTGGCGCTCTAGAAGCCTATTAGCAAGCAGGTGGTGTACCTTCTGTGGAGAATGGCAATTTGAACAATCAGCAGAAGAGCCAAAAGGGTGATATTACACTTAGACAGTCAACGCAAAAATATGGTAAAATTATGAGATATTCCTACCATAAGTATCTATTGCACTCTTTCTGCCTAGTCTAGCAGCTGGTAAAGCTTTAGGAAACATATCAAAGTGAAGCTGTTGGTCTGTTCAATAGGTTAATCTAACTTCTGAGATACTAATTCAATTAATAGTAGATGTTGATGGTATTAGGCATGCTACTCTACAAAATCGCACAGTTATAGATCTTTTAACTCTAGGTCATGGTTGTAAAGAATTCCAGAGAATGTGTTGTATTAACTTGTCTGATCATTCTGAATCTATTCATAGTACTTTAGACAAACCAATACAGCACATTAATAGCACTGTCATAGTAGAATTAAGGTTTGACAAATGGTTTGAAGGTTTGGGAATGGGTGGGTAGTTGTTTGATCTTATTAAGTAAGGTTTAACTGCATTATATGTATTTGTAATTATGTTGTTAATCACATGTTCTATATTGCAGTGTATTTCAAATATGATTCAGTGTGCTGTTAAAAGGGCCTGACCGGTTCAAGAACAAAAAGGGAGAATTGTGGAGGGGTTTCTGTTAGATGGAGATTTATTGTTGAATTAGTCAGGCCCAAAGGAATCTCAAGGCCACTTCGAAAAGCTGAAAACAGGACCTGCTCTGGGAGAGAGGCATTTCTACAATAACAAGGCCTCAACATGATGTAAATCAACGGACCTGTCATCAGTGGGACTCCAGCGCGTGGACAGCTCGGGAACATAGATGATATCCAATGAGTGAATACATGCTTGGAGCGTGGACTCGTGATCGGAGAATAGTTGCATATATAAGGAAGCTTTTTTCTGTAATAAATGGCTTTGCGTGATTCACATCGACTTGGAATGCTGAGTCCTTTATTGTTCCAACAGCATGGAAAGGGTTTTGGGAAAGGGATCGATGGGGCAGTCTCTGGTAGGGTATCAGCCACCCCAGGGTGAGGCTGGGTGACATTTTGGGGAGCTGAAAACCTCCAAAGGCGGAGATCACCGAGAGTCCCCGGGTGTCCTGCTGCAGGGCAGCACAACCCACCTGCTCAGTTTTTCCTAATGCTCCGTCCAAAGCTCCCTGGAGGGTGTTGGTGGCTGCTGCCTCTGTCCCACCAGCCGCCACTGCAGAAGGGTTTGCCTCCCCAAGCAGGAGTCGCTGCTTTTCCAGTGCCCTGTGCCCCCCTTCAGCAGACTGAAGAGGCCCCATTGACTGAGCTGCTCCACAAAGCTCATGTGCCCCTGACACCACCATGACAGATGTTCCTCTGGACCTTCAACCGTGTTGTGGTTTAACCCGAGCTGGCAACACAGCCACGGCAGCTGATCACTCACCCCCTACCCCTTCCCCTCCCAATAGGGGAAAGAATCGAAAGTGAAGGGAGAAATTCAGGTTGAGAGACACACAGTTTAATAAAATAACAAAATACAAATAGACTTCTAGTAAATATACATAAACCCATCATAACTCCCACATCCTTCTCCTCAGGACTGCTCAGCCGGTCACATTCCAGCCTGTCCCGGGACACCAGGTTTGCTCTGCCCCCAGTGCACACCTTGCGTCTTGGCCTTGTAAGACTTGCAGAGGCTTTTGTTGGCCAAACCCACCACTGTGTCCAGGTTCCCTGCACTGGAACTACAGTGTGTGACCATTTAGGGATTCTGGGGCGTGGCCGGAGCACGATGGCGTCACAACAAGCCCCGCCCCCGGCAGGTTCCGCCCCTGGCGTTGCCGGGACGCGCAGGCGCAGCTCAGTCCTGTTCTGGACGCGGAGCGGAGCGCACGGCGAGGGCGAGGGGAGGAGTCCGTGGGCCGAGCCGAGCGCGAGCGACCGCAGCGAAGGGCGGGACTTGAGGAGGAGGTGCGGGAAGCGCGTGTGGTGGCGCAGAGGGAGACACCGAGAGACTGGCGCGACCTTGAGGCGGTGGCACGTGCGGTGACACGCCATGGCGGGCACGGCGAAGCCGAGGGCGCTGCTGAATGCGCGGCGGGACGCGGGCGAGGCCGGGGCGCTGGGCCGGCTGCTGAGCACCTCGGCCAAGAAGGTGCTGCGGCACAAGATCGAGTTCCAGCCCGCCAGCCACGGCTTCTCCAGCCAGCCGGAGCTGCTGCGGGCCAAGTACCTGCTGCTCAGCCCCCGCACCGAGCCCGCCGAGCACCCCCGCGGTGCTGAGGAGGGACAGCCGGGCCAGCAGGGTGGGTGCAGAGGGCCGGGGGCTCTCCCTGCGCTGCGCAGCCCGCGGCTCACCCGCCTCTCTCCCCGCAGGCAGCGACCGGACCCCGGGGCGCCACGGGGACGGCATCCCTGCGCCCCAGAAGGGGCTGTTCCCTGCAGGGCGCCTCGCCATGCAGTGGCAGCGTGTCCAGCGCATCGGTGCCGGGCTGCTCAACCTGGGAAACACCTGTTTCCTCAACGCCACCCTGCAGTGTCTCACCTACACGCCACCGCTCGCCAACTACCTGCTGTCCAAGGAGCACAGCCGCACCTGTGAGTGGGGAGGGGAGCGCCCGCCTGTCCCGGGGCTGCGCTCAGCACCCTGCGCACGGCTCTGCCCGGGGCTGTGCGGCTGCCGGGATGTGCCTTCTCTGCTCCCTCCTGCCCGTTTCTCCGTGGAGAGGACATTCCTGCATACGGGAGCATCCACTTTTCCTGGCCGTAGCAGTGTTCCGAGCTCTGCACCCTGCGTCTGAGAGGCTTTGTCTGTGCTGCACACAGCCAGGACTAAGATGGGTTTGTCCTCAACGTTCTGTCTTCTCCTCTCCTACTCCAGGTCACCAAAGCGGCTTTTGCATGACATGCGTCATGCAGAATCACGTCATGCAGGCTTTCGCGAACAGCGGCAGCGTGATAAAGCCAGTGTCCTTTGTCCGAGACCTCAAGAGTAAGGATGGCTGCCCTCACGTCCCCTCCTGTAGCCGTGCGGGAGGGCAGAGACTATTGCAGGAGCAGAACCTTTGAGACCAGGGCAGGTCTTGGCAGAGGTTCTTCTGAGACAACTCACTGAGCCTGCCAGGGCCTTCATGGGCCTTGTTGGGCTTCCCCCATGGCCGACATGAGTCTGAAGTCTGGTTTGGGCCAAGGGAGCTCACACCCCGCAGTCCCTGCCCCAACAGAGGGCGGGAGGACCTGCCTCTGTTGCAGCACGTGCTGCGGCTGATCCCTCCCTCTCCTGCAGAGATCGCCCCGCACATCCGCTGGGGCAGGCAAGAGGACGCGCACGAGTTCCTCCGTTTCACCATCGATGCCATGCAGAAGGCCTGCCTGCCCGACTGCACAGAGTACGTGGGGCCTCTGGTGGCCGTCACTGCCCTTGTCTGCTGGTCCCCTTGTCTGCTGGGCCGCTGTCTGCCTTCTCCTGACGCCTCCACCCCAGCACAGCTGCGGTTCTGTCCCCAAATCCTGTGACTGGGCTGGGTTTGGATCCGAGGACACAGCGCTGGCCCTTGGGGGCGGCTCTTGGGCCGGGCGCTGTGTGATCCGAGCTGCCGTCTCTAGGTTGGATCGCCAGACCCAAGCCACCACCCTGATCCACCAGATCTTTGGCGGTCACCTGCGGTCCCGTGGTGAGTGCTGGCTGCCAGGGCCTGGGCCTGTGACTCTCAGGGCTGCTGTTTCCCAGAGAGCCTTGCAGTAACTTGGGAAAGTCACTAAGCATGTGAAAATTATGCAGAGCTGCAGCTGGTCAGTCTTTTGGTATCTGTGGGTCACGAAGCTGCTGGCTGCGGGTGCCCAGCTCATTGCCACCAGCAAAGGAACCCACGTTGCCAGCTGTCCAGCAGCACTTGTTGTCCCAGCATGTAGAGGCTGCGAATGCTGGTGCTGCCATCCCAGAGCCCAAACGCGGAGAGGAGGAACACGGCAGCTGCCTGCGCTGTGCTGGGGGTGGCGGTGCCGTGTTGTGCCAGGGGGTGCTCACTGCTCTTTCTCTTGCAGTGAAGTGCTCGATGTGCAAAGCAGTCTCGGACACCTTTGACCCCTGTCTGGACCTGCCGGTGGAGATCACGGTACCGGGGCAGGGTCAGGCAGGGAGGCGCTCTGCTCTGCAGGGGATGTTCCTGCAGCTGCACTGCTACTGCTCGAGGCTGTTTAACCTGCCAGCGTCAGGCACGGTGCAGGCAAGAGGGAATCAGCTCCTGTTGTTGCGCTGCCTCCTCTGCCTGGCCCTGACCTCTCCTCTGTCCTGGCAGCAAGCCGCAAACGTAGAGCAGGCACTGGAGCTGTTTGTGAAGCCAGACCTGCTGGGCGGAGAGAACGCCTACCTGTGTGACAAGTGAGTGTGCGGGGCTGAGGCGGGAAGGGGCCGCGGGTGTGCTGGTGGGAAGCTGGAGGGCAGCTGCAGTACAGGAGGGCTTCTCTACCTGCTCCACCGCTAAACCATGAGGTACGTGGCTGTGAAGCCTGCGATGAAGCCTGTCACTCGTCATCTCCCTCCTCTTGAGATGAGGACCTGAGCCAGCAGACCTGGCCGTGAGCAGGTGCCCTGGAGCGGTACCCGCTCCCAGCAGGGTCATTTCTGGGGGGTTTGTGGCTTGGCCAGGGCTGACAAGCACCTGGGTCATGGAACAGCATGAATAGCTCAAGCTCTCCCTGTGCAGATGCAAGAAGAAAGTGTCGGCAACCAAACGCTTCAACATCCACCGAGCGCCCAATGTTCTCACGCTTGCTCTGAAGCGTTTTGCCGACTTCACTGGAGGCAAGATCACAAAGGTGAGTGCTCGGCACCCAGAGCGGGGCTGTGTCCTGTCCCGAGGCCCTGCTGCTCCGAGCAGGGTGGGAGGTGGTTCTGTGCGCGGTGCGAGCTCTACCGCAGTCCTGCAGCCCTTCCCCAGCTGTGCGCTGCGGTGGGAGTTTGGCTCATCCCGGCATCTTCCTCACCGTGGGCTCTGCCTGTGGAGAGCGGGTTCCCCCTCCCTCGTGAGACGGGACTCGCAGGACAGCTGAGCCGCTCTTGTCATCTGCTGTGCAGGCTTCTGAGACATCCTCTCTCTGCAGGACGTGGGCTACCCTGAGCTCCTGAACATCCGCCCGTACATGTCCCAGACCAGCGGGGATCCGGTCATGTACGGGCTCTACGCGGTGCTGGTGCACTCGGGGTACAGCAGCCACGCAGGACACTACTACTGCTACGTGAAGGTGAGCCCAGGGCGCTCTCTTGGCACCTCTCTGTGCTGGGGGCTGGCGCGTGCTCGAGGGTCCGTGTCATGCGCAGACAGGAGGGTGCTCAGCAGACGTGCGTGGTGTGGAGCACTGTGGGGTACGGGCTGTGCTCCGTCACAGGAAGAGTGGAGTTCTGCTCTCGCAGAGTCCCCTCACTTGCCCGGGGCCGCTTGGGAGTTTTGGGGAGCAGAGCTCTGCCAATGGGCCTGTTCCTGCTCCTCCTCAGGCCAGGACCGTCCCTGGACACAGCCCGACCCCGTTCTCTCTCCCTCCGCAGGCCAGCGACGGGCAGTGGTACCAAATGAATGACAACGTGGTCCGCCCCAGTAACATCAAGGTGGTCCTTAACCAGAAGGCGTATGTGCTGTTCTACCTCAGGTGAGCGTGCCCTGTGTCCCCGGCCCCTCTGCCCTTGCTCAGCATGTGGGACAGGGCTGGGGGCACATGCCTGGGTGTGGGAAGGAGCTTGGCCCAGGCAGCCCCAGCGCCCACGTGCGTGTGCTGGCTCGGGGGAGGGTGGCAGGGAGAGCTCCAGCCCCTTGTAGTGGTTTTGCTGCAGCTCAAGAGCTCCTCACTTCCTCGGAGCTTCTGGCTCCTGGTTCTCGCAGCTACGACAAGAGTGTTGCAGTCGCTCAGACACTGGCAGTTAACACGTGCCCTTCTCTGCCTTCCCCAGGATCCCCAACCCCGGGAAGAGCTCAGAGGGTCCCGTTTCCAAAGCTGCCTCCAGCCTGCCTGGCCGTGTCAAGCTGCCTTCTGGGTCACTGTCACCCAAGCTGGCCCGGAAAGCCACACACGCGGCTGCAGCGTTGCCCGGTGACGCAGCCCAGAGGCCCAAGAAGCCGTTCTCCTCGCAGCCGCCACCCGCGCCCAGAGCGGCTCCAGGATTTTGTGGCCCCAGTCACACCAGTGGGGCCAAAGCGCAGGTTCCCTGGAAGCGCTGCTGGGAGCGCGGGCCCCTGCCCGCCTCCCCCAGGCTGCCGGAGCCCATGCCCGGCCAGGGGCCGTGGGGCAGCGGGGAGAACACCGGGACACCGAGAAGGGACCCTCGCAGCAGGGCTCCTGCCAGCCTGGTGCTGGCAAAGCTGAAAGCCTTCTTGTCGGCCAGTGCTGCTCCGCAGCCCAGCAGCACCATGTCACCACCACCGGCCAAGAAGCTGACGCTTTCCAACACATAGGTGAGTCTGAGCTTCTGCCCAGAGACTTCAGTAGGTGCCTCGTGCCTCCGGAGCCGGGGCTTGTGTTGGGGAGTGCAGGAATGGTGCTGGTACCTTGCTAAGCAGGAGGCAGGCGGGGAGAGCCCGTCAGCCCCAGGGCCCTGCCCTCCCTCTGGGTTAGGGTGCCAGGCCAGGCCCCGGCTCTTGCTCCCATCCCTGCAGAGGATGGAGAACTGGCTGCTGCCTCCTTGCTCAGGACGGCGGGTGGCTGCGCCAGTCCCTGGAGAGGGGCGGCCTCGCCAGCCTTCGCAGGGCAGCGTGTCCCCGGGGGCGATAGGAGCTGGTGACACCACAGCTGGAGGCTGCAGAGTCGCCTCCTCCCCAGGCAGCGGCTGCACCGGCTCTCTGGGCTCCGCTGTGCAGCCGGGGCTGGGGACGGCGCTGGGGTTCTGTTCTTAACGTTTCCTTCCTTTTTTCCTTTCTGCTTCTAAGGGAAAACACTTCTGATTCTTCTTTGACTCCCCCACTTCCCTCTCCCTGTCTGTGTCCTTTCCCCTCCCCTTTCTCTGGGCTCCCCTTTTTGTTTTCTCCTCTTAGCTCACAGCAACCTCTTTTATTTAGACCACCAAGTTGTTCTTTATGTCAATAACTGCAGGGTAGCCCCCAGGGAAGGAGAGCAGAGGGGACCACCATGCACGTCCTCACCTGCTGCTGCCGGTTCCTGTGCCCGCCCCAGCCCCGCGCTGGGTCCCTGTGGGGCCGGGGCGCTGCCGCCGGGACACCGGGCAAGAAACTGGAGCGCTCCCTCGGGAACCGGCGGGGCTGGCGGGACAGCGGGAGCGGCCAGAGGGGCCACAGGGAGGATCCCAGGCTGGAACAGCTCTGCTGGGAGGAACGGCTGAGAGAGAGTCCTCAGCACTCGGACAACTCCTGGGAGAGCTTTCCGTCAGAATCTGCATGGTGAAGATTTCAGACACGATTTCATAAAGGAGGGGTTTTTCTTTCCAAGTTGTTTTCTATCATTTTTCAGTGTATACAAGAAGTGATAGCAGCATTCTACAATGGGTATTGATCCAGGGGGTCTCATGGAGACATCTGGACAGGCAGGAGAGCAGTCCAGTGAGGCTGGACATTGTATGGATGACTTATCCTCTCACCCTTCCCAGTCCCACCTGTTCCCTCACCGGCCACCTGGGACTTGGCCTCATCAAGCTGGAGCACAAGTGTGATGGGAGCGGCTGAGGGACCTGGGGGTTCAGCTGGAGAACAGGAGCTGAGGGGAGACCTTCTGAGCTCTGAACTGCCTGAAAGGAGCTTGGAGCCAGGGAGGTCGGGCTCTGCTCCCCAGGAACAAGCACTAGGAGCAGAGGAAACGGCCTCAGCTTGCGCCAGGGGAGGTTGAGGTTGGATTTAGGAACAATTTCTTCCCCAAAGGGCTGTGGGGCATTGGAACAGGCTGCCCAGGGCAGTGCTGGAGTCACCATCCACAGCCAGGGTTTCTATTGTCTTGTCCTGATATTTTTGCAAATGGGTAGAAGTCTGTCTCAAAGAATGTAATGAAAACAAAACAAAATAGCATGGGTAGAGCGAACAATGGCAAGGGGGGAGGGCCAAGTATGAAGATGAATCCCAGTGAGAGCAAGTATTTGGGTGATACAATCAGGCCTGAAATCATGCTCTGTTATGCACAACTGAACCCGTAAGCCCCTTCAAAAGACGATTCGCCTCCAGTGGACCCAGAACTGGAAGCAAATCTGCTCAGGAAGAGACCATGAATTCCCAGAGCCTCTGCCACAGAGGAACTACAGGGCGAGGTTCGAGCTAAGCTGTACTTTGAGATGCCAGAGCAGCTGCTCGGGTTCAACAGCGTCAGAAGAAATGGTCTTCCTGCCTCACCACCCTGCAGGAAGAAGAGGAAACGGCAAATTCCCCTCCAGGAAAGGAACGTGCTCTGGTGCTCCCAGTACTGCCCTACCTCTTTGGGGATGGTATGTTGGTCGACTCTTCCCTCCAGCTCCTGCAGCTGTGCAGCAATGCGAGTGAGCTTTGCCATTCACACTATCTCACATAGGACTTGCCGACAGTACCTGCAACCATAAGACTTGGTCAGTTTAACCCTCCCAGAGAGAAGTTTGTCCATGTCCTTGTGGTGGCACCTGCTGCATTGGGGCCACAGTCTGCTCCTGGAGTTCTCTCAAGCCACACCGAGGCACTTCATTGTCTTTTTTCTGGCCAAGAATCCCAGCATCTTCGCAAGAAGCATTGAATCTCATTATCAGCTTTTAGGGAAGGCTACTGAAATCTCTCTTCGCCACACTTTTTTTCTGATTTTAAACCAAACTGACTCTGCTTAAAAGCATAAACACACCAGTCCTTATCCTGAACCTCTCACCCATACAAGACGGGGCAAGAAACCCACACACTCAATACTCCCTTACTGAAACTCTGACATTAGTCCAAATACAAAATGTACCCAGTTGCACCAACAGATGCATGAAAAATAAAGGCACACTGTTGACCAGCCATCATCCTAGTTCTGTGGCCCTTTTGAAAGAAGATTACTCCATGCTTTCTCTCTAGATATGTCTAAAATGAATCCAACCATTAAAATAACTTTCTGAAAACCAGGAGAGAAACCAAACAAAACAAGAAGCAAAAAAATTTTGGCCTGGCAGCCTGGGCACTGATTCTGTGCTCTGCCAATGAACCTCAAGGGTTTCTTATAGACACCCTGAAGACAGTAGCTTGGTCCCCATGTCTGGAGCCCTACGGCACATTCTGTCTGTGCTGCAAGTCATGCTGTGGTTTGATCACTTCCAGAAAAAAGAACAGAGTAGCTCTGGGATGCCTTATCCTGTCCCAGTGTAGGCTGGGCACCAGGTCCAGTACATGAAGCCCCTGTCCCCACACAACCTTCCTCCGCAGTTCCTTCTATAGGACCCACCTGAGCTGCTCCATTTTCTCATGTGTAATTGGTCCCTTCCCCAGAACGCCGTCCATCTCCTTGTACAGATTCTGCTGAACATCTTCGGAGGTTGTCAGGAAATAGACTGCCCAGGTACATGCTGGGAAAGAAATCAATATAAGACTGGGCCCAGAAAATTCAATCCTTTACAAATTGAATTCAGTTTTCTTACTTCTTGTATTCGCAACATTACTTTTTGGCACAGAAAAGGATGACCTTCTGGTCACAGCAGGCTGGGGAAGGGACCACACAGCCCAGCAAACCCTGGGGAACCAGGGTTTTAGGCCAGCCACGCCAATGAAAGGCTGGTTTGTCCAAAGCATCACAAAATTCCCTTATTTAGGGGGCTTCCCCAGCACATCTGAGGTGGGTACTCCAGACAGCCAACGTCTGGGGCTCCTGACTGGGAGCAAGAAGAGCAGCAGAGCTCCCTGCAGCAGGCTGGCCAGCACTTGTCTCCCTCACATCTACAGCTATTTTGTGAGCTATTCAAGAGATATTTTCAATAGCGGAGTGAAACAGAAACCTTGCATAAGAAATAACTGTGTAGGATACAGTTTTCCTAAAGCTACAAGTAAATGTTCCTACCACTCCAACCTGTCTATTCATTAGAACTATCTGGAATCCCTGAGGAGTCGAGCCCCTTAAAATTGGAGAAGATATTCTCTGGGAGGACCATTATCATATTTGCCCAATTTACTTGCCACAATCTTTAACACCCAGCTGCACCTAGGAGGTTTTCTTTGGAGTTCCAGCCCACTGGCTGAGATACAGGGCCTGATAACCATCCCCCATCATAGAAGATTTTACACAGCTCCAGCTTATTTATATCCATATTTTTTTTTCCATAATCTTTGCACAAATCACAAAGTAGCTTATTTGAAAGCCTTCCATACATGGAGCACTCCTATCCTCCAGAAATTCAAAGCAGCCAGTCAAATTCCAGCACTCTGCTCTAATTTCCTTCCCATGTGCCAGAGCCTATTTTACAACACAATCTTTGTAGCTGACATCTTTTGGTGCTTTTTCATGAAATTTAGCATCACTTGGCTGAGTTGAGAGTGCAAGCGAAAAACAATGGGAAGAAAATCTAAGGTTCACCAAAAGACTGGGAAGGTTGTCAAACACAGCTTAGTTTCAAATCACTAGCTGTGAGGCTGTGTCAAGAGTCCGCTGTAAAATTAGCATGTCCTACACATCTGTAGCTCAGGAGAAACAGAATGATGACTATAATTTTTTGTTAGCCTAGAACAAGCCTCATGTCATCACACAGAGCTTCAGACAGCTGAATCTGAGGATGGAAAGTTACTTACAATCTGTACTTACAGTTAGCAGTGATTATGCATCCTGCCAAGGAGAAAATCATGGTATCTTCCAGAATCTAGGAAATAAAATCTACTTCAGAGAATGAAGCTCATGAGACTGTAAAGATAAAAAAGAAGTGGCACATTCTCCATTCAAGCGCATGAAATCCCTTTAGTGCAGAGAGCAGGAAATACATCTAGAAGACACGGAGTGAACTCTCCACAGACCTTGCACTGGGATGGCACGAGCCATGCATAATGCTAACGTACTTCTGGCTTTTAAAAATAGCAATGAAGCGGTGGCAAGGAAGCTACCGAAGCCTAATGCAATTAAACATTGTGGGGATGGAAAAAGAACAAGAAACTCTGCTTTAGTAAGGAATCTGATCTAAGATGCAAAAGCTTAAATTAATCAAAGGCTACAATGTAATGAGCAAGTCCATTAGTGTGTAATGACTTAGCTGCACACACCTGCTGGTCACTTAGGCTCCCCTGCAGCAAGGTGTCTATTGAATGATCTCCCTCAGCGCTCCTTTGTAACTTTCCTTAAGGTGGATTCCATCTCCATCAGAGCTTTGGAAGCAAAAAAACATGTTTATTTTAAAACCTGGTCATTCTGAGTGCTGCAGAGAAGCAAATCCATCTCCCCAAGCAGATTTTCAGACCAGCTGGCCCTGCTGGGCTCACTTACAGAAGCAGCCTCTGTTACATGTTGCTGTCAATTTGGAAGGCAATATCTCCAATTTAGTTGAAAAGGTAGGAACCAAGCAAGACAGGTTGCCTATAAAAAGCCAGCCTTACAGGTATAACTGAGACACGTACTCGATGAGCTGAAATCAGCAACACCTGAACAGCAACCTGCACTACCTGGAGTTTGTGAAATTGTGTCCTAATGCATCATACTGCTACAACTCAGCAACAGGCCTGAACAAGTGCCCATGAGAAAAGCCCATTTTAATGGGACAGCAGTTGTCCTCAGGTTCTGAAACCCAAAGAACTAACAACAAAAAGATGGAAACACTGGGTTTGGAGGACTAACAAGCAAATCCATAGTTCTGGATACAAACTGCTTTTAACATCTTCTCAATCAATACTGAAAGGCTTTAACTATTTGTGACAAAAAAGACAGGACAACTGAGAAATAAAGTAACTTACTGTGAAATATATGAGAAATAAAAGCACTGCCATAACAGGCTTGAAAATCAGTATCAATCAGAGTGGAAGGAAGACCCCGATTTTGGGAGGTACCTACCATCTTCGTAAAGCTTCTTCCTGGTCATGTTTTTGTCAAGAGACCCATCCAAGAAACCTTTCCCAATCTCTGACCAGATCTGAAAGGACAGAGAGAAGAGCATCATCACTCACCGCAAGCTGAGACCCTTCTATTCTTCCCCTGTTCAGTAATACGAAAACACCAAATGAAGACTTCCCGTGACTACAAGACTGGTCTCCTCTCTAGGACAGCCTGTCCCATTCCAGATATTATGATAGCTGAAACTGAATTGAAATGAAACAACTGTAATTACAACTGTAGGAAAAAAACCATGGGATTCTTTAATGGGAGATTAACTATCTCTTTCCTACCCTATCACCAGCAGATTTAAGATCCCCAGATGAGGACACAGCTTGGGACCTTCTCTGATTTTCCTGTCTCCACAATGTCCCAGAGCCTTCAGAAGATCTTTGAAAAGTGGAAGTGCCATTAGCATTCCCAACAGAGTTTATCTCACTTATGTACCAAACACCTTTCAATTGCCATTGGATCTGGGCTCCTGGTCCCCATAGATCCTCTAGAAACCTCTTAGACTAATGACAGCAGGATGAGCAGTAGGATCTTTCTGACAGTTTCAGCTTGGGATAACTGAGGCAGAGCCCTCAGGCTCTTGATGTTAACTTAATGTTCAAGTCTCAGCAGTACCTTGTACTAAACTGTACACAGACACAAGCCGTGTGCTGCTGGCGTAGGAAAAGATAATAGGAGATTTCCTGGCTCTTTGTGACACCTACTGCATCGTGGTGCCTGCGGAATCGGATAACTTCCCGGTCATCTTCAAAGCTGCTGCCCATAGCTGTCTGTGTGACAGCCTTCATGGCAAAGCCCAGCATGTGCTGGCAGAGGGGCACGTGTTGCGCCTCAGGCAGAGACAGCCATTTGGCTAGCAACTCTTCTGACAGCTGGAGAGGGAAGGAACCATTAGTTGGCAGTAATATCAGCAGCCTATTTACCAAACCTACCCTGGAGACATTCCCACCCAGTTGCTAGGGCAGACCACATTTTCACAGCTATGACATGAAGCTACACTCTTTCCAGGGTTTCCTTCCATTAACTTACAAACAGTAACATTTTAGCCTCAAATCTTGTGCGTCTTCCCAAGGTTTCCCCCCAACAAGGCAGCCCTGTCCTCCTCTCCTGCTCCCTCTATCACAACAGAAGCCTTACAACCTTTAATGCTAGTAGCTCCAGACTGAGAAAACAGATCAAATTCTGGCTGCTGGACTGAGTCAGCAGAACAGTTCTTCACCTGTTTGTGATCCCAAGAGCTGGTTCCTTGCTCCCCACTCCTGTCCTGGGAAATAAATCTAGAATCCAGATGCTCCAGTATGTTTAACTGCATCTGGTATCTTGGCATAAAAAGCCATCAAGCTGAGCCTTCCCCCTAACCCACGGGAGCTAAGAGAAACCAAATATTCACATCCTACCTGAATGGGCAGAGACTGTTTGCTGTCTCAGATGCTTATAGTTCCAGCACTAATTTGAACACAGCTCCTTTATCCTAGTGATCATTCTCACTAAACGTTCCCCTGTGAGCCACACAGGGCTTCTCTGCTGTACAAAGGCAGTTACGCACTTTCTGGATGAGAGCAAAGTTACTTTGCAAGGCCTTGTTGACGCCATTTTCACACAGCTTTCTCCTCATGTGGCTCTCTCTTGTATCCGCATTCAGGCTGGACTGGTACCTCAAGAGGGACTTCAGCATTGTCTCAAAAGGATCCGCTGAAAGCAAAAAAGGAAACGCCATTCAAAAGTCAGGCAGTCACACCACACAGAGGTGATGAAAACAGTTACCTCTTTAATCAGGCACTGTTACTTGTGCACCTCTTTGGGCTGTACATCTTCTCTTGCTCAGTGGGCTGGGACCTCCTATAAGGTCTCTTCTCGGGCAGAGCACCATCCTGTGATCAGCAACCCCTGCAGAGGGGGCCTGTTGGCTCTGCCAAGGAACTCTTTAGCAGTAACACCTCAGAAGCTTGTTTCCAGCTTTCCAGTTCCCAGCTGGTGGTGTCACTGACGTGGTGACACCAGTGAGCGTGGTGTGCTCCTCTCCCTCCTCCTCCAGCCTGACCTGCAGCCCCTCTAGCACATTCCCTCTTGACACCTCGTGCGCTCTCCTGCCCTGACCATGGCTGTGTGCTCAACACAGATCAGCTCCCATCAGAGACTGGGCCAAAGGTTGCTCTGTGTGCTCCTCACCTTGCTTCACGGCCCAGCAAACCTCAGCTGACACCCTACTGCTCCTGCATGATTTCTCTTGCATTTGCCGAGTTCCCTGCTGATGAGCTCTTCCCAAACTAACACCCACCTTTCTCAGTCGAGGGCTGCCTCCAGCAGAGCTCAGACAGAAAACAGTGCCCCACAAAGCTACAGAATACTTTGTACTTCTAATTGCCTTACTTCCCATCTTCCTTCTGCACAGACGCTTGCAATGGTGTACAAACTAGACAAAGCACACATCCTCCTTCCTTCATATCCACAGCTCACTTCAGTTAGATTTTTAACTCTGAATTTCACCACCAGGGGCCTTTACTTAATAAAGTTGCTAAGGTACATTAGATGTCAAGGCAAAACTATGCAATAAAGAATGGCATATGCTTTTCCCTTTCTCTAAACTTTTCTGTGGGTCTTGCAAAACTGGCAGAATCTTTAAGGAACTACTTAGAAGCAGCAGTCAGGGGGTTTTCAAGAGGGATATTTTATGAGAGTTTGTTATTTCTCCCAGATGGAAAATGAAACCTCTGAGGCATCAGAAAACATCAAGGCTGAGCTAGACACATATGACTTTACCAATTGTGGCTGTATTTAGGATTCCCAGCAGAGATCAGGGCCTCATTGCACTACCAGACAAACATACGAGACAATTCCCACCTGCACAGGTCTTACTACCTAATGACATGGAGGTAGCTAATGAGGCCATGAATGTGGTAAACTTTCCTAAATACTTTTCTCTCATATCATTTCCCTTCCAATGTTTTTAAGCTCTGCATCTCACCCTCTTTCCCACTTTGAATGACAAGGAGTATGTGTGTGTGTCTTTCGGCAGAGCAGATGGTACCGGTGGCTCTCCACGTGGAGCAGGCTGTTATGTGACTCGAGCTGCTGCTGCCGATTCCTCCTCCGAGCTGCTTTGCCACGGATGGGCTGCTGCTGCTATTCGTGCCACAATGGCCCGCTAACTGGTCCTGGCAGAGCGAGGTACAGTGCTGGGGTAGCCAGAAAGACACATGGTTGGTGGTGAAGCCCACACGGCAAATCTGGCAAGCAGATGCATTTGGAGAGGCCAGAGGATGCTTAGCACCACCACCTGCACAAACTGCAAAATTCTCCGGGTGCAGATGAAAGAAAACTGCTGGATCAAGCACGGGCTGTTTTTGTCTCCCCTGTCTCTGGTGCAAAATGACAGAGCCATGCCACTGACCCACCCTGTGCTGTGCGCTCAGGACTGCAGAGCCCAGGCTGCCCTTTGCTGAGGGCTGGCCCTGCCTCGCAGCATTTGGGAAATGGCTGTTTCTCCACGGGGACTCCACAAGGCACAAACGGTCTCTCAGAGACAGAGCTCTGTCCTGCGTCAGCTTTCACGGACTTCTTCCTTTGTCCTTGTCTTGAAAACATCTTAAGGCTACATTTTCAGTCTTCTCAGTGAAGCATACAAAAATTTCAAATGTTCCTTCCACTTACAAGGAAATCTCCCTCATTCCATGAGCCTCAGAATGTTGTCCTGGACATCATTGTAAGTGAATGTGGGGAAAAGATCTAACTCTAGACAGTCAAAACAAATGCCAAGCAGAACTGAGTATCACAAATGGAAAGGACCTCTGAACCTGCAGAGAACAAATGCACACAGAACAGCAATGAAGCGGTCCTTAAAGTGGTCCTGCTCAAACAGGCCAGGACTCATAGCTCCATCTCCAGCATTCGATGTGCATCAGGTTCATTGTCCCAACCCAAAAGGTGACATCAGCTCATGGGAGTTTTCCAAGTGGGTCTCTGAACACACTGGTCCTGGCAATCCTGAGCTAGTCCACCCTTTTTACACCCACACCCTTCGCAGTCCTGCTTACCCGGAACATCTCACAGGAACTGTCAGTCCCAGCAGCAAAGTTTTACTTCCTTCGAATTCTCCTTGCAAACTAATCTCAACAAAGCTCTAAGAGGCCACGAAAAGGTACCAACTTCAAACATTGCCTTAGACATAAGGAAAAATAGTCTCCTGGCACTAGGAACCTATTAATAACTGTGAATGCAATTAGTCCAACTTCAAGGCTAGCAGCCTGCCTTTGCACTTTCTTTATTCAAAATCATGCTGAGTGCGGGGGCCAGAGCCACACACAGGATTCCAGGTCTGGCTCATGTTTCATCATCCTTTCCTCTCTCTACAGAAAATACATGCACTCTTTTCTTTTTTTCCGTGGCCATGTCATCCTGCAGGCCATCAATCCAGCTCTTGTTCCTCCCCTTCCTGTTGCTGCTGCCCCAGCCCCAGGGGTACGCGTCTCCTTGCTCTGACACTCTGCTTCCCTGCGCTGGCAAGGGGTCCCAGTGTGATGCCATCAGGACAGGCTGCCAACCTAACTGGGAGTATTTAACCTCTCCAACCCAGCCTTTCACTTTCTCAACACAATCCAGCCTTGCTCCCACTTTCACTTTTCATATCCCTTTGCCTCCACCTTCAGTGATAATCCAAGCGGTGTCCAAGCAAATTCTGAACTGAAATTCTGACAGAAACACAGTTCTATCACTTTCCTTGTCTAGAAGTCCAATTATCAAAGGAGTACAGCATGCATTTCCTGTTTATCCCCATTCTTAACAAACCTGTTTAGCCCTTGGGCACAGCAGGATGCCAGGCTAGTCTGTAGCTGCCTGGGTCACTTCATTACCTGTATTTTAAGTCCAGGCACTGTATTTGGTTTTTTTACCAGTATTTGGGTACTCCAAAATTCAGTACATTTCTGAGAACTTCCCTGCTCAAGTGCTTGTCACCACTTCTCTGAGTGTGGAGAAAGTGACTGTCTGCTCAATTTCCCAAAGACACACAAGTGCATTCAGCTCCTTCAGAGTGGGTTTCCACCTTCTGGAGTGTCATTGCTATCTACTGTGTCTTGCTGATCTTTGCTAACTCCCACACCTTCCCCAGATTGTCACCGTTTTCTTTGAGTCCATCATGCAATTGCACAAAAAGCTTACCCGTCATGACTCCAGCACAAAGCGATGCTGAGATATGTGCCTGTGCCTATAGACAGCTTACAGTGTCAGGTCAGAGCTGTGCAACCAGCACCTTATTCAACCTTATAGGATGAAAACTGGAAAAACAAGAGGTTAAAGCCAAGCGTCAACTGAGTTAACTTATTGTCTGGCATCACCTTAGGAAGAAAAGCACCCACCTAAGAGGCTTACACCATAAATTCAAATACCCTCCCAGGACTAAGATGGCGAACTCAGCTACCAGCACCACTGATCACTTCCAAGTCTGGAAGATCATTTGAAGCTTTCAGCACAAAGGTCCACACACCAAAGAAAAACAGAAGTTAAAGCACTTCAAATACTACTTTAAAAACCTCCATACTGAACCACACCAGTGAGCTATCACAATCTAGTACAGCTGTTTTCAGACTTAATTTAGCAAAGTTCCTTCTCTTAAATTGTATTTCAAGCTGTTTTTAAAATGTTTGCCAAATGGCTCCAGGATCTTCACCTTGCAGTTTCAAGTTACTAATGAGCATTACGTTTTCCATCAACATTTGCTTGTAGGGAGATGGTAAAAGACACAAGCATGCTAATTTCTTGATGGCCATTGGACAGCAGCAACTCTTGGTCACTGATGCCCAATTCCAATAAGAAGGACCAAAGACATACCTGACCCACCATGACAGCTACAAACTAAGTCTCATTTTCTTTCTACTTAGAATGAAGCCCCAGCTTCCTTTGACATAGGATGCCAAGCAAGGCCAGGAGGAACAAATGGACTCAAAAACAAAGCAAAGAACACTTACACAACCGGCTGGGGTTGATATGTTGTTTCAGGAGATCAATGGAGCCAAGGCTGACAACAAGACGCCTTCCAAACCAGAAAGAGACCAGTGGGCCATATTTTTCATGAAAGTTCACCAGGAACTCATGAAAACTGCTGCTGGCAATGATGTCTGGCAAGTTGCCATCCCTGAGGAACACAAAGAGGGTGTCTGGTCATGAGCAGCATCCTCTGCCAATGCTGAACTTGATCGATACGAAGACAGAAAGCACTTACTTTTCATCAGCTAGAGCCAGCCCAGGGATAACTGATGCTTGCCTAGATGCCTAGAGAGGGAAAGGAAATGGATCAACCTCCTTGAATTTAAGATTTTAAGATTAAGCTCTCCAGCAGGAGAGCTGGATTTTCCACATCAATACTGCTGCATAACTTATAAACGTTAAACAAAAGCTGGATAAGCCACATCTTCAGGCCTCAAACCTACTAAGGCTCCTGAAGCAAATCAATTGTGTGTGCCTGGTCTCACTGGCTAAACCATGATTATAGACCTAGTTGAAAGATCCCTGCGTAAAAATTTTAACGTTCAGGTTTGTGATGTAGATCTTACACCCAGATTTTGCCCTGGACAGCAGCATACGTGCAAAACTCCAAGGTGTGCAGACAATGCCTTTGTAAGCGGGATTCAGCGGGGCGCGCAGAACACGCGGTGTGCCACAGCCTGCGGCCGGGAACGCCCTGCGCAACAAGCGCTCCCGGGGGCGCCGGCCCGGCCCCACCGCGGCGGGGCAGGAAGGAGCGGGCCGGGCCGGCATGGGGGGCCCGCGGCGCACGCTGCTGGTGTCCGACTCCATCCTGCACGGAGTGGGGTACCTGGGACACTGCCAGCAGCACATCAAGAGCTTCCTGGGCGAGTAAGCGCTGCGGAGGGGCTGCGGGACCCTGCCCGGGCCCTCCCCCGCTGCGCTAAGCGCTCTCTCCCCTCTCTTCTCCCAGGAAGGTGAAGCGGGTGCTGTTCGTTCCCTGCGCCCTGCACGACCGAGATGCCTACGCCCGGACCGCCAGGGAGCAGTTTGAAAGCCTGGGTAAGGCTGGAGCGCCCCGGCGCAGAGTCCCGCGGGCAGCTGGCGCGGAAACGGCGCCTTTGCCGAGGGAGCGGCCGTGTCGGGCTCCGGCCGTGCCGGGGGCAGCCGTGTCGCGCTCCGGCCGTGCCCGGGACCGGCCTCGCCAGCCGCTCCTGTAAGAGGAGCCGAGGTGGTGAACGCCCCTGGGCGTCAACGCTGCCACAGTCCGTTTTCCTGGGCTCCGAACGGGGGTGGTGCTGCAGAGAGGGGAAGAGGGGTTTGGCCGGCTCTGCTGTAACTCGAGGGACTGCAGCACGGAGCTGGTTGCTGACTTGTGCCTAGAAGTCCATGCTTTAGAGGCCTCCGGAAGAAATCTTGTTGCAAACACTTTGTAACTACTTCAGGGGGGAAGTTTTGGTTCCTGAATACTAAGTGGCATCTTTTTATCCTCCTTAGTCACATAAGGGAATGTTTCTTCCCATGCATCTTAAACCTCTGCTCAAGCCGTGCAGCTACTGGGGTTAAGTGAAGGCTGTAATGCATTTCAACCAGCCAGATATTTCCATGATGAACAGCAACTGAGCTTTGCTTCGAGCAAAGATCTTTTCAGAGCAGCCTGCAGCAACATCTCCGTCTAATATCTATCACCTTTCAGGATAACTTTGGACCTGTTACTGTAGTAATAAGCAGTACTCACTTCCTTGGGCAGCACACCTTGCTCCTTATCTTGCAGAGGTTGCTGCTATCAGATGTCACATGTACTTTTGGCTCTCCTGGTACTTCCCGCACTTAGTGAACCCCAGCAAGGCAAATCTGTCAAAGCCAGACATTTTAACTGTTACCAAAAAACAAATTACAAAGATCAGATATTTGTAGTAATGCTAGACCAATGATGGCACATCACAGACTCAGAATCAAGCTGAACACTGACAGCTTTTTCCTTCTCATTTTCTAGTGAGCCGGGAATGCTCAGGGGGACTTTGTGCCTCAGGTGGCACCTGCTGAGTGAAGTGCTCTGCTCTTAGGCACTGAGCATGTGTATCCATAAAGCAAAGGTTTGCTTCATAAGCCCTGCACTAACATAGGACATATACAGTTTTGTGGTGTAGAGTTCTCCAAAGTTTCCCTGGTTGTCTGGTGAGACTTTTGTCTTGAGTGGGGTATGGAGAGAAGGCAGAAGGGGTCTGAACATACCACATTCTTCTTCCAAGCTGGAGTGGCAAAAGTGAATACTTTTTCATTTAAGGTTATGGGCTGGACAGCATTCATGAATCCTGTGATCCAGTGGAAGCTGTAAGAAAATCTGAAGCAATATTTATTGGTAAGTTTTACTTTTTGCTCCTTGATGAGGGTTTATAAAGGGCACTGGATTAGTCCTGCTCAGAGCTGGCACTGTAGAGACAACAATGAAAAAGCTGGGCCTAGTGATTACTAGAAACTACAGAAAACAGTGCTTTAATTGGGAACAGTAAGACCCTGAATTTAGTGGTGGGGAGGGAAGCAGGAGAAATTTATCAATGGAACTTCATCTCCAGTAAGTTTCAAGTTATTAATTTGAACAGTACTTGAGGGTTTAAAACATGATCATAGCAGCTGTATGAGCCTTATGAAGTCTGGAAGATGCAGGGCCACTGTGCTTAACCTGAGCAGTGTCCCAATGCCACGCTCCTCGTATTAGAACAGTATCTGCTGCCAAACAGCCAGCGTTGGTGTTCCAAGGACAACTCAGGGCATGAGCCCATGGCCTGCTCAGTGACCATTTGTCTGAAGCTTCTGGTTTTAGTGCTGCTCAGATCAGGATAATAGCCTGAACAGAGCATAGAAATCACTGGGTCTGCCTAGTTTGTAAAGGCTTCAATTAAAACTGTTGGTGAAAGCATGTTAAATAAGCTGGACTCCCTTTCTGCAGGAGGTGGGAACACATTCGGTCTCCTGAAAGCTCTGTATGACCACAGCCTGATACAGGAGATCAGGAAAAGAGTTCTTGAGGTAAAAACTACAGGGTTTGGGCCAAGTCTGAAAGGCAGGATCTCATGTACAAGCTCTTGTTCAGACAAATCCGAGTTGATTCCACATATTTATTTTTAATATACTTCAAATATTGAGCCATCTCATGCAGCCTGATGAAATGAAATCTGTGGCCAAATAAGGCTGTCATTAATCCTTGAAGCCTGCAAAGAAGGTCAGCAATCTGTCTGTCTAGAGCAGTTTCCCACATGTGGAACTGTAAAACCTTAGGATCAACAATGCTGCACAGCACCTTAGAAGGAAGCCCATCAACTTTAAATACTAACGAAGAATTTAATCTATGTCCAGAAACTCTGGTTTTCAGCTTGAGATATCCACTTTGTATCTTGCTAATAGATACAGATGTGTTCAAGTTGCAGGTTGTCTGCTGATAAACCAGCAATAAAGCTGGATCCATACCTGCCTTCTAGACAACACCCTGTTGATGTTGAAAGTGGTGTAATTACCTTGAGTACCTCTTTGACCTGGAATTGAGAGGTACGAGTGCCACTGAGCCCTTCTGGTCAGCAGCCCCGTTCTGGCTGGTGAATCTCATAAGGCACAGCAAAAAGATGCCGTCCATGGCGGAGAACAAAGATGTTCCTCTAGCACTGTGGAACAGCAAATGACTTCAGGCTGATTTATGCAAGTGCAGTATCTGAAAAGGCCAGCTGCCAAGAAGAAAGGTTAGCCAGGCTGTCTTAATATACAGAAGCTCAGTGCCTGTTGTGGGCAGAAACACCATAAAATGTTGGGCCCCCAGTGAAATCTAGATAGGTATTTGGTTATATTCACACCAGTTCTCTCTAGGTAGCTTATTCTTACAAATTGTTTAGCATTATCCATACGCTTGTATGTTTGTGTGGAATCCTTCCAGGTACAGCATAGTACATACTACTATGTACATAGTGCTACGTACATAATAGTAATACCTACAGCGGTCATAGTGCCGGTAAGTTGATGCCGTGGCAACATTGTACTCAGCTTCAGGTGGCCCAGTCTCCTCAGAAGGTAGTTAAAAGCTAGTTCAGATATTTCCTCTAACTGCAATGTAGACAAGTTTCTCCTCTCTTAATAGCAAAGTCTAATATATGCACTGACTACCTTATAAGTTCCCTCTTGTGATGGGGTCACAGAGCTGCAAGTGCAGGACATTCAATAGCTAATTCTCCAGCAATCACAACATATACAAACTATTGCACACTTCAAAAATCTGAATTCTTGTTTGTCTGCTTTTCACTTATGAAGTCAGCAGTGAAGTGAGCTAGAAGTACTAAATCTGATCTGATCGCTGAGTCTCTGAGATTGATGGATGCTATAAAACGTAATTCCTAGTTGCGATACTGCATACTAATCATTGCTTTTGTCTTCCAGGATGGGATTCCTTACGTGGGATCCAGTGCAGGAACCAACGTTGCTACGATCAGCATCAATACTACCAATGACATGCCAATTGTTTATCCACCTTCCCTGCAGGCCCTAGGCTTAGTGCCTTTTAATATTAACGCCCACTACCTGGACCCAGATGTGAAGAGCACTCACATGGGTGTAAGTAAATCATGCCAGAGCTAATGCAGTAACCAGGGTGCAGCGGTGTAACAACAGTCCGAATTTGTGAGGCCTTACAAAGCTATATAACTCTAACAGCTGCTCTCTAGAGCAGCTGGAAATGTGCGTGGGGCAATGCCAGTGAGGCAGTAACATTTTACTCCTCCCTAAAGCTTTCCTGTGAGTGGGAAGAGGAGTTGGCAACAGTATTAGTGAGGTGGAACAGAGTGTTTCTCACCGATACTTTGCAATGTCTGAAATACTGTTGCTTCATACCTGGTGTGGAATTTGGGGCAGGGCAGGGAGAGAGAAATTTGAAATGTTAAGGTGCAACGCATAGTGTTTCTGGAAAGTTCTGCCATAGTCTGTCTTATCTGCTGCTTCAGAAGACATAACTTAAACATACATTAAGAGGCTTAAATATCTGAAGGACCCATCAGAACAGGGAGGTCTTGAGATTGCATGCAAACCTGTTGTGTGAGAAAATACTCAGGCGCCAGTGTCCCTGCAGAGAGCACCCCCTGTCATGTCCATCA
Source organism: Nesoenas mayeri (assembly GCF_963082525.1). Classification (NCBI taxonomy): domain Eukaryota; kingdom Metazoa; phylum Chordata; class Aves; order Columbiformes; family Columbidae; genus Nesoenas; species Nesoenas mayeri. The sequence goes on along the minus strand of NC_137545.1, from coordinate 2,736,593 downwards.
CTGAGCACGCGGGTGTGCTGGTGTGGCTGAAAGAAAAACACTTGAACCATCAAGTACAAAGACTGACATCTCCACTCTATGGAGGAGCCGATTATTGAGGAGCCTGCCAGGAGCTAATTCCTTAGGGAAGAGTTTCTATGGTGTGTCTTTTAACAGGCCAAATGCTTATAATCAAATTTCTTTGTGGGTAGAGGAAGTATTAAGAATTAGGGGACACTAAAGAGATGGAGGATCAGGGTGTGCTTCTAGAATTTAGATTAAGTTATAGGTACTCATTTAATTATCTTAGCTTGTCACTAGATGAGCAGGCAGTCTTTTCCCTATAAAAGGCTTTTGCTGTTTCTCCCGGAGGAGGCTAGAAGCTCTATGCTGTACCAAGTCCCTGCTGTGTTCCTGTGTTTCCTTACCAACAAATCCTTCTGGTTTGATTTAACTACTGTTGCTCAGTTCAGCAGCAAACCCTCAGAAAACACGGCAGAGCTGTTCACAGCAGGAAATTCTTCAGTGCGTGACCTACTTGAGGACAAACTAAGCAGATATGTAATCAGTGGAAATCCATGGGTCACTACCCTCTTTCACGAAGGTGGCATCACAGGCGTTTGCTTCCACCACTGTCCTCAGTGCTCTTGTTCTGAGAGTGATCATGAAGAGATAGCATTAAAAAAAATAGAGCTGGATGAATTGAGTGGAAGTAAAATTTAAGGCTTTTCAGGCTGGGGATTGTGTTAGTTCTGTTTGATCAATCTACAGCAATTGCTGCTAGTGAAGAAGGGTAAAATATGTATCTATTAAAGTAAATCCTGCCACTACCTTCAATACATTAGTCTAACGAAAGCATTCTGCTTGAGGGCAAGTGCCTGATTTGTTTAATGTTATGAAATTGCTTCGTGTCATGCTACTTGGAGAGCTCCAAGTCCTACCTTACTGCCTGGGCAGCTAATCTACACTCATTGCAGGAGACAAGAGAGGAAAGAATTCGCCACTGTCACGAAGAACCAAACACCCCTCCAGTTCTGGTGAGTAGTAGTTCCCAGTCAGGAAGTTCATAGCTGTAGCACAGTAAATATTTTAAATGCATTCTTGCTAGCTTGCAGTGGAGATTTCCCTGCTTGACAAGCCTTACAGAACTGGGGCATGGAAAGCTAAGAGCTTCAACCTTGGGTTTTGCTTACTTGCAGAAGATGTGTTAGAACACATGAAATGCATTCTGCTGATTAAATGTGTGGAGTCCTGTTGCCAAACACATTTTAGGCAGCTCTGATCTTTCCAGTCACTGGCTAGTCATATGGTGTATGTTGGGGGTGATGTGCATGCAGATTGTAAGATACCTCCCCTGAATCTTTTTGCAGATATTCTTAACTTTACATGATGTTTCATTCTCTGTGGGTTCTGAATTTGCTCATTCAGTAGTAATTACAGTACATCTGTCTGGGGAAGTGGGACCTCTGCGTTTCCTGTCCCTGTGCTTCAGCTTGGAGTATAAAGTTTGTGCTCTAACAAACCCAGCTGGCTGGTGCTTGGCCCAAAGTGCATCTAAGAATGGTGGCAGCACAAGTTCAGGGTGTTTCAAAAAGATGGACCCAATCTGAAATTACAACACAAGGTGTTTTGGGGTCTGTCGTTCTGAAACACCCTGTAACTGTTGTAAAAACAAGAAATAATAACTGTCCCGTCCCAACAGATGGGATGATGGATGAGTTAACTCTAGACATGACACGTGCCCTGACTCAACAGATGAGAACAGGTGTGAGTTAACTCTGGGTTAATTCTGTGCGGTTATGTGAAGTGAATGACAGACAATCACCTCCAGGGTCCAATTCAGTTGTGAGTTTTAGTAAAAGTTCTTGTTGGAATATTGGTTACAGCGAATGATGACTTGGAAAAAGTATAACAGAACTTATCAACACGTTAATAGCGAAAATCCTACTGCGAGCGATATGCTGGCAACCATCAGTAGCTATAATATGAAATTTAACCAAAAATCAACAGCAGAGCTTAAAGATGGTGTTATCCTTATATGTTCAAAAGGGAAAGGGAGAAAGAGAGTACTGAAGGAGAGACAAAGCAATGGGGGTATAGAAAAAAGGAGAGAAGGAAAGAGCAGAGAGAAAGGAAGAAAGAAAAGAGTGAGGGATCCAGTCTCCTACGGCCCCACAGTGTGGATGACAGGACTTGTACGATGATGTGTAGCCTTGGTGTTCCACGGCGAGGATGCTGGGGTCAGGAGCACAGCGTCCTCCGATGTCTGGTTCAGAGTGAGGGTCCTCAGCGTGCTGGTATTGGTGAGGCCAAGCTGGTATTCCCTTCGCTGAGACTGGTAGACTGGTATTCCCTTGGCAAGGCCGAGCTGGTATTCCCCAAACCATGCTGGTTTAGGAGAGTTTTTATAGCTCCCAGAGTGGAGGAAAGTCTTGGGGGGAGTGGGGGGGGAAAGTGGTGATTGTGAAAGAGGGACAAGTCTGGACAAGTCCTGGGCCACACTGAGGGTCTACGGCTTGCCCCTTTTGTGTCATGCAGAAATCAGGGGGAAGTGGTGATTGCAAAAGATGAACAAGCTTCAACAAGCCCTGGGCCATGTTAAAGGGTCTCAACTTTTTGCCTTTTTTTGCCAAGCTGAACATATAACGAGATGGGGCTATGTGCCCCCCAGCACATCCTCCATCTCTGGTCAGTCAACTGGCCTGATCTGTGGCTCCTTAGCTCGTCATTGATGTGTAGATCACAGTTCCCCCTGCTCTGAATGTGTCTTCTGGCTGAACTAGTTTTGTCACAATGTTTTCAGCCATGATCCTTATCAATGCTCAACAACTGGAAAAACACATTTTCTTTTTCTCCTTAATGGTTTGTCCTTCTTTAAAAGGGAAAAATAAGCAAGAAAAGCAGCTTCTAAAACAAGATAACTCACCTAAATTTGTCTTGGCAACTTTGTTAGAAATAAATGAGTGAGAAAGTCTTGTTGGTAGTCATGGCGAGCTGCACTAAGACTGCTTGTGACAAGCATTCTAGCCTTTCAAATAGCTTGAAAATAACATTAAATGCTTACACCTACATTAGGGCTTGCGGGAAGGTGCGATGCTGCTAGTGGAAGGAGACAAAGCCACCTTGCAAGGAGTGACAGGAGCACGTCTGTTTTTGAGGTAAATGCTTCATTTGAATTGAAATGGATATCCTCCTTCAGATAGATAGGAAGAGAGACTTCTGTTAGACTCCTTGTCCACGCTGCCTGTTCCTCACATCAGAAATTAATCCCTTGTTTCCCTTTCCCATTCTCTTTTTGAAGGCCAGAGGAATGCCAGTTTGGCCCTAACGTGTTCAACTCTAGAACACGGGAACTCATGTCTTTAGTCATATGAACGTTTACCAAGAAATCTGTCTTTCCCATGATGCAGGCAAGGAAGAGAGTCAAAACTCTGCTTGTTCTGAATAAGGATGCTTTGTTCTATCCCTCATAACAGATGGAAGCACAGTTGTCCTAGCTCCTGTTAAAGCTCACAACATGTTTTGTCTCATTTACAAGGGTAAGAAACCAACTGAACATGAGCCTGGAACAGATTTCAGTTCCCTCCTGATCGACAGTAATCTCCAGAATCTGTAGCCTTGCATATTCTGCAGCAAAAGTCACTTTATGGGAATGCAATGAGGAGGAAGCAGAGAGATGCTTCTAGTTCCAGGGTGGGTGGAGAACCTTATCTTCATAAATAAAGATAAATACGCATTAGTGGGCTCTTCTCCCCAACCTAACGCATGTCTTGGACACCTCTACCAGCAAAAAGTCAATTTTTATTGCAATACTTGAGTAATCATAGCTATTCTTAGTCTGAAAGTGTCTGTACATCCATGTATCCACTTTGATTACTTCCCCACCAGAAGAAAGTTATTTCAACACAACCAAGACTGGATAGCAAGTCAGCTCTTCCTGCTGCCCAGTTTTACCTGCCAAATGAAATAATTGTTCCTTTAGTGTACTCCACACCATTGGTTTCATTTTTGCGCTGTTAATAAAGGGAGAAGTTATGCATTCAATTACTTTTATTTGCTTCAGACTCATGTTAAATAGATACAATACTAATTATGTACAAAAGTGTGCATGTTAAAAATTGTCAGGTTACAAACTTGCAAATCCTAGAAAAGTGCAAAATTTTGAAACATCTTCCACCATGCTGTACAGAAAGAAAATCCATCGTTAGCCAATATACACACTCTTAAAACATACTGATCGAAACAAAATAAGACATATAGTATACTCTTAAAGCACCCAGAAGGGAAAAAGATATTGCACAGAAGACTGTCAGCAAGTTCATTACAGTGCCTGAAGGCTCATTTTGAAAGTAGATATTTACAACACTCCTCACTACCTAACATTTAACTCTTAAAAAAGGCATTTTTTGGCATTTAAAAATCCATTTATAATTGCACAATCTGTAAGAGTTATCAGAAAATATGGTTAACCGCTGCTGTAAGGCCTTTGTTTCCACTCTCTCATTAGCTTTAGTAAAAATCCATCAAGCAAGCTGAGCAGCATCACGGCTTCCACCAAAACAGACTGAAGGGACGCAAATCTTAATGAGCAGCGTTTCTCTAATCTTAGATTAAGCTGCTTCTGTGAAGAGTTGAATCGGAACACGTATCGCAAGTTTTCCTTGATGATTTTTTTCCCCTCGTGGCTTTCTTCAAGCAATAGCTCACAGCTACATATGACTAAAGCAGCACTGTCAGGTGCAACACTAAGTTTATGTTGAAAAGTTACTACTTCAAGGCAAAAAATATGGCTCACCCAAGAGGAAAATACTGACTGAGACAGGAAGCTAAATAAACAAGTGGCCTGTAAATTCAGTTAGGTCTCTGATATATATGGCTGGATGTTTCATATTTCAATCTCAAAACACCTTAGCAGCTTTAAACCATAATCTTTACTGACAATCATGCTTCTGGGACAGAAGACATGTTTTAAAACTGTGTCTGTGCTGAGTATAATCACAGACCTAAGCTCCTGCCAAACTTCCCAGCCCAGCAGATGAAAATAAAAAGAATACGCAACTGGAGGAACGCTCTCCTGAAGAAAATCAGCGCAACATCTATTTTATGGGTGCTATTTGGGTAAATGGTAACTAAAAGAAACACACACCAGTTTTCTTCCACAGATGCACAGTGAAAAGGTGAATTGAAACCAAAGGGTACCTTTGAATTAACGCTACAAGCAGTTCCTCACACCTGGGGTGTTCCAGCCTGCCGTAAGATGAGCAGCACTCGGCTCAGGCTCTGCACAACATGCTGTGCTGCCTTCAGAGGTGTTTCTGCATTCAGGCATCTGATGGCTATTTTAAACCGTAGCTTTTCAGAAAACCCTTGCTTCCTATGACAGTATGTGCTAACAATGGCAATCAGTAATAAGAAGGAGAATGTGGCTCCTTGGGATGGAAGGAAAGACATCTTCCCAATGCTTCAGTTGAGTCTAACGTTGGTGTACAGTGAACCCAGATGCATATGACTGCGCAAAAACTATTTCCGCCAAAGGAGACCGCTAACAAGTGTCTTTACAGCTGGAACTGACACAGTCTTTTAAACCAAAAAGCATGAAAAGCTCATTCTAGAAAGCACTGAAGCACATGCTTGAATTTCCACCCAATTAAATATAACCCTATGTTGTGCTTTCATCTAAGAATATTTAATATATCAGGCCTTAGGTTCACATTAGGATATGCGTTCATATGTTGTTTTTTCAAATAGATTCCTTGACAGGAAATAAAGTATTCACAGCACGTAGCCTCAGCATCTAAGCTAGCTATCAAGGGGCCACTAGCGGCGGAACAGAGGAGTCCCTTCAGGTGACAACACAGAGCATGTGTCTACACAGACTCAATGCAGGAACAGAAGGGCTGACATCTATTCTACTGCCCTCCCTAGCTCTAAAGCTCCCTACCATACCATAATTCCTATAGAGATACACATTTTCAACTAAATACAGATACACAGTAAAAGTTCGGTGAAGCATCTGGCTGCTGTGCATGTATTTTGTAATGATTTTGTTAACCGAGATTGGGAAAGACAGAGGAAACACGGAGGAGGGGGCCATGGTGTAGGGAAGTGAGCCTTACAGCTCCCATTGATTAGGGCACGAGTTAAAAGACCTACCTAATTATTGTGCATTACAAATAAATTCATAATTCCTGCAGACTACCTTAAAGCAGACTGATGTAGGACTGTTATCAGTTCCATATAGAATTTTTACAGTGCAGAAACTCAGTTCTTTGCACTTAAAGGACACAGAAATACAACTTTAAAGAGGATCCTTATGAAGCAGCCAATTGACTAGACTATTTAAAGCCTGTAAAGACTTTGATAAACCTCTTTTGTGATAACATTCATGATCTAAGGTATAACAGCGGGAAAAATGTTTCTTTATATCAATGCTGCAGATTAGCAAAGCAACTGTAATGTGTGTGTGTTAGTGCCTTTTCTTCTTTTCTTTTTAAAACAAAACAGGCTTCCTAAAACCTGATTTCCACAATGTGTATTAACCATGAAGAGAAGTGCAGTTAGTTTAAGATTGGGAATATTATTTTTTTGTTGGTGTTGGTAAAGTACATGGATAATAGAAAAGCTGGTTTTTAGATATCCTATTAGTGAGTATTAGATAACAAGTAAATTGATATAGGATAATTTGCTTAAGTCAGATGCTAACTTGAACAGCAAATATTCTGCTTTCTGAATGCTCCTGTAGCAGAAAAACTGCACAGACTAGATAAGATTCTTCACTATAGATGAAAAGACAACCAAAATACTACCAAGAATTACAAGTGAATTGATAAAGAGAAATTTAACAAACATTTTACTTGAAATAAAGGAGAGATGTCTTCTAAATATCATCCTTTGGTATGCAAGTTCAGAACTGTGCTAGGGAGAAGTGACTCAATGCTGCAAGCTACTTGTTCTCATCTATATGCAGCTATGAAAAGAGTCAGTTTGCAGTTTCTCTTCGATATCCATATTTACATTCCTACTTGCTCAGCTTTGAATGTGGTTGTTCCAAAGAGTAAAAGAAAGAAGATACCACCAAGAAGATCTTGACAAGTGTAGTGTTAGGAAACAACTGTCGCTTCAGACTATTTTATTCTGAATTCCCAATCAGAATGCTCTCATCTCACAGCTTTAATTTTTACAATTAAATAAATCTTGTTTCAAAAGCAAAGGAAAATCTTATTTCACCAATCCTACATGAAAAACAAAATGTGATCCTAAGTTTTACTGACTTGAGGAAATCAAAGAATTATGAAAGTCAGTTCACTAATTCACAGTGCACTGCACAACAGACTGCAATTCAACCAACGTGAACAGCTGATCAGAAAAAATCACTTTCTACTTTTAAAAAGACTTACACAAATACGTTAAAACCAAAAGAAACAACACACCAGCTGACGCTCACATTGACCACCTATATCTTTCAATTAGAGCTGGGTTTAGATAAAAGCAAAGTGCAGACCTTCAGACCTACAGGGGGGGTCTTTCCAGAGAGGCTCTGGCAAGAGCTGGTGTGCACCTCCCATCCTCGAGGACCAGATAACACATCAAAAGGCGATGGCTGTCACTGTTGTGCGTAGAGCACGAGGCAGCTCCGAGCTCACCTGTCCCCTCTTCATTCCACTGCATCGTGCAGAGCACAAACCAGGCTCAAGTCTGAGCCTGAGAACTCTCCACATTCAAACCCATCCCAGATATTTGTGAAGACCACCTAATGCTTGTGATACACTAAAATGACGGTATTCAAATGTCAAAGCTCTTCACCATTAACTCTTTCATCCCCAATTATTGCAACTACATGATATTTTACTTAAACTGACAGAGTGTATTCAGTATTCTTTAACATTAAACTACTAACAACATTAATTCAACTGTTGTATAAACATACCTAAACCACTGTAGGACGTTTTCAAACCCTCTCTGTGCAAGTCACAAAAAAACCCTGATGCTCTCACCAAACCTGGCTCCTCAGTTTTTCCACTTGATTCTACCAGCCTGAAACATCATCATTTCCTGCCCCCTTCCCCTGCAAGTAAACACTTAAACTCATCTATGCATTTAAACAGAACATATATGCATTCTTATAAAAGCCACCAACTCAATGCCCCAAATGAGTTGTTTTCAGCTTTCCATAATACAGGAAAGTCTCAGAGCTGAACTGAAATTCTTCTCAATTGCTCCCGAAAGAGCTTCCCTGAAATTCTTTCTTCATGAAATCAAAATGGACAGACATACGTCACATTCTCATATACACACTTAATACTTTCATAGTATCCTTAGTATTCTTACTGGATAGGTAATTGATTAAAAATAGTATTTTTCACTTCTCTATAGCTTATTTGAAAATAGGGGATGTGGGGTTTTTTTTACATACATCGAGCCTCAAAATAACCACACCACTCTGTTTCTTGAAACTTAATGCTCTCTTGTCAAGTGACTCAGGGAAATAATTCTTATTTTCTCCTAACCTTCCAGACAATCCAGTCTCTCACAGTGATTAATCAGAATATTGCAACTATGCATAGACCCCACTTGCTCACTAGTCTGATTTATTATCTCATTTAGAAAAGTTAAGAAGCAGCAACGCAACTTTCTTTATACAGCACAGTAATCAGTCATTAAGAGGGATTTCTTTTTTCCAGTAAAGAAATTGAGGAGAAGAAAACAGTTTGAATGAGACTAACAGAACTTGTGAAGGTTCTCCTTTTGCTGGCTAAGGAGGTATTACTATTTCTACAAAGTTAATAAATATTGTGCTAAAAGTTAATGAAATGAGATTATACCCTATGGAGTTCCTCAGGTAGTTCAACAGCTCCCCAGACACAGGGAGTATCTGGTAACATTTATAGGAGATACAACACACATTCATTTCCATAAATAAATAAAAATGACAAGAAAAGTGATGGTGGGGGAAGAAAGCAATAGCCAAAAGGGAACATACTAGCCAACAATCACTTATAGTTTTGTCTTATATCTATATGCCCCTTACCCCATGATATTTTCTCCTCTTAACAGACATACATACATGTATATACATATATACACACAAACATACACACATCTATACACATGCACACAAACTTTCGTACGCCGATCCAAAAATTCCTATTTTTCCCTCAGTACTAGGGTTTTCTAACAGTATGGGGTTTATCATTGTAATCAACATTATAAAAATGTCAGAACGACAAGGAAATACACACCCTTCTATCACGATGTATTGCTAAACCAAAAAACCCACCAGTAATGGCTTCTCCAAAATACACCATAAAATCCACAGCTATTTTGTTGGATATAGTGCACATAAGGATCTGATATTTTCTTTTCCCATGTCTTAAACACATCTTGAAAATGGATACGTTATCTGTTGCCCTGCTTTGTTTTACACAAAAAAATATATGGCTAACAACTAGTTTGCTGAACATCAGGCCAAGAAACAAAAAGGTGCCATTTAACTAAATTGTGCTGCAATGCTGTCAAAATGATTTCGCAGTGGAAATCCATCTTTTGTTGGTACGAGTTGCCTTACTAATGAAGCAGATTGATCTCTGACCAATATAGATACTGATTATTTCTCTGTATTTTTCAAGATATTACATATATTACGGTATTTCTTGGTGTATTTCTTAGTCTAGTGAACAATATAAATAATTTTCAGCAGCATTTCCTACCTCCTTTAGCTCCTTTACCACCTTCAACTCCTTTGAAGTTATTCATGTCTGTGCTTTAACCAATTTCTGATAATCAAGTAGTGCAACACAGGTGTTCCTTGAAGAACAGCCTAAGACTGGAGCTACAAAAAAGATAGCAATAGCCATTTACAGGAACAAATTGCAATACATTGTTCATTGGGCTAAAAACATATTGAAAAGGTTGTAATGTCACCTATCTCAATTCTGAATCTGGCCACTGCAACTGTCAGAATTTTAATTTACTGCTGGGGAATTACAATGCTGTCAAAGCAAAGCCAAATACCCTTTTTGTGATCAAGGAACATCTGACCCTATGCAGCTTTCCATCAAATGCTACTTATCTTAAATTCAATTAGCAAGCTTGGGTTTGGAGGTTTGGGTGTCTTTGTTTTTGTTTTATTTTCTTTCATTTTGTTCCTGAAACACAGTTATAGCAGCCATTTAGAGAGGGATTGTGCTGTGAGCAAGTCAACACCGTTAAGGAAAAATATGCAAGCAAGCTAACTTGCATGAGTACATATGCTTATTACTGTACCTCTACCATTGGTTCATCTTCAACAGATTTAAGAATCAAGCCCCTGAAAGTTGAGATACACATTTAAAGTGACCAAAAGATTAGACATGTTTCTGGAATCCACAAGAGAAGGTAGCAGCAATCACTTGCAATCTTGAGTGTTATATTCAGTCTCTCCTGATGAAATCTGGCTGAGCCGTTTGCTTGATCCCCACAGCTTTCGGGAAAGCTGACCTGAGCGCATCTGTTTAAAAGTAATTCAGAGAAACAAAAGGAGGGGGAAGGGATAAGGTGGATAAATTAAAAAGGAATTCAGACACTGATTCTGGTGAAATGCAGACACTACAATGTACTGCATAAACAAAATTAGACCAACAAAAATTATTTGAAAACAAACCAAAAGTTACACTTAGGGATGATTCTTGGGACTGACAAAAAACAACAGACAAAACACTGATCAAAGTCTTCTCTGGTTTTGAACAGTTAAAGGGTTATTACCAAGTAATGCAGACTTGTTACTTATCCTACTTCAAATGGCTTAGGAACAGTGTTTCGATTGCTATTTTGATAGGAAGGAAAAGAGGTGAATGTGAAGCAAAAAAGAACCAAAGTAGAAGAAAGGACGTTTTATTTTAGAGATTTCAAACAGAAATTGCTAGAAGTGAAAAGGAAAAGATAAGCAAAATGCAAGGCAGTGACAGCAGAATGGAGGAAAGAGAGAAAGGTTATCTCCTGGTGTCAGATTTATACAGTCTTCCAAAGATCCTGGGTGAAGTGCCCAGAGTAAAATTTAAACCAGAAGTAATTCATATTGAGTAAGTATACAGAAGTATAGACAGATAACAAGCAACCAGAGGCCACGTTAAATCCAGCATCTGGTAGGTTTGCCATCTGACAACAATTTGTAAGAAACTGTTTTAATTTCTTTCTTAAATATAAGGCTTAAGATTGGCCAGTAGCGATTAGCCTGGCAGCTAATTAGGTGGTGAAATCCCTCACAGTTCAACAAACAAGGTGCGTGTCTGAAGAGCGCAGCTTTGAGAACAGCTCCCAGCACTCGGAACTACAAGTTAAGCTTGCTCAACAACGGTGTCATTGCAGCAGCAGCCTGCTAGAAAAGGCACAGGGATCGGCACGGGCGGGTGAGCATCCCCCAGACCGTGCAGCATCCCAAACAGCCAAGTCATTGTTAAAAATACAGTGACATTTGTTGTACTTCACTTCGTACTGGATACTGTCAATGCAGAAACACTAAAGGCCAATCTTAATACCAAGCAGCATTTCACCGTATGCACAATAAAGTTGGTCTCTCCCTTTATCCCAAGGATCAGTATCACCACTAAAAGCCAGAACTACAACACTGTCTTCTGTATAAGGATAAAATTCTAGAAATTCATATATTCCTTCCAAACTACAAATAATTCAAAGAAATACCCCACATACATATGCTTTTCAAATATATTGATTGATGGCATTATAGAAAACTAGAAAATCTGGGACATAATGTTGTTCCTTAAAAAAAAAAAATCTATTCACATAGATATTAAGCTTGCAGATCATCTGAATTATAAACAGATTATCCTGAAAAAAAATTCATATAAGGAATCCAGTCTTTGGAACAACACTTTCTCCATAGTTAGAAAAATAGATGTGATTAACAGCTGAAAGAAAAAAAGCCTCTGGTCTAATGATATACATACATTTCAGCCTACAAAAGATCTTTGCTAAGGAACAGGATGCTGAGAAATGACAGTGACATTAAAACTGTCATTACAAACGTATGTTTAACCCCATCAGAAGCACCTCTCTGTCAATTGTGCAGTAGGACAAAGTCCAGCTGCAGGTCAGTGGGAACCTCCCTCCCCATCCGCTGCAAACAAAGTCAGGCTAACACTGTGGGAAGCCTGGTTCAAATATAAAACCATGTATCTCCTAGCTAAAACACTTTAAACTACCAGCAAATAAAGTCGCTCTGTTTTCACAATTAAAATATAAAATTAAATTAAGACACTTTTCTGGCATTTACTAAAGGCCATGCAAAAGTGGTAATCACACGTTCAAATAAATACACTGCAGCACAATGGAGATTGGGTTATAAAGAGAAGCAGGTTTAAACTAACCCAAGTACTTTGAAAATCATGACAAGAAGTACTTAAAGCAAAATCGTTCTGCACAAGCAAAATTGGGCACAGCTATTTGACAGATGGATGCTCTGTATTTGATATTGCATACGCAGTACCAGTACCAACAAGTTTCTATTCACCATATGGAGCACAGAGCATATCGGAAACCTACACAAGTGATTCTTTGTGCACTGTAATTAGAGACTCTGAACAGAAAGCAGTAATATTTTTTTCCCCAGTGTCAATCAATGCGTATCAAAAGATCTGACAGAAAGCATGAGAAATAAAGTAGCTTGCTCTCTTTCGCTTCCAGTTTTCTTCTGGAAAATTATTTCATCAAGAAGTGACTGACAACACTATCACGTTCAGAAAAAGTTAGCTACTATGACTTTGCTTATTCAGATGCGAGTGATAAGGTTTGCAAGTTAGTCCAGCTGAGCTTCCCATCTGTGATCCCTATAAACCTTTGATTCTTAATGAGAAATTTCAGTAGAGCAGTCTCAATAGTTATTTTTTTCCCACTGAAAACTGAAACTTGCTCTTAAATTTACCCTGCCATAGAGGAGACCTCTTGCTCAACTGGAAAGCAGATATAAGTGAGCTTCCCACTGTTCGGTAGAAAAAGTTCTTGATGGTGGGTTTTACCTCTGCGGGCTTGCCAACACCAACGATAATCAACTTGCCGTCCTCCAAGCCAACAAGGATGTGGCTGTACTCTTTGGTGACAGAAATGCAGTGAATTGGCAGTCGCATGGCTAAGGGGGAGATGCTCAGGCTCAGGCTGCAATGATCAAAAACCACATAGACAAAGCTCATCACGTATTTGTTTGCACATATGGCAAAGAATCACACTGCAGTTGAAATTGTTGTCTGTGGGATGCACTATAAAACACAGCTTCTCGATATCCGGTTCGCTATTTCAATTATTGTAAACTGCTACGGAACGACCTAGTCATACTCCAGAATGGAGTTCAAATAACAAGAACAGGCATAGATGTGTCAGTAAATTAAGACATTTTCACTGAAGAACAGTAACATTACCCCCACAACTGCCTAAACGACAAAGATCCCTCCCATTCTGAGGAGCAATGGAGCTCTACAGAGTGCAGCAGTAAGGAGAGTTTGAAACTCAGTGCAGAACTACATGAGACGTGATCCTGCAATTGCTGAGCTCCCAGTGACTAATCAGACATGAGGACAATCACAGCTCGCAGATGTCAGACACAGCTCTTCCCGAATTCTGTCAGTTCTAGGTGCATAATTGGGACAAATGCCTGGTATAACCTCCCATTTTTCTTTTCTCCTTATCTTAGTTCCCCCATAGAAGAGTTCTTTCAGGAATACAGAAAAAAGCAATGGTTACCACCTACAGCACCAAGCAAAGCCCACGTTACACAGCCATTTCTCAATAAATCTTTATATTTGCATCTCGATAATAAACTGCTGATGGTGGTACACTACCTGTAGAGATCCCGTATGGAAAGAAATCCCTGTAAGCTGCCCATCACTATATACTCGCCAGTCACACACATATCTGACACTTCCTCCTTCAGAGTCTCAGAACCCAAATATTTTCCATTGACAGAATAGAGATGTAATGCATTCTTATCCTGAAAAGATCAAAAAGGATCCAGTCAGTTCTCTGTGACATTTAAGATTGTATTATTTGTGTCTTTAGCTCACTAACAGGAGCTAACTTGGGTAATAACCCACAGATACTACTGATGACAACAGTTTCCTTGTCGAATGATGCAGGACTACCGAGCCTATACGCAATGTGTATGTACACCAGGTTCTGTATGGAAATTTTTGAAGTTATTTCTCATCACCTGTTGATGTAACATGGTATCGTCTTACCTATCTATCTAATCAATTCCAAATTTTCTGAAAACATTCATGGATTTAATGGACATGTCCCTATTTTATAAGGGTTTTTATTAAGGAAGAAGAAAGGAAAAGAGCACTCTTATTGTCAGCCCCGCTGCCACCCTCCCTCCCCCAACCCAAACTGAAAAGCAGGAGGAAATAGGTATATTTCCACAGAGCTAGATCTAGAAGTATTTTCTGGACAAGGCAATGAATTACTGATGGATTAAAGACATAGCTAACGTGACCACCTGAAGTTCTTTCAGCCTGACAATACCTTGGTCTCTTCTGTCCCCAGCTTCCCATAGCAGCTAGCATGCCAACATCCAATAAACTTGTCTTCAAGAAATTTTCCATGTTCATAGAAATCCTAACACCTCTACCCTTATTAAAGCAGCTACGCAGCTACTCAAAGGACAGAATAAGCTACACTGTGAACCTTAGAGCTCTCCCTCTAAAACTAAAAAACCTCAGTGTCTTCACTGGGAATCTTACACCCCGAACCTACTGCTCCCCTCGCCAACTTCAGTTTCTGTGCACAGTGGAACTTGTTTCCCCCAGTTTTCAACTTCAAAGCAGCTCTCCCACAAAGATTCACTGGGACATGCTTGGGCATCTTCCTTGCAGGTATTGGGAGATTTTAATGAAACTTACAGGTGCACAGTGTGTCTATGACTTAAGCTTTAATCCAATTTCACTCACATAGACTAGCAAAATAAAAAAAAAAAAATATGGAAAAAGACACAGGATGCTCAAAAAGTCTTATTACTTTAGAAAAGAAGGATAAAGTTAACAACATTTATGACTAATGTCTTCAGAGAAAGAGAGAGAGGTATGCCATGAACCTAAGTACCTTAAGAGTAGTCTTTCCTTCTATGCTGGTGTGGACTACTATGTGGCCTTCCCAGGACACAGCCAGATTGGGAACAGTCAGCAGGAGAGAACTCTCACAAGGTGGTCGCAAAGTCCTCACGTACTGACCTTTCCGAATAGTGTGGACAATAACAGTTCCATCCTGCAGTCAAATTTAGGTAAGTTGTTACTCAGCAGGTAAGTTACCGCAACACACAGAAAGAATATTTAAATAGAGAGGGAATATTATGAAAGCACTTAAATCCTTAACCGGAGATCGAGATTCCTGAGCATTAGGAACGCTACACAAAGAAACCTTCCCCTCAAGGCAACGTACTACAGGCACATGAAAAATAAATGCAAATAGGGCAATAGGGGAAGGACAGACAGTAAATCAGCCCTTTCACAGGTCACATATATGAGTAAGAATTAAGTGCAGGATAGAGTTCAGCAGCCTGCCAGAGTCATACAGTAAGGTAGAATCCCAGAATCACAGAATGTCAGGGATCAGAAGGGACCTCAAAAGATCATCTAGTTGAATCCCCCCGCCGGAGCAGGAACACTTACATGAGGTTACACAGGAAGGTGTCCAGGCGGGTTGGAATGTCTGCACAGAAGGAGACTCCACAACCCCCCTGGGCAGCCTGGGCCAGGCTCTGACACCCTCACCAGGAACAAGTTTCTTCTCAAATTTAAGTGGAACCTCTTGTGTTCCAGTTTGTACACATTAACCCTTGTCCTACCATTTCTTGTCACCCAGAAGAGCCTGGCTCCATCCTCCTGACACTCACCCTTTCCATATTGATGCTCATGAATGAGTCCCCCCTCAGTGTCCTCTTGTCCAGCTCCAGAGCCCCAGCTCCCTCAGCCTTTCCTCACACGGGAGATGCTCCACTCCCTGCAGCATCTTGGTGGCTGCGCTGGACTCTCTGCAGCAGTTCCCTGTCCTGCTGGAACTGAGGGGCCACAACTGGACACAAGATTCCAGGTGTGGTCTCCCCAGGGCAGAGCAGAGGGGCAGGAGAACCTCTCTGACCTACTGACCACCCCCTTCTAACCCACCCCAGGTCCCATTGGCTTCCTGGCCACAAGGGCCCAGTGCTGGCTCATGGTCACCCTGCTGTCCCCAGGACCCCCAGGTCCCTTTCCCCTACGCTGCTCTCCAACAGGTCATTCCCCAACTTATACTGGAACTTGGGGTTGTTCCTGCCCAGATTCAAGACTCTACACTTGCCCTTGTTATATTTCATTAAATTTTTCCCTGCCCAACTCTCCAGCCTGTCCAGGTCTTGCTGGAACACAAATAAGCTGCACAGAACCTTCAAGGTTAAGGAAGCAGGCATGAAACTATCACAGAATTGTTCCTATGAGAAGCTTAAGATCTCCAAATAAGTCCACACTCATTAAAGCTCATCTGTGCAGAATAACACAACATGGTAGCTGAGGCCCATGCTGTGCAGAGCAGTTTGAGACAGCCCAGTTTAAGCAGGCAGCAAGGGAGAGGATGCACAGCATCTTGATGTGCAAGGCTGAAGAAAACATCATGAAACAGTCACATTTTTATATTATTCTTCATCAACTTCAAACATGCTCTATGGTTTGAGTAAAGAAAAGGCAAAGAAGGGCAAAGTATGACAATGCTTACCCTGGATCCTGACACTGCCATATCCAGCTCAGTGCTGATGCCAACACTCGAAACTTCATCAGTATGCCCGTAAAGGATCTGTAACGGCCTAGGTGCTAGACCTACAGGCACTCCTCCCTGAGAGTAACAAAAAGTGCAATGACACATTCTCTTGCAGCTGAAGGACAAACAAAAAATAAATTTCTGGTATCTTCACTATCAGTTGTGGGAGATGTATATTTGACATAGACCAAAAGCGAAGGCATAACTCATCTGTTCCAATTCCAATTTTTTACCTTTTATGTCAGCAGTGCTATTTACTGACATCACAAGAATGAACGAAGGACATGTGGAAGACAGAGCTTTTTAGCTGCCTTGTTTATATCCCTTCAGATGTCCAGGTTACACCACAGTTAGCAATCCTAATAGGAGTTAGGATCCACTCATCTACCCACTTTTTCTTCATCTGTGTATCTGGGCTTGTTCAGTTCTTACAGTTTACATTGCACTTAAGCACTATGTTCACAGCCATGCTTAAAGAAGTTGAAAGTTATTTTCCTTAAAATTACAGCAACTCTGTTTGATCTTCTAAGGAAGAGCTAATATTCTCTCTCAGTGACTACCAGTAGTACAATATACAAAGGAAATACTGTAATAATGTTCATTAAAAACAGTAATTTTCCCACATGACTGCAGGGTGTAAAAAAATCATTTAGTACTTTTGTTCCAGCATATACAGACATCCTCAGACCAGTCCTACGGCAAGACCTGTGCTTAGTGAGAGGGTATTAGTAAATAGTTCCAAGAGGACTCTTTATTGTCACTTCTGTGATAGATATTTGGCAGTCAAGCAAGGCCAGGGAGCCTGAAGAATGCAGGGATGCAGAACAAGTGTCAAAATACAGAGCTGGGAAAAAATGCAGAGCAGACAAGTAGAATGGACGTGACAGCATGCAGTCATTGCTGCCACTTTGTAAAGACCAAGGGAAAATTCTCACAAGAAGAATTTACAATACATACAAGATATTTAGATATCCATTAAAGAAAAATAAAAAAAATACATGAGAAGTCTTAAGAAAAAGTAACTCTAAACAAATATCATCTCCAAAGGATGACTTATTTAACTCACACTAAGATAAACTAAAAAATGCTCAACATTTATCCTCACTTGAGACAAAAAAAATACTGTTGTGAGCACTAAGGTCTCATCTTTTTGACCAAACACTATTGGTACAAAGTACTTCTTGAAAGAATTCTAAATGTTCCCACCAAAAAGACGGCTTCCACAAAAAGACATGCAGTTACACGCCACTGTACTGGTTTAATGTGCTGACTTTAGTTCAATTATAACAAGGTGATGTGACAAAATGTGCTGTCCATAGTATGACAGCTTCCCCTGCAGTTAATCCTACTCATGTTACCTGTAATGCAGCAATCAGAAATGAGCATTTAAATGCTTAACAATGGAAATGGCCTCATGTTTCGTGTGTGAGTACACACATGCATCACACAAACACTTTCATTGTGTGAAAGCGCAAGACCAATACTAAAGAATTCTGAAATGCCAGCATAAATCCAGTTCACAGACTAGTGTTGGCTTTGCTAACTCCTAGTGTACTCGTTCAACAGTGGAAACAATACACTAAAATGCAAGTAGTACACTGAACAGCAGCCTAGAAATGTAAAAATCCCCAACTATAAACACTGTTCTAACAAATTTAGGAAGTCTCAAGCACTGTCTCTTTTTTGTTCTTCTATCTGTACAACGGGGAACAATATTTGCCTATCCTGAAAATAATCTATGACATCTTTAAGAGTGCCTCTGAAATACTGTACTTCAGCTGTAAAGTAACTAATGCGTATAGTGAATATTTCAAATACAGAAGACAATGGGAGTAGTAAAATTAGTAAGCTAATCAATTTTAGTGGCCTGTCTTCCCTGCCAACCTGAAAGGAAATCAATAAACCATCACAGCAAGACAGAGGAGCACAAAAAAGCATTCAGAAACTGCTTCTCAGAGTATGCCTAAATAGCCTACCTGCTGAACTATTTGCCATATCATGCAGGTAGTGTCTCTGGAGCCTGAAATTAAATGAATTCCACAGTAGTCTATTGCCAAGCAGGTCACAATATCTAGATAAAGGAAAGAAAACACAAGGTTATCATCACATAAATATTTAAAACTAACTTCCCACAGAGTGACAATGTGCATGTAACAGACCAACAACGTATCCTGATTTGCAGTCAGTTCACTGTGATAAGGGCTGATGAGACTATATTAAACAACGAAGTCTTGTACAGGTGTACCAACCTGATTTAACCACCTTTGCTACCTAAAACCAGCAGTCAAGCCTTCTTTTGAAACGACATTAAACCATCACTCCAATGACTAAAAAGTCATGCTGAAGTATTTATGTATAATCATGGTTCAAATATTCTTCTGTTCCTATGCTTCCATTCCTTTATAACAGCTGGGCTTGTCCGCTCGAGTGCACTGGCTACAATTATTTCCAAGAAGACCAAACATCAAGACACAATAAGCAAAACCTTTCATTTCACGATATAAACAATTACTAACCCATGTGCCTGAGGTGCTGTCCAACCAGCTTGCCTTTCGTAAGAGATGTCACTCTGATGCTGTTGTCCCAGTGTCCTCCACTAAAGAGCAGCTTTGCATCATGGGACACTGCAAACAACTTGGAGGTGATCTCCAGCCCCGGTGCAAAGGGACCACTCACATTGCGCTGGGTTCTGCAGGCAAATGATGAGCAGTTAAGGGTAGCTTTAGTGCAGACCAATGTATTTTGCACTTCCTATATCCTTAAAAATAAATAAGAAATTCCATCTGTAGAGGAGGCTATATCTAAAAAAATAATTGGGGGAATTCTGGCACCCTGATATCCAGGGCAATACTCTCACTACCAGCAGCAAGTGGAAGCAAGATTTCACCTTAGATCTTTTCAGTCTTTCATGCAATTTGATCCTATATGAATAACTCATGTCCCTACTAAGTATCGTTACAATAAAGAAAAAAAAGAATATTCTAAAAAGCAAAGAAGCAAACCTACCACATATACCTGCACTATAGTGTAAGGAAGTATGAAGACTCACCATCTCAGATTCAAAGATGAGTATTTATTTTTAAAAGTTAGAAGTACATCTAAGAATGGAGAACCTTGAAGTACTACTTAAATAACTCTTTACTAGAACAGTATTACAGGTTAGAGGTAATATTCTTGAACATCAGAAGATGCATTCTTATGTGAAAACTCAGCCAACGAAAACAGTGTAACCCACTGACTGTTGAACAATTACTGTGTTTTATTAGTGTAGATGCATTCATCCGCACCTCGCCTCATCACATGCTTACTTGGGATTTGTCACTGTGGTATCTCTGATGAATGTAAAATAGTTGGAGATATTTTTATCATAAGGCAGCCAACCATGAGTTCCAATAACACAGTTCAGACTTGCTGTTACCTAAAAAAGTTTGAAAGGAAAATCTGTGAAACCCACAGGTATATTTTCTGCTTGCCTTTGATGGCAATGGAGCTTGCATAAAATCCAGCGCGGCCTTCTACATTTCCATCTACAAATCAAAAAAAACATCCAGCTGAGGTGAGTTAATGCACATGTGGTGCATATTACCAAATTAGAATAGTGTGTGTTCTAGATACACCAGAGAAGTTGAAAGCAGGGAGAAGGAACATGTAGCAAGGAGGTAAAATGCAAAACACCCAGTCAGCTGCTGCTTCTCTTATTTGAAATAGCAGTCATTAAACGTTAACATATTACCACAGGAAGATGATTTTTAGAAAAAATTGTACTACAGTTCTATTTCTGAGAAATAAGAAGGGAATGTAAATAGTCGAGGATATTTTCATTAGATATTTAGAAAAAATAAAATGAGAATTTTAGACGTGTCCAAATTCTAAATTATATATGCATATACCACACTAAGCCAGGACAGTACATCTGACCTACAAAGTAGGAATATTGGAAAATAATATTCTTTCCTGCAAAACCAAGGTATTATTGCACAAGGCCCGTATGCAGACCATACATACAGATGTAAATACAAACCCACTCTCCTCTTTTCATCATTTGGCCATCTGCCATAGTGTAAGCACAAAAGTTAATTTCAGCAACAGTGCCAGCCTTTGAAGTAAGTATATGTGGCATACAGTATAGTTTAATATATGGGTCGGAAAGTAATGATAAACATAATGGTGCCATGAAAAACTGCCATTTTCAAGCTGGGCTGCACTGCATTAGGAAGTTGATTGCTATTATGGAAGTGGATTGAGTGGGCAACTTACACCACACCTCACGACAACTGACACTCATGTCTCATCCGTTCTTAAATGCCATTCAACAAATCAGCCTGGTTTCTCTATAGAAGACAAACGTTTAACTTATAGCTGACATTCACTATGGGTTTAAGGAACACATTTGAACAGGAACAGTTAAGAAGTGTTTCTCTACAAGTTGTATGAAACATACACACCTATTTGACTGTCTGCAGTCTAAGAATAGTATTGACACATGCAACTCACCAAGATCTCTGGGCTTCCCTGAGAAATAAAGGAACGTGCCTGATTCCTGGGGACAACAGCTTTGATGATGGGCACACCATCACTGATTCCCTAAGAGAAAGGACACAGTTTCGGTTTGATTATATGTAAGAGCTAAAGGACAAATCTGGTATCTGTGGAGAGTAAAACCCAAAGGCTCTGGAGTAACGTCAGCCATGTAGAGTCCTCTAAGGCACTGGAACACACATATCCAGTTCATGCAGGGATGCTTTGTTGCAGACACCAGAAATGAAACCCTGGCTCTGTCCTAAATCAGGGAGTTTAGCTCACAAGTTCAGGGAGTCCTCAGGTGCCGCCAGTGATGTTCTTGGTTTTCTTAGCATCCTAAGACTCAAAAAACACCCACACAAGCAGCCAGAAGATACAAATTTAGGGGATTCAACCTCTATGAAACTAATTAAGAAGACAGAGCTCATTTTAGACACATTTGCATTTTAAAAACGTTTTCTTAAATAGGAAGCATGTTTATTTTCATCTAGGTTGTGACCTTTTGTTTCAAGCACGTCAGAAATTTCAGATCAGATTTTACAAAATTTCAAGTAACATCTACCTCGATGAAGAATGACTTCAGTTCAGTGAGGTGCTGAAAGAGATTCAGGGTGGAGGTGTCACTTTTAGTCAGTCTTTGCACTACCTCTTCTGCTGACAGCCTCTGTGGATGGGGCTCCTAGGAGACAATATTTGAAGGATTATCAGGTTGCACAAATTTATTCATTTGTTCAAGTCACATGATACTCAGAAACTTCTTGAGAATCAATGGGAAAATAGACTCTTGAGCACCTAATTTCGCTTGGTAACGTATATTATTTTTTTTCGAAAACGGTATGTTAAATTTCCATCAGTGTGACCTTTAGCAGTGGTAATGTAGCAAAGACTTAAAATTCCTAAAATTACAAACTATGCTCTTAGAAACCATCATCTTTTCATTCTTTTTCCAAAGTCCTTTGTTACTCAGTTGGATTTAACCACAAAGGTCTCACTGAGAGGGAACAA
This sequence comes from Nesoenas mayeri, assembly GCF_963082525.1. Lineage (NCBI taxonomy): Eukaryota > Metazoa > Chordata > Aves > Columbiformes > Columbidae > Nesoenas > Nesoenas mayeri. The sequence goes on along the minus strand of NC_137545.1, from coordinate 2,714,318 downwards.
AGAGCATTACCTTTAACAGCTGACATGGAGTTTGCCCAAAATTGTTTATCATCCCTTCTAAAGCTTTCCTTTCTTTCTCATCTGTTAAAGCATCCAAATCCACAGCCCCTAGGATGACAACCAGAATGATGAAGGGTAGAAAAATGGAAAAAGAACATGATCCAGACAACTTATTGAGAACTGATAACGGTCAACAAATGTTGTGAAACTTAATTTAATTGCAGTGTTATCACATTTTACTCCTGAAAAGCCTTCAAACAATGCCTTCATGTTAAAGATAATCTGAAAACTCCACTCAGTAAGTGGAATTTTAAGTGTATCTGTAAAAGTGCAAGAATTGAAGGCTTTTTTCTTATCAAATAAATTTAATATACATCATGCATGCAGCACATTGCAAATAAAAGCCACTCAAAATTCTGCAAGTTATGCTTCATCTATAATTCTGTTGCTTTACCATAGTCTACTATATGGCATGCTCACAAATCAAGTGGTTTTTGTCTAAGACTGAAAATCCCCAAGTCTGACAACAATGACAAGAGAGCATACTGCTTTGTACCTTCATAAGTACAATAATAGAACACATTGAGTGCCTCCACTGCAGCTGGTCCCCTCTGCTTGTAGCCAAAAATCAGATCTATCCATTCATGAAGATGAGCGGAAACATACTCAGATTCCTAGAACAGAAAAATACTCTTGTAAGAATAAGAACTGCTGCTTTCTTGAAATATTTACTATTTTCTGTGAAAGAGATTTAATTCCAAAAGATATTTAATTCCAAAACTAGGTATACACCAATGTATAGGGCAGAAGTATAAGAATATCCATGTGCATTAAGGGTAGTAACCGCCAGTAAGAGGGAAAATTAATCCAGCACAGCAGCACATCTAGACTATCGAAATGCAACTATGCAATGGAAGGCAAGCTGCTAGCTCTTGAGAACCATAAAGCATAATCTTTAAAAAGCAAGGGAAGCCTTATCACCTAAACCCACCTAATTCTGCATTCTATGTCTTAGGGCAGCAAACTCCCACATGATTCGTATCTTCAAGCTCTTCCCTTCTTTTTTTTTTGAGCATTTTATGGACATACACAGCGCTTTTAACTGAAAGTTCTAACAGTACTTGTAATGTCAAACGCAACCACCACTCTAGTTCAAATGTAGCCTCAGTAGTTCACACTTAAGCCACAGTGACGATGTGTAGGTGTACCTGCTTTATCATTATTTCACACATATAAACCCCATCTTACCAGAGCCTTCCTGTGTTTATAAATGAAGTCTTCTGGGGAGTGAGCCCATTTGGGGAGAACAACATCATTTACCACCTCTTTGGATATTTGAAGCTGACCTAAGTTAAAACCTAGTGAAGAATTTGGAGAATTTTAAGAGTTACTACAAAATATTTCAAGTATCTTGATACCTCAATAAAGACTGAAAAGCATTACTATCTCAATACAAGGGAAGGATATTGAAAAATTCTTAATGTATATTTCCAGCAACGCTACCACCAAGGGCAAGTTCTGCCTGAATGTTTAAAAAGTTAAATAATACAGGATAACAATTGTCCGAAGTACCTAAATTATTCCAAAGCTGAAGTCTCAACCTTCAAAGTAGCACTAATCATTTACACAGCTACCTGTAAACAGATTTGCATTTGCTTTCTTTTAGCAGGACTAAGAGTCCAAAGCATTTCAATGAGGTTATTCATAAGAATGAAGTTACTTTCAGGTTTCAATGGTTGTAGTATCAAGGCTTCAAGAAGTCTTAAATCCCACCAGGTTTCACTAGAACGACTCTAAATGCTTAAATCACTTTTGAAAGTGTGACCTGGATGTTTCCAATTTTTATAACTTAGAACTCTTGTAGACTGTAGCTAGCAGAATAAATTAGCAGCAACACACATACAAATCCATTTTTAAATTGTGTAATAGGTAGAAAACCCATTCACTATGCAATAAATGTGAATTAAAAACTGGCTAGGAGTCTCACATCAGAATGCAGGATGCTGTCTTTGCAATCAGCATTATCAGTCATTTTTTTTTCCTTGTGGGCACTGAAACCTTACAAGGCTCTAAAATCAGGTGATTTAACGTTACATTGGAAGGTAACTGTAGCAAGCAGAAAATATGTTGGTTGCCTAGAGCAAATAAAAGATCTCACATGTTTGAAGATGTCCAAACTCTATCATCCAATGAACCCAGTAAGAAGAATACTAGTTAGCCTATATTAACTTTTGCTAATTATTTAATCAGTGTTAACTGCTGTAATTTTTTTCTTTTTCAAACATCCAAATGATCATCTCTGGTATTTTACATTAGGTAAACAACACTATTTTTAGCCATCCTTAAGTCCCTAGTCTGAATTTATCAACAACATTGAGGCTGTTGCTTAACACAACTGATGCCTTCATTAAACAATCTGAAGCCAGCATGATGATTAAAGTAATTTCTACAAGCACACTATAAAGTTTACATAGGAAGTGTTCCACAGCATTCACAAATGGTTGTAACAATTCTTCTCTGAAGAACACTAGAACAGCTTTCTATGAGAATATTTGGCGTAGTCAGTTTACCATTTTGATTCTCCAGGAACTCTGGAAAGTAGAAGAACTCTGGGATAAGTTCCTTGACATCATTGGGGTTGTCCATGAGCGCCTGCCATGTAGCAGGAATAGAGTGGAACTGCCTGTCAGCACAGTCAAACCTGCAGATCAGAAATCCCAGGTTAGACTTGGTTCACTCCCTCAGTAAACTGGTAATGAAGCAAAATGAGGGTGCTGCTCATTTGCTCACAGTATACCTGCCACTTTGAAGCTGGATATGAAGCGTTGTGAAAGGTTCTACTCGAATGAGGTAATGCATGACACCAGCAGCATTTGAGTAGTGTGTCCCATAGTGAAATTTGTCAATCATCCCCAGGGGATCCTCGAAATTCTCATATCTAAAACACAATAAAGATTTATAAACACAACTGAGCACTACAGTTGATTGACATGTGGATCACAGCATTCTATAAGAGAAAAATACATTGTGTTTTGTTAAACATGAGGACTTCAATTCTGACTTCAAAAGTCCCTAAGAAAAAGACTTCTGACAGACAGAAATGTACACCAGATGAAGCCTTTGCATACCTGTTCTTATACTCTTCCCTAGGCAGTTGCTATCAGCTGTCAGAAACTGCATAAAGGGTAAGACAGGACTGATTTAGTATGACTTAATGCAACAGACAACCCCCCCTGCATCACTAAGCTGTACAGATATTATTGAAGGGACTTGTCACAGTTTCTTGCAAGATTTAAGAAAAAAAAAAAGATAAAAAGATTGTGTGTGTGACTGTGTCGAGATGCAGAAAAGAGATTTAATTGACACTTTTCTACAGGCAACCTCACTGTACAGTGCCCCGCCACCATCTGGCTGATATATTGCTCAGTGGCACAAGGCTGGTAAGAGAAATTGGTTCTCCAGCAGTATGACTAACTACAATTTCAATACAGTCAAGGGCAGAGCCTAATCATTCAAAGACAATTCTCCACGTTCCAAGTTTTCTGAAGAAAGCTGGTTTTGGAAGCTGTCTGACTGGTGCAATGTGGTATGACGGACGGCACACTCACTCCCCACACTAGCAAAAAAAGAAGGATTGCTACACAGATGTGTGGGTGTAAGTAAGTACTTGTCATTCCTACCTACAGAGGAGTTGCTGCAAGTCACTGAGTTATATTTTATTTCAAAGATAATAATCTATGCTTGAAAAAAAGAGCAGGCAGCACAGACTCTGGTTCAATGTTACCTCTCAGCACAGGCAGCTCAACTCACAGTATGATTTTGCATTCCTTATCTTGAAGCAGACATGGGACATAGTATTCTCTCTGCAAGCTGCTGGGTCTTTAAGTGTTTCTCCAGCCTTTTAGTGTTTTTATCTCCACATCTCAGAAACAACTGAAAATTCCTCCTTTCAGTGCCATCTAAGCTAACTAATCTGAATACAGTAGGAACAACAAATCGTAACCTTTGCAAATGCACCTGTGATGTTATAAAACTAGTTTTTAAAACTTTCACTGTCACAACTTTATTTTTGAAATATCTTATTAGCCTGAAGGCTCAGAAAAGATAGAGAAATAGAATGGAGTGTTCTGGTACATACTTCTCTTTCACAGCCTTGGCATTCTTTTCATTTACCACCCCTATGGGTTTGGACAGATCTCTAAAGACTGCAGGATTGTTCAGGTCCAGTTCTTCTGAAGTATAATCTCGTAAAATCCAAGGGAACTATAAAAGAGTCAAAGATAAAACGGAGATTAAAAATCCATCTTTCAAAATAGAAAAAATACAACTGGCAAAAAACAAAAAAATTATTCCTTTTTAATTACCACAGGATACTGAGCGAGGTCATTGTAAGTTCGTCCTGCCATTGTGTTCAGCTGAATAAGGTAGTCAAAGTTGGATATTTCTCTATTCACCCATTTCTGAAAAACAGAAAAAGATACAATGGAAGTCACTACATGAAAGATACCACTATTGCCAATTACACGTTGTGGCAGTGTTTATCTGCCAGAGGACAGCACTGGCAAGTGAAAGACACACAACTGCAAGAATGGTATGAAGAGATGGAAATTAAAAACACATCTACTACATTTAAAAATGTATCCATATTTAGGGTAATACAGACACTTTGACATTTTCCTTTTATACCAATGTTACTAATTCTCTTAAGATCATATTTCCTGCTTAATCTTCATGAGTTTCATTGAAAGCCCCATCATGAAAAGGTAGCAGGGAAAATTATCCATGCATGTAGTGAAAAAAGTTCCAAAATGAGCACTCAGTATCATGGACTGAAAATAGAAGCAGGTCTGCTACATGTTTTCTACTCTTGTTGGAACCCTTGTCACAATCTCATCAACACAAGAGGCTGCTCCATCCGTTTACCTCACTGACTGTACACGACGGAACACAGTGGTTCTAAGAATATGCATGTGAAAGTTTGGGGCGAGACCGAAGGTACAGAAATTGGCAGTCGCCATCTAAACACTGGGGGAAAAAAGCCAAATCAGTAGTCCAGGATGTTCCAGGACTCCTTCAGGAAGCAGAGGAATGCTTTAGACCGTTTGTGCTGAAGTCTCATACCTGCATCAGACCTGAAGCTTTAAAAAGTTCCTGCGGAGATCTTGTCCCAGAAATATTTGGAGAACGCAGTGACAATATTCGACTATATACTTTGTTGCGTACCTGTTAGAAAGCAGCACGAATAAAACAATTATTCTAGAGACTGAAGCTGACAAGTAAACAACTTCTCTGCTACTTAAAACGTGAAATAAATGGAATACAATTATGCTTTAAACACTTCTATCTCTTGCTGCATAAAACATTTGGACATGGATGGTCATGACATCCTTCAATTACAGGATACAAAGGCAACAAATAACATGAAGCAGATTTTTTTACTTTTGTGTAGATGCTGCACAGTAAAAAATCACTGTTGCCACAGAAGTCTTCTAGGAAATACTGCTGCTGTTCAAATAAAATTATACCTATGTTTTTCCTACAAAATTATTGCAAAGGTGTATTTGCTAAAAACGAACAAACAAAACCCACAAACCCAAGTCTCCACAACATTTTATAGGAGCTATTCATAGACTGACTGTGGCAGAATGCAAACCCCCCTCTCTCCCCCTCCCTCCTTTGATATGGAAGGAGTAGACACATCTCCCTCTCCCTGCTGCTTGAGGCCAACAGCTGCTTTTGTTTGGCCCCAGAGCCCCCGGCCAGGGTCATTAAGAGAAGGGAGCACTGAGGCACCAGGGAGCCGCTGGGCGCCCGCGGCCAGTGTGGGGGATGTTTGGAGGCTTCAGGGGCACCCACAGCCAGGGTGGGGGTGCAGAGAAGCTTCTGGAATGCCCACAGTCAGATCTGATCAGGCTGTAAAAAACGGGATTCTCGTCGAGGCTCCGCCCCTTGCGTGCGACCTCTTGGAGTTACGAGCTGAGCCGCTGCTGCCAGGAACCACTGCCAATGCCACTGCCTACCTCCTTATTGAAGTTGAGGAAATAGTTGGTTTGGTCGGTCAGGAAGATCTCCAAAGCTGACCTCCTCAGGTTGTACCGACGCAAATGGATCTCTCGAATTTGAGAAAGGTGCCATTTGAAATCAAAACCTACTCCTAGGAAGACAATTTTGATAGTTGACTGGGCTTATATCAAAAACTTTTCATTTAGACATAACGCAGTATCGTTTCCAATCACCCTGGAGTTATCCCTAGAAAAGCTCAATTTTATGTGCGGCTTGATTAACCATCTTACTAGGAAAATGTAACTTCAGCTATTGTTCTACTGAAAGAAGGAGGCAGCAGGGAATATCTGATGGAGTGTATAATGGTTTTTGCTTTCTGATCAAGGTCACTTCATAAATGTATTCTGTTGATAAAAAATATGAACCAACCCCCTTCAGTTTCTTAAACAGGCTTGAATAGAGGCTTTTATGTTTAGAATTCCCAAAAGGTCAACTACTTGATACACTGGTTTTGAAAATTTTACCAGTATTTGTCAAACATTTCTGGTCACTGTTTTCATACTCAGCTATGTATATTCTATTAAAGTTCACTGAAATAGTATACGTGATTGATGTTCACATACCTTTTAATCATCACTTACTACAACTTTTTGATCAATGTAAAAGTGAAACATTTGTCAGGGAGAACATGGAGGTGCCAAAAATTTAGAGGTAATGACATTTTGTAGTCAAACTTAATTTCTTTTAATAGGTTAATTTTTTTATGAAATACTCAGAATGGTGAATCCATTTAGCAGCTCAGTAAGTACAATTCCAGATTCTTGATTCTGAAGGGATCAGCCAGCTACTGATCACCAAGTACAATATTAATTTCAAGTACCAATGCACAACTTGTCTCTTCACAATTAGTTTGACACTCAGTCTCAAAAAAAATCCAGCTCAGCCTACTGAAAACAGAATGCTGAACTGCACTGAACAGAAAGAGACACTGATCACACTCACCTTCCTCTTTTTCAATGCTGCTGTCAAAGAAATAGATGTGCTGGGTAGTGATCTCCAGCCTGCCAGGTATCACATCAATTACTGTAATGAGTTCACAGTCTTCAGACAATATCAGCTTTTCTTTCTGACTTTGCTCATCCTTCTCATCCCTATAAAAATACCACTAAGTGTTAGGAAGATTACACAGTTGCTTGGGTACTTGGTAAGAGTACAGTTCAGAAAATAATTACATTTGAATGGCATTAAAAGTACAACATAAATGACTATACGAAGGTACTTCCATCAGCAGTCTTGCATGTTCCAGACTAGACTACAAAACACCATTTCATAGCAGCACTCTTCAGGCTTGATATTTCAGTCTCAGGCACAATGGACTTGACCTCCCCTGAAGTACAAAAACATGAGGCTGCATTTCCCTTTCTTATTTAATTGCTGGGTGCTTAAATTATCCGACCCAGAGCAGCGCTAAGTCCTGGTTCATGTGACTAAAGTTACCTTCACAAGTATTTGACGAAATGGTTACCCAGAAGTCTGCAGACGTGACACACCACAAACAAGCGTTTAATTACCTTTATGGTACAAGAAAATACATGAGTATCACTCAGAGAAGCGCCACTTCTCTGCTGGACTTCAAGAGCACAGACAAACATAGATGCACGCACAACATCACATGCCCAGTCCTACTCTGCTGTACTTACAAATTGGAACTGGCTGCAGTGTCTTCTTCTGGTAGTTCAAGAACATCATCTTCCAAGTCACTCACTTTCACCTGCTTCACCACCTCCAGCAGCAGAGAGTCACTAGAAGGCTGTGTCTGGTGCACACCTGTCAGAAACAGATATTGCAGCTCACAAAATGTTTGCTACAACACTTTGGGAAAGCTGAACTCCTGAGTGTATCTTCTGCTGTCAAAACACAGAATCCCAGAATGTCAGGGATCGGAAGGGACCTCGAAAGCTCATCCAGTGCAATCCCCCCATGGAGCAGGAACACCCAGATGAGGTTACACAGGAAGGTGTCCAGGCGGGCTTGAATGTTTCCAGAGTAGGAGACTCCACAACCTCCCTGGGCAGCCTGTTTCAGGCTCTGTCACCATCACTGAGAAGAAGTTTCTTCTCAAATTCAAGTGGAACCTTTTGTGTTCCAGTTTGCACCCATTGCCCCTTGTCCTGTCCCTGGTTGTCACCCAGAAGAGCCTGGCTCCATCCTCCTGACACTCACCCTTTCCATATTGATCCCCATGAATGAGTCCTCCCTCAGTCTCCTCTTGTCCAGCTCCAGAGCCCCAGCTCCCTCAGCCTTTCCTCACACGGGAGATGCTCCACTCCCTGCAGCATCTTGGTGGCTGCGCTGGACTCTCTCCAGCAGTTTCCTGTCCTGCTGGAACTGAGGGGCCACAACTGGACACAAGATTCCAGGTGCGGTCTCCCCAGGGCAGAGCAGAGGGGCAGGAGAACCTCTCTGACCTACTGACCACCCCCTTCTAACCCACCCCAGGTCCCATTGGCTTCCTGGCCACAAGGGCCCAGTGCTGGCTCATGGTCACCCTGCTGTCCACAGGACCCCCAGGTCCCTTTCCCCTACGCTGCTCTCTAATAGGTCATTCCCCAACTTATACTGGAACCTGGGGTTGTTCCTGCCCAGATGTTGGTTTTAACTGAGTGAAAAATAACGAGACTTCTTAGATACTTTTGGGAGAAGCAGAACACTAAAGATACTCCCTGAACTACATGATATACATGTCAAATCGTAACAGTACAACAGGAAGACACAAACACATTAGAAAACTGAATTTTGATGTGGACATTTCCAACAAAATATTTTGCAGTGTTCTGTCAAACATGGTTAAAGTGTGCAGACTTCATGGAAATACACTGCATTTATTTTTTGCTTACTTGGGTTTAAAAGAGTTATTTTTTTTGTCTCAAGTCTTGACATCCAACACACCTAACTTAAATAACAGTTTGCACCCCTAACTCTGCTGTTTGGCATATTTCTGAAACAAAGTGCTTCATATCTACACATTTTAATTATAAGCTCTAAAAGGTTGTAAAGAAATAGTGCGTGCATACTCTGATCTCATTGTGTCCTTTTCTTGAAACAATCTTACGCAAGAAAGCTGTGTGACTGTTTATTTTAAACCAAAGGCTTTCTTTAACTTTTTGGCACAAAAACTCACATTTGAATAAACAAGGGGAAATTAATTCTGCTCAGTAGGAAGATGGTGTTTCAGGTGAAAGTACCACTCTTACGTCACATATTTTACTATAGAAGAAATAAATACAAAGAGTATTTAAATACAATTCTTAAATACAAAGAGTAAAGTGTGTATCTTTCTTCAGTAAAGACTGAAGAATCCCAAGGGAAATAGCAAATACAATCCAACTTTACCTAAATTATCTCTCAGGTCACTAGCATCCTGATGAGAGTTGAAGTTGTAATTCTGCACCAGTTTTAGTTTCATACGTGAAAAATTTTCCACATTTGAAAGTTTCCAGTGAATAGGACGCTGTTCCCTTGGAATACAAGAATATCCATAAAAACAGTTAAAAGAAGGTAAAGACCTATGTGAATTCGTTACGAAACAGTACATATTTAGAAAAATACTGGTCATCCACTTGTACACTGTAAAACAGAAAAGCAATAAACTGCGTTTTAATTTCATATTTCATCTTGCAGTTCTGATGAACCTAAAGTACTTTGCAAACAGTATTTATTTTCTATTATTATTATTTTAAACTGAAACCAACTTAACGCATAATAACTTGAAGTCTTTATTAACAAGTCTGTTATCTCTTTTCCAACAGAGCCACCTATCTGTAGGATGTCTCAAAAAGTTTTTGCAATCACTTCACTGATAACTAATTTTTTTGGTCACTTGGCAAGAGTACCCAGAAAACTACCTCGGCACTATGCTTGAAACTTTGCATTTTGGTAACTAAATGCAGGACACGTTATAAAAGATGCACTGAATGTTAACTTTACGTCTCAAGAATTGTTATCGGAGTCAATCTGCCACAGTTCACATGAAACAGTTAAGTTAGTCATGTGAGCAAACTCCTTTTAAGTATCATATACAGTTTGATTTAAAAACTTCTTACATCTCAGCCCAAGGGCCACATTCAGAGAGGAGGTAGAGCTGGGCTGCTCTCCACTGTCTCAGAGTAGCTGTGTGTTGACCGTGAAGTTGCTTTAACATACTGTTGTAGCGCAGATTTTCCTGTCGAGCTTTTCTGCCGAACGGTTCCACAAAATGCTCCTGAAAGACCATTAAAAACAGATCTAGCACTGAAATAACTCTGACCTTTGAAAACACAGTTTTGTGGCTTGCAAGGATTCTCACCAATTAAGAAGGAACAACAAAGCCTAAGAGGTAAAAATTTCTGAAAATTTAAGGTAATGCTTACAAGGAAAATTTTAAGAAGCTTAGTGCTGGAAGAAATGGCACCAGACTTTGACTTTAAGATGTGAAGAAAGTATTATCAATTCTGAATCCATATGAAAAGAATTCTTCGTCATCAGAAAAGTGGTCAGTATGGTAATCCTATTGTAACAGGTAGGATTTTTCTTTAAACTCCTGTTCTAGAATGTTACTCTCATTCTATCCTTCCTTTAGCTACTTGAATAAAAGAGGACTTACTATAAGGATCCTTATTAAGTAGACAAAGAGAACACAAGAGAAATGTAACTTAGCTATATTTGCTGTAATTACTGCTTAATTCTACTGCCTAAACTGAGTCAGTTGAGAAACAGTTTTTCCAAAAGTTTAATGTTAAATAGGAGCTGTTCAGTATTTTAAACACTTTCATTGTATTGAAATAGGGTAAACAACAACCACCACCAAAAACAACAACAAAAAAAACCCAAACAAAAATGAAACAAAACGAAACCAAATCAAATGAAAAACTCACACAAAACAAAACACACACACACACCACACACGCTGACTCATCTCATAATGGATAAGAGATTTTAATAATTCAAACCAAAGTAAAAGAACATGCAGCTTATATCTGAGCATAATTCCAGGTTGCTGCACTATGAGAAAGGCCTCATGTTCTTAAATAATTCTGCTTACAGATAAGACTCTTAAATAGAAAGAACATAATTAAAAGAAAATCCTACAAGTGTATCAAGTCACATTGCCCATAAAATCTTAAACTAATCAATCTGCCTGCAATCACTTGAATTGGAGCATCCTGGAATTCAGTTTCTCCATCTTTTAGAAGGCAACTCCCAAGATACTTCTAAGATAAACTTGCACTCACTCAAAACCTTACCTGAAATTTAAGCTTACTTTCTCCTCTCTCTCGGTCTCGCTTGTGCATGTTCACCATAAATGCTTCGTAACAATCCCTCCAATAAAGTGTCATCTGCTCGTGATCATGTCTGAATGAATTCTCTTCATACTGCTTCATATTTGGAATAATCTGGTTCCAGCAAAACAAAAAGCACAATGTGATTTCTGAATGAGTTTCTCTGCTTTCGTGGCTAAAAAGAGAGGGAAAATGATGGAAAATAATCTACTACTTACATATTTGCCAATATACACTTGCCACTCAGCAGAGCTGCAGTATTCTTGAAAATCCTCAAAGAAAGATGGGCTGCCATTGGTAGGAGGCAATGAAGGGAGATGCAGGTTCATGAAAAGAAGTTCATAAATCTTGGATACCAAAGTCCGAACAAGGGGAATCAAAAATGAGTAAGTTTCTGTCTTCTTTTCAATTGATCTACTCAAGATGCCTTCCAGCTTCCCCAGGATGTAGCACGCTTCGGGCTGGCTCTCAACTACTTTGGTCTGAAGAAGTGTGTTTAGTTTGGCTGCTGCCATAGCACAGACCTACACAGAAAAACAACAAAAAATGAATGCAATACTCAAAATAGTGATTTCCAGCACAGGAATATGGACATATTCTGGCTGCATCCTGGGAAGCCTAAGGCACACATCCATCAAATATGGACACTGACCACTCATCCATCCTGTAATAGACCGAACCTGAGTCCACTGCAACCACAAACAGCTGCATTAAGACAAGCCCAAACATAAACTAACAGGCCTGGCTTTTCTGAAGGGCTCATTCCAGGCACAGCCCTGCTAACTTTGCTCCAAATGTTGATTTGGCAGAACAGTCCAGGTTCATGTGCACTTAAAAATACATAAACCCTAAACTACAAATAGATGTATTTTATGGTAGAAACAAAAAGTCACAATCAGAATCACTATCTTACTGCCACTAGTAGTGCCTACATAGTCCCAGCTTCCAACAGCTTGGCCTCTACCTCATTCTCATGCTCAGAAGGTGCACATTGGCAAGACTGCGGGGTAAATTTGCAAATGGTAAGAATTAAGGCAAACATCTTCCCTGCACAAGGAGGAAGGACTGCCATCAGACTCACTAGATGTCAGCTAAAGCCTTCTTATTAGCTGCATTTTCCTGAAAAGCCAGATACATATTTTGGTAGACATAGCAACGGTATGCAAGGTCACTGATAAGGATGGATGCACATCTCACGAGAGGGGCAAGGAGAAACAGGTGACCAAAAATGGACCAACTTAGTATAACATCCCATTCATGTGATACTACATATAAAAATGGGAGATCACGAGGACTCTTGTCCCTTTTCCTTGTGGCCGACATTAGGAGAGGACCTTGCGAGTCATCCCTGCCAGCTGAGGCCAGTGACAGACTGAATCCAGCTCCGGTTGGCTGCAGAGTCCAGTCCAGGACTTCGGGTGCCGGCTCTGCAGTTGCCGGGACTTTCAAGATTGGTTTTGTACATTTTGTTTTATTTTCTCTATTCTTCTTAGTAGCATTAGTAAAACATCTTTAATTTTTCCAACTCTCTTCTCTCCCTCCTTCTTTCCCTCCCAGTCACCTGTGCTGAGTGGGAAGGGAGGAGAGGGAGGAGCTGAAGGCAGAAGTTGTGGGGGAGAGGAGGTTAACAATACATCTGCCACGGTTTTATTGTCACCCTGCAATCAAAACCTCGACACCCATAAGCCACAACAGTTACAACAACCACGCGCTTAAAACACAGCACTACTAGTAGGAATTTGCCACCAACCTGTAAGTTATCTTGTGCAATGAATCCAAGGAGCAACCGGACTTGTACCTGTGAAAGCCTCTTTGCCTCTGGGCCAGCAGAGTACCAGACGGACAGGCTGTCCATGAGAGTCACCAGTTCTTCCAAGAGCTATTGTAAAAACAGACTGGCGTGAAATAAAATTCACAACAGCTACTCCAGCTGGAAACACAATCATTTCAACTAGCTGAAGAAGAGGCTGTGTACACAGCTCTAACTTACCCAAATCCAGAAAATTATCCCAGAACACCGCACTGCAAAACAATTCCTGACTACAAAAAAATATCTCTAGCCCCATACGGTGAACTTAAGTGTCTCCCCTGAATAAAGCCAAAACCAACATGTGGTATATATGCATATGTTTTTTCCTATAATTGATGTCCAGTAAATGTCATTTCCTTAGGAAAGCTAAAGACTCCACAAGTAGGATTACTACAACTGAAAAGACACTATTACTAAATAGCACAGATCTCACACCAACTTGCAATTTCTGCCTTTAGTATAGATAGGACTTCATTCTTTTGCTTTGTATTTTAAATTATTTGACTGTAATGCTAGTAATTTACCAGGAATAGCAATGCACAGAGTGCCTTGAGAAGGAAAACACAGCTTCCTTCATGAATATCTGATTTAGTGAAACACCTGAAACTGTGTAACAAGCTATAAATGTCTTTAAAAATATATAAAAAATATAGGAGGCAATCCTTTCTGTTCAGTATTTCTACACCAGGGTAGGTATTTGCAGGTAAATGGCACATTTCACTATCCAGATGTATTTGCTTAAAACCACTATACCTTCATACATTCCTTAATAAATTACTGAAATGTAAAAAAGTGGTGGTGGCTCCATACAATGCCTCTCCCCTTTAGCCTTGAAAAATGGAAAAGCAATGACAACTCAGCAAAGGAAACAAGACTACTGCCAGAAACGACACAAATGTTGAGGCAAATGATGGGGATCTAAAAGGCAGGAGAAAGAGCCAGACGGCAGAAAGCTCCTTTACGTTACCTATTGCGTTGATTAGTAATTTTCTTCCACAGATCTCACGTTTCTGACTCTGATCTAGAAAATTGAGCTATTTGCATATATATGCACAACCTTATGTTGAACATCCAATAGGGGTCAAAGCCCAGAAGTGACATTTCTCAGCTTGCAACTGAGAGCAGAGTTTTGGCTGGTTTTTTTAATCAGGACACACACAATGCATCATACCTGCTGATAAACGGTGCAAAATCTGCTTAGGCTACAACTGACACTGTTTCATTAGCTCCTACATTTTCTAAATACCTCTCCAGTCTGAAAAATACCTGGATTTTCAAGAAAGAGTACCACCACTTAGAGGCCTATTTAACTTGTAAAATTAACTATATTCCCTGTGGTAAGTATTCATGCTTTTTTTACTCCTTAAGGGGCAAGCTAACCCATTCCACTGCAGACGCTCACTCTGTAGTATCTACCATTTAAAAACAAGCCTAGAAGGAACAGCAGTATCCAAGCTGACAGCTTTTCCAGTATTATTTCAGCCCATATACAGTATTTCCATTATGTAGTTACTGTACCTTTTCTGTCCATAAATTTGAATTAACTAGTCCTTCTGCCTGCAGGAAGTCTTGTACAATTAGCAAGAGCATGAAGGCATTTTCAGCATGTGCAGGGAGAGCTTTTGAATCTCTGTTGTCAGTGACTGACCATTCTAACATCTTCTCCAGTAAGCTGCATGGAAAACAAAATCCCAAAGTCATTATTATATGTTCTAAGTGTAAGTGGCCTAAAAATATCCAATTAAGTATTTAATTGAGCATCTTAGTCTGCAGTGACATAACTGTCATCTTCTCGATAAGTCAATGAGGTAAAAGAGATTTCGAAAAGCTCACGAAACCAGCGATACGTTTTCAAAACCTTATCACCATGTGACACTACTAAATAGGTAGCAGAATATACTTCTGACAGTATGTGAAGAAAAGTACATCTTGTTGTGAAACACCCGCCCCTTCCCTGCTTCACTAAAGCCCCTTTCCCTGTTTTCCCTCAAAAGAGATGAAACAATCCATCCTTGAACCGGACACTCACTTGAGTTTTATTTCATCAGAAGGTCGCAGCAACTCATTAGACATCCCCAGTTTGGTCAGTGCAGAAAACACCTGCCCTCGCTCAATCCAAGCAGCAGCATCAGATTTTTCAATGCCTTTCCACATTATACACAGTAGGATGTCGGTAAGTAACTGTATGAGTTCAGTATCACCCCCCTACAAAAGAACAGAAATATTTACAGCCCTTCTAGTCTAGACAACCTCCAAAACCTTTCTCCTTCATCATAGTCTACGTTTGCATGCTTCGGTGTTTTTGAAAACTCTGCAGTCTAAAGTCCAATGGCCACATACATGCAAATGCAAAGATAAGAGACCATGGCTTGCTTGTATGTTGTAATACATACTGACTTGATTCCTACATCATTATTTCAACCTGACCTTTAGTCTGCTCTATGCCTCCTCTGGAAGGTAAAGGATGTTGAAATATAGAAGGAGGGGGGAGTTTGTAGTTTTCTTTGTTTTAACATCAAAGCTATTCCAACCAGAGAACCATAAAAAGGAGACATGTTACAAAAGGAAGTACCCCTATAAAATAGCTATATTGTTTGCTCTTCTGTTGGAAGATAGGAGGGGGAAAAAAACCCTACAATAATTATGCATTAGGAAGATTATTAAAAAAATAAACAGCAATTGCAGACATTTGGAAAAATTAACCGCATAGAGAGTGCATTACTTACTCCTTGGTTTTCAAATAAAGAAAGATCGGCGGCAAAGCCCACATCATTTGAAAGAGCCAGCTCTTTGTCGGGCTGCCCAGAGAACGCCTTTGTGTTCTCTATGGGTGAGGGTGTGCTGGGCTGGCTGTCTGTCAGCCGATTTGCAACGTCCGCCAGTTCGTAAGAGTCAACACTGGAGAGATCTAAGCTCAAATGTGAAGGATTGCTGTGCCACAATTCCTCCCGCTCCTCCAGCCTAAAAGACATCTCCGCTGTGGACGCGTCTTCCAGTGGCATGACAGAGAAATGAGCAGGGACGTCCAGGGATTTGGCGTCTTCTAAACTCCACTGATCAAACAGACCATTAACACATGCGAAGCTGCCAGTTTTGTCTCCTTCTGTCTTATCAGATTGATGTTTCTGAAGCTCTTCAGCAGGAAGCTTTTTTTCCTCTTCCCTTGAGGAATCAGCCCTGGTCTCTTTCAAGCCAATCTGGACAACTGAGTTTTCTTTCAGGAACAGTCGAATCAAAGTGTCCTGCCAGCCCAACTGCTGAGAAATCTGCTGTGCTGCATCCAGCTGGGAATGCAAAAGGTGCAAAACCTGAGGACAGCAGAAGATATCCCATGAGTATACATTAATTTTGGTGGGTCACTGCATTCATTCTAGCTTTGCAATTAGACATTTTACAATCTACAACTTTTTGCCTTTTTTAAGGCTCTTGTAAAAGAGCCACAATCAGTTAATAATAAACAAACAAGCCATAAAATATTTTTTCTCATTAGAAATAGTATATTTGGAAAAAAAAAGGGATAAAGAAAAATTTCTCAGGAGCAGGGAAGAAAAGCTTCCAAAGCATATTGCTAAGTCCTCATATTCCAGCCACTCTTCTGTACCAATTCCAGCAAAAGCCAACTATCCCAACAAATAATCCTAATTCAGCCATTAGTCTGCAAAAAAGAAATCTAGACCAGAAAATACGCTTGATTAGGAACTACTCAATAGATAAAAGTAAGAAAGCTGCAATATTAATAGCTTTCCGATAATGTATATTATAATTTCCCTTTTTTCACTTTGAGAAACCTTAATAGACAATATAGTGCCTCACAGCTACATTCGCTACTACTAATTTCGGCAATAAAAGTCAGAGAGAGCTTGGTTTAGAAAAAGTCGCTGCTTCTTCCCTATCTCTTCCCTGCAGCCCCAACCACTCTTTTGAATCATAATATATTATTTCAAAAAAAGATATTAAGAATACAAAACTTTGATCATGGTCTTATGCATCCTTTGAGAAAACTCAGTATCTCAAGGAGTCTACAATCTCTAACTTGTAGAAAATACAGCTATTTGAGAATCATGACAGAGGCTTTGCTTGGTGTTTTGGTTCTTAAAAGGACTGGGATACAGAAAATTCAACATTAAGTGACAGATGGGCTTCATTTTTAAGGTAAATCATTGCTAACGAAAGCAGTAGCAACAAATAAAGCCTCAAATAATTAAGATATCACAAAGGGTGAGTGTCAGGAGGATGGAGCCAGGCTCTTCTCGGTGACAACCAGTGACAGGACAAGGGGTAATGGGTACAAACTGGAACACAAGAGGTTCCACTTGAATTTGAGAAGAGACTTCTTCCTGGTGAGGGTGGCAGAGCCTAGCCCAGGCTGCCCAGGGGGGTTGTGGAGTCTCCTTCTGTGCAGACATTCCAACCCGCCTGGACACCTTCCTGTGTAACCTCAGCTGGGTGTTCCTGCTCCATGGGGGGATTGCACTGGATGAGCTTTCCAGGGCCCTTCCAACCCCTGACATTCTGGGATTCCGTACAGCTTACGGGCTTAAGGGACAGTATTCCTGTTTAAAGCAGACTACCAACCTTTCTGCAGATGACCACTCTCATGTTTATATCTGATCTATGAGCCAGATGTACTACAGCTAGGAGATCTTTATAATTCACAGCAGGATCTGTAGGGCAGAAAGAAAAAACAACACTAATTATATCCTGCAAGAGAATGTGACAGCTAAATATTACAAATTGCCTTGGAGGTCACTGCTACATTCAGGGGTAATAAAGGGAATAAACTTCAGGGAACTAACACAATATTAGCTGAGACTAATGGGAACCTTGAATAGAAAAGCTCTGTAAAGTAACAGCTCTGGTTTTCCTTGAAAACAAAACAAAACAAAACAAAGCACAAACAAACAAAATCAATAAGTTTGCCTCTGAGCAGGAGGAGTTTATTAATGGTAGACACAACACTTGCCAATTACCTGCATACAGAACTTGGTTAAGAAGGTTTTTAATAAGAGAAACAGTAAGCGCAGATTCATTCAGAAGGAGCCCCAGTCCAGAGTACCCCACCTCCCTGAGTCTCATTCGGTGCTTACTACGTTCATAAACTTTAGTGCATTTTAGCATCTCTTCCACAATCTGCAAGAAAAAGCACACACAAATGCAAAATAAGCACAAGGGAGCATCCAGACCTCTACATCTTCATATGTATGATATAACATGCTGGTCCACTGTTTTTAAGTTTACTTTGTAAGCTAACTCAAGCAACATGGACTGTTTTTTTAAAGGTATCGATACTTTAAGAGAACACTAATTCCATTGTGACTATGGCAGTAAACAGAATAGCTAACAGAACAGAAAAGAAAAATTAAAACATGGAGGATGAGTATCTCTGCAATTGCATGCACGTCTGCAGTGTCAGACTACAGACAAAACCACAAATTTAGGTTCGATTGATCGATTTAAGAACATACAATTCAATTCATTACCTTGAAAACAAGTTCTCTAAGTCTGTCAGAGTATCTTTGGTGCAATAACAGAGCGTAAAGAATATCAGCATTCCCTGGTTCAAAGAGCAATAAAAAAAGCTGGTCTGGGGCTGGGCTGGAATGAAGTAGGCTGAAGAGAACATCCAGAATTCCATAGAGCTATAAAATTAAGACAACTAAATTAATCCACAGCTCATTCAGACTGCATACTCCATTTGGGGGACGTTTTATTGGCTTTGAAATTTTGCCTTTGGCTTGTTACAAAATAGACATTTTGTCTACTCAATATTACTCCATTTAAAATTACATTTTTTGGATACCTTCTTTCCCTCCATATAGGACACCTTATCAAACTGTAATTAGAGTTCAAGTTCAGTTGGCATTTACAAAATAGAAATGACATCATTACAACTTCTGATGAGTTGAAGTCCAGTTAATTTGGTTTTGTAAATTAAGAGAAGTTTTCTAATGGCAGTGTTACATATCATGTTCTTTCTGCCCCCTTCAGGGAAAAAAAAATAACCTGTAAAGTATGGCCATCTGCAGAGCACCGTCAGCTTTTGAGTGTGCTCCTATAACCTGCCTCAGCATCAAATAACACTTTGCTTGTGTTAATAACACTTTCCCCCCTCTTTTAAGCACACTAGACACAAGATTTCTAAACACCAAACAACAAAACCAAAATGCATACAGTTTAAACAACTAACATAGACCATATTGGATACCTGCTCCTCTTCAGTTGTGGCAGCTATGTATCCTATGATGCTCTGTATTTCTTCATGTGTTCCACCTTTGCTCAGGAAATACCTGATCAGTCCATAGAGGGACGTCCGTATTGTTCTCAGGTCATCAGGAGCCAAATCACTGTCTTTACAGCCACTGCTACACATGACAGACAGGAAAAGCAAAGGAAGTTCTTCATGCCTCATTAACAGTAATTTCGTTGTGCTAGTTTTGTAATTTTGTACTTTTTCACCTACCTATATATCATGGCACAGGTCACCAATTTCTACTGAAGTAAGGCAACCGAACAGTAATAAGAAATAGTAGATCAGACTTACCAAGTCTATAAGGCCCAGAAATGTAGACTTGGACTGATCTGGATACAGGTCAGGATTTCAGGTCCCTCCCACCCCGACCCTCTAAAGCAAAGAGCAAGGTCTCTAGCCAATCTTCCTCAATGACATAACTACATTCATACAGATACAGACAGAAATCACCAAGACTGAAAGCTAAAATTTTGAATTCCTAAAAAAGTCCTACTTCAAATTCTACAAGGCTATAAAAAACCAAAATAGCTTAAAATGATAAACACCCTCTCTTTTCATAATGATAATGATCTATGACTTAATTTGCATTGTTGATAAAATTACAAGATTGAATCACAGAATCAACTGGGTTGGAAAAGACCTCAGAGATCATGAAGTCCAACCCTTGGTCCAACTCCAGTCCATTTCAGATCAGGGCACTAAGTGCCATGTCCAATCTCAGTTTACAAACCTCCAGGGCCGGTGAGTCCAGCACCTCCCTGGGCAGCCATTCCAGTGCCTGACCGCTCTCTCTGCACAGAATTGCTTTCTAATCTCCAGCCTCAATTTCCCCTGGCAGAGCTGAAGCCCATGGCCCCTTGTCCTATTGCTGACTGCCTGGGAGAAGAGACCAATCTCCACCTGGCTAGAACTGCCCTTCAGGTGGTTCTAGAGAGTGCTGAGTTGAGCTCTAAGCCTCCTCTTCTCCAGACTAAACAAGCCCAGCTCCCTCAGCCTCTCCCCATAGGGCTTGTGTTCAAGTCCCTTCCCCAGTCTTGTTGCTCTTCTCTGGACCCGCTCCAGCACTTCAATCTCTTTCCTGACCTGAGGGGCCCAGAACTGAACACAATACTCCAGTATGGCCTCCCCAGTGCAGAGCACAGGGGAAGGATCACTGCCCTTGTCCTGCTGACCACGCTGGTTTGGATACAGGACAGGACACCATTGGCCTTCTTGGCCACCTGGGCACACTGATGGCTCCTGTTGAGCTTCCTGTCCACTAGTCCCCCCAGGTCCCTTTCTGCCTGACTGCTCTCCAGCCACTCTGTGCCCAGCCTGGAGCGCTGCAGGGGGTTGTTGTGGCCAAAGTGCAGCACCCGGCACTTGGCCTTGTTGAACTTCAGCCCATTGGAACCAGCCCATTTTTCCAGCCTATCCAGATCCCTCTGCAGAGCCTCCTGCCTTCCAGCAGCTCCACACTCCCTCCCAACTTGGTGTCATCACCAAATTTGCTGATGACTTGTTATATTTGTTGAAGGACTTGTTAACAACCTTTCCAAGTGTTTTTAGTGTCATTGACCTAAATTTATATAAGCCTATAATAAAAATTAAGGTCATGGAAAAGTAGGAAATTAAATGGAAAAATTTTAAAAAAAACCTTGAATTTTGAAAGTTAAATCAATGATCAAAAGTCAACCTGCAGTTTTATTTATTAATTTGCTCACTGGGATGTTGGGGAAAAACAAACAAAAAACAAAACCCAAAACAACCCCCCTCCTGCCCCCCCCAAAAAAACAACAAAACCCAAACCAAACAAAAATAACCCCCAAACAAACAAACATAAACAAACAACAGCCACATAAAATATTATAAAATAAGGAGGAGTTAAGAAGAGGTGAAACTCATACCCATAATAAATCCTGAGTGTGTCTAGAAGAAACTGCACACCATATTTCTTCCTGAAGACTCTTCTACTGTCTTTGATAATGGTAGAAAGATACTGTATATGCCCTGCAATATAAAGTTTTCTATTAGAACCCAGATAAAGGTTTATGTGACGTGAAGGGTACTGTGTCTTTGCACAGTTGCCCAAGTTGCAGAGCTCACCAATTCTGAAGGGGAAGTCCCCGCTGTTCCAGATACTGAAGTCAAAAAGCAAGTGTTGATACATCTGCTGCAAAAGCTGCATGTTCTTTTCTACTGAAACTTGTTCTATCAGCAACTGCACAGCCATCAGTACATTCACATCCATTAAGTTGCTTGGCACCTTTCAAAATAACAGCAGCTGTTAGCATTCAATCTCCTAACAAACTTCATGTTTTTTCAAGCCAAATTTTGGGATTCTTTGTCTTCTACAACAATGTCTTCTTCTATTAAAGCAATACAATAAACAAAAACCCAGTGTAGTCTGAAGAATCATACAGAGTATCTATAACCAAAAAAGCAGAACATAAAAAAAAGACAAAACACCAGCTTCTCATGTCTCTCTGTTTTCAGAAACATGAGAAAGAAAAGTAGGTACTAAGGGGACCTTTGAAGACCCTCGCATCCTGGCCAAACTAAGAACTTTTCCAAGAAATCAGGACCTCATCCCTAACTTCCATTTCTAAAGGATGTTTCTCAAACATGGCTTCACCAAGGGGAAGTCGTGCTTGACCAGCCTCAGTGACTTTTATGAGGACATAACAAGATGGATGGATGATGGCAGAGCAGTGGACGTGATCTACCTTGACTTGAGGCATTTGACACAGTCTCCCACAGCATCCTCACAGCTGAATGGAGGGAGTGCGGGCTGGATGAGCGGGGAGTGAGGTGACTGTGAACTGGCTGAAGGGAAGAAGCCAGAGAGTCGTGGTCAATGGGGCAGAGTCCAGTTGAGGCCTGTATCCAGTGCAGTGCCTCAGGGGCAGTGCTGGGGCTGGTGTTATTCAATATATTCATCAATTATTTGGATGAGGGAATAGAGTGACTGTCAGCAAGTTTGCTGATGACACCAAGCTGGGAGCAGTGGCTGACACGCCAGAGGCTGTGCTGCCATCAGAGACCTGGACAGGCTGGAGAGTTGGGTGGGGAGAAATTTAATGATATATAACAAGGGAAAGTGTAGAGTCTTGAATCTGGGCAGGAACAACCCCAGGTTCCAGTATAATCCTGGGGACAGCAGGATGACCATGAGCCAGCACTGGGCCCTTGTGGCCAGGAAGGCCAATGGGACCTGGGGTGGGTTAGAAGGGGGTGGTCAGTAGGTCAGAGAGGTTCTCCTGCCCCTCTGCTCTGCCCTGGGGAGACCACATCTGGAATATTGTGTCCAGTTGTGGCCCCTCAGTTCCAGCAGGACAGGAAACTGCTGGAGAGAGTCCAGCGCAGCCACCAAGATGCTGCAGGGAGTGGAGCATCTCCCGTGTGAGGAAAGGCTGAGGGAGATGGGGCTCTGGAGCTGGACAAGAGGACACTGAGGGGTGACCTTATTCATGTTTACAAATATATAAAGGGTGAGTGTCATGAGGATGGAGCCAGGCTCCTCTCAGTGACAACCAATAGTAGGACAAGGGGTAATGAGTTCAAACTGGAACACAGGAGGTTCCACTTGAATTTGAGAAGAAACTTCTTCCTGGTGAGGGTAACAGAACACTGTTACCAGGATCCAACAGAACACTCCCAGGCTGCCCAGGGAGGCTGTGGAGTCTCCTACTCTGGAGACATTCCAGCCCGCCTGGACACCTTCCTGTGTAACCTCATCTGGGTGTTCCTGCTCCGGTGGGGAGATTAGACTGGATGAGCTTTCGAGGTCCCTTCCAATCCCTGACATTCTGTGATTCTGTGATTCAAACGTGCTCACCTTCTGTAACAAGGCTCCTAGGGTGGCAACTCCATGGGAGTGGATGAGATTTTCTTGATTGACATGGTGTCTCTGAATAAAGTGTTTTATCATCAAGATGAAAGTTGCAACAACATTCTCCTCCAGGCGAGCTTCTGCAAAACAGAACAGTAGCCAAAGCCTCATGGTTTATTTTTGGACCACTGCATAAAAGTAGAGGGGAAGAAGTAAAATCAAGAGTTTGTATTCCTCACTATTTCCTGAATGTTTCAACTCTTTTTCTGTTCATTCCCTAGCTGTAGGTTGTATTTACATTTTTCCAGGGCAGAGTCACAGACATTCCATGCTGCTCCAGAATAAAGTGACCCCAGTCACCCCAGTCCTGACTTCAGTTGCTTTATCCATCTGGCCGTAGGTTACAGACAAACTTCTCTTTCAGTTGCAACATTTTACGTATGCTGCAGTTATTCTCCCTCTGGAGTTGCAAAGTGACACTTTCTAGCCATTAGACAGACAGACAAAAATATTTTATTTACTTTACTTCATCATCTAATATTTGAAACAAAAAAATGTGTGTTTTCCTTGCAAGGTCTGATTTCCCAGTGGTTTCTGTTGAGATGAAAGTTCATTCTTAATATTAGGACAGCTTTAAAGAATCTATTCTTAAAGCTTTCTTTTCATTTTCTAGAAAATATAATACTAAAATCTGACAGCGTGTGGAAGAGGTAGGTGTCTGAGCGTTTTCCTAAGAACATAAAAGGTTGGCTAATGGCTAAACAGTACTGTGCTGATGCTGCTAAGTCTTTGTGTGGCTTTTGGACCCAGTGCTTGAGTTGTAGGAAAGCTCTTATTATTGATATTAGTAGGCTTTGCATCAAACATAATTTCTCAAAATAATCAGAACAAACGTTTCAGAACAGCAATTTTAAACCTGCACACTATTACACTAATGTAATAGTAAACTATGAAAAGAAAAAATATGCTATTAAACATAACTATATTTGAAATATGCTAGTAAGTTAATTTTACATAGTGCTGAACTCCTAGTATTCAGCATCCATGTCAGATACCCAGGAACAGAAAGAGCCTTTCAGCTTTGCATACTAAAAAAGCCAGCACACAATCAAACAGCTTTCTGTCACTCACAGAAAGACTCTTTAAATCAATCTGAAAAATCCTTTCAGTTCAGCTGTACTTGCCCACCTGACGCCTTTGTGGATGGCATCACCACCCAGTCTCCCTCTACAGGAGTAAGGAGTTCTGGAGGGAGAGTTTCCCCTTCAGGCTTCTCAGGTATCGGCGCACCAAGAAAACTGATCTGCTCCAGCAGTGGAAACAGCACGTTTATTCCACCAATACAGTTGATCATATCCTAAATCAAGAGAAAAAGGAGGGAAAACATCAGCAAAAATGAAACCCCCAAAACTATGTAAAAGAAATTTCCTCCAAATAAAAGGAACCTCAGGGTTTTCTCCTCAAGAGGGTGCTAAACCCCACCATGTTTGTTAATGAATGATTCTCCTAAAACCTGTATTCACAACATAGAGCTAGAGATACAAGCACTCCGCACCCACCCCTCTTCCCACTACTGAGCAAAGAGAACAAACTTCAGTCTTTTCAAACTGTATCACGGCAAAATCAACTAGCAAGAGTCTGAATTTTCTTAACATTAATCTCCATAAATCAGCATATGCACAGTGTAGGTCCAACAATATTTCCTCAGTAATGAGTTTGCTAGTAGAGTAGATTATTAATTTGTACATACATTTTTCCTTAAAGAAAAAAGAAAGTGGTATTCTAGTGACAAGTTTTCTACACTCAGACTTTGGATTTTATTTTTTCTTAAAGCTAAGAGCCCTTAATCGAAGATTCTGCCTATAAAACAAAAGTGGATGTATTCTACCTAAATTTAAAATAAATAAATCCTTATTTGTGTCACTGTTTCTGGATCAAACTCTGATGCTGCACATAACTTGATTTCCTCCTGCACAGAGCAAGCCTGACTGATTTTTACATTCATATGTGCTAGTGATCAGGGAACAAATAAGCAAACAGGTACATGGTGGTATTTATTAAGCTGGAGTGCGTTTCATGGTTTCCTCCTCTTCTCCATGAAGTAGCAAGTAGAGGCTATTTGCTGTTTTACACAGAAGACATCCAATGGACATATAATACCGTCAGTGGCATGAGACTATGAAATTAACTGCTTTATCAGAAGGACGTAAGGACCTTATGTGTTGGTTAAGAAAACAAAAATCAAGATATAGGACAGCTTTGCTATAACGGAGTGTTTGAGCAGGAAACTACAAGCAGGTTTAGCCAGAAAATGTTAATTCTTAAGCTCCCATACTAATATAACAGTATTGCTGTGATTACAACTGTTAGCAAAAGTTAAACAAAGATGATTTGCATAGCTTGTAAGAATCAGATATCCCAATGTATCCAATAGTAAGGAAAAAGTATTGGTCACTTAGTGTACAGCAGAGACAGAATAAGGTCCAACACTTCAGTGAATATTTGTTGTTTTCTCTGAAATGAGGCTTTTGGACTGTGCCAACCCAAAACCAAAAGTAAACAAGATAACTACATTAACTTCTCTCTTTAAAAAATGCTAGATTCTTGTACTATTTTAACTCCAGACCTTGTCATCTGTAATTCAATAATATTTTTTATATGTCTAACATAGCAGAAGTCCCAAGTGTTAACTTAACCCCACTAATCTTAATCTAATTCAGAGTTTAAGACTGTAAGAAAACCATGACAGAATTCCCTAGAGATGATGAAATGCTTTCAATATGCAACATGCATTGAATAGGTTATGAAGAATAGTCAGCTACCAATATAACTTAATGCATTACCTGTGACATTAAGAGCAGTAGGACTTGTAAGGTCTCAATAAGTGTAATACTACTCCAGCTACAGGATTAACCCATTCATGCCCATTACAAAAAACATGCTGTGTCTGCTAAGTGTCATTTGCAGTATGATAATAACTTCCAACATTCCAGAAGTTAGCTGAACATACACAACTTCCACTACGGATTTACATTGGGTTATGCTTCTTCAGTATGCATTTACCTTGATGTCCCAGTTTACTACTTTGTTTCCAGTTAGTCTTCCATGGAAAAGATTTGCAGACAGGTCAAGACAAATTTGGTTTCTGCAGGCCTGTTAAACAAATGAAGAGGCTGAAACATCATATATGTTATCTTAGATTTGACATTCACAATTGTACAAGACAATTCTGTTCTTTTGCCAGACAAGAGAAAAATCTTTTATCTCTGCTAAAGACTATAGCTTAAGCAAGCTCTTATTGCTCTTTATCTTCCCAAAATAAGCACAGTGTAAAGATGGTATGCTCACGTGTTCTACGAAACAGCAACAGCAAAAAAAATAAAGAGACCATCTAGAACATATTCTGAGATTACTGCACGTTGTGAAATCACAGAGAAGCTATGTATTATTTCATACCTTTGGTGTATAATGAAGAAGAACCTTACTGGGGAGATCTGCTACTTCAGCCTCTTGAGACTTCCATGGAGTTAAACAGTTTGGACCTATTAAAATATAAATATATATATACATCTAAAATGATACATCAAGTATATCTTTATAACATATATATTTAAGAATACCCTGGATATCAATGCAGTTCATTAATTCACAGATTTTATACTACTATGCTTCGTTGCAACACATCGGATATTCTAAACCATACCTAAACTATACAAAGGTTTTTTTTTTTTTACATTCAAACAGATCTAATATTTCTCTCTTTACAAATATCTACCTCGTATTTGTCACCAATCTCTGTCATCAAGCCCAAATGTTCAGAAAATTAGTAACCTTCAAGAGAGCTTTTGTTTAGTAATGCAAAATGTTTCCTTTAAATGATGGAAGTGTTTTCATGCTAATCTCTAACAACCCCAAGTCATCATGAAATTTAATACCTTAACACCTTGAACTACAAAACAGAGCTTATCAGAATGTTTCTTAAAAATAACCCCTTAATTATCAATTAATTCTTATGGAAAAATCCCCAAGCGTACGTCACCTGTAAGCAGCCTATCAAAACAAGGGCAATACTTTAAAGAGTCTCAATGGCAAACTCAAGTGTGGGCAAACAGTAGCAAAAATTAAGAACTTAAAAATGAAAATACTACCTCATGTTTATATTTTTGCAGGTCTGTGCATATGACAGATAGATGAGCTTATTGCAAACATAACACTTTAAATAAAAGTAATAAAATATTTATCATTCCATTTTAAGCTTATTTGTTATCAGGTGCTCTCACTCAGGCCAGCTCTGCAATTCTTCTGGATTGTAACTTCTTTATGTGTCTATGTAGAGCTAAGCTCCACGGGGTCTTCTCCATAACTCATCCCTTTTATTCCACAAAAACCAGTACAATCACCACTCACCTGCTAAATACAACGCTTTCACCTGAGGAGGCTGCAGTGCTTCATGAAAGATGATCACTGACCCAAGGTGGCCCTCCAAAGATGTTGGACATCCCCATTCACTGTCCTGAGTCCCTGCTGAGATCATCTTGGTGATGAGCTCTGGTTTTCCAAGCATCCCGCCCCAACTCCCAGCAGAGAGGATGCCCCCGAGCGACGTCCGATGGGGCAGCACAGGGGAGGAAAAAGGTGGATCTGGTATCTGAGATGGAGGAGGAGTAGTTGTTCTTTGGCCAGCAGAACCAATGCAGCAAGACGTGAAAGACTGGAAAGTCACACATGGAAGAAAGAAAACAAAACACATACTGTAAATCTAACCTCTTTTTTCTTTTTGCCACAGTCAACAAAGTAAATCTAACTAAATAAACCTTACCTGCCATGGTTTTAGCTACCTTGGTGTTTACAGTGCTTATTCTAAAGATGGGCCAAAATCCAGAGTTTTATCTTGCAATGGAAATTACATTTACACTCATTTTTTAAGTGTTATACTGATTTTGCTAAGATTATGTCCGATTTAAGTGTTCGGTCAACACATTTAACAAATACCAAATTGGAACTTAAAAAAGACAGAGAATATTCAGCGTTGTAGCCCAGGTTAAATGGTATTTGTTCCACAAAAAAGAATGGACAATGCTTATAAAGAAAACTAAACTGGACATATACTTTGCTGTTTTTTCTTTTTTTAGGCTAAATGAGGACACGTTCAGATGGTTAGATTAACTGTGTGTAAACTGCTTATCCAGCTAACAAAGCAGGCATGAGATTAGGCTATTAAGGGAACATACAGAAAATACAAGTAAAAAACCATTACTGTTGAAAACAACAGGGAATATTCCTCATTAAGTACGGTCACATGAATCCTGAGGGCAGATGTGTGGTTTGTTACGATTACCCATCATAAATTATGTCAGTATTCTCAGGTAACTATGTTGGGGAAAACCCCACAATCTAATCATGGTAATCTGTTATTTCATTTTTAAACTGAGATGACTAAACAAGCAACAATGAATGGTTATATTCCAAATTGATACTCTGGACACTGTCCAAAGTTGAACAGTAGTTTATTAGCAGTAGGCTAAGCTATCTTAAGCTCTTACACAATTTCCAAAATGAAAAAAGCCAACTATGTTCTCAGTGTTCCACGAGAGCACGTCGGGACAGGGCATGACTCAGAAGCTGAACTTACTTCATTTATGGCAGGGAATCGAAGTGGGGCAGAGACCTTCTGCTGCCCGTTGACGTAGATGTACACGAGGCTCTGACCAAAGGGCCTCTTGCCAGGCATGTGAACAATAGTTACGTTGTGCTGGTTAAGCAACATAAAGTAAGGAGGTCATTATTAAAAAGCAGTGAGATGACTGTATGGTACTATTCAACTTCAGCTCTGCTAATCTGGTGAGGAAATCACTTAAGAGAATAAATCCAAAACAACAACAAGATAAGACCACCTGTCAGCTGCTTCCATTTTAAAGTAGTTTACATGCAAACAGGTTTTTGAAGGGAGAGAGATACAGCTCTTTCACATTAGTGCTTAAGTATGGGAGTAGAAAAAGGCAAGGAAGAAACAAAGGAGCACATTTTATCAAATTACATAGCACCGCAGCCACCTATGCTTGTTATAATTTAATAAAAAAGAATTCTGCATGTTAAAAAGATCTCTAAGCACAATGCTGTCACCAGCTTATCAATAACAAATAGCTAATAACATAGCCATAACTTAGCTCAATCAATCACTAAACTACATGGAAATTGCTTGCATTATTAGATATTAGGTCTGTTCTTATGCAATGAATTATTTAAATACAATAAAATAGACCATTTGTAAAACAACCAAAAAAAAAAGGACTTTGACTTCTGAGCTATCAGCACTATCCTGAACAAAGAGGTTTTCAGTATCAAATCTTACCCAGAGAGAATCAAAAAAACAATGGTCAGGCAGCATCACTGTTGCATATTCCCTCTTTGTGCAAACTGCAACCACCAGTACCCCAGAGCATGTAATAAATGCTTCAAACCCCATGCCACTTCCTGTGAAAAAGCTAAAGAAAAAGACAACAAAACACACAATCAAGTACTTACTTCATCAACACTACTGGAAATCACCTAACAGTACATTCAGTAAGGAGCAAACCAACTTGAGTCGTTGTCACTGGTCCAATATCTACTACTTGACTGGCTCCTACTATTATTCCAGAAAAAACAAGACGAAGAAGTGCCTCATAGGAGGGACCCCAAGGCACAGGACATGCAGGCTAAAAGGTGATCCACAAAGCTCGCAGAGCAGCTTGTAGCATCCATCTTTTACTTGAGAACATAACCCTGGTCCCAACAAATAATGCTTCAGTTTGACCCACACAGCTCAAGCTGGTTCTGCTGCAAAGTCCTGCCCGCTGCAGACTCTGGAAGCTACAATATTGTAATAAACAGACTGGCCTGCAACCTCTGCTGTTTTCTATCAGCGAAATTGTGTCTGACAGCCCCTGGTAGAGCTGCCAATATTGAGAAACCTTCCAATTTTTAAGCACTTGAGTACGAAAAACTATATATACATTTTGAACAGCTATCAAAACCTGCTACACACCCTTAGGCATCAGTATTCCAAGCGGGTGCTTTAACTACTGCACTATCAAACATCTGCATCTATCAATAAAAACCACACATACACACACAGAGCACGTGAATATTACAGGCAACCTCAACAGATATAAGCTATCTTACAGTGAAACACTGTAAAACATACCAGCTAGATCAAATTTTAATTATTTAGATTTAGTTCTGTGTTTAGCATTTCAAGCTGAAACTGGAATATTTAAACATTTCCTTTTAAAATTATTATTCATTTCAATGCACTACTGTTCTAGATTCCCAAAACTAGAATGATGTCTTCAAAATTGTACATAAAATGACAGAAAAGCAGTCAGATATTGGTATAATAGCATCGCATGGAAATCCAATCACAGCTTTTTTACTTTGCAGGGCAATTCCACTGCAATTTTCTAGAACTACAGTCTACTTCAGAACTGCAGTGGGACTCTGCTACCCAAACACACAGGGCAGCCATGCAAATCCAAGGGGTCTCCACCTGCCTCTGTGGTTACTGATAAGCAGAAGTAACACTCTAAGACACAGGGGGTTTGAAAATACCAATTCTGTTACGACTAGAATTGCATTCTTCAACATTTCCCTTGAAACTGCTGTGCAGTAAAATGGACTGAAGGGAGCAAAAGACTCTTCAGCTGGTATTCTCCCCTTTTGCATTTTGTTTGCTGCTGAAGGCTAGTACCTAGAAAGAGAAATTACACTGAGAACCATCTGCGTCAGTGACTGCTACTTAAGCAAATGAGGGTGTCCTTTTGTTGCACTCTAATATAGGAAACGCACTTCATCACCTTTACAGGACACAATGGGAAGGCTGCTCTCTTTTGGAGTGTGGGTTTTTTAGCTCTTTTTTTTTTTCTGGTTGAGCTATGAACCTTAATACAATTTGGAGTTGAAACATTACAAACTGAGAAACTACAAGCTTGTTTCTGTAACACAGCCTTGCTCTGGTGACAGATGACACTGCTCCTTTTCACAAACCAAGCGCCACATATCGCATTCTATGAAGATAAACAGGAGTACCACATGTCATAGGGAACCATATGCCACAGGGAAGAGCTGACCCAGATTCGTGCTGTTCAAGCAGTTATAGTAACTATACCTATAGAGTTGCTTCCTCTTGCCACTTTTGCTGGTCATGCTGGGGTCCACCCGGTCCTGGTCAAGGCAGAGCCAAGCGTTGAAAGAAAACGCAGAGCCTGGCCACTTATGAATTGATGGAACAGCAATTCCGGCCATGCTGTGGTTCAGGTTGAAGTACTGCAAGGCACTGGCCATGCCCTGCTTCCGTGCCATCGCCAGAATGGCTCGCATGGTTGGAACAACGTACGGGTGAGCTTGTTTTGGTTCCTCAGTCCTCAGGAGCCGTATGAGTTGAAGCAGTTCTTCTGAGCCCATTGACTGGCTCCCCAAAGAGCCCAGAAGGGCAATCAAGTTCTCTGCGCAAGTACAATGGAGCGCTGAGTGGGAATTTAGCGTCTCAATGATCCGGATGACCATGTTCGCATTGACACACGTGGCGCGACTCTGTCTGTTAATACAGCAGATTAGCCTCAACCAATTTGAGATGAAAATCTGCAGGTCGTGTGATTCTAGTTCTGGAAGCCACTGGATAAGCAGCAATAAGGGCTGGACGTTACTAATGCCAAGCATCCCAACAGCCATGTGGTCACCTTCAACAGCCTGAAAACCAGCAGAGAACTCAGACATGAAATACAATAAAATAGAGCCAGAGGACGAAAGCTTGAAAATATGTAAGCATTTTAGCATTCAAAGCAAGCACGTCTCACCATATTCATGAGTTCTTCCAGCAATTCTCGTGAGGGCTGACCCAGTGACTTTAGTACCTCATATATGTGCGCATAACCAATCCTCTCCTTGAAGACCTCCTGAGGATAAAAATCCCAGTCTCACTAACAAATAAAACGGACACAAATTGCTCATCTACTGCAGCAGGTTCTAATTTAATACAATACTAGATACAAAATAATTAGAATGCAAGAAAGACGTTTACAGGCTAGCAGTCTCTTTTTGATCATGTCCACTTTGTGATGGCCAGCATGCCGCAGATGAGAAGGATCTCACTGCAGCATGCAGATAAACAAGTAAAAGATCAAAGTTATATTTTAATAATTACCTATAACATAATTCCTTTGCTATAAGCAAAATGTTAATTCTATCACAAAATACTAACAGCTTTATTTTTCTAATGCAAACTACACCATGAAATGATTACATTGAGAATTAGAAGTATTCAGACATTAATTTTTGAGTGAAAGGTTTTCCTAGACCAGCTTGATTAAAAACTACCCATTCTAAACACTTCAAAAATTAGAAAGTGTTCTAAGGAAGTTTTCCTAAAAGCTAATTCTACCCCACAGGTTCTTGGGGCAAGTAACCATGCAATTCCTTTACACAGGTTCCAACTGCCATTAACGCTCTGACCTTCTACTTCTGATAGAAAGATGGGTCAATGTCCAGCCTTTGGACACAAATAAAGGGATAAGGGATGTTAATCAGCTATTCCAATCTGGCAGGAACGTATGACCATAATCCGCACACCTTCATTAGCAAGGTTCATCAAGATACGGTGATAAAAACACTAACTGGGAACAAGATCAAGAAGCCTCCTGCAAGCAGACCTCTCATAGATACTGTTACCTTAGCAGCTGGAGACTTGTGCATGACTGCAGTGAGGGCTTGAATGGTTGACACTGCCAAGCGGTCCAGGTGGCCCTGAAACACCTGAAAGCAGCAGGTACAGAAGTTATATACAAATGCACAAAGAGAGTTCAGCTCCAAAATCTATACGGTGTCCTCCTGCCAGGAGGGAAACCAAGAGCTCGCTAACATGCTTCCAAAATCATCTTTCCAGCAGTCAAGATTTTATAAGCCCAAGGTCTACACAGAAGTACATAACAATAGACAACTAGGCACACACTTCGAGATGAGAGAGGCATTTACAACACACATCACTCTTCAAATATTCTTACGGACAAACAAGTTTTCCTCATGCGGCTAATGGACAACCTCAAGAGGGAGGGAGGAAAACAAACTAGGAAACCCCTTGCAGCATGTGTGTGTGTGTGCTGCTGGACAACCAGGCACCGCCAGCTCAAATAAAGCGTCGTCTTTTCCTTCCGAGTCCCTACACACCAGTGCAGCGCACACACAAATTAGAAGAGAGAAGGCACACCAGCACAGCAAGGGGGCTGCCTCACCCCTGCCCTCATCGCATTGACCACGATCTCTTTTTCCAATTTAACTTATCTTTTGAGGGTTTTTTCTATCATTCTTGTTCACATTGATATTTTCATGGTGGTTTTAAGGACAAAAATGTCAGAGCACTGTTTCACATCCATCAGTAAACCTAATTAGCCAAACTGGGCAAACAAAATCTGTTTCATCATCTCTGAAATATATGCGTATCAGACATATTTTGAAAACGAAGTATCAAGAATTGAAGATCGTGTTAGATGTGAAGAAACATTTACATGTGGCTAGAGTGTCACCCTGCGTTTCTAAAAAAGCCAAAGCTATTCGTTAGAATCACAGTTTGTAGATTACTATACCTTGTATTTAGCATTTCTTTACATTTTTAATTAGAACAAATCATTCTACTATAAAATTAATACAACAACAATTTGCACTTGAAACTTTCCACGATATTTGGGGAAAATTAAAGCAACAGGCTATTCCTACCTCCCTGATTCAGCCTGTCCATTGTTCTGTGAACATCTGTTCTTGATGACAAGCAAAGAATCAGGACATCAAATACAACCATTGAGATTCACAAACAAGGCCCCAGAATCCAAACCACCACAGTGCTGAGACAAAGAAGCAAAAAAAGAGGAAAGGGAGGGGGAAAAAAATCACCACCAGGTTGATAGAATTCATTTGGATTCCATTTATGTACTTCACCTTTTCCTTAATAAAAGCATAAGTGAGGCTCAAGCTATTGCAAATATCTGCAATTTGAAGCAGATGAACAAAACTGAGGTTGATTTCAATCTGTTATTCAGAAGAATTATTTTCCAGAGACAGGAAATACTGATGCATGCAGCAACACAAGTTCATCTTGCTGCAGAAGGCTTAAAGAAGATGGTTAAGGTGAAGCACAAGAATCAGTTCTCCTGTGATTGTATCTTGAGTTCAACTGGAGCAAAAGACAGGTTAGGTAGGTACCTGGTCCTCATTCATTTCTGTCAGTAATTTGTTGGCAAGGTCTTTCTCACTCTTGTCTGCCACTTTATTGTTAGCATTTAAAAACAGCTGGTAGAAACAGAGACAAAAATAATGCATATAATTGCATTAAACAGTTACCCGCAGCCAAACCTGTGGAGGCTGCCTTGGACTTGTATTTCACATACACACCGAAAAGAAGAATTCTCACACCGGTGAGACACAATCCTCCATTAATCTGTATTTTCGCTGAATAGTTAAAAAAAAGGAACAATACTTCTTTTTCCTCATACATTTTGTTCCATTATGTGCTAGACAGTCTCTCTGACGAGGAACAACCTGAGAAATCAACTTCCATAAATCACAAGAAACAGAAGAACAACACTCAAGATACTACTTGGACTTACATAGGTGTGAAAGCACATAGTTAGAAACACAAGTCATTTTGAAAGGTACTTCACGGTCAAGGGCACCTAATATGGCAGAATAACAATAACATGCCTCAGAGGATTATAACATTAACAATCAGAAATAAGAACAAAGGGAAGCAGACACAGACATATGAAAAAAAAATTCACATGGGTTACTTCAATTCTGATAACACATGTAAAATGGACGCATAAACTTGTATTACAATGCCCAGATGGTTTTAATTCTTCTATTTTAAAGCTGTTCAGAAAAGAATATTTTTTTTAACCAGCCATATTGCTAGAGGTCATTGTGCTTTGATCAAAGTTCGACCTTTAAGAGAGTTTAGGCGATGAGAAAAGATTCAGGCCCAACAAAGCAGCTTATTGAATGACCCTCAGTATATGATAAGCACCTCCTGGTACCTCCAAAGTACCGTCCCTCTTTTGGATGTTGCAGGAAAAAGCAACATTCAGATCATCAAAACTTAACCGAGCAGTTTCAAAAGGCTGTTGTGCAGATCTCTAACCCTAGAGCATAATTAAGGGAATACAGTTTGCTCATAAGCCTTAAAAACAGCAAATATGAAAGAGAAAAAAGATGCAAAGAACTAGGAAGTATGACTACAAGTATGGCCCCAAATACCCCAAGTTCTCTGGGATTTCTATAGCAGATATAGCGGTATGGATTTTCGTCACCCCTTCCTTTCCATGGAAGTTTCTTGCACGTCACATTTGCTGCAGATCCATCAGCTTCCTGAGATCCAGATCCATATCTGGACTCTTCTTGCTGACTGTGGAGCTGCAGAACTGCACTTTACACTGCTTGCTGGTGAATCCAGTAGCAAAAGTTTCATAGGTAAAGAAAAAGATCTAGAAAGAGGGTATCTACTCCCAGCTAATAAGGAGAAATCCTAATTGCACAGCTAAATTCATCTTCCCTATTTGGCTTTGAAAAAGAATGCAGATACAAGTATATTGGAAAAGACACACGACTTCCCAGCCTTCACCCTCTCCACACTTCTCATCTTTGGGGATATTTTGACTGTAAAAGGTTAAAAAAACCCACTATGTAGCAAACTGGCAGCACTGATGTCCAATCACAGTAATATGTGAAACTATCACCGGAAAAACCCTTAGAAGAGTGTACATAGGCAGAATAAAAATAAAGGAGCAAGCTGCAAAGATAGCGTAGCTGTTCCTGCTTTCTTAAATTCCACAACTTGTTCATATGAGAGCAGGAACAGAGTCTCCATAAATAGGTAAACATCGCACTGCTTGATAATTTAGGAAGAAACTAAAAAATACATTTCTTATGGAGTACAAGGTCAGTACAAAAATAGGCACAGAC
This sequence comes from Nesoenas mayeri, assembly GCF_963082525.1. Lineage (NCBI taxonomy): Eukaryota > Metazoa > Chordata > Aves > Columbiformes > Columbidae > Nesoenas > Nesoenas mayeri. Next base: position 2,678,142 of record NC_137545.1, on the reverse strand, counting down.
TTCTAAACAGAGGAGAATGGAAAGGTCAAGCAATGTATTTTCACGAGAAGATTAAAAACCACATACAGTATTCAAAACACTTCAAGTCAGTTGGCATTCTGCCACTGATTATAACTACAGCTAAAACATAATCCAAGCACATTTATTTCTAATATATCACTGCACTATGTTCTAATCCAAAAATCTAAATGGATTTGAATCAAATTGCATACTGTAGCTACCATTAAATTATCTAGCATTAGAAGAGCTCAAAAGAGCTATGTGACCAACATATCACAAAAAGAGAAATCAAATATTCCACAGAGTTACATCACAGCTACGTCCTTTGGCACAGGGAAAAATGACATCTATGAAGCCATGAAGCAATTACTGGAAGACACTATAGCTTGCATATTATAATATGACCATCTGGGACTGAGATGAAAACACAACATCTATGTAAACACTAATCCTACGGAGAAGAACAATTGAAGAACATTTGTAACAGCTTGAGCTCATGTTTTATGTCAGCTACACAAGACCCAAATATTTTGAAATGCTTAAAGGCACATTGGCAAGGTCTTTTTTTAAAAATAGAACAATATCCCTCTGAAATTAGAATTCACACCTCCACCTGGCAGCACCTGGGACTCCCTAGCAATCCAGTGACAGAACGTTAAAACCAAAACCAACCAAACAAAACCACACACACAAAATAACCCTCATAACAACAACAATAACGACAAAAAGATTTTAAAGTAACTTGGATCTTTCAGAACTTTCATGGCACTAGTGGCACTAATTGATCCAAAGTTTTACTTCCAGTATGTAGACACTATAAAATTGCATCTAATTCAGACAGAAGACACAAAGGTAATGAATATATCTGCAATACCAGAGGAGAGATTTTGTTAAAAATTTGCTGATAAGGGAAAATTTACCTTGCAGTTCTGCAACAGTCGAATGAGATGCTCAAAGCAGTTACTGTTAAGGAAAATCGCCTGCAGAACAGGCCTATCTGTGCAGTCTAACATGGCTGTGATGGTATCTATAAAATTAAAATAGAACTGGCATCAAAGACAAAACACTTCCCAAATCCATCAAGCATTTTTTCTGCACGTTACATAATAAATATGAAGAAAAAAAAATGTATAACGAACTGTGCTGTGAATTCTTTGATAAAGAATTATGTGTATTTGAAGCACAGAGTGCTAGACCTAAAGCTAAATGTTTTGATGCTGTAAAAATTATCACGTTACCTACTATACCTAGAGAAAAATTGAGCTGCCAAATATCTTGGATTGCTTTGGGGCTCTGTTTAGAGTTACCGCCATTTGTGAGTACATAAGCAGCAGGTCTTTTATTTAAAACACAAATGCTCGCTTTCTCATCAAGCCATTACTGTGCATTCTACAGCAGCCTTATATATTGTAAGCATTCTTCATTGCCTTGGTACTATTCCTCAGTTTTCTTGGAAGTTTGTGAAAAGAAATACCTTTATTTCTATTACCCATTGGGAACAAAGTGGAAAAAATCCAAATCCTTATCCAATGACTTAAACCCAAGTGTTTCAGACCATCACCTTTGGCCAATGTTTACAACAATGCCATTTAAAGGCGAACAATCACAAAACAGCCACCACATGGGCCTTTCAGTACAGACCCATCTTATTCTGCCATTACTAAGGTGCTGATCAGTAATAGCTATTGCCTGGCAAAAGTTGTTGGTTTTTTGGGTTGTTTTGCTGTTTTTAAAATTGAGATGGGCAGTCTGTGAACCTTGATGCTCTGGTTAAATGGCAGCAATTCAATATGGTTTCTTGTGTTGTTTTTTGTAGTGAATGATTAAATAAGAATAGATCTGAAGTAATGTCAATGACGACATATGCAAAATATTTCAATTGCTTCTCCAAGTCAATGTTTTTAGTGGAACATTCAGTCATACTACTATCACGGTTCAATCATTGCTTGTTTCAGAGTTATCAAGAGATGTTTAAAGGAACTGCACAATTGAGTACTTACTCAGCATTTGGATCTGCAGTGCTATGAACCTGCTTTCCCACTGCCTGCATCGCCTGGGATTAGGTAAAGCTGAATGGTCTGAATTAAGCAACTTGAAATAGTTCTCCAATATTGTGCTTGTCTCCACTTGCCGCTGGTCAGAACTGCTGGTCAGGAGGATATGGACAACTTCTGTCAGGCACTGCAGAGTCAGCTCTGCCTTCCTGCTCACCTCCTCGGGGCTCCTGTCATCCCAGCTGTCACAGTCGGCCAGAACACGCATCAACACCTCCATGGTGGCAGGAGATACTGCTTGAAGAGCGTTCCTCTGAAACCCACAGGTAAAAACAATAAAGGAAGAAATACAATCAAACCAGCAGTTTCAATCTGAGTTATCCAAATCATGGAACATCTGGGATATTGTGTCCAGTTGTGGCCCCTCAGTTCCAGCAGGACAGGGAACTGCTGGAGAGAGTCCAGCGCAGCCACCAAGATGCTGCAGGGAGTGGAGCATCTCCCGTGTGAGGAAAGGCTGAGGGAGCTGGGGCTCTGGAGCTGGACAAGAGGAGACTGAGGCGGGACTCATTCATGGGCATCAATATGGAAAGGGGGAGTGTCAGGGGGATGGAGCCAGGCTCTTCTGGTGACAACCAGTGACAGGACAAGGGGCAATGGGTAGAAACTGGAACACAAGAGGTTCCACTTAAAGATGAGAAGAAACTTGTTCCCGGTGAGGGTGGCAGAGCCTGGCCCAGGCTGCCCAGGGGGGTTGTGGAGTCTCCTTCTGTGCAGACATTCCAACCCGCCTGGACACCTTCCTGTGTAACCTCATCTGGGTGTTCCTGCTCCATGGGGGGATTGCACTGGATGAGCTTTCCAGGGCCCTTCAACCCCTGACATTCTGTGAACATGCATTATGTCTCTTAATGCCCTGTAATTGTTAACTAAATAGGAAACATTCTACTTGGATTATATTGATGGCTACAGATGAAATGCACCCCATCTTGTTCACTTAACTATGCTTCCTTTTTCAATGAGAATGCTTATAGGGAAAAGGAAGTACAATTTAAATGCATGTTATAAAATTCTAATAAGGTAGCCTTGATAAACTGCTAATTCTAGGTAAATCTTCGCTTGAATTTTCATTTTACATCAAGAGATTAATAATACTTCAAAATTTTTGAAAAGAACATAATAATTGGTAAACATTTCTCTGTGTCCCGAGTGCATTTCCCTCACTTCTCTTCCTGGCCTGCACAGGGTCAGGGCCAACTCAAATCTGGGGCAGGAGCCCAGCCTCACAGAACCTTTAAGAAGCCTCAGCAGGGACTCCCGGCCTTCTCTAGGGAGCTGGATTCAAACTGCGGCTCTCAGCCTTTTACCTGCCCGCGCTGCACTGCAGCCAGAGAAACATGCTCTTTGCTTCCCGTTTTTCCAAAGATTTTCAACAGCTTCCAAGCTCTAAAGGCCCTGTGGCTCTTTCTGGAACAGCTTACTTCCAGCATGTGCTGATTCCAAATGTGCACCTTTGCAGGTGGAGACTCCTAATCTAGTTACCCACGTTTTTCTTCATGATACAAAAATATTACAGTAAGTTCATATGAATGTGTAGTTACTGTAGACAGCAAATGGCTACGGTTATTTGAAAGCAGGACCTAGCTTTTAGCATTTAGATACTACTGCACAGAATGTCCCCAAACTTCGTAAGACAAATTCATAGTCAATAACAAATTCTTCTCATTTATGGGTAATAGGGTATTTATAAACCTTAAACAATGAACAGGCATCTGGAGGCTTCAGCAGCTGAAAAGATTTCAGAACATCCTTACCTGACCACCAGCCACAATAGCTCCAAAGAGCTGAGCTGGGCTGGGCTCCTGGCACAGAGGGAGCTCATGGAAGCGGCAGCGCTGCAGAGAGACACCTCTGCCCAGGAGCAGCTCCTCTGCACATGCAGCAGGGAGGGGAGAGGAGCCAGGCAGAGAGAGGTTAAAGGCAATGTAGGGTGGTAGGTTGCTGAGGGCTCACTGAGAGAAATTTCTTCACGATTCTAACATAGTAAGTCTCTGGCTGCAGGAAAATGCAGATGTGGTTACTGGAGGGATCTCCTAAAGCTGGTGCATCCCCCAGTTTACAGGATCTGTCAGGTTCTCTCACAGTATTTCTGTTGAAGAGAAGAACGTGCTCCAGAGCAGGGCTTCCCTGCTGCCCTCTCACAGGGACAGGCATGATGGCATCTTCTGCTGAGGGTGATTGCAAGGTGAGCACCCAGGGGTGCCCAGGGCTGTGCTGCAGAGCAGGGTCCCTGCACCCCAGGGCTGTGCCGGGACAGGGACTCTGCCGCCTTCCAGGGTCAGCACTCAGCCTGCCCAGGGAGATCCCCACAGTGCTGTGGGGAGAAGCTCACACTTCCAGCTCAGGTGCAGAATATTTGCAACAGGAGGTTTCAAGGAGAAGATTAAGACAAGGAGTACTATAAAGATTAGGAACTTCCCTGAGTCTGTGTTTTCAGACTCCTACTCCTGGGGAATGGGTGGTGAGAAATAGAAAGGGAGCTCTTAATTTTAAACAAATGCTTAAGACTCATCAACTGCAACTGAGTGGTCAGCAGGTCTTTCAAGGGAACCCTGACATGCCTTCAGCCTCTCCTCTGCCTATGCAGAACCAGCATCAACTTTGCTGCACCTGTTATGCTTAAGCTGACCCATCCAGTTTTCAGGCCTGCAAACAGGAAGATGCTGCCAGGCAGTGCCCTGCAAACAGGCAGATTTCTGTAGGGCCAGGGTGAGTGCCAAGAGGTTGGGATGGGGTCAGCGAGCACTGAGAGGGAAAAGACATGGTACAGGGAAACATCCCCCAGGAGGAAAATCTCCAGGAATCAGGGATGTGATCTGGGAAGGAGAAGAAACCAAAACCAGAAATGTTGTTGCATGGAAAACACAGAAAACTCCATATGGGCAACAAAGATGATTAAGGGAGTGGAGCATTTCCCTTCTGAAGAAAGGCTGAGGGAGCTGTGTCTCTTTAGTTTGGAGAAGAGGAGACTGAGAGGTGACCTTATTAATGCTTATAAATGTATAAAGGGTGAGTGCCACGAGGATGGAGCCAGGCTCTTCTCGGTGGCAAACAATGATAGGACAAGGGGTAATGGGATCAAGCTGCAACACAAGAGGTTCCACTTAAATTTGAGAAAAAACTTCTTCTCAGTGAGGGTGACAGAGCACTGGAACAGGCTGCCCAGGAGGGTTGTGGAGTCTCCTTCCCTGCAGACATTCAAAACCCGCCTGGACATGTTCCTGTGCGACCTCACCTGGGCGTTCCTGCTCCAGCAGGGGGATTGGACTGGATGATCTTTTGAGGTCCCTTCCAATCCCAAACATACTGTGATACTGTGATATGCTCCCCTGCAGTGCAGATCCTGCCTCTGAGCAGCCCCCTCGCCCCCTCTCCCCCCCAGTAAAGCCTCTGCCCTCAGGGCCGGGGGCTCCAAGGCACGAACCAGCTCCTGTGCAGCCAGAGCTCCAGTTCCTCTGCAGAGCACAGGGGCTGAGAGCAGCTGCCCAGCAAGGTTGGTGTCTGGGAGGTGGATGCACAGATGGGGAAGGGTGATGCTGTCTGAATGCCCGGCTGCCTCTGCCCTGGCCTCTCGCACACCCACCCTCACTGCATTTTCCTTCTTGTTCCACTGCTCTGTGTTCTGTTGCTGTGATCCTGTTCTTGCTGTCAGGCTCTCTGGGGATGGCAGTTTCAGCTGCAGAGTCACAGTCTGATCTTGTGGGTCCTTTCCTGCAGGTGTGTCCATGGGAACATGTGTCCCAGCTTTCCTCTGATCTATGGGTCTGTGAGCAATGCAGTCTCTGGGGCTGGGAAATGGGCTGAGTCTCCCTTAATCAAATGTCGTTATTAGAACACTTGGCTCTGTCCTTGAAGTTTCCTTCCAAGCCGTGAGCTTCCCTCCAGGATGCAAACCTGTCCTACAGCATCTTCGTGTCATCTGAAACCCCCATGGAGAAGCACCGAGATGCTACGACAGAGAAAATGCTGTTGGGTTTGTGAGATGAGCCATGTGTGTCGTGGGCTATACGTAGGATACTGAGATATTAGGAAAGGGTGAGGCTTGTTATGGTCTGAGGTGGATTCCTCTGCTCTCAGCAGTGCCTGGTGGCTTTTCAGGGTAACATGGGAGTGTGATCAGCCTCCATCTCAGAAAGGTGCCAGCCCAGGGCAGCTGGAGCAAGACAGGGGGACAGACCAGCTCCCCTCATTCTGCACTAGGTCACAGATCATGCTCCTGCCTCTCAGGACCTGCTCTGTTCTCCCCGAGTGCAGCAGAAATGCTGAGTGTTTCTGACATCCAATACTATACAGGTATTTTTTTTTCTTTTTCTGTGCTACAGTAGAGTTTTTTCTTCTCACTGTCATGTCCTGCGACTGCTACGTTGCCATCTGCAAACCCCTGCACTACGGGACCCTCCTGGGCAGCAGAGCTTGTGTCCACATGGCAGCAGTTGCCTGGGCCAGTGGGTTTCTCAATGCTGTGCTGCACACGGCCAATACATTTTCACTGCCACTGTGCAAGGGCAATGCTGTGGACCAGTTCTTCTGTGAAATCCCCTCAGTCCTTAAGCTCTCCTGCTCACATTCTTGCTTCAGAGAAGTTTGACTTAGTGTGTTTAGTTTTTTTCCTAGAATTTGGATTTGTTGTGTTCATTGTGGTGTCCTATGTGCAGATCTTCAGGGCTGTGCTGAGGATCCCCTCTGAGCAGGGGTGGCACAAAGCCTTTTCCACCTGCCTCCCTCACCTGGCTGTGGTCTTTGTGTTCACCAGCACTGCTGTGTTTGCCTACCTGAAGCCCTTCTTCTTCTCCTCCCCATCCCTGGACCTGGTGGTGACACTTCTGTACTCAGTAGTTCCTCCAGCAGTGAACCTCCTAATCTACAGCATGAGGAACCAGGAGCTCAAGGATGCCCTGTGGAAAGTGATGACTGGATCTTTTTTCTGAAGCTTTAAACTGTTCATCATCTTCTGCATAACAGTTGTAGTGTAAATCATTGCAGACCCAGCCTTTTTTTGTTGTAGTAGTTTTTGTTCTTTTAATTGTAATAATGTTATCATCCCATTTGTTACTCACTTTCCGCTTTTATTTTCTGACTGAATGGCTGCAGAAATGAGGAGAGGTGCTCTCTGTGTATTGAAATAAGTTCAAGATTTTTTTTTTTTAATGCTATGATGCTTCCTCTAAGGTTTTGTTTTAGGTTTTTTTTTTTTTTTACAGCCACAGTTCCTGTGTGCATGAGAGAAGGGGAAAAGAGTCCAGCATGTCAGCACTGCCAAGGAGCACCAATGCTTGGTCTTAAGGGCTATTCTCTTTCCACTCCCACACTCTCCTTCTAATCCCTTGTATTGGTGTAAGACCTGAGTGCTCTGGCAGCTTGGTCAATGTCCTCCTGCGTGTCAGCCCTGTGACTGCAGGCAGGGACAGGCAATGGGCACTTGTGTGACAGAGCTGGCCTCCAGAACAGAATTTCCATAGAGACAGCTGATCTCCTCAGTGCAGTGCCTGAAGGTTTAGGTCTTCTGCCAAAGTTTTCCTCAAGAACATGCCAAATAAATTGACCCACAGATATAAATACCAGTGAAGATCTAATAGTGTGAGTATGCAGGGTTGGGACACACAGCAGTGTCCTCTCACTGCCAGGCCTCCTGCCAGAGACCTGAAGGACCAGCAGAGCAGGGTCTGGTTTGTGCCCCTGTGTGTTGGGCACCCTGTGGAAGCTGCCCCAGGACAATCTTAAAATCATAGAATGTCCTGAGCTGGAAGGACCCACAAAGATCATCGAGTTCAACTCCTGTCCCTGCACAGGACACCCCACAGTTCACACCATGTGTCTGAGGACGTTGTCCAGCCTCTTGAACACTGTCAGGTTAGGGCCGTGACACCTCCCTGGGGAGACTGTTCAGTGTCCAGCACCCTCTGGGTGAAGAACCTTTTCCTCACGTCCAACCTAAACCTTCCTGGCACATCTTCCTGCCATTCCTTCAGGTCCAATCATTAGCCGCCAGAGAAAATAGCTCAGTGCCTGCCCTTCCTCCTCCCCTTTGAGGAAGAGGTAGCCGCCAGTTTCCTCTTCTTCAGGCTGAACATTTCAGCCGCTTCCCTCCAAACCCTTCACCAACTTCATGGCCCTCTTTTGTAGTAGCTTAATATCCTTTTTATCCTGTGGTGCCCAGAACTGCACACAGTGCTCCAGGTGAGGCCACACCAGTGCAGAGTGGAGCAGGACAATCCCCTCCTTGGCAGCCATCAGTGCTTTGCTTCCCTCTTGGCTGCCTGGGCACACTGGTGGCTCATGTCCAACTTGCCGTCCACCAGAGCCCCCAGATCCCTCTCCATGGAGCTGCTCTCCAGCATCTTGTCCCCCAGTCTGTATGTACAGCCAGGGTTGCCATGTCCCAGGTGCAAAATCCGGCACTTGCCCTTGTTGAATTTCATGCAGTTGGTGATTGCCCAGTTCTCCAATTTGTTCAGATCCCTCTGCAGGGCCTCTCTGCCCTCCAGAGTGTTGACAGCTTCCCCCAGTTTTGTGTCATTTATGAACTTACTTAGTATTCCCACAAGTCATGAGTCTAAGCCATTTATAAAGACATTGAAGAGTGCTGGCCCTGGGATGGATCCCTGCAGAACCCGCTAGTAACTGGTCATCAGTCCGACATGACCCCATTTACTAGAATCCTTTGAGCCCGGCCCGTCAGCCAATTGCACACCTGCTGTATTGTGTGTTTACTCAGCTGTGTGCTGGACACCTTGTCCAGGAGGAGACTGTGAGAGACACTATCAAAGGCTTTGCTGAAATCCCAAAAGATCACATTGACAGGTTTCCCTTGGTCAACTAGATGGGTAACCTTGTCATAGAAAGAAATTAAGTTGGTCAAGCATTACTTTCCCTTCATAAACCTGTGCTGATCGGGACCAATGACTGTGGTGTTGTTCAGGTGTTTTTCAGTAACTCCCAGAACAATCTTCTCCATAATTTGTGAGGAACAGAAGTGAGGCTGACAGGTCTATAGTTGCCGCAGTCATCCCTGTTGCCCTTCTTGTAGATCAGGACAATGTTTGTCAGCTTTCAGTCAACTGGGACCTCTCCAGATTCCCAGGAGCATTGAAAAATCACAGAGAGAGCTCTCGCTATGATGTCAGCCAGCTCTTCAGGCAACCTTGGATGAATCCCATCAGTCCCCATCGATTTGTAGGGATCTAACTGGAGTAGCAAATCCCATACAAGTTTCAGATTGATTGGGAGTTTATCATTCTCTCAGACATGGTTTTGTAGCCCAGAGTTATGTGGGCCCCCAAGCCCACCTTTGGTATTGAAGGCTGAGGCAAAGGAAACATTAAATGTCTCAGCTTTGTCTATCTCCTTGTTAATATGGTGAACATACTCATCAAGTAATGGGCCAATGTTACTTCTAGTTTGCTTTTCACCTTTAGCATATATTAAAATGCCTTTTTTATTGTCCTTCACAGTACTGGCCAGCTTCAATTCTAATTGAGCTTTGGCAGCACACATTTCCTCCCTGCAGTGGTGAGCAGCATCTCTGTAGTCCTCCCACATTGTGTGACCTTGCTTCCACTGACCATGTAATTTATTTTTTCGCTGTATTTCCAGAAGATCCCTGCTCAATCAGGCTGGCTTTTTGCCTTGCCTGACATATTTTCGGCATTTTGGAATTGCCTGGTCCTGTGCTCTTAGCAGGCAGTACTTAAAAAGTGACCAACACTGATGGACCCCAACACCTTCAAAAGCTTCTTCCCAGGGAATCTTACTACGTAGTTTTCTGAGCAGCCTGAAGTCTGCTCTCCTCATATCTACTGTTAAGGTCTTGCTGGCAGTTTTCCTCTCGTTAGCAAAGATTTTGAACCTGGCTGCTCCGTGGTCGCTGCGGCCAAGGGAGCCACCAGTCGCCACTGATGTTTCCTGGTCGGTTCCCTTAGTACCTGCACCAAGAAGTTATTATCCAGATGCTTTAGGAATCTTCTGGACCTGTTGGTGCCAGCTGTGTGATATTCCCAGTTGACATCTGGCAAGCTGAAGTCCCCCATAAGGATAAGGGCAGATGACTCAGAGGCTTCACTTAGTTCCTTAAAGAATAAGTCATTAGTGTCACCATCCTGGCTGGGTGGCCTTTAGTGACACCCATGACAGCATGCGCTTTATTTGTCTGACCCTCAGTCCTTACCCAGAAGCTCTCAACTTTGCCATCACCAACTGCCAGCTCCATGCGCTCCAGCCTCTCAGCTACATGCGGTGTTGCCCCCCACCTCTCCTGCCCTGCCTATCTCTTCTGAATAGCCTGTAGCATCCATCATGGTGCACCGATCACAGGATTCATACCACTAGGTTTCATTAATGCCAATTATATCATATCCCTGGGACCGGGTCGAAGCTTCTAGTTCATCTTACTTGTTCCTCATGCTGCAGACGTTAGTGTAGAAACACTTCAAGTGTGGTTGGTTGTGCCCTTCACCCCATGGCGCAGTCTCTGCTCCCTTCAGAAGGGAGTCACCTGTGACAGTTACCCTTCTTTTTCTCTTTATATGTGAAGTTTTAATGGGTTTGCTGGGTTTCATGTGGGTTTCTTAGAGGACCCCTCCTTCCCAGAAGGGTCTTCGTCAGTGAAAGCACAGGGTAGTTGAGTAAAGTCCTGATGGACACTGCTGCTTTTCTGACTCTGCACTAAGTCACTGGAAGCTCAGAATTTTTCACTGTTCTCTCTCAAGACTAGTCACATTTTCACTCATAAAAATTAGGAATTCTACCCCTAAAACCATGAGTCACCAGATGTGAGGGTGGAAAATAAAAAGCACAGAAAAAGTTATTATGAAGACATGCTAAACCTTTCCTCTGCAGTCCAAGCTCTTGAGAGTCATGAACTTTTCCATTAACAGTGGATAATATTTGACATTCACTGTGAATGTCAGAGCTGTCACAACCCAGCTCCTGTGTCCCCACTGCAGCAGAGCAGGGCTGGATGCTTGGCAGCACACGGGCAGAGGTTCTGCTCCTCACAGCACACTCAGCCAGCACCGACCAGAGAAAGGAAATGCACTTAAATTGGGGCAATTTTTCAAAAAATTGAGTGGCTTTGGTTACTGGAGTCTGTCCTAATTTTAAGCTGTTCTTTTCTTTTTTAAACAGAGCCCGCATGCCCAGAGGCAGCCAATGTCCAACAGCAGCTCCATCAACCAGTTCCTCCTCCTGACATTCACAGACACATGGGAGCTGCAGCTCTTGCACTTCTGGCTCTTCCTGGGCATCTACCTGGCTGCCCTCCTGGGCAACGGCCTCATCATCACCACCATAGCCTGTGACCAGCACCTCCACACCCCCATGTACTTCTTCCTCCTCAACCTCGCCCTCCTTGACCTGGGCTTCATCTCAACCACTGTTCCCAACTCCATGGCCAATTCCCTCTGGGACACCAGGGCCATCTCCTACACAGGATGTGCTGCACAGGTATTTTTTTTCTTTTTATGTGCTATAGTAGAGTTATATCTTCTCACCATCATGGCCTATGACCGCTACATTGCCATCTGCAAACCCCTGCACTACAGAACCCTCCTGGGCAGCAGAGCTTGTGTCCACATGGCAGCAGCTGCCTGGGCCAGTGGGTTTCTCACTGCTCTGCTGCACACAGCCAATACATTTTCACTACCACTCTGCAAGGGCAATGCTGTGGACCAGTTCTTCTGTGAAATCCCTTCAATCCTAAAGCTCTACTGCTCATGGTCCTACCTCAGGGAAGTCAGGCTTCTTGTGGTTAGTGTAGTAGTAACATTTGGGTGTTTTGTTTTCATCATACTGTCCTATGTGCAGATCTTCAGGGCTGTGCTGAGGATCCCCTCTGAGCAGGGACGGCACAAAGCCTTTTCCACGTGTCTCCCTCACCTGGCCGTGGTCTCCCTGTTTTTCATCACTGGCACATTTGCCTACCTGAAGCTGCCCTCTATTTCCTCCCCATCCCTGGACCTGCTGGTGGCAGTTCTGTACTCGGTGGTGCCTCCAGCAGTAAACCCCTTGATCTACAGCATGAGGAACCAGGAGCTCAAGGATGCTGTGTCAAAACAGGCGACTGCATTTCTTCTGAAGATATAAACTGTCTCTATCTTCTTCTACATATAAGCTGTAGTCCAACTCATTGCACGTTCTTCCTCTCTGCAGTATTTTTTGTGTCCAGTTGTGGGTTTTTATTGTGATAATGTTGTAATTCCTTTTGTAATGCATTGCCTGCTTTTCTCACCGAGTGGCTGTGTCAATGAGGAACCCTACTCTCTGTGTTTAAGCAAAATAAAGGGCCCTTTAGTTAACTTTTTTCTGCTGACATCCTTCCTTCACAGCCTTTTTGGACCTGCAGGGACAGTTCCTGTGTGCACGGGTGGAAGGGTAAAGAGCCTTCACATGGCAACACCGACAGGGAGCACCAGTGCTTGGTCTTCCAGAGCTGTTCTCTCTTTCCTCTTCAACACTCTCCTTCTGATCCCTTGTGTTGGTGCAAGGCCTGAGTGCTCTGGCAGCTTGGTCACTATGACTGCAGGCGGGGACAGCCAACGGGCACATCTGTGACACAACTGGTCTCTAAATCAGTCTTTTCATAAAGAAATGTGATCTCTTCAAGGTAGTACCTGATGGTTTATACCTTCTTACAACATTTCTCTCAAGCATATGCCTACAAAAGTGTCCTGCAGATGAAAACACCAGTGTACAGCTGAACAGCGTGTATGTGCAGGGCTGGGCACACAGCAGGGTCTTCTCACAGCCAGGCTTCTGCCAGAGACCTGCAGGACCAGCAGAGCAGGGAGTATCAGCAGGGAGTATCAATTGTGTATCAGCAACCCTGGCTAACCGGGGAGGTCCCAGGTGACTGGCAGTTGGCGAATGTCTACAAGAAGTGTCAGAAGGAGGATCCAGGGAATTACAGGCTCGGTGCCCTCGGTGCCAGAGAAGGTCAGTGAACAGAACATCCTGAGTGACGTCACATGGCACACACAGGACAACCAAGCCATCAGGCCCAGTCAGCACAGGTTTATGAAAGGCAGGTGCTCCTGACCAGCCTGATCTCCTCCTATGACAAGGTCCCCCATCTTGTGCATGAGGGAAAGGCTGTGGGTGTTGTGTACTTGGACTTCAGTAAAGCCTTTGGCACCGTATCCCACAGCATCTCCTGGAGAAGCTGCAGCTAATGGCCTGGATGGTGTATCTGCGATTCATAAAGAACTGGCTGGAGGGCCAGGCCCGAAGAGTTGTGGTGAATGGAGAAAAACCCAGTTGATGGCCGGTGATGAGTGGGGTCTCCAGGGCTCATTATTTGGGCCAGTTCTGTTTAGTCTCTTTATCAATGATCTGCATGAGGGGATCAAGCGCACCCTCAGTATGTTTGCAGATGACACCACGCTGGGTGTGAGCGTTGATCTGCTGGATGGTAGGAAGGCTCTAAAAGGGATCTGGACCGGCTGGATCGATGGGCTGAGTCCAACTGTCTGAGGTTCAACAAGGCCAAGTGCCGAGTCCTGCATTTGGGTCACAACAACCCCATGAACGCTCCAGGCTGGGGAAGAACAGCTGGAAAGTGCCTGGAGGAAAAGGACCTGGGGGTGTTGGTGACAGTGGCTGAACATGAGCCAGTGTGTGCCCAGGTGGAAAAAAGGCCACCAGCATCCTGGCTTCTTCACTCCCCCTTGCTCCCATTGTTCAAGGCTAATCTCCGCCTTTGTTTCACAATCCAGGCTTAACTGTGCAGGCCCGAAAAGTCCCCGCTTAGCTTGCCAGGATCCATCTGTGCCTGCGTCGCCTTGCATTCAAGGGTCTCTCTCTGGTGCACTGGGTCACCTCAGGACCCCTGGCGAGCTTCTGTGCATGCTCTTCTTCGTTGGCCTTTGTTTCAAGGAGGAGGTGGGGGCAGGTGTGACTGAGGCAGCAGGTGAGAATCCATCTTCTGGGCGGCAGCTATTGTCCCCAGGTTGGAGAGACCTGTATAACAATCCCTTTTAGGAGGTGGGGACAAGCTTGGTTGAGGCAGCAGGTGAAGTCCATACAGCAGCTATTGTTACCGGTAGCCCCCAGGTCAGAGAGACCTGTGCAACACAATTCTTCTCCTCAGGCCTCTCTCCAAGTCACTGTCCATCTGTTCTTTCTGTCAGGGCCTCAGTTCTCCCAGTCCCTGATGATGATGTTTCAGGCAAATACTGTTCCATCTTCAGACCGACTCTTACACCCACTCGGGCCGTCCATGCTGCAAGATGCTGTTAAAGCCTGAGGAAAGAGCAGAAGAGTGTCCTGGTACTTTGATCTGTGCCTCAGGAGTTTTCAATCACCGTTCAAATGATTGTGCCGTACAGCAATAGAGTGAACTTGCCATTGAACTTGGTTAAGTCACACTTTTACAACATCATATTAAAACCACTTTTGCTAATATCTTTGACAGTGGTTCGTTAAGCAATCTCAGTCACCCATTGGTGACATCCTGGTCCTGTACCATCAGAGTCCTGTCTCGCCAGAGAATACCAATGCACTTGATAAAAGAACATTTTTTACTATGAGGTTGGCAAGACCCTGGAACAGGGTACAAGCTTCTCCTGGGGAGATCCTGACTGGACACAACAAGGAAATTTTTCACCATGGGAGCCATCAGCCATTGGAATAATCTCCCCAGGGAACTGGTGAATTCCCCAAAATTGGACACTTTAAAGATTCAGCTGGATGGGGCACTGGGGCAGCTCATCCAGACCGGGCTTATGCCAGGAAAGTTTGGACCAGGTGATCCTTGTCCCTTTCAGCCTGGGATTCTATGATTCTATGAGAAGGTGTGCACAGGTGTGCGTGTGTGTGTGCGCACACGTGTCCATGTATGTGAGCATGTATGTTCGTGTGTGCCTGTGTAGACACGCGTGTGCATACATGTCTGGGTGTGTGCAGACGTGTGTGGCTGCGTCTGTATAGACGTGTGGGTGTGTGTGAACATGCGTGTGTGTGTAGACACGTGTGTGTGTACGTGAGTGTGTATGTGTTCCGGCATGTGCGCCTGTGTGGGTGCGTGTGTGTATGTGTGTGTGTGTGCACACGCGTGACTGCGTGTGGAACTACGTCCCAGGAGCTGGGCTGGCACGGTGGGCTGGCACCGGGCATCCCACTGACCGGCACCACAGCTGGGACGGACACACCTGGGAGTTATACGGGCTTCTCCAAAACCAGGTTTCTCACTGACCCAAAACACGTCACTGACTCATGCACCTGAATAAAGGGGATTTGGGGCAGAGACAACATGGGGTTCAATTCCTTTCAAAACACAACGTTCCAGTGTTTGAGGGTTTGGAACAGGACGCGGAGCTCGGGGCTCTGCAGCCGCTCCCTGACCCCTCTGCTGCCGCCCAGCGCTGCCCCGACTGGGGCCTTGCTGGCCCCGGGACCGGCCCCCCGACCCGCTCCCCCGGGACAGTGTGGGTGCAGCGGACCCGCCCCGGCTCCCCCGGGGGCTCCTCTGCTCCCAGCCCAGCTCCTCCTGACCCGCCCCGGCACCGCGCTCGGAGAATCCAGGGGCCGAGAGCTGATCCCGGCACCGCAACGGCTCCCGCTGCCTCCCGGGAACCGGGGAACCGCCCGGCACCCCCGGCCGTGCCGAACTCCCGCCCGGCGCTCAGCCCGACAGCCCGCATACAGCGCGCCGCCCTCGGTGAAGGACCCGTTACCATAGCGACAGGGGCTGCGCCGCGCAGGGCCGGCCTCGGAAAGCCCCCGCTTCCATAGCAACGGGGGTGTCTGCTGCAACGCCTGACTACAAGTGTCCCCAGAGCCCAGCGTTGGGCTCTCCTCTCGGCCCGGCTGCTGCTGCCCGGTCCCCTCGCTGCTCTGTCCCCAGAGCACATCCCGCTGAAGGGACCAGAGCGGCCCTGCTGTCACTCCGGGGCTGGAGCAGCCTTGCAGCACTTCTGCAAGTCGTTTTCTTACAGCCCCGTAGAGCTGAACAAAGTTCAGCCCCGTCTGCGCAAAGGGGCGTCTCTCATTGGTGTCTCTGTCTTGCTACTTGGATTCAGACGGATCCTCCTGGTTCCCACTGAATCTCAGTTTGGAGCAGATGCTGAGGAAAACATGAGGAGGTTGTGTTTCTGCTTGTAGGAAACGATTATTTTGCAAATATAACAGGCCCAGGCAGGATCTCTCGGCAAAGCACGTTTTAATAACGATTTTGCAAGAGCGGGTGTTCTACCTAAAGGTCGGCACACATAACAGGGCGAAAAGCCCCTGCTTGTATCCCCCAAAATCCCGGCCGCAGTTTCCCTGCCCTGTTCCCCATTGGTTGGTAGTGCAGGGTTTACAGACTATCCCAACGCACACAATACCCTTCCCCTTATCAATCCATTTAACATATGGATTCCTGGTACTTTGGCTACAGTTCCCCCTAAATTAACTTGTCAATACAGGTGTCGGTTTGTATACACGTGTCACTACATATTCCGGGAAGAGACTGTGTTTTATATTAAGGTTTCACAGTCCGATGTCTCTCGGTCCTTCCCCCCTGCTGGGGTCAGGCACCAGGTCCTCAGTTATGTAAAAACAACGGGTCTTCGTTAAACGTTCCTTACATGCTCCTTAAAATACGTTCCTTTTCCACGAGCCTTCCAGCTGTCAGTGCCCGAGGGACAGCCCAGCTCAGCACCCGGCCCCAGGCACCGCCCGCTGGGTCCGTCTTCTCCTGCCCACACAGTCGAACACAAACAGCTTTCGCAGCTGCGACACGTTTGGTCACAAATCCAACACTCGGCACCACATGGGCTGCTGGGCAGAAAATTAACTGCATCGCAGCCACAACCAGAACAGATGTCTGATATCAGCTTTGTGCCACTCTGTGCTTTATCCACGGCTTTGCCTTATGGTGTGCGGACAGCAGAGGGGCTGGGGCTGGTATTGCCGTACACATCCCCCCTGTCCTGTGCACCCCAGAGCGAGCTGGCACGGGGGGCAGAGCTGGGGGTGATGACCTGTTAATGAGTCCCGTCTGTTCCTCTGTGGCTCAGAATTTGGCAGGCTGGTCCCGGCAGGGAAGCTGGGCTCCCTCAGCCCCATGCCCAGCTCTCGCTGCTGGCACCGCAGGCGCCCACCTCCCTGCATGCCCCGATATGAAGTTTGGTCCAGAATCGGTGAATTCCTGGGTTTGCTGCCATTACGACCCAGACAGTTGTGCTGCTGATCTGTATTTATTGCTCCCCCAGTTTTCCAGGCACAGGCGATGGCTCCTGGTTACGGCGCCTGCGGAGAGAAGAGGCTGCTGAGGCCCCGCCGTGGCCGCGGTGCCAGCGGGTGCGATGCTGCGGGGCGGCGCTGGGCACTGTGGGGTGCGGGCACTCGCTGCACGGAGCTGCGGCCAGAGCTGCTGGGACACCTCGGCTGAGGTGAGCATCTGGGATTTACAGCAGCACCCAACAGGGCGATTTCTGCTGGTGGGTTGTCTGGTAGGCAGATGTCTCTATTACGCTTCTCACTTGCCATGGCAATGTCATCCTTCGCTTTTGCTCCTGACCTTGCTCTGCCTACGTCTGGCTGCGGGGCTGCTCTTGTTGAGGCAGAGTCAGTTGTAACTAACGCTTGCAACAGTAAGAACAGGTTTCAGGACAGAGTGCCCAGGAACTGAAAGGCCAGTTAAAACATCTTTCAGCCGAACTCTCAGTGGAGTTTGGCCAGTAACTGACTCGGCACTTTAGAATACCGTACCTCTAAATGCTTCATGGCTAACAGTAGCCATCTCATATAGAAGCTGGGCAACAGCAACCCCAACAACTCACTTTTATCTCCTGATCCAGAACCAGAACACACAACACACTATCACCCCAAACAGCACACAGAGGAAGATCACCAGGAAGCCTTCTCCACAGTACGTCGGGGAAACGTAACGTTCCACAATTTTTCTGTTGCCATCCCGACCTGGAGGAACAATTCCATATGTTAGTGTGCCCGTACACTATGGGTAATCTCACAGGCGTCTGACATTGCCAGGAAATGTGCTTTCTCACTTTGTCAGCATGTCTGAACCAGTGAACATACTGGGGCTGCAACGGTTCCTTGGTTTCAGAAGAAGCAAATGAAATTCCCAAAGCTGATGCAAACTGATGCACTCTGGAGTCTCTCTTTCTCCTCTCAGCTTTGCTTACACTCTGGGATGGCCATAATCCAGTTTTCCCAGAGTGCCGGCTTTGTTCCCCCTTCTTGGTGATTCTTCCCATTTGCACACGATTTCTTTTGTGCTCGCCCACCTTTCCCTTGGAAACCAAGGCTCACCAGTGCTGTTGCACGGAGGCTCCTCTGACCCTTTGGGACAAGTGGTCCCACTGGACAGACCTCGCGAGGCAGAGGGAGAGCAGGTGGGGGAGCGCAGCTGTTTGACCAGCTGTCCCTTTGAGCGAGACAGACAAAAACCATCCCTGTGTCAGGGAATGCCACGCCCAGCTCTCCCTCCCCAGGGGACCCACAGCCCAGGAGGACAGAGTTGGGCCCTCTCAGGGGGCACCCGAACCTCGCTCTCCCTCTTTGCCTTTGCTCCAGCTTTGCACCGCTTGCATGCCCCCAGCCTTCAGGACTTGTCTCCCACTTATGGCTCCCTGCAAGGCTGCTCAGTGCCTGGAATCTTTTGAAAAAATTCCTATATCTCGGTGTTTCAGGCTTCCCTGGGGCTGGACAGCACTGCCAAGAATCAAAGAAAGGTAAAGCCTTTCTCAGCATGGCTCAGGCGCAGAGGATGCGGGAGGATGGTGCAGGTTCCCTCTAACCCACGCTCGATCTCTCAGCACATCCCTTTGGACCTCAGCTGACAGGAGGGATCCCCCTCTATTGTGCCTGGGGGGACTCACGGCAAGCTCTGGGATGCAGGGATTGCGGGAGGTACCTTCGATAAGAGTCGTGTTCCCCATCATCTGCTGAGCGTGGTTCAGATGGGCTCATTCCCAAATTGTCAGAGTTACGTTGGTTTATGACACTGGGTGACTGAAGGACAGCAATTACCTGCCGTGCCTGGTGATTGAATTGCCCGCGGTTTTTCATCAGAGACTGACACTGCATGGCCGCAATTACCTGGCGTGCCTGGTGATTGAATTGCCCGCGGTTTTTCCTCAGAGACTGGCACTGCATGGCCGCCTCCCTTCTGAAATGCCTCCTTCTCCACAGTCTCATGGTCCAGCTCTTTAGAAAGGAATTGGGTTGTTTTAATTAGAAGCAACCATTTCTCATCAGAGACACAATATCTTCAGATGGCAATACTTCTCAGAATACATTAGTAACACTTAGAAACACAGCCTGGACATTTGAGGGTGCATCCAGTCAGTAGTCCAAACAATATGTCATTCATGGAGAAAAACTTTCCAGTTTAGCAGTAGACAGCAAATCCTGACGTGCTGAGGGACTAGGAGATTGCATGTGATCTTATTCCACCCAGTGAGCTTTTGGCAAACTGCAAGATGATGGTAAATGACTTCCTTCCCAGAGGACAGGAAGGTGCTGCAGCCAGTTCAGCCAGGGAAAGAGCCCTTGTGAGCAGCACTTCCCATCATGCCAACTCCATCCCATGGGAAGGGTGACAGACACACAGGGTGGACCGAACTGCAAGCTCCGCAATTGTATTCTGGGCACTTTCACAAGTGGCAGTTAGGAGCCCACTGTCCCCCAAAAGAGGAAAACTACCACCAGGTTATCTAAGACACAACTAGAAAGGGAGAGCTGAACCGCCTGGGTCTGAATTCAGAGCCCTTCATTCTTAGCTGCCTTGAAGTCTGGTGTCTGGCCTCAAGCTGGGTGTCCGGCCTGTCCTGTCCCTGTCCCCAGGGTGTCACTGAGAGTCCTCAGACATCAAGGAGAACAGCCAGGCTGGACCAGGCCGGGGAGCTAGGGCTGCTCTGCTCCTGGCCAGGCCGGGCCTGCAGCCCAGGAAAAGTCTGCTCTGATCAATCCCTTCCTGCCATGTAGGCTACAGCTTGTCCAGGCGTGCACCTAAGCTCAGCTTCCCAAATCTTCTGCTTAGGAGCGATATATACACACCATGTTCCGCTTTGTCCAATTCCTTCAGGATTTCCGCTAGGACTTCTGATGAGCGCCGGGAAGATTTTCCTATTTCTGCCTTATACTTTGCTCTTTGGAGACCTTAACAGAAAGTGTAAAGGTAAATTCCTCACAAATAAAGCCCTGAAAACGAGAGCTTAGCCTGTCAAAGCAGACTGCTCATCCCTGCGATGCCAGGTGAGCTGTGGCACAGGATCCAGCTGAGGAGCTGGAAAAGCCGTCCCTGTACCCACACCTGCAACTGAACACCCACCACGAGTTTCCATCATACATTGTGATACTGGTAAGAGGAACAAAAATCTTTTAGAAACCCCAAGGCATAATGTAGCAAGACCAGGCATAATGTAAGAGAAACCTAACAGAGAAACAACAGCTCTATAGAGACTGGGCATGAGGCAAAGCGGGATGTCCTTGGCTTGCAAGCCGGGAAAGTGGAAAGTTCCACTCAATGGAGAAAGAGCTACATGACTTTTGCTGAGTAGCAGCACAAAATGACAATGTGCTCAAGAAATCAGGTCAAGTAGCCAACACTGTGGGTGGACACCAGCTGTGAAGACACCCAGGACCACTAGAGACCCCTGATGCAGACTCTGGAATACCAAAGATGGAATTCCGGCAGAGGGCGGGTTATGGAAATAACTTACGTTTAACACATTAACTAAGCGGTAGAAACAAATGAATATGCAACAGATATTTGTAATAAATACCAAGGAATGCGAATCACGTGCACGCTGGATTAAAGGAGCAATCATCTAAGTGTCCGGCACACTATAATGAAAGTGCTGCTTTTTAACACTTTAAAACTGTGTTAAAGAGTCTTTTTGTTGACTTTATGGCATCAACACACACCACCGTAACTGAATAGCAGAACGTATCAGGGGATAGTATAAGGACACGGCACAATGCAGGTCCATATTCTCACACTCGCGAGAGATGTCTCACCCCCCTTCCAGCTTTGAGCTGGCAGCTATCAAAGGAAGTAAAAAGCCATGACGTACCCATGCGATGACCCCAAGTTTCAGCCCTGGAACCCAGCCCGGGAGCTGAATACACATCACGTCCAGCCATGTCTGCAAACAGACAGAACAGAGAAGCTCCCATGAAATATTTCAGTGCACTTCTTTAGATCTGAAAAGCAGTGCATTCAGTTCAAGCACGGGATTGCTCCATGGCATTGGTGTCTGCCTTCCACTCTGGAGCGCTGTGAGGTTACCAGGTGCCTGCACCATGCTGATCTAAAGCAAACTTCACCCATTCCCTCTCTGCTCTTCCACACATCTGAGCGTAGGCCAAGAAAATATTAAGTTAAATTTCATATGAACAGAATAGTAAAACCTGAATGCTCACTCATTCAAGCGACAGACCTGGGGCATTGCCCTGAGGCTCCCAGACAAGATCCAGCTGGGAAGTCGGGTGACCATCGGCCACAGGCGCAGCTGTAATCAAGCACATTTCCATTAGATCTGTCATCTACTTCTTTCTCAGTGATCTGCAGTGACTGGAGGGGGGGTCAGGTAATGGCATGGCACCCAGATATGGGTGGAGGCTTCCAAAGCTGTGGAGGAGCTGGGGTGACACATTTGCTGGCACCTGGCAGCTCTCAAAATACTGTTTCCAGGCCATGTGCAATACCCTTCAAGGACAATCAATGACCCCTCAGGGATTTCCTACTGGGAGATTTCTACTGTGCACAGAAGAAGCCCCCACAAAAGCACTGGAGGGAAAAAACGATCATTCCCACATCTCATGGAGAAGAACCCGCTGAGCAGTGAGAGGCTTCACCAGCGCTGCCCACTCTGTTCCCCAGGCTGTGCGTCCCATGAGGACCTGGGTTCCCCAAGGAGAGCACTGCAGGGCAAGAGCAGGAGTGCTCCTGTTTTCCTAAGCAGACATGTCCCAAGGACAGACATCCCGGGGCTGAAAGGCAGGATCCAGCTGGGAAGCGTCAGAGCCACAGCCCCGAGCACAGCCGTGACCAGCCCGGGGATGAAGTGCTCCCACGGGCTCTTGTTGGCCCTGCAGTGCCGCTCCGGCCACAACCTGCGGGCTGGGGGAAGCTGCCCCAGGGCAGGGTGGCACAGGGACAGCTCTAGGGACAGTGTCTCTCCTGGCACTTCAACCTCAGGTGAGATGTCTCTACCTCAGAGGTGCCTGAGGCAGCAGATGTTCTCAAACATCTTGAGCTTGGACCCAGACTTTGCTCTTGCCTTGGTCTGTGAGTGCTGCCCTGTCCGATGGCCACCCCTGCCCTGTGGCCACCAGCAGAAGCCTGTGGGCACTGAGCACCCTCCTCCTGCTCCAGGCAGCTCTCCACACTCATGTCTCGGGCTTCTGCGGCCTGTGTTTCCAGCTCGTGCCTGTGTTTCCAGCTTGTGCCTGTGTTTCCAGCTCATGCCTGTATTTCCACGTTGTTCCTGTGTTTCCAGCTCATGCCTATGTTCTGAGGTTGTTCCTGTGTTTCCAGGTTGTTTCTGTGTTTCCAGGTTGTTTCTGTGTTTCCAAGTTGTTCCTATGTTTCCAGCTCATGCCTGTGTTTCCACGTTTTTCCTGTGTTTCGATGTTGTTCCTGTATTTCCAGCTCATGCCTGTGTTCCGAGGTTGTTCCTGTGTTTCCAGGTTGTGCCTGTGTTTCCAGGTTGTTCCTGTGTTTCCAGGTTGTTCTTGTGTTTCCACATTGTTCCTGTGTTTCCAGGTTGTTCCTGTTTTTGCAGGTCGTTCCCATGTTTCCAGGTTGTGCCTGTGTTCCCACATTGTGCTGGTGTTTCCAGGTTTGTGCAGGCTTTGCTGGTGTTAGATGTTCTCGTGGGACTGGAACAAAGGCTCTAATCCACAAATCACCAATTTCTCCTGCAGACACTTGTCTGCATCTCTCAGCATGTATCCCAAGGGAAAGGTCTAACGAATGCAAACATGCTGCTTTTATGAGCTGGTTCAGAGCAAAAGTACTTTGGGCAGTGTGTTAATTGACCCTGGTCTGACATCTGAAACATGATGAAATGCCAAAGAACATCCTAAAACTACATAAGATAAGCGACCAA
This sequence comes from Nesoenas mayeri, assembly GCF_963082525.1. Taxonomy (NCBI): domain Eukaryota; kingdom Metazoa; phylum Chordata; class Aves; order Columbiformes; family Columbidae; genus Nesoenas; species Nesoenas mayeri. The sequence goes on along the minus strand of NC_137545.1, from coordinate 2,655,029 downwards.
AATAGAAGCATTACTGTCCAACGTCAGAAATATCTAATTGTGCACCCAAGCCACATCATTGCAAACTTGCCTGTCAAAACGTCCCTTACCACCCAGGATAACAACTTTGTTGTTGACGTCTTGCTAAGTTTTATGATATAGTTACAAACTTTTGCCAAGCCACTATTTGCTGTAATTTTTAGTAAATCTGTGATTTAATTGAATGCTTCCAGTAATTGTCATTATTCCGAGTTACTGCACAGCTTATTGAAACGTTAACTCTGCTCTCACCTCACTGAGTCAGATGGGACAAGAGGCAGAGCCTGTTTGGGAGTTGTCACAGTCTGCAGACAGAGGCCAGCTGGGGGCTGGGGCCCCAGGGGTGGGGCTGTTCCTGCCCCATACCCTTGTCGGGGTGCTCACAGCTTGGAAAGGGCTTTCCAAAATCCTGCTGGGAGGAGCCAGATGTGGCCACCCCCGGCACAGCCTCAGGGTCTGCTGCCCACCTGCCCTCAAATCATCTCTGCCCAGCTGGACATTGCCCAGAAGTCACTGCCAGTGTTGCTGTTCTCCTTGGGGCAGCACGGTGCTCACCAGGCACGGCCAGAGCTGTTCCTGTGCCAGGAGAAGACTTCACACAGAGCCTTGGCTGATGGGGACAGTTTCCACCAGCTGTCCAGCTCTGGAAGGTCCAGATGCCACAGAGGGGACGCTGACTGGTCGTCACTTCTCTTGCAGGAACAGGATTTAGCAGCAGAAGTGACGCAGGACAAGAGGGTCCATGAGGTCAGAAAGCACAGCGGACAGCTGGTACAGCCATGATGACAGCAGAGGGAGAAGAGAAAGAGATGCAGTGACCTGGCTGGAACAGTGCTTCTGATGTAACACCTGCCACACAAACACAGAGACAGACAGAGGCATTGGTGGGATCAGGCTGCTGAGATTAAAGTGGCTGAGGTAGATTTGCACTGGCAAGATGAAGGTGATTTATTTATGACGTTTTGGGCCCATGATGCCTCAGGTTATCGAGGAAGGAATGCAACATGTGGACGGGCTCGTGATCAAGGGGTTGACTCGACCATGGACGCTGTTGCACAGGTTATTCACCATTGTAAAACATGCACTACAATCAAGCAAGCCAAGTGGTCAAAGCTTGTGTGGTGTCTGGGGTGATGACTGAAGTGTAAATATGGGAAGGTCTGGCAAATTGACTATATCACACTGCCACAAACCCGCCATGGCAAGAGCTCTGTGCTTACAATGGTGGAGCCACCACTGGATGACTGGAAACATACGCCGTGCCTCACGGCACTGCCCGCAACACTGTCCTGGGCCTTGAAAAGCAAGTCCTGTGGTGACACAGCAGCCCAGACAGAACCGAGCCAGACAACGGGACTCATTTCCAGAACATCCTCATAGACACCTGGCCCAAGGAGCATGGCAGTGAGTGGGTCTGTCACATGCCCCATCATGCACCAGCCTCCGGGAAAACTGAGCTGTGCAATGGACTGTTAAAGACTGTGCTTAGAGCAATGGGTGGTGGAACTTTTAGAAACTGGGATTCAAATTTAGCACCCGGGTGCCCAGGGTTGAGCTGACTCTGAGCCTTCCAAGGGGACAACCTGCCCTGCCCTGCATGTGCTCAGCACAGCTGCAGCCCCAGCCCGCACTGTCCAGCAGGACAGTGATGGGACAGGGCACGAGCACAGAGCTGGTGAGAGCCCCAAGCGTAGCCCACGTCTTTCACAGATTCATAGAATCGTTTTTGTTGGAAGAGACACTTAAGATCATTGAGTCCAACCACAGCCTAACTCTAGCTGCCCCTGGCAGACCCCCTGCTGCCCCTGGCAGACTTGTGGCAAGTTGCTCCTGAGCGCAGCTCACATCTCTCTCTGGCGAGGAGCACATGAGTGCAGCTCATATCTTTCCCCGCTGCTACTGGCAGACCCGCAGTGTCAAGGCGTTTCACCAGAGCTTCCACCTTCCTGAAAATGGCGGAGAGAGCCCCCAGGCTGCCCCAGGAAGGTCCAGCAGGAAACACTCCTAGCTGTCCCAGGGTGGCCCTGCAGGAGAAGGTTAGGGCTCCCCAGGAGGTCAGTGCTCCACCGCAGCCCAACCAGGTGGATGTGGTCCAGCCACCATAGATGGGTGAGTGAGGGGCCCTGATTGCCTGGGCAGTGTGGGGACCAGTGAGCGCACCCTTCTCGACACCAAGACCACGTTTGCCCACACGCTGGCAGGGGGTTCCCACAGGTGGTGGGCATGATGCTGCCTGAAGTCCAGGGCTGCTCCAAGCTGGGAGCCGGCCCCAGCACAGCCTCTGCAGGGAGGGGGGACCCAGCTCCTGCTCCAGGGAATGGGCAGCGAGAGGCAGCTGGGTGGGCAGGAGGCAGCCTTGCTGTGGGACAGGGACCTTTTCTGCCTGTCTGAAGCGAGTTCCTCACCCGCTGCACTGGGGGTTTCCCTGTCCTGCCTGGCTCCAGCATCGCAGCCCATCTGCCAGGCACCTTCCAGCCCTGACACGCACAGGAAGACTGTGCCTGGGGAGCAGGCACTGGGCTGGACGGAGGGCAGAGCTCCTTCCTCTGCTCTTCCTACCACCAGACCCTCTCTGCAGTCCTCCCTGCTCTCCTCCTTTATTAGATGCTGATTTGTTACCAGTGAATGAATTACTAAGAGGATACACGGACTTCATCATGGCCTTTCTCAGCGGTGCAGAAAAGGTAACCACAGCCATTTCAAAGGCAGCTGTGCCGGCATCTGCTGACAGGGGCTTTGCTGCGAGGCTGTTGGAGGGTGCTGGCTGGGCAGAGATTCTTCTCCCAGGTCTTCACATGGCACTGCACCCCCCATGCTGTGGTGCTGCTGGGTGTGTGTTCCCCATCTCACACTCCCTGTTTGTCTCTCTGCTCCCTGGCTGCCAGGAGGAAACAAGCTGGCAGAGAATATCAAGGTGAGGGGATACCCAGTGACTCTGGGGAAGGGATCGAGGCCCCCGGCACCGGCACCGTGTGAGGACAATGCTTGGGCAGGGTCAGGGGCTGGTGACACTGGGTGCGGGCAGCTGCTGGGTCCAATCCCAGCTGTGCTCTGCAGGTGCTGCTGGAAAAGGAGCCCAGGGACCAGCTGTGCACGGGGATTTATTTCATTGCCCTGGAGAAGTCACTGAGACCACAATTCTTGCTAGGATTTGTCTGAGCTGCTCCTGAGCCCCTGCACACACAGAGCTGCCACTGGGAAGGGTCTGCAGGACAGAGCTGAGCACACAGTGGGTGGGATGGGGTCCCAGACTCAGGGACAGAGACACAGCTGCAGACAGGGAGAGCTCCAGGCAGGAGAGACATGGGCAGGGAGAGGAAGCTGCTACCAGAAATGCTGGGGTGGGGATTTCGGAAGCCCCCTGCCATCCCCTGCAGTGCAGACACATTCCCAGTGCAACCCCCTGGCCTCTGCTCCTCCCCAGCAGCGCCTCTGCCCCAAAGCCATGGGGTCCAGGTCAAGAGTCTCCACCTCAGTGTCTGGACCTCCACGTGAAGGATTCCTGGAATGTGGTACGCAATAATGGGGCCAAAAGAACTTGTGCCATGTGAGTGGCAGCAGCACAGCCAGGTAAAGAGAAGGTTTCACAGCATGCCCATCTCCCTTTCTGTCCTTGCTTTATTTTCCAGGAGCACTGCAGTGTCCTTCCCTGTTTCTCCACCTGTCCCTGGTGCTCTTGCTCTCTGGGGTTGGGGTGGGAAATTGGGTCCATTTTAGTTCTGGCACCAACACAGGGCGTTTTGTCCCAGGGGTGTGTTCATGGAAACTAGGTGCCCAAGCTGCATTTTAAGCTGTGATGTACCGTGTTTCTCGGTTGGTAGAAATGGAGAATGAGCTGAAACATCCCTCATTCAAGGAGGGGGTTTTTCATGAGAAATGGCATGTTTATTTTGCTAAGAGAAGTCTCCCCTAACTTGTCACTGTCTTTTCCTCCTATGACATGTCCCCACCTTCACATGCAAAGGAAATACCCAACAATAGCTCCATCAACCAGTTCCTCCTCCTGACATTCACAGACACATGGGAGCTGCAGCTCTTGCACTTCTGGCTCTTCCTGGGCATCTACCTGGCTGCCCTGCTGGGCAACGGCCTCATCATCACCACCATAGCTTGTGACCAGCACCTCCACACCCCCATGTACTTCTTCCTCCTCAATCTCTCCATCCTCGACCTGGGTTGGGACAAATGACTGAGTAGTTCAACAAGGGCAAATGTAAGGTCCTGCATCTGGGCGGGAATAACCCCAGGCACCAGTACAGGTTGGGGTGGAACTGCTGGAAGGCAGCTCTGCAGACAAGGACTTGGGAGTTCTGGTGGACAACAGGTTGACCACAAGTCAGCAATGTGCCCTTGTGGCCAAGAAGGCCAGTGGTACCTGGGGTGCGTTAAGAAGAGTGTGACTAGCAGGTCAAGGGAGGTGAATCCTGCCCCTCTGCTCTGCCCTGGTGAGGCCACATCTGGAGTTACTGGGTCTAGTTCTGGGCCCCGCAGTTTAAGAAGGACAAGGAATTATTGGAGGAGGTCCAGTAGAGGGACACAAAGATGCTGAGGGGTCTGGAGCATCTTTCTGATGAGAGATTGAGAGAGCTGGGGCTGTTCACCTGGAGAGGAAAAGCTGAGAGGGGATCTCATATATGTTTATAAATATCTCATTCCTGCCGTCGTTTGAGCAGTTGGCCCATCAAGAATCGGTGACCTTGACCTGCTTGGTGGCCAGTTTCCACCTGGTGGACATCTTGGTGACCTGGACCCACGGGGATGTCCTGCTGGCACCCAAAAGCGTAGCCTCAAAGCTGGGGAGAGGCCTACACCGTCTACAGCCTCTTGGAGGTGCCAGCCAGCCAATGGCAATGTGGCTACACCTTCTCCCGTGTTATTTGCTATGACGGGATCCCCATGAACTACATCCAGAAGAGTGTGGACAAGAGCTCAGGTAAACCCACTGCTGCCAGCATCTCGGTGTTTTAGGCCAATACTGATATCACCTGCTACTGGGTGTCACCAAGGGGCAGTGGGGGGCATGGGGGTCAAAATAAAGAAAAAGCTCCAGAAAAAACCTGCCCTGAAAAACTTGTATTTTGAACAAAAGGCCCAACACTTGGGTAGGCCTCATCCGCTGCTCCTATAAGCACGTTGCTGTGCTGGGGCTCTCCCTGGGCTCAGGACAGGGCATGCAGTGGTGTTTTAGGGAGTGGGTGTCACAGAGGTACCCCGAGGTTAGTTTAAGGGACAACAGGGTCCAAAACAGCTTTTATTAAACCGGTGAGAAACAGGGTTTTAGCACTCCAAAGTGACTTAAATAAAGGTTCGGATATCAGTTGAGGAAAATTATTAAGGGGCAGCAACTAATACAACAGGCGGTCCACAGTGTGCATGCACATGGCTTCACCAAAACAATACCGGAGCCATCCCTTAGTCCCGGAGAAGTACACACTTGCCTAAACACGGTGTGGGATTATTTTTAAAGAGATACACGTACTCGTAGTGAGTACGGGAAGTGTACACTCGCGATTCTGCGAGGGTAAATTTATAATACACTCGCAATCCTGCGAGGGTTAATTTTCTTACACGTGCAAATGTGCATGGAATATTACACGTGCTTATGTGGAAGCACGGGAGGAAAATACACTCGCGATTGTGCGAGGAAATAATTTATACACGTGCTCGTATTGAGCACAGAAAGTTACACGTGCAAATGTGCACAGAAAGTACACGTGCTTGTATTAAGCACGGAAAGTACATGTGCAAATGTGCACGGAAAGTTACACGTGCAAATGTGCACGGAAGGAAAATACACCCCCGATTCTGCGAGGATTAATTTATACACGTGCTTGTATTGAGCAGAGAAAGTTATACGTGCAAATGTGCACGGAAAGTACACATGCTTGTATTAAGCACGGAAAGTACACGTGCAAATGTGCACAGAAGGAAAATACACCCGCGATTCTGTGAAGATTAATTTTACACGTGCTTATATTGAGCACGGAAAGTTACACGTGCATATGTGCATGGAATAGTATAAATATGAGAAGGTGGGGAGTGCACAAAAAGCAAGGGGGATACACAGCTGGCACAGCTGACCCCAACTGACCAAAGGGATATTCCGTACAATATGACATCATGCTGAGAATATAAAGCTGGGGAAAGAAGAATGAAGGTGGGGATGTTTGGAGTTATGGTGTTTGTCTTCTCAAATAACTGGCTTTCCTGGAGACAGCTGAACACCTACTGGCCAATGGGAAGCAGTGACTGAATTCCATGTTTTGCTTTGCTTGCATGCACAGCTTTTGCTTTACTTATTAAACTGTCTTTATCTCAAGCCATGAGTTTTCTCACTTTTACTCTTCTGATACTCTCCCTCATCCCACCAGGGGGAAGTGAGTGAGCAGCTGTGTGGGGATTTGTTTCCAGCTGTTGTTAAACCATGACAGAAGGAAAAGCAAAGCTCTCTTGTGTTGGAAGGATAAAGGACTCAGCACTCCGATTCAATGTGAATCACTCAAAGCCCTTTATTACAGAAACAAGCCTCCTTATATATGCAACTATTCTCTGATCATGCGTCCACACTCCAAGCATGCATTCACTAATTGGATATCATCTATGTTCACGAGCTGTCCACGCGCTGGAATCTTACTGCTGATAGGTCCATTGATTTACATCTTTTGAGGCCTTGTTATTGTAGAACTGCTTCTCTCCCACAGCAGGTCCTGTTTTCAGCTTTTCGAGGTGACCTTGTAATTCCTTTGGGCCTGGCTGGTTCAACAACAAATCTCCATCTAACAGAAACGCATCCACACTCTTGGACTTGGTAGTTACAAGGAAAACCAAGAGCAAAAAGAATTGATTGCTGCACTAGAAACCAAGGCTGAACAAGGAAAACACAGGGCTGCTGATGAATGAGGAAGGGAATTTAGTAAAAGCAGACACAGGTGGCACCGAAGGACTCAAGGCCTCTGTGTCTGTGTCTTTACTGACATGGTCTCCAGACCTCTGTGCTCAGGGAAAGGCTTCAAGAAGCAGGAGAGAACAAATTGGCAGAAACTTCAGGAAATGCAGCAGGACAAGCACCACTGTCTGTCCCTGCAGGGGACTCACCCAGCAATGGCACAGGCTGAGTCTGCTGTGGGATCCGCCCTGTGGGAAAGGTCTGAGTGGGAAGGGAGCTGGACAGGAGGCAGCATGAGCCCTGGTGCAAGGGAGGCCAGGAGCACCTGGACTGTGTGACCCAGAGGCTGAGGGAGGCGATTGCCCATGTCACTGCATCCAAATTTCAGATCCCAACACAGGAAAGATGTCAGCAAGCTGGAGTGGGTTGAACAAAGAGCCCCCAGGATGAGGGACTGGAGCACTTTGCCTGTGAGGAGAGGCTGAGGGAGCTGCGCTTGCCCAGCCCAGAGAAGGTAAGATCTTTAGGGAACATGCAGCAGCATGGCCTTTGCCCAGGGAGACTGAGCCAGGGTCATGTCTGTGATCCAAGACACGAGGATGAGAGGTATTGGGCTGGAACAAGGATCGGGCTACACAGAGGGAGAAACTTTTTCAACGTGAGGACAGTCAAGCACTGGGAGCTGTTTCCCAGGGAGTGAGCACCAGCTCTGTCCCAGAGAGTGACCAAGATATGGTTGGATAAAGCCCTGAGAAATCTGGTCTGACTCTGCTTTGAGCAGGAGGTTTGTCAAGACACCTCCTTCCTTCCTTCCTTCCTTCCTTCCTTCCTTCCTTCCTTCCTTCCTTCCTTCCTTCCCCTTCCTTCCTTCCTTCCTTCCTTCCTTCCTTCCTTCCTTCCTTCCTTCCTTCCTTCCTTCCTTCCTTCCCCTTCATGTTTCCAAATCAGGGAAAGCTCTCTGGTTCTCCCTGAACACAGCCTTTGCTTCTGTTTTTATTTCCTCCTACCCAAGATCTTTTCTGTGAGTATTGTAATACCCTGGAAAAAGAACATTCTACCCCCTTGGTCATGCATTTCTTGTTTTGTATTCTCTTACAGTATTTCTGAGATAGTTTCTGTGGTGTTTTCCACATTGGGTAGCAACTCCATTAAACACAGATGTATTTCTTCAGCTGTATTTTCCTGCAATCCTCAACACTGTTATCATGTCAGAGGCACTGGCCCACAAACTTCAAATGCTGATGTGCTGGAGTTTCAGTCTTGATGGACATTGTCACACTTGTGGATTGGGCCAACAGAAACCTACGGCAGTTTTACAAGGTGAAGGGGACAAGGTCTGCACTGGGGCAGAATAACCTCACGCACCAGGACAGGTTGAGACCCGACCAGCTGAGGAGTGTCCTGCGGAGAAGGGATGGGAGTTGTGATGGATGCCATGTGGGCCAGTGGGTTTCCCATTTAGAAAGGAGGATGCAGAAACTGGAGAAGGTCCAGAGGAGTCTGTCATGATGGAGTTAGAGGCGTGAAGCACATGAGCTGTGTGGAGAGGCTGAGGTAACTGGGCCTCTTCCCTCGCTGAACAGGAGGTACAAGGCACTCTAGAAGCAGGTGACACCTTCCTGAAGAGGTGGTGGAACAGGGGGAGGGGAGGGGAGGGAAGGGGAGGGGAGGGGAGAGGAGGGGAGGGGAGGGGAGGGGAGGGGAGGGGAGGGGAGGGGAGGTCACCTCATGACGATGCTGTGGTTGGCCAGGAGCAGGCTGGCATCATGACATCATCAACAACACCAGCTGTGAAGACTGGAGACACATAACTGAGCCCCTGGGCAGGCCCTGTTCTGGGGTGAAGACACCTGAACATCACATGGAAGCACAAGGGACATAACGTGAGGAACTGGGATGGGAAAAAGAACATGAGAGAAGGGACTTGTCCCAGTTTGGTCTCACCAGTAGCTGAAGAGCAGAGACATGAGAAGAGGCCAAAGTACAGGGAGACCTGGAGGGAAGCACTGGGGAGCTTCTGGGTCATCGAGTCTTGCAAGGGCACAGTGCCAGGGGAACCCCTCAGAGATGCCATTGAAGGCCCAGATGACCTTGACGATGGCATCCCAACTACCAAGTGGTGGTACAAATGGAACAAACCTGAGACCAATGGGGAAAAAGTAATTGGTGACAGTTGTTAATTGGGGAGGGGCCTGGGGCACAGACAGGGAGGAACCCAGCTGAGCTGGTAGGAAGAAGCCTGTGCGTGGGGAGGGATGCAAGGGGTCAGCTGCAGCCGGGAAGGGGTTACTCAGTGCTGATCTGTCCGAACCCTAGGCCTGATCACATGGTGTGTCCTGCCCCCTTATTAAACACTGCTTCTGGCTATTTGCTCTGTGAGCTCATTAGTGTGTGTGTGACTGTATGTCTGTGCTTTGCTGGCCAGCTGCAAGGGGGGCTGGCTGGAAGAGAAGGACACCAGGGTGGGGAGACACCCAAGGCTGGAGTTGCCAAGTGGGTAACATCTCCAAGAGTGGATAGGACACCTGGGCAGACCCAAAATTCAGGCCCACGCTGCAGAGAATGTGAATAAGTGCTGCAGAGGATCAACAGACCATTCACGACTTTCACATCAGATCAGCCTGAGAAAGGAACCACATGGGGATGATTGTGTTGTCCATAGAGGGGGTGTGTTCTGTGGTTGATGTGTTGGCTGCAAAGGTGCTGTTCTCTTTTGGTCTGTGGATGGTTTATTTTCCTTGCAAGTACCAGTATTTAGCATTTCCCATTTGGGTGACTCTACCTTGGATGATCTCTCACTTAGGGAGGCTTCAGTCACCACTTACCCCAGATACAGCCTGTCCCTATAGCTCTCCAGAAAGCTCCAGGTTACCACCCTGGAGAATTTCTTCTGCACTGTCAGAGCTCAGAAAGCCCTGGGTATCTACCTCACCGACCGCTCACGATCTTCATAGTCAGCACACACCAATGAGTGAGTCCGTTTTATTTCAGAGATGCTATGAGAGTGTCAGCTCTGCCCAATGAGAGGCACACTTTTATATCAGTTAGACAGAGTAGGTTCGTACGTCAAGAGAAGTATGATGGATTCAAACATCTATGTCGGAAAATAATAAAAACTAACAACTATAAAGATAATTATTAAGAAAATAGAAAACACCAAACAAAGGACAAGCCTTCAGTGGGGCACTGTGGGAGTCATCCGTGAAGAGTGATGGAAAATTTACTACCACTGAGAACCACATCTGCAAGAACTTTCCTGATAGACCCCTTGAGCTCCTGGTTCCTCATGCTGTAGATCAAGGGGTTCACTGCTGGAGGCACCACTGAGTACAGAACTGCCACCAGCAGGTCCAGGGAAGGAGAGGAGATGGAAGGGGGCTTCAGGTAGGCAAAGGAACCTGTACTGGTAAACAGGGAGACCACGGCCAGGTGAGGGAGGCACGTGGAAAAGGCTTTGTGCCGTCCCTGCTCAGAGGGGATCCTCAGCACAGCCCTGAAGATCTGCACATAGGACAGTATGATGAATAGAAAACACCACAAAAATACAGAAGCATTAAACATGACAAACCCAGCTTCCCTGAGATAGGAGAGTGAGCAGGAGAGCTTGAGGATCTGGGGGATTTCACAGAAGAACTGGTCCACAGTATTGCCCTTGCAGAGGGGTACTGAAAATGTGTTTACTGCGTTGTCCTGGTATTGTTAAAAACAAGTTTCTCTTTCAGTGAATTTTGCCTGTCAGCTAAAGCCTTCATATTAACTGCATTTTCCTGGAGAACCAGACACATGTTTTGGTAAAACCTAGCAATGGAATGCAAGCTTATTGATAAGCATGGATGGACATCTCGCGAGAGGGGCGACGAGAAACAACTGACCAACTGTGTATAACATTCCATTCACGTGAATACTTCATATAAAATGGGAGATCACGAGGATCTCGTCCCTTTTTTCTCTTGTTCTTATGGCCGACATTAGGAGAGGACCTTGCTAGTCGTCCCTGCGAACTGAGGCCTAGTGAGAGACTGAATCCAGCTCTGGTTGGCTGTGGATTCTAATCCAGGACTTTGGGTGCCGGCTCTGCAGTTGCTGAGACTTTCAAGATTGGTTTTGTATATTTTGTATTATTTTCTCTATTCTTATTAGTAGCATTAGTAAAACATCTTTAATTTTTTCCAACTCTCTTCTCTCTGTTCTTCTTTTCCTCCCAATCGCCTCTCCTTAGTGGAAAGAGGGGAGAGGGAGGGGCAAAAGGCGGTAGTGGGGGGGAAGAGGGGGTTAACAATACATCTGCCAGGGTTTTATTGTCAGCCCGCAATCTTAACCCTCGACAGATAATTGGCGCCCAACGTGGGGCTCGAGAAAGGGGTAAATCTGGAGATTTTTGGCTTTTCTACTGCTCTGACTTACCTTTCAATTTTCTTGGCACGGTGTCAACTCATAGAGTTGTGATACTCGCGCGTCTGTTTGCTTTGGACATTATTTAGTGGTATTAAGGCAAAGTGAATTACATTGATTTAAAGATGTTATGGCTTAAGTTGTACCAGTTATTTTCTGCATTGTGCTCACTGATTCCATATCTGTGTTGGGCCTTCTTTTTAAATCGAAGTATTCATTATATAACAACAAGGAACTGGACAATGGTCATGATGATACTGTGTGGTTTGTCACTGGTTTATTTCGTTATACTGCAGCCGCTAATGAATTTCTACTCGCTTCTGCTTTACCTTGAAAAGCCTCCAGGAGAGATTAAAGAGCAGTACGGCTCTGTATTTGCTAATTGGTCAAGCGAACCTTTAGAAAGGCTGACTAACAATACTTTTGTTTTTTCGCTAGGACAGTTCACAAATGTTTTAGAGAGCTTTGAATATCCTTGGAGTTTTGATAGAACTGTGATGGTGTTATCTGGTTTGCTGAATGTGTGTCGGTTTGTGCTTCTGTTAAGAGAAATGGCGTTCAACAGGAGGTTTGCGTCTCTTTTTAGTCCTGAGATTTGCGGTGCATCTTCGGAAGCTTTAGTAAAAAGCACTCCTGGCCGCTCGAGAAAGAGCAAAACAGCGAAAGCTGCCACTGCAGCTGCTGCCCCCCCAACGGCGCCTTCGCAGGCTGAAGCTACAGCTCCTCCGCAGAGTTCCTCTGCCAAGGTCGCTTCTGATAACATTAGTTCTGCAGCCTCAAAGGCAGCCCCGCCTTCTTCACACACTGGGCACTGTTGCCGCTGTAACCATAGCGATCACTGTGACAGTCATTCAGACTCTGGAAATGAATCAAATGATGGTAAACCCATATCAGCATCAGTTGCTGGTTGTAAGAAAGTCACTAGAAAGACAACTCGTGCAGCAGATGATGGCACAGGGCCAACATCAACCCAAGGGGCACCATTAGGACAGAGAGGAGATGAAGTGACCTTTTCTCCAGGTGAGCTGAGAGATCTGCGAAAAGACTTTAGTCATCGTGAAGGCGAGAATATCTTAACCTGGCTGCTCCGATGCTGGGACAATGGGGCAGAAACAATTGAATTGGAAGGTGGTGAAGCCAGGCAGCTGGGATCTCTGTCAAAAGATTCCACCACTGATAAGGCAATTTCAAGAGAATCTAATGCCACTACTCTCTGGACCCGACTCCTGGCAGCTATGAAAGTAAGATTTCCCTACAAGGAAGATTGTATATCCAAGTTAGGGAAATGGAATACTATGAAGAAAGGTATTCAGTTCCTGAGAGAATTAGCTGTGCGAGAGATCATCTATTTTGGACCAAACAGCCAAGAGGGAACAGACCCAGATAGAGTAAATTGTTCATGACCTCTGTGGCGCAGATTTGTACAAAGTGCATCACCTGCATATGCCAAGTCATTGGCAGGAATGCTCTGGTCATCTAGAGGTGGACAAGATATTACTGAAGTGATTGAGCAGCTCCGTGAGTTTGAGGACAGCCTTGCTGGTTCTCTACGGGCTTGTGTCTCTGCTGTGGAGAAACTGTGTGAAGAATCTGATGACCGGTTTGAAAAGCTATTGCAAGAAATCAAAGAACTCAGAGAAGACACGTACCATTCACGACCTGCACAAACCTATGTTTCAACTATTAGGAAAAGGCGTTTCCAATCTCAAGAGAGAGGACACAGGCAGCCCACAAAAAGAGGTTCACTGTGGTTCTTCCTACATGAGCAGGGAGAAAACATGAATAAGTGGCATGGAAGACCTACCTCAGAACTTCAAGAACGAGTACGTGAGATCAAAGGAAAACCTCCTAGGAAGGTGGCTGCTCCAGCTTACAAAAGGAGCAGAAGGGATTCTGATGCTCTTGAAGGAACCTCTAATTCACACCCAGAGACTGTGCAAACCAGAAATTAGAGGTGCCCTGCCTCCAACCAGGTGGAGGAAAGGGATAACAGAGTTTATTGGACTGTACAAATACGATGGCCTGGTACAACACACCCCCAGGAGTACAAAGCTTTAGTGGACACTGGTGCACAGTGCACAAGAATTCCTTCTAATTATAAAGGAACGCAATCCATCAATATTGTTGGAGTGACTGGGGGATCCCAGGAACTGACTGTTGTAGAGGCTGAAATGAGTCTAACTGGAAAAAACTGGCAAAAGCATCCCATTGTGACTGGTCCAGATGCTCCATGCATGCATCCTTGGCATAGACTACCTCAAGAGAGGGTATTTTAAGGACCCAAAAGGGTATAGGTGGGCATTTGCTATAGCAGCTGTGGACACTGAGAAAACTGAACAGCTGTCTGATTTGCCTGGTCTTTCAGATGATCCTTCTGTTGTAGGACTGCTGATGGTTGACGATCAGCAGGTGCCAACTGCTACCACGACGGTGCATCACCGGCAATATCGCACCAATCGAGACTCTTTGATTCCTATCCAGAAGTTGATCCATCAATTGGAAAGCCAGGGTGTGATCAGTAAGACTCGCTCACCTTTTAACAGCCCAATCTGGCCAGTGCGTAAGTCTAGTGACGAGTGGAGACTAACCGTGGACTATCGTGGCCTGAATGAAGTTACGCCACCACTGAGTGCTGCTGTGCCTGACATGCTAGAACTGCAATTTGAACTGGAGTCAAAGGCAGCTAAGTGGTATGCTACAATTGACATTGCTAATGCATTTTTCTCTATTCCTGTAGCAGCAGAGTGCAGGCCGCAGTTTGCTTTCACCTGGAGAGGCATCCAGTACGCGTGGAATCGCTTGCCCCAGGGGTGGAAACACAGTCCTACCATCTGCCATGGACTGATCCAGACCACGCTGGAGCAAGGTAAAGCTCCAGAACACTTGCAGTATATTGATGACATCATCGTATGTGGCAACACAGCGAAAGATGTCTTCAAGAAAGGTGAGAGAATAATTCAGATTCTTTTGGATGCTGGTTTTGCCATAAAACGAAGCAAGGTCAAGGGACCTGCACGAGAGATCCAGTTTTTAGGAATAAAATGGCAAGATGGCCGTCGTCAGATCCCAATGGATGTGATCAACAAAATTGCTGCAATGTCTCCACCTACTAATAAAAAGGAGACACAGACTTTCTTGGGCGTTGTAGGTTTTTGGAGAATGCATATTCCTGACTACAGCCAGATTGTGAGCCCTCTCTATCGAGTGACTCGAAAAAAGAACCAATTTGAGTGGGGCCCTGAACAACGACAAACCTTTGAACAAATTAAGCGTGAGATAACTCATGCGGTGGCCCTTGGACCGGTTCGGACTGGACTAGACCTTGCGTCTTGGCCTCGTAAGACTTGCAGAGGCTTTTGTTGGCCAAACCCACCACTGTGTCCAGGTTCCCTGCACTGGAACTACAGTGTGTGACCATTTAGGGGTTCTGGGGCGTGGCCGGAGCGCGATGGCGTCACAACCAGCCCCGCCCCCGGCAGGTTCCGTCCCCGGCGTTGCCGGGGACGCGCAGGCGCAGCTCAGTCCTGTTCTGGACGCGGAGCGGAGCGCACGGCGAGGGCGAGGGGAGGAGTCCGTGGGCCGAGCCGAGCGCGAGCGACCGCAGCGAAGGGCGGGACTTGAGGAGGAGGCGCGGGAAGCGCGTGTGGTGGCGCAGAGGGAGACACTGAGAGACCGGCGCGACCTTGAGGCGGCGGCACGTGCGGTGACACGCCATGGCGGGCACGGCGAAGCAGAGGGCGCTGCTGAATGCGCGGCGGGACGCGGGCGAGGCCGGGGCGCTGGGCCGGCTGCTGAGCACCTCGGCCAAGAAGGTGCTGCGGCACAAGATCGAGTTCCAGCCCGCCAGCCACGGCTTCTCCAGCCAGCCGGAGCTGCTGCGGGCCAAGTACCTGCTGCTCAGCCCCCGCACCGAGCCCGCCGAGCACCCTCGCGGCGCTGAGGAGGGACAGCCGGGCCAGCAGGGTGGGTGCAGAGGGCCGGGGGCTCTCCCTGCGCTGCGCAGCCCGCGGCTCACCCGCCTCTCTCTCCCCGCAGGCAGCGACCGGACCCCGGGGCGCCACGGGGACGGCGTCCCTGCGCCCCAGAAGGGGCTGTTCCCTGCAGGGCGCCTCGCCATGCAGTGGCAGCGTGTCCAGCGCATCGGCGTCGGGCTGCTAAATCTGGGAAACACCTGTTTCCTCAACGCCACCCTGCAGTGCCTCACCTACACGCCACCGCTCGCCAACTACCTGCTGTCCAAGGAGCACAGCCGCACCTGTGAGTGGGGAGGGGAGCGCCCGCCTGTCCCGGGGCTGCGCTCAGCACCCTGCGCACGGCTCTGCCCGGGGCTGTGCGGCTGCCGGATGCGCCTTCTCTGCTCCCTCCTGCCCGTGTCT
The DNA here is from genome assembly GCF_963082525.1 of Nesoenas mayeri. Classification (NCBI taxonomy): domain Eukaryota; kingdom Metazoa; phylum Chordata; class Aves; order Columbiformes; family Columbidae; genus Nesoenas; species Nesoenas mayeri. Next base: position 2,639,357 of record NC_137545.1, on the reverse strand, counting down.
CCGTGGAGAGGACATTCCTGCATAGGGGAGCATCCACTTTTCCTGGCCGTAGCAGTGTTCCGAGCTCTGCACCCTGCGTCTGAGAGGCTTTGTCTGTGCTGCACACAGCCAGGACTAAGATGGGTTTGTCCTCAACGTTCTGTCTTCTCCTCTCCCACTCCAGGTCACCAAAGCGGATTCTGCATGACATGCGTCATGCAGAACCACGTCACGCAGGCGTTCGCGAACAGCGGCAGCGTGATAAAGCCAGTGTCCTTTGTCCGAGACCTCAAGAGTAAGGATGGCTGCCCTCGCGTCCCCTCCTGTAGCCGTGCGGGAGGGCAGAGACTATTGCAGGAGCAGAACCTTTGAGACCAGGGCAGGTCTTGGCAGAGGTTCTTCTGAGACAACTCACTGAGCCTGCCAGGGCCTTCATGGGCCTTGTGGGGCTTCCCCCATGGCCGACATGAGTCTGACGTCTGGTTTGGGCCAAGGGAGCTCACACCCCGTAGTCCCTGCCCCGAGGGAGAGCGGGAGGACCTGCCTCTGTTGCAGCACGTGCTGCGGCTGATTCCTCCCTCTCCTGCAGAGATCGCCCCGCACATCCGCTGGGGCAGGCAAGAGGACGCGCACGAGTTCCTCCGTTTCACCATCGATGCCATGCAGAAGGCCTGCCTGCCCGACTGCACAGAGTACGTGGGGCCTCTGGTGGCCGTCACTGCCCTTGTCTGCTGGTCCCCTTGTCTGCTGGGCTGCTGTCTGCCTTCTCCTGACGCCTCCACCCCAGCACAGCTGCGGTTCTGTCCCCAAATCCTGTGACTGGGCTGGGTTTGGATCCTGAGGACACAGCGCTGGCCCTTGGGGGCGGCTCTTGGGCCGGACGCTGTGTGATCCGAGCTGCCGTCTCTAGGTTGGATCGCCAGACCCAAGCCACCACCCTGATCCACCAGATCTTTGGCGGTCACCTGCGGTCCCGTGGTGAGTGCTGGCTGCCAGGGCCTGGGCCTGTGACTCTCAGGGCTGCTGTTTCCCCAAGAGCCTTGCAGTAACTTGGGAAAGTCACCAAGCATGTGCAAATTATGCAGAGCTGTAGCTGGTCAGTCTTTTGGTATCTATGGGTCACGAAGCTGCTGGCTGCGGGTGCCAAGCTCATTGCCACCAGCAAAGGAACCCACGTTGCCAGCTGTCCAGCAGCACTTGTTGTCCCAGCACGTAGAGGCTGCGAATGCTGGTGCTGCCATCCCAGAGCCCAAACGCGGAGAGGGGGAACACGGCAGCTGCCTGCGCTGTGCTGGGGGTGGCGGTGCCGCGTTGTGCCAGGGGGTGCTCACTGCTCTTTCTCTTGCAGTGAAGTGCTCGATGTGCAAAGCAGTCTCGGACACCTTTGACCCCTGTCTGGACCTGCCGGTGGAGATCACGGTACCGGGGCAGGGTCAGGCGGGGAGGCGCTCTGCTCTGCAGGGGATGTTCCTGCAGCTGCACCGCTACTGCTCGAGGCTGTTTAACCTGCCAGCGTCAGGCACGGTGCAGGCAAGAGGGAATCAGCTTCTGTTGTTGCGCTGCCTCCTCTGCCTGGCCCTGACCTCTCCTCTGTCCTGGCAGCAAGCCGCAAACGTAGAGCAGGCACTGGAGCTGTTTGTGAAGCCAGACCTGCTGGGCGGAGAGAACGCCTACCTGTGTGACAGGTGAGTGTGCGGGGCTGGGGCGGGAAGGGGCCGCGGGTGTGCTGGTGGGAAGCAGGAGGGCCGCTGCAGTACAGGAGGGCTTCTCTACCTGCTCCACCGCTAAACCGTGAGGTACGTGGCTGTGAAGCCTGTGATGAAGCCTGTCACTCCTCATCTCCCTCCTCTTGAGAGGGGGACCTGAGCCAGCAGACCTGGCCGTGAGCAGGTGCCCTGGAGCGGTACCCGCTCCCAGCAGGTCATTTCCAGGGGGTTTGTGGCTTGGCCAGGGCTGACAAGCACCTGGGTGGTGGAACAGCATGAATAGCTCAAGCTCTCCCTGTGCAGATGCAAGAAGAAAGTGTCGGCAACCAAACGCTTCACCATCCACCGAGCGCCCAATGTTCTCACACTTGCTCTGAAGCGTTTTGCCGACTTCACTGGAGGCAAGATCACAAAGGTGAGTGCTCGGCAACCCAGAGCGGGGCTGTGTCCTGTCCCGAGGCCCTGCTGCCCCGAGCAGGGTGGGAGGTGGTTCTGTGCGTGGTGCGAGCTCTACCGCAGTCCTGCAGCCCTTCCCCAGCTGTGCGCTGCGGTGGGAGTTTGGCTCATCCCGGCATCTTCCTCGCCGTGGGCTCTGCCTGTGGAGAGCGGGTTCCCCCTCCCTCGCGAGACGGGAGTCGTAGGACAGCTAAGCCGCTCTTGCCATCTGCTGTGCAGACTTCTGAGACATCCTCTCTCCGCAGGACGTGGGCTACCCTGAGCTCCTGAACATCCGCCCGTACATGTCCCAGACCAGCGGGGATCCCGTCATGTACGGGCTCTACGCGGTGCTGGTGCACTCGGGGTACAGCAGCCACGCAGGACACTACTACTGCTACGTGAAGGTGAGCCCAGGGCGCTCTCTTGGCACCTCTCTGTGCTGGGGGCCGGCAGGTGCTCGAGGGTCCGTGTAATGCGCAGACAGGAGGGTGCTCAGTAGACGTGCGTGGTGTGGAGCACTGGGGGGTACGGGCTGTGCTCCGTCACAGGAAGAGTGGAGTTCTGCTCTCGCAGAGTCCCCTCACTTGCCCGGGGCCGCTTGGGGGTTTTGGGGAGCAGAGCTCTGCCAATAGGCCTGTTCCTGCTGCTCCTCAGGCCAGGAGCGTCTCTGGACACAGCCCGACCCCGTTCTCTCTCCCTCCGCAGGCCAGCGACGGGCAGTGGTACCAAATGAATGACAACGTGGTCCGCCCCAGTAACATCAAGGTGGTCCTTAACCAGAAGGCGTATGTGCTGTTCTACCTCAGGTGAGCGTGCCCTGTGTCCCCGGCCCCTCTGCCCTTGCTCAGCATGTGGGACAGGGCTGGGGGCACGTGCCTGGGTGTGGGAAGGAGCTTGGCCCAGGCAGCCTCAGCGCCCACGTGCGTGCGCTGGCACGGGGGAGGGTGGCAGGGAGAGCTCCAGCCCCTTGTAGTGGTTTTGCTGCAGCTCAAGAGCTCCTCACTTCCGCAGAGCTTCTGGCTCCTGGTTCTCGCAGCTACGACAAGAGTGTTGCAGTCACTCAGACACTGGCAGTTAACACGTGCCCTTCTCTGCCTTCCCCAGGATCCCCAACCCCGGGAAGAGCTCAGAGGGTCCCGTTTCCAAAGCTGCCTCCAGCCTGCCTGGCCATGTCAAGCTGCCTTCTGGGTCACCGTCACCCAAGCTGGCCCGGAAAGCCACACACGCGGCTGCAGCGTTGCCCGGTGACGCAGCCCAGAGGCCCAAGAAGCCGCTCTCCTCGCAGCTGCCACCCGCGCCCAGAGCGGCTCCAGGGTTTTGCGGCCCGAGTCACACCAGTGGGGCCAAAGCGCAGGTTCCCCGGAAGCGCTGCTGGGAGCCCGGGCCCCTGCCCGCCTCCCCCAGGCTGCCGGAGCCCATGCCCGGCCAGGAGCCGTGGGGCAGCGGGGAGAACACCGGGACACCGGGAAGGGACCCTCGCAGCAGGGCTCCTGCCAGCCTGGTGCTGGCAAAGCTGAAGGCCTTCTTGTCGGCCAGTGCTGCTCCGCAGCCCAGCAGCACCATGTCACCACCACTGGCCAAGAAGCTGGCGCTTTCCGACACATAGGTGAGTCTGAGCTTCTGCCCAGAGACTTCAGTAGGTGCCTCGTGCCTCCGGAGCCGGGGCTTGTGTTGGGGAGTGCAGGACTGATGCTGGTACCTTGCTAAGCAGGAGGCGGGCGGGGAGAGCCTGTCAGCCCCAGGGCTCTGCCCTCCCTCTGGGTCGGGGTGCGGGCCAGGCCCCCGCTCTTGCTCCCATCCCTGCAGAGGCTGGAGAACTGGCTGCTGCCTCCTTGCTCAGGACGGCGGGTGGCTGCGCCAGTCCCTGGAGCGGGGCGGCCTCGCCAGCCTTCGCAGGGCAGCGTGTCCCCGGGGGCGATGGGAGCTGGTGACACCACAGCTGGAGGCTGCAGAGTTGCCTCCTCCCCAGGCAGCGGCTGCACAGGCTCTCTGGGCGCCGCTGTGCAGCCGGAGCTGGGGACGGCGCTGGGGGTTCTGTTCTTAACGTTTCCTTCCTTTTTTCCTTTCTGCTTCTAAGGGAAAACACTTCTGATTCTTCTTTGACTCCCCCACTTCCCTCTCCCTGTCTGTGTCTTTTCCCCTCCCCTTTCTCTGGGCTCCCCTTTTTGTTTTCTCCTCTTAGCTCACAGCAACCTCTTTTATTTAGACCACCAAGTTGTTCTTTATGTCAATAACTGCAGGGCAGCCCCCAGGGAAGGAGAGCAGAGGGGACCACCATGCACGGCCTCACCTGCTGCTGCCGGTTCCTGTGCCCGCCCCAGCCCGGCGCTGGGTCCCTGTGGGGCCGGGGCGCTGCCACCGGGACACCGAGCAAGAAACTGGAGCGCTCCCTCGGGAACCGGCGGGGCTGGCGGGACAGCGGGAGCGGCCAGAGGAGCCACAGGGAGGATCCAAGGCTGGAACAGCTGTGCTGGGAGCAACGGCTGAGAGAGAGTCCTCAGCACTCGGACAACTCCTGGGAGAGCTTTCCATCAGATACTTCATGGTGAAGATTTCAAACACGATTTCATAAAGGAGGGGTTTTTCTTTACAAGTTGTTTTCTATCATTTTTCAGTGTATACAAGAAGTGATAGCAGCATTCTACAATGGGTATTGATCCAGGGGGTCTCATGGAGACATCTGGACAGGCAGGAGAGCAGTCCAGTGAGGCCGGACATTGTATGGATGACTTATCCTCTCACCCTTCCCAGTCCCACCTGTTCCCTCACCGGCCACCTGGGACTTGGCCTCACCAAGCTGGAGCACAAGTGTGATGGGAGCGGCTGAGGGACCTGGGGGTTCAGCTGGAGAATAGGAGCTGAGGGGAGACCTTCTGAGCTCTGAACTGCCTGAAAGGAGCTTGGAGCCAGGGGGGTCGGGCTCTGCTCCCCAGGAACAAGCGCCAGGAGCAGAGGAAACGGCCTCAAGTTGCGCCAGGGGAGGTTGAGGTTGGATTTAGGAACAATTTCTTCCCCAAAGGGCTGTGGGGCATTGGAACAGGCTGCCCAGGGCAGTGCTGGAGTCACCATCCGTGGAGGGTTGGACAGACCTGAGATGAGAGTCTCAGGACACGGGCCAGTTCCGGGGGTGGGGAACGGTTGGACTCCATGATCGTAGAGGTGTTTTTCAACCAAAATGATTCTATCGCACGTCTATCTTTGCATTGTAATAGTGCCTAAAGGTCACAGCCAGGGTTTCTATGATCTTGTCCTGATATTTTTCCAGATGCGTAGAAGTCTGTCTCAAAGAATGTAATGAAAACAAAACAAAAGAGCGTGGGTAGAGCGAACAATGGCAAGGAGGGAGGGCCAAGTATGAAGATGAATCCCAGTGAGAGCAAGTATTTGGGTGATACGATCAGGCCTGAAATCATGCTCTCTTATGCACAACTGAACCCGTAAGCCCCTTCAACAGACGATTCACCCCCGGTGGACCCAGAACTCGAAGCAAATCTGCTCAGGAAGAGACCATGAATTCCCAGAGCCTCTGCCACAGAGGAACTACAGGGCGAAGTTCGAGCTAAGCTGTACTTTGAGATGCCAGAGCAGCTGCTCAGGTTCAACAGCGTCAGAAGAAATGGTCTTCCTGCCTCACCACCCTGCAGGAAGAAGAGGAAACGGCAAATTCCCCTCCAGGAAAGGAACGTGCTCTGGTGCTCCCAGTACTGCCCTACCTCTTTGGGGATGGTATGTTGGTCGACTCTTCCCTCCAGCTCCTGCAGCTGTGCAGCAATGGGAGTGAGCTTTGCCGTTCGCACTGTCTCACACAGGACTTGCCGACAGTACCTGCAACCATAAGACTTGGTCAGTTTAACCCTCCCAGAGAGAAGTTTGTCCATGTCCTTGTGGTGGCACCTGCTGCATTGGGGCCACAGTCTGCTCCTGGAGTTCTCTCAAGCCACACCGAGGCACTTCATTGTCTTTTTTCTGGCCAAGAATCCCAGCATCTTCGCAAGAAGCATTGAATCTCATTATCAGCTTTTAGGGAAGGCTACTGAAATCTCTCTTCGCCACACTTTTTTTCTGATTTTAAACCAAACTGACTCTGCTTAAAAGCATAAACACACTAGTCCTTATCCTGAACCTCTCACCCATACAAGACGGGGCAAGAATCCCACACACTCAATACTCCCTTACTGAAACTCTGACATTAGTCCAAATACAAAACGTACCCCGTTGCACCAACAGATGCATGAAAAATAAAGGCACACTGTTGACCAGCCATCATCCTAGTTCTGTGGCCCTTTTGAAAGAAGATTACTCCATGCTTTCTCTCTAGGTATGTCTAAAATGAATCCAACCATTAAAATGACTGATAACTTTCGGAAAACCAGGAGAGGAACCAAACAAAACAAGAAGCAAAAAAATTTTGGCCTGGCAGCCTGGGCACTGATTCTGTGCTCTGCCAATGAACCTCAAGGGTTTCTTATAGACACCCTGAAGACAGCAGCTTGGTCCCCATGTCTGGAGCCCTACGGCAGATTCTGTCTGTGCTGCAAGTCATGCTGTGGTTTGATCACTTCCAGATCCCTGGGCAAAAACAATCCCACGAATGGGCTTGCCTTTGCCTGAGGCAGGAGTAACCCAGACTGCCTTTCCTAACATGTTTTTCATGTGTACTACAGGGACTTTATCTCCTTCTACAGTCCGTAGAATTTCTGATTGGGCAGGCCCGGCTCGATTGGTTGATCCCCTGGTGTTGACCAACCAAGTGGCTTTTGCTAAATGTGAATCCCAGTTTTTAAAGGTTCCACCACCAAGTGCCTTTAGTGTAGTTTTTAGCAAACCATTGTGCCTTTCAATTTTCCCAGAGGCTGGTGCATGATATGGAATATGATATACCCACTCAATACCATGTTCTTTGGCCCAGTTGTCTATAAGACTGTTTTTGAAATGAGTACCATTGTCTGATTCAATTCTTTCTGGCGTACTGTGTCGCCAAAGGACTTGCTTTTCAAGGCCCAAGATAGTATTTCGGGCTTTAGCATGAGGTACAGCATATGTTTTCAACCATCCAGTGGTTGCTTCCACCATTGTAAGTACATAACACTTACCTTGACATGTTTGTGGAAGTGTAATATAATCAATCTGCCAAGCTTCTCCATACTTATACTTTAACCATCGCCCCCCATACCATACAGGCTTTAACCGTTTTGCTTGTTTGATTTCGGCACAAGTTTCACACTCATGAATAACCTGTGAAATAGTGTCCATAGTTAAATCCACCCCTCGATCGCGAGCCCATTTATATGTTGCATCTCTACCTTGATGCCCTGAAGCATCATGGGCCCACCGGGCTAGGAAAAGTTCACCTTTATGTTGCCAGTCCAAGTCCACCTCAGATACTTTAATCTTAGCAGCTTGATCTGCTTGTTGGTTGTTTAGATGTTCCTCGGTGGCTCGACTTTTAGGCACATGAGCATCTACATGACGAACTTTCACAGGCAGGCTCTCTAGCCGAGCAGCAATGTCTTGCCACAGTGTGCCAGCACAAATGGGTTTACCTCTGCGCTGCCATTTGCTTTTCTTCCATTGCTGTAGCCACCCCCACAAGGCATTTGCTACCATCCATGAGTCAGTATAGAGATAAAGTATTGGCCACTTCTCTCGTTCAGCAATATCCAAAGCCAGCTGGATGGTTCTCACTTCTGCAAACTGACTAGATTCACCTTGTCCTTCAGTGGCTTCTGTGACTTGTCGTGTGGGACCCCACACAGCAGCTTTCCACCTTCGATGTTTTCCTACAAGATGGCAGGATCCATCTGTGAACAGTGCATACTGCTTATCAGTCTCTGAAAGAGTATTATACGGTGATGCTTCTTCAGCACGTTTTACTTCCTCCTCATCTGGAGTCATCCCAAAGTCTTTGCTTTCTGGCCAGTCTGTAATCACTTCTAAGATCCCTGGGCGATTGGGACTTCCAATTCGAGCTCGTTGCGTGATCAATGCAATCCATTTACTCCACGTAACTTCGGTTGCGTGATGTGGAGAGGGAACCGTCCCTTTGAACATCCAGCTCAGCACCGGCAGTCGAGGTGCCAGGAGGAGCTGTGCTTCAGTACCGATCACTTCTGAAGCAGCTCGAACTCCTTCGTATGCTGCTAGTATCTCTTTCTCAGTTGGAGTACAGTTGGCCTCAGATCCTTTGTATCCTCTACTCCAAAAACCTAAGGGTCGACCTTGGGTTTCTCCTGGTGCTTTCTGCCAGAGGCTCCAGGTAAGTCCATTATCTCCGGCTGCGGTGTAGAGCACATTTTTAACATCTAGTCCAGTCCGAACTGGTCCAAGGGCCACCGCATGAGTTATCTCATGCTTAATTTGTTCAAAGGCTTGTCGTTGTTCAAGGCCCCACTCAAATTGATTCTTTTTTCGAGTCACTCGATAGAGAGGGCTCACAATCTGGCTGTAGTCAGGAATATGCATTCTCCAAAAACCTACAACGCCCAAGAAAGTCTGTGTCTCCTTTTTATTAGTAGGTGGAGACATTGCAGCAATTTTGTTGATCACATCCATTGGGATCTGACGACGGCCATCTTGCCATTTTATTCCTAAAAACTGGATCTCTCATGCAAGTCCCTTGACCTTGCTTCGTTTTATGGCAAAACCAGCATCCAAAAGAATCTGAATTATTCTCTCACCTTTCTTGAAGACTTCTTTCGCTGTGTTGCCCCATACGATAATGTCATCAATATACTGCAAGTGTTCTGGAGCTTTACCTTGCTCCAGCGTGGTCTGGATCAGTCCATGGCAGATGGTAGGACTGTGTTTCCACCCCTGGGGCAAGCGATTCCACGTGTACTGGATGCCTCTCCAGGTGAAAGCAAACTGCGGCCTGCACTCTGCTGCTACAGGAATAGAGAAAAATGCATTAGCAATGTCAATTGTAGCATACCACTTAGCTGCCTTTGACTCCAGTTCAAATTGCAGTTCTAGCATGTCAGGCACAGCAGCACTCAGTGGTGGCGTAACTTCATTCAGGCCACGATAGTCCACGGTTAGTCTCCACTCGTCACTAGACTTACGCACTGGCCAGATTGGGCTGTTAAAAGGTGAGCGAGTCTTACTGATCACACCCTGGCTTTCCAATTGATGGATCAACTTCTGGATAGGAATCAAAGAGTCTCGATTGGTGCGATATTGCCGGTGATGCACCGTCGTGGTAGCAGTTGGCACCTGCTGATCGTCAACCATCAGCAGTCCTACAACAGGAGGGTCATCTGAAAGACCAGGCAAATCAGACAGCTGTTCAGTTTTCTCAGTGTCCACAGCTGCTATAGCAAATGCCCACCTATACCCTTTTGGGTCCTTAAAATACACTCTCTTAAGGTAGTCTATGCCAAGGATGCACGGAGCATCTGGACCAGTCACAATGGGATGCTTTTGCCAGTTTTTTCCAGTTAGGCTCATTTCAGCTTCTACAACAGTCAGTTCCTGGGATCCCCCAGTCACTCCAACAATATTGATGGATTGCGTTCCTTTATAATTAGAAGGAATTCTTGTGCACTGTGCACCAGTGTCCACTAAAGCTTTGTACTCCTGGGGGTGTGTTGTACCAGGCCATCGTATTTGTACAGTCCAATAAACTCTGTTATCCCTTTCCTCCGCCTGGTTGGAGGCAGGGCACCTCTAATTTCTGGTTTGCACAGTCTCTGGGTGTGAATTAGAGGTTCCTTCAAGAGCATCAGAATCCCTTCTGCTCCTTTTGTAAGCTGGAGCAGCCACCTTCCTAGGAGTTTTTCCTTTGATCTCACGTACTCGTTCTTGAAGTTCTGAGGTAGGTCTTCTATGCCACTTATTCATGTTTTCTCCCTGCTCATGTAGGAAGAACCACAGTGAACCTCTTTTTGTGGGCTGCCTGTGTCCTCTCTCTCGAGATTGGAAACGCCTTTTCCTAATAGCTGAAACATAGGTTTGTGCAGGTCGTGAATGGTACGTGTCTTCTCTGAGTTCTCTGATTTCTTGCAATAGCTTTTCAAACCGGTCATCAGATTTTTCACACAGTTTCTCCACAGCAGAGACACAAGCCCGTAGAGAACCAGCAAGGCTGTCCTCAAACTCACGGAGCTGCTCAATCACTTCAGTAATATCTTGTCCACCTCTAGATAACCAGAGCATTCCTGCCAATGACTTAGCATATGCAGGTGATGCACTTTGTACAAATCTGCGCCACAGAGGTCGTGAACAATTGATTCTATCTGGGTCTGTTCCCTCTTGGCTGTTTGGTCCAAAATAGATGATCTCTCGCACAGCTAATTCTCTCACGAACTGAATACCTTTGTCCATCGTATTCCATTTCCCTAACTTGGATATACAATCTTCCTTGTAGGGAAATCTTACTTTCATAGCTGCCAGGAGTCGGGTCCAGAGAGTAGTGGCGTTAGATTCTCTTGAAATTGCCCTATCAATGGTGGAATCTTTTGACAGAGATCCCAGCTGCCTGGCTTCACCACCTTCCAATTCAATTGTATCTGCCTCATTGTCCCAGCATCGGAGCAACCAGGTTAAAATATTCTCACCTTCAAGACAACTAAAGTCTTTTCGCATATCTCTCAGCTCACCTGGAGTAAAGGACCGAGTGGTGGTCACTTCATCTCCTCCCTGTCCTAATGGTGCCCCTTGGGTTGACGTTGGCCCTGTGCCATCATCTGCTGCACGGGTGGTCTTTCTAGTGCCTTTCTTACAACCAGTAACTGATGCTGATATGGGTTTACCATCATTTGATTCATTTCCAGAGTCTGAAAGACTGTCACAGTGATCGCTATGGTTACAGCGGCAACAGTGCCCAGTGTGTGAAGAAGGGGGGGCTGCCTTTAAGGCTGCAGAATTAATGTTATCAGAAGCGACCTTGGCAGAGGAACTCTGCGGAGGAGCTGTAGCTTCAGCCTGCGAAGGCGCCGTTGGGGGGGCAGCAGCTGCAGCGGCAGCTTTCGCTGTTTTGCTCTTTCTTGAGAGGCCAGGAGTGCTTTTTGCTAAAGCTTCCGAAGACGCAGCGCAAATCTCAGGACAACAAAGAGACGCAAACCTCCTGTTGAACGCCATTTCTCTTAACAGAAGCACAAACTGACACACATTCAGCAAACCAGATAACACCATCACAGTTCTATCAAAACTCCAAGGATATTCAAAGCTCTCTAAAACATTTGCGAACTGTCCTAGCGAAAAAACAAAAGTATTGTTAGTCAGCCTTTCGAAAGATTCGCTTGACCAATTAGCAAACACAGAGCCGTACTGCTCTTTAATCTCTCCTTGAGGCTTTTCAAGGTAAAGCAGAAGTGAGTAGAAATTCATTAGCGGCTGCAGTATAACGAAATAAACCAGTGACAAACCACACAGTATCATCATGACCATTGTCCAGTTCCTTGTTGTTATATAATGAATACTTCGATTTAAAAAGAAGGCCCAACACAGATATGGAATCAGTGAGCACAATGCAGAAAATAACTGATACAACTTATGCCATAACATCATTAAATCAGTGTAATTCACTTTGCCTTAACACAACTAAATAATATCCAAAGCAAACAGGCGCGCGAGTATCACAACTCTATGAGTTGGCACTGTGCCGAGAAAATTGAAAGGTACGTCAGAGCAGTAGAAAAGCCAAAAATCTCCAGATTTACCCCTTTCTCGAGCCCCACGTTGGGCGCCAATTATCTGTCGAGGGTTAAGATTGCGGGGTGACAATAAAACCCTGGCAGATGTATTGTTAACCCCCTCTTCCCTCCCACTACCCCCTTTTGCCCCTCCCTCTCCCCCCTTTCCACTAAGGAGAGGCGATTGGGAGGAAAAGAAGAACAGAGAGAAGAGAGTTGGAAAAAATTAAAGATGTTTTACTGATGCTACTAATAAGAATAGAGAAAATAATACAAAATATACAAAACCAATCTTGAAAGTCTCAGCAACTGCAGAGCCAGCACCCAAAGTCCTGGATTAGACTCCACAGCCAACCAGAGCTGGATTCAGACTCTCACTAGGCCTCAGTTCGCAGGGACGACTAGCAAGGTCCTCTCCTAATGTCGGCCATAAGAACAAGAGAAAAAAGGGACGAGATCCTCGTGATCTCCCATTTTATATGAAGTATTCACATGAATGGAATGTTATACACAGTTGGTCAGTTTCTTGGTCACTTGTTTCTCGTCGCTCCTCTCGCGAGATGTCCATCCATGCTTATCAATAAGTTTGCATTCCATTGCTAGGTTTACCAAAACATGTGTCTGGTTCTCCAGGAAAATGCAGTTAATATGAAGGCTTTAGCTGACTGGAAAAATTCACTGAAAGAGAAACTTGTTTTAAGAAAACCAGGACACCCTCTCTGAAAATCAAGTAGCTTGTCAGGAATGTGAGTTAATTGTTTTACTGCTGTTGTTAGAATTGTTTCTTTGTGGTATAAGTACACCGTAACAAACCTTCTCTCCACTTTTCCCACTCGCGCTGCAAGCAGCCCTGTGCTTCCCCCCCTCCCTCCCTTTTCTCAAGGTTTTGACTTACAAGATGGGGTCAGGAATGATTGTTCTCATTTGTGTTCCTAAGAAATCTGTATTGGGAGGTGTTTTAAGACATAGGAAAGCACTCAGAGTTATGAGGAAGGAAGATCTTGTTAAATATTGAAATCAGTGTTGGCTGCTGTATAAGTTAAATGATTGGGAAAAGTGTCTGGAGAACAGAATCTTGAAGTATAACACCAGGTTTGCTCTGCCCCCAGTGCACACCTTGCGTCTTGGCCTTGTAAGACTTGCAGAGGCTTTTGTTGGCCAAACCCACCACTGTGTCCAGGTTCCCTGCACCGGAACTACAGTGTGTGACCATTTAGGGATTCTGGGGCGTGGCCGGAGCGCGATGGCGTCACAAGCAGCCCCGCCCCCGGCAGGTTCCGCCCCTGGCGTTGCCGGGACGCGCAGGCGCAGCTCAGTCCTGTTCTGGACGCGGAGCGGAGCGCACGGCGAGGGCGAGGGGAGGAGTCCGTGGGCCGAGCCGAGTGCGAGCGACCGCAGCGAAGGGCGGGACTTGAGGAGGAGGCGCGGGAAGCGCGTGTGGTGGCGCAGAGGGAGACGCCGAGAGACCGGCGCGACCTTGAGGCGGCGGCACGTGCGGTGACACGCCATGGCGGGCACGGCGAAGCCGAGGGCGCTGCTGAATGCGCGGCGGGACGCGGGCGAGGCCGGGGCGCTGGGCCGGCTGCTGAGCACCTCGGCCAAGAAGGTGCTGCGGCACAAGATCGAGTTCCAGCCCGCCAGCCACGGCTTCTCCAGCCAGCCGGAGCTGCTGCGGGCCAAGTACCTGCTGCTCAGCCCCCGCACCGAGCCCGCCGAGCACCCCCGCGGCGCTGAGGAGGGACAGCCAGGCCAGCAGGGTGGGTGCAGAGGGCCGGGGGCTCTCCCTGCGCTGCGCAGCCCGCGGCTCACCCGCCTCTCTCCCCGCAGGCAGCGACCGGACCCCGGGGCGCCACGGGGACGGCGTCCCTGCGCCCCAGAAGGGGCTGTTCCCTGCAGGGCGCCTCGCCATGCAGTGGCAGCGTGTCCAGCGCATCGGCGCCGGGCTGCTCAACCTGGGAAACACCTGTTTCCTCAACGCCACCCTGCAGTGCCTCACCTACACGCCACCGCTCGCCAACTACCTGCTGTCCAAGGAGCACAGCCGCACCTGTGAGTGGGGAGGGGAGCGCCCGCCTGTCCTGGGGCTGCGCTCAGCACCCTGCGCACGGCTCTGCCCGGGGCTGTGCGGCTGCCGGGATGCGCCTTCTCTGCTCCCTCCTGCCCGTTTCTGTCCTCAACGTTCTGTCTTCTCCTCTCCCACCCCAGGTCACCAAAGCGGCTTCTGCATGACATGCGTCATGCAGAACCACGTCACGCAGGCATTCGCGAACAGCGGCAGCGTGATAAAGCCAGTGTCCTTTGTCCGACACCTCAAGAGTAAGGATGGCTGCCCTCGCGTCCCCTCCTGTAGCCGTGCGGGAGGGCAGAGACTATTGCAGGAGCAGAACCTTTGAGACCAGGGCAGGTCTTGGCAGAGGTTCTTCTGAGACAACTCACTGAGCCTGCCAGGGCCTTCATGGGCCTTGTTGGGCTTCCCCCATGGCCGACATGAGTCTGAAGTCTGGTTTGGGCCAAGGGAGCTCAAACCCCACAGTCCCTGCCCTGACAGAGGGCGGGAGGACCTGCCTCTGTTGCAGCGCGTGCTGCGGCTGATCCCTCCCTCTCCTGCAGAGATCGCCCCGCACATCCGCTGGGGCAGGCAAGAGGACGCGCACGAGTTCCTCCGTTTCACCATCGATGCCATGCAGAAGGCCTGCCTGCCCGACTGCACAGAGTACGTGGGGCCTCTGGTGGCCGTCACTGCCCTTGTCTGCTGGTCCCCTTGTCTGCTGGGCTGCTGTCTGCCTTCTCCTGACACCTCCGCCCCAGCACAGCTGCGGTTCTGTCCCCAAATCCTGTGACTGCGCTGGGTTTGGACCCTGAGGACACAGCGCTGGCCCTTGGGGGCGGCTCTTGGGCCGGGCGCTGTGTGATCCGAGCTGCCGTCTCTAGGTTGGATCGCCAGACCCAAGCCACCACCCTGATCCACCAGATCTTTGGCGGTCACCTGCGGTCCCGTGGTGAGTGCTGGCTGCCAGGGCCTGGGCCTGTGACTCTCAGGGCTGCTGTTTCCCCGAGAGCCTTGCAGTAACTTGGGAAAGTCACTAAGCATGTGCAAATTATGCAGAGCTGCAGCTGGTCAGTCTTTTGGTATCTGTGGGTCACGAAGCTGCTGGCTGTGGGTGCCCAGCTCATTGCCACCAGCAAAGGAACCCACGTTGCCAGCTGTCCAGCAGCACTTGTTGTCCCAGCACGTAGAGGCTGCGAATGCTGGTGCTGCCATCCCAGAGCCCAGACGCGGAGAGGGGGAACACGGCAGCTGCCTGCGCTGTGCTGGGGGTGGCGGTGCCGTGTTGTGCCAGGGGGTGCTCACTGCTCTTTCTCTTGCAGTGAAGTGCTCGATGTGCAAAGCAGTCTCGGACACCTTTGACCCCTGTCTGGACCTGCCGGTGGAGATCACGGTACCGGGGCAGGGTCAGGCGGGGAGGCGCTCTGCTCTGCAGGGGATGTTCCTGCAGCTGCACCGCTACTGCTCGAGGCTGTTTAACCTGCCAGCGTCAGGCACGGTGCAGGCAAGAGGGAATCAGCTTCTGTTGTTGCGCTGCCTCCTCTGCCTGGCCCTGACCTCTCCTCTGTCCTGGCAGCAAGCCGCAAACGTAGAGCAGGCACTGGAGCTGTTTGTGAAGCCAGACCTGCTGGGCGGAGAGAACGCCTACCTGTGTGACAGGTGAGTGTGCGGGCTGGGGCGGGAAGGGGCCGCGGGTGTGCTGGTGGGAAGCAGGAGGGCCGCTGCAGTACAGGAGGGCTTCTCTACCTGCTCCACCGCTAAACCGCGAGGTACGTGGCTGTGAAGCCTGCGATGAAGCCTGTCACTCCTCATCTCCCTCCTCTTGAGAGGGGGACCTGAGCCAGCAGACCTGGCCGTGAGCAGGTGCCCTGGAGCGGTATCCGCTCCCAGCAGGGTCATTTCCGGGGGGTTTGTGGCTTGGCCAGGGCTGACAAGCACCTGGGTGGTGGAACAGCATGAATAGCTCAAGCTCTCCCTGTGCAGATGCAAGAACAAAGTGTCGGCAACCAAACGCTTCACCATCCACCGAGCGCCCAATGTTCTCACGCTTGCTCTGAAGCGTTTTGCCGACTTCACTGGAGGCAAGATCACAAAGGTGAGTGCTCGGCACTCAGAGCGGGGCTGCGTCCTGTCCCGAGGCCCTGCTGCCCCGAGCAGGGTGGGAGGTGGTTCTGTGCGCGGTGCGAGCTCTCCCGCAGTCCTGCAGCCCTTCCCCAGCTGTGCGCTGCGGTGGGAGTTTGGCTCATCCCGGCATCTTCCTCACCGTGGGCTCTGCCTGTGGAGAGCGGGTTCCCCCTCCCCCGCGAGACGGGACTTGCAGGACAGCTGAGCCGCTCTTGCCGTCTGCTGTGCAGGCTCCTGAGACATCCTCTCTCCGCAGGACGTGGGCTACCCTGAGCTCCTGAACATCCGCCCGTACATGTCCCAGCCCAGCGGGGATCCCGTCATGTACGGGCTCTACGCGGTGCTGGTGCACTCGGGGTACAGCAGCCACGCAGGACACTACTACTGCTACGTGAAGGTGAGCCCAGGGCGCTCTCTTGGCACCTCTCTGTGCTGGGGGCCGGCGGGTGCTCGAGGGTCCGTGTCATGCGCAGACAGGAGGGTGCTCAGCAGACGTGCGTGGTGTGGAGCACTGGGGGGTACGGGCTGTGCTCCGTCACAGGAAGAGTGGAGTTCTGCTCTCGCAGAGTCTCCTCACTTGCCCGGGACTGCTTGGGAGTTTTGGGGAGCAGAGCTCTGCCAATAGGCCTGTTTCTGCTCCTCCTCAGGCCAGGAGCGTCCCTGGACACAGCCCGACCCCGTTCTCTCTCCCTCCGCAGGCCAGCGACGGGCAGTGGTACCAAATGAATGACAACGTGGTCCGTCCCAGTAACATCAAGGTGGTCCTTAACCAGAAGGCGTATGTGCTGTTCTACCTCAGGTGAGTGTGCCCTGTGTCCCCGGTCCCTCTGCCCTTGCTCAGCATGTGGGACAGGGCTGGGGGCACGTGCCTGGGTGTGGGAAGGAGCTTGGCCCAGGCAGCCCCAGCACCCACGTGCGTGTGCTGGCTCGGGGGAGGGTGGCAGGGAGAGCTCCAGCCCCTTGTAGTGGTTTTGCTGCAGCTCAAGAGCTCCTCACTTCCGCAGAGCTTCTGGCTCCTGGTTCTCGCAGCTACGACAAGAGTGTTGCAGTCGCTCAGACACTGGCAGTTAACACGTGCCCTTCTCTGCCTTCCCCAGGATCCCCAACCCTGGGAAGAGCTCAGAGGGTCCCGTTTCCAAAGCTGCCTCCAGCCTGCCTGGCCGTGTCAAGCTGCCTTCTGGGTCACCGTCACCCAAGCTGGCCCGGAAAGCCACACACGCGGCTGCAGCGTTGCCCGGTGACGCAGCCCAGAGGCCCAAGAAGCCGCTCTCCTCGCAGCCGCCACCCGCGCCCAGAGCGGCTCCAGGATTTTGCGGCCCGAGTCACACCAGTGGGGCCAAAGCGCAGGTTCCTCGGAAGCGCTGCTGGGAGCCCGGGCCCCTGCCCGCCTCCCCCAGGCTGCCGGAGCCCATGCCCGGCCAGGAGCCGTGGGGCAGCGGGGAGAACACCGGGACACCGGGAAGGGACCCTCGCAGCAGGGCTCCTGCCAGCCTGGTGCTGGCAAAGCTGAAGGCCTTCTTGTCGGCCAGTGCTGCTCCGCAGCCCAGCAGCACCATGTCACCACCACCGGCCAAGAAGCTGGCGCTTTCCAACACATAGGTGAGTCTGAGCTTCTGCCCAGAGACTTCAGTAGGTGCCTCGTGCCTCCGGAGCCGGGGCTTGTGTTGGGGAGTGCAGGACTGATGCTGGTACCTTGCTAAGCAGGAGGCGGGCGGGGAGAGCCCGTCAGCCCCAGGGCTCTGCCCTCCCTCTGGGTCGGGGTGCGGGCCAGGTCCCCGCTCTTGCTCCCATCCCTGCAGAGGCTGGAGAGCTGGCTGCTGCCTCCTTGCTCGGGACGGCGGGTGGCTGCGCCAGTCCCTGGAGAGGGGCGGCCTCACCAGCCTTCGCAGGGCAGCGTGTCCCCGGGGGCGATGGGAGCTGGTGACACCACAGCTGGAGGCTGCAGAGTCGCCTCCTCCCCAGGCAGCGGCTGCACCGGCTCTCTGGGCGCCGCTGTGCAGCCGGAGCTGGGGACGGCGCTGGGGGTTCTGTTCTTAACGTTTCCTTCCTTTTTTCCTTTCTGCTTCTAAGGGAAAACACTTCTGATTCTTCTCTGACTCCCCCACTTCCCTCTCCCTGTCTGTGTCTTTTCCCCTCCCCTTTCTCTGGGCTCCCCTTTTTGTTTTCTCCTCTTAGCTCACAGCAACCTCTTTTATTTAGACCACCAAGTTGTTCTTTATGTCAATAACTGCAGGGCAGCCCCCAGGGAAGGAGAGCAGAGGGAACCACCATGCATGTCCTCACCTGCTGCTGCAGGTTCCTGTGCCCGCCCCAGCCCCGCGCTGGGTCCCTGTGGGGCCGGGGCGCTGCCGCCGGGACACCGGGCAAGAAACTGGAGCGCTCCCTCGGGAACCGGCGGGGCTGGCGGGACAGCGGGAGCGGCCAGAGGAGCCACAGGGAGGATCCGAGGCTGGAACAGCTCTGCTGAGAGGAACGGCTGAGAGAGAGTCCTCAGTACTCGGACAACTCCTGGGAGAGCTTTCCGTCAGAATCTGCATGGTGGAGATTTCAAACATGATTTCATAAAGGAGGGGTTTTTCTTTACAAGTTGTTTTCTATCATTTTTCAGTGTATACAAGAAGTGATAGCAGCATTCTACAATGGGTATTGATCCAGGGGTTCTCCTGGAGACATCTGGACAGGCAGGAGAGCAGTCCAGTGAGGCTGGACATTGTATGGATGACTTATCCTCTCACCCTTCCCAGTCCCACCTGTTCCCTCACCGGCCACCTGGGACTTGGCCTCACCAAGCTGGAGCACAAGTGTGATGGGAGCGGCTGAGGGACCTGGGGGTTCAGCTGGAGAACAGGAGCTGAGGGGAGACCTTCTGAGCTCTGAACTGCCTGAAAGGAGCTTGGAGCCAGGGGGGTCGGGCTCTGCTCCCCAGGAACAAGCGCCAGGAGCAGAGGAAACGGCCTCAAGTTGCGCCGGGGGAGGTTGAGGTTGGATTTAGGAACAATTTCTTCCCCAAAGGGCTGTGGGGCATTGGAACAGGCTGCCCAGGGCAGTGCTGGAGTCACCATCCACAGCCAGGGTTTCTATTGTCTTGTCCTGATATTTTTGCAAATGGGTAGAAGTCTGCCTCAAAGAATGTAATGAAAACAAAACAAAAGAGCATGGGTAGAGCGAACAATGGCAAGGAGGGAGGGCCAAGTATGAAGATGAATCCCAGTGAGAGCAAGTATTTGGGTGATACGATCAGGCCTGAAATCATGCTCTCTTATGCACAACTGAACCTGTAGCCCCTTCAAAAGATTATTTGCCCCCAGTGGACCCAGAACTCGAAGCAAATCTGCTCAGGAAGAGACCATGAATTCCCAGAGCCTCTGCCACAGAGGAACTACAGGGCGAAGTTCGAGCTAAGCTGTACTTTGAGATGCCAGAGCAGCTGCTCGGGTTCAACAGCGTCAGAAGAAATGGTCTTCCTGCCTCACCACCCTGCAGGAAGAAGAGGAAACGGCAAATTCCCCTCCAGGAAAGGAACGTGCTCTGGTGCTCCCAGTACTGCCCTACCTCTTTGGGGATGGTATGTTGGTCGACTCTTCCCTCCAGCTCCTGCAGCTGTGCAGCAATGGGAGTGAGCTTTGCCATTCGCACTGTCTCACACAGGACTTGCCGACAGTACCTGCAACCATAAGACTTGGTCAGTTTAACCCTCCCAGAGAGAAGTTTGTCCATGTCCTTGTGGTGGCACCTGCTGCATTGGGGCCACAGTCTGCTCCTGGAGTTCTCTCAAGCCACACCGAGGCACTTCATTGTCTTTTTTCTGGCCAAGAATCCCAGCATCTTCGCAAGAAGCATTGAATCTCATTATCAGCTTTTAGGGAAGGCTACTGAAATCTCTCTTCGCCACACTTTTTTTCTGATTTTAAACCAAACTGACTCTGCTTAAAAGCATAAACACACTAGTCCTTATCCTGAACCTTTCACCCATACAAGACGGGGCAAGAAACCCACACACTCAATACTCCCTTACTGAAACTCTGACATTAGTCCAAATACAAAACGTACCCAGTTGCACCAACAGATGCATGAAAAATAAAGGCACACTGTTGACCAGCCATCATCCTAGTTCTGTGGCCCTTTTGAAAGAAGATTACTCCATGCTTTCTCTCTAGGTATGTCTAAAATGAATCCAACCATCAAAATGACTGATAACTTTCAGAAAACCAGGAGAGGAACCAAACAAAACAAGAAGCAAAAAAATTTTGGCCTGGCAGCCTGGGCACTGATTCTGTGCTCTGCCAATGAACCTAAAGGGTTTCTTATAGACACCCTGAAGACAGCAGCTTGGTCCCCATGTCTGGAGACCTACGGCAGATTCTGTCTGTGCTGCAAGTCATGCTGTGGTTTGATCACTTCCAGAAAAAAGAACAGAGTAGCTCTGGGATGCCTTATCCTGTCCCAGTGTAGGCTGGGCACCAGGTCCAGTACACGAAGCCCCTGTCCCCACACAACCTTCCTCCGCAGTTCCTTCCATAGGACCCACCTGAGCTGCTCCATTTTCTCATGTGTAATTGGTCCCTTCCCCAGAACGCCGTCCATCTCCTTGTACAGATTCTGCTGAACATCTTCGGAGGTTGTCAGGAAATAGACTGCCCAGGTACACGCTGGGAAAGAAATCAATATAAGACTGGGCCCAGAAAATTCAATCCTTTACAAACTGAATTCAGTTTTCTTACTTCTTGTATTCGCAACATTACTTTTTGGCATGGAAAAGGATGACCCTCTGGTCACAGCAGGCTGGGGAAGGGACCACACAGCCCAGCAAACCCTGGGGAACCAGCGTTTTAGGCCAGCCACGCAAATGAAAGGCTGGTTTGTCCAAAGCATCAGAAAATTCCCTTATTTAGGGGGCTTCCCCAGCACATCTGAGGTGGATACTCCAGACAGCCAACGTCTGGGGCTCCTGACTGGGAGCAAGAAGAGCAGCAGAGCTCCCTGCAGCAGGCTGGCCAGCACTTGTCTCCCTCACATCTACAGCTATTTTGTGAGCTGTTCAAGAGATATTTTCAATAGCGGAGTGAAACAGAAACCTTGCATAAGAAATAACTGTGTAGGATACAGTTTTCCTAAAGCTACAAGTAAATGGTCCTACCACTCCAACCTGTCTATTCATTAGAACTATCTGGAATCCCTGAGGAGTCGAGCCCCTTAAAATTGGAGAAGATATTCTCTGGGAGGAGCATTATCATATTTGCCCAATTTACTTGCCACAATCTTTAACACCCAGCTGCACCTAGGAGGTTTTCTTTGGAGTTCCAGCCCATTGGCTGAGATACAGGGCCTGATAACCATCCCCCATCATAGAAGATTTTACACAGCTCCAGCTTATTTATATCCATATTTTTTTTTCCATAATCTTTGCACAAATCACAAAGTAGCTTATTTGAAAGCCTTCCATACATGGAGCACTCCTATCCTCCAGAAATTCAAAGCAGCCAGTCAAATTCCAGCACTCTGCTCTAATTTCCTTCCCATGTGCCAGAGCCTATTTTACAACACAATCTTTGTAGCTGACATCTTTTGGTGCTTTTTCATGAAATTTAGCATCACTTGGCTGAGTTGAGAGTGCAAACGAAAAACAATGGGAAGAAAATCTAAGGTTCACCAAAGACTGGGAAGGTTGTCAAACACAGCTTAGTTTCAAATCACTAGCTGTGAGGCTGTGTCAAGAGTCCGCTGTAAAATTAGCATGTCCTACACATCTGTAGCTCAGGAGAAACAGAATGATGACTATAATTTTTTGTTAGCCTACAATAAGCCTCATGTCATCACACGTTTCATCATCCTTTCCTCTCTCTACAGAAAATACATGCACTCTTTTCTTTTTTTCCGTGGCCATGTCATCCTGCAGGCCACCAATCCAGCTCTTGTTCCTCCCCTTCCTGTTGCTGCTGCCCCAGCCCCAGGGGTACGCGTCTCCTTGCTCTGACACTCTGCTTCCCTGCGCTGGCAAGGGGTCCCAGTGTGATGCCATCAGGACAAGCTGCCACCCTAACTGGGAGTATTTAACCTCCCCAACCCAGCCTTTCGCTTTCTCAACACAATCCAGCCTTGCTCCCACTTTCACTTTTCATATCCCTTTGCCTCCACCTTCAGTGATAATCCAAGCGGTGTCCAAGCAAATTCTGAACTGAAATTCTGACAGAAACACAGTTCTATCACTTTCCTTGTCTAGAAGTCCAATTATCAAAGGAGTACAGCATGCATTTCCTAATTACCCCCATCCTTAACAAACCTGTTTAGCCCTTGGGCACAGCAGGATGCCAGGCTAGTCTGTAGCTGCCTGGGTCACTTCATTACCTGTATTTTAAGTCCAGGCACTGTATTTGGTTTTTTTTTCCAGTATTTGGGTACTCCAAAATTCAGTACATTTCTGAGAACTTCCCTGCTCAAGTGCTTGTCACCACTTCTCTGAGTGTGGAGAAAGTGACTGTCTGCTCAATTTCCCAAAGACACACAAGTGCATTCAGCTCCTTCAGAGTGGGTTTCCACCTTCTGGAGTGTCATTGCTATCTACTGTGTCTTGCTGATCTTTGCTAACTCCCACACCTTCCCCAGATTGTCACCGTTTTCTTTGAGTCCATCATGCAATTGCACAAAAAGTTTACCCGTCATGACCCCAGCACAAAGCGATGCTGAGATATGTGCCTGTGCCTATAGACAGCTTACAGTGTCAGGTCAGAGCTGTGCAACCAGCACCTTATTCAACCTTATAGGATGAAAACTGGAAAAACAAGAGGTTAAAGCCAAACGTCAACTGAGTTAACTTATTGTCTGGCATCACCTTAGGAAGAAAAGCACCCACCTAAGAGGCTTACACCATAAATTCAAATACCCTCCCAGGACTAAGATGGCGAACTCAGCTACCAGCACCACTGATCACTTCCAAGTCTGGAAGATCATTTGAAGCTTTCAGCACAAAGTTCCACACACTAAAGAAAAACAGAAGTTAAAGCACTTCAAATATTACTTTAAAAACCTCCATACTGAACCACACCAGTGAGCTATCACAATCTAGTACAGCTGTTTTCAGACTTAATTTAGCAAAGTTCCTTCTCTTAAATTGTATTTCAAGCTGTTTTTAAAATGTTTGCCAAATGGCTGCAGGATCTTCACCTTGCAGTTTCAAGTTACTAATGAGCATTACGTTTTCCATCAACATTTGCTTGTAGGGAGATGGTAAAAGACACAAGCATGCTAATTTCTTGATGGTCATTGGACAGCAGCAACTCTTGGTCACTGATGCCCAATTCCAATAAGAAGGACCAAAGACATACCTGACCCACTATGACAGCTACAAACTAAGTCTCATTTTCTTTCTACTTTGAATGAAGCCCCAGCTTCCTTTGACATAGGATGCCAAGCAAGGCCAGGAGGAACAAATGGACTCAAAAACAAAGCAAAGAACACTTACACAACCGGCTGGGGTTGATATGTTGTTTCAGGAGATCAATGGAGCCAAGGCTGACAACAAGACGCCTTCCAAACCAGAAAGAGACCAGTGGGCCATATTTTTCATGAAGGTTCACCAGGAACTCATGAAAACTGTTGCTGGCAATGATGTCTGGCAAGCTGCCATCCCTGAGGAACACAAAGAGGGTGTCTGGTCATGAGCAGCATCCTCTGCCAATGCTGAACTTGATCGATACGAAGACAGAAAGCACTTACTTTTCATCAGTTGGAGCCAGCCCAGGGATAACTGATGCTTGCCTAGATGCCTAGAGAGGGAAAGGAAACGGATCAACCTCCTTGAATTTAAGATTTTAAGATTAAGCTCTCCAGCAGGAGAGCTGGATTTTCCACATCAATACTGCTGCATAACTTATAAACATTAAACAAAAGCTGGATAAGCCACATCTTCAGGCCTCAAACCTACTAAGGCTTCTGAAGCAAATCAATTGTGTGTGCCTGGTCTCACTGGCTAAACCATGATTATAGACCTAGTTGAAAGATCCCTGCGTAAAAATTTTAACGTTCAGGTTTGTGATGTAGATCTTACACCCGGATTTTGCCCTGGACAGCAGCATACGTGCAAAACTCCAAGGTGTGCAGACAACGCCTTTGTAAGCGGGATTCAGCGGGGCACGCAGAACACGCGGTGTGCCGCAGCCTGCGGCCGGGAACGCCCTGCGCAACAAGCGCTCCCGGGGGCGCCGGCCCGGCCCCACCGCGGCGGGGCAGGAAGGAGCGGGCCGGGCCGGCATGGGGGGCCCGCGGCGCACGCTGCTGGTGTCCGACTCCACCCTGCACGGAGGGGGGTACCTGGGACACTGCCAGCAGCACATCAAGAGCTTCCTGGGCGAGTAAGCGCTGCGGAGGGGCTGCGGGACCCTGCCCGGGCCCTCCCCCGCCGCGCTAAGCGCTCTCTCCCCTCTCTTCTCCCAGGAAGGTGAAGCGGGTGCTGTTCGTTCCCTACGCCCTGCACGACCGAGATGCCTACGCCCGGACAGCCAGGGAGCAGTTTGAAAGCCTGGGTAAGGCTGGAGCGCCCCGGCGCAGAGTCCCGCGGGCAGCTGGCGCGGAAACGGCGCCTTTGCCGAGGGAGCGGCCGTGTCGGGCTCCGGCCGTGCCGGGGGCAGGCGTGTCGCGCTCCGGCCGTGCCCGGGACCGGCCTCGCCAGCCGCTCCTGTAAGAGGAGCCGAGGTGGTGAACGCCCCTGGGCGTCAACGCTGCCACAGTCCGTTTTCCTGGGCTCCGAACAGGGGTGGTGCTGCAGAGAGGGGAAGAGGGGTTTGGCCGGCTCTGCTGTAACTGGAGGGACTGCAGCACGGAGCTGGTTGCTGACTTGTGCCTAGAAGTCCATGCTTTAGAGGCCTCCGGAAGAAATCTTGTTGCAAACACTTTGTAACTACTTCAGGGGGGAAGTTTTGGTTCCTGAATACTAAGTGGCATCTTTTTATCCTCCTTAGTCACATAAGGGAATGTTTCTTCCCATGCATCTTAAACCTCTGCTCAAGCCGTGCAGCTACTGGGGTTAAGTGAAGACTATAATGCATTTCAACCAGCCAGATATTTCCATGATGAACAGCAACTGAGCTTTGCTTCGAGCAAAGATCTTTTCAGAGCAGCCTGCAGCAACATCTCCGTCTAATATCTATCACCTTTCAGGATAACTTTGGACCTGTTACTGTAGTAATAAGCAGTACTCACTTCCTTGGGCAGCACACCTTGCTCCTTATCTTGCAGAGGTTGCTGCTATCAGATGTCACATGTACTTTTGGCTCTCCTGGTACTTCCCACACTTAGTGAACCCCAGCAAGGCAAATCTGTCAAAGCCAGACATTTTAACTGTTACCAAAAAACAAATTACAAAGATCAGATATTTGTAGTAATGCTAGACCAATGATGGCACATCACAGACTCAGAATCAAGCTGAACACTGACAGCTTTTTCCTTCTCATTTTCTAGTGAGCCGGGAATGCTCAGGGGGACTTTGTGCCTCAGGTGGCACCTGCTGAGTGAAGTGCTCTGCTCTTAGACACTGAGCATGTGTATCCATAAAGCAAAGGTTTGCTTCATAAGCCCTGCACTAACATAGGACATATACAGTTTTGTGGTGTAGAGTTCCCCAAAGTTTCCCTGGTTGTCTGGTGAGACTTTTGTCTTGAGTGGGGTATGGAGAGAAGGCAGAAGGGGTCTGACCATACCACATTCTTCTTCCAAGCTGGAGTGGCAAAAGTGAATACTTTTTCATTTAAGGTTATGGGCTGGGCAGCATTCATGAATCCTGTGATCCAGTGGAAGCTGTAAGAAAATCTGAAGCAATATTTATTGGTAAGTTTTACTTTTTACTCCCTGATGAGGGTTTATAAAGGGCACTGGATTAGTCCTGCTCAGAGCTGGCACTGTAGAGACAACAATGAAAAAGCTGGGCCTAGTGATTACTAGAAACTACAGAAAACAGTGCTTTAATTGGGAACAGTAAGACCCTGAATTTAGTGGTGGGGAAGGAAGCAGGAGAAATTTATCAATGGAACTTCATCTCCAGTAAGTTTCAAGTTATTAATTTGAACAGTACTTCAGGGTTTAAAACATGATCATAGCAGCTGTATGAGCCTTATGAAGTCTGGAAGATGCAGGGCCACTGTGCTTAATCTGAGCAGAGTCCCAATGCCACACTCCTCGTATTAGAACAGTATCTGCTGCCAAACAGCCAGCGTTGGTGTTCCAAGGACAACTCAGGGCATGAGCCCATGGCCTGCTCAGTGACCATTTGTCTGAAGCTTCTGGTTTTAGTGCTGCTCAGACCAGGATAATAGCCTGAACAGAGCATAGAAATCACTGGGTCTGCCTAGTTTGTAAAGGCTTCAATTAAAACTGTTGGTGAAAGCATGTTAAATAAGCTGGACTCCCTTTCTGCAGGAGGTGGGAACACATTCCGTCTCCTGAAAGCTCTGTATGACCACAGCCTGATACAGGAGATCAGGAAAAGAGTTCTTGAGGTAAAAACTACAGGGTTTGGGCCAAGTCTGAAAGGCAGGATCTCATGTACAAGCTCTTGTTCAGACAAATCCGAGTTGATTCCACATATTTATTTTTAATATACTTCAAATATTGAGCCATCTCATGCAGCCTGACGAACTGAAATCTGTGGCCAAATAAGGCTGTCATTAATCCTTGAAGCCTGAAAAGAAGGTCAGCAATCTGTCTGTCTAGAGCAGTTTCCCACATGTGGAACTGTAGAACCTTAGGATCAACAGTGCTGCACAGCACCTTACAAGGAAGCCCATCAACTTTAAATACTAACAAAGAATTTAATCTATGTTCAGAAACTCTGGTTTTCAGCTTGAGATATCCACTTTGTATCTTGCTAATAGATACAGATGTGTTCAAGTTGCAGGTTGTCTGCTGATAAAACAGCAATAAAGCTGGATCCTGCCTTCTAGACAACACCCTGTTGATGTTGAAAGTGGTGTAATTACCTTGAGTACGCCGTTGACCTGGAATTGAGAGGTACGAGTGCCATTGAGCCCTTCTGGTCAGCAGCCCCGTTCTGGCTGGTGAATCTCATAAGGCACAGCAAAAAGATGTCGTCCATGGCGGAGAACAGAAGCAAGGTGTTCCTCTAGCACTGTGGAACAGCAAATGACTTCAGGCCGATTTATGCAAGTGCAGTATCTGAAAAGGCCAGCTGCCAAGAAGAAAGGTTAGCCAGGCTGTCTTAATATACAGAAGCTCAGTGCCTGTTGTGGGCAGAAACACCATAAAATGTTGGGCCCCCAGTGAAATCTTATTCTTACAAATTGTTTAGCATTATCCATACGCTTGTATGTTTGTGTGGAATCCTTCCAGGTACAGCATAGTACATACTACTATGTACATAGTGCTACGTACATAATAGTAATACCTACAGCGGTCATAGTGCCGGTAAGTTGATGCCGTGGCAACATTGTACTCAGCTTCAGGTGGCCCAGTCTCCTCAGAAGGTAGTTAAAAGCTAGTTCAGATATTTCCTCTAACTGCAATGTAGACAAGTTTCTCCTCTCTTAATAGCAAAGTCTAATATATGCACTGACTACCTTATAAGTTCTCTCTTGTGATGGGGTCACAGAGCTGCAAGTGCAGGACATTCAATAGCTAATTCTCCAGCAATCACAACATATACAAACTATTGCTCACTTCATAAATCTGAATTCTTGTTTGTCTGCTTTTCACTTATGAAGTCAGCAGTGAAGTGAGCTAGAAGTACTAAATCTGATCTGATCGCTGAGTCTCTGAGATTGATGGATGCTATAAAACGTAATTCCTAGTTGCGATACTGCATACTAATCATTGCTTTTGTCTTCCAGGATGGGATTCCTTACGTGGGATCCAGTGCAGGAACCAACGTTGCTACGATCAGCATCAATACTACCAATGACATGCCAATTGTTTATCCACCTTCCCTGCAGGCCCTAGGCTTAGTGCCTTTTAATATTAACCCCCACTACCCGGACCCAGATGTGAAGAGCACTCACATGGGTGTAAGTAAATCATGCCAGAGCTAATGCAGTAACCAGGGTGCAGCGGTGTAACAACAGTCCGAATTTGTGAGGCCTTACAAAGCTATATAACTCTAACAGCTGCTCTCTAGAGCAGCTGGAAATGTGCGTGGGGCAATGCCAGTGAGGCAGTAACATTTTACTCCTCCCTAAAGCTTTCCTGTGAGTGGGAAGAGGAGTTGGCAACAGTATTAGTGAGGTGGAACAGAGTGTTTCTCACCGATACTTTGCAATGTCTGAAATACTGTTGCTTCATACCTGGTGTGGAATTTGGGGCAGGGCAGGGAGAGAGAAATTTGAAATGTTAAGGTGCAACGCATAGTGTATCTGGAAAGTTCTGCCATAGTCTGTCTTACCTGCTGCTTCAGAAGACATAACTTAAACATACATTAGGAGGCTTAAATATCTGAAGGACCCATCAGAACAGGGAGGTCTTGAGATTGCATGCAAACCTGTTGTGTGAGAAAATACTCAGGCGCCAGTGTCCCTGCAGAGAGCACCCCCTGTCATGTCCATCACTGAGCACGCGGGTGTGCTGGTGTGGCTGAAAGAAAAACACTTGAACCATCAAGTACAAAGACTGACATCTCCACTCTATGGAGGAGCCGATTATTGAGGAGCCTGCCAGGAGCTAATTCCTTAGGGAAGAGTTTCTATGGTGTGTCTTTTAACAGGCCAAATGCTTATAATCAAATTTCTTCTTGGGTAGAGGAAGTATTAAGAATTAGGGGACACTAAAGAGATGGAGGATCAGGGTGTGCTTCTAGAATTTAGATTAAGTTATAGGTACTCATTTAATTATCTTAGCTTGTCACTAGATGAGCAGGCAGTCTTTTCCCTATAAAAGGCTTTTGCTATTTCTCCCGGAGGAGGCTACAAGCTCTATGCTGTACCAAGTCCCTGCTGTGTTCCTGTGTTTCCTTACCAACAAATCCTTCTGGTTTGATTTAACTACTGTTGCTCAGTTCAGCAGCAAACCCTCAGAAAACACGGCAGAGCTGTTCACAGCAGGAAATTCTTCAGTGCATTACCTACTTGAGGACAAACCAAGCAGATATGTAATCAGTGGAAATCCATGGGTCACTACCCTCTTTCACAAAGGTGGCATCACAGGCGCTTGCTTCCACCATTGTCCTCAGTGCTCTTGTTCTGAGAGTGATCATGAAGAGATAGCATTAAAAAAAAATAGAGCTGGATGAATTGAGTGCAGGTAAAATTTAAGGCTTTTCAGGCTAGGGATTGTGTTAGTTCTGTTTGATCAATCTACAGCAATTGCTGCTAGTGAAGAAGGGTAAAATATGTATCTATTAAAGTAAATCCTGCCACTACCTTCAATACATTAGTCTAACGAAAGCATTCTGCTTGAGGGCAAGTGCCTGATTTGTTTAATGTTATGAAATTGCTTCGTGTCATGCTACTTGGAGAGCTCCAAGACCTACCTTACTGCCTGGGCAGCTAATCTACACTCATTGCAGGAGACAAGAGAGGAAAGAATTCGCCAGTGTCACGAAGAACCAAACACCCCTCCAGTTCTGGTGAGTAGTAGTTCTCAGTCAGGAAGTTCATAGCTGTAGCACAGTAAATATTTTAAATGCATTCTTGCTAGCTTGCAGTGGAGATTTCCCTGCCTGACAAGCCTTACAGAACTGGGGCATGGAAAGCTAAGAGCTTCAACCTTGGGTTTTGCTTACTTGCAGAAGATGTGTTATAACAAATGAAATGCATTCTGCTGATTACATGTGTGAAGTCCTGTTGCCAAACACATTTTAGGCAGCTCTGATCTTTCCAGTCACTGGCCAGTCATATGGTGTATGTTGGGGGTGATGTGCATGCAGATTGTAAGATACCTCCCCTGAATCTTTTTGCAGATATTCTTAACTTTACATGATGTTTCATTCTCTGTAGGTTCTGAATTTGCTCATTCAGTAGTAATTACAGTACATCTGTCTGGGGAAGTGGGACCTCTGCTTCAGCTTGGAGTATAAAGTTTGTGCTCTAACAAACCCAGCTGGCTGGTGCTTGGCCCAAAGTGCATCTAAGAATGGCGGCAGCACAAGTTCAGGGTGTTTCAAAAAGATGGACCCAATCTGAAATCACAACACAAGGTGTTTTGGGGTCTGTCGTTCTGAAACACCGTGTAACTGGTGTAAAAAAAAGAAATAATAACTGTCCCGTCCCAACAGATGGGATGAGGGATGAGTTAACTCTAGACGTGACACGCGCCCTGACTCAGCAGATGAGAACAGGTGTGAGTTAACTCTGGGTTAATTCTGTGCGGTTATGTGAATGACAGACAATCACCTCCAGGGTCCAATTCAATTGTGAGTTTTAGTAAAAGTTCTTGTTGGAATATTGGTTACAGCGAATGGTGACTTGGAAAAAGTATAACAGAACTTATCAACACATTAATAGCGAAAATCCTACTGCAAGTGATATGCTGGCAACCATCAGTAGCTATAATATGAAATTTAACCAAAAATCAACAGCAGAGCTTAAAGATGGTGTTATCCTTATATGTTCAAAAGGGAAAGGGAGAAAGAGAGTACTGAAGGAGAGACAAAGAAATGGGGGTATAGAAAAAAGGAGAGAAGGAAAGAGCAGAGAGAAAGGAAGAAAGAAAAGAGTGAGGGATCCAGTCTCTTACGGCCCCACAGTGTGGATGACAGGACTTGTACGATGATGTGCAGCCTTGGTGTTCCACGGCGAGGATGCTGGGGTCAGGAGCACAGCATCCTCCGATGTCTGGTTCGGAGTGAGGGTCCTCAGCGTGCTGGTATTGGTGAGGCCAAGCTGGTATTCCCTTCGCTGAGACTGGTAGACTGGTATTCCCTTGGCAAGGCCGAGCTGATATTCCCCAAACCGTGCTGGTTTAGGAGAGTTTTTATAGCTCCCAGAGTAGAGGAAGGTCTTGCGGGGGGAAGTGGTGATTGTGAAAGAGGGACAAGTCTGGACAAGTCCTGGGCCACACTGAGGGTCTACGGCTTGCCCCTTTTGTGTCATGCAGAAATCAGGGGGAAGTGGTGATTGCAAAAGATGAACAAGCTTCAACAAGCCCTGGGCCATGTTAAAGGGTCTCAACTTTTCACCTTTTTTTGCCAAGCTGGACATATAACGAGATGGGGCTATGTGCCCCCCAGCACATCCTCCATCTCTGGTCGGTCAACCGGCCTGATCTGTGGCTCCTTAGCTCGTCATTGATGTGTAGATCACAGTTCCCCCTGCTCTGAATGTGTCTTCTGGCTGAACTAGTTTTGTCACAATGTCTTCAGCCATGATCCTTATCAATGCTCAACAACTGGAAAAACACATTTTCTTTTTCTCCTTAATGGTTTGTCCTTCTTTAAAAGGGAAAAATAAGCAAGAAAAGCAGCTTTGAAAACAATAAATGAGTGAGAAAGTCTTGTTGGTAGTCATGGTGAGCTGCACTAAGACTGCTTGTGACAAGCATTCTAGCCTTTCAAATAGCTTGAAAATAACATTAAATGCTTACACCTACATTAGGGCTTGCGGGAAGGTGCGATGCTGCTAGTGGAAGGAGACAAAGCCACCTTGCAAGGAGTGACAGGAGCACGTCTGGTTTTGAGGTAAATGCTTCATTTGAATTGAAATGGATATCCTCCTTCAGATAGATAGGAAGAGAGATTTCTGTTAGACTCCTTGTCCACGCTGCCTGTTCCTCACATCAGAAATTAATCCCTTGTTTCCCTTTCCCATTCTCTTTTTGAAGGCCAGAGGAATGCCAGTTTGGCCCTAACGTGTTCAACTCTAGAATACAGGAACCCATGTCTTTAGTCATATGAACGTTTACCAAGAAATCTAATATGTCTTTCCCATGACGCAGGCAAGGAAGAGTCAAAACTCTGCTTGTTCTGAATAAGGATGCTTTGTTCTATCCCTCATAACAGATGGAAACACAGTTGTCCTAGCTCCTGTTAAAGCTCACAACATGTTTTGTCTCGTTTACAGGGGTAAGAAACCAACTGAACATGAGCCTGGAACAGATTTCAGTTTCCTCCTGATTGACAGTAATCTCCAGAATCTGTAGCCTTGCATATTCTGCAGCAAAAGTCACTTTATGGGAATGCAATGAGGAGGAAGCAGAGAGATGCTTCTAGTTCCAGGGTGGGTGGAGAACCTTATCTTCATAAATAAAGATAAATATGCATTAGTGGGCTCTTCTCCCCAACCTAACTCATGTCTTGGACACCTCTACCAGCAAAAAGTCAAATGTTATTGCAATACTTGAGTAATCATAGCTATTCTTAGTCTGAAAGTGTCTGTACATCCATGTATCCACTTTGATTACTTCCCCACCAGAAGAAAGTTATTTCAACACAACCAAGACTGGATAGCAAGTCAGCTCTTCCTGCTGCCCAGCTTTACCTGCCAAATGAAATAATTGTTCCTTTAGTGTACTCCACACCATTAGTTTAATTTTGGGGCTGTTAATAAAGGGAGAAGTTATGCATTGAATTGCTTTTATTTGCTTCAGACTCATGTTAAATAGATACAATACTAATTATGTACAAAAGTGTGCATGTTAAAAATTGTCAGGTTACAAACTTGCAAATCCTAGAAAAGTGCAAAATTTTGAAACATCTTCCACCATGCTGTACAGAAAGAAAATCCATCGTTAGCCAATATACACACTCTTAAAACATACTGATCAAAACAAAATAAGACATATAGTATACTCTTAAAGCACCCAGAAGGGAAAAAGATATTGCACAGAAGACTGTCAGCAAGTTCATTACAGTGCCTGAAGGCTCATTTTGAAAGTAGATATTTACAACACTCCCCACTACCTAACATTTAACTCTTAAAAAAGGCATTTTTTGGCATTTAAAAATCCATTTATAATTGCACAATCTGTAAGAGTTATCAGAAAATATGGTTAACCGCTGCTGTAAGGCCTTTGTTTCCACTCTCTCATTAGCTTTAGTAAAAATCCATCAAGCAAGCTGAGCAGCATCACGGCTTCCACCAAAACAGACTGAAGGGACGCAAATCTTAATGAGCAGCGTTTCTCTAATCTTAGATTAAGCTGCTTCTGTGAAGGGTTGAATCGGAACACGTATCGCAAGTTTTCCTTGATGATTTTTTTCCCCTCGTAGCTTTCTTCAAGCAATAGCTCACAGCTACATATGACTAAAGCAGCACTGTCAGGTGCAACACTAAGTTTATGTTGAAAAGTTACTACTTCAAGGCAAAAAATATGGCTCACCCAAGAGGAAAATACTGACTGAGACAGGAAGCTAAATAAACAAGTGGCCTGTAAATTCAGTTAGGTCTCTGATATATATGGCTGGATGTTTTATATTTCAATCTCAAAACACCTTAGCAGCTTTAAACCATAATCTTTACTGACAATCATGCTTCTGGGACAGAAGACATGTTTTAAAACTGTGTCTGTGCTGAGTATAATCACAGACCTAAGCTCCTGTCAAACTTCCCAGCCCAGCAGATGAAAATAAAAAGAATACACCACTGGAGGAACGCTCTCCTGACGAAAAGCAGCGCAACATCTATTTTATGTGTGCTATTTGGGTAAATGGTAACTAAAAGAAACACACACCAGTTTTCTTCCACAGATGCACAGTGAAAAGGTGAATTGAAACCAAAGGGTACCTTTGAATTAACGCTACAAGCAGTTCCTCACACCTGGGGTGTTCAAGCCTGCCGTAAGATGAGCAGCACTCGGCTCAGGCTCTGCACAACATGCTGTGCTGCCTTCGGAGGTGTTTCTGCCTTCAGGCATCTGATGGCTATTTTAAACCGTAGCTTTTCAGAAAACCCTTGCTTCCTATGACAGTATGTGCTAACAATGGCAATCAGTAATAAGAAGGAGAATGTGGCTCCTTGGGATGGAAGGAAAGACATCTTCCCAATGCTTCAGTTGAGTCTAACGTTGGTGTACAGTGAACCCAGATGCATATGACTACGCAAAAACTATTTCCGCCAAAGGAGACCGCTAACAAGTGTCTTTACAGCTGGAACTGACACAGTCTTTTAAACCAAAAAGCATGAAAAGCTCATTCTAGAAAGCACTGAAGCACATGCTTGAATTTCCACCCAATGAAATATAACCCTATGTTGTGCTTTCATCTAACAATATTTAATATATCAGGCCTTAGGTTCACATTAGGATATGCGTTCATATGTTGTTTTTTAAAATAGATTCCTTGACAGGAAATAAAGTATTCACAGCACGTAGCCTCAGCATCTAAGCTGGCTATCAAGGGGCCACTAGCGGCAGAACAGAGGAGTCCCTTCAGGTGACAACACAGAGCA
Source organism: Nesoenas mayeri (assembly GCF_963082525.1). NCBI lineage: Eukaryota > Metazoa > Chordata > Aves > Columbiformes > Columbidae > Nesoenas > Nesoenas mayeri. The sequence continues at coordinate 2,605,114 of NC_137545.1, read as the reverse complement.
TGTGTCTACACAGACTCAATGCAGGAACAGAAGGGCTGACATCTACTCTACTGCCCTCCCTAGCTCTAAAGCTCCCTACCATACCATAATTCCTATAGAGATACACATTTTCAACTAAATACAGATACACAGTAAAAGTTCGGTGAAGCATCTGGCTGCTGTGCATGTATTTTGTAATGATTTTGTTAACCGAGATTGGGAAAGACAGAGGAAACACGGAGGAGGGGGCCATGGTGTAGGGAAGTGAGCCTTACAGCTCCCATTGATTAGGGCACGAGTTAAAAGACCTACCTAATTATTGTGCATTACAAATAAATTCATAATTCCTGCAGACTACCTTAAAGTAGACTGATGTAAGACTGTTATCAGTTCCATATAGAATTTTTACAGTGCAGAAACTCAGTTCTTTGCACTTAAAGGACACAGAAATACAACTTTAAAGAGGATCCTTATGAAGCAGCCAATTGACTAGACTATTTAAAGCCTATAAAGACTTTGATAAACCTCTTTTGTGATAACATTCATGATCTAAGGTATAACAGCGGGAAAAATGTTTCTTTATGTCAATGTTGCAGATTAGCAAAGCAACTGTAATGTGTGTGTGTTAGTGCCTTTTCTTCTTTTCTTTTTAAAACAAAACAGGCTTCCTAAAACCTGATTTCCACAATGTGTATTAACCATGAAGAGAAGTGCAGTTAGTTTAAGATTGGGAATATTATTTTTTTGTTGGTGTTGGTAAAATACATGGATAATAGAAAAGCTGGCTTTTAGATATCCTATTAGTGAGTATTAGATAACAAGTAAATTGATATAGGATAATTCGCTTAAGTCAGATGCAAACTTGAACAGCAAATATTCTGCTTTCTGAATGCTCCTATAGTAGAAAAACTGCACAGACTAGATAAGATTCTTCACTATAGATGAAAAGACAACCAAAATACTACCAAGAATTACAAGTGAATTGATAAAGAGAAATTTAACAAACATTTTACTTGAAATAAAGGAGAGATGTCTTCTAAATATCATCCTTTGGTATGCAAGTTCAGAACTGTGCTAGGGAGAAGTGACTCAATGCTGCAAGCTACTTGTTCTCATCTATATGCAGCTATGAAAAGAGTCAGTTTGCAGTTTCTTTTAGATATCCATATTTACACTCCTACTTGCTCAGCTTTGAATGTAAGCATATCTTCAGCTTTTATAAATATCATTAGGGTTGTTCCAAAGAGTAAAAGAAAGAAGATACCACCAAGAAGATCTTGACAAGTGTAGTGTTAGGAAACAACTGTCGCTTCAGACTATTTTATTCTGAATTCCCAATCAGAATGCTCTCATCTCACAGCTTTAATTTTTACAATTAAATAAATCTTGTTTCAAAAGCAAAGGAAAATCTTATTTCACCAATCCTACATGAAAAACAAAATGTGATCCTAAGTTTTACTGACTTGAGGAAATCAAAGAATTATGAAAGTCAGTTCACTAATTCACAGTGCACTGCACAACAGACTGCAATTCAACCAACGTGAACAGCTGATCCGAAAAAATCACTTTCTACTTTTAAAAAGACTTACACAAATACGTTAAAACCAAAAGAAACAACACACCAGCTGACGCTCACATTGACCACCTATATCTTTCAATTAGAGCTGGGTTTAGATAAAAGCAAAGTGCAGACCTTCAGACCTACAGGGGTCTTTCCAGCAAGGCTCTGGCAAGAGCTGGTGTGCACCTCCCATCCTCAAGGACCAGATAACACATCAAAAGGCGATGGCTGTCACTGTTGTGCGTAGAGCACGAGGCAGCTCCGAGCTCACCCGTCCCCTCTTCATTCCACTGCATCGTGCAGAGCACAAACCAGGCTCAAGTCTGAGCCTGAGAACTCTCCACATTCAAACCCATCCCAGATATTGGTGAAGACCACCTAATGCTTGTGATGCACTAAAATGACGGTATTCAAATGTCAAAGCTCTTCACCATTAACTCTTTCATCCCCAATTATTGCAACTACATGATATTTTACTTAAACTGACAGAGTGTATTCAGTATTCTTTAACATTAAACTACTAACAACATTAATTCAACTGTTGTATAAACATACCTAAACCACTGTAGGACGTTTTCAAACCCTCTCTGTGCAAGTCACAAAAAAACCCTGATGCTCTCACCAAACCTGGCTCCTCAGTTTTTCCACTTGATTCTACCAGCCTGAAACATCATCATTTCCTGCCCCCTTCCCCTACAAGTAAACACTTAAACTCATCTATGCGTTTAAACAGAACATATATGCATTCTTATAAAAGCCACCAACTCAATGCCCCAAATGAGTTGTTTTCAGCTTCCCATAATACAGGAAAGTCTCAGAGCTGAACTGAAATTCTTCTCAACTGCTCCCGAAAGAGCTTCCCTGAAATTCTTTCTTCATGAAATCAAAATGGACAGACATACGTCACATTCTCATATACACACTTAATACTTTCATAGTATCCTTAGTATTCTTACTGGATAGGTAATTGATTAAAAATAGTATTTTTCACTTCTCTATAGCTTATTTGAAAATAGGGGATGTGGGTTTTTTTACGTACATCGAGCCTCAAAATAACCACACCACTCTATTTCTTGAAACTTAATGCTCTCTTGTCAAGTGACTCAGAGAAATAATTCTTATTTTCTCCTAACCTTCCAGACAATCCAGTCTCTCACAGTGATTAATCAGAATATTGCAACTATGCATAGACCCCACTTGCTCACTAGTCTGATTTATTATCTCATTTAGAAAAGTTAAGAAGCAGCAACGCAACTTTCTTTATACAGCACAGTAATCAGTCATTAAGAGGGATTTCTTTTTTCCAGTAAAGAAATTGAGGAGAAGAAAACAGTTTGAATGAGACTAACAGAACTTGTGAAGGTTCTCCTTTTGCTGGGTAAAGGAGGTATTACTATTTCTACAAAGTTAATAAATATTGTGCTAAAAGTTAATGAAATGAGATTATACCCTATGGAGTTCCTCAGGTAGTTCAACAGCTCCCCAGACACAGGGAGTACCTGGTAACATTTATAGGAGATACAACACACATTCATTTCCATAAATAAATAAAAATGACAAGAAAAGTGATGGTGGGGGAAGAAAGCAATAGCCAAAAGGGAACATACTAGCCAACAATCACTTATAGTTTTGTCTTATATCTATATGCCCCTTACCCCATGATATTTTCTCCTCTTAACAGACATACATACATGTATATACATATATACACACAAACATACACACATCTATACACATGCACACAAACTTTCGTACGCCGATCCAAAAATTCCTATTTTTCCCTCAGTACTAGGGTTTTCTAACAGTATGGGGTTTATCATTGTAATCAACATTATAAAAATGTCAGAACGACAAGGAAATACACACCCTTCTATCACGATGTATTGCTAAACCAAAAAACCCACCAGTAATGGCTTCTCCAAAATACACCATAAAATCCATAGCTATTTTGTTGGATATAGCGCACATAAGGATCTGATATTTTCTTTTCCCATGTCTTAAACACATCTTGAAAATGGATACGTTATCTGTTGCCCTGCTTTGTTTTACACAAAAAAATATATGGCTAACAACTAGTTTGCTGAACATCAGGCCAAGAAACAAAAAGGTGCCATTTAACTAAATTGTGCTGCAATGCTGTCAAAATGATTTTGCAGTGGAAATTCATCTTTTGTTGGTACGAGTTGCCTTACTAATGAAGCAGATTGATCTTTGACCAATATAGATACTGATTATTTCTCTGTATTTTTCAAGATATTACATATATTACGGTATTTCTTGGTGTATTTCTTAGTCTAGTGAACAATATAAATAATTTTCAGCAGCAAGTATTTCCTACCTCCTTTAGCTCCTTTACCACCTTCAACTCCTTTGAAGTTATTCATGTCTGTGCTTTAACCAATTTCTGATAATCAAGTAGTGCAACACAGGTGTTCCTTGAAGAACAGCCTAAGACTGGAGCTACAAAAAAGATAGCAATAGCCATTTACAGGAACAAATTGCAATACATTGTTCATTGGGCTAAAAACATATTGAAAAGGTTGTAATGTCACCTGTCTCAATTCTGAATCTGACCACTGCAACTGCCAGAATTTTAATTTACTGCTGGGGAATTACAATGCTGTCAAAGCAAAGCCAAATACCCTCTTTGTGATCAAGGAACATCTGACCCTATGCAGCTCTACATCAAATGCTACTTATCTTAAATTCAATTAGCAAGCTTGGGTTTGAAGGTTTGGGTGTCTTTGTTTTTGTTTTATTTTCTTTCATTTTATTCCTGAAACACAGTTATAGCAGCCATTTAGAGAGGGATTGTGCTGTGAGCAAGTCAACACCGTTAAGGAAAAATATGCAAGCAAGCTAACTTGCATGAGTACATATGCTTATTACTGTACCTCTACCATTGGTTCATCTTCAACAGATTTAAGAATCAAGCCCCTGAAAGTTGAGGTACACATTTAAAGTGACCAAAAGATTAGACATGTTTCTGGAATCCACAAGAGAAGGTAGCAGCAATCACTTGCAATCTTGAGTGTTATATTCAGTGTCTCCTGATGAAATCTGGCTGAGCCGTTTGCTTGATCCCCACAGTTTTCGGGAAAGCTGACCTGAGTGCATCTGTTTAAAAGTAATTCAGAGAAACAAAAGGAGGGGGAAGGGATAAGGTGGATAAATTAAAAAGGAATTCAGACACTGATTCTGGTGAAATGCAGACACTACAATGTACTGCATAAACAAAATTAGACCAAC